>NW_026126470.1:4482500-6882500 GCF_943737965.1 Phodopus roborovskii
ACTTTGGGAGCATATTCCTCACAGAGAGATACTCCCTTAACCTAGAGGCAGGAGGGAAGGCCTAGTCCCTACTCCAAATGACTTGACAGATTTTGTTGAACCCTCCTGGAAGGCACCATCGTCCCGGTGGAGTGTATGGAGGGAATGGGAGAGTAGGGTGGTCGACGGGCATGGGAGGGTGGGAGAGAGGGAAAGAGGGAGGGAAGGAGTGAGGGGGAACTGGGATCGATATGTAAAATAAAAAAAAAGTTATAGTCATGGGTCTTGACTTCAATGGATTTCTATTTTAAAAATATATATTTGTATCATTTTGTGGTGGTAGAAGGAATGGTGATACAAATATGCACACAGGTGATAACCAATAGCTAGGGAGGTATTAGTAAAGATTTGAAAAGAGTAACATTAGTGGCAAAAATAAATATTCCGAGTATGGTTGTTTCAACAGGTATAACACCCATAAACTCATGTATTTGAATGCTTGTCCAATGGGGAGTGGAAATATTAGGAAGTTCTGCCTTGTTGGAGCATGTGTGTATGTTGGAGGAAGTGTGCCAGTATGAGAACAAGCTTTGAAGTCTCTTATGCTCAAGCTATTCACATTGTGGTAGACAGTTATCTTCCTGTTCTCTTCAAAACAACCTGTAGAACTCATAGCTCCTTCTCTAGTACCATGTCTGCCTGTACACTACAATCTCCCACTATGATCATAATGGACTAAACATCTGAAACTGTAAAACAACACTAAATGTGTGTTTTCCTATATAAGAATTGCTATGGTCATGGTGCCTCTTCATAGTAACAGAAAGCCTAACTTATATGGATGTTGGTAGCAGGGTCTGGAGTATAGCTGTGATAAGACTGGTCATGTTTTTGTTGTTGTTGTTGTTGTTGTTGTTGTTTTGTTTTAAGGAATTTGGAGTTTGGGAGTATGGGTTAGGAAAGCAGTGGAATGCTTTAAGTGTTGATTAATGGGTCATACAAGTAGGAGCATGGTAGAGAGTGGTGCTGAGGGTGATTTGAACTGTGGGGGCCTTGCTCAAGAAGTTTCAGAGAATTTTTGTATATTGCCTAGAGATTATTCTTGTGATATTTTGTGAAGAAAGTGATATTTGTTATTATCTGGAAAGTCTGCCTGTGACTAAAGTAAAGAGATTTTTAATAAATTCTGTCAAATCTTAAAATAGCCTACTTTAGATTCTGTTGTGTGGTTACCAGTGTTAGCTTTAATGATGATTCATAATGCAAAGGGGGAAGCTGAGCAAGTAACATTACAAAATGTGCATATTGAGGAGAAAGGGAGCACCCCAAAAAAGTGGAATGGCAATGAGAAAAAAATAATTAGGAAATGGAACAAATGCAATGGTGATCTCAGAAAAAAATCCTACACAGCTAAATTTGCAACTTGTAAGAAGGAAGTAAAGCTTAGAGCTGAGTGTTGTCAGGTGCACAATGTTAATCTCAGCACTCAGAAGATGGAGGCTTGTGGATATTTGAATTTGAGTCTAGCGCATTCTGCAGAACAAGTTCCAAAACATGCCACTGGGATGTGTGTCCCTGGATAGAGGAAAGAGAGGGCATTGTATGAATCTGTGAAGTTGAAGGCTGGTTTTTTTTTTTTTTTTTTTTTTTTGCAGATCCAAAGATGATGGAGATGCCAGAGCCATCGAAAACCTTCCATGGAGAACTGCTAACTGGGAATGGAACCAGCTCAAGAGGAATAAATGTGTTTTAGTCATCAAAGGTGAGTGGATTTGAATATCTGAAGAGTATTTTAAAATAGATGTGGAGATACAGACTTTGGAGTGTGTCCAGCTGGTTTTTGGTCTTGTTTTGGTTCAGTATTTCCTCACTATGCTCCCATCATCCATTTTGGAATACACACACATACATACATACATACATACATACATACATACATATATATAATTTTTCTGTGCCATTATATGTTAACAGTATCTGATCTGTTTTTTTTTATTTTGATTTTATAGAGGATTACTGTCAAGAGATTACATGAATCTCAGAATAGACATTGAATTTTAGACTGCTAAACATTATTAAGATTATGATTGACTTTGGGGACTTTTGAAATTGGATAAATTAATTTTGCTTATGTTATAGCTACAAGCCTACACAAGTCAGGGAGTAGTTTGAATGCTTGACTTATAGGCAGTATACTATTAGGCAAAATTGCCTTGTTGGAGTAGATGTGGCTATGTTGCAGGGCACAGCTCATTATAGGGCTTGGCTTTGAAGTTTTGTATGTTCAGACTAGGCCCAGTGTGGAACTCATTTTACTTCCTTAGTCTGTATCTCCTTCTCCAGACCTGTGTCTTGCCACATGCTGATGTGCTTCTTGCCATGATAATAGTGGACTACACTTCTAATCTCAAAGCCAGTCTTAATTATGTTTTTCTTTATAATTGTTGTTGAGGTCATGGTTTCTCTTTGCATCAATAGAAACTCTAGCTGAAGCATAGTAGGTATGAGTAACATGAAGAGACAAACAAATTTTAAAAGAAATGCAGTTAGTAGACATGATAGATTTAGAATACTCAGGAATTCTTACCTGAGTTCTCAAAATTACCTTACAACCAAGACATGTGTATGTCCATGTTTATCCTAGAGCTATTCATAGAAGCCAGGTAATAAAGTCAGTTAAGTATTTAACAATGGATATGTGTATAGAGAAAATTGAGTATACATATGAAATAAAATATTACACAAATGTAAGGAAGAATGAAAAAACATTATTTGCACAAAATGGGTGGAGAAGGATATCATTAATCATGCACATAACCAAATATAGAAAGACTAGTTAAATATGATCTTCTTGAAGTGGAAGGAAGACATAAAATGAAAGTAGATGGAGCTAGGGAAGAGGAGGAATATGGCTAAAACAGAGATAACTTAGGATAATAAGGGATGAATGTTAGGAAATATGATACACATATGCCTAAAAGTGTTACAACACACAGCATGCATTTTAACATGCTAATGAAACATAGGAAAGAAATGAAAGAAGGGAAAAGAGGAAAAATTGAGACATAAATAAAAAATAAAAAAAGAGTGAAGAAAAGGAAGGATCATGCTTGTCAACTCTGGACCATGGGTGCTTATTATAGATAGTTAAATCTTGCTTAAATAGGTATAGGATGGAAAAGTGAAAAAGAAAACTAAAATTATAGTAAGGTATCACCATACTGCATTAAAATAATGGAAATTAAGTACAATTATATAAATAATATATATATTATATCATGAAAGTCAGGTTATGGTTTTATTTTAGAAAATAAAATGTAAATTAATTTAAATAATATTAGAAAAATGAAAATAAAATCTAATTCTGCAGATTGAACATGAAAAAGAATGTTTGAACTAACCTAGTACAGAAATACAGGGTAAAGATAGAAAAAAAAATAGAATTATATAATGCCAAATCTGAGTATAAACATAGATTCCTTGGCATGCATTATATATAAAATCTACAATCAAATATATTATGCATGTGAAAAGTATCTACATCATTACAGACATTTCTGAAATATTTACTTCTTAAATAAATAATGAATCTTCACATAATAAGCCATTGTTGGCTTATTAAAGTACTTTTTTGAGTAAAATGTGCATTATTTTATGTGTTCAATGTTTTGAAAAACAATTCATATAAGTTATAAAATAGGGCTATCTTAATGGTGTACACAGAGGCAGGCAAATCACTATGAATTCAAAAGCAAACTGGTCTAAATAGTGAGTTTCAGACTATCCAGAGCAATGCAGAAAAACACTCTCTGAAAAAAATTCATTCTTGTACTCTACTTCCACCACCCCTTATGTTTGTTTAGATGAGTCTGTCATCACCAGAGATCCTTATTTTCTGGCTATTTCAATATCTGCACCCCTCTTCTGCAAGACTTACTATAGGGGTAAAACTGATACAAGTATTCTGATCAGTTGATCCTAATACTTTGCCCAGTTGTGTTTGCTTGTAATCATTTCCTGTTAAAAAATGGAACTTCAACAATGAATGGTAAGAAGCTACTCTTATCTGCAGATATAAGGATAAGTATTTAGAATATACGTAGGAATTATACTTATTAAGACAAATTATAGAAGTATGTTATCCTTTAAGGTTCCCTAATCTCATGAGTGATGAGTTTTATTTTATTTTTCCTGCAAGGCACCAAGGGCAATGGCAAAAGACTATATTGATTGAGGAGTCTATGGGAATCCCGTGATCAAAGACTCAAAATATGCTCTTTCATGACTGGCACCGAATTTTCTTAGTATGTCTATGATAGTTTTACATATTTAGATAGTTCTGTAGATAAAATTATGCAAAATGTAGGTTCTTTCTTTTATTTAGAGTTACATTTAGCTTGGAAAATGTATTTGAGTCTATTCATATTGCTGATTATCTCTTTTATTAGTTGATATATTCCATGGTGATGCTATAGAGATATATCATTATCTGAAATATTTTATTTTTCATTTCTTCTTGTTCCTTACTTCTGATCAAATACTCATATAATACATCTAAGGATAGTATGGGCAAGTCTTACACTTTACTTTCAATGTCAATATACCTCATTGATAGGAATATCATAATATACTTAAGTCTCTGTGGGTAAAAATGCCATACAACAGTAAAATTTAGCAACTTCTTTAAGTTAGATACTTTTCTTTCCATTTTTTCTCCTATTTCTTATCCTACTTATTATATGAATCCTAGTTTGGAGGAATGTGTGAAGGATTTTCTTTGAAAAAAAATAAAGTTGGGCCTAATATAATAAAAGGAAAAGATCTGTACAACCATAGGTAAAAGTCATTCTTATTCTGCCCTCTATAATTTTTCCTTACTCAAAGAAAGAATATCCACCCTTTGAATAGAAATCATGTTACCTGTCAGGTCATTAAGTTACTAAGCATTAGCATCACCAAGTCCGCAAAGGGAACTAGTGTTAAGATGAGAGGTTAAATGGATGTGTAGGAGGATGAAAGAGTTTATTACAGCAAGTTACATGACATGAGCTTCCAGCTTTACTAATTCTTAATGCAGAAAGAAGCATCGTTTAAGCTAATAAGATTAATGTTAGAGTTAAAAGGTGAAGTTGTGTGTAGCTACTGAATGCTAACTAAAAGTAAGCATTAGAGAGTAACATAGGTTAGAAATTGGAAAATATTTGACTATGAGTACAAAGTTCTGATTATAAATTATTATACCAAAATATATAAGAACTTGATGGGAGACAGATTGTAAAGGGATATTAACACGCATATTTAAAAGTTGGATTCAGTGATATATTAAAATGATAATTGTAGGAAAGAACAAGGGAAGGTGAATAAAATTAAATGTTGATGTTTGTCTTTTGCATGGAGTAAACTTACAGGAATAATGTATATTGACTGACTTAATGAATGATTCTATATAAAGAGTGTTAAAAGTGCCTTTGAGGTTGATAGCATGTATTGATTATTGGTTACAGAGACTTCTAAGGGCTCCATATTGAGGACTAACTTGAAACACTTCCATAGATAATATCCCTGGCATGGTCTTTGGATCTAAAACATAGACTCAGTGCAAGTGAAGAAGGTGATGGAGTTGTGGGAGGGTGGGTATAGATTTCTGATTCTTATCTACAGTCACTGTATTTCAGAATTCACTATCAGTTACCTGTAAAAAAAAAAAAAAACAAGCATTATGAGCTATACATTGTTGATGCTGGTAAATCCTCATGAATGTTCAAACTAAGGGAATGTGAATGAAATATTCTTTTAAAATATTTTTAAATAAAAATATGTATGTGTCTGTAGGGAGGTAGTGATTAATTGGCTTTCTGAATTGTTTTTCTTAGAGTACATGATGTTTAAGCCTTCAAGGTTCTTATGAAAGACAGTATCTAACAGGTTTCATATGGTAGTATTCAGGCCATGTGCTATTATAAGATGACTCTGGTAAATGGACACAGTAACATTGGAGTGGGCAAAAAAGTGAGGATATGTTTAAAAACAGACCACTAGGCAAGCTATGCATTGTGAATCTTACTAAGTTGAGATCCCAGATATGGGATATAGTCACAGTTAGTTGTTCAGATATTTGTAGAAATATAAACATTTGATGATGCAATCAGGATAAAAATTTAATTTCAGGATGTTTATTAATAGCAAGTCAACTTTACTAAATATACAAAACATAATAAATTCTAACAGTTTATCAATGACAACTGTACACTTTCACACACACACACACACACACACACACACACACACACACACACACACACCCATATTTATTTGTGACATAGATCACCTGTCAGAGTAAGATGACAAACTCGTTGATCTTCACCTTCTGCTTGTTTGAGACAATCTTTATATTGTTTTTGACAATGTACAGTAGTTTTATAGCTCTCCAGATACTGGGGATTTTCATGACAGACTCCTATTTTCCCTTACATATGCTGGCATTTCAGGCACTGGAACTATGTATCCAGCTTTCATACGTGTCTTTGGGATTTGCATTTATATTCTTATTATTTCAGATCATTAAAAAATGAAAAGTCAAAAACCTGGATTCAATTTTGATGCATTTGTAATATGTCTTTCATGTGAAAATGTCCTCAGTTTTTCTTTCTCCTTGTTAGTACAGACATCCACATCTAGAGCCTTTAAGTTATTGCAATATGGTAATTCTTAATCAGTTTGCACCTTGTCCTCTCATGAACAACCATACTGTGATTTGAAACAGAGTCCTTTTTTTTCTAATTATCCTGAGAATTAGATTCTGACAACTTATTCCCTACAGTGACGCAAGGAAATTTTATCTTTTAACATCAATGTAAAAGCAATGAATATGGCTGGATATGAATTAGCCTTTTCACTAAAATCCCAGGTGATTGAACCTACATTTCACATGCAATTTCTATTCAAGTGCATCACATCAATAAATCTGACTAAGCAAGTTTTCTATCCTATCTGTATTTGCTTGTCACTTTCAAATCCATGTTGACCTCCATAACTTTGACAAAGAAGGAACTTAAGACTCTGCCAAAAGAGATTATTTTGTTTGCTACCAACAGATAACTTTAACATTTGCAGTGCATATCATGCTTATATTGGAAGAATAGTTGTTGTTCTTGAGGATTTGTTAAATTCTTATTCTGTTTATGTCCATGGGGCGAATTAAAATATTGGAAGTTATACTTAAGAAAACGACAAATCAATCAATCAAATCTGTAACCAATTCAGAAGAAAACTCAAGGTAAAGAGACCTTAAAGACATTTAATCAAGGGACTCTATTTCCTCAAAAAGCTGAATACTGAATATATCATCTAAGGCTCTCTATATGGAAAACAAAAACAGATCTACTGAAACACACACACACACACACACACACACACACATACACACACACACACACACACACACACACATGTTTGCATACTGGCCTACAGGATATATTTGGGGTAGCCATACAATGGCCAACTTAACATTGGATACACTGAGCTTCCAGTAGTTGTGAATCTAAGAAACTGGATGCATCAACAATATCAATGTGATACTGATGGCCTGGAAGATTGTTGGAGAACTCCTAGAATTTTGTCTTCCTGGAAAACTCAAAGAAGTAGACTATACTCTCAGAGAAATGATGCTACAACAAAACATGAACTTGCCTTATGAAGGCAAGCAGGCAGAAAGTAGTTTTCTTCCTCTGTGTCCTTTCATCTGGCTTTTCAATAGAAAGCATCACACACACTTAGCATGTGTCATTCTAGTACAAATAATATAAAATAAAATCCCTCTCAGGTGCCTTCATCTGCTGGAGCATCACTTCACTCCAGATGCAGTCAGGTAGATAACCAAGGTTAGATATTTCAGCAACATTTGGACTTTGCCCATATTTATTTCACATTCACAGATAAATCTCTTTTTTATTTCATTCATGATGTTAGGTTTATATGTACTATATACTATTACTGGTATAGATTCAACTAACTTTAATGTATGCAATACAATTAAAAACTTGGAAAGGGGCTTCTATCACTGAATATTGTAAATTACTTCTGAATTGCTGAAAGTATATGCTTTTGAAAGAAGTCATGAACAGCTCATTAAGTCAAACACAAATACACGGACACAGTTCCAATGAGCTTCTATTTGGAAATAAATAGTAAGACTGCAATGTGTCTGCACAGAGCAGAGTGCAGTTCTCTGGATATCAAGTGGATGATGGGAAAGTGTCATTAGAACAGATTAATTTGAAAAAATATTCGTCAGTATTTTCCATGCCTGAGGGTCTGACAAACACTTCCTGGCAAAGAAGGACAGTTGTTAAAGTCAAAGAACTGCTGTAATATTCTCAGCAAATGGGGTAGGTTCAGAAGACAAAATTGCTCAGTTGTTAAGGTGCTTGACTTGCTAGTAAGAGTACCTTACTGAATCTTAGCTATAGAATACAAGAAGATAAAAAAAAAAAAAAAAAAAAAAAAAAAAAAAAAACGTGATACAAGACTGATCCAAACACTGGGAAGAAAGAGACAGTTCAATCCTGAGGCCCCTGGGCCAGCTAGCCCCATCTTGTTGGCAAGTTACAGGGCAGTGAGAGTCATTGTCTCAAAAAATATATAGATAGATATCATCTGAAATAACACATGATGTATTCTTGCCTTATTTGCATATTCTTGCACCCTAAAGTCCCTCCTTGAAAATAAAATAAATCCAAAGAATAAAACCCATAGAAAAATATAGGACCAATCATTTTATTTCATTGGATTGATGCTGGGTAGCTATTCATTCACTTTTTGCTTCTCCTATTTCCTATAGCCCATCCACTGCTTCTATGTGAGGTGGTATAGGAATAATTCCATTTTGTGCAATGAAATTATATAAACAATTTTGCTAACAATATTAATATTTGAGGAAGGTAAAATAGAAACAAGTAACTTTATTTATACCTGCCCCAAAAACAATTTTTCTTCATTTTTTAAGGGTATTATAATCAATGTTCATTCCTCTAAATTCAAAGTTGAAAAACTTATCAATATATATATAGGTACAGTAATGTGTCCAAAACTATTTTATTTTCTATAGGAAAAGCCACTGTTGTGTGAAAGTGCATCCTTTGGGTATATGCCTAAGAGTGGAATTCCTGGATCCAGAGGTGGACTGATTCTCATTTGCTTGAGAAACGGCCATAGTGATTTCCAAAGTAGCTATACAAGTTTGCACTCCCACCAGCAATGGAGGAGTGTTTCTCTTTCTTCACTTCTTCTCTAGCATAAGCTGTCATTGGTGTTTTTTATTTTAGCCATTCTGACAGAATGGCATCTCAGAGTTGTTTTGATGTGCATTTCCTTGATGGCTAAGGATGTTGAGCACTTTCTTAAGTGTCTTTCAGCCATTTTATATTCCTCTACTGAGAATTCTCTATTTATTTCTGTACCTCACTTTTTAATTGGACTATTTGATGTTTTGGAAACTAGCTTTTTGGGTTCTTTGTATATTTTGGAAATCAGCCCTCTGTCATATGTGGAGTTGGCAAAGATTTTTACCTATTCTGTGGGCTGCTATTTTGTCTTCTTGAGTGCTTTACAGAAGCTTCACAGGTCGCATTTATTGTCAACTGTCCAACTATGTTAATAGCAACATTATTTTAGTAGCCAGAACATATAAGCAACCTAAATGTCCCTCAACAAAAGAAAATGTTTACACAATGGAGTGGGGGGGGGAAGTGAAATTCAAGGACAAATGGATGGAACTAGAAGGAACTATCCTGAGTGAGGTAACCCAGTCACAGAAAAAGAAGCATGGTATGTACTCACTCACATATGGATATTAGACATTGAACAAAGGATTACCAGCCCACAAGCCACACTGCCAGAGAAGCTAAGAAACAAGGAGGACCCTAAGAAAGAAATACATGGTCCCCCTTAGAGGGGGAAATTGAAAGGACATCCTGAACAAATTGGGAGCACATGTGGGAAAAGGAAAGGAGAGAAGAAGGGGGGACATGAGGGATCAGGAAGATTGAGTCAGGGAAAGAACAGAGTAGGAGAGCAAGAAAAGACACAGCTTAATAGAGGGTTAAAGGCAAATGTCTTGAGATCCACAATGATGACCCCAACTAAGAACCTGAGCAATAGTGGAAGGGCTATCATAAAAGCCCTTCGCCAATAATGAGATTGATGACTACCTTAAATGCCATCCTAGGACCTTCTTCCAGTAGCTGTTGGAAGCAAAAGCAGACACCCACAGTTAAGCCCTGAGCTGAACTCATTGAATCCAGTTGTAGAGAGTGAGGAGTGATGAGAAAACAGGTCAAGACCTGACTAAGTGGGAGCACCTAGACCCCAGTCATAAAACTGGAGAAACTGCATTGGATCAAACCAAGACTTTCAAATGTGGGTATTAGTTTGGAGATCTGGGCAGTCTATGGGACCTCTGACAGTAGAACCAGTATTTATCCCAGTGTACAAAGGAATTTGGGAGCCCATTCTTCATGGAGGGATATTCTCTCAGCCTAGATGCAAGGGGGGGGTGATCTAGGCCCTGTCCCAAATGATGTGACAGACTTTGTTGATCCCCTATGGAATGCCTAACCATCCCTGAATAGTAGATGGGGAGTGGGATGGGGGGAGTTGGTGGAGGAAATGGGAGGGAGAGAGGACTAGGATTGTTATGTAAAATAAGATTGTTTATAAATAGAGAAAGAGAGAGAATCTATTGATATTTCTGATATTTCTTCAAAGATAATCCTTTGGCTTTTTCATTTAATACTTTTTTCTTAATTTAAATATGGATCCCAGTTCCCTCGCCCTCCCATCCTCCCATGTCCCCCACAGAACTCCTATCCCATTTCCAATCCACTCCCCAGGGAGGATGAGGACATTCATCAGGGATCATCAAAATCTGTTAGGTTATATAAGATGGAACCTAGGCCCTCCCCTGTGTCTCTAGGCTAAGGGAGTGAGTATCCCTCCATGTGAAATGGGATCGTGAAGTCCATTCATGTACTAGAGTTACATCCTGATTCTATTTTCAGAGGTCCCATAGACTGCCTAGGACTCCTGAGAACCACATCTGACAGAGGGCTGATCTCCATATACAAATGATGGGAGATGTCATTCTGTATATGTTTCTCATACTGGTAATGAATAAAGCACTGTTGGCCAATAGGAAAAGAAGATAGGAGGGACTAGGAGACAAGGAGGAAAGAGGAAGGAGTAAGGAGCCAAGATAGAGAGTCTGGAGAAAGCAGAACCGCCAGCCGCCTCTCCCTGGTAAGACCACGTGGAAATACATAGAAATGGGTTAATACTTAAGACAGAGTGAGCCAATAAGAAACTAGTACCTGGCCAACAAAATTATATCTAATACAGAGTCCCAGTGTGTTAATTGGGGCTGGCGCAGCAGCAGGACAAGATCAGCGGCGGTGGGTGGAAAAACCATACACCCTGCTAGTCACCAAAACACCAAATAATCCAATTAAAAAGTAGGGTACTAAACTAAATACAGAACTCTCTATAGTGAAATCTAAAATGGCTGAACGACACTTATGAGAGTGCTGGGCATCCTTAGCCATCAGGGAAATGCAAATCAAAACAACTCTGAGATACTACCTTACTCCTGTCAGAATGGCTAAAATCAAAAACATCAGTTACAGCTTATGCTGGAGAGGATGTGGAGAAAGAGGAACACTTCTCCACTGCTGGTGGGAGTGCAAACTTGTATAGCCACTTTGGAAATCAGTATGGTGTTCCTCAGGAAAATGAGAATCCTTGCGCTTCTTTAACACAATAGTATTGAGATGAGAGCATGTCCACTATTCTCACCATTTACAAAATATCCAAAGCATAAAGGAATTACATCTGAACTCACATGCTTTTCACACAATGCTTGTCTTAAAGAAAACAAAGAAAAACATCTTCATTTTTCAACTTTTAATTTAAAGAGCAAACTGTTTCTGGTATTGGTACAAGGTATAATTTTCCATATAAAATTTAAATTTTAAGCATAAACTATGTAACTCAATAAGTAAAAGTCTAGAAGAACGCGGTGAAAAAACAAAAATGCAATCTAGAGAAAATACATTTACTTTAATTTATAAATTAAAGGTATTTTACTTACTTTGAATTTTATAAAGTAATAGTAAAAAATATTATTCACATTATAAATTTTTAAAATGCTATACATATTCTGTACAGCATTGAGATTATCTTTTTCCCACCAGAATATAGGAAATGGCTAATTATTCCTAATATAGGTAGTCTTGCTTTCATCAGATAACATGGCTACTTAGAGTTTATGAACTTAATTTACGCTCATTACTATAATATGTGATATTTTCAGATTTTAAAATGCACTTTAGTTTAATTATAAAAGTGACAGTTTCATGATATTATCATTATATCTGCCAGCTATTTTTGACATTTTTATAGAACATGAAGAGTGTATTATTGTGAAGGTTTAGTGGCATTATCCAATGTATACTTAATTAAATATAACAATGTATAAGTTCATGTAACTATCTCATAGTAATCATAGTGTTTTGATCATATCACAGAGAAATGTAGTTCTTACCACTTATCAAGGAAACCAATGTTTGCAACAACCAGCGGTTCTTAGAGTAAATTACTTCAATCATATTGGAGAATAGTGGGTCTCAGTCACAGTCACAGTGGGTTTATCAACGTACAAATAAATGCTTCACTTAAAGCTAAGGGGCCACTGCAGGAGTGAGGGTAGAAAGATTATAATAGGCAGATTTTGCTATAAAATTGTGTCTATTAGACATGTCAGATGTTAACTTCTCACCAAGATGACTGACTAAACATGAGAATAAAAGCAACAATAGGAATAGATGCTAAAATGATGTAGGGAAAGATCACAAGGCCTCAAACCTACACAAAGAACTACAGATATCTAAGAAATGCTGAGAATTGGAGGGAAAATCATGTTCCTCAGGGAAGAGCACACCAACTGATTATCTAATACCTATGTCTAAACCATGAAATGTTCAAACCCTGGTGAACTAGTAACACATTAAATTGTTGAAATAGATGAAATAACATATATATATATATATATATATATATATATATATCAGAGGTTGAGTTGAACCATAAACATTACGAAAGACTGATACATCATCTACTTGTACAAACATGTATTCATATAAACACAGCTCCAGATGCATTCAAATAGCATTATACAGACTTAGCAGGTTGTATATGTGTATTGTGAAGCAAAAAATATTGCAAAATAAGTGGCATGAATCTGAAAGAGAACAAGGAGGAGTATTTAAAAGGGATTGTTTAGAGGAAAGACAAGTCAAATGGGAAATGATTTACTTATTATTGAATCTTGTTTGCTATTATTTCTTGGAGAGACAGATGTGGGATTGGTGAAAATCTTTTCCCAGTCTGTGGGTTGACGTTTGGTCTTGTCCACTGTGTCCTTTGCCTTACAGAAGCTTCTCAGTTTGAGGAGGTCCCATTTATTAAATGTCAATCTCAGTGTCTGTGCTACTGGAGTTATGGTCAGGAAGCGGTCTCCTATAACAATTAGTTCAAGGGTACCTCCCACTTTCTCTTCTAAGAGATTCACTGTGGCTGGATTTATGTTCAGGTCTTTGATCCATTTAAACTTGAGTTTTGTGCATCGTGATAGATTATAAATTTTTAAAGAATTCTTGTTTCTGTATTAGCAATTAATATAAAAATAAGTTAAAATTTAAGTTTTCAATAGTATAAATAATAAATAATTTATGTTACTATTAATAAATATATCTTTATAAAATCTATGAAAAGTATTAATAAAACCTTTTTCTTGATCCTTTAAAGTTTGATATTATAGGAGTATTATTAAATGTTCAGATGGAGTCCTGTATTAGTTTATTCCATTAACTTTGCTGGCAAACCTAGGCATCTGTAAAGTAAAATTGCTTTTATTTTCACTAGCCAAGATAAATATAGTCATCATTTCAACAATATCGAACAAACCACCCTCTCCACATCCTACATGACTCACTCACTGGTTCTGACTGCATTCTGTGTCTCAAGATTGATAATCCAAGGCTGTGATTCATATTATTGTCATCTATTGTGCACTATTGACTTCATTCCCATAGTTTTCCCTTGTAGAATATCCATGTTCTTTGTAAGATTAGATAAATGAATGCATTATTTTTCCCATTAAGAATTATTGCTTAACTATTTTTCAGGTAAACATTATAGTTACTTATAAATACTAGATATTATAAAATTTAAGATTGATCAATCTATTTTTACAAAGTAAACATATCCGTCTAACTACTTACAACTTCAAGTGGTGCAAATTACCAGAGCCTGGAGGATACCTTTTGTGCTGCTGGCCACTCTTTTTTTTTTTTTTCTCTCTCTCCATGTTCAAAGAAATTGTTCTCAGTGTTACTGACTTTTGTGGATAAATACATATTTTAGAAATATTTAATTATATATGAATATGTGTTATGCAATTGTAAGACAAGTATTTGATTAAGTATGCTGGAAGTAAATTCAACTTGTTATTATTCCCATTACATTTTTGTTATTGAAATTACAAAGTTACCAATCTCCTTTCCATTAGTCCCAACACTGGGTTGTCTGAGACTCTGTCTGTATTCTGAGTTCCTTATTCCTATGATTAATGTGTAAATACTACTAGTTCCTGAAATAGGGAAACTATACTTAAAATGTAAATTTGGATGAACTAGTTTGCATTTAGCAAAATATTATAATATGTGTGCATGAACACACACATGTAACATGCATTCCTTTTTTTGGAAGTGACAGTTTAAAAAGTTATTTTGAACTGTGATCATTTTCTAGTTTTGAGTTGTTATATACTAGGATTTCTCAGACTTAATAATCATGGGGTTTAATTCTTGCAATGAATTTCTTTAGAGCATTAAATACTAAAATAAAGGAAATAAAACTTTCCTCAATATGTGTGCCTTTTTTTTAAAGCAAAGAAAATTTCATCGCAAAACTATTTGCTATGGTTGCAATGTTCTCCATTTTTAAATATTTATTATATTTTAATCAACTAATTGATTTGTTGTGAATATATGCATATGTGCCATGGTATGCTGGTGGAGGCCAGAGTACAATATATAGGAGATTCATCTCTCTCTCTGCCATGTGCATTTCTGGGATAAAAACCTGTTCCTAAGACTGGGCAACAAGCCTCTTTACCTGCTGAGCCAATATGCCAGTCCACAATCTCCACTTTTTATTTGATGTGTTAGTAGTATTGTCTACAAGGTCTGCTTCTTAAAGATATATAACACTGTGAATAAGGGAAGAAAATGTCAACCTAGTTATAAAAATTATAATATGGCAATCTGTCTTGTATTTTTAATGTTAAAATAGAAATTAAGTTCCAATATGAACCTTCATGAAAGACCTCTGTAACAATATGGCAGTATGAAGAATCAAAGACCAATAAACCCAGAATTGAGTTATTCATTATAGAATCTCCAGAGACATACACAACAAAACAGGCTATAGTTATTGCTTTTGCTTGCCCAACATATTTAGAGGGTAAGACCATATTGCTTATGATATTATATGGTTTAGTTTCAGAACACAGAGAAATCTGTCACTACAGACCAGCATTTATAGTAGTGCTGGAAAGGTGCTATGTATTCTGCTGGGGGAAAAGTATATCAGTGTTTTTATTCATCACTGTAACCTACTTGTTGAAGTTCAGGCTTGGCAGTCAAGATTTTCCCACAGACATAATAATGGGAAGACTATGCATGTGGCAACTAACTTCTTTATTTTTATTTTTTGGATTGGTATTAAGAACTGGTATACAGGTTGTAATTATTGCCTGATACTCTAGCTTGAAAAGTCATAATTCTTATGAGTGAATATATTGATGTAGTTTTTATAAATGATCATGCCACACTGCCTTCCAAGTGATATGTGCTGCTCTTACACTATGTCAAAAAGACTACTTACTGCATAGAGTAGGGATTAATTCAGAGACATATAACTGCTTCTAATGTTGAGAATAGGTGTCTGTGACTACTCAGCTGCATAAAGGACGTCTATATCAACTCACCCTCCTTCCAAGGCTCAAGAGACATCACAGAAAAGGAGGGGCAAGGGGTCTAAGAGCTCGAGATAGGGAAGAGTACTGTGGAATGCTGGCCTGTTGGTATTATGGTTTGACACATGAGCTCAAAGCATCTGTGATTACCTAAGCAATAATTATGCAAGATCAAGACAATTAAAACTGTTAACATTGAGAAGGGCCAGGACCAGATGCTCAAGCTCTACCTGAGGAGCTCTTGACAGCTAATAGCTGTTGAGAGGAGGGGGTGAAGTTTCCTTGGTGTATTGTTCATTGACTGATAGCCTATGCAGATGAGTCAATGGTGACTTGCATACTGGAAGTGCTATTCAGATTCAGTGAGTTTAAAAAGCAAACATAGAGTAAAACCAGAGATCATGAAGGTAGGAGATGTGACAGGGTTACCCGCAGGGTGTGAAAAGGTGAGTGGTAGTGATTATAGCACAAATATAGCGAATCAATGTAGGAAACTGTCAGATCTTAAAAAAAGAATTATCAACCCTACCTATATTCTGTGTTTAAGAATAGTACTTGTCAAACAGAAAGCCCTGATAAAATAATATTTAACATTTTATCTAATATTAAATGTAAATATGTACACTTCAAAAATTTCATAAAATTTGAAGATCATTAAGTGAAAAAAAATCACACACAGTGTTTTATTTATTTATTTTTGGGGGTGGGGAGGAAAGGGTTTATTAGGCTTACACTTCAGTATTGCTGCTCATCACAGAAGGAAGTCAGGACAGGGACTCACACAGGGTGGGAGGCTGAAGGCAGGAGCAGATAAGGAGGCCATGGAGGAATGCTACTTACTGGCTTGCTCCCCATGGCTTGCTCAGAACCCAGGACCACCATCCAGGGATTTCACAAACCAAATTGAGCTAGGCCCTCCCACATCAATTACTAATTAAGAAATGCCCCCTCAGTGATCACTATTGAGAAAATGCCTTACAGGTAAATCTCATTGAGGCATTTCCTCAGCTGAGGCTCTTTTCTCTGATTACTCGAATTGACAAACAAAACCAGACAGTATAGACTCCAATTTCTTTCCGAAGTATTCTTTCATTTGTTACAACTATTTAGAACTAACTACCTTGATAGAGGGGGCATCTCCAAATTCTCTTTTTTCATTTTTTAAAGCTTTATTATTATTATTTTTTCTTATTTTACATATCAATCCCAGTTCTCTCTCTTTCCTCCCTCCTTCCCACCTTCCCATACCCCCCCCTACCCATCTAACCTCCCTCTCCACTCCACAGGGAGGGTGATGCCTCCCAGGAGGGATCAACAAAATCTATTAAGTCATTTGGAGTAGAAACTAGGTCCTCCCTCCTGCCTTAGGTTAAGGGAGTATCCCTCCATGGGGAATGTGCTTCCAAAGTCCTTTCCTGCACCAGGGATACATCCTGGTTCCACTGTCAGTCCTTTAGACTGCCCGACTGCTCAGGCTTTCTAACTGAGATCCACGTTCAGGTTTCCCAGCTCTCAGTCTAGGGGTCCATTATCTCCCCCTTGTTTGGGTCAGCTGTCTCTGTGGGATTCTGTAGCCTGGTCTTGCCCCATTTTCTTATCACTCCTCCCTCTTTGCAACTGGACTGCAGAAATTTGGCTCAGTGTTTAGCTGTAGGTGTCTGCTTTTGTTTCCATCAGCTACTAGATGAGGGCTCTATGACTGCAGATAAGTTAGTCATAAATCTCATTTTCAGGGAAGGGCAGACTTTTCAGTATTGCCCTCTGTTAGTTGTGGTCATCCCTGTAGGTCTCTGGATACACAGTGTTTTATGTTTTGGCATCAAACAGCTATAACAACTTAAAGGATTGGTGATGTCAGAATCCATACCTATCTAGAGTCTGAATCACATGAGACAATCCTTCATCTCCCACTATAATATTCATTGGCACAAACACCAAATCACTTTATCTAAATTGTAAAACAAAATATCACTGATAACATTATTAGCTATGTTTATTATTATACACTGAAGCTCATTTCAATTTTCATTTTAACTCTGAATTTTGTTATAAATTTGTAATGAAAGTAGCTTACTGATACTCTGACTGATGACAAAGAATCATCAGATAAATGGCATGTCAGTTCCCATCTCCATTCCCGAATCCCTGGCAAAGAGGGTTAGCTACTCATACCTTATAATCTACTTTCTTACAGGCTCAACAAATGGAGTAATTTCTACAAGAAATACATATGAAATTAAATCTTAAAGATCTAGACAGTGCTTTTCATGTACAGTATTAATGATCCACACTCTCTAATTCTGTCCAAGTTTTTTGAAACAAGGGACATCAACTGAAATAAGTTCTAAGTGATTATTATTACTCTGTTGAGTTAAAACATTCAATTTAGAAATATAATTAAAGCACACTACAGCTGTAATCCATGATATCCTTAGGCCCATGCAAGCTTTTCGTTTTTGATACTGACATGGTTAAATCACATTTCAAAAGGAATGCTAAGATAATTAAGTTTTCTTTATTTTGTTTCAATTTTTCTATAATTGATTTAGGTAAAATCTAGAAAAACGCTGTTTTCCATGACATTTTTCAAAAGCATTCACTTAAAGTTATACTCTGTCTCTGTCTCTCTGTATCTCTTCTCTTTCTCTCTCTCTCCTCTCTCACTCTGTGTGTGTGTGCATGTATGTACAAAATTTTGTGTTGGAGAAAAATAATACAACTGGTTATATTGGGTAGGTGACAGAGGTATTACTCTACAAATGTAGACTCCGAGGAGCAACTTGACATTTAGATTGCTAGGTATGCACAATAAGGATTCAGTTGGGACAGTAAGTAGGAAAATGTGCAGAGTAATATTACAATGTTTATAATTTCACTGAGTTGGAGGTAACATATAGAATAACTTCTAAAATCTACTTGTGGATAGGGATAATGACCACAGATTAAAGAGGCCAATCATATATATATGTATATATATATGTGTATGTGTATATATATATACACATACATATATATATACATATATACATATATATACTTTTACATATATATATATGTAAAAGTTTATAGTCCTAACATAATTAAAAGTTGATAGTAATTATTTATTAATTTACAGAAAAGTGTGAATCTTAAAGGCTTTATAAACAGCATGTGAAATCATTCTTGTTTTCTTCACCTAGAAGCACACTAAAAAGTGTGTCTTTCCTGATATGACAATGTATTTTCCTAATGATGGTGTGTGTGTGTGTGTGTGTGTGTGTGCGCAACTACTTCAAATATTCTCATTTACAGAGCATTCACAGTTACACTTGGAAGCACAAAATCTTATGTTGATATTATATTACATCACTTTATTTATTTTTCAAACAAATGCTATGGACAATGTAAATACCTTATAAAGAAATACATTAAAATATAAAGGGTTATAAGCACAATAGTATTGAGTTTATAATTACAATGTATCTTGCTAAAAGCTTAATTTTTTTAAAAATATACTTAATATTTGAAAGAAAAATTAAAACTGAGATCATGTTCTAAATAAGAAAATGGAAAAAATGCGACTATAAGGTATTAATAATATTATTTTAGTACCATAGGCAAGAATGTAAGAAATTAGGAAAAGAAAATAGGCTTAGAAAAAAATAAATTGTCAGGAAGAACAGAAAGAAAACAAACAGGCTATTCATGCCAGAATTGGCAAGATTAAAAATGACAACTACTGTTTATTACTTACTGATAAAGATAAAATTTAGTACCAACTGAATGAAAGGGAATTTAAATGATTCTAGATTATACTACCTACCATGGAAAATATTTCTAGGACTCCCAAGATGGCTCAACAGATAAAGAAACTTGCTGCCAAGTCTTCATGAGCAAAATTAGATACTAGGAACACACATAGTAAAGGATAATTATGACTCTCACAAATTGTCCTCTGATGATATGTTTATCTAATTATTCTATTGTCAATAAAAACTTGGGAGTCAGATATCAAGGTAAGAACCTGAATGAATAGGGAAGTGTTAGATACATGATCAGTGACCTCTTACATTGGTTCAAAAGAACCAAGATCCTCTTTAAGTCCCTCCCTACTATGAATTCTCTCTCTCTGTCCTCAGTCATCCAAAGCCTATATGGCTAAATTTGGTCAATATTAACTATCTCCATCATCTGTTTCAAAGCAAACTTTATTGTCAGAATTTAATCAAAGATATCACAAAACATTATGATCTTTTTGTACACTGTGAATATGTGCCTTTGTCAAAGCACTTTCTGTTTTGTTTAATCAAGAGCGGAATGGCCAGTAGCTAGGCAGCAAAAGAGATTAGGCTGGATTTATGGGGACAGAAGTGTTCTGAGAAAAAGAAAGAGGGAAGGAGAGAGAGAAAGAGAGAGAGAGAGAGTCACCAACCTAAGAAACAAACCCAAGCTATCAGCAAGCTTTTATAATAAATAATAAGTTTCCTTGTCATTATTGGAGAGCTGGCAGTCCCAATTAAAAGGTCCAATGATAGTTTGAGCCCTCAGAATTGAGAAGGAATGTCAACAGAAACAAGGATCTTCCAGAGGTTTCAAAGATTTTTTTGGGGGACATTTATTGGCAGGATCTCTCACCAAACATTTTGAAAGTAAAGAGCAAAATGTGGCTATTGTGTGCCTTTTCCATCACTATAAAACCTGTGTGTTGGATGGAAAGGTTAGGTCTACTATCCTTGTGAAGATATACATAAAATTAGCATGTTAAAGACATCATCCACATTTGTAACAAGAGTGGCTTTTCTTATCCTAAGTTTTTCAAGAAATTCTCTCATTTGTGGTCACTCTTTATTGTTGTCACCTGATGAAATGGTTTCGAAGTAACCAAGGAAGCAGGAGAAACCCCAGAATATGTCATGTCTGAAGTGTTTTGGATCCTCCAATACCCAGCCCACTCGCATTGATTTCTTTAGTTCTTGTTTCTCCCCTTGTCTCATCCTGTATTTCTTCCTTCAGATCTAAATCAGTTTCTCCTCCTTGGGATGGGTAGTGGAAGTGAAATGCAACGCAGAGGGAAAAAAAGTAGCCTATAACTGACATGGAAGATCATGGGGAAAAATTCTGGTCCTAAGAATCCCCAAACAAAATTTAACTGCTGCAAGAAACTTCCTTAGAAAA
Source organism: Phodopus roborovskii (assembly GCF_943737965.1). Taxonomy (NCBI): domain Eukaryota; kingdom Metazoa; phylum Chordata; class Mammalia; order Rodentia; family Cricetidae; genus Phodopus; species Phodopus roborovskii. Next base: position 4,503,724 of record NW_026126470.1, read on the forward strand.
TCATGGGATGCAAGAGGTTAAGTTTTCTGCCTAAAATACAAATAAATATGCAGCTATGGAGAGAGTAAGAAAGATTTATCTTTCTTACAAATTGTTTTTTTAGTAGTGTTATGATTCATCAATACAACATACTTTCATGTTTGTTGTGTTGTTTTGTTTAAACAACTAATGGTTTTTGAGGACTAGGAAAAACATCAAGAATGGCAAAGCCCAGAGTGCTAATAAATCTTTTAAATATTAGTGATCTTCTTATAAATTCTGCACCTGCATCATCTTAACACTTGAATATTTTGATTATTTTTCCTTAAAACAAAACACAAATAGAAAATAGCATGAAATATTCAAGGGAATCGTAGTTAAAACAAAATACATTGCTATTCACCACTTGAATAACAGTGACAAAAACCCCAGAAGTAAAGACTATGAATTGGATGCTATTTTTAGTACAAAACAGAAACACAAAGCAAAGTTGTCTCTTGATGTTTTATTCATTATGCTGAAAAAGTATGTTTTATCCCATTATGCTCACAGTAAGATTTCAATTTCTGTTAGAACTGGGAATTAAAAATAAAAATTAAATTCTTTTATTGATAATTGCTTTTCCTTTTAGGAAGATTTTTCTTTTGAAAATTGTCTTACAGTCTTATTCAAAGAATAATCAGATAAATCATTTTTCATCTGTTAACAATAAGATCTAAAAGTGGGTGATGGATACTTTTTCTACTTAGCTTTTTAATTAAGATAATTTGGTTTGCTTTACTGCTGTTTGAGATTATAGTGATTCATTGAACAATGGTATAGGCTACTTCTTTAAACTGAATCCTCTTAAGAACATTAGACATTTTTAAAGGGATATATTTCTATAGCATTGATTTAAGATCTTCCTAGGTTTCTCCAAATTATTTCATATTCATCCAAATAACACACATAGGTATGTATATATAGCCCTCTTGTTAAATAATGAAGATGACCTCTTCTGTATAATAGGACCATTAAGTACAGAGAGACAAGAAGGAATTATTATACTTAATAAATTCTGTTGCAAGCAATATGGAAAATCACATTTAATATTAATTGTGCTTAATAGGAATTTTGTAGAACACTATAAGGACCTGACTGACAATGACTTAATTGATCATACTTCTACTCATTCTAAGGCAATATTGTACAGTTTCCTATCTGAAGAATCAATTTTGTCTATTGGGAAATTTGTCTTACTTTGGCTTCTGTTGTGATAAATACCAGGATCAAATGAAACTTAAGCAGTAAAAGATTTATTTGGCTTGTAGCTTATTGTCCATCATTGAAGGAAGCCAAGAAAAAAGCACAAGGAATGAACCTGGATGCAGGAACTGAAGCAGAGTTCTTAGTGGAATGCTGCTTAATGGCATGCTTCCCTGGGAATATTTAGCTATTCCTTTTATACAGCCCTGACTCATCTGCTCAGGGATCTCACTGCCAGCAATAGGAAGGACACTCATAGCAGTCGTCAATCAAGAAAATGCACCGCACAAAGGGTCACAGGCCAATTTGTTGGACGTTCTTCAATTGAGGTTCACTCTACCGATATAAGTTGACATGATTAGCCATTAAAGCCCACATAAACTTGACAAATATATCACTGTTAGACAATGACTTTGTCTCCAAGTTCTCATGTTCACATAATAAAGCAGTGCAACTGTAAAGGTTCTATAATCTTTACATACAAACAACATTTTGTAAATCCAAATTTTCTTTAAAACTCAAAATTGTGTTAATTGTGAGATCATATTAAGTAAAAAAAATATATATGAGTGAAATATTTTCTTATCTCAATAAGAAAGAACCAGGGCATGGTTACGTTTAGATCCAAGCCAAACCAAAACCCAACAGGGTAAGCTCGATGATGAGTAATTGGAACTCATCCTTGATATTCCAGGCTCCAAAGGAAGTAGGAAGTCACACTTCAGCAGCTCTGCCATTTACAACACACGTACAAATTATAGACATCCTCCATTTACACTTGATGATTTCCTTTTAGATATTTCACCATCCTGACGTATCTAATTCACTGCAGCAGGAGCCGAGCCTTCATCAGTGGCTTCCTCTTCTCTTCTTGGTGCAGTCCAACCATACTACATGGTGCCAAGCTTCAGCCTCTAGCTATTTCCCCTTTAATTCTGTAGTTTCTATTGCAGCTGTGCCTCTACCTTCACTACTTCTCTCCTTGAATCTCTTCAGGGATATTCCATCCCTGTCACGCAGTGCCAAACTTCATCTTCCCTCTGCATTAACCACTGCCAACTGGAGAAAGAAGCTTCCATGGCAAGACGGACAGTGTTGCAGTCTAAGCAGAAATATAAATGTTTTAAAAAGGAATTTGAGTAAATATCAGTTCTCAGATTTGATTTGAGGATCGCTTACCTGGATGAACTGCCTCGCAGATGTGTCCTCTTGCTAATAGGATGGAGGCAATGCTTCAGTTTAGAGTCCCTCTTCTCAGATGTGTCACTGTGATAACGAGGATAGGATATTGTAACTCTCTTCCTACACATAAGCATAAAGGAAATAAATAAAGCACTGTTGCAAATTAGGAAAGGAAGACAAGGAGGATTCTTGGATATGTAGTAGAGAGGAGTCAAGATGTAGGACTTGACAGAACCTTTCTTTAGTAAGAAGAGACTACATGGAAACACTTAGATGATAGAAATGGGTTAATATTTAAGACTGAAACTCTATAACAGGCCAACAGTTTCATAAATAATATAGTGTCTCTGTATGTTATTTGGGGCTGATGCAGCTCTAGGACCAGGACCTGGAAAACTACTCATAACAATGAACCCCACTTCATAGGGGTTCTGGCCAGAAATTGTGTTGTTAGAAGTATCTAAGCACAAGAATTGTGAGACAAAAATATTTTTTATCCACAATCCAATATCAGTTGTATTCATTTAACAAAACCAAACAGACTAAGGCAATTACTTATACTTTTTTGTATTTCCTCACAATATCACTATCTTAATTTCAGTAATACTTTTGAGCATACAATAAAAAACAAGAATGCAAACATAATCCCTTTGTAGTTTCTGAAGAAAAATACCTGTTAGAAAATATTTCATATAAAAACAGTAAAAATAAGTGTCAAGCAACTAATTATTAGACAAAATCATAAGAGGCATTTGGAACTAATTATGCATCTAGCATAAGAAAAGACTTTTATCTGTGATAATTTGTATTAGTCATAGTAAACATAAAAGAGGCTATTGATTGCTAAATAATTTTAGTTAGAAATAACAACACATTCAGACACCTTTTTGTTGTTAATTAGTAAGAAATGGTGTTCTCAACTCACCCCTTTTTTGTTTTGCTTGTTTTCTATGAGAATGTATCCTTATCTTATTTTTAGCACAAACTAGCCTCAGAATTTTCCTACCTCAACCTCCCAAATGACTGAATCACAGGAAACTGTCATTTAATTCACTAAAAATTGCTCCTTTTCTTATATTTCTTTTTGATTCAGTTAGATATGTGGGCTACAAATAAAATGCTTATTTTAAGATTTCTAATAAATTGAATTTGAGCCACAAATATTTTTATCTTACAAACAAAAACAATAAAGTAAAACACAAATGGTACAAAATCTGTAATTTCATTAGGTTTGGGATGTTAAATCTCATTTTAGTGTGATGGAAAAATGGCCTCATACATATTCAATTATCTTAGTATATTCAAATAGCCAAACCAGAATTCTATGAGAGGAAGACAATCAGATTTCCCAGTATTTACTGGCCTCAGCTCTGGTAGCTCACTAAATTACTTTATGTTTCATCAGATTTTCCAAGCCTCTAATATTTACCATTATTTTATTCTTCTACAATAATCTCCAGTTGTTTTCCATTAAATCAAATGAGCATAATTATATTTACCTAAGAAAAACATTTGTAGTTTCAATCAGGACTCTTTTCTGTTTATATTTTTGAAAGCTACTATTATCCTAAAGCAATATGTCAGTTTATTTTAATATCACTGATTAAAAAGTACTTAGAACTGGCTTTTTTGTGGGTATATACTAAACATATATTTACATGTTTCTAAATTTCAAGAGAAAAAAGTCTTTAAATTTTGTCACAAATTATAGAAAATTACCACATATAAGAGGCATATACCTGTTATAAAATTAAACACTTAAATATAGGTGACTAATTGTTAAATTGTAGTTGATGGTATATTTGTTTATCTAGGCAGTTGAGAAAGGAGAATTACTGTTTCAAGGCAAACATATACCACTTAATGAAACTCTCTCAAAATTTAAAATACAAGGAAAAAGAAAGGAAGAAAGACAAACAATGAGGACTGATGATTAGATATTATTTACATACTTTGCCAGTCTACTTGTGTAGTTATAATTTTAATGTATTTTAATAGTAGCAGTTTCTGCCTTTTAACTGTGTTTATATATACCTGGTCAAAACTTAAATTTTACATGGGATATCTCATGTTGTTGTAGCATTTGTTGTATTAAATTTGAAACTGAAACATCTACCTTATGGGAAGATGGTGGTTAATTATGCTGATGTGCCATGAGAATAGAACTCTGTCCTATTCAAAACCTGAAGGTGAATTGCTTACATGAGCTCCTGTCCATAGTGTCCATGTTTACCAGTTTATCACTGTCAGTTATCTTCACTAGATTCTTGAGAAGAATGTGTGGTTTGCAGCGTTTGAATGGGAAGTTCTATATGTGTCTGTTTGGTTCATTTGATCTAGAGTGTAGTTTAAGCTTGATTCTTCTCTATTGATTTTCTATCTGGATGATCTATCCACCAATAAAACAGTGAGGTTGTGAGACTCTCACTTCAATTGGACTAGAGTTTATTTCTCTCTTAAGATATAATTGATATTTACTTTATATATTTGTGTGTTCTGACATTGGTTACACATTTACTTATAATTTGTATGCACTCTTAAAAAAGTACAGCCTTCTGTAAAGATTTTCTTTGTGTCCTTGTAGAGTATTTTAATTTACATTCTTTAAGTTGAGGTGTTTATGTATTACAGGTGAAATGTGGATCTTATAGGCAACATAGTTATTTTAATTTTATTTTAAATATATACTATTGAAAATTGTTTTTTTTTTTTTGAAGTTTTAAAATTCCATTTTCCTCTTTATACTTTGATGTTGTTAAGGATTGAATGCATATTAAACAATTGTGATTCTGTAAGTCATTTGTTCCCTCTATTTTCTTCTTCAACTATTGGTCAATATCATTTAGCTTTAAGATATTGTTTTAAATAAAACCTAACGACATAAAGACAACAGATCCAAGAGTACATAGTAGCGCAAATAATTTTTTTTTTTTTGAACAGACACAAAATTAGGTGTGTAGGGAAAGGATTTTTTTTTTTTTTTGGTTTTTGATTTTCCCTGTGAACTATAGTTGCAAAAAAATAAAAGCTGAACTTTTATTAATGAGTCTAGGAGGCAGTTTAGACTATGGGAAATGCCAGATATCCATAAGGATGACCCCAACGAAGTATCTAAGCAATAGTGGAGAGGCTTCCTTAAATTCCTTCCCCTAAAACAATAATGATGACTACCTTCAATGTCATCAGAGTCTTCAAGTAGATGATGGAAGCAGAAGCAGAGATCTACAGCTAATCACTATGCCAAACTCCTATAACTCAGTTGTAGAAAGGGAGGAGTGATGAGCAAATGGCCAAAACCATTCTGGGTAAACCCACAGAAATAGCTAACTGAGCAAGTGGGAACTCAGGGACCCAGTCTGACAGCTGGGGAATCAACATAGGACCCCACCTGCTGCCTGAATGTGGGTGTCAGCCAGGATTTCTGGGCAGTCTTTAGGGCATTTGTCCCTTGTGTATGAATGGGGAGTCAATTTCCCATGGAGGTGTACTCCCTTAGCCTAGGTACATGGGGGGAAGGCCTTGGCACTGCTATAAATGATTTGACAGACTTTGATGATTCCTCATGGAAGGCATCACCCTACCTGGAGGTGGTTGTGGGATGGGGAGTCAATGGGGTACATGGGAGGATGTCAGGGTGAGGGAACTGGGACTGATATGTAAAATAAGACTTTCTAATTTAACTAAAATTTATTTAAAAATAAAAAGAACTTCCAGGCTGGTAAGAAGTTGGGAGATTCCCTGAAATTTGTGGTGGTTTGAAGAAGAATGGTCCCCAAACACTCATGGGTTTGAATGTTTGGCCCATAGGGAGTGGCACTATTATGAGGTGTGTCCATGTTGGAGTATATATGGACTTTTTGGAGGAAGTTTACCACTGTTGAGGTAGGCTTTAAGCTCTCATATGCTCATGTTATACCTAGTATGATATTCAGTTTCATTTTGCTGCAGATGGATTAAGATGTAAAACTCAACTCCTTCTCCAACATCAATCTGCCTGCATTGGTCATGTTTCTGTCATAACATTAATGTACTAAGCTTCTAAAACTGTAAGCCAGCTCCAAATAAATGTTTTCCTTTATAAGAGTTGCCATGGTCATTGGTGTTTTCACAGCAACAGAAAACCTAAGACACCAAGAATTGCAATATTGTGTCATTTCTAGCCTCCTTGAGGGTAATCTACCTTGAGGGTATTAGGTTTAACAGCTTGGATATTAGTGTGTAAAAATATTTTTTAAATGTACTAATAGATGCTCACAGTTTATCTAAGGTTCAGAATGTCATTACTTAACAATCGATCTATATAACAGGGATTACTATCTTTTTTGCTGCACCCTACCTTATGGATTCTTGCAACAAACCGTTTGAAAAATCTCTTAATTTATGTCAATATTTTGTTATGTAACTATAACATCTTCAAAAAATTTCTACAACATTAGAAAATGGTTTTAGAGGAAACTTGAGTCCATTTCCCTGAGCTGTAATCACTCATATTGGCTCCTAAATAAGTCCCATAAGCCAGGAATTGGTGGCACACACCTTTATCCCAGCAATTCGGGGATTGGCAGGCAGATCTCTATGAGGTCAAGACCAGCCTGATCTAAAGAGTGAGTTCCAGGACTCTAAATCCTTTCTGGAAAAACCACACACATATATAGACACACAGACACACACACACACACACACACACACACACACACACACACACACACACTCACACAAGCCCCATGATTCACTTTGAGATGAATTCTATAGTCTTTGTGTAAACTTCACCATTTGGCTAATTATAACGTAAACTACTATATTTCCATGGAATTTGAAGGCACAAAAAGACAACCCTTTAAAAATAAACATTTATGATATAATGAACAAAATATTAGTTTACTGAAAGTTCTCTAGTACAATAAGCTTAACTGCTCTATCATTATTGAAATTATGTTACATGTAAACATTATATAAAATGACCACCATATTAAAAAATTCAAAATCATTACTAGTGACTGTGATTTATTAGTTTAGGTTTTAGACTTTTTCTCTACCAATTGCTACTATTTCTACCACTCTATGTATAGTATTTAACATTTCAACCTTTCTATTCAAAATATGAAATAAAAAGTAAGGTCCTCTCAATCTAAGACTTGATATCATGGCATAAAATCTTACAACACTCCTTTATAAAACAAAATCCCTTGCCCTCACTGAATTAAACAAAATATGCACATTATAATTCATTGGAGTTTTATCTAGCAAGAAATTGATAGTGCTTCTCTACTCAAACAAAAAAAATTAATAAAATCTGAACTTATCTTTCATTGTAGAAAAGCATTGCAGATTTGTTTAGCTCAATGGGGAAAGTGTTTAGATGTTTGTTATCTTTTAATTTTTATTTATATTTCACTCTATGGCATACAGAAAATATGCAATGATGGTGGCTGGATTGCACACAACTTGTGCAAGAGAAGATTAAGTTGGCTCAACACTAAAAGGAATGATTGATGGCCAGACCTCCATACATAAAATATAATATACAATGTAATATCTATTTAAAATTTACATTTAATGGTTGTTCTGCCTGAGTTATGAAAGAAGTAAACTAATTTGCAGAAACATCATCTGGTGTGACAGGCAAATGCTCCGTAAGACCTGATATTTCCTTTGTTTTTGAGCTACTTGTAAGATCAAAATGAGTATATTTTGGTGATACTCCTTTACAGAAATATTTATTGCAACATGTCCATGCTTTGTAAAAATACAATACATTTTCTGCACTTGACAAAAAGAATATAAATGTTCAGTTTCCTGTAAATATGCTTCTTTATTACTAAATTCCTAATAAAATATTAATTTTCTTGCTTTACTTGGCACATGATAAAGAATAGACCAGTTTTCTGAAGACTCTGGTTCTTAGATAAAAAAGAACGTAGTCCATGAATCCTTCACAGTTGCGGTAATAAAGTATCACCCAGACAAAAATGGTCCTTTCTTCCTGGATCCTTTGATATTCTGCTTTTTTTCTGAACCATTTATGCAATACTGTCAGTTCTGTGCATTTCACTATAAATGATCCTTGCTCGTAGGATTGCATTAATTGAGTTTTATTTAAGCATAAAATGTTCTAAGAAAAGAGTCTTGTCAAACTAAGGTATTCATCATCTAAAAGTCTTAATTTTATTTTACACAGAATTCTGGAAAAATATGTTCATGTGTCACATGATTGTATTTTGGAACTTATACTTGAGTGAAAATATTCAGAACTGTCTCTGAAGTAAGAACTTTTACTTCTGCTTTCATAAAATTAGAATTATCAGTGAATATATGAATCACTAAAACATATTCTAAAATGAGACAATAATACAAATAACATGTACAAGGATATTATGTATAATAAGTTATTCTATATGTCACTTTGTCTTGGGTTTATTCATGATCATCAGCTAGTCTTTATTTTATGACCTCATGGAAGTAAAAACTTTTCCATAAGATATGAAGAACACAGAAAAATACCTAACTCTTGAACTTTAACTTTGGATGTTGAGTGTGTTTTGTACAGGGAGAAATTCTCAATACACATGATAGTGTAATATCTTAACAGGCATTAATATCTCAAATGAGTATTCAACCTCAGATTCCTTTAATCTTTTATTTTGTCTGAGTTATGGAGCAAAGAAACTGATACACAATGTGAGGTTCATCCACAGGGGCCATCTAGATTAAAAGAAAAAAACATAAACTAAACTAAGATCTTTCTAACTGATAAAATGTTAAAATTCAAGCCAAACACAAATGGAACAAGTATGAACAAATAATTCACAGGGAACAATTAGAGCCATACCATATATATATATATGGTATTGTATTAGCAGAAATCTAAAATGATTATATTTATGAATAGTGAGAGAAAAAATATATAATATGGTTAAGTAAAGTTTTTAACATTTAGAGTTAAGTAAACTATTCATTTACTGGGTCTTAAATGTTTTATAATATAGTCAAATAAGAACAAAGATCACAATTCTCATGAACTTAGATTCTATCATACATATTAGTTTATATACAATAATACTCAGCCTTCAATATTGGAGAGATTATTGTACCTTCAATTATTTTGCAGTGTATAACACAGTTAATACTTGCTATCACCCTAACAGACTTGAACAATATTTCAGTAGCTATCAATGAAAGGAGCCACTTCACAGAAGAGCAAAGCCACATGCATTGACAGAACTTCAAAACCCCTTCCAGCCATATTTGCTTAACTATCTGAATGCCAGGAGAATTTATTCTCACATTTTCAGTGTTTCTATTTCCTGGCATGAGGAATATTAAGAACTATCATTGCCTTAACCTAGTTTTATTGGCTAAATGCATAGTAAGGCATGGCATGTATGTACCTTTGATTTTTGACAGTGGAACTATTTTCCATCAAACAAAAAATAAATCATTTCAAGTTTTGGCTTGTGTAAGTGAGTTTTGATTCCTCTTCTGATTTCAACAGCAGGCACAGATTCCATGAGAAGCACATTTTCAGAAGCTGCCAGACTAAAACATTGCACCATTTTCCTCCTGCACTTACTTGTTACTCCATTCTTAGGCTGTGAAAACAGTATTGATTTAAATGGTACAGACTTAATCCTCTGTAATCCCACAATTCAGGACACAATTTTTCAATTTAATTTGGACATGTCGTGCAAGAAAATAATTATTTTTCCCCCATGCACCAAAGCCGAATCAAAATCATTGCTGTTAAACCCTCTGCATGCAATTCTTATCATTCAGATGATAGTAGGAGCTTATTGTGTTAACTTCCTCTTTGTTAGTTCCTTCTTTCTTCATTGAAATAGTTTAAGAATTAAGATATCTATGAATAGAACACTATTGTGTCAAAATCCATTATTTTCTAAATAGCACCCATCTGAATTCCATGTCAGTACGTTAGCCATTTTAGCCACACATGGTTGAAGGAACACCAGCTAAAGAATGTGTCATACCAACTGGAATCTTCATCTCTGAAATATCCAGTTGTGGTGCCAAGTTCTGGCAAGTTGGGTGTATCAAATGAGATTCCAGCTATTTATCTGGCTGAATAGGAACTTTTAAAATTGTTATTTAAACAAATTTGTTAACTAAGGTGCTTAAGTAATAACTTCAGTTTAAGGCTTTGCAGGCATGACATGTACAGGGGGCATATGTTTTTCTAGACCTTAAGATAGATGGTGATATATGAAAACAGCAACCTAGAGACACAATCAGTATGGGGCAATGGGTATTTAAGAGATGGCTTTAGACCAGGGATGATGTGTGACGTAGGTGACTATAAGAATTGGAAAACCTGAGAGTGGATTTGACTCCAAGTACACAAAGAAACTCTCTAGAATATTTGTATGACCTTCGGATTAATGGAGTTATTTAGAAGCTTCTACAAATCTATATGAAAACAAAAGGAACTCTTTTAAAATACATTCTTTTCACAGCATCGAAAGGAACCAGCTTACAAAACAAAAAGGAGAAAAACTGTATATTCAACACCAATAAAAAGAGAGGTCAAGAATATGAAAGTGGGCAGGAATGGTTGGAAGGAGGGACTGTTGAGAAAAAAAAGAAAATGATGTGATTATAGTATAACCAAAAAGTGAAACAACCTATAATTTACAAAAAATAAGAGTTCATATTTAGAGCAGAGTTCAATGCCTCAAAATCTGTCACAATGAGGAAAAATATATTTTTTGAATAAATAGCACAAATAAAAAGCTTAAGCTATTTAATGTATAATACAATAATTAATATGTATAGAGTATATGATTGTCTTTCTCTTTTTGATTTGTAATATATTTGAAGAAATGATTAATGTATTATATTGTGATGGCAGTGCTACCGGTGGAAATAAAAAGACCATCGGATGAAATATCCCATTACCAGGAATGAGAAACTTGATTTATAATTACTAATCAAAAGAGCCCAGGAGGCCCTCTGAACAAGACATGGCCTTCTGTTGCCCTTATTTGCTCCTCAGAACTTGGTGAATGCATATTCTTGAAGACATTAGATTCTGACTCAGGACTAGAAAATTTCAGTATAGATATGGTTTGCAAACACCCTTCCTGAGGACTAGCCTTTAGGATCAGAAGCACATATGCCTGAAGACCAAGGGGAATAGTCCCACTCAGCCCTGGTGCCTATGTACCATAACAATACCAGCCATACATGATATTTTAAAGCTGCAATAGTTGTACTCAGATGTTGTTGGTAAAGAGCAGTTTTGTAATTGTATTTAAGGCCTGCTCAGCAGACAGGAAGTAATGCCTGGTACTAGAAACCTAACTAACTACCTCGTGAAGCCCCATATCTTGTAGAAAACCTAGTATTGCCACTATATCAGATTGTTAGAATTACTTATATGTAATATTAAACAGACAACTCTCATTCGTCATCAAATAAACCTCTCTTGACATTAAATGGAGAACATTAAAGAGAATAACAACAGGTCAAATACAGAGAATAAGATATTGTCAGGTTCTCATGCCCAGTAGACACATACATACATATATACATACATACATACATACATACATACATACATACATACATACATAAGGCAACTAGGAGAGACTGGAGAATAAATTTTCCTCCAGGAATTTATTATACATATTTGGTATCAAATATCAAGTTCTAAGCTCTAAAATCATGTGAGGTGGACTCAGTATATTTCATTGAGAGGGAATTAAGGGTGGAGGTCAGTGGCAATGTTACTGTGAAAGAAGAGGTTGGATGGGATGAAAAGAAGGAGATAATTATGTGATTAGATAAAAAGAAAAATATATATAGCATCATTCCAAATACAAAGTAACTCATAGATAATTTGTATCATGTACATTCTTATCTTCACAGAATAGTTAATATCCCAGTAGCATAATATAGAGAGGTAAATTATAGTAGAGAAGCATATTATAATTTTCTAATTAAGTCTAGTAAATCACAGAACTCATAACCATGTGTACCTCTGAGCTGTGACATTCATAAATGGATCTCAGTAGAGTATGTTCTTGTCCCTTGCCTGCTCTCTTCTCTGGCTGAAGCAGTTTTTATTTATATTCATGTAGCTGAGACCGACTGGCTCCTGGTTTTTCCTCCTCATACACTTAAGTGAGGAACTTAAGTGATTGGAGTAAGGAGGAAGATAGTATTGTCCTGGAAATTTTAATTTTCTAGGCATAAGACATTTTCTTATGTACGAGAATATGTGTATTGTGCATTTGTTTCTTTTCTTCTCTCCTGAGCATAACCAATAGAAGTTCTACCACACTTCTTAATTAATATAACCTGATTACTTTGCCAGAGGGGAAGTAAATGGAGTTTCAACTTTTCCTGAGAACTAGACTATGTATTTCTCAGTAAAACTATGACCACATTCAGCCTTCAGTAATTCTGTAGTATTAATGTTTCTATGTTCTTTTCAGAATACACTTTCAAAGGTTTCTTCTTATGTAGTTTTAAATTCTATGTGTATATAGATTCTTCACATTTTTTTAAAATTACTGAGTAATACTACATTGTGCAAATGTATCCCATTTTCTTTACACATTCATCTGTTGAGGGATATCTAGGTTGTTTCCAATTTCTCACTATTATGAATAGAACAGCAATAAATATGGCTGAGAAAGTATCTCTGTCATAAAATGAAGTGCCCTTTAGGTATACACCCAATAGATGGATCTTGAGATAGATCATTTTCCATTTTCCTGAGAAACCACCCCGCAAATGTCCATAATTTCTATACAAGTAAACAGGTACAACAATGGATGAGTATTCCTCACCACTTGTTTTATTGATCTTAGCCGTTCTGATTCATGTAAGATGACATCTCTGACAGTCTGTCAGTTTTATATGGGAGGACTGTTTGTGAATTAAATTTGTAAGCTGCTACTTTGCTGAAAGTGTTTAACAGCTATGAGTTCCCTGTTGAAATTTTAGGGCCACTTATGCATATTATCATATCATATGCAAATAAATTACTTTCACTTCTACCTTTCCAATTTGTATCACCTTAATCTCCATCAGTTGCTTTATGTCTCTAAGTCTTCAAGTTCTATACTGCATAGACATGTAGAGAATGTACAGTGTTGCCATGTTCCTCATTTTAGTATAATTGTTTTGATTTTCCATTTAAGTAGATGCCCTTTGACATATTGTTTGTAATTATGTTGTTGTGAATTTTTATATCTATATTCATAATGGAAATTAGTCTATATTTCCCTTTCTTTTTTGACTATTTTTTTTTTCGGGGGAAGGTAGGAATCAGGGTAATTGGCCTTGTAACATGAATTGGGGAATATTTTTCTGTTTCTAGTTTTTGAGAAATAGATTGAGGAACATAAATGATAAGCTTTATGTTACTTTTTTAAAAATAAAAATCATAAGGAATTACAGTGGGAAATAATTTGAACTAAAACAAAAACAATTTGAGGTGTCTCTGGATGCATTTACAGTAGTTCAACAAAATGCTAGTAGAGAAAAAAATGCTCTTTGTTCTAAAATTCCTTAACATTCAATTTCAAAATAATAATGAAATAAAATTTATTCTTAAGGTTTTCATTTATTTACTATTTTTTAAAATTTAAATAGCTCTAAAAGTGATCTGTTCTCTATATTCACTCTGTTAATAAAATCAGGCATTTTACTTTCTCATAGTGGCTTAGGCTTATTCTCAGTTCATATTATAATACATTCACATACTTGTGGATCCTTATGCTAGAAAAAAGAAAAGCAGTAAAGCAGTTCTTTACCTCAAAAACAGCTGAACATCAGTTATATATTTTTTGTTTGTTTTTTAAATCTGGCATACAGAAATGAAACACTAAAACCATGTGTTCCTTTCTGTTCAGTGATTGACCCCTGCAAGAACTTATGTAGCTGTTGAAGTATTCTAAACAATTTAGAGAGCAAATTCCTAGGCCACATGGTAGAAAAGTAGTATTTACATAGCTTGCATCGTTGTTGCTTGTCAAGCTTGTGCATGTAAATGTAGGCATACCTTCAAGTGGATTGTCCTTTGTCACCAATTGTAAATTTTGGATTCAAGATGCTTTGGTTTGCAATCTTCCCATGGATAAAATTAAGCCCTTCCACACCAAGTGCATTTGTACCCCTTCTCCACCCACTGTAGTCAATCAACCAATGCAAAGATAAGATGCTATAAACCATCCCCAAGCTGAGTGTTAGTAGAAAATCACATTTAAAAAAGAAAAGGCCTTCAGAAGTTTTCATTCTGCCAAGTGTGCTAGCTTGTGTTGTGTCCTCTGTGATCTGAGATGAGAACAATTTCTTTTGTTACACTATGTGATACATGACACAAAAGTTCACAGATGTAATTTAAGTTAAACATTAAAAGTAAAGTACATTACCTTCCAAAGTTATGTTGTTGTTAGGATTCATATAAGTACATGTAAACATTATGCAGTCTAATTCTCTGGTTGGTGTTTCCAGATAATTTCATGAGCATATAATATAAAAAAAAAACTTTAAGTTCTTGTTCTACTGTACTTGTATACATAGTGTATTTGTCTACAGATGATGCTAGATTTTTTAATAGAAACCCCTTTTTAAGGCTTCCTTTAAATTTTCAATTGTAAAAATAATTTATAAGTTTAGGTGATGATATAATCTGAGAGAGTAAAGTACTTATTATATTATAATTTTTAGAATGTAAGACTACCTTAAAAATTATGAATTACAACTTAGTTTTCCTTTTCGATAAAGTGAGTTTTCTGGATTGAATATAACTGTTTCTATTTATAAAATGTAAGCATCAATGGAATATAATAAAAGAATGATTACAGATTAGATGTTGTGCAGGATAAATATGAAACAGAAAGTGATGAAATGATTGAAGTTATGTTTAATTTTAGGCTGTTTTGAGAAAAATTTAAAACTAATGTTTTTACACTATAATTTTACTGTTTCCTCTGTCCCTTTCTTTCTTCCCTCAAAATCTTCTAATTTCCCTCACCTCTCCTCTCTTTCAAATTTATATCTTCTTTTCTTTAATTGCTGTTTCACACACACATACATGCACACATACATACATACATACATACATACATACATACATATTTTACAGTATTTGATTGTGTATTAACAAATGCATACATAAAACCTTCTTAGTCTGTGTAATGTTACTTTTATTTTTGCATTTTAAGAGGTGGCAGTTTGGAAATGGATAAACAATGTGTTGATTTTCCCCTGAGAAGATTATTTCTATTGCTCCTATATTCTTTGGTTGCTGTAGTTCTAACTCTATAGCTGAGGCCTCCTAAAATCTCTCCCATTCATGTCAGCATGTCTATTTGTGTCACCCTTCATCAGGTCATGTTTAGGTAGCTGTGTTGTTGAGATTTCACAGGTGTACTTTCTGACATTGCTAAGAGACACAATCTCACATTATACTATGTAATGTGATCTCTTATAAACTTTCTGCCTCACCTAAGACATTTTTTAAAAGTTTTGCAGCAGATGTATCCATTGTGTTCCACACTGCTGAATTTTGAGCAGTTGTCGGGTTGTGCAATTGCATTCATCTGTTGCAAATACATGTTTACATAATGAGAGGTGGGGACTATGTATGGGCATAGGGCAAATATTTAGAATACTTTTGGTATTATCCTGGTTTAGTAAGGTAGTGGTGGTAAGTTCTCCTCTAAGATCCATGACTTCAGTATTCCTGATTGGGTGGCTAGGTTTCTAGTATTAGGCATGATGTTTCCTTTGTTGAACAGGTCTTCATTCCAATTAGGAAGTTGTTAGTAATAGCCAAAGTATGTATGCCACTCTTGTGCCCTAGAGTTATTGTGCTATGATGGTAATTGTTATGCTTTATGGGCATCATAGCTTGTAGGCTGTAGGATGACTCCTCACTGTACATAGCACCTTCTGATACTAGGAAATCTTGGCCTCAGGGAGGAGAGGAGGCTTTCTCATCAGATTCTGCTTACAAGCCTCTGAAGTCTGGGCCCTAAATACATTGTGTCTTCATCAATAAGGACTTATCATGCACTTCTAATGGGGGAGGTGTATAAACAGCAGGATACAAACTGAGTTTAGAGGGTTGAATATAAGTTTTTTTTCATGGATATCAAATATGTGTGTTTATGTAAAATCCAAGTCCAGAAAATATTAAGAACAAAAATATGCATAGATGAAAATGTAATGTAAAAGTGGCTATAGAATAGATAATTTGAAGGGTAAAACTTAACTAAAAATGGTGAAAACATGGTTTAATTGGAGTATATGTTTTTTTTTTTATGAAAAATGTTTTATATTGAGTTATTCCTGAAATCAAGACACAAATCCATGTTTTCAAGCAGGAATAAGAAGAAAACATGTTTTAAAAATAGCTTACCTCCTAGGAGTAGAGGGCATATAATATACCTGAAATCATTCATATATATATATATATATATATATATATGTATATGTATGTATGTATATTATATTCTATATAGTAGAAAGGATTATCAGCATTGCATCATGTAATTGCTTATAGCCATCAACCAGAAAGAAGCAAAAGTAAACCTTTGTCTAACCTAACATTTCAGTTCTGAAAAGATAGTAGATGATTTGATAGACTACACTTTCACTAAATGTTTATTAATGTCTGACTGTAGTCCTTACACATTGAATCACTTTATTAGTAGTAAATAGTACAAGAGCCATTAAAATATAGAATATAATAATAAAACATAGAAAAAAAGGTAGATGAAGCTGTTTTTCAGGATCCAAATTTGAGATTATGATAATAATCAGTGAGAATGTGAAGGATTGAAAAATTATCCAGGAACATTAATTGCTGTACCTATTTAAATTTATTTGGCACATCTTAAAATCCTTGAGTGATGAATGTTATGATCAAAACATTTTACAGATATTTGTGGATTAGGTATCAGAAGGGAGTATATGTTACATGATCCACAATTAACATAAAGCCTGACAGGGAGTGTAGAGGCAGGTCCATACATATGGAGTTTTCTGGGTTGTGAGGGAACCAGCATTATTGTGCACTGCAAGAAAATGAGATGGTCCACAAATGATGCTGATTAAACCAGATCCTCATGAGAAAAAAAAAAATAGATTTTCATTACAGACTTTACATTGAAGCTGAATTATTGAGCACAATTATAGATGTAGGATAAAAAGACTGCAATCAGATAATATAAATAGCTTCCAGAGCAAGCAAAATATGTACAAAATGCATATAAATGCCATGCATACATATAAACATGCATGCATACATATGAGAAAACTTCTTCAGGTCAGTGCCAATGTTATAGAAAAAAATGCCATACTAGACATGATAGGTTACAATAAAGTTACCTCAATAATGAACAAATATATGAGATGTTTCAAAATGACTATACAAACTTTAACATAGAGAAGTTAAAGTTGAATGTGATATAAACCCAAATAATGCTCAGCAGGGTGGCTGAAATGTAATGAAGAGAGGAAACAGCAATGGTGACCCGAGTAACTGGAGTGACTACACTAATAGCTGTATTGAAATGTCATGTCAGTAAACCATTATTCAGATAAGGTTTTCAACCAACAGAAGTGAATCTAAACAAACTCAAGTCATAAGAACTAACGTGGAAGAAATACAAATGGAAACTGTGGTTCCAAATCTGAAAACAGTTTATTAAATACATACTTGATATAATTTTATAAAAACTATTAACAATCTCCAAAATAGTTTTTGGTCTTGTGAGAGTGGACAAGTGACTGGTAAAACTTGAGAACTATGTCATGAAATGGAGCTCATGTCTGACACTGTCTGGTGGGCCAGCAGCAGAGGCTGGATATCCCAGAGATCTACTGGGAAAAAAAATCAATGAAATGGTTCCTACAGATATTGTGTTACACTCATAGACTGGAGCCTGGCCCAATTGTTATTAGTGAGGCTTCATCCAGCAATAGATGAAAACAAATGGAAATATCTCGAGAGAAACAGTATGTAGACCTGGGCAATCTTATGAAAAGGGGGAGGAGCCAGAGCCATAAGAAAAACACCCACTGAATCAAAAACAAACAGAGCTCATAGGAGCTCACAGAGACTGAAGCAACAGTCAGGGAGAAGGTATGGGTCTGAGCTATGTCCTCTACATATATGTTATGGTTGTGTAACTTGGTGTTCTTGAACCTTTTTCCTGCTAGTGGGATGACTTGTCAAGCCTTAATATGAAGTGATGTATCTAGTGTTACTGTAACTTGCTATGCTATGCTTGGTTGATATATCCCTGGGAAACCTGTCTTTTCTGGAGGGAAAGTGAGAAGTGGATCTGGGAAAGAGAATCATGTAGGGGAGGGACTCGGAGGAGAGGATAGAGAAGAAACTTTGGTCAGGATATAATAATATATGAGAGAATAAAGAAGAGCACACAAAAATAATATTTTCAATGAAAAGAGTATATATATACATATGTGTGTGTGTGGGTGTGTGTATGTATGTATGTATAGTTTGAGTTGGCTATCATGATTACCTAAAAATGACGCAAAATTAAAAGAAGAGAGTGAGATATTTCCTAAAATAATGAAAGTAAGGAGGGCAGATGAAGAAGCAGAGAAATGAAGAAACCATAAAATGGGAAGATGGAATTCACCAAATGGCGGTAAATATGGAGAAAACTAAATGTTAACACATACCTTCAAATATTACTTTTAGCATCAAGATTGTCTTTAATTTGTTCATTTATTTTGAGCATGCTATAATACAGTCTGATAATACTATCTAACCTCTCAAAGAATTTAACCTCAACCCAGACCTCCCAGATCCTGCCCCCAACCAACAAACCCTACTTCACATTCGTTCTCTTTAAAACAAAAAACAAAACAAAACAAAACAAAACAGTGTACAAAATGAATGGGAATTAATTTGAAGTTGACAACTACTCTTGACCATCTTGTCTTTCCTAGAATGTGGCTGGTATGTATTTATCCATTTTCACAACTCCTTTCTTTCCCACCAACAGAACACTTATTTTCTCACTCCCTCAAAAAATAATTTAAAATTATTTTTGCACACACACAGAATTCTTCTTAGTCCATTTAGTTTTGTTTATTCAGGGCTGACTAGCTGCGGTCAAATAAGCAATCATGAAACTCACGACTAGACAAAACCAAATGTCCATTTCCACGCAGCCATTTATTGCCTATAGCTCTTCATTAGAGACAGGGCTTGTAGGTTCCCTCCCAACCATGTTGCATCTCAACTCATGTTGTCATTGTACAGGTGTTATTTAGGCAATCATATTGTTTAGATAACATGGATTTGACTTCCCTATTACATCCAGAAGATATTTTCTCATGAAATTCCCTGGGCCTCTTATGGGCATCTGTCAGTTACTGGTACAAAAAAAAAAAAAAAAATGAATTCAAAACACAGATTCAAAAGACCCAGAGGAATGAAACCTATGCTGAACCAGTGACATTTTAGTATTCTGTGGGACTCATATTTGAACAGTTCACAGTACACAGCAGGTACAGAGAAACATTGAAAAGCATACAGGGCATCTCTTATAAGGAGGTCTCACTGCTGACTGGAGTGTTTTTTACATAAAGCCCCTGAACATGCTAAACCACATTTCTAAGGAGGACATAGAAAACTTCTTCACAGCCTTGGGAATGTACTCCCAAGGGAGTAAACAACATTCTATGGGAAAAAGGTTCACAGCAGAATAAAGTGGCAGGTCTATTACATGTATGCTACAGTCACTGGCTTTGATAATCTTTTCTCTTTCAGGATGTTCCATTTGTTGTATATGTATCAACTGGTGTTGGGCACCCCAGGAACAGTTTTCTGCACTGTAACTAGTTGTGGGTTTTTGTGTTAGTTTCTATCTGTTGTATAGAGACTTTTTTTTTTTTTTTTTTGGATGAGTGTTATCAGCTATACTTAGCTTTGGGTTTAAAGACACTTATTAAGAGAGCTGTTGAAAACTAGACTGGTGGAATGTTCTCTCCTACAAGGCATGTTCTTGCCAGCCATAGGTTTTTTGTTAGCTTTAACCTGCCAGACTTGAATACCTTCCATTTGAAAGGGCCTTATTTTCAATTAGATAGAAGATTGTTTCCCTCAAGATATAATTGATTGTACTAGACTCTTATATATCTTGCAGGGCTGGTCATTGTGGTTTATAACTTCATAGCTTTATAGGTATTGATAGACTTTCTCTCTTAGCCATTTGATAAGCACCTTTGCAGACTATGTAATCTAATTTTCAGGAAGGAAGGGCTTTAAAAATAACCCCAGCTCTGTCCTTTCAAATCTGGTGACTGAAGTGACTATTTTCACACTAGAGTCTTTTTGTTGTTGACATAGTCTTCAAGATCCAGTTCCCATTTCCTATCCATCCAGCTTTGTGTTTTCTGTTTTTCACACATCAAGTCCAATTTGAGCTGCCCATATTTTCATAGATGTGTGAATTTCTACTGGAGTACAGTAAATTTATCAATGACAAGAACTCTAGAAGAAAACTGACTGTTCTTCTCCTAAAAGAGGATTACAAATAGTAGTTGGCTACAATATTCCTAGGGCTTGTAAAGAGCTAACAAATATCAGTTAAGTCTGTTATTTGAACATACTACCAAGCATCTTCTCTATGGATAAGGGCTACAATGGTCTATGGGGATAAACAGAAATTCATAGTAGGTAGTTTAACTACATGCTTGTTTGAAATCAGTAACAGGCTTTACATAGGACTTATGAGTTTATTACTTGCAGATTTTAAGGATGCCTATAGTAACAGGCATGTATGTACTACTTTGCAAATAAATAAAATCTAATTTGAGGGGATTGGTTAACGCCACAAGTTCCCTAGTGGAATCATTCCAGTTTTTTCATTATCGTAGTTTCCAGCTTTTGAAATTGAGTGTGGTCACTTATTCCCCACTGATGAACTCCATAGACTTTTCTGGAACTATAAACACTGTCTAGCTTCAGAGAGGATGATCCCAGCTCAGCATCCACTTGTTTTCTCTGTCATTTATGCAGTTTGAAATCTGCACCAACAAGAATATTTTGCTCAGTCTTGATGCAGGGTGGAAGGGGCTTGGTCCTGCCTCAACTTGATCTGCCACATGTTGTTGACTCCCAATTGAAGGGAGGCCATACCCTCTCTTAATAGTGAATGGGAGGAGGGGTGGAATAAGGTGGAGGATTGGGAGGAGTGGAAGAGCGGGGGGGGGGGAACTGTGGTTGATATGTGGAATGAATAAAAAATTTTAAATGAAAATATGTTAATATTTATCATTCAAAAACAATGGCAATAGCATGTAATTTGGAGTGGAGGACCTCTGAACCTCTGCTACCTAACATGGAAAGGTATCATTCATTTTGTATTATAGTTTTGATTAGGAAAACTTTGATTTTCAGGAGCAGTGGGGACCACATATTCAGAAAACCTCCATTTAGAGTCCCTCATTTTTATAAAATCTACTGTTTTTTGGTAGCTTATAAGGTAGTATACTTTTTTTTTACTGTTCCCATATACTGTTACCTATATCACCATTTAAGCCTTTACATCCCTAATATTAACTTATTTTTCTTTCTATTTACATATGTGTTATTAATCCCCTTTCCTTCAGATTATATTAATCTTCCTACATCTCCTGGATTCTCTGGAATTTCTTAAATAAAATTTCCAATGCTTTTAAACACTAATATATACAACTTGGTGGGTAGTTATCATTATCATATTATGTCAGTATAAATTATTAGTGTTATTAGTGGCTATTAAGTAACTAGAGACATTGAAAGTTTGAGTGAATGGCATTACTGCTGTTGATTATGCTTGAATTCTGTGGATAAGTCCTTAGCAATAAAAAACACAAACAAATACACTTAACCTAAAACTAATGCATTTTTTGGCACAAACATAGCTGTGCTTTTTTTTTTTTTTTTTTTTTTTTGCTGACTGCATTTCCATGACTTTAGTGTTCTAGGCCATCATACTTTGCAAATTCAAATTCCCTTTAAACTGTTAAAATCAAATCAAATTTATACTTTCATTGGATGTTTTACATTTTTGTGAGAAAAGAACTTCCCCTTTATTTTACAAAACTTGGAAAACAGAAACTTAAAATCTAAAACAGAAAAATGAGTACATTAAGAACATCAACAAACTAATCCCAAGAGAATTTCCATCTGTTCTAATGTAGAACTTCAATATTTCACAATTATTAACTTATTTATCGTTTAAAAACATTACCCATATGCCAATAATTTGGCAGTTTTAATTATTAATCTGAAAGAATTTTCCTTTATTTTTGCTTATTTTCCTATTGTTATATTATATGTACATATTAAAAACATATTGTATGGCCAAAATTTGATGATATTATTTTGCATATTAATAACATTAAAACGGACATGAAAATGCTAGCCTTTTATTTTTTCTTTATTTTTTTTATCTTACAATGTTGATCCCAGTTCCCTCTCCCTCCCTCCCTCTCTCTTACCCTCTGTCTCCCATCACATGCACGCTGACCACCATCCCCTCCAACCCCCCCCCACTCCCATTTTACATTTAGGGCTATGCTATCCAGGTGGGGTCATGTAGATCTTACAGGTCATTTGAACTAGGCACTAGGACTTCTCCCTTGTCTCTATTTTAAGGGAGTATCTCTCCATGGGGGATGTGTCTGCAAGGTCCTTTTATGCACCAGGAATACATCTTAGTTCCACTGTCTAATGTCCCTTAGGCTGCTCAGTCCATCTAGCTGACTCTCTATTCTGGTATCAGATGCTGGGATATTCATTAACCTTCTGTGTCTTCTTAAAAAATAAATTCAGATACTGTAAAGATAGCCTGGTTTATCAAAGGACCTTGGAATTGAAAACCACTTAGTGACCACTATGGACATGGCATTGAAAATTTCCTTAGATATAATACATCTAAAAATCACCAATTATGAGATGTACCATAACTTGTGAGTTTTACACTGTCTAACTTTTTATTTTGTCAGCAAAACTATTTCAGCATGACCAGTTACTATTCGTTTGAACTCATGCACACATTTTTTTTTCTAGAAAAAGAGAACAGCATATAAATTATATATTGGAATGTAATCAAACATATATAATCATTAATAATATTTTAAAAATAAATACAATTTAAATTATGTGTTTACTGTTTTGCATTTTTAGAGAATATTCTCCTGTAGTCCAAGCTACACACTCTTGGTTCTCATTTCTCCTGTTCTTCACTGCTAGCATTATATGAATAGATTTTTAAATGTAAATATGTTTAAATGCTAACTTATGTAGTTCAGATGAAAACATTTCT
Source organism: Phodopus roborovskii (assembly GCF_943737965.1). Lineage (NCBI taxonomy): Eukaryota > Metazoa > Chordata > Mammalia > Rodentia > Cricetidae > Phodopus > Phodopus roborovskii. The sequence continues at coordinate 4,527,453 of NW_026126470.1, forward strand.
CTATACATTACAGCTTTTATATGGATCATTGTTTTATACTCTTGGCTCAAGTACAAAGTGACGTTTTTGTTGTTATATGATTTACAGATTGACAGTGCTGAAAATGCAAAATGTTTTAAACAACATGGCACCAAAAATCACTAATTACAGCCATTACAAGTTAACCTCGGCTATGTGAAACTCCGTTTCTATTGCTCTCTATATCTGTCTTTACTTTCACTGAACTAAAAGAAGGACATGGACTAGTAGCCTGTGGGAAGTATTAAGTAATATTTCTCCTTGTGTCAGGTCATGATTCAGCATAGTACTAGGCCATTCCTTCAGGAAATGGTTTGACTGGGTAGTTCTTCAGCAATAAAGGTCATGATTGCTCCAAAGCAGGCATCAGTGATGTGCCTTAGGGAACTTTGATATTATAGCCCTGTCCTGCCTGTGAAAGTAACACTGGCAACAATGACTGTGCCCTTATCATTGTCTTTCTGCTCTTTCTTTCCAGTCATTACAAATACTTCTCCACTGAGTAGTCACATAAACAAGTAGTATACTGAGAAGATGATTTTTCCCAAGATAAAAATATGAGAACAAAATGCAGGAGTAAGGTGGATATGGTCTACAGGCTTATTACTCTTCAAAATAGTCTCATTATCATCTGTGTGTTTATGAGATTTAAAACAAGAATAAGATCATATAGTCAAACATATTTTATTATATAGTATTTTGTTTCTATGATTTTGTTTCTATGAAAAATTACTTATAAAATGCATTGCAAAAATAATTTTAAATTATGTATGTGGTATTTAAATACATATCTAACGTCTCACATTCCTATTTGTTTTGGATGATAAATACACCAAGCTTCAAGTCTCCAATAATTAAACCAATTATTTTATCTACTTTGGAAAATAATTTGAATATAATACAAATCTAGTCTTTTCTTTTATCTGTAATAAACATACTTGATTCCTCTGTAAGCTTTCTTTCAACTGCATGTACTTGTGGCAGAAATTTATTAGAGCTAACTCTTGGAAGACTAATTGAGTTTCTTCATTAACACCTCACTATTAAAATTTTAAATCTAAGATTGTCATCCCACTTTTGTTTATAACTTCTGGACATTACTGTATTAATTAGATGAATTAAAGAAGTCTTCCTGAACAATACTTTTCTTCATAAAAGAATGGTTGTTACAGGCACCAGGACCATCTTTAGCCATGTATTGCTGTTTCATTGCTGCATTAACTTTTCTATAAGTGTTGCTTTATTTGAGGTAGGAATCTTGCACATATAAAATCACAGAGATCTATAATAGTGCTAATATTGTACAGCCATGACACTAACCTCAAACCTGATTATTTCTGCCATTCTTCCTAAGGGAGATCATACACCAAAGTCCTGTTAAGTTTCTCATCCTATTTTAAATGTTCCTGCATCTATGGTATTGATGTAATATAAAATTATATCTTATAAGTAATATTATTCTTGCTATTATTCTGATTATTCTTGAATAGATGTTATTATAGAAAAATTTTAATTTTTATCACACAAAATATACATAGAAAATCAGACACAGACAGATATGTAACAATTAGATTAAAATGATTACCTGTACTTGTTTTCTAACTCACTATTATTACAAATAGGACTCATCAAATCCTTTCTGGGTATGTGGTTTAGGGGCAGTCCTATGTAGTGCCATATATAAAAGAAACTACCTAGGAAATAAGATTAATTTAAAATTTTTATTGCAACTTATTTTGTTATTATGTAAGATATTTTTTTTTAAAGCAAAATTATTATAAAACAAAGAAGTGGTTAGCTTCATTGATTAACTCATTACATTATCAAGGGTAAACTCCTGAAGCAACTCCATTTATTTAAATTTTTTTATTTAATTTTATATAACAAAGTCCAATTAAATGAAAACAAACATTTATCCACAATATTTGGGAATTTGGGCGTCGTTCTTTCCAAACTAATTCCTGCTGGTAAGGGGCGCTGTCTTGGGGGATTCGAAGAAGATTCAGATATCCTAGCTGTAGTCTGTAGGGCTGTTTTGTCCAGCTGTTTGGAATGTAGGATCAGCTTGTACTCTGTTTCAGGCGGTCTGGTGTGATCAAACCACATTAGTCTGGAAGGAATCCACATCTTTTCATTTTCTGTGGAAACAAAAATAGAAATACTTTTCCCCAGTAACTTGTTCTTCAACTTAAATTTTGGAGTCAAAGCGTTTTTTTTTTTTTTTTTTTTTTTTAATTTATTATTTTACATGTCGATCCCAGTTCCCTCTCCCTCCCTCCCTCCCTCCCACCCTCCCCTCCATCTTTCCCTCCCTCCTTCCCTCCCTTTTGCCCTCTCTATCCTCTCCCATGAACTCTAAACACCCTCCCCTCCCAAACCCCCACCACACTACCATATGTAGGGGAATGCCATCCAGTTGGGGTCATGTAGATCTGACAGGTCCTGTGAAGTAGGGACAAGGGCTTCTCTCCTATCTCTAGAATAAGGCAGTTATCCCTCCATGGGGGATATGTTTGCAAAGTCCTTTTGTGCACCAGGGATACATCCTGGCTCCACTGTCTGAGGTCTCTCAGACTGCTCAGACCTTCTGGCTGAGACCCATATTCAGGGGGGTCCGAGTCAGACCCCTGTTGGCTTCCCAGCTATCAGTCTAGTGGCCCTTAGCTCCTCCTTGTTCAGGTAAGCTGTCTCTATGTACTTCTACCACATGGTCTTGTCCTCTCCATCTGCTTCTAGGTTCTAGTTCGACTCAGTGTTTATGTATGGGTGTTTGCTCCTGTTTTCAACAGGCATTAGTTGAGGACTCCATGGAGAAGTTAGTTGTTGATCTCACTCTCCGGGAAGGGCATTTATGATAGCCTTTCAACGGAAGCTGAGATTGTTACTTGGGAACAGTCTTGTAGTTCCCTCGACCTTTCATTGTGTTCAACTTTATCTTCAAACCAATATTGGCTCCCTCTTTTATGTTCTCTCTCTCTGTCTCTGTCTCTCTCTCTCTCTCTCACTTTCCTATTTTCCATTCCTAACCAGGCTCAATCCTCCTGGTCGCACATGCCTTCCTCTCCTCCCTCTCATTTTCTCCTACTTCTCTCTCCATTAGCTGTCCTCCCCCACTTTACCTGAGGTCTGGGGACTTGTCCCTTCCCAGTTCTGTGAGGGACTTTATATGAATCTCTTAGAATACAACTTGTATCCTAGTTCCTCTGGTGATGTGAATTATAGGCTGGTGATCATTTGATCTAGTTCTAAAATCCATATATGAGTGAGTACATACTGTGTTTCTCTTTTTGTGACTGGGTTACCTCGTTCAGGATGGTTTCTTCAAGTGCCATCCACTTGCCTGCGAATTTCAAGATACCATTATTTTTTTCTGCAGAGTAGTATTCCATTGTGTAGATGTGCCACATCTTCATTAACCATTCTTCAATTGAAGGGCACCTAGGTTGCTTCCAGGTTCTTGCTATTACAAATAGTGCTGCTATGAACATAGTTGAACAGATGTCTTTGTTGCATTGATGTGAATCCTTTGGGTACATGCCTAAGAGGGGGATTACCGGGTCCTGTGGTAAACTAATTCCCATTTTCCTGAGGAACCGCCATACTGATCTCCAAAATGGCTGTATGAGTTTTCACTCCCACTAGCAGTGGAGGAGTGTTCCCCTTTCTCCACATCCTCTCCAACATAAGTCATCACTGGTATTTCTAATTTTAGCCATTCTGGCAGGGGTAAGATGGTATCTCAAAGTTGTTTTGATTTGCATTTCCCTGATAGCTAAGGATGTGGAGCATTTTCTTAAGTGTCTTTCAGCCTTTTTGATTTCCTCCATTGAGAATGCTTTCTTCAGTTCTGTACCCCATTTTTTAATAGGGTTATTTGGTGTTTTGTTGACTAGTTTCTTGAGTTCTTTGTATATTTTGGAGATCAGCCCTTTGTCGGATATAGGATTAGTGAAAATCTTTTCCCAGTCAGTGGGCTGCCGTTTGGTCTTGTCAACTGTGTCCTTTGCCTTACAGAAGCTTCTAAGTTTGAAGAGGTCCCATTTATTAATTGTTTCTTTCAGTGTCTGTGCCCCTGGAGTTATGTTCAAGAAGCGGTCTCCTATACCAATTTGTTCAAGGGTACCTCCTACTTTCTCTTCTAAGAGGTTCAATGTGGCTGGATTGATGTTGAGGTCTTTGATCCATTTGGACTTGAGTTTTGTGCATGGCAACAGACATGGGTCTATCTGCAGTCTTCTACACACCCTCATCCAATTGTGCCAGCACCATTTGTTGAAGATGCTGTCTTTGCCCCATTGTATAATTTTAGCTGTTTTGTCAAAAATCAGGTGTTCATAGGTGCATGGATTAATATCAGGATTTTCAATTTGATTCCATTGGTCTACCTGTCTATTTTAATGCCAATACCAGGCTGTTTTCAGAACTATAGCTCTGTAGTAGAGCTTAAAGTCAGGAATGGTGATGCCTCCTGAAGCTCTTTTATTGTATAGGCTTGTTTTGGCTATCCTGGGTCTTTTGTTTTTCCATATAAAGTTGATTATTATCCTTTCAAGTTCGGTGAAGAATTGTGGTGGGATTTTAATGGGGATTGCATTGAATCTGTAGATTGCTTTTGGCAAGATTGCCATTTTTACTATGTTTATCCTACCTAACCAAGAGCATGGGAGATCTTTCCATTTTCTGGTATCTTCTTTAATTTCTTTCTTTACAGTCACAAAGTTCTTATTATATAGATCTTTTACTTGTTTGGTAAGCGTTACACCAAGATACTTTATGTTGCTTGTGGCTATTGTAAAGGGTGATGTTACTCTGATTTCTTTCTCTGCCGCTTTGTCGTCTGAAAAAAATAGGGCTACTGATTTTTTTGAGTTTATCTTGTATCCTGCTAGTTTGCTGAAGGTGTTTATCAGCTGTAGGAGTGCCCTGGTAGAGTTTATTGGGTCACTTATGTAAACTATCATATCATCTGACTTCTTCCTTTCCAATTTGGATGCCCTTGATCTCCTTTTGTTGTCTTATAGCATTAGCTAGAACTTCTAGTATGATACTGAAGAGATATGGAGAGAGAGGACAGCCTTGTCTTGTTCCTGATTTTAGAGGAATTGGCTTAAGTTTCTCTCCATTCAGTTTGATGTTGGCAGTTGGTTTGCTGTATATTGCTCTTATTATGTTTAGGTATGTTCCTGTTATCCCTGACCTCTCTAATACCTTTATCATGAAAGGGTGTTGAATTTTATCGAAGGATTTTTCTGCATCTAGGGAGATAATCATATGGTTTTTCTTTTTCCGTTTGTTCATATGGTGGATCACGTTGATAGATTTTCGTATGTTAAACCATCCCTGCAATCCAGGTATGAAGCCTACTTGATCATGGTGGATGATTTTGAATTCGGTTTGCCATTATTTTATTGAGTATTTTTGCATCGATGTTCATCAGGGATATTGGTCTGTAGTTTTCTTTCTTAGTTGTGTCTTTGTGAGGTTTGGGTACCAAAGTTATTGTGGCCTCATAAAAAGTGTTTGGCAATAAACCTTCTGTTTCTATCTTATGGAACAGTTTGAGGAGTAGTGGTATTAGTTCTTCCTTGAATGTCTGGTAGAATTCTGCACTGAATCCATCTGGCCCTGGACTTTTTTTCGTTGGAAGGCTTTCGATGACTGCTTCTATTTCATTTCAGGTTATAGGTCTATTTAAGTTGTTTGTCTGTTCTTGATTTAATTTTGGTCAGTGATAGTTATCCAGAAACTTGTCCATTTCCTTTGAGTTTTCAATTTTTGTGGAATACAGATTTTCGAAGTATGACCTGAAAATTGACTGGATTTCCTCTGTGTCTGTTGTTAGGTTCCCCATTTCGTTTCTGATTTTGTTAATTTGCATGTTCTGTCTCTGCTTTTTCGTTAATTTGGATAAAGGTTTATCTATCTTGTTGATTTTCTCAAAAAACCAACTCTTTGTTGCATTGATTTTTTTGTATTGTTTTCCTGGTTTCTATTTTGTTGATTTCAGCCCGCAAGTTGATTATTTCCTGGCGTCTGCTCCTGCGGGGTGAATTCGCTTCTCTCTGTTCTAAGGTTTTCAGTTGGGCTGTTAATTCATTTATGTGGCTATCCTCTGTTTTCTTCATATGGGCACTTAGTGCAATGAACTTCCCTCGTAGCACTGCTTTCAAGGTGTCCCATAAGTTCGGGTATGTTGTATCCTCATTCTCGTTGAATATTAGAAAGTCTTTAATTTCTTTCTTTATTTCTTCTTTGACCCAGGAGTGGTGCAATTGCACATTGTTAAGTTTCCATGAGTTTGCAGGTTTTCTATTCTCTTGTGTCTGTTGAGGTTTGTTATGTCTCCTAGTATGTGGTCTATTTTAGAGAAGGTTCCATGTGGATCAGAGAAGAAGTTATATTCTTTTGTCTTTGGATGGAATGTTCTATAGATGTCTGTTAGCCCCAGTTGAGACATAACTTCTGTTAATTCTTTTGTTTCTTTGTTGAGTTTCTGATTTGTGGTCCTGTCTAGTGTTGAGAGTGGTGTATTGAAGTCTCCCACTATAAGTGTGTGAGGTTTTATATGAGCTTTGAGTTTTAGTAGTGTTTCTTTTACGAATGTGGGTGACTTTGTATTAGGGGCATAGATGTTCAGAATTGAGACTTTGTGTTGATGGATTTCTCCTGCGATGAATATGAAATGACCATCTTCATCTCTTTTGACTAGTTTTGGTTTGAAGTCTAGGTTGTTAGATATTAGGATAGCTATGCCTGCTTGCTTCTTATTTCCATTTGATTGGAAAATCTTTTCCCAACCCTTTACCCTGAGGTAATGTCTATCTTTGGAGCTAAGATGTGTTTCTTGTATGCAGCAGAAGGATGGATTCTGTCTTCGTATCCATTCTGTTAGCCTGTGTCTTTTTATAGGTGAGTTAAGACCATTAATGTTGAGGGTGAGTAAGGTCCATTGATTGTTGATGCTTGTTTGGTTTAGGTTTGCTGTTGGCAGTGGTATTGTGAATATATTTGTTCTGCTTCACCCTAGGTTTCTGGTGTAGTTGGATTTTCTGTTTCCTACATTTTTGAGGGCCTAGTTACCTTCCTTGGGTTGGAATTTTCCTTCCAATACTTTCTGTAGGGCTGTATTTGTAGATACATTTTGGGAAAATCTGGTTTTGTCATTGAATATCTTGTTCTCTCCATCTATATTGACTGAGAGTTTTGCTGGATATAGTAGCCTAGGCTGGCATCCGTGTTCTCTTAATACTTTTAGAACATCTATCCAGGACCTTCTGGCCTTGAGTGTTTCCATGGAGAAGTCAGGTGTAATTTTGATATGTCTGCCTTTATATGTTACCTGTCCTTTTTCCTTTGCTACTCTTAATATTCTTTCTTTATTCTGTATGTTAGGTGTTTTGATTATTATATGTCGAGGGGTCTTTTTTCTTTGGTCCAGCCTATTTGGGGTTCTGTATGCTTCTTGTACTTTCATGGACATGTCCTTCTTCAGATTTGGAAAGTTTTCCTTGATGATTTTGTTGAATATGTTTTCAGCACCTTTGAGCTGGGCTTCCTCACCATCCTCTGTGCCTATTATTCTTAGGTTTGGCCTTTTCATGGTGTCCCACATTTCCTGGATGTTGTGTGTTAAGGATTTGTTGGATTTATGGTTTTATTTGGTCGATGAATCTATTTCTTCTAGTTTATCTTCTGCGCCTGAGATTCTCTCTTCTATCTCTTGAATTCTATTGGTTATGCTTGTGTCCGTGGTTTCTGATTTTTTGCCCAGCTTTTCAATTTCCAGCTTTCCTTCCATTTGTGTTGCCTTTATTTTCTCAATTTCGGTTTTCAAATCTTGAACCGTTTCCTTCACCTGGTTAATTGTTTTTTCTTGGCTTTCTGTACTTTCCTTAAGGAATTTGTTCATTTCTTCCACTTTTTTGTTTGTTTTTTCCTCCATTTCTTTAAGGGATTTTCTCATATCTTCTTTGAGGGCCTCTATCATTTTTATGATGGTGATTTTTAAGTCGTACCCTTCTGCTTCCTCTGCTTTGTTGTTGTGTTCCATTCTAGTTGGTGTAGATTCCCTAGATTCTGGTGGTGTCATGTTTGTCTTTCTGTTGTTAGGTGTTCTCTTGTATTGCCTTCTTCCCATAGTTTCTTCCAGTAGGTGTTGGTGGTGTCTCTTCCCTCTCTCTATGGTCCTTCCCAGATGGGCTTATGTGGATCAAAGATTCAATGTCTGTAGCTCTGTGTGGTCCAAGCTCTCTACGAGGTTTCTCTGCAGACAGGGATCCAGGGATGGGGTCAAGGATGAGGATCCAGAAGAAGATGCCAGCAGGTACTCCCAGTGGTCCTCTGGCCAATAGCTCTGGCCAATAGCTCTGGCCAATGACCAGCAGAAGAGGACAAGGGCTGAGCTTGAACTTGAGAAGGTTTTGCAGGGTAGTGGGATCTCACTGAAAACTGGCGCTCTCCAGCTGAGACCTCCTTCTTTGGCAGGGGCCCGGATTTGGGGGTCAAGGATCTTGTCCGCAGGAACTCCGAGTGGACTCACAGAGATAGGCGGATCTCTGGGAGGGGCCTGGGACTCCAGCAGAGGACTGGAGGCGGGGTCAGGGACCAAGCCAGTGGAAATTACAGGTGGTCCCACGTGGATAGTCAGGTCTCCTTTGTTTGGAGTTGCTCTGAGAGGTCTCCGAAGTAGGGTCGACTGTTGGCTCCACCCTCTGTCCCAGTGCTCAACCAGAGCGGCAGGACCGTAGGTGGGGTAGGGCACAGGGTGGGGGGGTAGGCTGGAGGTTGGGATGGGTGGGGGTGTATCAGAGCTCCAAGGGTGCTCTCAATGGGGACCGGAGACAGGAGTAGCAGGATCAGGGGCCAATCCAGGGAGTTCAGGCGGGGGAGGGGGGAAAAGATGTTGAAGGGGACAGGCAGCCCCAATTGGGCCCAGACTCACCTCTGGCCAATAGCCGGCAGAAGAGGACGAGGGCTGGGCTGGAACTTGAGAAGGTTTTGCAGGGTAGTGGGATGTCACTGGAAACTGGAGCTCTCCAGCTGAGACCTCGTTCTTTGGCAGGGGCCCGTATTTGGGGGTCAAGGCCATTTATTTAAATTTAAACATTAGCATTACATTTCAGTTAATAATTAACATAAAGTTAATTGCAGCCCATTAAATGTTGTCTTAGAATAACATTCTGTATGAAAATAAGTAGGGCAGAAGATAGTTTTATCTGTTTACATGTTTGTTAATCTCTATTAATCTTCATAATTATTATAATGAGTGTTTACTACAATTGCATATCAAACAAGTTGCCTCAATTGCTGAGGATGATGAGACTTACTGACTAAAAGAAAATATAACAAATGAATTTATTTTTATTTCTTCGGTTTATTTATTTTTTTATCTATTTACTCTTCTCACCCGCAATACATCCTAACTGTAGCTTCCCCTCCCTTCCCTTCTCCTTGTCTTCTTCTACCTACAATTGCCCTTAGATCTCTATTTCCATTCAGAAAACACAACAGCAACAACAAAAATGCCGCTTATGGATATCAAGTAAAATCAGCATAATAACGTGCAATAAGTTAGGCATATACCCTTACTCAAGACTGGTCAAGGCAACCCAGTAAGAGGAAATGGTCAAGGCAATGGCCCCAGTAGCAGGTAGAAGAGTCAGACATACCCCAATTCTGACCATTAGGAGTCCAAAAAAAAAAAAACCAAGAAGAGATAGCAGGTGCTAAGGTGCTATCCCTAACACTTTGACTGACCCTTGGGAGCCTGTTCCACACACTGGGTTGCCTTCCCCATCCTTATCACAAGGGGAGGAGCATAGTACTATATACATAGGACTATGTCATGATTTCTAGATACCTATGCTTGCCTTTATGTGATTGGTCCCATAATCTCAAAGGGAGTGGCATTATCAGGAGATGTGACTTTGTTGGAGGAAGTATATCACACACACACACTCTCTCTCTCTTTCTCAATCTCTCTCTCTCTCTCTCTCTCTCTCTCTCTCTCTCTGTGTGTGTGTGTGTGTGTGTGTGTGTGTGTTGGGTGGCTTTGAGTTACATATGGTCAGGACACTTTTCAGTGTCTCAGGGAACTTCCTGTTGCCTTCAAAATGTAGGACTTTCTGCTATCTCTCCAGTACCATGTCTACCATCATACCACCAGGTTCTGCACCATGATGAAAATGGACTGTACCTGTGAAATGATGAGCCACCATTTCAATTAAATGTTTTCCTTTATAAGAGTTGCCATGGCCATGGTGTACTATGGTGTACTGCAATATTCATGGGAGGACTGCCCATTTCTGAACAGAAACAGGAGGGCTAAAGGGAGATTGAGAGGGAAGGGAATAGAAGAGGTGGAGGGAGGAATAACTGTGGTTGGGTTGTAAAATAAATGAATAAATTTAATTAAAACAAACAAACAAACAAAATAAAGGGAAAAGTAGTAGTTGACAGTAAGAAAGTAAATAACCACAATATTCATACACAGGGCTTGATACAGGCAAATGTATGTTCCTTTACTGTTGTTTCAGTCTCTCTGAGACTATGGATCATGTTCTTATGGTGTCTTCCATCCCTCTACTCTTACAATCCTATCTCCCTTCTTCCCTGGAGTTCCCCTAGATCCTTCTAATATTTGACTTTGGTCTGTCTCTGTATCTACTCTGATCAGCTGCAAGAAGAAGCTTCTGTGATGACAATTGGGCTAGGCACCAGTGATCATGAGTACTGAAAAATATCATTAGGAACCATTTTGTATACTTTTGTTGTTGTTGTTTGGTTCTATCCCAGGTCTCTTAACTATCCAGCTTGTGGATCCAAGTCATCTAGGCAGAGTTGGAAATTGGTTGCTTCTCATGGTGTGGGCCTCAAGTTACACTCATTACTTTTTGGCTACTACCAAGGATCTGAGCGTTTGTTGCCTTGGTGTATTTTGCATGCTGAAAGGTTGTGGGTTTTTGTGCTTAGGATTGTGTCCCACTACCACCACTGAAAACAGCCTGGTTATAGAATATGCCTGTTTCAAGCTCCATATCTCAGTGATGCTAGCTCTATATCCTCCATTACTAGGAATCATTGTTTGGGTCAACCTCATAGCTTCCGAAAGTTGCCACTGCACCTCTCTCTATATATATACAGTACTCAAACTAGATATGAACAAACCAAGGAGCACAAGTTAAAAATGGAGTACAGACCTAAACAGAATTCTCATTAGAGGAATCTAAAATGGCTGAGAAACACTTAAAGAAATATTCAACATCCTTAGCCAGCAGGGGAATCTTAGCTTATAAATGATTATAATTATTCAGAGTTAGGTACAGGTAGATCTTACATTCAATGAGTAAATTAACAATAATAAACTGCAATCTTAAAATATTAATCTATCATGAATATAAAGACACATATTAAATATTTTGAGTGTAAAAATACTAGTTAGACATTTGTAAAAAAGTGAAGTCAATTTCTTGGTAAGATGATTGGAAATTCTGGGTAAAATTTCCATTTTTATTCAGCTTTTATTTCACATTTCATGATACATACTCAGAAATATTAAACATAAGTAACACACACACACACACACACACACACACACACTTTGTGTGCCACTGACTGGTAGTATATTTCCAGAATATTCATAGATGCATTTATATGTTTTCATAATTCATTAGACAAACATTGTATGATGGACAATTTAAAGAAAAGGGTCAGGAGCAGAGAAAAGAAACATAAAAAGACAGAGAAAAACACTATAACTCAACAAGATACAATTGAAGCATCTAAATGTTGAACTATAAACAAAGCACTAAAATGACTTTTATTTTGACAGCTGAAGGTCCTGTTAGCTTGAGCAACTACCAAGAGACTACAAAGAAGAAAGATTTGTTTTCTCTAGAATAAAGAGTAGTATGGATCGTTGATGTATCACTGATCACTTAAACCTTAGTAGCTGAAGGTCAGAAATACAGAGAACTCTCTAGTGAAATTTCAAGGTGGATTGACTAATTTACTTGTCCTCCAACAAAGATAATTAACATTTGAGATAAAGAAAGGTAGGTGAATTAAAAACATGTTTGAATCAGTATCTTGGGAAATGCTTGTATGAAGATAATTGAAACCTGTAATTATGACCAATTTAATTATATGTTATGAATCCAGAACAAGATGTTTATGTGTAATCAAATTATTTGAAACTTGAAGAATCAGACAGGCATGTTGGATACCTTTATTTACATCTGCCACAATATCCCTACATTCCTCTGGCACATGTATTAAAATAATAAAAAAAAAAAACCTTTGAATCGACCTATTATATTTATTTTCTCTGCATTATTAGGAACACCTTTATGACAAAGGTTCTCAAATATAGTAAAAAATGATAGCTATTCTTTTGTCTTAAACTTTGCTATCTTCAAATTAAAATGTTAATGTTAGGTTCTGATAAAATGTTTTTTTCTTCCTCTTTTTACTCTCATCTATTATCATGATAGATCCTTGGAATGATAATTTTAGTATAAAGATTTCAAAGAGTAGGCATTATTTATAACAATAAAAATCTTTCATGTCAAATTATCAATATCAGTGATATTGAATGTTAAGTGATTTTACTAGTTCTGTTTACACCAGGGAGGCTAAAGTTTAAAGCTAGACCTCACAAGTAAAACTATCCCTGTACCATCCAGAAATATAGACAAATTATAAATAAACTGTGAACTTCCACTGCAGAGGGACTTGGTCTTGGCTATGTGTAAATGCCCCTTGATTGCCTTCTTAAAGAACTTACTGTTACTGCTAATTGATAGAAATGCTATACTGGAACAAATTTTCCTTTGAGCATCAAACCATGTAGTAATAACTTAGAATTTAATAAAGGTAAATGAGTTTGAAGTGATTTTTAAGAACATCTTATTGATTCACTAAGTTGAAGTTTAGTGATATCCATCTTTGAAAGGTCAGTTTCCTATGTGATATGAGAAGATACTTTTTCAAGTTTCCCTCAGGTTTAGTGACACCAGACTGGTTTCAGTGCAATATTTTAACATTACTTGTTTTAGGATGTAAGGTTTCAGGGCAATATATTATTTGGGTCCAAAATCTGCCATTTGGTCATAATGGTGCAATTACACAAATCATATCAAGTGGTGAAATTGGCCTAGGTGAACTAAAGTTCATGATAAATTATTATCTTTAAAATAATCATAATAAGGAATAACTCATCCATAAGGCTAATGACGCCTTTTTATTTTTGTTAAAGTCATATTAATAGTTGAAAGTTGGCATTTGGGTATTGAAATGAATTACTCAAGACAAGCAGCATTTAGCAGACTATGGATGGAAAATGTCCAAAAGGATAAAGTAAGATGGAGATTCTGCATAGTTATTTTTTAAAAAATGTAGTAGCTGAGTGATAGTATTGCACATTTTCAAATAATACAAATGCTACCCAATCACTCATTGACTCAATTCAAACATGCCAAAGAGAACCTCATTTTCAGTGAAGATGCTGATTATTCCATTAACTGTACTCAATGCCTATTAGTTTACACACAACTGATGCCTCAGATGTGTTGCTTAGCTTTCTGAAAGTACACTTTTTCTTATTAGTTAGGTTCATTTATTATGTGAGTGTTCCTTCAGCCTTTTTCCTTTAATCAGGATAAATCAATATCCTTGAAGCAGTTAATAAAATAATACTACAGTGCTGTGCATTTGAAGTACTATCTATGTGTTTGTAAAAAAGAGAAGGAGCAGAGAGATTGAAATAGATATATGTACTTTAAATAACTAAATACATAAATTACAGGCTTATAATAAATGCCATGAGCTTGAAGGAACTTGATTTAATATAATAGGACTATGAGATCAATAGTTGACATTATCTTTTACTTTAATTACTTTATTACCTTTTAATTTAAGATTATTTTATACCTACACAGTTTGAAGGAATGTTAGACTTAACACTTGCACTACTTGCCTTTATTTGTGCTTACAATAACTATCTATCAGGATTTGCTGCATTAGTCTGTCTGCATTTTTATTCATACTGAAAAAAAAATATTAGTTTCTTATTTTGTTTTATTTCACCACTGAGATCTTCCCATTACAACACAAAGGACATGGAAACTGCCAAGTAATTTAGCACTATAAGTATATGCTACAAATTGCATGACAATGCATATTATATTTTACGTTATATTTTCTTTTTTTATTTATTTATTTTATATAACAAAGTCCAATGGGGGATTTGAAGAAGATACAGAAATCCTGGCTGTAGTCTGTAAGGCTGCTTTGTCCAGCTGTTTTGAATATAGGATCACCTTGTACTCTGTTTCAGGCAGTCTGGCGTGATCAAACCACATTAGTCTGGAAAGAATCCACATCTTTTCATTTTCTGTGGAAACAAAAATAGAAATCCTTTTCCCCAGTAACTTGTCCTTCAACTTAAATTTTGGAGTCAAAGCATTTTTTTTTTACTTTATTATTTTACATGTCAATCCCAGTTCCCCCTCCCTCACTCCCCCTCTCCCTTCCTCGCTCCCTGCCTCCTCCCCTCCCTTTTACCCTCTCTGCCCTATCACATGCACTCTAACCATCCTCTCCTCCCATCCCCCCACCCCAATTCCATATATAGGGAATGCCATCCAGTTGGCATCATGTAGATCTGACAGGTCATGTGAAGTAGGGACTAGGGCTTCTCCCTCCATGGGGGATGTGTTCGCAAAGTCCTTTTGTGCATAGGGATACATCCTGGCTCCACTGTCTGAGGTCCCTTACTCTGCTCAGTCCTTCTGGCTGAGACCCATATTCAGGGGGGCCTGAGTCAGTCCAGCTATCAGTCTAGTAGCCTTTAGCTCCTCCTTGTTCAGGTAAGCTGTCTGTATGTGTTTCTGCCGCATGGTCTTGTCCTCTAAATCTGCATCTGGGTTCTAGTTTGACTCAATGTTTATGTATGGGTGTTTGATCCTGTTTTCAACAGGCATTAGTTGAGGGCTCCATGGAGAAGTTAGTTGTTGATCTCACTCTCCTGGAAGGGCATTGATGATAGCTTTTCCACGGAAGCTCAAATTATTAGTTGGGAGCAGTCTTGTAGTTCTCTAGACCTTTCTTTGTGTTCAATTTTATCTTCAAACCATTATTGGCTCCCTCTTTTATGTTCTCTCTCTCTGTATGTGTCTCTCTCTCTTTCCTGTCTTCTATTCCTAACCAGGCTCAATCTTCCTGTTCGCACATGTTTTCCTTTCCTCCCCCTGGTTTTCTCCTACTTCTCTCTCCATTCGCTGCCGTCCCCCCCCACTTCCCCTGAGCTCTGGGGGACTTGTCCCTTCCCAGTTCTGTGAGGGACTTTATATGAACCTCTTAGAATACAACTTGTATCCTAGTTCTTCTGGTGATGTGAATTATAGGCTGGTGATCCTTTGATCTAGGTCTAAAATCCATATATGAGTGAGTACATACTGTGTTCCTCTTTTTGCGACTGGGTTACCTCATTCAGGATGGTTTCTTCAAGTGCCATCCACTTGCCTGCGAATTTCAAGATACCATTATTTTTTTCTGCAGAGTAGTATTCCATTGTGTAGATGTTCCACATCTTTATTAACCATTCTTCAATTGAGGGGCATCTAGGTTGCTTCCAGGTTCTTGCTATTACAAATAGTGTGCTATGAATATAGTTGAACAGATGTCTTTGTTGCATGGATGTGAATCCTTTGGGAATATGCCTAAGAGGGGGATTGCCGGGTCCTGTGGTAAACTAATTCTCATTTTCCTGAGGAACCACCATACTGATCTCCAAAATGGCTGTATGAGTTTGCACTCCCACTTACAGTGGAAGAGTGTTCCCCTTTCTCCACATCCTCTCCAAAATAAGTCATCATTGGTGTTTCTAATTTTAGACATTCTGGCAGGGGAAAGATGGTATCTTAAAGTTGTTTTGATTTGCATTTTCGTGAAAGATAAATCAAGAACAGACAAACAACTTAAATTGACCTGTAACCCGCAATGAAATAGAAGCAGTCATCGAAAGCCTTCCAACCAAAAAAAGTCCAGTGCCAGATTATTCAGTGCAGAATTCTACCAGACATTCAAGGAAGAACTAATACCACTACTCCTCAAACTGTTCCACAAGATAGAATCAGAAGGTTCATTGGCAAACTCTTTTTATGAGGCCACAATAACTTTGGTACCCAAATCTCACAAAGACACAACTAAGAAAGAAAACTACAGACCAATATCCCTGATGAACATCGATGCATAAATAATCAATAAAATACTGGCTCCTACAGCTGATAAACACCTTCAGCAAACTAGCAGGATACAAGATAAACTAAAAAAAAATCAGTAGTCCTACTTTTTTCAGATGACAAAGAGACAGAGAAAGAAATCAGAGAAACATCACCCTTTACAATAGCCACAAGCAACATAAAGTATCTTGGTGTAACGCTTACCAAACAAGTAAAAGACCTATGTAATAAGAACTTTGTGACTGTAAAGAAAGAAATTAAAGAAGATACCAGAAAATGGAAAGATCTCCCATGCTCTTGGTTAGGAAGGATAAACATAGTAAAAATGGCAATCTTGCCAAAAGCAATCTACAGATTCAATGCAATCCCCATTAAAATCCCACCACAATTCTTCACCGACCTTGAAAGGATAATAATCAACTTTATATGGAAAAACAAAAGACCCAGGATAGCCAAAATGACCCTATACAATAAAAGAACTTCAGGAGGCATCACCATTCCTGACTTTAAGCTCTACTACAGAGCTATAGTTCTGAAAACAGCCTGGTATTGGCATTAAAATAGACAGGTAGACCAATGGAATCGAATTGAAAATCCTGATATTAACCCACGCACCTATGAACACATGATTTTCAACAAAACAGCTAAAATTATACAATGGGGCGAGGACAGCATCTTCAACAAATGGTGCTGGCACAATTGGATGAGGGTGTGTAGAAGACTGCAGATAGACCCATGTCTGTAGCCATGCACAAAACTCAAGTCCAAATGGATCAAAGACCTCAACATCAATCCAGCCACATTGAACCTCTTAGAAGAGAAATAGGAGGTACCCTTGAACAAGTTGGTATAGGAGACCGCTTCATGAACATAACTCCAGGGGCACAGACACTGAGAGAATCAATTAAGAAATGGGACCTCTTCAAACTTAGAAGCTTCTGTAAGGCAAAGGACACAGTGGACAAGACCAAATGGCAGCCCACAGACTGGGAAAAGATTTTCACCAATCCTATATCCAACAAAGGGCTGATCTCCAAAATATACAAAGAACACAAGAAATTAGTCAACAAAACACCAAATAACCCTATTAAAAAAATGGGGTACAGAACTGAAGAAAGAATTCTCAATAGAGGAAATAAAAAAGGCTGAAAGACACTTAAGAAATTTTATGTTATATTTTATATTTGTTTATTTTATTATATTTTACAGTTTAAAAAAACTAAATATTACACAAATGCAATGGTTTCATAAAATGGTCAACTTAACATAAGCACATATCACTTGGAGGAGAGTGTAAATGAGTAATTAATTACATTTGGTTAGCCTGTGATCTTGTTTGGGAAAACTCCTCTTTCATTAACTGATTTTTTATTGCCCAGATGACCCTGGGCAGTTATTATCCTTAGGCTGGTGGTCCTGAACTCTCCTGAAGTGTAGTATTGGAGCAAACAACCATGAAAACATGTGTGCATTTATTTCTTTCTGTTCTTCCATGTAAATGTTATGTGATCGGTTGTGTGAAGTTCTCGACTTTCCTTCCTGAAATTTTGGCAGACTCGGCAGGAACTGTCAGGTAAAATGAAACTCCTTACCTGAGCTAGTTTGTTGGATGTATTCCCACATCCATAATACAACATGCAAATATATTTTGAGAGTCTTCTGTATCGTTTAAATATTTAAGAGATAAGAATACTTGTCTTAGATAAATTATAATTTCTAAGTAATTCAATCAAGATTTATAATCACAACACTAAGGAGATTTATAAAGAACCTAAAGTTCAGTACTATCAAAGAAAATACAACAAATAGCAAACAAACAAGCAAACAAAAACTATCATATTTAGCGGTATTGATTTTAGAGTGAGTATAAACACAGTATATACTTCAAAAAATATCCTACACATCACTAATCCACAGAGAAAATTATTATCATATGTATTTTTTTAGCAGTGTTAATTATACTCACTTGGCTAAAATAATGCCAATATATAATTCCACATTGTAAATATTATTTTTCTTAAGATTAATTTATGATGTAGATGACAGTGTTATTGAAAGAATGAAACAAGATACTGCAACTTATTCATGAAAAGCCATATATACTTTATATAAGTAATCATTTGTAAAGGGAATAAAAGCATAAAATTATTCTTTGTCATTCCCTTAGAACCTTCTTACAAACTCTTGTATTTAATACTCTATTATTCACTCATGGAGAATATATATATATATATATATATATATATATATATATATATTCTGTATTTAACTTGATATACCTTTAGAAGCCATGAAAGAAGAAAAGTATCATTGGTGAAGGGACTGTCAAAGAAAGAACATACAGCATAACAGAGATGATATGAAAATTGAGACATAGAATACTAGAGATGGGATGTCTAAATAGAGAAGGGTCAGGGAGTTGAATAATTTTGATTGGATAGTGAAGGAAGTCTAATATAGAAGAAACATTAGTGAAATGCCAGGTGGATACTTGTATTTTGTCATTCAAATAAGTAAACAAAACAGTAATAAAATGTCTTGTAGGTCTGGATGCAGTTCATCCTAAAAGTCAGGGATTATTAATGACCTTAGTCCTAGGTGTTGGATATCACATTATATGCAAATATTTTATTGTTTACTCAGGCCTTATAGTCCTCTGAAACAATATATTCTTCTGCATTCCTCTTAGCTGTTCACCACAGCTAGATGATACAACTATATTTTTGTCTACCTTGTATACTATACTTTTGTCTACTCCTTGACAGCAAGGTATAGAAAAATAAAGTTGGAAGTGCATTTGGCAAAATCCTCCCCGTTCTGGTCTTTTGCTGTCACAGAGCTGACATGTACTTTTTAAAAACTGAGGGAAAGATGAGTCAAAATTCTTTTCTAGATGTGCATAGTACAAATCAAAATAATAGCCTATCAGGCAAGCCATGCTTCACAGTGCAATGGTGGCATAATAGATATAGGGGTAAAGCAGCATTTTCAGATAAGATATGAAGTCTGGAGTTCATGCTTTGTATTTTAAACTGGGCCAAACCACAAGGCTGAGAATATCTTGTTGGAAGACTAGTTCTTTATGTTGAGAATAGCACTATGTTTCATAAACATAGTCAGAACTCACTAAAATTAAAATGATTCTTTTAATAAAAACATGCTGACATGAAGAAGCAAGGCTTCTTAATAAAGTGTATATTTGAAAATCCTACCATAAATTAGTATAGTTTTGTCATAGCCCATATTTGTGGGGCTTTTGTCCAGTCCAGCCAACTTGTCCAGTTCTTACCAAAGAGAAGGAGTATGAATTAAGAAATGGTAGGTTGAAAATTTATTGATACTAAAAAAAGACATAATAGTCATGAGGGTACCTAGTGAACTACCCCTTGTTTGTTTTCTAAGTATTTTTATACCCCAATCAAAAGAGGGGGATGCAAAAAACTTCCTCACCAAGACACAAAGTGCAAGCATGCATGCTTACATTCTTAATACCCAAAACATCAAGTAACTCCCACCCTAAACCAAAGTTACTCCTTAGGCGAATATCATGTTGTCAAGGAAGACATCTATTAGTTACTTCTTAGGGCATGCATTTTTTTTTGTTTATCCTGAAAGAACAATAGTGGGTTTGAAATCTCTGACTTTAAGTTAAAATGAATCTGAGCCATTTTCATTGGCCCTGGTACAGTTCTTTCTATGTCCAACACTTTTATCAATTTCACTCATATATTTATCATTTTAAAAATTTGGCATGTTATACAATACACGAGTATCATATCAATGAGCAGTATCAAATTTAATAACCTAAACCCCATTTTAACATCAACACCATCAAAATAAGAAAAATATTTTATTCATATTAATAATATCTTACTGATTTATTGGCTCAGTAAGATCATGCTGATTCATTGGATCACTGTATATTAAGTTGAATTTGCAGAAGAATTATTTATATTTTCAAAGGTGTGTGGAAATAGGTACACAATTTCTCAACTGAAAAAATAATATTCCATCACAAACAAAACAGAAAATGAAGCATTTTATTTCTTTGAAATATTTTAAACACTCTAATATTGCTGTAGCAATTTATCTAAAAACAAAGAACTGTCTGCTTTGATAAACACAGGGAGCCTTTTTTTGCTGTTTAGAAACCTGCTTGTTTTAAACAATATTCAAGTAACAATTAGAAAAGAAAATCAATCATTCCTATTGTCTTTTGTGCTCAAGGAATACATTATTCACCAGGTGCCTCTGATCAGCTGGCTTTACCATTAATAAAAATGTACTTTAACATTTACCCTGTGACACCACACCATTCATTTTTAATTTATAATTACTAGAGACATTTATTTTGCTTTGTGAAAACCAATTCAAACAGCACTAGCTCCAAACACACATTTGTAATGCACCTACTACTATATTAATCACATTTCCACCACTTACTAATAGATTTGGGAAAGTGGTAATCCATCCATTTTCTGTTTTCTGATCTAGTAAGGAAGAATTATATGACCATACATTTCTTCTCAGGTTTGAGTCAAAATTAAATCTAGATACCACCAGGGGAATTGTGTTTGAATTGTCTTTGTCATTTGTCCCTTTCTACCACTTCTGTTGAGTACATTCCAATTCAGCTGTCAATGTTATTATCTACCTTTCCCTTTAAGAATTTTAAAGCCAACGTTCAGAGTTTTACACTTCTGTCTGTAAAAAAAAAGTCCCTTCCTGAGTAAAGCTCATGTGACCAAAAGAATTTACTGCTTAAGCATCTAGTATTCTGTAGACTCTGTGAATTTTACACTAGGTACAGGATACCCCGTTGAAATAGTTTACATTTCACAGTGAAAGTTGGCTCACTAAAAAGCCACCTTTCCCTAATCTTCTCCATAATTTCCTAAATAATATAGATACATGTGATTTTTTTTCTTTTTGTCTCATGTTAACATCTGCAGAAGACTTTATTCTCAAGAAGTGTTTGTGGAGCAACAGAGCTCCCATATAAAATTCTGAAGCTTAAATCAGAAAATTAATGTTGTTGACAGATTGAGAACTGAACATTCTTGACATTTTTTCTCAGACATCATTTGGATGGCCACCAAACAGTAATGGCGATTCTATTTTGTTCAGCAATCCAAAAAATAATAAATAAAGGAGCAAAACTTTAAAAGACAAATGAACATAATACAGCAGGCTACATTGTTTGTCTTGAGAGTTAGAATGCCAACCAGACACAGCTCTATACCATTCCAAAGGTTCAGTGAGTACACACTCTCACCAAATAACTTGTCATGTATGCAGGTATTTTACATATTCCTTGTCACAAAACACATAATATATTAATATAATTAATTATCTTTTATTTTTAAAAACCAGATTACATAGAAAGCCTATGCAGTAAAATCTATACTTAATAGAAGGTCAAGTGATAAAGTGGAAGTCTTTGAACTACATTCATCATTCTTAGAGATAGAGAAAATCATGAAAAATATGATACCTCTAATGAAAAACACACAACAGTGATGCTATCAAATGTAAATGGTGTAGAAATGCATTACTCATTTTACTTCTTTACATTTTGTCACTGTGTCTTTAAAAATCACATGGCAAGAGTTTACAAGGATAGCTTAGTCAATAGTTAGCATGATGGGAAAGCATATATACCTGAATTATATTCCAAAACCAACTTCAAAATTCTGTAATAACCCAGGTCAGAGTCAGAGAAGGGAGCTTGCTGGAGATTGCTGGCTATCTGATGGACCCAAGACACAAAGTTCTACTTTTATTCAGGGATAATTAAAAGTAAACTTGAGAATGACAGCAAAAGATACTTGCTGTGGAATAAACTTTATGTACCCTATGAAGTTGTGTCACTTGGATTGGAGTAATAAATGCTAATTATCCAATAGCTAGGCAGAGTTTTCAGGGCAGAAAGAATGCTGAGGAGAAGAAGGAGGAGACACAGAGAAAGCTAGGAGATGAGGTAACAAGCTATGAGCCATATGGTAGTAAATAAATTAATAGAAATGGGCTAATTTAAAAGACCTACTTAGAAACAAGACTAATAATAATACATCTCCATTTCGTGATTTGAGTGCTGGATGGCAGGTCAGAGAAAGACTCATTACAGATAAATAATATCATTAACATTCTTACACACGCACATTCAAAAATATGCACATGCAGATACAGACATGCATGTGCTTGTGCACATGTGTGTGCTATCATGCACACACACACACACACACACACACACACACATACACACACATACACAGAATGCGGGAGAGAGAAACAAAAATACATTTAAAACTACAATGAGATACCACTTTCCCTCTGCTAAAATAATTAGTTATATAACACAACAAATTTTGACCAGGATTGGCTAAAATGAAAAATACATGCAACATATTTAGAAATTAAAAATAGAGTATAAACCTAATTCTTCACTGTGATTTTCAGAATATAGGGTCTTTAATATATTAAAGGTAAAATTAAGGTACTCAGCTATTTCTTTTCTGTTCATTTACATGAAGGAATTGACATTGAGTTCTTTCATTATATTCTATAATGATTCTTTCCATTTATTATTTTTATCAATTTTAATATTATTTTGACACTTTTATGCTTGCATCCAAGGTATTTTGGTTGTGTGTACTCCTTCTCCCCACTTCAACTTCCCCAGAGTCTTCCAAACAATCTCACTTCCACTTCTTTCAATCTTTTAACATTCAATAATTTATTTACTTTTATGACACTGGGTGCTATTAAGTTGGTCTACATTCAGGGATATGAGAAATATACCAGTAGCAAAACTTCTTAAAGAAAGTGACAGCCCCTCTTTTGTAGCCATCAATTGCCAATAACTAATCAGATTGCACTGGTATCTTAGAGCCTTTTCCAAGTCCATGTAATTTTTCTTTCTGAGATAGGTTTTTTGAGTATAGTCCCTGCTGTCCTAGAACTCACTCTTTGGACCACATTAACCTTAAACTGAGGGATCTACCTGTCTCTACCACTACCCATTTGAAGATAACAGCGTCTGATATTCTCAGGTCTCTCATCCAAGTGCAAGTTAGATCCAACCCTCGTTAGCTTCTGAGATCAGACAACATCTGGCACATTAAGGCTGGTATGGCCATAGACTAATGGTGGAATTTTTAACTGACTTGAACTTGTGCCAATCTTGTACATTTAACCACAGATGCTACTAATTCATTTGTGGAACAGGTCTATCATATCCAAAGGTCAGAATTTCAAAGCACTCTTCCTATCCTCTGGCTATCATACCCTTTCTATCCCACATTTCAGGATGTTGCTCAAGTTTGTGTGGAGGGTAGAAGTTGGCATAATTGTCCGATCTGCAGCTGAGCACTCATTTTCACTTACTTTGAGCACTTTGAATAGTAATTTTTCTTGCATTAACCATTATATACTACTTATTTGATCAGTATAGGGGGGCAGCTCAAATATGTGGATATAAAGAAATACTTAAAAGGGAGTTTGACAACATGGTGATTTATTAAACATACCATCAATAGGTTAACCCCTATGGTTTATGAACTCCCTAGCCATGTTTTGACCATGTTTACAATGCTAGAGACGACCTGTGCAGCTTGCTTGCTTGTCTTGTGCATATTGCAGCTTTAGAGTCCAGTATTGTGTAAAACCATTACCGTTGTAAGTAGCTTGCAAACTATGGGATATTCATAAGGTTTTATTCCATGTATTCTCAACTTTATTGACCCACTTCCTGCACCCCCACCCTTCACATTCTTATCTCCGTCCCTTTTAAATATCTTGCTCCATCATATCACATATATCCAACTATCATGTCTGTTGTGGTTTGAATAAGAATGACCCACATTGGCTCATATATTTGAATGCTTAGTCATTAGGGAGTGGAACTGTGAAAGGATTAGAAGGTTGTTAAATGGCCTTGTGTGGCTGTATTGGAGGAAAAGTTTAATTGGGTGGTGTGAGTCTAGAGGTGTCAAGGGCTCATGACAGGCTCTGTATCTTCCCCCACCCCTCCCCCCAGCCTATAGCCTACAATCAGGACATAAATCTTTCAGATACTGCTCTGTCACCTTTTGTGCCTGCATGTCATCATGCTGCCTGCTGTGACAGCAATGGAGTAAACTTCTGAAACTGTATACATGTCACCGATTCAATTCTTCTATTTATAAGAGTTGCCTTGCTCATGGTATCTCTTCCCTGCAGTAACATAATGACTAAATCATTATCTCTGCATTTTTCTTTTTACTTGAGTTATAAGATCATACATTCCCCAGGGTCTTCATAAATCCTTCATTTGTTTAAGCTTTTTCCTCTCACTTCAGTTCCTCATCCCTAATACCCCACTATCTTCTTAAACCTCTCTGATCCTAATGTGTTGATCACTACTTTTCTGTCACCTATCTTTTACTTTGTCTCACTCTTAAATGAAACTCCCGTGTAAATGGGTTGCTTTTAGTTTCCTATATTCCACATCAATTACATGATATATTTGAAAATAAGACTAATATATATGATTAATTGTGGTGCTTGTCATTTGGAGTCAGGATAGCACCACTTATTACACTTGATTTTTCATTTCCACTCATTTGCCTGCATTTTTTATGATTTCAATTTTCTTTACAAATGTTAGTCATCTATTGTGTAATATGCATCATTTTCATTATCCAGCCATGTACGTCTATGTTGATTCTTTTCCATATCTTTTGAATAGCATTTTGGCATTTAGCCTAACCACTAAAATTCTTTCTTTCTTTCTTTCTTTCTTTCTTTCTTTCTTTCTTTCTTTCTTCTTTATTTCTTTCTTTCTTTCTTTTTTTTTTTTATTGCTGTAAAGCTTTCACTATTCTGATTTGTCAACTGCCTAAGGGTTTTCCCCTACTGTCATGCCACTTCACCTAATATCCAATTTAAACTCCATCATTTAGGTGATACTTTGTGCCTGGAACTGTCTGAAGACTAACTACCATCAGGACCAAACACTTCTTGCAGCAGCCTCTATAAATATGTTCCATTATAACTCTGTATCATTATTTCATTTTGCTTTTAAGAATTTGAAAAGAAAATAATTCTGAAAGGACATCTTCCCTGTACTTAGAAAGTACACAAATAATTGCATGTTCCCAGATGTAATGGCATACAGGAAAGCAATGCTGTTCTTTGCATTTTCATTTTGGAGAAATTTTCTTTTGATGCTGTCAAATAATCATCACAGACATGTTTCTATGCTACAAAGATCTTATAATTTGTTAGTTTTTTAAATAACTCTGATTGCTTTCTTGAAGGCTTGTAAAAATAATTTAAAGCACGGTAGGGAAAAATACCCTTTTTGCTTTAACTTGCATTCATGACTCTACTTTATCCCCTAAAATCTTTCCTAAATAAAATTTAATACATGTACCTCAGTAACATTTCCTGATCTTTCCTATTCTACAAGAGGACAACAACAATAACAACAAAACAAAATTATTCTCAACATTGGAGATTTATGGGCTGCAGAGATGGCTTAGCAGTGAAGAGCAGTGGTTGGTCTTCCAAGCAACTGGGGTTTGGTTCAGCACCTACATGACAGCTAATAATCACCTGTAACTCCAGTTTCAGAGGATCTGATACCCTCTTCTGGTTTCCACAGGTATGAAATGCATATGTTGCACTTACATGCATTACAAAAATACAAGCAAAATACTAAATCACATAAAAAGCAAAAGCAAGCAAACAAACACATTTTAAAAGTAAACAAAGAAAGATAGAAATTTATTGTAGGAAGTGCGTGTTTGCAAATAGGGTTTTCAACTTCCCAAACGTTCTTTAATTTAAACTGTATGCAGCCAAAAGTGTCACCAGTAGTCATTAGTTGTCAAACAGATTACATTTGGGAATCATTCCCTAAAAGTATTTGAAAAGACCCTGAATAGTAGCCTAAGACTAGGAGCCAACCAATAGTTCATGAACTGTGTGTGATCTTGGGATGGAGCCTAATATGATAAGTGTAGATGTAAAAGAAGGAAGACCACATACCTAAATACTTGGGAAGAAAAATTAAAACAAAGTGAGTAGAAAATTATATCATTTGGCAGGAGTAGAAGGAATAATTTATAGCATGTACAATATGGCAAAACTGTGTGGGATATTTACAATAAGGATAAGTTTTTGTCTTTAGCAAAGGGTGCCATGTTTAGTTCAAGATCAAGGATTCCCTGAGTTTCTTCTATTGAATGCCTCACTCATTCAGAGTTGACTTAAATGTCAATGTGAACAAGGTGAGTGTGCTGATATAAAGAAAAAATAGATTCAATGTAATGAGAGAAATCCAGATATGTTTAAGGAATAAAGATATTGTTGAGGATTTAATATTTAATTTGAGCTAAAGAAATTCATTGTGTTTACTGCATTGTGTTTACTTTCATGTCTTCATGAAAACAAGGAAACACCATCCTAAATGATATATTAGAACATTATGCTTAACTCATTTTTGCTTGAATATAATAAGCATTAGCAAATGAATCTGTCCAGGTAGATAGTGGCAAATTGCCTAGGAGCACTATCATGATTAAGAGTTTAAATTTTATAAGTAGAGGGAAACAAGAAATAATAACAGTATCTATTATCATTTCATGGCATGTTAGTAGCCCATTTTCAAGGTTTATGCAATTTAATTTTCACAAAAATCATGAAAGTAAATACCTTCATTTTCAAAGGACATGTAAAAAAAAGAAATCCATGTAAATACTAAATCACTGAGAATTTTATCTTTTTTGGAACTAAACTTACATTCGTATTAGAAAGTACCCTGTCACTAAATTGTATTTTCATCAAGGAAAAATAAATTAATACAGTTTTCTTTCTAAAGCCATCCTCTTGTTTCCAAATTAAGAACTTTAAAAAGGTGCCATGGAATAAGAACTCACATAAGAATTTATATTTCCTTATAGAATAGTTCCGGCCTTATGAATGGAAGAAATGACAGGCAGTCGGGTCATCCAACTGGAGATGTGTTAACATTCTCATATAAGGGGACACAATGTTGTGTGATGAAAGGACCAATATCTTACAACGTGTGGGTTGTTAAAATTTTTGTAAATCCCAAAAGAAATAAATGAAGAAATTGTGCTTCTGCACTAAAATGCAAATAGAAATGCATAGATATTTGTCATTTTTGTAAGTAGAAAGCAGTCTACACATGAAGCCTATTTAGGGTCTTCCTAGAAACAGGAAATTCTTATAAATTAAGAATGCTGTTTATATATTAATTCATTTGTCTTGTTTAGTTCTTCTACACTAATACGTGTTTCTGGTTATTTTTATAGTGTTTACATAATTTGGGTGAGCTATGGATGATTTTAACTGAATAATTCATTGGTTTATGTTTATGACTACTGAAAAAAATAATTTTACTATATGCTTACTGTAATTCCTAGGAGAACCCTGCAAAAAATATTAAAATAACTATTTTGGAAAATTTAAGTAAAAACTATTTTTAGCTGCTGACAAAAGAAAAATGAAAATTATTTTGGTTTTATATCAGTTGAAAGAAAATAGTTACAAATATAAGTACCTTTAAATAAAGACAAACTTATCTGAATGTTTCTTATCGTATATATGGTCAATATTTTTTTTTTTGGTTTGGAATATTGCTTATGACACCATGACAAAGAATTGTAAAGGATCAAGAGAGAGAAAACAAAACAAAATTACTATTATAGGGTTAGGAAAATGTAATATCTGCTTGGGGAGATAAAGATAAAGACTAAATTCTCCCTGAACACCTATTTCAATGACTTAAAATATATTTTTAAAAATACTAAGGGGAAAACAGACAAAAAGTAGACAGAGAATTTAGCATGTTTTAATGATTTGGAATATAAAACGTAATAGGAGGAAATAAATAGATTTATGTATGGAATTCTACTCGTTCATGTTGCAACTCCTAATCATTATCTATGTCATCTTATTTATCCTTGGGTGGGAAAGGGTTTATTTCAGCTTAACTTCCACATTGCAGCTTGTCTTTGAATGATGCCAAGGCAAGAGCCTGGAAGCAGGAGCTGAAGCAGAAGCCCCTGCAGAACAAGGCTTGTTCTTCCTGTTTTCTTACAGAACTCAGGACTGCCTAATCAGGAGAGGTCTCACCCACAATAGGCTGGAGTCTCCCTAATCAATTAGTAATCAAGAAAACATACTACAGATTTGCCCACAAGGCAAATATTATCAGGCATTCTCTCAATTGATTCTTCCTTCTCCTATGACTCCAGCTTGTGACAAATTGACTTAAAACTGACCCGTATGTAAATAATTCTCACAAATTTGTTGGTTCTGTAATGCTCTACATTCTAACACTGAAGGCAGTGTTAACTATTCTGTCAGACATAAAAAAGGAAAAACAAAACAAACAAACAAAAAAAAAAAACAAAAACAATGTGAGCTCACATCAGATAGGGCACCACAAACAGGCAGAGCAGCAAAACAATTATACCTGTCTTTTGCATGATGTGGTAATGTTGTAAAATACTGTTATTTACAAGAGCACGGACAATTCACAGATGGCTGTACTGTTGGATACAATTTTATATACAACAACGATGCATATGAATACTGAAGGAGGGGAGAGAGGTCCTGGGCCCCTCTGTGGTAAAAAGGAGTCTCTATGCTTTCTGACCCACCATCTACTTAATCATGGGATGCTAATTACTGCATTCCTGTGCTAGTCACCTGTACTCATATTTCAAAGCCACACCTTTGTTGTACACTGTGCAGTGTTCCATGCCATTTACATGAGATCAGAAATTGATGAAATGCCTCACCTGAAAGGAGTTCTTTAAAAATAAACAGCAAGTACTAGGAATGAATAACTAAGTTAAATGGAATGGGAAAGGGACAAAAGGGAATTAGGAAAATCCCATAAAGTTCATAGTAGTTCTGTTTTGATTGTTCTTTGGGGCATGGTTAACATCTAAGTAACCTTATAAAATACATTTCAGAGTCATGTGTGTAATAAAGAACCACAGAAGAAAATGCCCACTGATCCTTGACTCCTAAGAACTACTGACGGTTGAGTGTCATGGAGTGTGTAAGAGCAATGCAGAGAATGGAGGGCTGACTTGTGAAGTAAAGACACTAACAGGGCTGTCTGAGTGATCGGCTGAATCAGTGGTTCTGTTTAGCTCAGATGGAAGAATCAGGCATAATCAACAAGACCCTGCACCACTGAAGTGAAACCTTTGCTTTACTGTCACAATTGATGCTGGCTAGTGGGAGCTGAGGAATTAGGTAGAATTAAGAGAACAGCATCACAGAGATGAAATCTCCTGGCAAGTTATTTTTTTTTTCCTCAGAGTAAACATAAAGATGCTGTGGTCCCAAAGGAACCAAAGCTATATCTCAAGCTGTGGCTGAACTGGGTAATGTGCAATGTTCTTGCAGAAAGGAAGGCATGGAGGCCTTTGGGGAAGGTGCAGGCTCAGCAGCAGTAGAAGCCCCAGGACTGAAGAGGTAGTGGAAAGAGCTGTGAGTCTTGCTACCATGCATTAGAATCAGTAGTTGAAGAGACAGGCCCATGGAGAAGTTATTGATTAAGGAACAGCCCAGTTGTAGCAGAGACCCCAGGATTTTAGAGATGCTACAAGTGAGTGACCGTAAAAGACAATTGCGGCTGTGGAGTGGAGCCTAGTAGGCAAGCTGTGTGCTGTAGATGGCAGAGAACTGGCTGTCCTTGACCTTAAGACCCAAAGAATCTTTATGGGTCCCAGAGAATAAGCAGTGAACTTCTTACAGTGTTATAGTTTTATCCCAACTGTGGCGTTTTACCCCTTCTTCTCTCTTGAAATTTTAAAACCTTAAGCTTGCTTTTTGATTTCACAGAGGCAGAGTTGAAAATCTGTGACTTTCTTAGAGATGCTTTCATCTTTAAGAGTTTGATAGTTTTAAAAGAGACTGATCTTGTACATTACTTGAATTTAAAAGACTATGGGGCACTTAAATATTGAAATTTTTTTCTTTTAGTTTAAATTAACAATAATCTTATTTTACGTACCATTTCAAATTCCCTCTCCCTCTCATCCTACCATGAGCCCCACTAACCCATACCATCCCCATCCACTCTCCAAGGGGGCAAGACCTTCCATGGGGGAATCATCAAAGTCTGTCACATCATTTGGGGCAGGGCCTGGTTGCTCTCCCATGTATCTATGCTGAGACTACCCCTCCATAGGGAATAGGCTCCCAAAGTCCATGCACTAGGGATAAATACTGGCTCCACTTCCATAGATCTAAAGACTACCCAGGCCTCCCAAGGGATACCAATATTCAGGGGGCCTGGTTCTGTCTTATGTTGGTTCCCCAGCTGTCAGACTAGGGTCCCTGTGTTCCCACTTGCTCAGATCAGCTGTTTCTGTGGGTTTCCCCAGCATGCTCTTGACCCCTTTGCTCATCAATTCTTCCTCTCTACAACCGTATTATATTGTTATATTAATAATAACAGGGCATCTTTGACATCCTGGAGACAAGAAATGAACAGTTAAGACTGAATAGTTATGTGTCTCTGTGTCATGTTGAAATGGACCAATTACCCCATTGGTTTTGTTTATTGTTGAGTTTGTTGTTGTTTGATTGTTTTTCAATTTGCACAAGCTAGAGTTATCAAGGAAAAGAAAAAGAAACTGAGAAAAGTACTTCATCCAGATTGTCTGTAAGCAATCTTTAAGATATTTTCCAAATTAAAGATTCAGGCATATTGGTCCAGTTCATTATGCCAGCCCAGAACAGGTATTCCTGGGTTATATAATAAAGACTATGTTGATCCTACCTATCCAAGAGAATGAGAGATCTTTCCATTTTGAGTCAGGAAACGAATAGAGGAGAGCAAGAAAAGAGATACCAAAATAGAGGGAGCCCTTATAGGTTTTAAAAGAAATCTGGCCCTAGGGAAATATCCAGAGATCTGAAGGATGGCCCCAACTAACAATCTAAGCAATAATGGAGAGGCTACCAAAAATGACCTTCCCTGATAATGAGATTGATGACTACTTTACATGCCATCCTAGAGTTTTCATCTAATAGCTGATGGAAGCAGAAGCTGATACCCACAACTAACCACTGAGTCAAACACTTGGAACTAGTTGCAGAGAAGAAGTGATGAGTAAAGGGGATCAAGACAAGGCTGGAAAAAACCACAGAAACTGCTGACCTGAACAAGGTGGAGCTCATGGACTCCAGTATGACAGCTGGTAAACCAGCATAGGATTGACCCAGATTCCCTGAATGTGGTGTTAGTTAGGAGGACTTGGTAGTCTATAGGGACTCTGGTAATGGATCAGTATTTATCCCTAGTAAAGGACTGGATTTTGAGATCCCATTCCACATAAAAAGATACTCCCTCAGCCTAGACAATGGGGAAGGGCCTAGACCCTGCTCCAAATGATATGACAGATTATGAAGACTCCCCATGTAAGTCTGCTCACTAGGGAGCAGAAAGGAGGTGGGATGATGGTTGTTTGGGAGATCGGGGGAGGACAGGACAGGAGGGTGTGGAAACTGTGATTGACATGTTAAACAAGCTTGTTTCAAGTTTATTTTAAACAATTATTAAAAAAATAAAAACAAAATAAAACAAAAGAATAGGAAGAAGAAGGAAAATAAGAATAAGAATAAGATGAAGAAGAAGAAGGAGGAGGAGGAAGAGGAGGAGGAGGAGGAGAAGAAGGAGAAGAAGAAGACATACAAGATATAGGAAGCAAGCCATCATGCAACATTCCTCCATGGCTACTGCTCCAGTTCCTCCCTCAAGTTCCTGTCCTGATTCCCTAATAAACTGGAGCAGAATCCCTGGGTTTTAATGTGAAATAAACCCATTGCTTCCCAAGTTGTATGTTGTGTATTACAGAAATAGAAACCCTAAGACTTTCAAGTATATAGATATTTTACCTAGACAATTAGCTAAGTAATTCTGTTAAGTTCATTTTTTTCAAATGCTTCTATTTTATTATTTATTTATGTATTTATTTATTTATTTTAGATATAATGCTGTAGGCCAGTTACTTGTTTCTTATCAGCTAGTTCTGTCTTAATTATTAACCCATTAATCTAAGTATTTCCATGTGGTCTTATTTTACCGGAGAGAGGGGCTGGCATTCTTCTCTCTATCCTCCATCTTGGATCTCCTCCCTTCTACTTCCTCTCTACTCCTTGTGTCTCCTAGTCTATCTTGCTTTGCTCTTGGCCAACAGTGCTTTATTCATTAACCAATAAGAGAAACATATTTACAGAATGACATCTCCCATCATCTTCTTTTCTGTCTAAAATAAAAGGAAGGGTTTTAACCTTACCATAGCAAAATGTATAAAAGAAAAGTTATTAAATAAGAACCACAGTTAACAATATTTAGTCCATTAACATTTAGCAAGATTTATTATATTTCATCATCTATCCTATATTTGTGAGTCTGAAGTCCTGTATGTAATGTATCTTTAATCCTAACTGAAGAAAACTATAACCATAACTATCTGTCTTCAACTCCTTCAAAGACCACAGAAGGATAATATATAAACTCTAGAAATGACAGAGACAACATGCTTCCTGGTCAGTCACCTGAAGTTCTTCTGTAATCTTCCATCTTCAGCCCATAGGCCATATTGTGTCTTGCAGACTCCTCAGCAAAATAGGAAACTTTAAACTGTCCATCTGTATTGGCAGTTTATCAGTCACTTTTCTCTGTGTCCTGCAGACTGTCTGGCAGACTCTTCTATGAGGCAGGAACTCTGTAGCAATGTCCATCTTGTATCAGCAGTCACTTTCCCATGGGTTCACCATGTCCAGTTTATACAGCATAAAGTCAAACAGTCCAGACAAGAGCAGCATCTTGCCCAAATTGCTAGTCTTGCCATATTGAAAGTAAACTCCATAATAAGTTTCTTCAAGTTCCATCTTTCTGATGCAGGTGGTGTTCCCAGAAGCAGTTGTGCCTCACTTTTACGAAAAACCCTAAACCATTTTAAATGCCATATTCTGTAGGTCTTTAAAAGGTTTGAAGAATACTTATCTATCTCAAATTCATCTCTGTGTATCTTGAAAACCTAACTAACTTAACTCTAAGTTTTGACTACCACCTTGGAATGTTCTGCTGAACATTCTGTTTATTTCTTTAAGAGGCAGTAATTTTCTGCCTGAGAAACCTGAGGTTGTGAGGATGGTGATGGTCCCCACAGTACTAGGCATGGCATGACTCATTGTAACACTGGTTTCCACTTGCTGTGGGTGAAACTATTCTTCCCAGGCTGCTCTATATGAGACACTGACTTCTAAACTAAAGACCTTTAGACTAATATTCAAATATTTTCCACCTGTAATTGCATTGCTTTTTATCTATGTCTATTCTACCTTACCCCTAAAAAGGAGTTAAGGCTATTGTATATTAATAGTTTTGCATGAAAAGGGAGCTTACTATTTTAAAGAGATTTTGGAATTTTAACCTGTGGATGCTGACATGTGGAATAACATATTTACTTAGTAAAGAAAAATAGTGTGCTTAAGGAAATGCAAGCATCTAGGAAATACATTTGGTATTTCAGTGCTTTACTGATTTCTATGTGAGCCTATGTATATCATTTATTTCTCTGGCTTAATTTGTTGATTTGTAAAATGAACTATTGTGTCATAAATTTGAAATATGTCAGTATATCCGTCTGAACATAATGTAGTAAAACTTAAACAGAAAGCAAACCTATAGTGATTAAACCGGTCTAAAACTGTTTGAACTGCTTGAACAGGATAAAACTGGTCTGAACCAGATTAAACCAGCTTGAATCAGTCTCAATCTGATCAAAACGGTCTGTACAAATATGAACCACATCCAACTGGTCTGAACTGGATTAAACAAGTCTGTACCAGTCTGAACCAGATCGAACCTGTCTAAACCAGTCTGAACCAGATAGACCCAGTTTGAGCTGATCTAAACTGGTCTGAACTGGATAGAACTAGTCTGAACATGTCTAAACACATTTGAAACAGAGCTGGTCTAAACTGGTCTGAACTGGATCAAACCAGTCTGAACCGGATCGAGCCAATCTGAACCTGTCCAAACCGGTCTGAACTGGCGCAAACAGGATCAACACAGTATGAACCAGTATGAACCGGATAGATCTGGTCTGAACTGGATCAAACAGGTCTGAACCGGATTAAACCAGTCTGAACTGGATAGACCCAGTTTGATTTTTTTTTTTTTTTTTTGAGTTTATCTAGTATCCTGCTAGTTTGCTGAAGGTGTTTATCAGCTTTAGAAGTTCCCTGGTAGAGTTTATTGGATCACTTATGTAAACTATCATATCATCTGCAAATAGAGACTGTTTGACTTTTTCCTTTCCAATTTGGATCCCCTTGATCTTTGTTGTCTTACAGCTTTAGCTAGTACTTCAAGTACAATATTGAAGAGATATGGAGAGAGAGGGCAGCCTTGTCTTGTTCCTTATTTTAGAGGAATTGCCTTAAGATTCTCTCCATTCAGTTTGATGTTGGCTGTTGGTTTGCTGTATATTGTTCTTATTATGTTTAGGTATGTTCCTGTTATCCCTGATCTCTCTAAGACCTTTATCATGAAAAGCTGTTGAATTTTGTCAACGGCATTTTCAGCATCTAGGGAGATAATCATATGTTTTTTCTTTTTCAGTTTGTTTGTATGGTGAATCACCTTGATAGATTTTCATATGTTAAACCATCCCTGCAATCCAGGGATGAAGCCTACTTGTTCATGGTGAATGATTTCTATGATGTATTCTTGGATTCAGTTTGCCAGTATTTTATTGAGTATTTTTGCATCAATGTTCATCAGGGATATTGGTCTGTAGTTTTCTTTCTTAGTTGTGTCTTTGTGAGGTTTGGGTACCAAGGTTATTGTGGCCTTGTAGAAAGAGTTTGGCAATGAACCTTCTATTGTGTGGAACAATTTGAGGACTATTGGTATTGTTTCTTCCTTGCATTTCTAGTAGAATTCTGCACTGAAACCATCTGGCCCTGGGCTCTTTTTTGGTTGGAAAGCTTTCGATGACTGCTTCTATTTCATTGTGGGTTATAGGTCTATTTAAGTTATCAGTTTTTGATTTAATTTTGGTAAGTGATAGTTATCCAGAAATTTATCCATTTCCTTTGAATTTTCAATTTTTGTGGAATACAGGTTTTCAAAGTATGACCTGAAAATTGCATGGATTTCCTCTGTGTTCCCGTTTTGTTTCTGATTTTGTTAATTTGCATGTTCTCTCTGCTTTTTTTGTTAGTTTGGATAAAGGTTTGTCTATCTTGTTGAATTTCTCAAAAAAAAAACAACTCTTTGTTTTTTATTTATTTATTTATTTATTTATTTATTTATTTATAACCAAGTCCATTTAAATGAAAACAAACATTTATAGACAATATTTGGGAATTTGGGCGATGTTTTTTCCAAACTACTTCCTGCGAAAACCAACTCTTTGTTGCATTGATTTTTTTGTATTGTTTTCCTGGTTTCTATTTTGTTGATTTCAGCCCTCAAATTATTTCCTGGCATATATTCCTCCGGGTGAGTTTGCTTCTTTTTGTTCTAAGGCTTTCAGTTGTGCTATTAATTCTCCAATGTGCCTATCCTCTGTTTTCTACATATGGGCACTTAGTGCAATGAACTTCCCTCATAACACTGCTTTCAAGGTGTCCCATAAGATTGGGTATTTTAATTTAGTATCATTTATTTGTAATTAGAGATATTATAAGATTACTTTTGGGTTTCTCCTTGGCTCATGACTGCTTTTGATTATTATTATAATTATTCCTTAACTTAATTTTATGTGTACATTAATTATGATATGATTGATAGATGACTCTCAATCAATACTTGATTCCTTACAAATATTTATTCATGCTTATTTTAATGAAAATATAATTTCACCATTCCCTTTTCCTCTACTTCCCTACTGTCCCTCGAATGTCCTGTCCTTAAAACATTCCCATGTCCTCTACTTGTTCCCTCTCTTGATTCATGACCTTATTTTTCTTAATTAAACCTTAAAGGGCTTATCCTTGGAATGACTTATTCTCCATATCAAACAGTCACTAGTAACTTGTACTTTATTTGGCAAGGGACCCAATGAGAGTGCCTCCTTCCACATTAGCATATATATTCATTCTATCTTTGTTCAGGTCTTATTTAGGCAGCCATACTGTTGCAGTATAATGTGTATTTTCTCAGGAAAATAAGACAACTACACATAGGAATGTGGTGGAGGGCTAGATATTATAACATATCATAAAGTAGATGTCATATATAACTTCAGTTAACCAGATGGTTCATTCACTTAGCAAATCATAACCAAGGAATAGTGAGTCTGAACAGCTTGTATAAGATAGACATTGGCAAAATCTGATAGCCAGACTCTCTAGCTGAGAGAATTTTCAGAGAGTACCAGCAAATAATGCCACTGACAAACAGATATAAAGCAAGTTAATGATTCAGTGTTCAGAAAGCAATGTGAAGCAATCTGCAAATGGGTTCATTAAAAACCAGAAGCAGCATGTTGACATTTGTCAGAAGCATGTTCTGCAACAAAGTTTTAGGATGCATGTGGCAGTTTCAAGGGGCAGTCTCAGAAGCACAAAGAAAATATACCCAACACTTAGAGCTTATGTGCACATTTAGAGTTCACAGATATTTATAGCAAAATCAATCATAAAAATGTTATTTTCATTGCAATCCTATATCATAATATGCTGAAATATTTTTCCACAGATAAAGACATATATATATATATATATATATATATATATATTCTCTCATATTTACAACATACTAGTTATATAAAGATTCAATGAATGATGACAAAAAATGTAGATTTCATTCTTTTCTTTGTGGATTAACATACCATCATTCATTAAACATCAAATAAACTCTGATGATTTGCCTAAAATTTGCCTAAGAAAAGAAGTGGTCCAGAACTATGATAAATGAGCCTTTACTCTGAGAGAAAATGATCTTTCAGAAGGTCTTTGGAAAGATGTCTATGAATAGGTAAGATAAAGCTGAATCAATGAGCAAAAGTCAATTTGTTGATTTGATTGTTATTATTCTTAATGCCAATTTTAATATACTTTTATTTAAAATAGAGTTATATCAACTTCCCATTCCATTTCCTCACTCATATGTATCTTTTCTCCCACCTCACACATGCAACTCCCCACTGTCAAGTGGTAGACTCCTTTTATTGACAATTGTTCTATCATGGATATATCATAGCATTCTTTTTAATAAGCAGTACACATATTATTGTAAAAGTCAATGATTCAATTGATTCATATTTGAAGAAAATGTAGTAACAGTCATATGAAGCTTTCAATTAAAGGAAGGATGTGGGGTTTGTCTAGAAAGCCAAGTTTATATAAATCAGTGAAAGACACCCTTGGTGATCAAACTCCATGAAGCTATTTCCTAGACTTCCTATAGATGTAGCCAGTTTTGAAGTTGTGATACTATATTTTCTATACTTAATAACTCAGCTGTCATTAGAAAACCCTACTATTAAATATATGCTTAACTTTGGGAAATTTCATCAAAGAGCAGTGTTGTGAGATATTTAATTATACTGTGTGAAGATATATCACTGTGACTGGTTTAATAAAAAGCTGAAAAGCCAAGAACTAGGCAGGAGGTATTGTCAGGAAAATGATATAGCAGGATCTTGAGGTTGATCATTTCCCATCTTCCTAAGGAAACACCACACAGATTCCTGTAATGCTTGTATAAGTCTACATGTTGCCCAGCATGAGCAAGATGTGTAGCTTGTGTTAGCCATTGTGCAAGGTATAAGATGAAATCAAAGGAGTTTTGATTTCCATTTCCCTGGTGACTAAGGATGTTTAACTTTGCTTTAAGTGTTTTTCAGATAATTGAGTTCCTTCTGAGAATTTTCTGTTAAGATTTGTTTCTTATCCCATTTCTTGGGCTTTTTTCTTTCTGTTTGTTTTATCATATTCTGATGTATTAATATTGGTCTTTATGACATAGAGTTACATCAGGTTTTATTTTATTATTATCCCTTAGATACCTGTTTGTTTTTTTTAGTTTTTTATTTACTTTACATACCACCTACATTTTCCTAACCCATACCATCTCTTTTGCTATATTATGGAAAACATTTCAAAATTATTCTGCATACTCAGTCACTAATATTTTGTTAATTTTATAAATTTTCCACATATTAGCATAAACTTTCTCCTTACTTATACAATTGATCAGCCTTGAACACAACAAAAATAAAATTTATATACAATTTTTAATACAATTTGGTTTTGATATAATACATCTTATAAAATAGTTATTTTCATTTTTAAGATTCATGCTTTGTAAATAAATATCTAAATTTAACTAGCATTGCTATATGTATGCATCTGTCATAAAATGTGTGCCCTGTGTACCTGCATCTCTCTGTGCAATCCTGTTTAAGGTCACTCCATTTTCATAGCTTACAGAAAGATTGATAACCCTTAATCTTTTTAAGCTTCTTTATTGAAGACCATCAAGATTTAATTTTTGAATCTTGCCACTTGGTAGATAAATGGATTATGAGACTCTTTCTTTTTTAAGTTTTCTAATTAATCTGAATGTCATTTGGTAGGACGGTGATTCTAAGAGTTGGGGGAAAATCTTACAAGCTAATTCTAATAAATATGTTTTTTTTTATCAATGTCAACTGGCAGATAATGCCATCTGTTCTAATCCGCAGTTCTTTCCACTGGAGTGCTTGAAGTTGTCTTTCAGTTTGATTTATCAGACAGCCAACCCTGGCCTAACCCTGTCAGCTTAGTTCAGAGGAGCTCTCACAAAAGATAGGCCTCTGATCTGACAAAGTGATTGGCTGAAAGGAAGTTTAACTGGGAAAGAATCTCCAAAACAAGTGATTTAGCCTTTTTTTTTCCCCTCAGCTTACAGCTTCAGGTTTCAGGCAGAAATTCTAAAGTACACAAAAGGAAAGGGGAAGATAATAAATAATTTTGAAATCTAAATATAAAAGGAAATGATACCTGGCTGGCAGTAGTCTATTCAATGTAGGCCTGACTGGGAGTGCATGAAGGTATATTATTTAAAAGCTTTGACATGAACCTAATTGAATATGATCACTGTAACTAAAAATCAAATATTAAAATTCTCTTAGAGTTTATGAATGAACTTTATGTGTAGCATAACAATTAAGTATATAGGAAATAATAAATTGCAACCTACAGGGAGAAAACTCTAAAAAAGTTCAAGGAACAGTTTGACATAATATCTTCTTTTAGACAAAAATAGTGAAGAACTTCAATCTTTGATATTTTAATTGTTGCAATATAATTTTGATGTTATGGATTAGTTATTAGTTTTGTATAAAAATCCATAAGTCACCAATCATTGTCTGTTTATCAGGTTTCTAGATGTAGAGTTTGGTAAATTTTATAAAATCCAGGAGAAAAAAGAAAATAAAATATCCTAGATTTTTGTCTCCAAATTTGCATTATCTTAATTATACCAAAAGTTTACAAAACTATACAGTGTTGTGGAATTAGAGTTATTTATTTTTTTTTCTTAGAAATTCCTTCTTGCTTTTTACTTCACCCACATACCTCATCCTATTATGTCTTAACAGTTTCTGGAAACCCAGTCTACTCCAAACCCTGTGTAAATCTCTTTTTCTTGAAGATGTCCATAATGAGACATTTTCTCATGATGCATTTAAAACAAGGCAAAAATTAATGTGGACACATGAAGGGCTTGTTTTCATGAAGAGACCAATGAAGATTAAACATAGGAGGGCAAAAGTATGTGTAGCCTTGTTTTTTTTAATTATTATTATTTTTTTTTATTGGCTAGAATGAGGTAGGAGATCATCCAGATTTCCAAAGATCCACCCTGATTTCCATCACAATTAAGAGATTAAATGTAGAGCAGCAAGAGTTCCATGGAATTAATATAAGTACTTGGTTTTTAGTTTTTTAAATTTTAGTACTAAGTACATTAGTAAAATATCTCTTGTTCTTTCTAATACCAACAATATAACTGTTGTCCTCTCCAGAGCTAGCTTTCATTGACTTCTATTTTTATTCTAACTTAAACTGCTAGCCTTGCTGCTAATCATAGTGGGAGTTTTCTGTTTCCTTCTATTCTGCAATATTACCCAGCATAGGTTTTCCTTATTTATAGGTGTCTAAACCAACGCTGTTAGAAAAGAGGAGAGATACGTTTCCAAGGCATATACTGGTAAAGTCTCTTTTTCATTATGTAACCTTAGGACACAAACTTTCTAAGTTATATTTATAAGGATAAATTTGATTCCTAGGTTTAAAGACTGGAACCCTGTGCTTTATCTGATTACAGCTTTGCTTATATATGCTCCTGTCAATCCAAAGATAAAGAAAGTCATATGGAAAACAGATACAGACACTTAACTGGTTATTTCTTGGCCTTACAAAGCCACTAACACAATCACTGTATCCATGTTTATAGTG
Source organism: Phodopus roborovskii (assembly GCF_943737965.1). Classification (NCBI taxonomy): domain Eukaryota; kingdom Metazoa; phylum Chordata; class Mammalia; order Rodentia; family Cricetidae; genus Phodopus; species Phodopus roborovskii. Next base: position 4,568,213 of record NW_026126470.1, read on the forward strand.
CATTTACTTTTTTATTTAAAGTTGATATGGAAGGGCCAACAACTACCTAAGTGTGGTACTACACTTAGGTCATCTGCAGTTATATAAGAAAGCAAGTTGAGAAGCATCAGAAGCAATCCATTTAGCAGGGTTCTTCCATGGTGTATGTTTAAATACCTACATTGAGTTTCCACCCTAACTTTCTTTGATGATGGATAGAGTAGTATAAGCTGAAACAACCCAACTTAACTTAGAGCATGACATGTCCTCACAGCAATAGAAACACTAACTCAGGCTGAAGGCTGAAGGCTGAATTCACAAACAGCTTCATGATGTACTGATGCAATAGCCCTGGTCTTTTGTTTGTTTGCTTGCTTGTTTTGTTTTTCCTTTTTTATTTAAATTTGAAAGAAAGTTGTTTTACATGTCAATCCCAGTTCCCTCATCACCCCCATCATCCCTTTTCACCTCCACCAAACCCCAACCCATCCCATTTCTGCTCCCCAGGGAGGGTGAGGCCTTCCAAGGGGAGTCTTTACAGTGTGTCATATTATCCAGGGCAGTACCTAGGTTATCCCCCATGTATCTAGGCTGAGGTAGTATCCTTCTATGTGGGATGGGCTCCCAAAGTCCATTCATATACTAGGAATAAATACTGATCCATTACCAGTGCCCCATAGACTGCCTAGTCCTCCTAACACCCACATTCAGGGGATATTGGTCAGTCCTATGCTGCTTTCCCAGCTTTCAGACTGGGATGCATGAGCTCACTCTTATTCAGATCAGCTGATTCTGTAGGTTTCTTGAGCCTGGTCTTGACCTCTTTTTCATCACTCCTCCTTCTCTGTAACTGAATTCTAGGAGTTTGGCTAGCAATAGTGGAGAGGATATCTTTAATGCCCTTCCAAGATGATGAGATTGATGACTACCTTATATACCATCCTAGAGCCTTCATCTAGTAGCTGATGGAAGCAGACACCCACAGCTAGACCTGGCCTTGTTAGGGAGAGGTTTGTGGATTGACTCTGGAACTCTGATCTAGAAGAGCCATTTTGTGTTCTGATCATAATCAGCTATGATGGGAACTTAAAAGATAATACTGAGACTGATGAAAATGTTAAGACCTTGCTTATCAAGTTCAGAGGAAAGGTTCAATTAGATCAACACAATCTTTTGCATTAAAAATCTGTAATTCTGTGTCTGCCTCAAGTTAAGAGTTCATGAAATTCTCGCCTTAACTATGTTAGCATATCTATTGGTATTGTGATTGTTCCATCCTTTTTTTTTTTTTTTTAAGGAAGCAGTTTAATTAGACTTGATAGGTATAGCTCTGACAGAAGCTGAGGATTGGCCCTGTTACATACCAGGAGAGGTCATTAAGTACCCAAGAAGCCACAGTTCCAGAGATCCTGCTGGACTAAAGAGATCATGGAGAGAAGGTGAGGCTAGATACCATGTGACAGATCCAAAGTCTCCAAAGAGAGCCTGGAGAAGGCTATGGGTAAAGGTATAGAGTGCATTTTGTTGATGAGGGAGGATGAAACACATTGGGGGTAGTGCTACCTGGTCCTGAATTGTATGATAAATAAGATCAAGTGGTCCATGAGGATCATGCTTGTTAGCACTGTTCCTCAATGGCTTCTGATTCAGTTCCTGTGATCTAGCCTTCCATCAGAGATGAACTGTACTGTGGAAGTGTAAACAGATATATGCCTTGCCACCACCCAACATTCAGTTGCTTTTGTAATGGTGTTTATCACAACAATAGAAACCCTACCTAAGACAGTTAGATAATGTTATGCAAAAGGGATGATGTTGGAAACCTTTTTCCATTCCTGACTACAAGTCAAATATTTATAAAGAAACTATTTTTTCCATAGCTATCATAACCCATTACAAAGACAAAAATAGCAATTGATAATGTTCTATTGCTTTGTGTATGTGTTACTAGTCTTTCTACCTCGATACAAAACAGTGTTTCATGAGAGGAGAAAACTGCAGTTGAGGAAATCCACTATCAAATTGGACTGTGGGCATGTTCATGGGGATTAAGTGATTGATGATTAATGCTAAAAATCCCAACCCTATGCAGACAATGCCAACCCAGTCAGGTAGTACTTCATATATAAGCAAATTTTCTGAGAATGCCATGAAGAATAAACAAACTGTGGAACTCCATTGTCTCTGTTTCAGTTTCAGTCTCGTTTCTTGCCTCTTTCTCTGGCTTCCTTTAATGAGGTACTTATAATGTAGCTGTAAAAAAGCCTTTTGCTCTCTAAGTTGCATTTGGTCTCAGTGTTTATCAGAAAAGCAGAGAAGCAAAATAAGATAGTGTGTATTGATAAAAAGGACTAACATAAACATTTTTAACAGAATAGTTTATTATTTTATTTTTGATAATTTCATTAACACAAATTCAGTTAGTATTAATCATATCCACACATCCTTATACTCTCCCTTTATGATTCTTCCTGTACCAACACCACCCGCTGTCCTCCTCTCAACATTTTTTTTTCTTCTTACCTTTAAAATAAGCCATTGTGTCCAATTAGTGCTTATCATATTCACGTGGGTGGAGATTAATGACAACATAGCGTAGGCCATAGAACTTAAGAAAATTGACTCTCGTAAAACTACCCAATCATCCTAGATAGAGATTAGGCCTCATGAGCCACTTCTTTATTTACAAGCTTCTCTGACCCTTGATGGAAGGGAGGGCGGGTAGACTACTGATGTCTATCATCATTTACTCCCAATTCAATGGCCACTTGTTCATCTCTATTTAAGTGACCATCAACTGAATGTAGAAGTTGCTATGGTGAGGGTCAGACTGGCAGTGATCTGTGGGAATAAGGCAAAACATTTAAAAGGTAGTTTTGTATTTTTTTCTTTAGCAAAGCAATAGTAAAATATTTGCTAGTACCTGTGACCTCCATCCAAGTATTATACATCTGGAGGTTTTAAAAACTGATAATACTTCCAAGCACAATTTTGCATGTAATTTCTCTTCATCCTTTTGTTTCAAAAATGGAAATAACCATAGTAAAAATTCCCTCTCCAAGTCAGTTATAAAGACCCAGCAGCTGAGGACTTGGCTCAGTTGTAAAGTACTGTGTGATGTTCCAGGGTCAGAGCAATGTACAGAGACAATTTAATTCATATGTAATTTCAGTTTATATGATAGTTACTATTATTCTGCTTTAAAATATTTTTGCATTATAATTCATTTTTATAATTCCCTCATTAATTCATCAAGTAATTATCATTTTTCAATGAAGTATAAAATGTTTATAACAATTTCCAATTATAATGCATTTTCACCTCTATTTGACATTAAAAATTAATTTATACTTCAACATATAGAATGTTTTCTGGTTGTAATTTATAACTTAAATGCTTGTATATCATTATGTGAGTTTAGTGCTAGAAAGTATCATGCTGTATCACTCACTGATGCTGTTTTTGAGGCCCATGACTTTCAACAGTTATTTTCAGCACACCATGAGATAATTTTCACTCTAATCCAAACTATTTCTTTCACATATCACTCCACATATGACCATGTTAGTGAGATTTTGGCCAAATAAGTTATGACACAAAGTGGAAAAAATAAAGTACAAATTATGTTATGCTTTTGAGTTGAATTTATCCTGTCTAGAGTCTGGTGAGTAGTTAAAAGTGTGGCTTTCTCTGCAACCTCATTTAAATGTGATACTTTTGATACTGTCAAAAATAGCAGCATTCAAAAAGAAATAGCTATTTTTATTTAATTTTTGTATTTCAGAAGCACATAATCTTTAGGATTCTTTTAATGATGCCATTGAATGTATATAGCTATTCTTTCATTGTAAAATCATTTTGGCGGTTGTTTAGCATTCTTATTTTAATGTTTTACTGGATGAGAAAACACAAATATTGCTGCTGTTGAAAATCTTTTGGCCCTTGAAATGTTTCCTAACAAGCATCACTATGTAGAATATGGGTGGATTGGATTTAGAAGATTCGTCAGTGTGCTTTTCTATTTACCTGTGAAAATTGAGGTCTTGAGTTCATGTTGCTAAATGAATTTTCTTTCAATGTATTTTTCTCAGTTGCTAAGTCATAATGAAATTGGCTTTTGCAGAAACAAAACAAAGTTTTCTAGACTTATACCTTGCACTTTTTTAAAGCCCAGTAGCCTAGATAATGAATATGATTCTTACTAGGAAAAGCACTTATAAGTTATAGTGTTCTGTACATTTTATCTAATGAGCTTAGAAATGAAACACACACTGATTAGTCATCTTCTAATTATACTTAGAAATAAAACAAAACATAAATATTAAAAATGATTTCAAACTTGCTATTATCAACTTTTAATCTCTTCTTTGCATACCAACACTAGCAAAATTAACATTTCAGTACTAAAAATCATATTTGAACAGTTTTCTATGAAATGCTGTCGATGTCTACTTCTAACTATGATTTTGTATTGCATATTTTTATTTTAATAGATAAAAATCCTACCTTTTAGTAAATATCAACTTACTGTTTTAATAAAAGATTATGATATGTAGTATTCATAAAGCATAAACCTATGACTTTATATAAAATTGAAATATGCTAGACAAAATTGACCTTTGAAGTCATCTCCAGAAATACTTTTTTTCCTATATATAAAAGAAAGGCAATTTGAATTTCTTTCAGCCTTGAATCTTCCAAGAAATACGAATACTATGCTCTTTACAGTATCATGAATGTGAATGGCAGGCATATGGTAGTAGGTCCTTGGATGGTAGCCCAGTTCATTCTAAGGGAATCTAGAATCTTCAGGATGTGCCCTGAGGTAAATAGATAAACAGGTTCTAGGCCTTGTGAGCATCTTGTCTCTGCCTATATCCCCCTACCATGTTCCACCTATCATGCTATGATTATGACCAACTCTATCACTTCTTTTTATTCCAACAGGAAGACTAGAAGATCTTAGAGTAGAAGTCAACGAAACATTTTTCCTTGACTTGCTTTTATCAAGGTTTGTAAACTGTGATGCAGAATCTTAACTAATGTCATGTTTCTATAAATAAATATATACTAATTACCTTTATAATTCACATATGCAAACACAAGACTAACATGATGACTCAGTCAAAAAATTATAAAGAATTCTTAAGTTTTTGTGTCTAAGTCAAGTAGTCATTCAGCCATGCAGCCTTACGTTTTCTGTTATCAAATTTGCAGAAGCACAGCGTACTTCCTAAGCAAAGCTTGTGCTCTTTTTTGGGATTAGTTCTTTCCTGGACAATGCAATGCTCAGTTTAATATGAAGCACACTAGAGTGACACATATACAAGATGGAGTGAAAGAAATGCAGTAGTTAAAAGATTAAAGAACAGGAATACTCTGTTAGCCTAGTGCAGGAGGGAGGGCCTACTCCCTACTCCAAATGACTTGACAGATTTTGGTGATCCCTCCTGGTAGGCATCACTCTCCCTGTGGAGTGGGTGGGGAATGGGATGAGAGGGGAGGTCAGGGGACATGGGAGGGAAGTAGAGGGAAACTGAGTTCAATATGTAAAATAAGAAAAAATAGTATATATGTGACAGAAATAGCATTTAGAAGTTAAACACCATTACATTGTGAGTGTAGGACCTGCAATCATAATTTGTAACATTATCAAGAGTACATCTAATTCTCTTACAATGAAGCCAATAAGCAATAAAATTAATAATAAAGAAGTCACTTTAAGCATTAATCCTGGCTTTCTATGATTCTATAAATCTGTTGATTCTGCATGTATTATCACAAGCAAATTTCCTCTAAGTACAATGTATATGATCCAGCTTTGGAATTTTGATGGACTACAACAAAAGTTCAAGGATAAAATATATAATTTTAATTTTTGTAAGAAAAGATTTTTATATTCAAATAAAAATATACGCCTCTCATATTCAGTCGTGTTGGAAAATTTTTTTTCTTTATATACTAAGATTTTTTTACTATATGTAGTAAGATATATTTTGAAAGAGAAGTAAGAACTGGGAGGGTGATCATTCGTAATGAAGGTGATTGGCTGTAAATCTCACACCTCTGTTTACTGAACAAGTGAAAGGAGGGTCCTAACCTTTACTTCCTTATTTGTTCTCTGAGACTCCTCAGGGAATAGTTGTAAAGGGAGACAAGGGAAGTACAAGAAGAATATCACGTTCTCATTACAAAATGATGGACATTTAGGAAATGTAGTCATCTCTGCAAGTGTTGTTTTATTTTGACTTGATAGAAACATGTTCATGTTATACAAATACAGGAATCGTGCATTTTAATATTGTTTTATTTTCCTCCTATCAGCTTCCTTCTGTGTTTATTCAGGTAATATGAGAGTGGTATAATGGTTGCCCATGTTTTTCTCCATTGCATTACTACTGATGTTTATATTTGAATACACCCATACACTTCTTGCAGGTTTGAAATTGTGTTACTTAGGTAATACACATTTTTTTTTGTTTGTTTTCAGTAAAATACTATTTCTAAAGAAATAAAACTATGGGTGTTTTTTCACCTATAAGCCATTGTTTGTAAATACTTCAGTGATACATTTAACTTTCAACTTACTAAATATGTTTTTTGTTGGTTTTTTAATTGGCCTTCTAAGCAATAGGCTGCATTGCAGCATTCACACACACACAATTTACACATAATGTGTTTATGTTGCACTCCTCTCATACTTTATTTCCCACTCCCATCCTTCCAGCATCAGAAGCCTCTTTTCCAATATTATGCCTCATGTCTTCTCTTATTGAGCCTCTCTTCAGTAAAAATACTTTTTTGTTTTTTTAACCACTTATGTTGGACATTTTAATTACAGGGCCAATATATTCACAAATGCACATATGTATATGTAGACTTAATTTATATATATATATATATATATATATATATATACACACACATATATAGGTATGTGTGCCAACAGAAATCTATACACTAATAAGAAACAGTATGAATTAATATTTTGGACTCTGGGAAAACATATTTTGCATAATAATTTTCAGATCAACATATTTTCCTTGAAATTTTATGACAACCTTTATTTATTGCCCAGTGAAATTCCATTGTTTATGCATACCATATCATTAGTCTGTACCTATCCATTCGTAATCATTTAGGCAAAATATTTTTAGGCAGACACAAAACATCTTGGATAAAGATACAAAGAAATGAAGCTGGGAGTGATCTGTAAGCTTCTTCCCTTCTGTTCAATGTCCATAGTGCTGGGAGTTATACTGCATACTACTGGGCAAGAAAAGGCACCCATGGTCTTCCCCAGGTCTTTACCATAGAAACTACTGAATCAACCTGCCAGACAGGATCTGTTTACTGATGCAATCGTGATATATCTGTTACAGTGACAACCCTGTGCTCTGACAATTTTAAGGCCAGCTTCATAATAAGGAAGCCATACTTGGTACTGTAGACCTGTTTAAAACTTCAAGGCTGTGTAGATCTCAGGCCCATTGATGCATATTTCCTATTGTTAGTTAAAGGGACACAACATCAATCTGCCTTGTAAGTACCTTTGTTTATTGCCATAGCAAAACACTGAGTCATAATCACAGAAATTTCTGTTCATGATGAAGGGTAGCACATGCAAATACACATGTCTGTCAAAGATATACATAAGAAGTTATAATTAGGTACTCAGACCAAATCAGATAGTTAGTTTCACAATCTCCTCAAATATAGAAGAGAACACCATGGAAGAGAAGGTGGGTGAGAAGAATACCTGGGAGGTTCTTAACTTTTTACAACACTCATCAGATAATACAGACTCAATGTTTTAATTTGTTAAAAAGCAACTTTTGTGAGAAAGATGCCATGTGACAGATCTCAAGCAGAAGGATTTTTCTAAGGGGAAGAGGGAGACCAGACTCCTGAGATAGAAGAAACAGGAGATGGGAAAAAGGGGCAGAGAGAGGGAAAGGGGGAGGGGGAGAAGATAGGGGAGCGGAACGTCATATTATCACAGACTTTAATTGTAAATATGATTTCTAACCTCTCTGCAAATTAATTTTTTATATTATGTTTCTATTTTGAGGCATATAAAATGTAGATTATGTGTATCCAGGTTTTGCTTAAGAATGTTTTGACTTTAAGATTTTTATGTGGTATAAAATAATGGGGATATTTTACACTTCTGCTGATAGTTTGTCCTGTGAAGCAGAGTTCAGTAAGTGAACTATATTTTTACAAGTGGATAGAACTACTTTCGCAAGATTTTTAGTCTCACAAATAGGCTTACAAATTGAGACCTAAGTATAAAACCTTTATTTTCTTTCATAAATGGGTTTTTTTCTAAATCTATTCCATTAGGATATGCTTTGAATTAGCATGCCATAATAAATTATCCTGACTCTAGGGAACACAGTACAACTGCCACATTAATCTTTTCCTGAATTTCCTTGTCATTTTCAGCTATTTATTGATCCTTGTAAGATTTAAAATAATTTCAACCCACACATTCAACTCATGCTAAATCAAATGTTGGCATTCTAGTCACAATTACATTTCATTATATTTTTATAGCCTCGAAAACACTCAGAATATTCTATAAGGAAGACATTTTAGATTTATTCTTATAAAAATAAAAAAAATATTCGTGCCATACAGATACTTTTAACAGTAAATTGAACCTTCTAAACTACTTTTAAATTGTATATTTATTCTCTGTGAAGTACTATTGGAATTATTCAACTTAGAAATTTAATAGAAGATTCTTATGCAAGCTTATGTCCCTGTTTGACTATTCTCTTTCTGTTGTATTGCTTTAAACACTCTGGGCTAGATTGCATGCACAGAGAAATAAAAATTCATTATAAATTTAAATTACAGTAAGGTTTTGTTTTATTAGTTGAATACAGGATGAGATCTGTATGTAACTCACTCACATGTAGGAGAGTATCCAGGTGATCCATAATCTTTGTTTTTAAAAAATTATATACTATTTACATAATAGTCAATACTTTTTTATGTCCAGTTGTGTTATATTTTCTGTGCCTTTTGGTTTTCACCTATATTTCTATTTTTGAACTACAAACATAACTTCTTTATCTAGGGTATCTCTTTAAGTTAATTTGTTACTATAATATTCATGCTATTTAGCATATATTACTACATTAGATATTGTGTTGCATCTGTCAGATTTAATTTTGCAAATTCTTGCTTTGGCTTTTCCTGGGGTTTCTGTATTTCCCAATACAGTTTTGATTTTTTTTTCATTTTGGTGACAAGTGTCACTGGACTTTTCCCCACTTTACCTCTTGTGTTACATTTCATTAATATTTTAGTAGTGTTTTCTGAATTCTATATCATGTACTTGGGAACTATTTGCTCCCTTTCTCAGCATCTCTTTTTATTTCCCACACTTCTATCTACCCAATTTCATGTTCACTCTTTGTGTTATTTTAAATAAATCATCTGGACAAAACTATACAAATACTTTACATTGTGTGACCTGTTCTGGAAGGGTTTCCATACCAGCCCTCGTCCTCACACTCTTAAATTGTTACATTCTGAGAGTCTATCGTTTGCAACCAGGAAGCATGGAGATTATCCATCATCTAAAATCATTAATTTTTTTTCAGTGTTGCATTTAAACTTTTCATTGTAGAGATACTTGACTTTCTTGTTAAGTTTTCTACTATGCATTTTATTTTGGGAAGAACTATTGTTAATGTAACAATTTCTCTTTTTATTTTTTCTCAGTAAGTATGTCGGTCATATGTATATGAAAGTTACTGATGTTTGCATGTTTATTGTTACCCTGAAATTTTAATGAATGTTTAGTCAAACTAGTTTTCCTATTATAGTCTGTAGAGTCTTTAATGCTTACAATTATATTATTTACAAACAGGTATAATTTGACTTCTTTATCATTTTTTTTAGCCTTTCTTTATCCTTCTTATATTTCATTGCATTAGCCAGGACAATGAAATAGTATCATGGAGAAAAGGATCTTGCAAAAGGTGGAAGGAGATAAATAGGACATAAAAAAAAAGCACAGAGAAGACCATGTGGGGTTAGAATGGTAAAGAGGATAGGTGGGACAGAAAGATGGGGTAGATAAAGGGGGTGAAATCAATATAAGCAAATGTTGTTTTAGCATGTCATAATGAAATGGATTTTCTCAAAACAAAAAAAATGGAATTCATATGTAGAATACAAAGGAATTATTGTTATCATTAACTGAATGCACTTAAGTTGCTTATTCACAGTCCACTGTTAAATCTTCCCATTGAACAGACACTTACGGGACATTTGGGATTGTGTTTTTATCTATTTTTCGAGTATTTATGGAAAGTTTTTGCTTTGTGAAATATGGTAGTGATGGAAATTAATACAAGTTCAAAAGTTGAGCATACTTTAAAAAGTATAAATACTTGATAGATTAGTGATGATATTAAGTATCCTCTTGATCACTGTACACATGCACTGACACATCACACTTTACATATATATGTGTGATTACTGGTTATTAAAATCTTAAATTTTTAAGTTAAAATTCATTTACAACATGAAAAGCAATAATGATAGAAACTTTGCTGCTCTCCTATAAAGTAAACTCCTGAGAATGGAAATGTGAAAAGAGGAATTTGTATTGATAAGGAAAATTTTAGACAGTGAGAAATATCAAGGAAGAGCTTTCCTTAAATTGTTAAATGGAAACAACTGATGAATGCAAATTAACCATGGAAAAAGCAGACTAAGTAAGAAAAAGCATAAATAGTACCAGCAAAATTCATGCACAAGCTGGAAATCATTAATGAAACAATTTTAGATTAAAAAGTTGTACAAAGGAGTGTGTGGTTTTGACTTAATAATAGGAATATATTAATGATGTCATTAATGGAATAGGTATAACCAAAATTTTGTAAGTCTAAGATCTAATTCAATACTGGTGAGTTGTTGTACAATCAATGAAGCAGGATAATGAACTATGGAAACCAGAGAAAGCATCTAACCATATTGTGTTTGAAGTGATCTCCCTCCTGTGGGTGTCTGTATAAAATGAATGTATGCAATGTTTGTGAAAAAATGGCAAAAGGGAGATATTAGCAGATATATATGTCAGCTTTAATTGTAAACCATAGCCATTTTCTTAGTAGATCCCATTTCATGTTATAAAAGCCTTTAGTTTTTTAATCAAAACATGCAGAAAAGCTGGTTTGCCAATGGCATTTGTTTATTTTTTAAATTTCAAGACTATGATTAATCCACTAATCATCAGAAATGCCAAACAGCAGTTGATGAATGCAAAGACAGAAGAACACGTTACCTCCACCTAACTTCCAATTTCCATGCAATTTCAACATAGTTATGTCTTTTCAAAGACAAAATGACATTTTTTTTTATAAGTCTGTGGATTAACTCAAGTGCTAACCATAGGTTGGAAAGCTTGTATTCATATTCTAGGTTTTCTTACTTTTGTAATTCCCCGTTCATGTTCCCAACCCAATTTTCGAATGGATATTTTTCCTTGCTTTTAAAATATATACATACATGCATATATACGCACATATTTTAGATATTAGTTATCAGGCACATAGCAAAGAATCTTTCCCGGGACTTCAAAATATGCAGGTTTTGGTAGTGCTCTTAGTGACCTACAAGAGGTGGAAAGTAGTACCCTATTAATGAAAACAACATGCATTTTAGACACAGAGATTTGAGGACCTGACTCAAACAGACATGAATGCCTCCTCCCTGAGAACTAGCTATTGCAAAACCAGAAGGCACCATGAAAATTTAAAAAGGAAGGAGACAGCCAATAGGTCTACTTAGTTATGACACATAAGAACAATGATCACCAGCATGTCACAATAATAATATAGGTGTAGTGACGGGAGATGTCATTCTGTAATATGTTTCTTCTATTGGTTAATGAATAATGGCCAATAGGAAAGGAAGATAGACAGGACAAGCAGACTAGGAGGAGAGAGGAAGGAGTAGGGAGGAGCCAAAATGGACGGAGAGTAGAAAGCCAGCCCTTCTCTCCAGTAAGATGAGACAATGTGGAAATACTTAGATTAATAGAAATGGGTTAATCATAAAGACAGAGCCAGCCAATAAGAATCATTAGAAACAGAACACCAGCTTTATATCTAATACAATGTTTCTATGGGTGTTATTTGGGGCTGGTATGGCGGTGGGACTAGACGACCAGAGGAAAAAACAGCTCTTAACAGTGTAGTTGTGTAGTTGTGTAGTTGTGTAAAACTTAACAGTGTAGTTGTGTAAAATTATGGAGCCAAGACCAAATGGACACATCTACAACTCCCATGGTTAATGCTATAGAATCACTGTGAAACATGAAACATGGGGCAAATGACTGTAAGGGCCAAGAAGATCAGGGACTCTGCTGTGAGATTGTGTTTTCTCATGATGTCAAAATAGAATGTATATCCATAAATCTTTTATCCTCAGAATTGCTACAACATGAGCTTAATAAAGATAGCAAAAATAGACATGTCAAGGTGAATATGGGAAAGATGTGGAGACCACAAAACTGCACAAGAGCTAAAGTCAAGTAAGAAATATTAAGAGTGTGAAAAATTAATTTCCCTGCGATAGAACATGCCAACTGGTTATCAAACAGCAAACCATTTGGAAAACATATATATTATGAATATTACACAGATTGAACAGGTTATATTAGGTAAAATATATTAATATATATGTGCATATATCTGTAAAAGCAATTAACTAAATGATGACCATAAATCTAATAAAAATAACCAAAAGAGGGTATGTGGGATTTTTATATGGGGTAAAGGAAGGAAGAAGTCATCTCATAAACCCTTAGATCTATGGAATGAAAATATTATGTAACCCATTTCTGATCTCTAATTGTTAAGAAAGTAAATCAACTGTCAAAACTCTGGAGCTATACTTTTAGCTCCGTAGAGTAGTGTTCATTTAACACCAATAATCCTGTGAAATTGACTTTAGGCACTACATAGATCCAAATAAATAGCCATACAAACAAATAAGGCAAAATAACAATCCCTCTGTTGCCTTCCTACAGAGCTTAAAAGAGAAACAGTGTGATCATTTGTTAGTGTTCAGTACTGCATCTATGTGTTATCTGTACAAGTGGCTACTGAGAATGGGAAAGTAGAAGGATGAAACAGCGCTAGTGATGATGCTATTGTATGTGATTCTTTTGGAGACTACCTAAACATACATTTACCACCACTAAAATCAGTTCAACTGATAAATTAACACACGTTAAATATTTCACAGTCAGCAATGAATAAACATAATACAATGTGTCTTCAATTTTTCATTATTGAATATTGACCTTCATGAGTAATTCCCCTATTTTAATATTTTAACATAAATCCTTTCAAAGTGGTGACTGTAGGGTACTCTTATATAAGGAAATGAATTTTACACTTTGCAAATTGAATATTTGCTAATACTCTAGAAATTCTTTCTCTTAGGATTTCAAATATTTCTGCATTTAGTTATCTAACATGAAACTTTATTTTATAAAATATATTTTGATTTATATTGGATTATATCACTTACCTTTCCATTTTCTCACTCATGCACCTTCCAGGTAGCCTCCTCAACCCCTCCTATTCTTTAACAAGCAAAAGTGCATAAACAACTTTGGAGACTGCAAGACCACTATTAGATGCCACTACTCATGAAAGATTTCCAAAATATGAAGGTGGCATATATCTATATGAAAAGGAAGACCAGAACTATATATATTGGAATGTTAAAGTTGTTTTTAAGATGTTCAAAGGATATCTACATTTTCAAAAGATTTGCTGTCAAACTTAATGACCTACTATGATTCAGTATTAGAAGCTCACATCTTTGATAGAGAATATTACCTTCCTTCTTTAGAAGTTCTGATAATGTGATTGATCCATACTCATACAGGAATAAACAATCTTAATTTTACCATTCCAGATAAAATGAAAATTGACTACTTACTAGAAACTACTGCCTTAAATTTAGATATTATTGTTGCAAATTTTATTCTTGGAGTCATAGTTTAGCTCAGGCTAACATTCTTATTGCGCAATAATGTAAGCATCAATCTCCAAATCTAGTTACACTGAACCGACAGGTAGTTATTTAGGGAGACCATCCACAGGGAGTGATTGGAGTCCCATCTGTTTAAGAACTGGCTGCCAGTGATAGCAAAAAATAGGGAAGATCCATCATTGTAAGTGAGGGATCAATGGCCGAGAGCACACTGTGAGAAGCAACTTGAGAGAGTGTTATTTTGTATTGGGGAAAAGTCAGAATGATATTGACCCTTTCTAAGTCGAAAGAAGATGTATTTAAGGGACAAAGTTCCTTCTGTGAGTTCTCTATGTACCATGTACCACCGTATTAAAGTTATTCAAACAGCAGTTAGACAAGACACTTCAAGTCAGTATGTACCATTAAGAAGAATAAAAGTATTCCCTGTAAATCACTCTCCACAGAAATAATAATAAGAATAATAAAACACAATTATGAGATTCCAAAATCTCCCTCTACCCTCTGAGGTAAAACATACAATTTTGTTCCATCAAACAGATAGGTTCAGTACTTCAAAAAATATAATTCAGACTTGAAACCATCAACTATTATACCTATAAAGTTCCAAAAATATATGGTAATACAACCTCCTAAAATTAAATGTATGTAATCATGAGATGGTAAGTCACTCCTTCTTTTCTTTTAACTTTTATGGGTTCCGTGTGAGTTTTACATCATGTATCCCAATCCCACTTATCTCACTGTCCTCTCAAATTTGTTCTCTGCCCTTGCAACCTCCACCGCAAAATAAAAGAAAATTTCAAAGAAAACTCCCAAACCAAGCAAAAGAAACAAAAGAGAGAGAGAGAGAGAGAGAGAGAGAGAGAGAGAGAGAAGTGGAAAAGGAAGGAAGGAAGGAAGGGGAAGGAGAAGAAGGAATAAAAGGAGAAGGACAAGGATGTCATCTTGGTAGCTGTAGTGTGTCCCTATGAGTCACAGAGTTTTCTCTTTAGACCATTCATCTTCACTTTTAAGTATTCATCACTAAGAGTCATTGGTCTGCTTTAGGCCTCATGCTTTGGCTACATTATTGACAGACTCACAGACTCTTGGATATCCTGCTGTCATCCTGTGTCATGGGGATCTTGCAGTTTTGGATCTGAGATTTTATCTTCACATGATCCAAAATGTCATAGTTAGAGAGGGTATGGACATTAACATTGACCCTGGTTGTGGCAGGTCCATGGTCCCAGACATGGCCCTAGAAGTAGCCCTGGCCCGTAGGATACCATGGTCCCAGATGAGAGTGCTGGTCACTTAAATTGTCATGGCCCTGGATGTAGTACAGCCCTTAGATACCAACATTATCAGGTTCTAGGTTACAGCCTTTGACCCTGAGTATCTGTGTGGCCTTTGGTAGTGACATGAGTCATGAAACATCAACACAGACCATGGAGACATGATCTTTGGGAGCAATCTGGACCTGTCACTGTGATCACTATGGCAGCATGGCTCTTGGACATTAATGTGTCCCCAGGTGGTAATGCAGACTACTTTCTGCATGTCCCTCAGTGGTAACAAGAGACACAAACATCAATAAAGGCCCCCTTGATTGCTTTGCTGCCTTGGGACAAAGACTTGGCCCTTGACAAGGCCCATACCCAGGTATCACACTGGCCTTGGGTGGCCAGCGGACATCCATGTGGGCTTGTTCCTCTCCAACCCTCACCTCTTCCAAACCACCCCTCTCCCAAGCCTATGAACATTTCTTTCACTCTCTCTTGCATTTCACCACCCTGTATTCACTCACCTTAATGGGAACTGACTGTTGGGGTGACAGACTCTGTTGCTGTTCTCTTGTGTCTGGCCAAGAATCCTGGGCATGGCTGGGAGCTGCTTTTTTCTTCATATGTTATTTTAAAAAAACAAAATACTCTCATCTGTACTTGGGAATACAAAATTAAATTAACTCACATAGCTAAAAGTGTTAAGGTCTTCATTATAAAAATGTTTCTAATGGTAATAACTTAAATTCTCAAGGGATTGTCATTGGGCTATTGATGAATTCTGCTACAAGTAGTGCATCACTAATCATTCCCACTATATATTCTGAGTAATACTTATGTATCTCACCACAGATGCAGAGGTATTATGGTTAAGTCAGTATAAACTTTTCTGTGAATTTAGATTTTTAATGAATTAAATTTCATGCATATTTTGACGCCAAATCCAAAGTAAGTATGAAATTATTATATTAAATATTTGTATTACATTTGCTGTTTCCAGACAACAATGATTATAACTGCAGATACTTTGAAATAGGACCAGGAATTCTGAGTGGAAAGGCAAAGGCCTACCTCCAACTGTGCTACTAAATGCTATTGAAGTAGTTCTCTTTTAATACCCACAGACCTCATTCCTTTGAAGAATAAAGGACTTGAGCCAAAGGTTGTCCAGCACTAATATACTTAATTATCAATCCAACTTTCAGGTCCACAGTGAGCACTAAAAGGGTCTCCAAGTAGTAATTATACCAGGCAATTATAGAGAAGGCTTCAATTACATGATATTCACAGGGAACATAATTTGCATCAATTAAGGTCATTGTTATCAATATTTAGATTCAATTTATGTAAATTTGAACATCTATATTTTGATTCTTGATTATTAGCTTCCTACTTGCTTAAAATAAATACACCTAGCTGGGAAAGTGAAATCATTATTCACTTCATGTAATCTGAAAATTCATGGCTTTATATGTGAATTTGGGGTACATTAATTCAGATATAAAATTTTGCTCTGTCAATTTTCTGCTGAAAATCTCTATATTTTCTATTGCTTCCCTTTAAAATGTTTTTCAAATGCACAATATTGAGGAAAAAATATATATATACATTTTATGCACTCATTCCTTCCACCCTTCCCTACCACAATCAGTGGCAACTTCTTCCTGCTTATGTGTCCCCCATTTATTCCAGGTGTTACACACACACACAAATACACACACACAAATACACACACACAAATACACACACACACACACACACACATACATACACACACACATACACACACAATATTATGTAGATTGCATTTCCACATGCAAATGAGAAATGCAGCAATGATTTTCATCAGTTTTTCAGCCTCAAGTTTTAGAGTGTCTCATGCAAAAATATATAATGAAATATGCTTAACATTAATGAAATAATTATCTTTCAGGTAAGCAACTTTATCAATATATAGTTACTATATTTTCATATTTTTGGTTTTGTTTTCTGATGTGATGATTAATTGTAGGTTTTTGCATTTAAACATATTTTATTGTTATGATTTTTCCTGAAAAATTAGTTCATGCTTGCAATGAAATATGAGCATCTCTACAACACATTCTTCCAACTACATCTCCTTATATTGGGCTGGAAGTAGATCTTCCAAACTCTTTCTTTCTTTCTTTCTTTCCTTTATCTATCTCTTACTCCACATTGTTTTTCTTTTTATAATCCAACAATTCATTTAGTGCTATCCAAACACACATGACTATGATGTCATTCACTGGAGCATAGAAAGCTTACTGGTGTTCACACTTTCAGGAAAGACTGATTCTCTCTAAGCATTCATGAGCTGCCTGTAGCTCTTCATTTAGTAATGGAGTCTGATGTGTTCCTCAGTCTCCAATGATTGAATTGTGGATGGCTTAATCTAGTTCATATTTTGTTTGGGTAACCATGACTGTTGATAGTTCATGAGCTTGATACGAAGACAGCATTTCACAGCATTTTACCATATCATTTTACTTTTGTATTATCTCTGATTTCTTTTTCTTAACATTTCCTAAATCTTAGCTAGATAATTGATATATGTACTTTACTCTCATTTTCAGTGCTGTTGATTTTGTTTTTAATTTTTCTCTAGAGATCTCTCGTGACTATTAAGTAGATCATATGTCATTCAATTTGTTGTCTCAACATTCTTTAGATATATCCAAAAGATTATTATTTTCAGGGTAATCCTAAATATTATAATTTGTGTGCTTATTTTTAACAAAAAAAAAAAGAAAAGAAAAAGAAAAAGAGCATGAGAGAGAAAGGTAATAGAGTTCAAAGAGAAGGATTTTTTTTTTTTTTATTGGGGAAAAGGATCTGTAAAAAGCAGAAAGGAGAGGAGGGAGACCAGTCGTGTGGACAGGAGCAGTGGGAGAGAAGAAAGAGAGTTTGGGGGTGCGGAGGAACAGAGAGAGAGAGAGAGAGAGAGAGAGAGAGAGAGAGAGAGAGAGAGGGATGGGAGGTAGTCAGGGCCTTTTTAAAAAGGAATGTAGGGAGGTGAATGTGCAAGTGTCTATAGCTGAGAGATACCCTGTCAGATACCCCAAGGGTAGGCCAGTACAGATGCTTAAATAATGGCACACATATTTTTACTGTTTTATTTTATTTTGCACGTAGAGACACTTTGCCTGCATATGTACTCGATACCATATGATATTTTGCAGGTGATCCCAGAAGAGAGAGTTGAATTTCCAAGGTAGTAAATTTACTTTTTTGTTGTAAGCCACAATGTGAGCACTGGGAATCTGTAACGAGTACGGTTTTTCTGCCTGTCGCCTCCCGGTCTTGTCCTGCTGCCACGCCAGCCCCAAATAACACACAGAGACTCTGTATTTGATACAATGCTGTTGGCCTGGTTACTTGTTTCTTATCGGCTAGCTCTGCCTTAATTATTAACCCATTTCTGCTGCTCTATGTATTTCTCTTACCGGGGAGCCGGCGGCATACTGCTTTCTTCAGACTCTCCATCTTGACTCCTCCTTCCTAGTTCCTATTTCCTCCTTGTCTCCTAGTCCCTCCTATCTTCCTTTCCTATTGGCCAACAGTGCTTTATTATTAACCAGTATGAGAAACATATATACATAATGGCATCTCCCATCATCTCCTCTTTTCTGTTTAAATAAAAAGAAGGGTTTTAACCTTAACATAGCAAAATATATCACATAAGAGTTATCAAATAAGAATCACAGTTAACATTATTTAGTCCATTAACATTTAGCAAGATTTAAGAAAATATTCCATCATCTATCCCATCTTTGTGTCTAAAGTCTAAGTAACTTATCTTTAATACTAAGAAAACTATAACCTTAACTATCTGTCTTCAACTCCCTCAAAGACCACAGAAGGATAATATGTAAACTCTAGAAATGAATGACAGAGACAACTCACTGCCTGGTCACCCGAATTTCTTCTGTAATCTTCCATCTTCAGCCCATAGGCCATAGTGTGTCTGGCAGACTCTTCAGCAACGCAGGAAACTTTAAACTGTCTTCTTGTATTGGCAGTTTGTCAGTCACTTTTGTCTGTGTCCTGCATACTGTCTCGCAGACTCTTCCATGAAGCAGGATCTCTGTAGCAATGTCCATCTTGAATCAGAAGTCACTTTCCTGTGGGTCCTGCATGTCCAGTTTATACATCACAAAGTCAAACAGTCCAGACAAGAGGAGTATCTTGTCCAAATGGCTAGTCTTGCCTTATTGGAAGTAAACTCCAAAACGTGTTTCTTTAATGTCCATCTTCCTTTTTGACGCAGGTGGTGTTACCAGGAGCATTTATGTCTCATTGTCAAGTAAAACCCTAAACCATTTTAAATGCCATATTCTGTAGGTCTTTGAAAGGTTTGAAGAATTCCTATCTATCTTAAATACATCTTGTGTATCTTGAAAACCCTAACTAAACTCTAAGCTTTGACTATCATAGGTAAATATCTATAATCTGTACTATATTATACTTTACATTTCTAAATGAGCTATACAAACAAGAGGAGAAATATACATATGACAAAATTGACCTTAAATTGTATCAATAAATGAAAATCCATTCCAAAACAAACTATGCATATCTATACCATAATTCCCTTTTTACCTTTAAAAAGATATTGGTTGTGATCCTTAACCATTTATAACCAAGTTCATTTAAATGAAAACAAACATTTATAAACAATATTTGGGAATTTGGGCGTCGTTCTTTACAAACTACTTCCTGCTGATAGGGGGCGCTGTCATGGGGATCCCAAGAAGTTGCAGAAATCTTGGCTGTAGTCTGCGAGGCTGCTTTGTCCAAGCTGTTTTGAATGTTGGATCACCAGCGACTCTGTTTCAGGGGGCCTGGCTTGATCAAACCACATTAGTCTGGAAGGAATCCACAGCTTTTCATTTTCTGTGGAAACAAAAATAGAAATCCTTTTCCCCAGTAACTTGTCCTTGATCTTGGATGTTGGAGTCAAAGCATTTTTAAAATATATAAATTGAATTAATCCAGCAGCATTTCTTTATCAGTTGTTGTTATTTTCAGCAGTCAAATAATGCAGAGACAACACAATAGCATACAGTAACTAGATTCTCTCTGAGCTTTTCATCTTTACGTGGCTTTTTTATTAATCTGTTTATTTTACTTTTATTTTTTTATATTTTGGTAGGGTTTCACTGTGTAACTCTTATCTGTACTGGAATTTACTCTGCATACCAGGTTTACTTTGTAAATCACAGAGATCTGCTTGCCTCTGTCTCCTGAGTGCTGGGATTAAAGGCGTGTGCTACAACACCCAGTTCCTCTTTGTCTCTTTAAAACCATTTTTCTTTTCATGTCTATGTATATTTTAAAACACACTGTAAACCTTTAGAGGTTCTTCTTAATATGAATCTGTCTTTACTGTAAATCTTTATCTTCGTCTGGCCACAAGCCTTTTATATGGTAAACAACAACATTGGTAAAATGAAAGTCATAGCTGTGTCAGCCGCGGTTTACCAAAGATGGTGGCGGGTACTTTTACTGACAGCACGGAAAGCTGTGCTCACCGCCTTGGTCTGCGCTGCCACCCAGAAAGCATGCTGCCGGCTTGGAGATGTGGTCACTGCCATTGTCATCTCTCATACACACCAATAAACTGTTAGCAGAGTTATTTAAAAGCTGTGCGGTTTTTTGCCGTTTATGCTGAGTCAGGAACCTTCCCTTAAAGGAGCTGCGCGAATATCTGCTTGTCTCTAGCAAAGCAGAGTTCAACTGAGAAAAATGCTGCTACCAAGAAACCTTGCTTGTCTCTGTTCTTTTGTTTTTAAAACCCTTTTTTAAGCTTTTGTTAAATTGTAAGTGTAAGTTTTTATTAGCCACGTGGGCGCCATTTATAACAAGTACGGTTTTTCTGCCCGCCGCCGCCTGCTCTTGTTCCGCCACCAAGCCG
Source organism: Phodopus roborovskii (assembly GCF_943737965.1). Classification (NCBI taxonomy): domain Eukaryota; kingdom Metazoa; phylum Chordata; class Mammalia; order Rodentia; family Cricetidae; genus Phodopus; species Phodopus roborovskii. The sequence goes on from NW_026126470.1 coordinate 4,589,429, forward strand.
CCAGCCCCAAATAATACACAGAGACTCTGTATTAGATATTATACTGTTGGCCAGTTACTAGTTTCTTATCGGCTAGCTCTGTCTTAATTATTAACCCCATTTCTGTTGATCTATGTATTTCTCTTACCGGGGAGCCGGCTAGCGTCCAGCTCTCTCCAGACTCTCCATCTTGACTCCTCCTTCCTAGTTCCTATTTCCACCTTGTCTCCTAGTCCCTCCTATCTTCCTTTCCTATTGGCCAACAGTGCTTTACTATTAACCAGTATGAGAAACATATATACATAATGGCATCTCCCATCAGGAATCAAACCTGGGACTTCTGGAGGAGCATCCAGAGTTCTTAACTGCTGTGACATATCTTCAGACCCCCACATAATGGTTTTTATATTACTCTTTACTTTGTCACTTCCTATTCCCAGATTTTTAAAAGGAAGATCAGATAAGCAAAACGGTTAGGTCTATGCTCTTGTACACATATAACATAATTAATTTAATAATTCCTGTGGCAAAAATACCATATTTGATTTTATAATTTTAATAATTTCAATATCAGAAGAATTGATTTCCACAAAATTATGTGGTTTAGTCCATAAACTAGGAGAGAGCAAAGCAGAAATATATTTCAAATTTTCCACTTTGCAACATGCTCCATAAGAAGCCTCTCAGTCTGAAAATAAAAGTAGACTTCCATTAGAGCTGTTAGCTAAAACAACTGAGCTAATGAGCTTAATAAGTGAGGAGAATAGTTATGAGAATATAGAAAAAGTTCATATAATTGGATGGGCCTATGAGAGTTTTATAAATTAGAATTTCATTTTACATTGCAACCACTGTTCTCCCTCCCACCCCCTCTCACTTCTTCCCTAGTCCACCCCTAGTCCATTTCTCACTGGCAAAGGTTCCCATGAGGAGTCGACATAGTCTAGCTCAATAAGTTAGGTCAGGGCCAGGTGCCTCTCCCATGCATTGGGACTGAACATGAAATCCCACCATGGGGAGTGGGTTCCAACAAGCTAGCTTATGGACTGGGATAATGTATTGGTATTACTGCCACTGAGCATGCCATTCCACCCTAAAAATGGGCTCCAATAAGCTAACTTATGTACCAGGTTTATATCATGGTCACGTTGCCAGGGGCCTCTTAGCTAGTACAAGCTTTATTTGCAACTGTCTCCCACATATGGAGGGCCTAGTTTGGTGCCCTGGAGTATCCATAGTTGTAGATCTAGAGTTGAGGAGTTTCCAAGAACTTGGTTCAGTTGCCTCTGAAGATATTTTGATCATGATCGTGACCTCCCTTCTACATACAAGCTTTCCTCCTTCCTTTGCCTGGATTCCTAGAGCTTGGCATGGTTCTTGGTTGTTGACCTCTGTGTCTGGTGTCATCAATCACTATATGAGGGCTCTTTGATGACACTTAGGGTATTCATTAATCTGGTTAAAGGGGTAAGCCAGTTCAGGCACCCTATCTAATATTGTTCAGAGTCTTAGCTGGGGTCTACCTTGTGGATTCTTGGGAGTTACCTTAGCACCGATTTCTCCCTATGCCCACAGTGGCTCTGTCTAGTAAGATATCTCTTTCATTGCTCTTCCACTGCATCCCTCCCCAACTTGACCATCTTCTTCCCTCCTGGTCTCATCCCCTCTTCTCCTCCCCATTACCAACCTCCCTGCCTCCAGTTTACCCTATAGATCTCATCTAATTTTCTTTCCAAAGGTGATCCAATAAAACTAAATAAATAAATAAATAACCAAGCAATAAGTAAATAAATAAATAAATAAAAGATTGGGTCAAAATTTAGAAGCAGATGTTTTAATAGATGTATTTTGGAAAGAATGTGTCATACAAGGCATCAACAGTCAGGACAAGAGGCCTTTAAAATACCTTTTCAATCAGGATCCTTAAGTCCTCTTTTCTAGCTTTCCCCTTCATGGTTGTTTGCTTAACTGCAAATTGTTATACAGATTTCCTCACATGCTCCAGCTTCCTCAAACCCTTCATCTCCACCTCATGACTACGGTCTGGCAATTATTTGTCTTACTGTATCAATAGTAAGTAGTACTTGAAAAAAAGATACTTATATTAATTTCTTATGATGTTTTAGATACCAGGGTCTTATCAACAAACCATAAAATCTATTTATTTATTAACCACAACTCCATGAATATCAAATCACCAAGCAAATGAAGCCGATAAAAGTGTCTTAGTAGGAAAGTGGTTTAATGAGGACTCCCTGACATAAAATGTCTGTCTCCATTCTGAAATTACTTATTATACTCACTTAGGGCAAATTTGAAGTTCAAAAAGATAGAAAAGAAAATAAATAAAAAAAAAGAACAAAAAGGCATGTTCAACAAAGAGGAAAAAAATGTAAGCAAGAATGACAGTAATGTTTATCTAAGACTCTGAATGTAGCAATTGTAATCAGAAGTAGAAAGGAAAATAGAGATAACATGGCTTGAATTTAATTTCCTAAACTGACATAATCTTTAGCAGGAAGAACAAATAGGGCAGTAAATAGCTTGAGAAACCAGAAAAGAGCTGGAATAGCCAGAAACAGGAGATCTAATATAGCAAGTGCAAACTACATGGCAGTTGGTGATGGACCACTCTTCCAGTCACCAGGTTAAACATCAAAGGATTGTGCTCCTTCTGTAGTCAATACTATGACTCCCTACCTCTAAGCTGAGGAGAACTCAATTCCTATCTTGTTTCATCTCTCAAATATCAGGCAAGGAGTTAATCTACATTAAAACCAGCTATGCAAGCTCTCTTTAATGCTTTTGGTCTTTTTCTGATAAAATCTGTCTCATTCATCAAAGTTAGATGAGCAATGCCTCTAGTGAATTCTTCCACAATGTCCTTGAGGGATATTTGGCATCAATCTCCATGAAATAGCTGCACTCTACAATTAACAATATTATTGATTTTACTTTACTGAAATAACTAAAAGGAAAACAACCTGTCAGGTTTTGATATTTCACATGTATTTTGATGAACATTAAAATATATTCAAATTATAAGTAGTTTGTGGTCCATATTTTACCATATCAATAAAAAGCACTCTATCTTTCAGAAGACTTCTAACCATAACAGGTTTGTTAAAACCTCAGTGAGTACTGGCAATTAAAGATATTTATACTTAAGAAGTTTTGATTGTGATATTAAAAATGTATTAGAGATTCACTTGTGTGTAATACTAAAGATTTAATAAATTGAAACATTTTACTTGCATTCATTGATTTATAATATCGATAATACAATTTATTTTTTAGATAAAGTATACCATTTATTTACCTCACAATGATGAAGGTTATAACCAATATGTTTAAAAGAAACAAATTAAAAAGAAAACATATAACAGATTTATTTAATTATTTTTGGGTTTTTGAGACAGGATTTCTCTTTATTGCTTTGGAGCCTGTCCTGGAACTCACTCTGTAGACCAGGCTGGCCTCAAACTCACAGAGATTTATCTGCCTCTGCTTCCCGAGTGCTGGGATTAAAGTTTTGCACCACCAATGCAAGTTTTATAAAGTTTATAAAATATATATTTCAGGAATAAAGATACAAATCTTCAGAAATAGTTGCATTTTTATTCATCAGTTTACTGAAGATTAAAAAGAAATGTAGGTACATGACCTGGAGAGTGGTTTTAGTTACTAAGGTGCACCACAGGTTGAAGTGAACCCAAGAAAGGAGGGTAGAAGAAGGGAAATAAGGATGGAAAAGATCCAAGCATTTACTCCTGAAACCTTCCAATCTACTTTAGTTCAACAAACTCAGTATGTCAAGACACTGTATTGGTTTCTGACTTTCTTAACACTGATACATAAAACATATTCTTTTATTTTTAAAAAAAGATCAGAAATTTTGATAACAATTTATTACTCAGTCTAAAGTAAACCAGTACAGGATATAATTTTAGTTTTATCAGTAGAATTAATAACAGGATTTAGCTTTATGTTTTAGCAGATTGGTTACTCTCAGTAAAAAGGAAAAGAAATAACTATTATTATGTCTACGTTTTACCATGAGAAATTTCTCCTGGGGCTATGCATTCTGTTGGAATAGTATGTGCACATTGTCTCTGATGTGTCCAGGAGACCATGAAAAAACACAGTTAATTTCTTCAGTTGTCACATATGGCCCATAAGTGACATTCACTACAGCTATCCTGTACCACTTGTACTCTATAAAAATGTTCAGTACTTGGTTGAAAAAAATTTTCCCATATACTCTGTTTTATCTCTTTTCTATAGAAACAAAAAAGTTATGTAATGTTAACAAAGACTACACTTTGTCCCAACTTCTTGTCTCAAAACCCCAATTGCTATTCTGTCTGTTTCTTTATTTCAAGTCTTTGTTCAATTCACTAAAGCATAAGGTTTATATCATAGATTGCAGAGACCAAACACGCACACACTTTCTCTTGTGATATACATGTATGTTTGTGGCATGGCCTTAACACAATACTGCCATGATATTCAGCATGCCAAGCATGTTTTTCCCTTCTCTGCTGTGTAAGAGCCGCTGTAGTTCCTCTTGATGCTCAGAGTCAATAAACTGCCAGGATGATGTCTTCTTTTCTCTCCCACAGGTCCTTTGGCACAATGCCCAGATATTTGGGTAGAGGCCATAGCTTAAGGTTTAATTCCTCTTCTGTTCACTAGTAGAAGAGACCATCTTCTGGGAATCAAGAACTTTAAATCTTCTCAGTTTAGAATGCAAAGGCAGGAAATAAATTCCCCTGATGTGTGAAAAGGAGTGAGAGTAAACATAACTTCTTCCACTGCAATCCCTCAGTTACCTGGCTTGTGTATACTACCTGCTAAGGGGAAATAGTCCCATGTAATTGCTTTGAAAATGGTGACCAATGCTTTCAAGGAACTCTCACCTGACCTGACAACAGTGTTTTACAGTGCTCTTCTTTTGCCCTACCAGAACTACTGACTGTAAGATGCAGAGGACCAGGGCTCTGCTATGAAATTGCATCTTATAGTAATGCCAGATGCTGCAGCCACAAAGGCCCTGCACATAGCCACAAAGTCTCACAAACATGACTAATCAAACCTCAGCAGATTCAGGAAAACCAGTGGACATGTTAAAAGTCAATGGGAAAAGCACACAGAAGATGACAACCCTACAGAAAGAACTTGATACAAATAAGAGTGTTGAAAATGGAATAAAAAATATTTCCTAGGAAGAAAATAATAATTGATTATCCAATACACATATGCTCAGTCCTGGGAACATACATACAAGTAACTGTATGTTCTTGGCCAGTTATATTTAGGAATATAAACATAATGCATTTACTTTTCCTGGTTCTTGAGCCTTAGTAAGCCGCCCAAGGACATAAGATCCCCAGAAACATTATGTACCTGTGGAATGCAGGGCATCAAGAAAACTCCAAACCACCTGCTCTTAGGTATTTTACTGGCTTTCTGTACTTAACCCTTTACTGCTAAGAATACTGGCACATATGAGTTTATTTTCATCAGTGATAATGGCAGCCTGAATAGAAATTCCTTGATTGACCTCATTCTGGACAACATGATGACAAATATTGCCTCATAATTAAATTAAAGTGTGTCAAGTATATTAAGGCAGCTGGCTGGTGCTTATGAATCAAACTCTTCTCCATGTGGGTTGAAACTAATATAAGACTTTATTGTTCTTCATGCTTTCTTTATTACCTGTGATATCTCATAACTTACTAAAGAGCATTCCTCCATCAATCTTTTGTGACTCTTACTTATCTCAGACCTTGTTCTAGGGGCGTTCAATTGCAAGTAATTTTCCTTTTGCTTATACATGCAACTGAATATGAGTGTCTAATTGTTCTCATATATATATATATATATACATATATATATATATGTATATATATACTATTACTGTAATATCTCTCCATGGTATTTGAATGCAAGACACTCAGACCTGTTTAGCAAAAATGTGTTACTTGCATTGGCATAATTATCTAGAAATTCTAGTTTTGTGATAGACATTATCTGGGAGGGAGAAGATGCCAAGAATAAGATGTTTTTCTGTATATCCACATTTTCCCTGTGGAAAAGGAAAAATGATTTTTCTACATTTGAGTACATAATGATAGCAGTGAAAGATTAAGGAACCATCTAGTCATGGATGATATTTGTTAAATGTCACCTTTACGTTTCTGTATTTATCCTATTTCTATGTTAATATTCAGCTCACTTTGTCTTCTTTATATCCAACTAGAGTAATCAATGACATGTTTGGTTTCATGGAAATTTTGTAAAAGGATCATTCAATTTCTACGATAAAGATTATACTACATCTGGGTTCTAGTTCGACTCAGTGTTTATGTATGGGTGTTTGCTCCTATTTTCAACAGGCATTAGTTGAGGACTCCATGGAGAAGTTAGTTGTTGATCTCACTCTCCGGGAAGGGCATTTATGATAGCCTTTCCACGGAAGCTGAGATTGTTAGTTGGGAGCAGTCTTGTAGTTCCCTCGACCTTTCTTTGTGTTCAACTTTATCTTCAAACCAATATTGGCTCCCTCTTTTATGGTCTCTCTCTCTGTCTCTCTGTCTCTGTCTCTCTGTCTCTGTCTCTGTCTCTCTCTCTCTTTCCTATTTTCCATTCCTAACCAGGCTCAATCCTCCTGGTCGCACATGCCTTCCTCTCCTCCCCCTCATTTTCTCCTACTTCTCTCTCCATTCGCTGTCCTCCCAACCCAGAAGCAGATGGAGAGGACAAGACCATGCGGTAGAAGTACATAGAGACAGCTTACCTGAACAAGGAGGAGCTAAGGGCCACTAGACTGATAGCTGGGAAGCCAACAGGGGACTGACTCGGACTCCCCTGAATATGGGTCTCAGCCAGAAGGTCTGAGCAGTATAAGAGACCTCAGACAGTGGAGCCAGGATGTATACCTGGTGCACAAAAGGACTTTGCAAACATATCCCCCATGGAGGGATAACTGCCTTATTCTAGAGATAGGAGAGAAGCACTAGACCCTACTTCACAGGACCTGTCAGATCTACATGACCCCAACTGGATGGCATTCCCCTACATATGGTATTGTGGTGGGGGGTTGGGAGGGGAGGGTGTTTAGAGTGCATGTGAGAGGGCAGAGAGGGTAAAAGGGAGGGAAAGAGGGAGGGAGGGCTGGAGGGGAGGGAGGGAGGGAGGGAGGTACGGAGGGAGGGAGGGAGAGGGAACTGGGATCGACATGTAAAACAATAAATTAAAAAAAAAAAACAAAAAAAACGCTTTGACTCCAAAATTTAAGTTGAAGAACAAGTTTCTGGGGAAAAGGATTTCTATTTTTGTTCCCACAGAAAATGAAAAGATGTGGATTCCTTCCAGACTAATGTGGTTTGATCATGCCAGACTGCCTGAAACAGAGTACAAGCTGATCCTACATTCCAAACAGCTGGACAAAACAGCCCTACAGACTACAGCTAGGATATCTGAATCTTCTTCGAATCCCCCAAGACAGCGCCCCTTACCAGCAGGAAGTAGTTTGGAAAGAACGACGCCCAAATTCCCAAATATTGTGTAAAAATGTTTGTTTTCAATTAATTGGACTTTGTTATATAAAATTAAATAAAAAATTATATATATATATATATATATATTACATATAATATGGAAGTTAAAAACAGTAAAAAATATTGGGAAAATAAATTTAAAGCAGAAAATGTTATTGAAGGACCTGAAGGCAATAAAAGAGTAAAAGTTCTGAAAGTAAATATATGCTTTCTATTGATGGGTGTAACAGTTATAGCAACTGGTGGAACATTAAAATACAAAGAATAGTTCATAGGACATATGATAAACTTAAGGAAATGAGAAGAAGAAATTAATTTTATGTTTATTTTATAGGAGAAAATATTGTTGCCATTTTATTGGACAAAGCCAATGATATCTGGTAATATTGATGCTACATTAACATACTATATATTTTTAAGTAATGTCTTCTTTTCTTTGTTCTTTTTAATCTCCTTTCTTTGCTCTCTGCTGTGCATCTATACTAGGAGACATGGGGTAGCTGACAAAACAGGAGAAAGGATTGGTTTGTACTGAGTCAACTGTCATGTGATAGTAATAACAATACTAAATTAATAACTAATACATAGTAAATAAATAGATTGTTAAACGATTGGCTCTTGACTTGGTCTCAATTACAGTATTTGTGATAGTATCAACTTGTTTTGTTTTTTTTTTGTTTTGCTTTTTTTTTTTTTTTTTTGCTGTGCTCCCATTCTTTCTTTGAGAATTTAAAACAAATAAAATGCAATTTGTACATGCCTACCCATCAGCTCCTGCCTTTAACTCTTCCCTGATCCCTCCCCACCATTTCTCCAATCCAACTTTGTGTCCACTTCCTCTAGTTTAGTTTTGCAAAGAAAGTGCAAAGTAAATTTATTAATATATATTTCAATGAATCTTAAATTGTTTAATTTACAAAGCTACATTGAAAGACTTAATTTTTGTGGTAATTATTTATTATATATGAAAGAAGCTTGTTTTACATGCCGATGCCAGTTCCTTCACCCTCCTCTCCTCCTCTTTCCCTCTCCCAGCTAGCATCCCATTCCCATTTTGCTCCCCAGGGATGGTGAGGCCTTCCATGGGGGAATCTCAAAGTCTGTCATATCATTTGCCAGCATGATAAATGCATGAGTTATCTGAAAGGAGGAAATGTCAATTGAGAAAATTTCTTCATAATACCTAGCTGTATGGCAGTTTTTAAATTAGTATTTGATGGAGAGGAGCCCAGCCCATTGTGGGTGATGCCATATGTGGCCTGGTGGTACTAGATGGTCTTGCATTCTTTAAGAGAGCAGCTTGAATGATCCATTAAGCAAGCAAGTACACAGAACTAGTGCATAGTTTCTACATGAGCTCTTGCCTCCTGGTTCTTGTCCTCTTTGAGTTCTTGCCCTGACTTACTTAAATAATAAATAGCAATATGAAAGTATAAGGCAGATAAACCTTTTCCTCACTAATTTGATTTTTGGTCATGGTGTTTTGTTGCAGCAGTAGAAACACCAATTCCTAAAAAATACATTGTAAAACTTTTCTTTGCAGATGCATTCTGTCCTCATGCTTCCACATTGTTTGAGACAATGCCTTTGCATGGTATTAACCAGGATACTTGGCTTGAGATATTCTTGAGTAGTTCCCATTTCTTCCATCTACTTCTATAAGCCTGCCTTAATTACAGATATTCATGATACTGTATTTGGCTTTTATGTGGGTCCTAGAACTACAAAAACAGGTACCAACAATAACTTCATTTTACTTGCTGATTGATCTTATACATCCCCTTAATCAATATTTAACAACCTTATAAAATATTTCCCTATTGAATGCACAATTTATTATGAGTGTTATAAAATTAATATCAAAATCCACATAGCTCACTAACTGGTGAATTCTGGCAGAGGCCAGTATTGCTTTATGACATATTAATCTAACTCTGAAATAAACATTTAGTGGGGACAATGTATTCCAGTAATGTGCCATAAGTACAGGGTAATTGAGCAATGAGATTGGTAGATGATAAAATATTCAAAGTTTTAGCATGGTTCATGAAGTCGAGCCAATCTGTCACGAGCTGGTAAGGTAAACTTAACTTCCATGTAAATTGCCATAAATGGTTCCTTCTTAGAATCATAGACAAGATAGAATGGTTGACATAATCTGCTATAATTTTCTACTGTTCAGAAAACAAAATATGAAGGAAAAATTAAACTTTCCACACCTGGTATTTTGGGGTAAAGAAGGACATATGATCATGGTAGGCTATATAACAAGAAAATATTTTTGAAATAATAAAGTTTTGGATGATGTATGATATTAGTTTATACAGTAAAGTTGTCACATGGACACGTCATTTGGATACCATTATAGAGATATCATCTACGTAGGATATATTTCATTAGCCTTCATGAATACTTGATATTTGTTTTTATTCAAAGTGTAAATTTGAATAATTCTGTGTATATTAAAAATTTTAAACAAAAGTAGCTGTAGCTAGAGTATACACTTTGCAATGAATTTGGTAAGTCAAATTTAAAAGAAAATATTGAATAATCATGAACTTCATATGGAGAAGGGCACTGGAAATTACACATTTTAAACTAACAGAATATAAAAGGTAACAAATGTTATTTAAAATTATGATAATGTACAGTAATTACAAAAATCATAAGCATAAAGTTGGACTTGGATAATTTTTTAGGTTGTTAAAATAATATTAAAAATTGAAGTTTTTTATTATAATGTTTATCTTAAATAGAATTTTTTTATTAATTTATTTTTTATTTTAAATATCGATCCCAATTTCCTCTCCCTCCCTCCCTGTTTTCCTCCCTCCTGGCTCCCTCTTTCCCTCTCTACCACCTTCACATGAACCCCGACCACCCTACCCTCCCATAAACCTCCACTCCACATGTAGGGTGATGCCATCCTTGAGGGGTCTTCTAAATCTGTCAAGTCATTTGGAATAAGGATTAGGACTTAAGGGAGTATCCCTCCATGGGAAATGTGTCCACAAAGTCATTTTGTGTACCAGTAATGCATCCTGTTTCCACTGTATGAGGTCCTTTAGACTGAGACCCATGTTCAGGAGGTCTGAATCAGTCCCATGCTGGATTCCCAGCTATCAGTCTGGGCCGCATTAGCTCCTCCTTGTTCACGTCAGCTGTCTCTATGTGTTTCTGTAGCCTTGTGATGGGAGATGCCATTATGTATATATATGTTTGTCATACTGGTTAATGAATAAAGCACTGTTGGCCAATAGGAAAGGAAGATAGGAGGGACTAGGAGACAAGGAAGAAAGAGGAAGTAGTAAGAAGGAGTCAAGATGGAGAGACTGGGGAAAAGAGACGCTGGCCCCTTTCCCCAGTAAGAAGACCACGTGGAAATATTAGATTAACAGAAATGGGTTAATACTTAAGACAGAGCTAGCTGATAAGAAACAAGTAACGGGCCAACAGAATTATATCAAATGCAGAGTTTCAGTGTGTTAATTGGGGCTGGCGCTGCGGAGGGACAAGACCATGCTGCAGGCGGAAAAACTCTATTCCTTACAGCCTGGTCTTGTCCTCCCTCTCTGCATTTGGATTCCAGTTTGGCTCAGTTTAGTTGTGGGTATCCACTTCTGTTTCCATCAGCTACTAGATGAGGGCTCCATGGTGATGGATATGTTGGTTGTTGATCTCATTATTTGGGAAGGGCATTTATGGTAGCCTTTCCACTGTTGCTCAAATTGTTAGTTGGGTTCAGTCTTGTAGGTCTCTGGACATTTCTTCAGGTTCAGTTTTTTATTCAAATCTATAATGGCTCCCAACTATGGCCTTCTCATGTACATAAACTTTTAACTTTCTTGACCTTCTTCTTAATAGCTTTAAGTTTTCTGCTCTTTGCTGGGGAACATCCCAGGTGAGCCCTTATTAATTTATATACTTTTTGGAAAGACATTGGCCCATAGGATGCTCTGCTTAGAAAAGTTTATATATTCTTGGGTGCTGTTAAACACTGTAATTAAATTAAAGTGAATGAGTCACATAATAAATTTTAAATTCTGTTACCTATTGGTTAAGAGATGACTTCCTGGGATGGGGACTTCTTGTTAAGTGAAAGACTTTGTGAGGAGAAATCATGAAGGAGAGGACCTAACAGCCATTATCCATCCATTTAGCAGATCTCTATCCTTAAGCCTTACCCACACATAAGTGACAATGCAGTTACTTTCCCCCTTTCTGTGGCTTGGTCTTATATCTCTCCAGAAGATTCAATCCTTTGTCCACACCAGAGAAATATAGCTCAGTATTCTCTCTATACCTGTCAATACCCACCGTACTTACTATTTATTTCTCTTTTCTTCCACACTAGTATGGACTCCAAGGATTCAGTGTCAATAAGAATTCAGCAGCCCTGATGTAAGAAAATTCAAAGATACATATTGGTTACTAAAGTTAATATTTAGCTTAATCAGAATTCAGAGTTCAGATAATAAGTACAATTTTCTTACATATTTATAGCATAACATTACACATGCTAATTTATTTTTCATAAAATATTTAGCTTTTCAGGACAAAATTCTTATATAAGTGTCAATAGTGGAAAAATTAATAAAAAATGATTGATTTCTATGACCAAAAGTGAAGATTTATCCTCAGTAGATATTGACATGATAATAAGTTAAAGTAAGAATGAGATACTTACAAAGGACAATTATGACATCCAGATTCTAAAGAGGAGACATAGTTTTAATTAACAAGATAAATTTAGACTATAAAACTGAAAATAATCAAAGAAACCTCTTTTTGAAGCTGTAGGAGACTATTACATAAATCCACAACTCATAAAAGTCCAGAGAACAGCAGACCATATGATATCTAACCAAAACTGATAAATTTATAACCCAACTAATATGCCCAAGGCTCAGGAAATACAATATGAAATATGTAATGATGCTGTAAAATAATATAAACCATGTTGTCTGCTTTGCAATAGTGTATTTTATAAGACAGTCAAGTGGAGCCAATAAAATCTCAATAATATGGGAATTGAAATAAGACCTATGTAATCACAATGCCACTTGACATGGCATTGTAGATGGTGGAGGCCTCATTAGCCCCACACCTAGAAGAAGAGCTGTAAGCAATGAGAAGATTCCAAGAAAGGGAAAATAAGTCTTCTACAGAGAAGAGTCCTATATATAGTTATCCAACCCCAAGTGCTCATATGTAAATAAATATACATAAAAGCAACACTAAATAAATCCAGCAAGCTGGTGTACCTGTGTATAACTAAGTAATTCAAGTATATATGTAACAATAATCACTTAAGAAAGAGGTTATCAATTTGTAAGGTGTAGGTATGAAGAGAGGGATGGAAATGATGCACATGGGATACAAAAATATAAATTTATTTTCTAAAAAGAGATAGAAAATCAGGAACTGTGTATATAAAACAAAGCATTTTCTATACTATTTATTCACATTCTTCTAAAGAATGAATCATGCAGTACTCATATTCTGTGCCAACCATTCAGTCGCAACACAAAAATGAATATGTTAATAATTTATTGAGACAGAATTTGAAGTAGCCTAGGTTTTCCTGAAGCTTGCTGTGCATCTGAGTGTCTTTGAACTTCAAATACCTCAGCTATCTCCTCCCAAATGCTGCTATAGCAAGCATGAGCCACCAAGTCCAGCAGAATGTACATGTATTTATGTGAAACATTATTATTATTCTCTTACATTTTTTATACCCACGAGTGAATAAATTACCTTATATTCAACTAAAACACAGTCATGTTTACCTAAATATATAAGTTTATTAAATTTAAGGCTATCTCAAAAACAAAATTTTGCAGTAAAACACAATTTCTGTAAGATCACCAATGCAATGTTCTTTTTTGATATAAATTTTAACCTGTTTTAATAAAGAAAGCAAATGCCTTAGCTTTTTAACTAGGAATTTTCATATACCTGGTTAAATGGTTTACAACACCTTCACAGCTTACATTCGAGTGATTTGAAAGTAATATCTTTTGTACTTAAGCATTTTTCTTTGAAATTATATGTTTTTTAGTAGGCCGAATATTGTAAATTTATTACTCAATATTAAATTATTTTTTAGTTCTCTATGTAACATTTTTAAAACAGAACATCATTTTGTGTATTTCTGCTGCCCTTTTAGATGAGCTCTGCCAGTGCTTGCTGCCAGGTGACCCTGCATCATGAAGAAATATGACACTGTGGGCATGATAGGACTTCAGGTAGGTTCCTAAATGATAAAGTTGATTTTGACTTGTTGGACCATTATTTCCACTGTGTGTGTGTGTGTGTGTGTGTGTGTGTGTGTTTGAGCCCAGTTGCCAATGAAACTTCAAAAACAATGAAGGTCAAGGGGAAAATGACATATGTTAAATCCCAGAAAATGTCAATTTTCAGGAGAAATATTATTATAAGCAGAAGGGCTAAGGAACCAACTAGTAACAGAGTAGGCTATTAATCATTAACCTTCAGGTTTTTATTGTGTTCTGCTAAGAAAATAAGTTTAAAAAATAATTAAGTATTAATTTTTTTACCAATAATAGAAAAACTTGACAGTAGATAAGCTTCATGGCTTTAAAAGAATCTATAGTCCCAGTTCAGCCGCGAATTAAAGTAAATTACATCTGACCAAAGTGGAGGCCAGTAGTAATGCTTTGAGATGTTTCTGTTCCCTTGCAGATGGAGTCCTTTTTGGGGAGGGCGAGGGAGGTGGCACCTGCCAGCTCACAAAAAAATCTCATGAAGCTTTATCATCATTATCATCATCATCATCATCATTTTATTTTGGTTCTTGAGACAGGGTTCTTCTGTGTAATAATCCTGATTGTCCTAGAACTCATATTGTAGAGCAGGTTGGCCTAAGTCCCCCGAGTGTGGGGATTAAAATTGTGTGCCACCAACTGGAGAGATTTACTATTAGTTATTAAAGCTTAGCCTTTAGGTGAGGCTTGTCCCACTAGCTTTAATTCACTCATTTATGCTAAACCACATTTTGCATCATGGCTGCTTTTATCTCTTTTTATCTTGGACTTCCTGTTTCCTCTCTGTGTCCTCTGGTGTCTCTGCTGTAACGAAATTCATCTCCTCTTCCTCTGTTTCTACCCAGATGTCCTGCCTAACTTCTTCCTGCCCAGCTACTGGACATTCCACTCTTTATTAAACCAATCGGAAGGAAAGTTGGTACACATATATCTTCACAGTGTACAAAAAGACTACTGAATACAGTCCCTAAATTTAAACTGTCAATACAGCAAATAATGGTGCAAACAATTTGGAGGAAGTATTGCTTACTTAATATAGTGACCCCTGAAAATACCAGGTTCAAATAGCACTTTATTTCCAGGAATAGGACCCAAACAATACATTTTTGTTCAGATGATAAAAGCAAGGAAACCTAGTATCAAGAACAAACAACCAAAATAAGTTTAGTATTAAATTAAAACTCTTTACCTAAATGAGAATGACATTCTTCGTTTGTTTTGCTAATGGGTTGTTTCTCATAACAATACTTTGTCTTTATTTTTATTTATTTTTTTAAATTAATGTTTATCTTCTGCTTACAAAAAATAGGGTTCATAGAAAATTTAAAATATCCACATCTTCCCTTATAGTAAATATCTTCCTTTTCTGTGTCCAAGTCAAATCCCTTTGAGTATTGTTGCAGGATCTGTATCAAGATTCAGCAATTTCCCTTTGGTCACAGAAACTTAATCCTGTACAACTGAGGATTCCATCCACATGGCCAAGCAGGCCACAAAGGAAACAGTGTCTGTGAAGTGCCTGGCCAACAGAGCTGATTTCTGGGGTTCCTTAATTGTGTCTATTCACCTTTGGTTAATAGGAAAAAATGCTTCCACCGAAAAACAGATTTGAGAGCAATATGATCCTGTCAGACAAAAAATAATTCTGTGAGGTCAACTAGTAGTCCTTGGAGAGTATAGCTACAGAAAAACGAACCTGCAATACAAAGACTAGATACGCAATTGTTTTTGGCACAGACATCAATCAGTCACTTAACAGGCTGCTCTACTACTCTCCATCCAGCTAGAGAGCTGTCTCTCTAAGTTTACTTAAAAATCAACCACTGAGATTCATAGTCTAATTAACATTCTGCTGTGAGTGCGAAATGTTATGTGAGGGTTGACTGTTAACATGACAACATCTGGAATGAACAAAAACCCAAGCTGTTGGACACTCCTGTGAAGGAATTTCTCAATCAGATTATTTGAAAAAATAAGATACATCCTAAATCTGAGGCACCCTTTCTGGTGACAGTTCACATAAAAGGATCTTGTAAAAGAAAACTGTTCTTTTCCTGCTTGTCTCTACTGCCACTGATAATTTCATCTGTTCTGTTGCTGTGCTTAGTTAGGATTTTATTTCTGGGAAGAGACACCATAACCATGGCAACTCTTATAAAGAAAAACATTTAATTGGGGCTGGCTTACAATTACAAAGGTTTAGTCCATTATCAAAGTGGCAGGAAATACAGTGATATGCAGGCAGACATGGTGCAGGAGAAAGAGTTGAGAGTTCCACACCTTGATTCACAGGCAGGAGAAAGACACAGAACTGCATTGGCCAGGCCTGAACATCTGAGACATCAAAGCCAGCCTCCAGTGAAACACTTCCTCTAACAAACGATACCCATTCCACAAGGCCATACCTCCTAATAGTGTCATTTACTATAACCTATGGGGGCCATATTTATACAAACCAATATTGACAGTACTATCCAAATACTTCAGAATTGCAAAGCAGACTGAGTCATAGCAGCAATCCAAGAGTCCTCCAGGACTCTCACACAAGAACTGCAAAGGCACCTAGGTTTTATGGACTAATAACTACTTGATTCGGGCTTCGTGTCTTGAGAGTGCCATTGCTGGATATAACCTCTAATGGCAAACATCAGCCAACCTATACATTCTGCTCTATTGGGTCACCCTAATTAATTCCTATTACTTCTCTTGCAAATTAGTATTACCTCTTTAAAGAAGGGGTACTGTGAACTGAACATACAAAATGATCAGAATTGATTTACAAAATGCAGCATGCCACATCTTCTTAAACATAGATAATTAATAATTAAAAAGTTTTATGTAAATATCTTTAAGATATATTCAGAACTCAAAGTTTTTTCAAACTGAACTTTTATTCTTTTCACAAACACTTCACCCTGACCAAAGGTTCCCCTCTCTCCACAGCTCCATTTGTCTCCCCATCCCCACACCTCCCCTCTCACCAAGATCATAGTCAGTTTTCATTGAAAATATAGCATTTTGCACCAGTCTACATAGGTAGATATTTTAAATTCATTGGTTAAAAAAAAACTGCTTAGAACATAAAATAGACTGTTCCATATACTTGTTGACTGGAAAGCCTCAGTGCCACAAACAACTTAACAAAACTGTGCTTACCGCTCTTAGCACTTAGCAGCTGTTTTAATATTCTCTTTCGTATTTCTGAGTGCTTTTTCTCCACTGTAGCTTCTGTGAGAACTGTCAGACTCCATTGATGAATAATCTTTGTTTCTGAAGGAACCAGCTGTGTCTGGCATGAAAATTATATATAGAACTAAGCTGTACTATATTGTATGAAGAAATCAGACAACGGCACAGCATGTCTTCATTGTTTCAATGAAAGATGAATCTGGAGGGAAAGATTTGTTTTTGTTGCTGTTGTTGTTATTAACCTTTGGGTGAAAAAAAAAATGAATCAGGAGGCAATCTGAAGAGACTGAGTTCTCTCCATGATCTCACCTATTGAAGAAAATCAAATAATAATGAGACATTGGAAAAGAGCCTTGAGTTTATAGTTTCCTCCATTTTGACAGTTTAATTTTCTACAGTGGGCAGGGTAAAAAATCAAAACTAAACTAAAACAGAACAATGCAAAAATCAAGAAGCTTTTTTTTTTTTTGGTTTTGTTTTGTTTTGTTTTTTTAAATAAACCAATATAGTATGGAACGAAGTATGCATACTTCACATGAATTTTTGCTACATGTGTAAAGCAGTATACTGAAAGTGTCATCCTTGAAGCTACAAGTGGCCATAAATGTTCAGAACTCTGCTGCTTACCCAAACTGTTTAGTAAATTCACCTGTGTGAAGTTCAAGACTTTGACTGAATAAGGCATTCCCTATCTCCAAGTGTTGAAATTTAGTGTTTTTATAAATAAATAATTTCATAAGCTTGCTAACATATTCCAAAGGAAGTTTTTGCTGTGTCCCAGACACAATTTACAAGTGATAAATGTCACTTTGTAAACCATCTTTGTAGACTTTAGAATGACAATTGAAAACACTTGTTATTATCATAAAATTCAAACTTCTTTATAGAAAATTATATCTACAGTCCCAAGAGCAACATGTAATTATACCTTATAAGACTACTTTCTTGCAATGAGATAATAATGTTAATTTAGATAATATCAAATCACCCAGTAATTGTCAAATACAACTATCTTCATTTGTAAACTGCTATGGAGGATTTAATCAAGGCACAAATACAATTAGATTTTAGAGAGTCATGTCAATTTTTCATGCCAAAAAATGTTTTTCTTTTACTGTTAATTGCCATATTTATATCAAAGGAATAATAACAATAAAGTGGTATTTCTTTATCACTACCATTAATGGAAACTTGTTTTTAGTTGAAATGTAGATGTTCCCCTATGGTTCGTATAGGAACAGTTGTTGTGGGACTGTGACATTAGTAATCACCTTTATACCCTGAGGAAACAAGGCCTAATAAAAAGTATTAGGTTGAATAGTATTCCCTCAAAGACTATTTTCTCATCAGATCCTTCTTCATTTATGCTTTGTTATCACCACCAGGATAATGTTCTGTTTCATAACAGAGACAAAGTCAACAAGAATACATGGATCATGGGCCAGTGTTCCTAAAACTATAAATCAAAATATCTATATCCTCTTTTTAAATAGTGATCCTCTAGTATTCTATTTACTGAAGTTAAAACAAAGATGGACTTACCTCTTGAAAAACTTCTTTTCCAACAAATCTGCCAGATATTAAATACATTTTCTGTGTTAAATCTATCAAATTTATTTATGCAAACAACTTAGAAGCTAATATAATTAGATGAAAATTAACAAATGAAATGTCAGCCAGACATAATGAATATAACAAAATACATTCTTCCATTCTCATCAGTTTATAATTATACAGAAAGTGAAACGTGAAGTATCACCATTCCAAAGTAGCTATAAGCAGTATACAATCATATAAATTTACTACTTTTACTCATATTACACAAATAATGGAATTCTTACTAGAATGTTGGTTGCTGTACAGTATGAGAGTATGACCAGTATATACAAACATCACAAATACAAACTTGTGGTTTTTTTCTCATGTTCTTTTAAAGAGGATTGAAAATATTCACCATAGGAACCTGGTCCTAGAAACCTGAACAGGACAACAAGGTATTGAAAAAGGAACATACACACAGACAAGCATATGAAAATGCTGTAACCATGTGAGATGTGATTTCTCTAATGGAGCAGTACTAGTTACCACAACAACTTGTAATCTTAGCTCCCTTATTCTGTGCAGCAGAAGAGAAGGAAATGGCTGGTTATCAGGAGTAGGTTCCACTGATTTTCAGTCATCCTGGAGGAGGAAGTTGAAGCTGCCTCTTTATATACACTGTAGCATTCACTCTTGAACGAATGAAAAGCTCTCCATCCGATGGATCTTTACCCAATTGGGGAATATTTTGCCATGCCCTTGGATCTTAGGTACAGGGGTCTTTGGACATGGCTGAGTCCATGTCAACAATATACATTCACTCAGTACTTCTCTTTATGCATTCACTCAGCACTCCATTTGTTTATCATGGATAACTAGACAAAAAATATAGAGAATATATAGTAATAGATAAACTCCTATACCTCAATAGTTTATTGAGATTTTATCCAAAAGCTTTATAATTTCTCAAGACAATGCTTCAACCACATTGTAATTTTCAAATAGGTAACACAAAGAAAAGCCGATGACAAATTAGTTGATAAGAATACTAGAGCATTAAATATAAATATATAAAATTTCCTTCTCAAAATTGTACTTTAAGGGGGTTTTGATTATAAAAGTAATTTATTTTGATTAATTGTTAAAAGGTAAAAATAACTATCAGCAATTAGTGGTAATATAACATCATATAAAAAAATCACTTGACTTGTATCACAAACTCCTTAGTATTGATATTTTCTACCTAACAAGCCGTAAGTAAAATATTATCTGAAAACAGATAGAAAAAATTAAGGCAAAGTGTTTTAGGCATGAATACCAAGTGGAAAGAAATTATTTTCCCATAATGAATAGTTGAGTAGTATTTCTGTGGTTGTGGTAATTTTCTATCTCTTTATCATTTACTCTGATAGTTTCAAGTGAAACATGTGTTCTAAATATTTGAAATATATCTCATAAAACTGAGGAACTGAAATTTCAACTTTATTTACATTTAATTGTTTTTAATTGAAATACGAATTGTTGGATGTAGTAGCACAACCTTTAATCACAGAACTCCAAAGACTGTGATAGGTGGCTCTCTGATTTTGAGGACAGCCTCGCATACAAAGTGAGTTACAGGACAGCCAGAGCTACATACAGAAGCACTGTATTGAAAAAAAAACCAAAAGAAGCAACAATAAAAAACAAAGCCAAAACAAACAACACAGAAACCCCAAATTTGCAGCTTTTGTTTACTCCTATATGAACAATTATACCTCAACAACTTTTTTTTTTTTTTTTTTTTTTTTTTTAGGAGCCATGTAATTCAATACTGGTGTCTGTAATTCCTTGCTGTGTCAATGGACACAGTATGTTAGGTTTCTGTTTTTTACGTAGGCTCAGGTTTGTGTTCATACTATTGTTGAAACAGCTTGTTTAATTAATTACACTTATGTCAACTATAGAAAAAATAGTAGGTTTCCAAATTAAGTTTTAACATTTATTTTACAAAGAAAAAAAGTTATTTTCTTTAATCTTTTAAAACATAGTCTTTAAATTTTTATATAAATATTTATTTATGACATAAACATATAGGTATGTATAATGTATAAATGTCAGGTTAATACTTAATGTAAGTATTATGTTTGTGACATATTTAATGTTCTTATTTAAAAATGCTCTTCTCATACATTGGCATATACACAAAGAAATATACATACTGAAAAAAATTGTACCCTTATGTATATTTATAAAAATGCATTATAATATAAATGTACTTGGTTCTTTGCACTTGCATACGATATATCGTATATATTCTTCTTTATATATTAAGGAAAGTAGAGTGGAGTAAAAATAATAATTTATGAATACATTCCAGTATACACTTCATTACCTGTTAAAATGGGAAATAGAAATTATTGAGATTGCCAGGCACATCAAACTATAGTCAATCTTAGGTTGATTTTGGAGTCTCAGTTCTACAAGCTAACCATATATAGAATCAGAGAAATAACATAAGCACAGAATCCTAGAGATGTCATATACCCTGTTATGAAATAATAACTCTCAGTCTTGGTAGAAAGCAAGTTCATAAATAATTTGGACTCAAGGTGAAGAAAATATAGGAACAAACAAATAAGACTAATGAGCTAGGTCTTTTTGTCTTCTCTACTAACAGAAGATAGATGCCTGAGACAAAACATGCTTACCAGATAGTGGCATTGTAAGTTAAAATCTTTAATCCCTGCTGCTAGCAATGGAAGATAATGTGTCATTCTAAATGAAAAACAGTACGTAAAAATTAAACCAAAAAAACCAAAAACAGATATGTAAGTTATATTAAGAAAAAAAAAACTTGAAAAGCAAAGAACGATCCATATTTTTCTTAGCAACTTTGCTCATGGGCTATAGGGACATAACTCTACTGAAGTATCTCAAGAGGGCTGATATTCCACAAGATATTATCTGGCATTTTCAACATAAGTTGGCTGGTATTTTGGTAGACTCTCATAAAGTACTAAAAGAACTCCTTTAAAAACAATTCAAGAGTCTTGTACAGATATAGAACATCTACATGCAAATGAGTTTATGTAACACCATTAAGTAAGATAGAAAGAATGTTATCAGTGGCTTGAAAAAAATTCAAAACCACACATATATTAATTTACAACAGGATGTATTATCCCTTCATATTGAAGAATTCATGTTCATGGGCAAAATTATTAGTTTTTACTATATGCTACTTTATAAACCCTCAAATGAAATAAATGACATAAGGTTTCTAAGTAATCAAAACCAGTTAAACTAAAGAGAATATTTTGAAAAGATGAAACTCAAATGGCTGAGTGAGGAATATTTAAAGAAATGTTCAACAACCTTAGCCATCAGGGGAAGAAAACCAAAACTATTTTGTCATTTCATCTTATACTCTTCAGACTGACCAAGGTCAATAAAACTTAGGCTGCTGAGATGTGGAGTAGGAGAATACTTGGTCAGGCACCATGAAAATCAGCAGGGCAGTTCATCAGGAAGCTAGGGATGAATCTACCCAAATATCAAGTTATGTATTAGTAGAAGTATTTTTTTCTAAATATATATGGTAATGGAATGTGTTTTGCCTATGATCATACTTAATAGACAAAGATTTAATTAATTCTTCTGAAGAGCCCCTAGTTACTACTTGAAAGTGATTTTTTTTTGGAAATTTTGTTTCTAAGAGGCATGAAAAATACTCTTAATTTCAATAGAGGTATTTTCATTATATTCCTGAAACAAATAAGATTTTTGTAGTGGAAAATAATTTCTCCTAAATAACAAAATTATACTTCATTATTTCGTAGTGGTAATAATAAGAGAAAAAATGTTCTGTATTGATTCACTCTACAGCTTTCCAGGGTTTTCCTTAGATAGATGTCTCTTGGAAGTGCTTCAAGCAACATTAATGATATAATCTTTCTAGGACATAGTTCTAGAAAATTGAAAATATCTGTCTTAGAGTATCCTGCAAGTTAGGTTTTTTTTTTTCCCTGATCCTAATCATCTGTGTTCAGTGACACATTTGGTGACACATTTCCAAACACTAGGAATCTGGTGTTGGGTGGGGAAGTCACTGAAGCCACCAATAAGAATAAAATTAGAATCTATCTAAAATCAAATTCTTTATGAGATTCTTCAATGTTTACATAATTCACTAGTCATTAATCACTTCTGTGACTTTCTCAATTGATAATAAACACATCCTATTTCAAGTATTGAATCTACCAAATTCAAATTACTTATCAGTGTTATGAAAAAATTGGAAACATTTCTTTTATTGCATATTTTCTAGGTTATGGTGTAATTTTCAGAGACTTAGAAACACTAAGTAGAGGTAAAACAAAATGAGGAGTGTGTGAAAGTTACATAAAAACATAACATGCACTAGCCCAATATCAGCATATTCTATTTATTATTTTTTCTCATTTTGCATGTCTATCTCAGTTCCCTTTACCTTCCTCCCTCCCATCCCCTCCAACACATCTCCCATCCCATTCCCCCCACACTACACAGGGAGGGTGATGCCTTCCAGGTGGAATCACCAAAATCTGTCAATTCAATTGGAGTAGGGACTAGGCCCTCCCGTTGCCTCTAGGCCAAGGGAGTAACCCTCCATGGGGAATGTGCTCCCAAAGTCCTTTCATGCATCAGAAGACATCATCATATTCTTGAAAGTGAGTTTGCATCATTTGTGTAGTGGCATGGATGAGGGAAAGAAGTTTGCTACCCCACATACTCCAGGCCTTGTCACTTGCAGCTGGTCCATGGATCATGAGAGTGGGGAGAGCTGGCCTCTCCCCTCAAAGTCTGCAGCACTCAAGAGAGCAGGCCCTGCACATACCTGGGCAGCACAGTAGAGCTAACCCTGTTGATAGTGGATGTAGAAGGTATAGCAGGTTGTCCAACTAAGCTACCACCTAGGTATAGTTCCAGTGTTATGAGTTGGCTCACCACAACATCTGCCCCAGTTATGAACTGCTGGAGCATATGAAGGGGCCTGTCATGCAAATCCAAAGCTTCAGAATCACAACAACATAGAGCAACAACAAGATATTTCAGAGGAGACCCAAAGAGGTTCCAGTATTGATAGTGTAATAGAAGCCAGAGGCCTCAAACAATGATGGCTAATTGCAAGTAAAGATATATGGACTAAGAGGTATATTGTGTAACTTACTTTGGCATTATTTACCTTCAGAGAAAGAAATACATACTTTCAGTCACTTTCAACAAATTAATGATGTGAAACTAAGAATTTATTTTATTATTTTATCATGTAACAAATTGTCATGTGAATGATCTGGAAAATTTTGGGGAAATGCTTCAGTTGCCTGTGAAGTCTACCCTTAAGATAGTTTGGTTTCCCAGTGAGACTCCCTTGGAGAAAACTAAATTTTCATTTGCAAGTGGTTATCAAATGACGACAGATTCTGTGTTAGGGGTAGGGCCATGTTTCCATTTCTCATTTAATCTCTAGGATCCAGTCTAGTGCGGACCTGTGTAGGCCCTGTGGATGGTGCTTCTGTCTCTGTGAGTTCATGAGTTCATGTGTGCATTGACCCAGATGAATTGGAACACGTTTTTTTTTTTTTTTTTTTTTTTTAATTGGTATCCTTTATCCCATCTGTGGAATCATCACTTTTATAAAACCATTTCTTTTCTAAATAAACTTCTTTAGTACAGTATAAAATTTCCATAATTGAGAAACTCATTTAACTTTAATCTTTTTAATTGAAAGGCTGTGAACTATAAAATAGTAAAATGGAACATACCTTCATGAAATTCTGTTTTATCCTTCTGTACATAAAAGATCCCTCAAATAGACCAATTAGTAATTGCATTAATGGCTTGGAGATTATAGTAAAGTGCTGAAATTTTGCTAAAAGTTGAATGTAATGTTTTCTCTTTTGCAATATATACTACTGATCATCATTAGAGTCTAGTGAGTAATTTTAGCTTAAAGGATAGACAATCTGTGTATATTAGATACATTAGGAATATTTTAGATAAATTGCTAAACCAACATCCTGATCCTAAACATAGCTTTAGAGATAATATTTTTATAAGTAATAAAAATATCACAAAGAGTCACAAGATACTAATTTAAATACTACAGTCGGAATGTAAGACAACATACTGCTTGTAATTTTTGACATTTGTAAAAGTCATTTCTTTCTGTACAATCATACAACTGTGAAAAAAGAAACTTTAATATCTCAATAAGGAAAAATGCTTCTTCTGACTTCCTCCTTATTTGACTGTGTATGCCTTTGCTCGTTCTGTCCTCACTTTTTTTTCTAACCTCCTTATTCCATCCATATTAAAATAAAGGAGGGACTGGAGAGATGTCTCACTTCTGAAGAACATTGACTGCTCTACTAGAGGACATGGGTACAATTCCCAGAACCCACATGACAGCTCACAGCTATTTGCAACCTTAGTTTCAGAGTACCGGGCATCTTCACAAGAGTTTATTTAAAGAAAGATACTGAAGAACTATTACATCACTGTAATCTATACACACAGAGAAGTTACATAAAGAAGAGGGGTGTGTGAGAAATTCCTGGATCTCCCCCAAGAAGGGGATATCGAATAGATTGTGTGGGTGGGCAGGGGAACAGACAGGGTCCGGTGGGAAAGGGAAAGATGGAGGGAGAGAGTACATGGAGAGATTTCTGGAATAGGTGAACCTTTAGAGACGTGTATGGAAACCAAGTACAGTGGAAACTTCCTGCAACCTGTGAGATTGACCCTAGCACAGCCTGTTAAGAATGGAAGATATTCTGGGGGCAATGGTAGCTCAGAGCTTGCATGGATGGCCCAACCAAAGATTGATCAAACCTGAGTTCCACACTGTAAGGGCAAGTTCATGCCCAACATTGCCTAGATGGCCATTATCGGGAGACTGGATGAGAGACCTAGGGCACAACCAAACATGACTCACAAAAAAAAAAAAAAAAAAAAAAAAAAAAAAAAAAGTTAATTAAATTGTTTCTAATGATATTCTGCTGTTAACCTATATCAGTGCTTCACCCAATTGTCATCACAGAAGCTTTCTCCACCAAATGATCTAAGGAAATACAGAGGTCCACAGCCAAACACCAGGCAGAACTAGGGGAACTCACAGAAGAGGGGAATTGTAGGAGCCTGATGGTTGAGGACACAAGAAACCATGGCTCAGTACACAGAATCAACTAAGCAGAGCTCGTAGGGGCTCACAAGACTGGAGTAGCAACCACGGAGCCTGCATTGTGCTAGGCTTCTGCACACATGCTGTAGTTGTTTATTGTTTGATTTTGGTTGAACTCCTAACTGCAGGAGTGGAGGTTTCTGATTCTTGGTTGCTCGTGGGGCCCTTCTCTCCTACTGGGTTTCTTTGTTCCACCATTACAGCAGAGTTTAATGCCTAGTATTATCAAATCTTGTTAAGCCATGTTTACTAGAACCCACATGGAGGCCTGCTCCTTTCTGAAGTGTTTCCAGAGAATAACAAAGGGGAAAAGAGGAGGGAAATGAAGACTTATGGTATTTTTTGAGGTTTTGAAAGCGGAGAAAACCAACCAAAAATTGGGAATCTTAGAGGAGATAAAATGCATAAATACCCAGATTAAGCACTTATTAAGATGATATTCTAACTCTACAGGGCGTTACTGAAACTCCCTACTGAGTCTAAGTTGGATGGCTATTAACTTCCTGGGATCTGTTTGACTCAACACCCCACTGTTGAGGTTATTGGCACACATCTTTGTAGGTCCTAGAGATTACGAATTAGGGAATCTTCTTTCACAGCAAGGACTCTTACACAGATATATGTCTTCTTGATTCCAAAACAAAACAAAACAAAATACATGCAGACATATAACTGAATGTGCAAAGAGAAAAATGTAAAAATATAAAATGTCGTATTAGAGTCACCATCACTTTATATATTAATGCTCAAATAACACACAAAAAAAGAGACAGACTTCCAAAGTTAAGTAAATAATATTTTGTTGAGAGGTTAATATCCATATATATATATATGTATATATATATATATTATATATGAAAATAACATAAAAATATATTTTACACAAACATTTAGGATATCCAGATTCCCAGGAAGTTATGTTGTGTATTAGAACAAAGAGATTTCTTTTTTAAGATAAAGGAAGTCAACTGTCCATCAAAGCATAGCAATCCTTAGGGTATATGCACCTAAGGTAAACATGTCCAAATATGTGAGGCAAAAAGTGATATGTCTTCCAGAAGAAAAGAAATCCACTTTTACAACTGGGAACTTCAATACTTTGCCTACAAAAATTGATAGAACCATCAGGCAGGAAATCAATAAGGATATACTTGAAGTGAGAAGAACCATTAATCTATGTGATCTAATTGACATTTATAGACTACTTCATCCTGCAGGAGCAGACACACATTCTTTTCAGGCTAACATAGAGAATTTACTAAGACAAACCACATTCTAGAGCATAAAACACACCCAAAGTCATATAAAGAAAAGAAATCTTACAGAGTATGTTATTCGGACACAGTGAAGTTAAACTGGTAGCAAAATGATTGCTGAAAAAATCTTACATAAGTCATGGAAAAGTAGCATAATTGTACAGGCAATTAGTCAAAGAATCATCAAGAGAAATTACAAATAAACCAGAGACAGTGAAGGGCATAAAAATCCATTTATTTGCTTGGAAATTATTCAGTGCTTGTAAAGTGTTTATGGGACGAGGTGTGTAGTTGAAAAGAAAGTTCTTGTTTAGCATCTGTGAGACCTAGAACTCAAATGTCATTACAAAATATTGAATGATAAAGTAATCTTTAGGATAGGTGAAGATAAAAAAATAAGAAAAGACATTAGTGAAGAGATTTTGTTTGTAAAATTAGATGAAAATAGGAGGAGGAGTGAATAATAGGAATAATTTTTAAAAATTAAAAATATAGATTTAATCATAACAGCAGTAATAATGTTAAGTATAAATGGTATAATGAAAGTACTTAAACTATTCAAATAGTTTGAAAAGGGGTAAGGTATACTTTATGCTGCCTATATTAAAACAATGAATTGAAAATGAAAATATATTCTAATAAAAAACAGAAAAATTAAAAAGTAAATAATAATTAGGAGAACAACACTAAAGAAAAGAATGATGGCACATGCCTTTAATCCCAAAGCTTAGGAGGTAGAGACAGGTAGATCTCTTTGAGTTCGAGGTGGACATGGTTTACATAGCAATTTCTGAGATAGCCAGTTCAATGTAGAGAGAACATATCTCAAATAAAAACAAAAATAAAAATTAAGAGAACAAGAAATTTTTCTTGTGGTCTGTTATAAAGCAAATAATTATCTGCCTTTGAAATTATAGGAAATATATATTTATGGATTCATAAAGAATTATGGATTCATAAAGAACAGTAGGATGTAAAATTGGGCTGTAAAATGGTGTCTCCTGGACATGACATAGCTGTTGTAGTCCTGACTCACAGAATGTGGTAAATTGCACAATGACATGACCGCAAATGTCTCCAATTTCACTCATCCTTCATTCAGTATCTCCTGGCAATAGAGAGTTTCTGGGTGTGGTAGAATAATTCTTTATTAAGTATATGGATACTAAATGAATTCTTATGGATAACTCTACAACCATGCATGTATGTACAATAGTAACTATAGTTAGTTTCTTATCTACAAAATATATTAAAAAACCAAAAAACAAACAAACAAAAAACAGACATGAAGTTGGGAGATAGCACATTCTCATGAATGTGAGGAATTGACATGTTTAATAGATGGAGAATGTATCATGATGGAAGGAAGAACTGACACCTATAGTTGTCATTTGATTTCCAAATGTACACCACAGCATATGTACGCATACCTAATAACAAAATATACATTTGTAAAGAAAAAAGAGTGGATGTATTATATTTAATGATATGTGCATAAATAATTCTTAGGAATAAAGAGAATTTAAAAATGAAAATAAAAAGGAATTTTATGTCATGATGATAAATGGATATGTTCATCAAGAGAACTAGAAAACTTAAAATATTTATGCATAAAGAAATAGTTTCAAAATAAAAGCTTAGATGTAATTGCAACGGAAGAATAAACATAAAAAATTAAGTCATAATTATGCAACAACATAGTCAATATATAATATGACAATGTACAGATTCCACCCAGCCCTTTGAAGTTTTAAGTAATATAATTAAGTTATCTCAATTGATGATAAATAAAAATAATTTCAACCACAATTTTGAGTGTGGTTTTCGGACATATTCAAAATTTTAGCTATATTTAGCACATGTACATAAAATTTTGAGCTACAAAATAAATTTGATATCAAATAATTTGAATTATTTGTCTGTTATTCTACTGCCACAATGAAAGCAAGGTGGAGATTAATATAGAAAGCTGAATTTTTTCAAGTATCTGAAAACACAACTTTTATATGTTACTTTATGCTGCAGAACATTTGTTAAATGATGTAAAGATATATTGCTTTTGTTTATACTGCTTTTGTTTAACTCTGCCAAGCTGTGTTATGTAGTGAGGTAGTCCTTCTGTAGCACTGACCACGCCCATTGGGGGGTGGAGCGATGGGCGGAGGTGACCTGAGGAAGGAGGTTGGAGGGGGCCAGGAAGGCGCTCTCTTTTTCTGGCGTGACTCGGACAGGAGAGGATCGGGTTGAATTTCCTGGTGTTCATCTGTCTAGGTTGTAAGTTATTTCTCCCTGAATAAACATCTATTCGGCCTATTTGTTTATCCTGATCCTTATTTACCGCAATAGTGTTACTGTGTCTAAATCACCTGATGGTCTAGTAAAGAGCTGGACAGCCAATATTAATGCAGGAGAAAAGATAGTTGGGGCTATCAGGCAGAGAGAATAAATAGTACATGAAATCTTGGAAGTAGGAGAGGAAGAGAGGAAGCAAGAATAAGGAGCAGAGGAAGCTGGAGACCAGCAATGGAGCCACCCAGTCAGCAACGGAGTAAGAGTAAGGTATTTCACAAAATTAAGAGAAAGAAAAAGTAAAAAGTAGACGGGATCATTTAAGTTAAGAAAATCTGGCAAGAAACAAGTCAAGCTAAGGCCAGGCATTTATAGTAAATAAAAAGCTGTAGTGTGTGTGAGTTATTTAGGCTCTGAGTGGTGGGCCCCCATCAACCAAAAGACAAAAGAGTAAAGGGTTAATAGCCAACAACTACCATGGTCTTCACCTCTCTTGCTCATATATTCCCTTCTCCCTCTCTTGCACTGGATTCCTGGAGCTCTGTCTGGTTCTTGGTTGTAGATCTCTGCATCTGGTTCCATTAATTAGTGGATGAGGTCTCTTTAATGATAGTTGGGCTTTTCATCAATCTGATTACAAGGCCCTGCAACAACCATTTGTGCCAGACTATGTTGACTCCTCTTGGGAGCCCTTACCTGTGAGGAAGAGTAGACTGTGAGTAGGCTAGGGAGGAGAAGGGAGGTAGGAGGAGAGTAGACTATTTGTATGGGGAATAAAATAAAAATGCTCACAACTCCATAAATATTACAGAAATAGCAAAATATTGAGGTTATAGAGCAATAGAATGGACATAGGATTTTAGTTACTCCAGAGGCCAAATCAAGTGAGTAAGATATTAAAAATTATTGAGTAGTAAAACAGACAAAACCAGATTTATTATGCAAGGTAATTAATATAGTTTTGATCCATAAGGGCGTAGAGTGAAGAATGATGGAAAAAGTACAGTCACACATATGTGTACCAATCTATATAGATCAGATAAATACATATATTTGCATATGTAAATAGAAACTCAAAAGAAGACAGGGCATGCAAGCTTGTCTGCAAACACACACACACACATGCTTTATTTCCTAATTTAGAGTCATTGTTCCAAATATTTCCAAACATTTTGTTGATGTTCTTTTAGATTTTGAGTAGTTTAAGTTCTCGCAGTAGTCATTATGACTAAATTTTTGGAAATAGCATTATATTACAAGTACTAGGCTTTGTATGATTTACTCTTCTCTACTTCTAGTTCAATAGACATATTTCTCTAACTAGTTCTTTTCTATAGAATTGAAGGAAGAAAGCAACTTATTCCTGGTAACATTTTATGAATATTATGGGTAAAACTGATCTCAGTATCTGGAATAAAAGCCATGCATTATGGAATATTTACTCAGTGCTGTTTTCACCTACTACTCTCATTCTCATTTTTCTTTAGCTAAAAGTCATTCCTAATGATGGTTCCCTTTGTTCACTGTAGGACATACTTTCTTCAATAATGCTGATATATAAATGTACTTACAAAATACACACACACAAACACACACACAATACATACATACATACATATGTACATATATATATATATGTACATATGGAGAGAGAGAGAGAGAGAGAGAGAGAGAGAGAGAGAGAGAAGGGATAGGGCACCCAACTTTGTTTCAGACTTTGAAAAAAAATTATACATGGTCACAATGTCTTTTGTTCTGTTTTTATATATGTATGGCCATATATCATTTATAGAGATAAAAAGGCATTTTGGTATATGTAATGTGGTTTGAAAATGTTAGTTACAAATAACCCAACATCATTCATGTTGTCATGATGTTGAAACTGGAATAGTGTCCATACATAAAGGTCTATTCTTTTGAATTAAGAATGCTTGGGATTGATCAAGAGTATTTGCCCACAAATATTTTCAACATGACAAAATAATCAATAATTTTTCATATTTAAGTAATTACTGTGCCCAAGTTTCACTTTTACTTAGAGATAATACAATAAATTTGTAACTGTTTTATTCCTAGACATGATATGCAAGCTTTGGGTGTGATGAGTCATTTTTGTGGGATGATCTTCCTGCTTATGTTTTCACTCATGGCATAGAATGAATTTACCTCCAGCAAATATTCTTATCTTTTAGACATGGCACACATTAAAAATGAAGCTAAAGGTTTCAGTTGTAAAAATGGATCTGAGAGTTATGAGGGAGGACAAAGTAAGAGAGAGATAGGGAGAGGTAGAGAAATAAAAAAGGTATTGGAAGGCTCTGTGAATTCTATAGAAATAAAAATAGTGGCTGTCCATTCTGTCTATTTTTCTCCCTGACTCTACGAACAGCAATAAAATCTCTGACTTGTATGTTTATTTTTGCTTTTTATTTATTTCTGTCCTGAAATATACTTATATAATTGCAATGTTTCAATATCAGATATAATGCAGTAATTCTCAACTCTGTCTCTGTCTATCTATCTGTCTGTCTGCCCACCTGTCTGTCTGCTTATCTGCGTGCCTGTGTGTCTGTCTTTCTCTCTCTCTCTCTCTCTCTCTCTCTCTCTCTCTCTCTCTGTGTGTGTGTGTGTGTGTGTGTGTGTGTGTGTGTGTCTGCATAGAGTTCTGCTGTGCTTAAGATTTGTTTGAAATAAGTAATCCAGGTAAGTTTGTTGTCACGAAAAGTCTGAGGTGAGAATGTGCTTAGCATTGAAGAGGAGCAGCAATAAGCTCTGTGTGACAGCTGAAATGAAATGAGTAGGAATGGAAAAGAAGAGGTTGGAGGAACAGGGTAGGTTACAGACAGTTCAGTGAAGTGTGACTCTCAATAAGAAATATAGTGACAAAATCTGCAGTATATTAGATTGAAAAGTTACCCATAGAGGAACAGTTAAAGAAGAAACTTGACATATGGGAGGATGTTGGTACTTGGGGCTGAGTGAAAACCCATAGTAACAAGGACTTCAGTTCTCAGTAGCCTCTCATTACACCGAAACTGAAATAATGAGGTTGTTTTTGGGTTTCTATGAGAAAAATAAGTTTACTTTGCACATAAGTTGTCTTATGCTAAATAAAGGTAAATAAAGGTTGTACTCTGTCAAATTCTTAGAGTCAATACGAGTCCTATGTGTTATATGAAAGCACAAGTCCACATTTCATTATTGAATGTCATAGATTTGCATTTATTTACTCGATAAGATTTAAAAAACATTTTTATTGTTTTCTTTTTTAAGCAAATTGTCACATGAGATTTGTTAATTTTTGAATTTTCATGGAATTTAAATATGTGAAGATGAAGAAATTTTTGTACCTGATTATGTCTAGTGGAATCTTGTTTTCTTTTGTAAGAATTTGAAATAAGATCCATGACGGATAAAATTTCTAATTCTGCATTTTTTGCAACATTGAAACCTTTATTTAGAAGAAGCACAGCCAATGTGTAAAAACTTAGGTAATTATGATTTACCAGGTTATTGCTGGAGTATTTCAATTAGGTAATGCACTTGGATATCACCTTAATTTTTCTTTAGTGAGATGTAAATATCAAAATTTCTTGCATTAATAAGTATGATGCATCAAAACATCAAACAATGTATCAAAACAGATGGTGTGTAGAGCAATTGTGCCTCAAAATTGCAATTGTTGCATCTCTGCCTTCCTGTGGCACCATTATATGTCTGCTCTCCTGCACCAGAGCAGAAGTTATATTTTCATTTCTTACTTCCCAAGAGAGTTTGATTTTCATTATAGTTGTGTTACTCTTTAGTAGACCTGACTCATTCTATCTGTATCTCAGAGGAATACCTTGAAAATCTGATCCTAACTCCATCTACCAAATACTGATATAACAAAATTGCATTGCTGTAACCAGTTGGTTCAATTCAAAGGATCAAACACAAGGTCTTGTGCATGCTAAGAGACTACTCTACCAACTGTTCTACATATGCACCCTTGTCAAGGAAATTCTATGGAATAATGACTACTCTCGTTTTTGGTCTTCTTCCTTTGTCAGACTAGGTTGTAGTCTAACATATAGCACATAGTTTTCAATGTATATTTAAGTAGTAAATAAGCTATTGATTAAATGTTGCTTTGATTTCAGAAATTTTCCTTCTTTTTTAAATATTTAAATATTTTTTCAGCTAAATCTAGGAAATTCATATATCCAGCATGCCCAATCAGATTTCTTCTCTTGCCTGGCCATGATTCTGGAATATTAAAGTACAAAGCAACTTGTTCTCATGTTGTTCTGTGAAACAATCTTGTTTAAGATGCATGCATTAGTTACTTTTCCTTAATTATTATAAAACACATTGACAAAAGCAACTTAAAGAAATCTCTGAGTTAGGGTTTCTATTGTGATAAAATACCATGACCAAGGGGAGGAGAAGGTTTATTTTGCCTCTACTTCTACATCACGGGTATATCACCAAAGGATATCATGGTAGAAACTTAAAGCAGGAGCCTGGAGCAAGATCCAAAGTAGAAGCTGGATTTATCAGCTGCTTTTCTATAGCATTAGGTTCACCAACTCTTCTCAGCTCCCCCACCTGCTCACATGCTCCAGCCCAGACAGCCAGTCATGTCCTCTGACTATGTTCTCCCTCATATCTACAATAAAACTTCCCCTCCACCATATTTAAGAGAAGTTATGTACTTTGACTTTTTTTGTGTTTTTTTTTTCTTTCACCAACTCAGATACACACTCTTTAATTTACTATGGTGTCCTGCCTATAACATAGGATATTGTAATGGTGACACCAAGCTTGTGGGAATACCCAATCAATACCTGATTTGAGTTAAGGCCCACTCTATAAGAGAGAATACATACCAGCTTGGGTGACCCAGACTTGGGAATATATACCTAAGGGACATAAGGCAAAACCTAGTTCTACTAAAAGAATATAGCAAAAAAGAATTCTAATGGCATTCCACTACACTCATAGAAGTGCCTTGCTCATCAGTACAAAGGAAGCAGAGAGAATGACCAGGACATATAGCTGGACTTTAAACTCTCACAGCTCATTCTCAGTGAAGAGTTTCCCCCAGTAAGGCTCCAACACTTAGAAGGTCCCATAACTTCACAAACTCTCATCAACAGGGAAGCAAGTGTTCAAATACAAAGTCTATGGTTATTATTTCCCAACCAAACCACCACAGCACAAAAGGGAATATTTATGATTATGGAATTGACTTCAAGAATTTACCAAACTAACAGACTATCAATGCATAAGTAAATAATAAATTATTAATATGCACTTCCCAAATCATAGGGTCACAGTTTTGTTTTGTGTTGTCATGCATAAATGAAGATTTAGTAAATGGGATTTGATATTTGGTTTCACTTTGAATAGTGAATGAAATTTTTTTTTCTACGTATTTTAAATGAAAACGGAAGATAAGAATGAAAATAGTAAGTTTCAGGAATTGTTTAACTTTTAACAGGGTATTTGGTAATATACACAGACAATATGGCAAAATTTTAAAGAAGTAAAGATGGGATCAAGAAATATCATATTTCTTGGAAACACTATTCAGAATAATGTCTTGGAAATGATAAAGGAAAGGAAGATAAAGAGAGCTTGCATGTCCCAGTGTGCATAGAGATTATGTTGGAATAACAGAGAGAAAATTTGCTTGAAAAGGACTTAGGAAAAGCTTTAACAGGTTAATGTAAGAAAGGGAAAAGTAATAAAGAAAGCTAAAATGATGAAATGTTTCTCATAAAAGGAGAATTTTAATATATACATTTGGCCATAATCATGGGATGAAAGTGGAAAAAATATATGCTAAAAATTATGGTGACATCTTTGTTGTACAAATAAAACTTGCCTGAAGGTCAGCAGGAGGAGCTAGTCACTAGTTAACCATAGAGATGTGGAGATCTGAATAGACAGACAGGAAGTGATATGGCTGTGTAGAGACAGGAAGTAATAAGTCAAGAACAGACAAGAGTTCAGCTTCTGTTTGGTTGGGAAGTTGAGTCTGTGGTTTTGATCCTTTATTTCTTTAATTTTCCCCAATATCTGATTCTTGGTTTATTATTAATACCGTTTAGAACTCTTGTTACAGAAAATAAAATAGCACCTAGTTTTGTGGTGAACATAAATGTAAAATACTACCCTTTGTGTGAAAAAAAAAAAAAAAAACATTATTTGCTTATGTCAAATCAAAATCCCGACATAGAAGCCTGCAAGCACAGAAGAAAACAGCAAATCAGAAAACTTCTTGGTGTTCATTTGTGCTAATTACCTAGAGTAAACTAAATGCATCCATGGACAGAAACAAAAACTTTTGTGAAAATATGTGTATTTAAAATACATGTCTATAAGTGAGGCATCACTCAGCCACGTAATGGTAGCATATTTTTCTGATTCTGTGAATGATAATCTGAAGCATTTCAACAGTTGAAATATGTAACTCTATGGGCATGGGAATCAAGATTTATTTGGTAAAGTTTATTTGGGGAGAATGCATTTACACAGGAAACAGATGACAGCCACGGGTTCCTGCTCCAAGGAGACCCTGCTACCTGGATGCTCTCCACAACCAGAGCAGGAAGCAAGAGAGAACTCTGACCTCAAACCTAATCTTTATCACCTCATGTTCACACTTGTGACCAAATGGGCGTGGTCAGCGCTACAGGTGAGGGGGCAAATGTCTCACTACAAATCCCCATGCACATCTGTCTAATCAGTGATATGCTTACTTGTGAGGCTATAGATCCTTGAATATTGGCCTTGAAGTGAACACAGGGTTGGAGATATTCCTTTTACACAGAGGTGTCTGAATTTTCTGTGCACTGAGAGGTGCAGAAAGATGACAGTTCACCACAGTTCATTATGCACATGTCAGGAGGGAAGCTGATTTTCAACAACCAAAAATAGCCACACATGTTCTGTAATTCAGGGGCAAGCACCTGAGTACAGAGATAGATCAGCACAACAGACATTAGCAGACCTGGGTCATGAGTGTAAAACATGTTTAAATCTCTGAAAGCAATGATGAATTGCCTGTAATCTGAGAGGTGTTAATTTCATATTTGCTGTTTGTAAGATTAATGCAACTTATTAGATACACTTGCTTTTCTGAAATATACTGACAAATTATATCTATGTTAGATATTAGCATTGGGTACTAAGAGGGGGAATGTCCCTTCATTATGAAGGAAGTACTTTTTATCCATTAAGTAAAATATACTGATAACCTTGGCTTAATATAAACAAATATAATAAATATTTAACAGAAAATAATGATATAATAAATGAGTACATATGTTACTCATTTTGTATAGTTTTTTGGGTAGAATTAAATATAAGTATTTAATACAAATTATATTACAGGAGTCAAATATGTATTGTTATTCAACCAAAACCAAACTGATTTATCTAGATTTCTAATAGAATACTCAGAATTAAGCATGGTATTGTATTTATATTTGGGTGCTATGGTTGAACTCAGAACCTCATGCTTATTTGCCAAGCTCATTTCCAACCAACCCATTCATTTCCACAACTCAAATTTGCTATTAGTATTTATAATTTGAAGAAATAAGACAGTGGCAAAAAATGTAACTATTAACAAAATAATTTTTACTTTCTAAACATATGGAACTATGTCAAGAAAATTTTCCTGCTGTCATTACATTTCATTGAGGTATAGTTTTTCATCTTGGCTTTCATAGGAGTTTTTCCAGGGTCAGGCATTTGGTGCCCTGCTAGCTTAGGCATAAGTCATTATGATCTTGTATTCACGACATACTTTAAAAACAGTTCATTTTATGTTTTACAAGAATTAAGAGGCTACAAATAACAATTTTTAGTATTCAATTATGAAAGAATAATTAAGTCTACCATTATCTGATGTGAATGCATTTTAATTTCTGGATATAAAACAATCAAAGAAGCAAAAAAAAAAAAAAAAAAAAAAAAAAAACACTTTCCTAGATACCTAATAGAACAAACATTAAATAAATTGTTTTACTGCCAATTCTGAAAGCTAGAAATATGGTTCAGGAAGCTAAGGATGATGACTTCAGTTCAGTCTCCATAGTCAATATAATAGAATGAGAGAACCACCTCCTTGGAGTTCTCCTTTGATGTACATACGTAAGCCATAGGATACATGCACAAACACATTTGCACACATGTGTGAGCATACACACACACAACACAACCAACACCACCACACACATAACTCCATAAATAAATGAGTAAATAAATAAATAAATAAATAAGAAATGTAGTGAGTACTGACCACGCCCATTGGGGGTGGAACGATGGGCGGAAGTGACCAGTGGAAGGAAGTCAGGATGGAGAGTCTGGAGAGAACAGTACCCAGCAGCCGGCTTACATTGTTATATATTCTTATGTGTTAAGCTATGTAAAATTAAGTTTACATTTTGTTACATTGTGTTAAATCTTTCCACTTGCAATGTTTTATGCACATTATTTTTACCATATTCTATGTATGTATACTTTTCTTGTATTTAAGACATTTTGTATATTGATACAATTTGGGATATTTATCTTGCTGCTCTTTATATTTCTACCTCTTGTCTTGACACTTATACTCTACCTCTATTTTAGGGATTTACATGTATGTATATGTAAATAGTTATATTGTTTAAGTATTTGTTCTTGCTTTACTCAGGGAAGTTTTAATCAGTTTTTTAGCTAAATTCCTGAGTATTACAGATTATCTTCACTCATGTTTCCTGTACCTATGAGATTAGTCAGATATAGATGCTTAATCTTCAATCACTTCATAGACATGCAGAACATGGCATTTAAATGTTTTAATATTAGTACTCCATTGACATGAGACACTGTTGCTCCTGACAGCACCGTGCACTTTCCTGAAAATATGTTGGACACTGTTGTTGCTCCTGCTGGAGTTCATTCTTGCCTCAGCTAATGGTCTGTTGGGCAAAGAATTGCCCCACCTTGACCACTGATTTGGACATGTGGTCCTATGTGCTTGTAGGAGACAAATATAGAAAACTGCTTGACCTTGCCAAGTCAGGGTAAGACAGCCATTCTACCTCCCTGCTGTTGTTGTGGTCTGTCAAGTTCTCTTGGCCTTAGCCAAAACTGGATGTACCAATGTTGCAGTGAATCCTTGGGTGATTGTTCAGGTGGCTTGCTGTTTCTGTCCTTGCTGCACCTTTTGGAAGTTGTCCATCAACACTTCCTGTCTACTCTAGTATTGTTATTTTCCTTCTCAGGTCTTGATGAGGTTGAAGATTAAACTATCACAACTATTATTCTCTCTTCCTAGTTAGATATATTAGGTACTAGACTTACGTTTTCCAGCTTAGGACAACTCTATTGTAAACTCCATTATGCCTTCACCCTAGGACTAGATATGTAGGTCATTTTGTTCTCGATTTTCCTTTTCTTAGAGCACACTTCTTATTCACTGTTTTATATATAGTTATGTATTAAGCCTAAATCTTTTCTTTAGACTAAAAGGAGAATTGTAGTGAGATAGTCCTTCTGTGGTACTGACCACGCCCATTGGGGGGTGGAGCAATGGGCGGAAGTGACCTGTGGAAGGAAGTTGGGGGGAGAGCCAGGAAAAGCTCTCTGGCTGGCGTGACTTGGACAGGAGAGGATCGGGTTGGATTTCCTGGTGTTCATCTTTCTAGGTTGTAAGTTATTTCTCCTTAAATAAACATCTATTCAGCCTATTTGTTTATCCTGATCCTTATTTAACCGTGATAAAGAAATACAAGTACTGCCTACTGATTTACAGAAAATTAAATATTCCATATGCGGTCATCTCAGAAACTATAGAGACAGAGCGGCTGACAAAATATCTCAGAGTTTATACAGCAAAATATTTTTAAAGTTTTGTTAAAATATACTTTTCTGATGTAAGATAGCTACAAAAAGAAAACAGTGTATTTACCTTTGAAAACATTTTAATAAGGCCTTATTCCTTTTTAATATCTATGCAAACAAAACTGAAAAACCTCTGATGTAAAGGTAATATACTATTTCTATTGGTTCCTATTTTATACTGAGCCATTTCATTATCTGATGTAAATGTACTTGGAAAAGTTTTGTAATGCAATAACTTTCATTCTTAGAAAGTATAATATGTAATATGTAATATGTAAAAAGACCTTGCTAAGCATTCAAGACCTCCCATTATGAGACTTGTATAAAAGTAAAGCTCACAGGAGACATCACTTGAAATGTAGTCTCAGAAGTACTAGCCATGCTGACTTTACAAGAACTGTGAAAGGTCTGAGGCATAATGAAAGATAATCTACCCACAATTTTCAGTTAGGACTGCAATGTTGAGAGTAGGAAAAGAAAAAACAAGAAATATAGGAGGGCCATAAAATTTCTCCAGGAAAGCTTCAAAACTGAAATAGCCCACCAACAAGTTCAAGGATAGGGGCAGGTCACACAGAGGAAAATGTTCAAGGATTTAACAACAGAACAAGACAGAGAAAAGTACATGCAAGGGTTTCAAATTCATATGAGAAGGAAACTGTAGTACCAACAATGCATCATCAATTTGTCATTAATTTGTCAAAAAGGTGAGCAACCTTACAATAAATTTATTCTAAATTCTTCTTTTAGAATATTATAAAAGCTGTATAATTACAAGAAAACATTTTAATAGTTAATTAGGTCATTGAAATTCCAGCTTAAATATCAAAATTATAATAAATGACATGATGATTAGTGTTAGACTATAAACAAATGTATATTGTACAAACTAGTCTTTAAACAAAGGTGAGGTTTTTCCATCCAGAAGGATCAAATATAGATAAATTTTCAGTTTACTCTCAGAGCAAAGACTTGGCATTTAGGGACAAGCAATTATCTTCAGCTCATGTACATATATTCAAGAGTATAGTAAGGAGTGGAATGACAGAATTTAATTCCAAACATAAATGGATTTTTCTCTTGTTACCATTCCAACTAACTTTTTTTTTTAGTTACATTCCTTTTCTTTTTTTTCTTTTTTGATAATTTTTATTTAAATATGAAAATGTGAAACAAGCCCATTTTACACGTTAATCCCAGTTCATGCAGCTCCCTGTTATTCCCTGTTCCTGCCACCAACCCCCACCCCATCCCTTTTCTGCTCTTCAGGAAGAGTGAGGCCTTCCATGGGTGATCTCAAAGTCTGTCAAATCATTTGGAGCAGGGCCTAGAACTTTCCCCATGTGTCCAGGCTGAGTGAGTATCCCTTTATGTGGAATGGACTCCCAAAATCATTCATCCATTCATATACTAGGGATAAATACTGATTCACTACCAGAGGCCCCATAGATTGCTGAGTCTCCTAACACTCACGTTCAGGGGGTCCAGATCTGTCCTATGCTGGTTTTCCAGATGTCAGACTGGAGTCCATGAGCTCCCCCTTGTTCAGGTCAGCAGTTTCTGTGGGTTTTTCCAGCATGGTCTTGACCCCTTTGCTCATCAGTCCTCCCTCTCTGCATCTGGATTCCAGAAGTTTGGCTCTGTGCTTAGCTGTGGGTGTCTGTTTCTGATTCCATCAGCTACTAGATGAGGTCTCTAGGATGGCATATAACAAAGTCATCAAATCTGATTATTGAGTAAGGCCATTCATGATAGCCTCTCCACTGTAGCTTAGATTATTAGTTTGGGTTATCTTTGTTAATCTCTGGGTATTTCCCTAGTGCCAGATATTTTTTTAAAGCTTATAATGGCTCCCTCTATTATGTTTTCTTGATCTCTTCTATTATTTCCCCTACTCAATGTTAGAGATACTTGGGAATATTATCAACTTTGCGATAAAATCTAGATCATGAAACTTTTTCTAGGCTGGACAACCAAATATGTGAAAAACTTAGTGGTAGACCATTTCAAGAGGAAAGGCTTCAAAATTTAGAAGTTCACTGGGTATCTATCTTTAGGAAATCAATTAATATATACTGTGGTATGAGGACTACCTACAATATTATAATATGGTGAATTATAGTTCATATTGGTATACACAGTTATAAAATTAAATTATGTGAAACAACATCATTTATATGAAATAAAATGTGTATTTTTTGATAATCAACTATAAATGAAATTTTATGAATTGATTTTTTTGCCCACTCTAAAAGTGTTGAGTACATGTAACTAATCATGAGTAAAAATCATTGATATCATAAATTGTTTTAGGATTTATATATGGTAACATGTTTAACCAACATTTATAAATATGATTAGGAACTCTGAGACATTTATTTGGAAGCAAAATAAGTTTTTTTTCCAATTCTTCCCAATAGATACAAGATAATGATGCTAATTCAGAAACAAAAATACAGATTTACATGTTTAGGAATAGTCCATAGAATTTGCTCTGGAGTCTTTTTATTTTGCTTTGTCTTTGCTTCAAATTGCTTATGTCTTTGATAGTTTCAATCTGACTACTAATAGACCTCCAGACTGATAATTGGGAATCCAGCATGGAACTGACTCAGAACCCCTGAACATGGGTCTCATCTTGATGGCCTGAGCAGTCTAAAAGACCTCAGACAGTGGAACTAGGATGTATTCTGGTGCAGAAAAGGGCCTTGTGGATACATCCCCCATGGAGGGATACTGTATTAACCTAGAGACAGGGGAGAAGTCCTAATCCATACTTCAAGTGACTTGACAGATTTAGATGACTCCTCCTGGATGGCATCACCTTACATGTGGAGTTTGGAGTGAAGGGAGGGGAGAAGAGGGTGATCGGGGGTACATGTGAGGGGGGTAGAGAGGGAAAGAGGAAGGGAAGAAGGTAGGGAGAGGGAACTGGGATCGATATATAAAATAAAAAAAAATAAAAAGAAGAATTTCACATATATTCTCAGTTCATTCTTTAGAATGGATAGTTGATGAAACTGACTTTCTCCATGAAATAAATCATTTTACTATCAAAAACAAAATCAC
Organism: Phodopus roborovskii; assembly: GCF_943737965.1. Taxonomy (NCBI): domain Eukaryota; kingdom Metazoa; phylum Chordata; class Mammalia; order Rodentia; family Cricetidae; genus Phodopus; species Phodopus roborovskii. Next base: position 4,631,691 of record NW_026126470.1, read on the forward strand.
TCACTATAGCCATGTTCTTTTGACTTTTAAAAAAAATAAGTCACTGTTTATAATAGTTTGTAATAGTTATAGTTCATTATCAGTTCCATGGATAATCTAGCAATCAGCAGTTGAAGAACATCCATGATGGAGTATTTACATTATGTTAAGTACTGGGCATTTCTCAAGGCATTATCTTGATTAGGATAAATGACATGGTGAGACACACAGTAATGGTGAACAGAATCATTCCCTGGGTTTTGGTCTTGACTATATAAAAGAGATGGTGTAACCTGAACGATATCATTGCTCTTTCTATCTTAGTGTGAATATAATGTGTCCAGATGGTTCTAGATTAAGCTATTGTAATTTCTTTACCATTGTTGGGCTGTACACTCAAACAGGAAGCAAAATAAGCCCTTCTTACATTAGGTTTTTTTTAAGGCATTTCATCCCAGCAACACAAACATAGGACAACATAAATGAGAAGAAAATTTTCTCCAGCTTGCTGTAATTCTTATTATTTCACATTGTTTGTTACACATATTTTCATAAATCACACATTTATTAGTGTTTCTGTTTATCACATAACTGAATTACTTTGCTAGTAAACCTTTTATTGTAAGATATTTCAGTTATACAGTAAAAAGCAGAACATATATTTCCTTGTCAATATTTGGACAGTGATTTTAGTCTTATTAATTTCTGATAATATAGTAAACATTCTTTCATAATTCATAGATACAAACATAAAGCCAATGAAACCACAGTAAACTAAAACATATTTCTATTATGATCAAATATATCAATAAAAAACAAAATTATTTTTCTTTATTACTCACGTCACAAAGTATTTAATATATATGTTAAAATCAATCTTCTCTTAAAGAAAAAAAATAATGTTAAAATATCAGTCCAATACTAATACCTGTTTAGAAACCAAGAACATAATGAGCTTGTGGATGACTCTGAAAGGATAATTTTATAAATGTGTGCACAGGAAAAGGAGAATATTAAGTAGATTAATGTTGGTACTTGAAATGCTAAAAACTTGTTCCAGGATAGTAATGCATAGTAAATTCAAAAGAAAAATTATACTCAATTTATACACATTACTGCATTACTGTCCATGAGATATATTATGCAAAGTTATTTGGCCTTTAAAATGTGTTGATATGGTTTCTGTTCAAAGCAATACAAAAATATCAGTAGTGGTGAAAATGATTATAATTACCATTATTATTCTCTTCATGTTTATATCTTATTTACAATAGGCAAAAGGCAGAGATGTTGATTTTTTTAAAAAAATTAAAATTTATAGGGTGCTAACTCTACCAGAAATAAATTCTTTGGCAAAATACATTCAATCGTATAATTTACAACATAATACTTTCTGTGGATTACAAATAAAATAACTTTTGTACAGAATGAAAAATACCAATTGCATAAATGAATTCACTGTCTTTATGTATCTCTCTATAATCTCTCACGTGTATGCTCTATTCTGTACACACACACTTATATATATATATATATATACATATATGTATGTATATATATATATAAATATATATATATATATAGATATATATATATATATAGTCCTGTCCATACATAATAAACAAGTTCATATATTATCACATTCCTGAGCAATTTTTCACACTCACTACTTCTGTTATTCTGTGATTTACCCACTCAATATGTCTTTTTAAGCTTCACACATTTTGAATGCAAGTATGTAAGTTTGGTGGGGAATGATTGCCACTGACAAAAGCTCAACAACACTATCCCCGTAATGCCCAGTCCATGGTTAAGTTCTATACACTTCTTGTAAGGAGTAAAGTTTTTCCTCCAGCATCAGGTCTTGTCCCGCTGCCACACCAGCCCCAATTAACACACTCTGTATTTGATACAATGCTATTGGCCTGGTACTAGTTTTTTATTTGCTATCTCTGTCTTAGTTATTAACCCATTTCTTACCAGCTGATCTATGTATTTTCACATGGTCTTCTCTTACTGGGGAGCTGGCTGGCATTCTGCTTTCTCTAGACCCTACATCTTGACTCCTCCTTCCTACTTCCTCTTTCCTCCCTGTCTCCTAGTCCCTCCTATCTTCCTTTCCTATTGGGCAACAGTGCTTTATTCATTAACCAGTATGAGAAACATATATACATAATGGCATCTCCCATCAACTTCTAGTAGATTTACTTACCCCAGTGTGGTGAACATTAGAAAGGCTGTGTTGCACACATTATATTGTAACCCTGTACCAGACACAAAAGTAACATGTGCAAAGAGAAACTTGTTATTTATTGAGTACTTTACTTGATGGCACCACGTCCATATTTCTATTTATCATCATAGAATTAAACTTTAGACAAGTTGATTGCCATTTTATATCTCATGGCTATGTAATTTAAATGAGAATCACATAGTTTCACCTTACTCTCATTTGTTTCATTAATAACTATTTGTTTTCATGAGAAATAGATAGTTATGGTTTATATTTTTCCTTAGGATTAAAGATATGTTACACATAAGACTTTAGAATCACAAAGATAGAATAGATAAAATAAAAAATTTTCTTTAATTTCTGATATATTGTTAACTATAGCTCCTATTTGATAACTATTTTGTTATATATTCTACAGTGTTAAAGTTAAAACCCTTTTTTTATTTTAAACAGTAAAGAGGAGATGATGGAAGATGTCATTTTGTTAATCAGTTTTCTCTTAGTGCTTAATGAATAAAGCACCATTGGCCTATAGGAAAGCAAGATAGGGGAGACTAGGAATGAGGAGGATTCTGAAAGATGTATTAGAGAGGAGTCAAGATGTAGTACATAGGAGAAGTAAGAGGTCCAGATACTTTCTCTAGTAAGATAAGACCACATAGAAACATTTAGATTAATAGAAATTAGTTAATATTTACTACAGAGCTAGCCAATAAGAAGCTCTAGCCATTGGCCAACAGATTTATAACAGAAAATTAGACTTGTGAAGACAAAATTGGATAAGTAAATTTTACAAACTTTTATGAACAAAACCGTTTGCAAAATTATGACATATCTTATGTAAAGTAATTCTTAGCTATGATTAATGCTAGCAAATCAAGCCTGAGACACTTGCCTAACTAATTTATCATAAATGAGCCACATTTCTAGAGAAATGTGCTCCAAGTTGCTTCACCTATATACCATCAATTTACTTTGAGTGATACTCTTATTCAATAAAAATTTTATTGTATATTTTCCACTATCGAGTTGATTGAGTATATGCAAATATATAAACAGAGATAAAGTAGTAAAAGTAAGAAATACATGTTTATCTTTTCCCAAAATGTAATTATTTAATCTGGTTAAAATCCTAGAACACATCAAGAGAGATGATAATCATGTATTGGTAATGTGTAATTAGTTATGTTATCCTTAGTGAGTTCACAATAGCTTTAATTAAAAAATTAATTAAATAACTATTTTATGATGTTCAAAAATATCTTAACAAATATTTTATTTTTTTTCAGGATAGAATTTTATCTGACTTTTAAAAGGACATGTTTCTTACACTATTTTTGAAATAACTGAATTCCCTTTTGCTTTTGAAAGCCAATGATATTAAAATTGTTCCTCAATATATTGGCTATTATAACAATGTCAAAACCATTGCCAGTGATACTGAGTGTGAGACAAAAGGTAGTTTTATTTTTTAAATGAACTGATTTCAAGGTGTCCCATAAGTTCGGGTATGTTGTATCCTCATTCTCGTTGAATATTAGAAAGTCCTTAATTTCTTTCTTTATTTCTTCTTTGACCCAGGAGTGGTGCAATTGCACATTGTTCAGTTTCCATGAGTTTGCAGGTTTTCTGCTATTTGTGTTTTGTTGAATTCCAATTTTAAAGCATGGTGGTCTGATAAGGTACAGGGGACTATTCCTATTCTCTTGTATCTGTTGAGGTTTGTTATGTCACCTAGTATGTGGTCGATTTTAGAGAAGGTTCCATGTGGAGCAGAGAAGAAGGTGTATTCTTTTGTCTTTGGATGGAATGTTCTATAGATGTCTGTTAACCCCAGTTGAGGCATAACTTCTGTTAATTCTTTTGTTTCTTTGTTCAGTTTCTGATTTGTGGTCCTGTCTAGTGTTGAGAGTGGTGTATTGAAGTCTCCCACTATAAGTATGTGAGGTTTTATAAGAGCTTTGAGTTTTAGTAGTGTTTCTTTTACCAATGTGGGTGACTTTGTTAGGGGCATAGATGTTCAGAACTGAGACTTTGTTTGATGGATTTCTCCGGCGATGAATATGAAATGACCATCTTCATCTCTTTTGACTAATTTTGGTTTGAATTCTAACTTGTTAGATATTAGGATAGCTACGCCTGCTTGCTTCTTATTTCCATTTGATTAGAAAATCTTTTCCCAACCCTTTACCCTGAGGTAATGTCTATCTTTGAAGCAATCCCCATTAAAATCCCACCAAATTCTTCACCGACCTTGAAAGGATAATAATCAACTTTATATGGAAAAACAAAAGATCCAGGATAGCAAAAACAACCCTATACAATAAAAGAACTTCAGGAGGCATCACCATTCCTGACTTTAAGCTCTACTACAGAGATATAGTTCTGAAAACAGCCTGGTATTGGCATAAAAATAGACAGGTAGACCAATGGAATTGAATTGAAAATCCCGATTAACCCATGCACCTATGAACACCTGATTTTCTACAAAACAGCTAAAATTATACAATGGGGCAAGGACAGCATCTTCAACAAATGGTGCTGGCACAATTGGATGAGGGAGTGTAGAAGACTGCAGATAGACCCATGTCTATCGCCATGCACAAAACTCAAGTCCAAATGGATCAAAGACCTCACACACAAAGACCAGCCACATTGAACCTCTTAGAAGAGAAAGTAGGAGGTACTCTTGAACAAATTGGTATAGGAGACCGCTTCTTGAACATAACTCCAGGGGCACAGACACTGAGAGAAACAATTAATAAATGGGGCCTCTTCAAACTTAAAAGCTTCTGTAAGACAAAGGACACAGTGGACAAGACTAAACGGCAGCCCACAGACTGGGAAAAGATTTTCACTAATCCTATATCCGACAAAGGGCTGATCTCCAAAATATACAAAGAACTCAAGAAAGTAGTCAACAAAACACCAAATAACCCTATTAAAAATGGGGTACAGAACTGAATAAAGAATTCTCAATAGAGGAAATCAAAAAGGCTGAAAGACACTTAAGAAAATGCTCCACATCCTCAGCTATCAGGGAAATGCAAATCAAAACAACTTTGAGAGACCATCTTACCCCTGCCAGAATGGCTAAAATTAGAAACACCAGTGATGACTTATGTTGGAGAGGATGTGGAGAAAGGGGAACACTCCTCCACTGCTGGTGGGAGTGCAAACTCACAGCCATTTTGGAGATCAGTATGGCGGTTCCTCAGGAAAATGGGAATTAGTTTACCACAGGACCAGGCAATCCCCCTCTTAGGCCTATACCCAAAGGATTCACATCCATGCAACAAAGACATCTGTTCAACTATGTTCATAGCAGCACTATTTGTAATAGCAAGAACCTGGAAGCAACCTAGATGCCCCTCAATTGAAGAATGGTTAATGAAGATGTGGAACATCTACACAATGGAATACTACTCCACAGAAAAACATAATGGTATCTTGAAATTTGCAGGCAAGTGGATGGCACTTGAAGAAACCACCCTGAAAGAGATAACCCAGTCACAGAAAGAGGAACATAGTATGTACTCACTCATATATGGATTTTAGACCTAGATCAAAGGATCACCAGCCTATAATTCACATCACCAGAAGAACTAGGATACAAGGTGTATTCTAAGAGGTTCATATAAAGTCACTCACAGAACTGGGAAGGGACAAGTCCCCCAGAGCTCAGGGGAAGTGGGGGGGGGCAGCGAATGGAGAGAGAAGTAGGAGAAAACCAGGAGGAGGAAAGGAAAACAAGTGCGACCAGGAAGATTGAGCCTGGTTAGGAATAGAAGACAGGAAAGAAAGAGAGAGACACAGACAGAGAGAGAGAGAACATAAAAGAGGGAGACAATATTGGTTTGAAGATAAAATTAAACACAAAGAAAGGTCTAGAGAACTACAAGACTGCTCCCAAATAACAATTTGAACTTCAGTGGAAAGGCTATCATAAATGCCCTTCCCAGAGAGTGAGATCAACAACTAATTTATCCATGGAGCCCTCAACTAATGCCTGTTGGAAGCAGGATCAAACACCTATACATAAACACTGAGTCGAACTAGAACCCAGATGCAGATTTAGAGGACAAGACCATGCGGCAGAAACACATACAGACAGCTTACCTGAACAAGGAGGAGCTAAAGGCCACTAGACTGATAGCTGGGACTGACTCAGGACCCCCTGAATATGGGTCTCAGACAGAAGGACTGAGCAGTCTAAGGGACCTCAGACAGTGGAACCAGGATGTATCACTGGTGCACAAAAGGACTTTGCGAACACATCCCCCATGGAGGGATAACTGCCTTAATCTAGACACAGGAGAGAAGCCCTAGTCCCTACTTCACATGACCTGTCAGATCTACATGAGGCCAACTGGATGGCATCCCCCTATATATGGAATTGGGGTGGGGGGATGGGAGGGGAGGATGGTTAGAGTGCATGTGAGAGGGCAGGGAGGGTAAAAGGGAGGAAAGGATGGAGGGAGGGAAGGAGGAAGAGAGGGAGCGAGGGAGGGGGACCTGGGATCGACATGTAAAATAATAAATTAAATTAAAAAAAAAAATGCTTTGACTCCAAAATTTAAGTTGAAGGACAAGTTACTGGGGAAAAGGATTTCTATTTTTGTTTCCACAGAAAATGAAAAGATGTGGACTCTTTCCAGACTAATGTGGTTTGATCACGCCAGACTGCCTGAAACAGAGTACAAGGTGATCCTACATTCAAAACAGCTGGACAAAGCAGGCTTACAGACTACAGCCAGGATTTCTGAATCTTCTTCGAATCCCCCATGACAGCACCCCTTACCAGCAGGAAGTAGTTTGAAAAGAACAATGCCCAAATTCCCAAATATTGTGTATAAATGTTTGTTTTCATTTAATTGGACTTTGTTATATAAAATAAATTAAATTAAAAAAATAAAAAAAGAGAAATGTAAACACACACAAAAAAAATTGTGTGACATTTCATCCTGAAATAAAGAAAGAATTTAACCCTGAAAAAAAAATTGCACTCAACCAACAGTGAAGGAGTGTTCCACTTTCTCCATATCCTGTTCAGAATAAACTGTCATTGGTGTTTTTAATCTTAGTCCTTACGACAGGAGGATGATGGTTTGTCAGGTATCTTAGAATGTTTTTGATTTGCATTCTCCTCTATTTAAAATTCTCAATTTAGTTCTGTACCCAACTTTTTAATTGGATTATTTGGTGATTTGGGTACAGAACTAATTGAGAATTTTAAATAGAGGACTCTAAATAGGCTGAAAGATACTTAATGCAGTGCTCCACATTCATAGCCATCAGGAGAATGCAAACACCAATGACAGTTCCATTGGTCTATCTGTCTATGTTTATGACAATACCAAGCTGTTTTCAAGACTATAGCTCTATAATAATGCTTGAAGTCTGGGATGGTGATGCCTCCTGAAGTTCTTTTACTGTAGAGGGTGGTTTTCTCTATTCTGGGTCTTCTGATTTCTATATAAATTTGGGTATTGTTCTTTCAAGAACATTGTAGAATTGTGTTGGTATTTTGATGGGCATTGAATTGAATCTGTAGATTGTTTTTGGCAATATTGCCATTTTTAATATGTTGATCCTACCTATTCAAGTGCATGGGAGATCTTTTCATTTTCTGGTATCTTCTTTAATTTCTTTTTTTAAAGATGCAAACGTCTTGCTGTATAGGTCTTTCACTTGTTTGTTTAGCATTATCCAAATATATTTTGTTATTTGTGGCTGTTGTAAAGGGTGATATTTCTGATTTCTTTCTCAGCAACTTATCATGTGTATATAGTAGGGCTACTGATTTTTTTTTTGAGTTAATCTTGTATCCTGACACTTTGCTGAAGGTATTTATCAGCTTTATTAGTTCCCTGGTAGAGTTTTTCAGATTATTTATATAAACTATCATATGATCTACAAACAGTGAAAGTGTGACTTCTGCTTTTCCAATTTGTGTTCTCTTGGTCTCCTTTTGTTCTCTTATTACTCTAGCTAAAACTTCAAGTACAATATTGAAGAGATATGTATTTGTTCCTGATTTTAGAGGAATCATATTGAGTGTCAATCCATTTACTCAATATGTTGATGTTGACTGTTGGTATGATGTATATTGCTTTTATTATGTTTAGGTATATTCCTGTTATCCCTGATCTTTCCAAGACCTTTATCATGAAAGGGTGTTGGACTTTGTCAAATATTTTTCAGCATCTAGTGAGATGGCCTTATAGTTTTTCATTTTTCTTTTTTCTTTTTTGTTTTTATATATGGTGTATTACACTGATGGATTTTTCATATATTAAACCATCCCTTCATTCCTTCATTCCTGGGAGGGTGCCTAATTGATCATGGTGGATGATTTTTCTGATGTGTTCTTGGATTTAATTTTCCAGTATTTTATTGAGTATTTTTGCATCAATATTTCATGAAGGAGTTTGGTCTGCAATTCTCTTTCTTAGTCAAGTCCTTTGTTTGTGGCTTTGGTACAAAGGTAACTGCAGCCTTATAAAAAGTGTTTGGCAATGAACCTTCTGATTCTATTGTGTGTAGAATTCTGCACTGGGACCAACTGGTGCTCTTTTTTTTTTTTTTTTTGGTTGGCAGACTTTTGATGATTGCTTCTATTTTTTACTAGAGGTTATAGGTCTATTTAAATTGCTTATCTGTTCTTGATTTAATTTTGGTAATTCATATCTATCCAGAAAATTGTCTTTTTCCTTTAAATTTTCAAGGTTTGTGGAGTACAGATTTTAAAAATATGACCTGAAACTTCTCTGGATTTCCTCAATGTCTGTTGTTATGTTCCCCTTTTCATTTCTGACTTCGTTAATTTGCCTTGTAGTTAGTTTGGATAAAGGTTGTCTATCATGTTGATTTTTTCCAAAACCAGCTCTTTGCTATATTGATTCTTTGTATTGTTTTCCAAGTTTCTACTTTATTGATTTCAGCTCTCAATTTGATTATTTCCTGGTGTCTACTCCTCTGGGGTGAGTTTGCTTCAGGTTCAAGAGCTTTCAGGTGTGCTGTTAATTCTCAATGACTATTCTCCAGTTTCTTTATGTGGGCACTTAGATCTATGAACTTTCCTCTTAGCACTGCTTTCAAAGTTTCCCATAAGTTTGGGGATGTTGTGTCTTTATTCTCGCTGAATTCTAAGAAGTCGTTAGTTTCCTTTTTGATTTCTTCCTTGAACAAGGAATGGTAAAATTGTGTATTTTTCAGTTTGTAGGGTGTCTGCAATTTGTGCTGTTGTTAAATTCTAACTATAAAGCATGGTGCTCTGGTTAAGATACAGGAGGTTATTCCAATTTGGATTTTTGTTTGTTTGGTTTAGTTTGGTTTTTTGTATTCCCTATTGAGGTTGGTTATATTGCCAAGTATGTGGTTGATTTTAGAGAAGGTTTGGTGTGGAGCTGAGAACAAGGTGTATTCTTTTGTCTTAGATTAGAATGTCCTATAGAGGTCTGTTAAACCCAGTTGACTCATAACTTCTGTTAGTTCCTTTGTTTCTTTGTTAAGTTTCTTTCCATTGTGAGAGTGGGGTGTTGAAATCTCCCACTATAAGTGTTTGAGGTTTACGTATCATTTGAGTTTTAGTAATGTTTCTATTATGAATGTATATGCCCTTGTACTTGAGACATAAATATTTAGAATTGAGAGTTTTTAACTGATGGATTTCTCCTGTGATGTATGTGTAATCACCTTCTGCACCTCCTTTGATTGATTTTAGTTTAAAGTCTTATTTGTTAGATATTGCAATTGCTACATCCACTTGTTTCCATTTGATTTTTTTAAAAATGGGACAATTCAATGAAAATACACAGGTCATTGAGTGTTACCCATGTATTCAAGAGTCAAATGAGAGTTTGCAGGTAAAATTTAAAGGTGATCAAACATTGTTTTGGAAACTAAGTCCATTGCTTCATGGGAAGCTAAGGAATTGTCTTGGTGGACATATATCCTGTAGAAGGCTGTGGAGTCTTGTATGTAATTGATGATGTTTCTAACACACTGTGTTCTAACAATTCTTATGCCAGCTTTAGATGAGCAAGTTCCCATGCTTTAGAAAATCCCAAGTTAAAAAAATAAATAAAATATTTCATTCAGACTTCTCCATTTTGAATCAAACAAGCTTTGTACATTTATGAATGTTTACACTGGATCTACGATACTTTTTTGTTTTTATACTACTATTAGTTCCAATTTTAATATCTGAAGTTAAATTATATTATGGGAAAGTACTAGATGCAGATCTAGAAGATACATTTTTGAGCTGTTTTGAAAATATGTATATTTTTTTAATTTAAATTTGAAACATGCTGGTTTTACTTGTCAATCCCAGTTTCCACATCCACCCTCCCTAGTTTCCCACCACCAACCCCCATCCAATCCCGTTTCTGCTCCTGATGGAGGGAGATGCCTTCCATGAGGGATCTTCGAAGTTTGTCATATCATTTGAAGCAGGGCCTAGGACCTTCCCCATGTGTCTAGGCAGAAAATGTTTCCCTCTATGTGTTATGAGCTCCCAAAGTCCATTCCTATACTAGAGATCAAAACTGATCCACTACCAGAGACCCCATAGACTGCCGAGTCCTAATATATATTGGACATCTTGCAAAAATAATGTAATTGCAATGTCATGTCACTAATGCATACATTACAGAGGTTTTTATATCTGCTTCATTTCAAATAGAAGAAAATATATATTTTTTTAAAATGTTGGAAATTAATATATGTTTATTTTTGTAGCAATTTAAGGATACTTTAAAGCAAATATGTTCCTAAAGAAAATATAAATGGAAAGATTAATTTCATGACAATTGTTTATTCTAATATTTTATAGAAGAGTAGGAGAGGAGATGTTGTTACCAATTGAGTAAGCAAAACATCTTTATATATATATATATATATATATACATATATATGTGTGTGTTAAATATTATAAAACAAATATTTTATGTAACTATGATAATACATGCATCTATATGAACTGAAGATTCTTTTTAAAATTAATATAATACATGTAGCTTCAAATACCTATTACTTTATAACATGAAACTAAGTAAACTACAAATAAGCATTCTATAAATCATTAATTTTTTATATATATGCCATAAATCATCATTTCATTTTTAAAATGCTATTAAAGTGTTTTACTAGACATTTTTGTCATATACTTTTATACTGAAATTAAGTAGAAATATTTTATCACCCTAGTTTACAGATGGATTGGAGTGGTTACAGGTTTTCCTGCTGCTCTGCCATAATTATAAATAAGCTTTGTGTTCTTGTTAATATGATGCTAACACAGATACAGAATAATATAGTTACCATCTGGAAATGGGCATTCATTTCTATATAAAACTATTATGTATTTGTTGAAATATATATGGTATCTTTTCATCTTTTGGGTTTATCCTTTTAAAATTAATATAAACTTACCTATGCCATTTCTTCTTTTTTATATACATGTGGGGTATTTTAAATAAATGTGGTAGCTTTTCATTTCTTTGTGTCTATGCTTTTGAAATTAACATGTATATTTGCATATACTATCTCTTACTATTTACATACATGTGGAGGTCTCCATAATTACTTATTTTCATGTGAGATTATGCTTTAATTATATTACTCTTTTCCATTTCCTCAAATAATACCACCTATATACACCTTTTAACTCTCCTTCAAAGTCATGCCTCTTTTTTCACTAATTGTATTTGCAAATATATGCATGCACAGGGATTCCAAAATATTACCAGTCCAACCATATAATATTACTTTTATTTATGTTTTCAGGGATAACTTTTTGATAGTGGAAATATTTTCACAGAAATCATTTATAACATTAGAAATACAATTCAGAGAAAAGAACACACATACATACATACATAGTTTATTGCAAAATGCTCACTAATTGATTTCCTTTATGACTACAAAAATCTAACTTCCTACCAGTTATTGATTATGTTGTCATGAGCTCATCCTAAGACATGACAGGGGATGGGTACTGAGTTGTGTTTCTTCTATTAGTGATGTTGAGTGCATTTTTCCATTTATTATGGGAATATAATACTGATGTAGTTAGTGAGGAGAAACTGACAAGTATTTAAACAGCTTATAAGCAATATAAATCCTGACCACATGTGCCTTATCAGTCTCTAAATTGAATAGAGAGCTCAGAAAAGTAGATGTCAATTGTGACTGATTTATGATGTGGTCTTTAATTGATCAAGAAGGCAAGTAGGAAATGGGAGATCAAAAAAAGATATTTTGTAATCTGATAGTTTTTCAGTTTAATCTAGTCTTCAATATACATACCACCCAAATATTTTGTCACGTGAGATATACATAGTGTTTACCTAAGATGCATTCAAAAGATTACAACTGATCTAAATGCTGATTTATAAAGTAATAATATATAGTGTGACTTATCATTATGAATTTTTGGTTAAAAAGATTATATATGATACATTGATGTTATTTTATTATGTAAATAGAAAATAATATTGTTGCACTATGTATGAACAAACATATACAAAAAATAAATCAACATTAAATGCCTAAGTTATGTGTGCATAGAAAAATCACTTTATGTGCTTACAATTATTTGATAATACACTCTGAATGGACAATAGTAAGTATGTGTAGAAATTATAACAAGGACTGACAAATAGCAATGCCCAAGCTGTTCTTGTATTATCCTATGATTTAAAAATATTTATTTCAGATGTATCCATGTACTGCAGGATTCTGATTTTGCTCGAATTAATTAATGTATAAATTGCTTAAAACAGCTACAGAGATTAAAGAAAGCTTAAATAAATTCAATTATAGAGAGAGCTTAGTGCTAAGGGCATTAATTGCTCTTCTAGAGAACCCAGTTTTATTCCCAGCACTTATGTCAGAATGTTCTAATTCTAATTCCTCATTATTTGATAACTTCTGGACATCATGGGAATTGGCCTACTTGTAGCAAATGCTCACACAGACACATATACATAAATAAAAATAAATGCATTTAAAGAAAAGAAACATGAAACTTGTGCTATGTGTCATAGAATATGTACTTGCAGAAGAGTCACACTAGAGAAGCCTTAGGAGTGAGAGTAGTAGAAAGAAATACTTTGTATGGAATAGTAAAAAAAAAATTCTCATTGTATTCATAGATATTTTACAACAATACTCTTTCCAGTTGTTGGAGAAAAGAGGTTTGCATGACCCCCCAGGGATGCATCAAACTGCCAATAATTAGCTTATTACTTGAAACTGTAGCTGAAAATACCCTAGGCTGTATTTATCTTTAATAGTTGCAAAGTCAGGGTTAATGTAAAAGGCAAGTCTCTACTATAATGATTTAGGTACCTTTTAATGCACTAAAATAGTAATTTATAAAATTGTTCCCTAGAGGCCTAAAATATTAATGCATTTTTTAGAAGTGCTTAAATTAATCCCAGGGTACAGCTAATAAAGTATGAGGGGCTGATTCATTGTTTCTATAAATTGTGCATAAATTTAAATTTTCTTAATGATTTCAATGGAAAGCACCATTGTTATATGTTTTACTCTTGAATTTGAGTTTTAAGCATGTTCTTTGCATTACTAACACTTTCAGATTTCATTAACTCATATATTTTCCAAGCTAACAATTTGTTAATACTGTTCAAATTTAGGAAGGAAATTAATCATTACTAGCTTTGTGTTCATGTTAGAATTTTACAGACTAAATCTCCACAACTCCATTAATAACATTAGTTTAAAATTGTCTAATGGGATAAATTCTAACAGTGCTTTTTTTCAGAAATTTAATAAAATTTTATTGAAAAAAGAGGTAGAGTAAATTTTTGATTTGTGTTAGGCAAAGAAAAATATTCTAATCTTTTAGAAATGGAGTAAATAGGATCTGCTTTTAAAATATATCACTAATAATAAACGTAATTCAAGAATCTAGAGTAATCAAATGCAAATGCTTAATAAATATTTCATATTCTTCCTGATATATAGAAAATTATTTTATCATTTTGATAGTGTATAATGACCTACTTGTTTTGTTTTAAAACATAATGCATTATAGACTGTAATATAGCAGATTCCTGAAGTGTATATTAATGGATAATTTCCTTTTGTACTTATTCTGGTAAACCAGTTACCCAGGTGGATTAACTGTTTTTCTATAATATGTCCTCATGTCAGAGCTAGGGTTGATTTCCCAGACTCCCATCCTAACCTAAACATGTAGGATTTGTGCCCCCAAATATGTAAGAATTGTTTCTTTATAACTTCTATATCTCTGTCTTTTTCATGCATGTATAATTACATGTGTGTGTGTGTCTTTATAATGTATCTATTGTAGGTACATGTCTTTATATTTAACTCCCATGACAAGTTTATTTGACATATTTTGTGGAGAAACAATAGATTTGCTATTTCTTGATAATTCTGTTACTTCATTTTGCCCAATTATTTGTTCTTTCCTTTTATCACTCCTTGAAAAACATCTTGGTGAGAAGGTTTCATATGTAACAAATTATAAGGAACTCAGTAGCTTACAAGAGCCAGTCTTTGGCTGTGAGAGTGCTAGACAGAGAATCACCTGTTATACATCATCTCTTCTGTCTAGAATTATACTACATAATGCCTCTAATCTTGTGCCTCTCATGAGACCCTGAAATGTGACTCAACAGGACTGAAAAGTTACAATCCTAAAACATGAACTATATTTTAAATGCTTTGAATCTATAACATTTCTTAAAATTAACTTCATATATCTATGGTTACTCTTTTATGGGAGAGGGCCTAGACCCTGCTCCAAAAGATATAACAGACTTTGAAGACTCTCCATGAAAGTCTGCTCCCTGGGGAGCAGGAAGGGGATGGGATGGGGACTGGTGGGGTAACAGGGGAGGGTGTGGGGTGCAGGAACTGGGATTGATATGTAAAACAAGCTTGTTTCTAAATTCATTGAAACTATTATAACAAATATATGGAAGGTAGGAAATTTAAGTTTACTTGCTTGGCTTTCAAGCCTTCTCTTGGAGACTTCTTCATTAGAATCTCTACTCTTCTTCCTCATCTACACTATATCCCCAGACATGAACAAATTACATATTATAGTATATAGTACAGTTTTCATATTATACTTTCACACTTTTTTTATTATCCTTTTTGGAAATTTGTCAATTTTATGTCCTTCACAGAGAGTAGGTCCTTTCAAATGGCTAGTGAAATTAATATTGTAAATTAAAAATGAGTGCATATCTCACTAATATGAAATATAAAATGTATAGAAATGTTACTAATTATTTTTGTTTTTAATAAGGAAAAATTATGCCAATTATTCATCTATTTAAGAATATGTGTTTTTTTTAGACAGTAGTGACAATATGTTGATTTATTTCTGTAAAACACC
This sequence comes from Phodopus roborovskii, assembly GCF_943737965.1. Lineage (NCBI taxonomy): Eukaryota > Metazoa > Chordata > Mammalia > Rodentia > Cricetidae > Phodopus > Phodopus roborovskii. Next base: position 4,647,305 of record NW_026126470.1, read on the forward strand.
TCTTGTCTAGGCTATTGCAATTCCGTTCATTTTATAATTAGGCATTGTTTATGACAGGTCAGATGACATTTTATGTGGAAAATCTAGAATGGTTAATAATGACAAGATTCCTTAGGACTTAGATCTGAGATATAGGAGAACAGTAAATAACAAGTGTCTTCTGGTATTAGATTTTATATATAAAAAGACAAAAATGACATTGATTCATAAAAATTTAAAACACGGTGAAATTAATAAAATTAGGAATCTGCTGCTTTAGATTAAGGTAGAGATTGGTAATGAGATAAAATTTTAATGGGAAATACATTACAGAAAGAAAATCTATACAAAAGGGAGGAAAAATAATAGCATAAAGGAAAGTTTCTGTAGGGATTCTAAATAATGAACAGTACTGGCATGTGTGAAGCAGCAAGGAAACTTACTTATTAGGACAGAATAAAGCCAGTGTACATAGGAGATAAGTACATGATTCCCAGGAAATTTGGCAGACTCATCTTTTCCTTTCAAGTACCAGGCTCATGGATTGAGACAAACTGTGTGAATATATCTGTTTGGCATAATGAAAAGCAAGACAGTTTTTAAATCCTGTGGATTACATTATCTCATATACTTTATTGATACTACTTTGGAATAAATAATGGATTTTTCAGCAAGTGGGTGTAGTTTGTTAGAGAGAATATCTCTTATTAGTTTGCTTTATTAAAATAAATAGGAAATTTTAGTAAAATATATGATTGTTTCTTGATAAAACAAGTTGTGGAGATGAAGTGTAGAGATGGTGAATTTTTACACCATTTCAACCTTTGCCCAGGACATAACATTCGGAAATTACTAACCAATACTCTTTCTCTAGGAATTATAGGGATCCAATAGTCAAAAAAGCACAAATATATGTATTTTTACTTCTTTTTACATGGTGTTGCATCTCTGCTTAGCAGGAGGGAACACTGAAACGTATATTAGTGATTTATTTTCCTAACACCTTACCCACCCAACATTATGTTCTCTCTCTCTCTCTCTCTCTCTCTCTCTCTCTCTCTCTCTCTCTCTCTCTCTTTCTCAGAATGAAAATGATCATCTCAAAAGCTAAACACTAACACACAATAACACACATACACACAAGTCAGAAATAAAGAAAGTATAAATCACCACTCTTAGTCATACTGTATACTGTACAGGTATTTATATCTGATGAGTATACTTAAAATTTACACTTCCTATAATCTATTCTCAGAACTTTTTCATCACCAGTTTGGTGAGTAACTTAGAGGATAGACAGCTCTACACAGGAACTTTCTCATGTGAACTTCGGAGTTCTCTTATTTCTGGTCCTGTCACGTTACTACTACTGTAGGATTTCTCTGGATGCATTTGGTGTTCACAGTTCAGATGGTCCACTGACATTGTTTCCTTTTAAGTTTCAAACTACTTTTTAAAATGGCTTATTTTTCAATACTCCCATTTTCATCAAGATCTAAGAAGACTGGAATTCGAAACAACTGAGAATTTGATAAAATGTTAGGAAGTGAGTACTCAATTTTCTTTATATTTTCTATTTTTCAAGAAAGCAAATTACTATTTCATTTTTTTCTATATGTTGGTAGCCTCTGTGATGACATACTATTTATGTTTATAACAACTGAAAGAGTAGAAAAGTTTGCAGAAATCTGCATTAAGTTGTGACTTTGAATAATCTCACTTTTATTTGCTATTTAAATTGAAGATCTAAATTTCTAAGTTGCAACCCTTGGCTTGGTTCCATCTTTTGCTCTACTATAGCAACACGGACTATTTCCTTATTAGATCAAAAATGGTGGGTAAAACATATTACTATTAAATAGAGGAAAGAATATATTTGTAGCATATACTCTGTAATATTTCTAACTTCTTCTGATACTTAGGGACTATGTCATGTCAAATTAACTCTCATGTACACAAAATGGAGGGTCTCATGGGTGCTGCCTTAGCCTTCAAGGTAACTTCTGTATTCTCCCACAGCATATAAATTTGCACTAACGCTAATATCTTCAATAACTTCAGCTGTTTCCTTTGGATCTGTTTTGTTAGCATATTTTAACTCTCTCATTCTCCTTCTTAGTAAACACATTTCTGCCTTACTTTCCTACTTTAGGCTTGGGTTACAGTCATGAGCAGAAATCTTCAAATAATCTGATGGGTATTCTGTGTTTGAATTTTCTCCACTAAACATTTACCCCCTCTGTGAAGTAGATGGGGGAATAAGAAGAGAGGTGGGGGTGGAGGGGAAGAGCCACGAGGGGGAACTGAGGTTGGTATGTAAAATGAAAAATTATTTTTTTAAAATAAAACAAATCACTTTAGTTTTGTCATTGAAGTTCTCTGGCCAGAGGAGAATGAAGCTAGATTATATATCACAATGTGTAAGAAACTGAATCTAGTCCATTTCTGGAATCTGTGTTCCCCACGAAGCTATAAGAACTGGGTCTTCATGATCTAGATTTGTTGAACAATTTTGAACTTCAGAACTCATTTGTAACGAAAAGATCTGTTTATAACATACAGTGCTTTTTGTAGACAACAGTTTAACAGTCTTCCACATTTACCTGTAACTAGTTCCCACATCAAATAACAACATGATCAGTTTCATCAATGCAGAGATCCCTCTGCTCTCCTCTTCAATATGTGATACAGAGTCACAGAACATAATTTAATTCATTTGCTGACTGACTAGGAGGACAAGAAGCTCTATATAGTCTCCTGCCACTGAGCCCTGGAGTTCACTTATTCCTGCACTTGTTGACTTGCCCCATGTTACTGTAGAATTTCTCAGGAGACACCTAGTTTCCTCATTTCAGGAGGTCAGATAAGCTTAGTTCATTTCAAGTTTCAGCATTGGTCTCAAAATAGATCATATTTCTTAATAGGCCTACTTTTAAAACCATCACATTGTCACAATTTTTTTTTTTGTATTAGTAACTTGTCTCATTGCTGTGTCACAAAAACCTGAACAATATTACTTAAGGAAAGAAAAATTGGTGGGTGGTTTACCTTTGAGAGGTTGCAGTATTTCTTGGTGATGACAGATTGGTGGTAAGTCACACTCCATCATCAAACAGAAATGGAGGGCAGACAGGAAGTCATGTTTTCAATGCCAACTTTCAGCAACCCACTTTCTCCAGTAAGACTCTATCTTCTGAACTCCCCATAACTCTCCAAAATTGTACCACTAGTGTGGTCTGTTTAAGTAGTTGAAACCCGAAAACAAAGACTAATATGGAAATACAATGTAAAGTTACGCATTGTTCAGCAACAGAATATGTTAAATAAATGCTCTAGGAGGATTTTTACTTATTTTGTGATCATTATATAGCATATGTTTTTAAAAATGCCATAAATTTATTGATTACTGAGGTGTGGTGTTTTGAATAGGAATAGTCCACATAGACTCATGTGTTTGAATGCTTGACCACAGGACATGGCACTATTATGAAGTGTGTCATTGTTGGAGTAGGTGTGGCAATGTTGGAGGAAGTTTATGACTAGACAGTGGATTTTATGGTCAGAGAAACTCAAGCCAGGCCTTGTGGCTCAAAGTCTCTTCCTTCTGGCTGCAGATCAGGATGTAAAACTCTCAGCTACTTCTATAGCACCCTGTCTGCCGATGTGCCACAATGCTACCCACCATCTAAACTGTAAGTCATCTCCAATTAAATTATTTCCTTTATGAGTTGCCATGATTATGGTGTCTCCTCACAGCATTAATATTCTAACCAAGACATTAGACTATGCATTTTAGCTTGTTGTTCCCAAGCTGTAAGTATGAATAGTATATTATAAACAGATTAATTACCATGTTAGTAAAACAATAATAATGCGTGCTTGAACATTTGTAATCACATGAGTATACTAAAAGCATTTTTTCATTCACATGTTTCAACTGTATTGTACTCTTGTGTTAGACAAGACTGATTTTATCTGTGCAGCCCATCACTGAACAATCTGTATGCAGAAATTGAGAGAAATATATTTGAAGTTACACATTTCATCTTAATAAAAGTTTCACATGATCTCCAGTATCATCATCTTCATCTTCCTTGTTCACATATGCAAAAGATGTGGTAAATATTTATTGATTAAACTTAAGACATTACATGAAACTTATTTGAGGCATCTACAGATGAGTTAATGAAGATGATGATTTCTATCATTTTTAGTAATATGCAAAGACAATTGAAACAAAATGTATAATGACCTTTTATTTAAAAAAATAATTTGAAAATTTTGCTGATTTGAATAAATAACAGAAACTATTGATATAAAAAATTTTAATAGAAAACAAAAACACAAGTTATAATTATGGTAGAGTAAGTTAAATTATTAACCTTACTCCCAAAGCAAATATTTTCTTTAAACTTTGTAAGTAAATGTTACAAGGAATTTCAAACAATTAATGAATAATTCATTGTAATTAAATGTCAGTTTGCACAGTGTATTTTAATGACTAGTATTTTCTGAATACATCTCCAATTGAAGCAAATTTAGTGTTTTAAATGTCTTTTAAACTCATAACATTTTGGTATTTTTGGTTAGACTTTTAAATTAGTTCTCTTATTTACATAACAATGAAATATTATCAGTTATACAACACTAATATCTTTTAATATAGAACTCAGTTCAATTTTAGTCAATTGATAAGAGAATCCTGTCTTATTGTCACTGCAGCTAAATTATAAAACATGAAATTGTGCATGTGTGCATACACAAAAACACATGATCACATAGTTGTCCTCAATGCATTTTCATATTAATTTTGTAAGTTTAGCATTATAAAGTTTGGGATTTTACGAGTAACTTCTTTTCAATATTATTTTTCTGTAATTGTGTCACTCTTAATAAAACAATATATGATAGTAAATTATTTTTACTAATCATCGTGGTTGGGGCTTTGTTTGTTTGCATGTTGTTTTTGTTTGTTTTGTTTTGTCTCTGTGACAAATTTCTTAGGAAAACATTTTGAAATGAAGAAAACATATTTTGATGCACAGTCTCAGAATCTCAGCCTTTATTCACCAGCTCTATCTAAAGATTTTATGTTTTGGTGACCAGGAACATCGTGGCAGAAGGGGAGAAGAGAGAGCAAAAATTATCTCTGAATGGCTACCTGGAAGCAGAAACTCAGAACTTAGAAAATATATTTTACAAGGGTACATATATGTGCTGTGAGCACATTTGTGTGTTTACATGAGTATAGGGTACATGTGTGATGGGCACAATCATGGTTTTTTATGATGACTGTCAAGGCCACAGTTAATGCCAGGTGTCTCCCGCCATTAATCCATGCTTTACTTATTGATACAGGCTCTCCAGCAGAACCCAGGCCTCAAATGTTCATCCATTTATTAAGAAACCTTTCCTCTGTACCTCCTATCTTGTCTCCTACATTCTAGAATCATTTATCTCCACTTATTGATATGGGGTCTTTAGCAGAACCCAAACCTCAACAATTAATCTTATCTAGTAAGACATCTTGTCATACTAATCCCTCTCTTCTCTCATGAATTCTAGAATTGAAGAGTTTTGATGACTACTTCTAATATTAACACTTATGTATATTTTTTTTCTCACCAACATGATGAACATCTTCTCTACTGAGCCACCCCCCTAGTGGCTCGATATCGATTTCATCTCTATGAACAGCCCTGGTGATTTACTTCTTTCAATAAAGTCCCATTGCCAAAAAAATTGCAATTCCCTGATGAGTGAATTTATAAATCTGTAACTAAAGTAAACAAATAAGTATGATGGAAATTCCTTTAGATTATCACCTCTATATCACTAAATAGTGGCTGGAAACTTATCCTTCAATAGAGTTAAAACATTTCATGGCCAAACCATAATATTCAGGAAGGAAAATATATTATTGACATGTTAATATAATTTCAATATTACTGTTCTATAACTAATATAGCTAGTAATACTACCATAAGAAATGTCTAAGTTTTCAAGCACTGCTCAATGTTTTCATACATAACTCTGGAAACTTCTTTTGCAATGCTAGAGGCTATTAACTGTCCAAATAGTTACATCTTATAATATCTTGTGCATGACATAAGTCTGACTTATTGTAACATAAATAAAAAAATAACTTTAGATGATCTCATCTATATATAGTAGCATTGAGAAAAAAATCATGTGTAGTTATATGCTCCTTTAAAGGTTATAGATTACTGAATGTGTAAAATATGAAGAGTAAACTTTGTCTATAGGAATCTCAACTCATAACTAAGGATAGGTTAAAATGAACACAAGATATGTGAATGATATATTCCCGGTAGATGAAACTTGAAATTAGGAGTTACCATATTTATGTGAGAAAAGGTTCATATTATATGAACATAGTATAACAAATGAATTAGGTTAATGTATATTGACAAAATCAAGATGCCAGCAAAAGTTAAGTATTGGTAACAAATTTGCATGTAACATTGGACCAACATAATAAAGTGAGTATTAATAGACATAAAGGTGAGGTGAACATTAATACAATAAGAGTACATAATATTATCACTATAATCTCAATGATGGACTGTTAAGCCTCACAGAAAATCAGTAAGGAAGAGCATGGCTAAATACAACCTTGAGCCAAATGTACACTAACAGACATATCGAGAGCCATTGCATCCAATTGATACACAGTATACATTTTTATAATTTACACATGGGACATTTTTCTGGGGTAGATGATAAACTAATATCAGATTGATTCCCAAAGCCTTCCAATATGTACAAAATTGTATGAAGTACACTTTTAGTAACAATGCCTCAAAACTGAATATAGATATAAAATTATACAAATACATGAAAATTAAGCAGCATGCTTTTGAGAAACTAATAAACCAAGAACAAGAATGAAACAAAAAATAAATTAAACAATTATTTAAGTATAGCAAGTTTGAGGGAATTATAAGTCATTAAACATCCAAAGCAGTAGTAAATAGGTGTATTTACAGTATCCCAATATAAAGTAATTATAGAAATACAGGAGTTGGTTTGAGACTGTATCCAATGCAGTACTAGACTATTGGGCTTACATTATCCAGCTATAAAAATAATTGCAGAAATATAGGCATTTGGATGAAAAGATCTTCACGAGAGTCTCTTACTTGAACACTCGGCCTCTAGTTGGTGGCACTGTTTGGGAAGTTTAACAGACGTGTCCTTGATGAAGGAATTATGTCATTAGAGACAAGCCTTTAGCAGAATTTAAAGAAGCACCCATTTACAGTTGTTCTCTCTGCTTCAAGCTTGTGGTTCAAGATGTAAGTCCTCAGCTTCTTGGTCCAGTTACTGTGCCTCTTGCTTGTCTCCATGCCTCCTACCATGATGGATTCCTATAGTTACCAGGCCTCCTGCTTGTCGCCATGGCTCCCATCATGATGGATCCTATTCTGGAAACTTAAATCAAATTAAACCTTTTCTTCTATAATTTGCCTTGGCCATAGTGTGTGTTTTATCATGACTAGAGAAAAGTAGCTAGTATACAACCTACAGAGATCTACACAGATGTACTCTTGTAAAAGTAAGATATTCAAACCCTACATGTATGAAAAACTGTGCAAATATCATGGTAACTATAAGAAAGAACTATGCTTTGTGTTGGAGAATGTACACTCTTTCAGCAGAAAACCAAAATGCTCTTTCATGCTGAGTTTTTCTGACCTGGTTAAAATACATCTGTCATGTGTGAGCTGGCCAGTGAATGTCAGCATATGCCACTTTCAGACATGTCTTACCCTGCCAGGATTGGTGCTGGTTGTGTTTGCCCTTGCCAACATTATGAGAAACACATACTTGTTTCTCTTTTCAGGTGCCAACCTCCAGCATACTTTGAGCCAGAAACTGAACAGATTCCCTCTGCACTGCTACCCTGCCTGGCTTCATATCATATACAACCCTCTTATCAATTCTTAGCATTTCTGCCAGCAGCACAATGAAAAATGTAATGAGTAATTTTGGATATGCTGAGCAAATTTTTTTTTTTTTTAGTCTCACTGCTTTAAACCAGCTCTATTTAAAATGGAATAAGTTACCTCAAAATATGACATAAAATTGATATGGCAGGAAATTCTGTTTTTTCCCCTTCCTTCTGTCAGATGGCTCAGTACAAAAATCACATCTTGTTTGTTCTAAAATTTCTTTGCTGGGGAAATTGTAAGACAACAAGTTCAAAAATGAAATATATAAACTAAAAACAAAATGTAAAACAAATCAAGTCATAAGGAAATTACTCTCCATTTCTTCAATCATGAAATCATATTTCCCAATAGCCAGATCTTCTATCCCATATCCAAGTACTATTATACATAGGTGGTAAGTTCCAGAAAAGTTGAGGATAAAAACCCCAAACAGCAAGTACATCTAATAACCAAAATTCTCCTCTCTGCTTTGGTGGAAAGTAAAAGGAAACTTTAGTAGAAAATAATTCCAATTAATTGTTCACAAGCCAATGGGACTTTTTATTAAAATTTATATGTATTTTTAAGATATTTTCTGCTGTCAAAATATTTTCTATCTTATTTATTTTATAGAGAAGAGAAAAATTTCAAAGATTTTAAAGGGGAGGTTCTACATTGTTAGTGGCAATTTCCCTACTTCAGAAGTCTAATTAGTTTTGAGATAGTTAATTCTACTATAGTAAAGACAAGTGTAGCTCAAATGAACAGTTTGATTTAATGCTGAAGGCAAGTGATGTTTTTCAATAAATTAGGTCAAAATAATTCATGATATACAAGATATATTTTGCAATATGTCTGAAAATGGCTTAAAATCCATGGATCTGTTTCATTGTATTGAGTGTCAATACTGAGTCATTAAGAAACTATATAATTAAGACTTCGAGAATACCATTATTTTAACTTTCCTAGGAAATCTAATTAAGTTACTGAGATATGAGATATATGTTTTGTAGTGACTTTCATAAATATAATGAAATTAACAAGATAATAATAATAATAATAATATAATTAATTTAATATGTAAAAAACATAACCCATCACCTTACTTTTTATTGAGCTTGCTTTCACCCTCACAGATAATCAGTTGGATTAGTTGGGAGAGGCTGCAGTGAAATCAACATATGGACATGTCTTCCAAACCTTTTCCCATAAGACTATACACTTATTATTGAGGAGAATAAATGTTCACATAAAATCAAAAAGAGAATTGTAAACCATGGTGTACAAGCAAACTACCAGTAAGATATAAAATTTCCCATACAAGTCATCATATGACAAATAGTCTACCAAAACACTATTGATTTAATTTGTGTTGGCCATATTGCTGGGGATATGGCCAACCCTTAAGTGTAGTTTATATACTCATTAACATTCTAATGGAGAAAATTGAAAACTCATTTTGCAAGCAGTTTTCAATGCAAGATAGCATCTTAGTTAGGGCCAAGAGTCCCTGTCCACCTTACCCTCTCTGAGTCTGTGCTCATTCTGGCTTTGAAACTGTTCATGTGTCAGTCTTTGAGTTAATATATATGTCAAGAATGTTATATCTGGGAGATGCTGCTTTCTTGGATTTATTCATCCCTTTTGGCTTTTCAATTTTTTATAGAAATAGAACAGTAGACAGAGATGTATAGGAAACAAAATCAAATCTGTCTAATAAAAGCATTTATAATTATGAAGTACAAATAGCAGAATCATTATATTATATATATATTATATACTATATATATGTATGTATATATGTATGATTGTATGTATGCATGTTTAGGTCCAGATGACTCAAATGGGCAATTGATATATTTCTAAATAACAAGCAAGTGTAACTAAATGGTTATAAACTAAACATTTTCCCAGAAAAAAAAGTTACATTAATATTGTCATTTATAGTGAAAATTATTATTATTTTAAAAATTACTTGATGCCATCTTCAGTGTGCAATAATTCAAATTATAGAAAAAAAAATGATACAGATATGAAAACTTAGAGTTATCTTCATCTTTTAAAATTCAATGCCATTTTGTTTTCCAATATTTAAAGCAATCAGTCATGCAGTTCTATTATATTGTCATAAGAAATCACTACAGAAATTTATACAGTAATGTAATTTTATTTATCAATATCTTATCAAATAAGTTCAGTCAGACTATAGTAAAAGGATTTTCATAACCAATAGTAATCAAGCTCTGGTTTTTGTATTTTTTGATTCAAGTGTACCATATATTTAGTTTTCAAAAGTAAATGTTTCTATTGTGAGTTTTTATACTACATAAAAAATAGAGTAAAATATACAAATCAAGAAACACATTTATATCAAATATGTGTTGTCAGTTTTAAAACTAACAATCACTGTAGGAAGGTATCGCGGTTAAATAAGGATCAGGATAAACAAATAGGCCGAATAGATGTTTATTCCGGAAGAAATAACTTACAACCTAGACAGATGAACACCAGCAAATTCCACTGGATGCTCCCCTGTCTGAGTCTCGCCAGCAAGAGAGCTTTTCCCTGCTCTTCCTCTGACCTCCTTCCACAGGTCATTTCCACCCATGGCTCCACCCACCTTCAGTGCCACAGAAGGACTATCTCACTACAGGAAGGAGTTAGAGCACATTTCATTGTTTCATCTGAAAAGATATGTTTTTTATTAATATTTATTTTACATTATGACAGCAGTTGCTTCCCTTTCCCTCCTGTCCTCCAATTCCTTCCTTCCCACTTCCCCTCTCTTCTCCTACTGAAGTTCACTCCTCCTTGGTTTCTGTTCAGAAAAGAGCAGACCACTTTTGAATATCACCAAAGCATGACTTATCAAGGTGAAGGAAGACTAAGTTCATCTTACTTTAGGGCTTGCAGGACAACCAGTAGGTTGGTCCCAAAGCCAGCAAAAGAGTCAGACATAGCCCCTGTTCCAACCATTGGGAGTACCACAAGAGGATAAATTTATACAACTATCTCATGTATGCAGAGGGCCAAGTCCCATGCAAGCTCACTGGTTTTAGGTTGTCTTTGTGTGAACTCTTATGACCCAAAGTTAGTTAAGTTCTAATTCATGGGTTTTCTTGTGGGGTCCTTGAGCCCTCTGGCTCCTACAATCTTTCCTCCCTCTCCATAGCAGGATCCCCCACAGTCAGTTTGACTGTGAAGTCTCTTTATATGATTCTATCAGTTTCAGAATGATGTCTCTCTGGTGATAATAGGGCTACATGCCATTCTATGAATATAACAGAATATCATTAGGCACTATTACATTGACAACATATTTTTTTCTCCAGTTGTGTTTGATTCTATCCTAAAGCTGTCCAGCCTCTCAGTCCTACAATTCCAGGCAATATCAGGGGTGCACTTATTCTTATAGCATCTGTCTCAGTCTGGACCAGTCAATGATTGGCCACCCAACAACCTCTGTACCCTTTTAGCCCCTCATATCTTATATGCAGGACAGACTGTAGGTCGAAGGCTTTATGTCTTGATTAGTGTTCTAGTCCCTCCACTAGACGCCTTGGCAGGTATCAGGAGGGGGATAGTACAGGATACTGGTATCCACTATTGTTAGAGTATTAGCTGAGGCCATCCTTGTAGATTCCTGGTAGTTTCCTTTGTACCAGTTTTCTGCTGGACCCCAAAATGACCTTTTTCAAGGTGTCTCTTTCAGTACTGTTCTCCAATTCCTCTAACGCCTGATCCCATGTGTTTGCTTCCTCAGCTTACCACACCCCCACCCCACAAAATCTTGCCAGGGAGATTGGAGTCCCCAGCTGAGCAATCCTTGTTCCTTAGTTTCTCTGGGCTATGGTTATCCTATACTTTTCAGCTAATATCCGCTTCTAAATGAGTACATACCATGTTTGAGTTTCTGGGTTTGACTTACCTCATGCAGGATAATATTCTTCTAGTTCCATCCATTTCCCTTCAAATTTCATGCTGTCATTATTTTTTACAGCTGTGTAATCCTCCACTGCATAAATGTACCACAATTGTTTTTTATTCTTTCTTCAGTTGAAAATATTTACCTTATTTCCAGGTTCTAGCTATTATGTGTAGAGCCTATATGAACATAGTTGAGCAAGTGTCATTATGACATTATGGAGCATCCTTTGGATATATTCCCAAGATTTGAACAGCTGGATGTGTTTTGGGATCAGGATCTGGAGAGTGGGGCAACTCAGCTTGGAGGCAGGTAATGCAGCTATTTTAAAGGCTGGTGTGTGCTGTAACTGAAGTTATTTTTATATGGAGTGAACTAATTTGCCCTACATTCTATTATTTTAAAATGAAAAATTCTAACAAAGAAATGTCTTATTCATTGGTTTTGTTGCTATATATAGCTAGTGTTTGTTTTTTGTTTGTTTGTTTGTTTTTTGTTTTTTCAAGACAGGGTTTCTCTGTATTGTTTGGGAACCTGTCCTGGAACTAGTTTTGTAGAGTAGGCTGGCCTTGAACTCACAGCAATCCACCTGCCTCTGCCTCCTGAGTGCTGGGATTAAAGGCATGCAATACCTGGCTACATGCCAGATTTTTGTATGATTTGGGATTCAGGTAGGTTTTTTGTTTTCTTAATAAGTACTGAAATTTTCTTAATTTTATTCAGATTGAATTAATAGCAACCATAAACCCTAATATATAAAGGCCCAAAGAAAAAAGGACTATTTTTTCATGTATAAAATTTAATTAATTGATTATAATCTATAAATTATGTATTTATGAATAGATTATAACTTGCATTATCGTCATCATCTACAACTTAAAGTAATTTCTAAAACAATTTTTCAAGCTTTACAGTTTTCTAGCTTTACAGTTTTTTATAAATGAAAAGATTTTTATTCATGGAAATTCACTTTTATATATAATTTAAAATCCAGTTATTTTATAATATAAGATGTTTATTTAACGACAGCTCTTATTTTATTCAAGTATTTTTCTTGGTTGATTATATTTAAGAAATAACAGCTTCATTTAATTTTATTTATCCTTTGAAGTTTAGTTTAATGTGAGCATTTCATCTTATGTCACATAGTACAATAATAACAGCACAAATTAGTATCATATTTTATAACTGTAATTCAGTGAAACAAAACAAAACTTCAGCTATGTTATTATACTTTGCTAAACCTCTCTGTAATTGACAGAAGCACAATGTTTAATGGATGGCTTGGTTCACATCATCCAATACTAACCAGCTCCACAGAGCAAAGTGACAGGACATAAGCATTTCAAACATAATAATGCAGGACAATGATTGTTTATTATATCATAATCAAAAGGCAAATCTATCTCTGCAATATAATTTTGTGAATTGATGTTAGTTAAAATTAGGTTTATAATTGCCAATCATATTCTATTACTTCCTGTTAATTCTGAAAGGTAGAAAATTTTAACCCTAACTTGTACAACAGCACCTGCAGTTCTGATGATATGTGTGTTGCAGTTCAAAGCTAACTCAGAAATCACATCATGTAGTCAAGGAGCAGTTTAGTAGACACATTTGTTTTACCTTTGTGTGTTAGAGATTTGAAGGAACTTGCTTTTTGTGCATTATTCATTTGTGATATTATTATGCAATTGTTACAGAGGCGATTTATCCAATTAAAATTCCTCAGAAATTATGAAATTAATGTTATTATAAGTGAAGAGCATTTAACTAAAACAAATAATTTTCCTTTAAAGAATTTTTTCCTCCTTAAAATTTGTTTCTACAAATGAGAAGATTCATTTATCAAGGCTATACTAACCAAAGTCCCTGAAGTCCCAGCACCAATGGTGCAATGATCCTATAATCTAGTTCAAAGGAACTTTTCTATTTTTTAAATATAATGCTAGTAGCCAATGGCTAGAGATTCTTATTGGCTAGCTCATTATAAATGATTAACTCATAATTACTAATATATGTGTTTGTACATGGTCTTATCTTACCGAGAATGCCAGACCCACATCCTCTCTTCCTGAGATCACATTATGACTCTATTCACTCCTACATCTCCCAGAATCCTCCTTGTCATCAAGTCCCTATTGGCCAATAGTGCTTTATTCTTTAACCATTGATAGAAACATATCTAAAGAATGACATCTCCCATCATTTTCTCTTTTCTCTCTAAAATTAAAGGAAGGATTTTAACTTTTACATAGTAAAAATATATAACAAAACAGTTATCAACAAAGAACTATAGTAACAATATTTGGTCTATTTACACTTAGCAAGATTTAAAGATATCATCTATCATATCTTTAATCATAACTAAGGAAAACTATAACCATAACTATTTGTCTTCAATTCCATCAAAGATCACACAAGGGTAGTACATAAACTCTAGAAATGATAGAGACAACTTGCTGACTGGTCAATCACCCAAAGTTCTTCTGTAAAGTTTCATCGTAAGCCCATAGGCCATAGTGTGTCTGGCAGACTCCTCAGCAAAATAGGAAATTTTTACATTGTCCACATGTATTGGAAGTTAGTCAGTCTATGTTTTCTGTGTCCTGTAGAATGTCTGCTAGACTATTCATGAAGCAGGAATCCTGTAGCACTGACCATCTTGCTTCAGCAGCCATTTTTCTGTGTCCTGCATTCTTACTTTAAAAAGCATAAAAACAGTCTAGACAAGTGCAGTATCTTTCCCAAAAGGCCAGTCTTAACATATCAGAAGCAAACTCCATAACAAATGGCATCCACAGTTCTGAAAATATTATTTTCTTTCTTTTTGGCCCAGATTCAAACCTAGTGTAACACATTGCATTTAGCTTCCATGTTTATTTATTTTCTTTAATTTAATACAGTGTCTCAGCTTTTCTTACTGATTTAAGACCATGACAACTTGAAAATTACACTCAAGTTATTTTGTAGAATTTCTGGCCAGTAACTTGTGACATTTCTCTCTATATTGTGCCAGTATACTTCATGATTGAAATACAAGAATATAATTGTGTTCATCAGAAATAATGGAGAAGTGACCCTTCTCCTTTAGTGTGCCACTGTAAGAGGCTGACAGATTGTCACTTAAAATAAAATACTTGCATAACATTATTTTACTTTTGCATTGTTATTTTGACAATGCAATTCTGTGCAGTAATAGAATATATTACTAAGATATTATAGATTGTATTTTTAATGATTTTTCTTTATTGTTCCATTATTCCAAGTGTGTACTTAAAACTAACACTCATAAACATGTAGTAATGTTGTATTCATTGGACTTTCCTGTACCATATCCTTCCACCTGGTTGTTATCACCTGTATAAGGAGTAATACAGTAATATTTTTTAGAAGAAAGGAAAACAAATCTTCCCACATGGCTACACATAAAATTTGATTTACCTTCACCCTTCACCCATGTGTCTTCTAGATGTGATTCACTCTCACAGAGGTCAATTTAATAAAAGAAGTTTCAAATATTTTACTGAGTAGCCAATATTGAAGAAAAAAATAATAGAAATATCAAAAATGATTGTGAATCCTCAGGATAATTCTCAGATATTTGAACGTTGCAAGAAATGTGGTTTTCCCTGAATTTAGTTGAAGAAATGTGATTTCCTTTGAATGTGTAAGTGGTGAAATATTTTGTCTTTGTGAGTTATTTTATCTCTGAGTAGTACAGCATCTTACTGAGCAATCCTACAGATCACTAATTTGATCAAAGTGGACCTGTTTCAAGAAAGTCATTTCTCTAATATCCAAAACACAATCTTGTACCAGCCCTGGGGTGATGTAAGCTGGCTTCTGGGTTTACCCTTAACAACAGTCTTTTAAGTAGTTTACTCCCTTATGTAGCTGCGGGGCAAGGATATAGCACTGGATTATATACAAAGTGCTGATGTGTTGAAATATAGACATACATAATTAATCTAATACTTATTTCCAATTTGCGTACATTATGATATCACACCATTCCAATATTTAACCTTCGCAAGTGTAAAGGAGGATCATTGAATAATGATCATATTGTTGATTTCCATAAAATAATTAATTCAATATATCTCCACCATAAGATATGCAGTTTCAGCGTCATAGAATATATTTCTGGGGTGTAATAAAATGCACTTGGCTTCAAGAAAAAGTTATATAACTCACAAATAGGACATAGAAAATTAACAGTAGTACTGCCATTACAATGTGAATCCTCTAAATGTCCTTCCTCATCTCTTGTTCTATAAATTTATCTCACCTTTATTAAAAACTATATGGATTTCAAAATCAAGTCATTTCATATATTTTTGTAAGTATAGTTGCTATATGCTTACTGAAAGCCAAAGCTCAGTAATTTGTCATAATTTTACATGATTCATGTTGTTGAAATTGTTATTTCTATATCACCTGAGCTGGTGCATGTAAGTTACAGCTACTGAGACTTGTACTTAGTAAAAGATATCTGATATCTGCCTGCTTCTTCAAAAGAATGCCCTCATCCATATGTCACCAACCTCACTGTAAAGTTATGTTTAGTAGCTGACTTTAGCTGGTGACTGACTCCCATAAGGTTCAAAGTAATTTGCTGAAAGTTAGCAAGTTTTGCACTATAGCTTCAACAAGGGATCAGGCCAAAACTAATCTCTACCTGACATGCCATTATTGCTTGCAGGTTTCTCCTGACCTACATTGTTTTACTATTTTTTTTTCTATTTTCTGAAAGTGCTTTCTTGATATAGCATCTGAAAAAAAAATGATCCTATCACAGACTACTTGTAGAATACTTGGTTTACAGCAATGCCTAACACTAATCACCCTAGGAATATGTCCCTGGAGATGTGATTTCTGGATAGTAAGATCTAAATCATTGGCTTGAGGCATAATTTTGCAGTCATATTGCAAAGAAATTGCTAAGGTCTAAGCCGTGATGGGCCTGAATGGATAAATTGTGAAGAGGTTGCACTAACCATGTGATATCCCCAGGGACCATGAGGAATAGGAGAGATCACAGTCATAATCATAGTCCAACTTGATGTCCTGGCTGTGTGCTTGCTATTAATTGAACTGTAAGAGTGAGAGGCTCAGATCTACAAATGAAAAATTGAAAGCGATACATGGAAACTTGAGCAACTCCATAACATCTTTCATCCATAACACCATATCCTGTAGTTTGTACGTTTCAGCTTAGATATTGGAGAATAGGATTTAATTGTAGAAAGTGGTAGAAATTGAAAGGAGCCTAGAGAACATCTGCACTTTTGGAGTCACTGAAGTGATAGCTAAAGGAATCAGTTTTTCAGTGGTGTAAATAGGCTAGATTAAAAACAAAAAACAAACAAACAAGAACAAAACATAACAAAACAAAAACCCCCAAAACAAAAACCTTGAAATTCTTGTGTGTCTATGACTAAAAGTGTTTACTGCTCTAGAGGAGGTGGGACCTGGGAGTTTGGAGCCTACAAATAAGGCAGAATAAAGTCTCATGAAATAGACAACTTTATTCAGATCATCAGACAACTCATACTCTGAGGGTATAAGCCAATTATAATGAATAAATTGTAGTAAACTCACTCATATCTGCTGTACCTAAGAGGGAAAGAAAAACACATCGCAGTCCCATTGAGATCCCACTACCAGTGCAGAAACATACTGAGTACCAGCCCAGCCTTTGTCTTGTTCCGCCAGCCATTGGCTAGAGGTGAGTCAGGGCCCAATTGAGGCAGCCTCTCCCCTACAACCCCCCTGGGTTGTCCCCTGATACCCCTGCTCCTGTGTCCTGTCCCCATTGAGAGAGCACCCTTGGAGCTCTGATATACCCCCCATCCCCACCGCAAGCCTGCCCCCCAACCTTGTGCCCAACCCTGGCCACTGTCCTGCCCCTCTGGTTGAGCACAAGGCAGAGGGTGGAGCCAACAGTCCACACTACCTCAGGGACTTTTCAGGGACTTTAATATTTAAAATTATCATTGGACTGTGAATATGGACTTCAATAATTTTATAGGGTTTGCTTGGCTGTTTGCTGCTTATGTTATCAGTTCATATTTGTGTTTCAGTAACTACAATTTCACTTGCTTTATTTCCAACCAAGATATAATAACCAGTATTCTCTTTAATGTTGGCTTGCTTAACATAAACTATCTTAGCTTGTTAGTGTCATTGAAAGATGTTCTTCTTCAATTATGACAGATAGTTTTTCTCGATACAATAGTGTAGGTTCATATATATGGCCTATTAGAACTTGAAGTACATTATTCTAGGCTCTACTCTTATGGCTCTCAAAGTTTCCATTGAGAAATCAGACAATATTCTGATAGGGGTTCCTTTCTATGACACACACACACACACACATGCATGCACCCATATGCATGCACACGCACACACACACACACACACACACACACACACATAATTCTGTTTGCAACATATCTTTTGCTTGTATGACCTAATTCTTCTAGTTTGTCTTTGGATTCTGATGATATTGTATAATCTACTTAATGTATTCTATTTATGAGGTTCTTCCCTTACTTTTCTAAATGTGTTATAAAGTTCTTCAATTTAATCTTCACTTGAGCTTACATTCTTTTACATTCTTTTCATTACTTCTGTTTATTTATTCAAGTTTTCATCTGTCATGTTATTCAGTTTTATGCTTGTGCTTTATTGGGAATCACTCAAATTTTTATTTTCTTAGAGTTCAGTGAGGTGCTTGGTTATGTTTTCATTAATATTCTTGAATTTATTAATTAAGTTTATGATTCTCTTAAATGCTGTGTCCTGTAGTCCATCCATTTATATACTTTTTATTGGAGGAAATGTCTTCTACAAGACAGGTCAATGGGACAAGGCACACTGCCTGACCTTTCATACTGTTTATATGATGAAATCTGGGCATTCATTGATTGGCTATGTGTCTGCGAAGATAAATGCCATCTCAGAACCTGTGGATTTGGGAAGACACAGGTTCAGTTAATTAGGCTGGAGAAAGGCCCTGCTCATCAGACTCAGGGTAGGTTTCTGAACTGAGGAATTTTCAGACAACTTCAGACTTCTCAGGTTGGACCAGAGCGGAGGATGTATGGGTCTGCATAGGAGTGGAGGACTGATTGAGACAAGCCAGTGTAGGAGTGTTAAACTTGGATGGTATTGTACCACAGAGCACAGGTAAATAACATTTGTCACGTGGATGAGCTAGAGTTAGAGATATCTCTTTTTACTTTTATATTTTTTATTGCTCATTTTCATCATATGCTCTCCCCTCCACCAACTCCTCCAAGATATGTTCCTTTCTCATCCAGTTCATGTTCCTTCTTGATATCTCTCTGTCTCTGTCTCTCTGTCTCTCTCTCTCTCACACACAAACAAAAAACAAAAAACAACAACAAAAAAATAACTTGGAGATCTCTTAAATAAAGCTTGGTACCTGGGTCCCCTAGTTCCAATGCCAAGTGGTGAGCAAGATAGCTGGCATTGTTTTGTCACTGGGTAGTTGGTAATAAACTGGCACTAAGATTCCTGGCCTAAACTGCTAGATGGAAGTTCATGTTCAGACTTGAAGCTGTCTCAAATAAGCACAGGTAATGTGGTAGCTGAGAGATACAAATCAAAACACTACATCTCAAGATGCCTTAAGTAGTGATTGGAGTCTGGCTCCACAAGCTGATAATGAGATCTGGACTATAAATTTTTAAATTTTGTTTAGACTGTGCAAGATTATGGTGGAATTTTGAGGATGAACTAAATGCTTTTTCAGTATGATGAACTTATTGGGCCAGTATCGCCCTGCAAGGTTCAGTATTTGAACATGTTTTCCACAGTTGATGGTGCTCTTTGTGGGGTTTCTGTTTGGCTCCTAAAACAATTACATCACTGGGGCAATTTTTGGATGTTTATATTCTTTACACACCTCCAGCTAGCACTCTCTGTTTCCTTTTTGTAATTCATGATGTGATCCCTTTCCTTCCTCTTCCTTCTAGCATACCTCTCTGCACTTACTATTTCCCTTAGAACAATGAGTCAAAATCAACTCTCTCTCTCATCCTTAACTTGCCTATAGTTTTCATTATATTAATTATAATATATTATAATACAGCAACAAAAATAACTAATATACTGGGTCAAAAAGTTTTGTATTTTCTCTGTCTCATTAAGTTGATATATAAAAATATTTGCCAGACTATGGTAGAAGCAACACTGATGTTGATAGTAATACTTTTAAGCCAACACAGATGTCATTTCATGCCTATCAATCATTTGCTACAGTATTCAGACCACAGTGGTTTCTTCTGTGTGCTTTTCTGTGTCACAACCTATCTGTTTAATAAAGGTAAGGAATTGGCTCTTCTTGCTGCAATGACTGTTATACTCTTAAAGAGGGCATTAAAGAAAGGCAAAATCAATCACAACTTTTTATTGC
Source organism: Phodopus roborovskii (assembly GCF_943737965.1). Lineage (NCBI taxonomy): Eukaryota > Metazoa > Chordata > Mammalia > Rodentia > Cricetidae > Phodopus > Phodopus roborovskii. Next base: position 4,667,610 of record NW_026126470.1, read on the forward strand.
TACTCATGTAATTCTTTGTTGCATAGCGTCATTTAAATGTGATTCTTGAATAAGAAAGTAAATAAGCTCACAGAGGAGTAATCATCATTTCTTTAAATATTTATGCCATATGGAAAATTTTCCCTCAGCATGAGAAAGTCCATGATATAGAGTATGACTACAAATGAATACATGAGTGAATAAATCTGTATCATGAACTATTCCTCCAAAATTATGACTTTAAACACACATTTCCCAACAATGATTACAGTCTGAGAAAAGACTACAATAAAAAAGAAGCCAGCCACACTTCTAATGTCAATTTATTTCATTCTGGTATAAAAATTACTTTTTCTACCTTGTAGTACTTGATTTGAAATCAATCTTTACCCTCTCCCACCAAAAAAAAGAAGACTTTGGATAAAGGTAATTTTTTTCTTTGCAAAACATGATCAGTTGGAGAAAACTCCTGGGTTAGAGATGAGAGCTTGTGACTATTTCCCCTCCAACCACTGGGGACCAGGCTGGTTTAGATCTATCTAGGTCCTATGAATGCTGTCTCAGTCTTTGTGAGGTATGTGCCAAGGTGTCTAGAAGGCCTTGTTTCCTGGGTGTCTATCATCCCTACTGACTCTTAGGATTTTCTGCCTCCTCTTTTATGGAGTTACATTAGCTTTGAAAGGAGAGATTTGATGGAAAGACCACTTTCTCTCACTGCATATACAAACCACACTTAAAAGCTGGAGAATTGGCCAGATGGCTGAGACCAAGCAAACTCAATGGTATTTTAGGATGCTTTTACATTTGTAACTTTTAATTTTGGTCTCATAATGCTTCATTGTGGCATTTTACTTTTTCACCTTACAGCAATGATATATTATAGTATCTGATTCTATTTGCATGAGTTTTCAATATGTTTGAATGCATGTCCCTCAGTAAGAATGTGCACCTTGTGCTTTCATATTGGTTGGCTCTTTTTTTCCTGTTTAATCACCGAATTTATTTATTTATTTAGTAGCACTGTTCTGGCTTATTTGTTTTTATTATATATTATATATTATTACTATTATTAATATTGACTTTATACATTTTATCTAATGAGAGATAAAGTGCATGATTTGGATGGGTGTGGAATTATGAAGGATGTGGGAAGACTGAGGAGAAAGAGAAACTAAACAGAATGTATTGTATGAATGAAATTCCTCTTTCAATACACAGTAAAATCTTTTGGAAGGCAGCTATGTTTATAGCTATACCTACAATGTCACACTTCTTGTTTTTTAATGATTCATTTGGATCTTAGTATATTTGAATATCTTTTCCCCTTTTAAATTATTTTTCTTATTTTACAAACCAATCCCAGTTCCCTCTCCCTCCCTCACTCCAATATCCCCAACTCCCCCATCTCCTCCCCCACTGCACAGGGGAGGGATCATCAAAATCTGGCAAGTATAGGCACTCCACACTTCCTATAGACTAAGGGAGTATCCCTCCATGGGGAATGTGCTCCCAAATTCCTTTCATACACCAGGAATACATCCTGGTTCCACTGTCAGAGGTCCCCTTGTCTTCCCAGGACTTCTAACTGAGACCCATGTTCAGAGGTTCTGAGCCGGTCCAATGCTGGTTTCCCAAATATCAGTCTGGGGTCCATGAGCTCCCTGATGTTCAGGTCAGCTGTCTCTGTGAGTTTCCTGTAGCCTGGTCTTGTCCCCTTTTGTTGTCACTCCTCCATCTCTGCACCTGGATTCTAGGAGTTCAGCTCATTGTTTAAATATGGGTGTCTGCTTCTGTTTCCATCAGTTACTAGATGAGGGCTCTATGATGCCATATCTGTTAGTTATCAACATAATTAGGAAAGGGAATATAAGGCTACCTTTCCACAGTTTCTCAAATTGTTAAGTGGGGTCACCTTTGTAGGTCTCTGAACATTTCTCCAGAGGAAGTTTTCTCTTCAAACTTATAATGACTTCCTCTATTATGGTATTTCTTTTTTCACTCTTGTCTATTCATCCCCTGACTCAATCTTCCTAGTCCCACACTTTCTCCTCTCCTCCCCTCTTCTTTCTCTTAACTCCCTCTCCATGTACAGCACCCCACCACCACTCCCAATATACCCAGGAGTTCTTGATCCTTTCCCCTTCTGTAAGGGACCTTGTATGAATCTCTTAGGTTCTTCTTTGTATAGTAGTTTCTCTGGTGGTGTGTAATATAGGATGGCGATCCTTTACTCTAGGTCTAAAATCCATATATGAGTGAGTAGTTACCATGCTCCTCTTTGTGTGACTGGGTTACCTCACTCAGAATGGTTTCTTCAAGCTCCATCCATCTGCCTACCAATTTCAAGATTCCATTGTTTTTTTTTTCTGCTGAGTAGTATTCCATTGTGTAAATGTGCCATATCTTCATTATCCATTCTTCAATTGAGGGGCATCTAGGTTGCTTCCAGGTTCTTGCTATTACGAATAATGCTGCTATGAACGTAGGTGAACAGATATCTTTGTTGCATGGATGTGGACCATTAGGATATATGCCTAAGAGTGGAATTGCCAGGTCCTGTGGTAGACTAATTCCCATTATCCTGAGGAACCCCCATACTGATCTCCAAAATTGCTTTACAAGGTTGCACTCCCACCAGCAGTGGAGGAGTGTTCCCATTTCTCCACATCCTCTCCAGCATAAGCTCTCATTGCTGTTTCTAATTTTAGCCATTCTGACAGGAGTAAGATGGTATCTATCTCACAGTTGTTTTGATTTGCATTTCCCTGATGGCTAAGGATGTTGAGCACTTTCTTAAGTGTCTTTCAGCAATTTTGAATTCCTCTATTGAGAATGCTCTATTCAGTTCTGTTCCCCACTTTTTAATAGGGTTATTTGGTGTTCTGGTGACTAGATTCTTGAGTTCTTTGTATATTTTGGAGATCAGCCATGTGTCAGATGTGGCTTCTTCCCAGGGATGCAGGGATGGTTTAACATATGAAAATCTATCAATGTGATCTACCATATAAACAAACTGAAAAAGAAAAACTACATGATCATATCACTAGATGCTGAAAAAGCCTTTAACAAATCCAACACTCTTTCATGTTAAAGGTCTTGGAGAGATTGGGGATAACAGGAACATACCTAAACATAATAAAAGCAATATACAGTAAACCAACAGTCAATATCAACTTAAATGGAGAGAAGCTTAAGACTATTCCTCTTAACTCAGTAACAAGAAAAGATTGTTCACTTTCTCCATATCTCTTCAATGTACTAGAAGTTCTAGCTAAAGCAATAAGACAACAAAAGGATATCCATCCAAATCAAATTGGAAAGGAAGAGGTAAAACTGTCACTATTTGCAGATGATATGATAGTTCACATAATTGACCCAAAAATCTCTACCAAGGAACTCCTACACCTGATAAATACATTCAGCAAATTAGAAGAATGCAAGATTAACTCAGAAAACATATGTAGCCCTACTATATACAGGTGATAAAGGGGCTAAAAAAGAAATCAGAGAAACATCACCCTGTACAAAAGCCACAAACAACATAAAGTATGTTGGAGTAACACTTACCAAACAAGTAAAAGACCTATATAGCAAAAACGTTGTGTCTTTAAAGAAACAAATTGAAGAAGATACAAGAAAGGGGAAAGATCTACCATGGTCTTATAGGTAGGGTCAACACAGTAAGTTGAAAATCTTACTAAAAGCAATCTACAGATTAAATGCAATCCCATCAAAATCCCAGAACAATTCTACAAAGACCTTGAAAGGATATTACTCAACTTTATATGGAAAAACAAAAGACCCAGTATACCCAAAACAACCCTGTACAATAAAGGAACTTTAGGAGACATTACCATCCCCAATTTCAAGATCTGCTATAGAGCTATAGTCCTGAAAACAGCCCGGTATTAGCACAAAAATAGACAGGTAGACCAATGGAATCAAATAAAAAATCCTGATATTAACCCACACACTTATGAGCACCTGATTTTTCACAAAACAGCTATAATAATACAATGGAAGGAGGAAAGCATGGTGCTGGCACAACTGGATGATGGTGTGTAGAAGACTGCAAATAGACAAATGTCTGTCGCCATGCACAAAACTCAAGTCCAAATGGATCAAAGACATCAACATAAATCCAGACACACTGAACTTCTTAGAAGAGAAAGTAGAAGGTACCCTTGAACAAAATGGTACAGGAGTCTGCTTTCTGAATATAACACCAGTAGCTCAGACACTGAAATCGACAACTAATAAATTTGACCTGCTGAAACTGAGAAGCTTCTGTAAGGCAAAGGACACAGTTAACAAGACCAAAAGGCATCCCACAGACTGGGAAACGATCTTCACCAACCCCACAATGTCACAATTCTTAAATTCCTTTATTTTTTTTAAATGGATTTTGCTTTTATTTAGTGTTCACATGAGCCAGTAGGTGCATGTGTATTTGTGTGCATGGACAAGTGCCAAGATATTCATATAGAGGACAGAAGACATCTTGCTGTAGTTTGTTTTACCTTTCCACATGTAGGACCTCCAGTCATCCCGTTTCGTAGTAAGCACCTTTTTATAATGATCCATTACAGTGGCCAACTCTTTTTTTCTAAGTCTTGAATAAAACGCATAAGGGTTTTATATAACATCACTTTTAAGGCTAAGGTTATTTTAAATAAATAACTTTCCCTCAAATAACTTAATTTTCATTTTCATGAGGATTATAAAACAATACTCACTTCCTCCTCTTTAATTAAAACATATAAAATGATTTCTAATTGATTGTACTGTGTTGATAGGATTTGTTATATATTACTTTACATATGTATATATACATTTATTTTAGCAAATATTTACATGTATACTTATGCATATTGGAAAGCATGAAGCTCATTGATGTATAAGGGAGTGAAGTTTGCAATGAGCTCTGTGCAATAAACATTTGGATGTGATTTTTTTTTATAAAATAGTAAAATGTTCAAATATATCACGATCATGTCTTAAGCAAATTAGTCATTTTCTATTTTGTTGTATAACCGTATTAAAACATTCAAATGTCATTGTAAACAATAACATTATATTCATTTGTTTAGAAATAAAACACATGGTTCAAAGTCATACATTAATCAATAAGACAGACAATATAACTTCATTTATGTTGGGAGTTATGTGCTGTAATAGGATATGCCAAGGGAAGAAATAGGATTCCAGCCAACTAAAGCAATATTTATATTGCCTTCCCAAATTAAGTGACTCAAATGCTTCTTCAAAGTGATGATATAATACAAACAAATTTCTAGAGTCTTTTTAGAAAGTACAATTTGCATCTGTTGGAAGCATGTGCAACTTGTATAGCTTTATCAATTAGTTTAAATATATATTGTTTTAAGTATGCAAGCAAATAATACATTTTTCAATACTTTATATTATTTTAAAACCATGATTTCAAATTTATATTTCTGTTTATATTTTAATTTGAATGGGGCTTTTCATATTTTCAAACATTAAGGATCAGTACCACCATTATTTTAAGTTTAATCATTTATTGCAATATTAACATAACAGCACTTTTGTGTGCTACACTATGAAAATCATGTAAATTTCATTTAATCTCAAGATTTAGATTTTTCTCTACATGTTTTCCACAAAGTCATATAATATCATTCATCAATTTCAATGAACTGAAGTAAAGGGAAACGATATTAGTTGTGGAGTATGTTTGGAAAATAATTTCATTACTATCTAAAGTAATTGTTTAAAAGAAATTACAAAGCATTATGTTCTATGTTGTTTTGGGAGTTGTACCCAATGAATCTAGAAATTGTGATATCATTAAAATCAGCTAGGTTTGTATGTTCATCTTGTCATTTTTTTCCTTTTGTGTTCTTGCTTGTTTGTGTTTTGTTGTTCGAGATAGGCTTTCTCAGTGTAATAGCCCTGGCTGTCCTGGAACTCACTTTGTAGACCAGGCTGGCCTTACCCTCACAGAGATACACCTGCCTCTGCCACCCAGAATGAGCAAAATAAGATGTTGAGATCACTCTGAGACAAGACAAGCTGCAAAGACCAGACCAGACCAGATGCCTAGAAGAAGTAAAATTGATCTTAGCTTCTTGGAGGAAGCTTAGGCCATCTGAGTCACTGGGAAAGAAAACGTTTGAGCTCTAGGGTTCCTGCTTTTGTTTACTCTTCCCCTTCTGATGCTCCTATATAAACCTCGCCAAGTTGAACCTCAGTGATATCTGTATTTTGGTCTATTGAATGCCAACTATCTGAGGTGAGCAGGAAAAGTTTTTCACACTATGAGGCATGGAAGTGAAGGGAGAAAATAATATATTACAATTATTTTAAAAAGTAACAAAATAGAAAGTAAAATGTCTATTGCTAAACTTTGATAAAAGAAATTACCAAGTGTTATCTGCAAATGTTTTAAGTATTGTGGTATGAACTACTACTTGTTTATTAAATAAATATGAGCACATGGTAGGTATTTATAATGTTCTATACTGAGGGGCCCAAGTCCTCACTTAGACAATTCAGCAATGACAGGCTGCAGAAAAGACCCTGAAAGATGTAGGCCCCTGACTCAGCAGGATTGCTGTGCTCCCAACCTTGCCTGACATTGCCCTAATTACTAAAACACACACACACACACACACACACACACACACACACACACACACACACACACACACACAGGATATGCCCCATATAGTAAAGAACCAATCAGAGGCTAGACTAGCAGGCTGTGGATGCTCTTTACTGATAGAGATGGAATACAGCAACCACAGAAACTGTCACCACATATAGCACGTTTTCTGTTAACCCCAGTCCAGAGGTATGCCCATCCTGAGACTTTTGCTATGCCATTTGCAGACCCACAAACCCCTCCCCCTTGCTTTATGCCTAACACATGCCCTGCACAGCTGCACCACTGCTGCATCAGACAGACAAGAGACCCCACTTGGTACTTGAAATTCACGACTCTTTGCTTTTTCATGGGATCTGGGCTCTTAGAGGTCTTTGGAGGTCTGGACTCAGGGCACAACAATATGTTAGACCTTAATAATTTAATATTATTCCAGTAAATAAAATAATTTTGAGATCAAATAGGGAGATAATACATTTGCAAGATACTTCAATTTTATAAATGTAACCTTCAGTGAAAATAAGGTCATTTCTTTTAAGAATAGAAAAAAATATGCTTAAATAGTAGTAAAAGGGAATTTAACATATTTTAAGATTAATCTGTATTAATTCATTGTTACAAATTAATATAATAATCAATGACTTCATATCCGGGACAGAAGATGATTTAGTAAGATGAATTTACCCTTCAGTATTGGTATTAAGAGAAAACAATTTGACTTTACTTAATATGCTGCATAGTTGTGTCAACTTGATACAATCTAAGGCATTTCAGAGGAGGGAACCTTGATAAAGAAAATGTTTCCATAAGATCAGGTTATAGGCAAGACTGAAGTTATTTTCGCAATTATTGGATTGGGGAGTTCCCAGCCCATTGTGGGAGGATGCTATCCTTGGGCTAGTGGTAGTGGGTTTTTAAATAAAAAGCTGGCTGAGCAATCAATGATGAGTAAGCCATTAAGCAGTTTCCCTCCATGAACTCTGTGTCAGCCCCTGCCTAGGTTCCTGCCCTGTTTGAGTTCCTATTCTGACTCCCTTTGATGATGAACTTTTATGTGGAAGCTTAGGCTGAAGAAAACCTTTCTTTCCCAGGATGTTTTGCCATGATGTTTTGTCACACCACTAGGGGAGGTTTGTTTAATAATTTTGAAACTTTGAGCTGGAATAGTCATTGAGAGATGAGAGCTCAGTAGTGTGTACCGTAGGAGCGTACCCGGCATAATGCTATTGCGAGCAGTGCAGAAAATGGAGGGAGTGGAATGTTTCAGAAAGAAGTTTGAAAACTCTGTCTGGGCTAGTTGCTATTTTTGAATTCATATTCATTCCCGTTAGCTGGGAATCGAGAGTCATCCATGATTATCTAGATCCTGGAAGTGAAATTTTTACATTACTAGAATAATTGCTGCTAGTTACCTGGAAATATGAAATTATCTGGGATTAAGAAGAGAGCTGCGAAACTGACTGAGAACTCATCTGAGAAGTGGCTCCTCAATGTCAAGACATACAAGCTTGTTCTAGAAGGGGCAGTGTAGGAGTCATCCAGATGATACTGGTTTTGAAGGCATGGAGAGGTCATGGAGAGCAGCTAAAGCTTGGCACTGAGAGAGGCCAGGAGAGAACAATAGTCAAGGCACAGCCTTGGGGGTAGTGAAGGCACGAAGTTGAAGGAGTTTTATAGATATTTTGAGGCTTTGAATCATAAAAAGAACATATGAAAGGCTACTGGTTGAAGTGCAACCCAGTTGAAGCAGAAGACATGGCATTTTGGAGATTTCTACAGTGTGAATGACCTCCAAGAACAGAAGCAGTAGTGAGAGGAGCTTGCCAAGCTTAGAATACAAGCTGTGTGTGCTGCAGAGGGAGATTTAGAGAAGTGCCCCAAACCCATTGGAGGAGCCAAAAAATTGGTGAGTGGATCACAGACATTGAACACTGAGATTTACTCTGTTGGGAGTTTGGATTTACTTTGATCTGACTGACTGTGTCGCGGTTCTTCCCTGATGAAGTATGATGTATTTAATTTTTTTTTTCATTTTATAGTAACCTAAAATTGAGACACTAAATTTTTGAAAAAGATTTTAGGCTTTATAAAAAACTTTAAATTTAAAAAGACAGGATTTTGATGATTTTGAATTTGTAGAGACTTGGACCTTGTAAGTTGGTACAATATTTTATATTGTGTTATTCATATTAATGTGTCATTTTAGGAGTTAACAAGCAAGTAAAGGTTGTGGCTTAATTGCAGTCTTTGTGTGTCAAGTTGACAATTGGTCAATTATACTGGATAGTTTTCTGTCAACTATATACACACTGAAGTCATATACTGAGAAGACCTCTCAAATGATTAAGAAATTAATAAAATGTCTTCATAAGATCAGACTGTACACAAGCATAGATGGAATCTTCTTAATTAGTGATTAAGGAAGAAGACCTAGTCTACTGTGATTTTTTTAAAAAGCAGTCTGAACAAGCTAAAATTAGCAAGATAGTAAGCATCATTCCTCCAATGCCTTCTGCTTCAGCTCCTACCTCCAGATTCCTTCCCCGCTTGAGTTCCTGTCATGACTTCATTTGATGATGAACTAAGATATTGAAGTATAATCCAAATAAACCCTTCCCTAGGTTGTTTTGGTCATGGTGTTTTATTGTGGAAGTGGAAATGAAGACTGTTAGTGTTAATCAAAACCTATCAAAATGATAAATGAATACCACAATAAGAAGTAAAAATCAAGCATGTTTTGATATATTTGTTTTATTTTCTTGCTTGCCTGTTCTCTGGTAAAGAATCAAATTTGAGCCTCAGGAGATGGCATATTTATTTTACTTTTTGCTTCATAAGCAATAGCAATATAATTTGGAAACCTAATATCTAAGCTAAAAAGGAAAAAAAGAAAGAATGAAACTGTGGTGCAAATTGTTGGCCAGCTAGCTTTTCCAATAAGTGTTGTAGGGTTTAGTGAAAAAAAAAAAAAAAAAAAAAAAAAAAAAAAGCTCTCAATTAGGAAAGTGAAGAGCAATCAAGGAAGACACTGAGGTTGACCTTAGGCCTCCAGATGACTCAATACTCAGACACACACACACACACACACACACACACACACACACACACACACACACACAGAGTGAGAGAGAGAGAGAGAGAGAGAGAGAGAGAGAGAGAGAGAGAGAGAGAGAGAGAGATCCCTCTAAATACATTTAGTTCCATAATCCCTTGGATCAAATTGAAGATGCTGTGTGGTCTAATCTATTCAGAACAGATTTGACTTTATTATTGACAACATTTATGGCAAAGAAGCTGCACAATATAGGGTTGCTATTTGACCAATTCAATAAATCTTGTCCCTTTCTTTTGTTCTTATTTTACATATCGATTCCAGTTCCTTCTTTGTCCCTCAGTCCCTCCTTCCCTCTCTTCCACCCTCCCATTCCCCTCCTCCACCCTCCAACCCTATCCTCCTCCATTCCACATTGGTGATGCCTTTCTAGAGGGGTCATCTAAATCTGTCAAGTAATTTGGAGTAGGGACTAGGCCCTCCCCACTGCCTCTAGGTTAAGGGAGTATCCCTCCATGGGGAATGGCTAGAGAGATGGCTCAGCCGTTAAAGGATAGGTTCACAACCAAAAATGTAAACCTTGTACCTTTAAGGATTGGAGAGAGACCATAGGTTGAAGCAACTGAACCTCTATTGCTGAGATTAATTTTACCTCAATTGTTTTAGTTATTCAAAGATATGAACTTTTGTTTGGGCTGAAGTTGACTTGGTTTTATTTAGGAAACATTTGTTCAAATTTACACAATATACCCAGTGGGGAATACTTTTTGTACAGGAAAGAATGCATGTCAGTCACTCATGAATCATACCAGTTATTCTATGGTGAAGGCTTGCATAATCTAAGCAATATTAATCAAACCCTATCAAAAAACAAAGTGATGAATGTCATTTGATTTATTCTTGTGTTAAGTCATTTTTTTCTCTTTGATCTAAAATTACACTAAGTTAATTATTTTGCTATTATAAAAGTTTTAAAGTAATAAAATAAAATATTATTTCAATAATATTAATTTATAATAAAATAATATATAACTACATATTGGCTATGTTTTCTTCTGCATTTAATTATTAGTCCTTAGCCTAGCTATTGTTAATGCATGTTTCTTGATTTTACAATTAAAGGGAATGAAATTTTCACATGCTTAAAATTTTTTTTCTAAATCACAATGCTTCTTTTGGGCCTCATGTCTCTGTGTTCTTTTACAATGTTGTTTTAATAAGAGCGGTAACTTTAATAAATACAACAGGAGAAATAACCATAATTATTAAAAACTTATGAGCTTCTTGCTGCTTTTTATAGCAGTCAACTTTCCCACTAAGGCTTCTCAAGCATTTTCAGTTATTAAAAAAATCATTCCATGTAAAATAACATGAGGCTACAAACATTAAAAAAAGAATTATAAAACCACCAGAGTAAAAGACTTCCTCAGAACCATGACAAGTAAGAATGGTACATTTTATAGATACATTTAAGATGTTTAATTTGAACATAAGTTGTAAAATACTCAATGACACATGAAATAATGATGTGGATCACTATGAAATCACTTAAAGATTTATTTTTTAAAAAAATAGTGAAAAATAGATAAGAAAGTTTACATTAGCAGTAACAGTACTTAAATCCATATTGTTCCTATAGAGAGTAAGATAGGTATGGACTTACTCCATCGGAAAGACTGTAAACAAGATAAAACTGGAGAAATAATTTGAAGACCTTCAACTGGATTATTTTAAAAAATCCAGTTTTAACTAAGATACTAAAAAGGGGGGGGCAGAGAAAGACAATAACAGAGACGAGTTAATGAAAAAAAAAAACTAAGAGCCCAGAGAAATAGTTCAGAGTGAGGGTCCTGAATGTTTAGAGATTTGTAAATAGTCTATGAAACATATAATCAATTCTGTAATGCTATGGGTTCTAAGCACTTTGGAGATCTGTGTGCTGAAAGAATATTATACACCATTTTGCCACCATATTTACAATTTATATTCCACAAATAGAACCAATTGATTCAGGGCTATGGAGTGGGAGAAGAATCTGTAATTTCTTAAATATATCAAGATAAGTGGATTTCAATGCATGTGGTACATCAAGTACATATTTAAAAAAAAAGGCTCTTATTTTGAAATACTAAATAAGTCATTATTCCATAGTTTATACATTAATGTCATTCATTACTATGAAAACAAGAGCTAAGTACCCACTGTGTTCTCATAGTTAACTCAAACTCTTTTGGATGAGTAGTTTAGACACAGAAATTGCAATATTAAGATCATCTACTGAGAAGAACACGTACTTTTGTCTTTGAATCCATTTATGTCATTAGTAAATCTATTGTCATCCATATGTTGAACTATTCTTGCATCTCTAGGACAAACCAACTTGATGTCAAAAATGTAATTTCTATTTATTTTTTAAAAATAGACTTTTAGCCTATGGTGTAATCTGATTATTACTTTCCCTCCCTCAACTCTTCTAAAATTATTCCCATCTCTACAAAAAAGCAAATGCATACCCTTTCTTCATCTAATTAGTTAAAAAACACACAGGTAATAGTATTGAAAAAGAATTAATAATGATGTAATTTATTTATTACAATATTAATGGCAATAAAATCAAACAAAACAAAACAAACAAACAAGCAGAAAATAATACCAAGGAAATACCACATAAAAACATAAAGACACAGAGACACATTTCACACATTTTCATTTTGCCTTTACTCACGTATCTGCTTGAGTAATTTTAAGCTGATAATTATAAATATTAGCCTATAGCTCTATATTCTGTTTTTGGTTCCCTTGTTTCTTTACTTTGCTTGAATGATATTGGCTTCATAGTTGGAGTTTGGAGGTGCTTCTTCTGTTTCTCTTTTTTAAATATTTTAAAAATAATTGATTTCAGATATTGTATGAACAACCAGTAAAATTTTGTTATAAATAAATTTTGACCTTGAATAAGTCAACACCAACACAGTGACACAACAACCATGTTTGCACACACACACATATGTATATAATATGCATATATATGTATGTGAATATACACACATTTACATATAATATATGCATATACATGCATAAACAATATATACATGCATACATATATAGATATGTGTGTATGCATGTCTATAATATGAATTGTATATGTACATTATATGTATGTGTTTGTATCAGTAATTTAAACATAGAATGAATTTCAGAGAAATAAGGGTTCATTCATAGAAGGTGCTTGCAAAAAAGTGAAGAGGAAAACTATGTTACAAAATACTAAAATTATTGTTAAAGTGGTTGAACCAAAGTTCTAGAGGAAAAAAACTGTTTTGGCTCTGAGGCCTGACTACTGAAATTGGTGTGAAATTAAACACAAACTACACAGAGGTAACAAAATGGCAACAGAAGTGCCTGGTGTAGTGAGGTAGTCCTTCTGTAGCACTGACCACGCCCATTGGGGGGTGGAGCCATGGGCGGAGGTGACCTGAGGAAGGAGGTCGGAGGGGGCCAGGAAGGTGCTCTCTCTTTCTGGCGTGACTCGGACAGGAGAGGATCGGGTTGAATTTCCTGGTGTTCATCTGTCTAGGTTGTAAGTTATTTCTCCCTGAATAAACATCTATTCGGCCTATTTGTTTATCCTGATCCTTATTTACCGCAATATCTGGTGTCAGAAGCGGGATTTACCTGGGTTTTGCCCCCAGGCAGCAGAAGCCGTCCCCCTCCCCCACCTTCCCCAACGGGCAGGGTTTAACCAGGTGGACTCACCACAGCTTTGGGACATTTGCCTCTTCCTTACTGCAAAGGAGATCTTTGCCGCTAAAGCAGACCTGAGAAGGCACTTACCGCTTAACATTTTTTGCCCATTTCCGCACGGGACTTTGCATTCGCGCAGAGCCTCTTGGCGGCACCCGCCCGGCGGCACCCAAACAATCACTTAAGGAAGCAGTATCTGATATATGGTTAAAAAAATAAAATTAATTATAGTAAACTATTTCTATATAAAAATCTATTTCTCTCTATTATCTAGTATTCCTAAAGTCCCAAATTTTGTAAACCAATGCTGGCTTTGGAGTTGGATTTGGCTTTCCTTCTCTAAATTCAAGCATGTTGTTAAGATTAAATTCATGGTTTCTGCCTTAAATCAAGAAGCCAATTGGTGTAAGGCAGAAGAAACAAAATCTGGGGACTCATATCTTATGCAATTTTCTCTCTGAAATCCTAATTTTCTCACATACTTTTAATGCTTATTGTTGTCTTTCCCTAATGCATACCTTAAAACTTGAAAATTTTACTTTAATATTGATATGTAACTTTTCCACAAGAAATAATAACGATTCCTAACAACAGTCTTTAAACTTTCCGGAAAGAAGATGGGGCCCCACATCATCATTTCCACTTGACTCAACCTAATGCATCGGAACTACAAACATCACCCTAAAACCGGTTTGAGACTGTTTTGCTCGAGACAACTCATGACTAGCTAGCTGTAATGGTGCACCTTTTTATTACACCCTGGCCAGTTTCAAATAGAACTACAGTCAAGAATTTTCTGCCACACAGTGACTAACTACATATGTCACAGCCAGTTCTGTTGAGAAATTTGGTTGCTAAAAATTTTCTTCCTGCAGGATCCATTGGAGCAATCATCGTCCCATTTCAGCAGGAAGTAATCTTAATATGACTACGCCCCCTTTCCCTACCCTTGGAATTTTGGGATAATAGTCATCGTCTTTGGGTTGGTTTTAGTTATTTGGGATTGGGTGATGCTTACACTCGGGTTTATCTTTTAGACAGGAATAGGGAATGGTGGGTAAAGGTATGGTTTAGATGGGTTATAAGTAGATTAGCCTATTTCCTTGAGAATTTGAGTATGAATGAGATAGTATTTTACAGCTTACATTGTTATGTATTCCTATGTGGTAAGCTATGTAAAATTAAGTTTATATTTTGTTATATTGTGTTAAATGTTTCCACTTATAATATTTATGCACATTATTTTTTACCATATTCTATGTATGTATACTTTTCCTGTATTCAAGACATTTTGTATATTGATACAATTTGGGATATTTATCTTGCTGCCCTTTATAGTTCTACCTCTTGTCTTGACACTTATACTCTACCTCTATTTTAGGGATTTACATGTAGGTATATGTAAATAGTTATATTGTTTAAGTATTTGTTCCTGCTTTACTCAGGAAAGTTTTAATCACTTTTAGCTAAGTTCCCGAGTATTACAGATTATCTTCACTCACATTTCCTGTACCTATGAGATTAGTCAGATATAAATGCTTAATCTTCAATCACTTCATAGACATGCAGAACATGACATTTAAATGTTTTAATATTAGTACTCCATTGACATGAGACACTGTTGCTCCTGACAGCACCGTGCACTTTCCCGAAAATATGTTGGACACAGTTGTTGCTCCTGCTGGAGTTCAATCTCGACTCAGCTAATGGCCTGTTGGGCATAGAATTGCCCCCACCTTGACCACTGATTTGGACATGCAGTCCTATGTGCTTGCAGGAGACAAATATAAAAGACTGCTTGACCTTGCCAAGTCAGGGTAAGACAGCCATTCTATTTCCCTGCTGTTGTTGTGGTCTGTCAAGTTCTCTTGGCCTTAGCCAAATCTGGGAGTACCAACGTCACTGTGAGACCTAGGGTGACTGTTAAGGTGGCTTGCTGTTTCTGTCCTTGCTGCACCTTTTGGAAGTTGTCCATCCACATTTCCTGTCTACTCTAGTATTGTTATTTTCCTTCTCAGGTCTTGATGAGGTTAAAGATTAAACTATCACAACTATTATTCTCTCTTCCTAGTTAGATATATTAGGTACTAGACTTACGTTTTCCAGCTTAGGACAACTCTATTGTAAACTCCATTATGCCCTCACCCTAGGACTAGATATGTAGGTCATTTTGTTCTCGATTTTCCTTTTCTTAGAGCACACTTGTTATTCACTGTTTTGTATATAGTTTTGTATTAAGCCTAAATCTTTTCTTTAGACTAAAAGGGGAATTGTAGTGAGGTAGTCCTTCTGTGGTACTGACCACGCCCATTGGGGGGTGGAGCGATGGGCGGAGGTGACCTGAGGAAGGAGGTCGGAGGGGGCCAGGAAGGCGCTCTCTTTCTGGCGTGACTCTGACAGGAGAGGATCGGGTTGAATTTCCTGGTGTTCATCTGTCTAGGTTGTAAGTTATTTCTCCCTGAATAAACATCTATTCGGCCTATTTGTTTATCCTGATCCTTATTTACCGCAATAGCCTGGCGTAATGCAATGTGATACTGTCACTTACATATGGGATGCTAATGTGTTAAACTCAGCATAAAGTTAATATAATCAATGTGTTCAAATCATAATGGTTACAAGCATTAGTTTATGCATACTCCATTTTGTCAGTCTTCGGCAGAGAATTGAATTTTGTTGTATTTCATATAAGAAAATGCATATTTATATATTGATATGGTATATAATTAAAATACATATTTTGTCTCATTTAATATTTCTCAACATGATTTACATTTATATCCTTAATTTTCAGGATAAAGAATTGTCCACTCATGCATTTAACTATTCAAATGCCTCTTTAATTATTTTTTATTATACAGTTATTTAGCTAATTCCTGATTAACACTTCCACTATAGTCTCCTACCCCACACCCCATGTCCTCACTAAACCTTTAACCCTGTGAGTTTTCCTCTCTCATTTTATGGTACCTCTGGTCTTGTTAATTCAACTTCTCCTTGGATTGTAAGATTATTGGTTCCTACAAAGTCTTTGTATACTCCTAATTTTAGTTATGCATCATGACACCCTCTTCCTTTCCTATAATCCACCACTTTTATATGAATCTTTCCAACCCTTTATGTTTTTGTTTCCTCTGCCTTTTACTGTATCCATTCACATAACTTATCCAGTGTCTTCCTTGCTTCTTTCTGTAGTTCCCATGAAACATAACATAAGACTTGAAGCTAAGATTAACTCATGGAAGAGAACACATTGTATTTGTTTTTTAGGATCTCATTCAGTATGATTTATCCCAGTTCTAGCTATTGCCTAAAAATTGTGAGTTCATTATATTTTGCACCCGAATAATGTTCTATTTTGCATATACACCACATATCCTGATCTATTCATCAGTTGATGATGGATGTCTAAATTTACTTGTTTCCTGGCTACTATGAGTTGAGTTAAAATGAATGTGGATGTGCAAGTGGTTTTTAGTGGTATTAGAGAACTTATAAGTATATTCACAGGAATGACAGGACTGAATCATCATATTGTAGTTTTATTTATTGTTTGTTAAGAATACATCAGACTATTTCAAAAGTTGATAGCTAGTTTATAATTACACCAGAGTTCTAGCTTCATTTTCTTCACATCCACTTCAGTAGTTGTTTTCTTTCTTTCTTTTTTTTTTCTTTCTTTTTGTAATTTCTCCTTGTTGTCTTACACATCTTAACAAGGATGAGTTAGGGTTTTTAAGCAGTTTTATATTAGCATTCCTCAGTGTTAATGTCAATCTGTGTGTGTGTGTGTGTGTGTGTGTTAAGTGGTGGACATGATTCTGTGTGTTATTTTTCCAACTTAACACAAAAGGGGACACAAATTAATTATTATACCTGTTTTGTTTATTAATAATGTATTGCATATATATTTGAGTTTCAGGGAACCAAGCCATTATACTTCAGTCAGGGAGGTAAATTTCACAAGTAACTATCCTCACTTTAATTACTAATATTTGAGGAGAATTCACAGAGATTCTATAAAGAAGAAATAGAAACATCATCAAATAGAAATGATCCTGAAAAAAAAAGATTAGAGAAAGAGACGAAATGATTAAGATTTAATGTGATGGCATTGAATAAATTTGACAATGAAAAACCTGGAAGAGTGTAAATATCACAAATGTTAAAGCAGTTCTGGCAATCTATATCATTCAAAGTTAGAAAACCACATATTTAGAATTGTTACCAAGAGTGTTACAGTCCCAGGAAAAAAATGTACATATATATATATATATATATATATATATATATATATATATATATTATATATAACCAAGTCCATTTAAATGAA
Source organism: Phodopus roborovskii (assembly GCF_943737965.1). Taxonomy (NCBI): domain Eukaryota; kingdom Metazoa; phylum Chordata; class Mammalia; order Rodentia; family Cricetidae; genus Phodopus; species Phodopus roborovskii. The sequence goes on from NW_026126470.1 coordinate 4,685,364, forward strand.
AATAAACATTTATAGAAAATATTTGGGAATTTGGGCGTTGTTCTTTCCAAACAACTTCCTGCTTGTAAGGGGCTGTCATGGGGGATTCGAAAAAGATTCAGAAATCCTGGCTGTAGTCTGTAAGGCCTGTAAGGCTGCTTTGTCCAGCTGTTTTGAATGTAGGATCACCTGGTACACTGTTTCAGGTGGTCTGGCTTGATCAAACCACAATAGTCTGGAGGAATCCACATCTTTTCATTTTCTGTGGAAAAAAAATAGAAATCCTTTTTCCCAGTAACTTGTCCTTGAACTTAAATTTTGGAATTATAGGCTGGTGATCCTTTAATCTAGGTCTAAAATCCATATATGAGTGAGTACATACTGTGTTCCTCTTTTTGTGACTGGGTTACCTCATTCAGGATGGTTTCTTCAAGTGTCATCCACTTGCATGCGAATTTCAAGATACCATTATTTTTTTCTGCAGAGTAGTATTTCATTGTGTAGATGTGCCACATCTTCATTAACCATTCTTCAACTGAGGGGCATCTAGGTTGCTTCCAGGTTCTTGCTATTACAAATAGTGCTGCTATGAACATAATTGAACAGATGTCTTTGTTGCATGGATGTGAATCCTCTGGGTATATGACTAAGAGGGGTATTGCCTGGTCCTGTGGTAAACTAATTCCCATTTTGCTGAGGAACCACCATACTGATCTCCAAAATGGCTGTATGAGTTTTCACTCCCACCAGCAGTGGAGGAGTGTTCCCCTTTTTCCACATCCTCTCCAACATGAGTCATCATTGGTATTTCTAATTTTTCAGATTTTCAAAGTATGACCTGAAAATTGTCTGGATTTCCTCTGTGTCTGTTGTTATGTTCCCCATTTCATTTCTGATTTTGTTAATTTGCATGTTCTGTCTCTGCTTTTTTGTTAATTTGGATAAAGGGTTGTCTATCTTGTTGATTTTCTCAAAAAACCAACTCTTCGTTGCATTGATTTTTTGTATTGTTTTCCTGGTTTCTATTTTGTTGATTTCAGCCCTCAAGTTGATTATTTCTTGGCATCTACTCCTGCGGGGTAAATTCGCTTCTCTCTGTTCTAAGGCTTTCAGTTGTGCTGTTAATTCTCTTATGTGACTATCCTCTGTTTTCTTCATATGATTTTGTTGAATATGTTTTCAGCACCTTTGAACTGGACTTCCTCCCCTTCCTCTATGCCTATTATTCTTAGTTTGGCCTTTTCATGGTGTCCCACATTTCCTGGATGTTTTGTGTTAAGGATTTGTTGGATTTATGATTTTCTTTGGTCGATGAATCTATTTCTTCTAGTTCATCTTCTGTGCCTGAGATTCTCTCTTCCGTGTCTTGAATTCTGTTGGTTATGGTTGAGTGTGTGGTTGCCAATTTTTTGCCCAGTTTTTCTATTTCCAGCATTCCTTCATTTTGTGTTGCCTTTATTTTCTCTATTTCAGTTTTCAAGTCTTAAACTGTTTCCTTCACCTGCTTAATTGTTTTTTCTTGGCTTTCTGTACTTTCCTTAAGGAATTTGTTCATTTCTTCCACTTTTTTGTTTGTTTTTTCCTCCATTTCTTTGAGGAATTTTCTTACATCTTCTTTGAGGGCCTCTATCATTTTTATGATGGTAACTTTTATGTCATTCCCTTCTGCTTCCCATGCTTTGTTGTGTTCCATTCTAGTGGGTGTAGATTCCCAAGATTCTGGTAGTGTCATGCTTGTCTTTCTGTTGTTAGGTATATTCTTGTATTGCCTTCTTCCAATAGCTTCTTCCAGTAGGTGTTGGTGGGATCTCCCCCTCTCTCTATGGTACTTCCCCGGTGAGCTTAATGTGGGTCTGAGATTCAATATCTGTAGGTCTGTGTGGTCCAAGCTCTCTAGGAGGTCTCTCTGCAGACAGGGACACAGGGATGCTGTCAAGGATGAGGATCCAGTAGAAGATGCCAGCAGGTACTCACAGTGTTCCTGCAGATATAGGCAGACCTCTGGGAGGGGCCAGGGACTCCAGCAGAGGACTGGAGGTGGGGTCAGAGACCAAGCAGGTCGAAATTACGGGTGGTCCTGCGTGGATAGTCAGGTCTCCTTTGTTCAGAGTTTCTCCGAGAAGTCTCTGAAGTAGGGTGGACTGTTGGCTCCAACCTCTGTCCCAGAGATCAACCAGAGTGGCAGGACCGTGGGTAGGGTAGGGCACAGGGTAGGAGGGGCAGGCTCGCGGTGGGGATCTGTGGGGGTGTATCACATCTCCAAAGGTGCTCTTGATGGGGACAGGAGACAGGAGCAACAGGATCAGGGGCCAACCCAGGGAGTTCGGGCAAGGGGGAGGAGAAGTTAGGGGACAGGCAGCCCTGATTGGGCCCAGACTCACCTCTGACCAATAGCTGGTGGAAGAGGACAAGGGCTGAGATGAAACTTGGAAAGGTTTTGCAAGATAGTCGGATCTCACTGGAAACTGGAACTCTCCATCTGAGGCCTATTTCTTTAGAATAGGCCTGGATTTGGGGGTCAAGGATCTTGCCCGCAGGAACTCAGAGTGTACCAGCAGAGATAGGCAGATCTCTGGGAGGGGCCAGGGGCTCCAGCAGAAGACTGGAGGGGTGGTCAGAGACCAAGCAGGTGGAAATTACAGGTGGTCCCACGTGGATAGTCAGGTCTCTTTTGTTCAGAGTTTCTCCGAGAAGTCTCTGAAGTAGGGTGGACTGTTGGCTCCACCCTCTGTCCCAGTGCTCAACCAGAGCGGCAGGACCATGGGTAGGGTAGGGCACAGTGTATGGGGGGGGGCAGGCTCGTGGTGCGGATGGTTGGGGTTGTATCAGAGCTCCAAGAGTGTTCTTGATGGGGATAGGAGACAGGAGCAGCAGGATCAGGGGCCAACCCATGGACAAAATGTATTTATATTAAGATATGTTCTTTTTGTTTCTTGTTGTTAGCAGTTAGTTCATATCTACTTTGTCTGTATTACAAAAGTAATTACATGTGTTCAGTGAAGGTCATTCAGGCTAGCTCTGGTAAATCAAGAAGCTTCAACATTTCCATTGTATTTGAGGAGATTTTCAAATAAATTGATTTATTACGATAGTGTTTGATGTTCATTTTTAAAATATATTTTGGGGCCATAGCACCTTGAATATATCAAATCTCTCAAAAATCTAATTAATTATTAAAATATTTTATATATATGACCTAAAATGCCTGATAATTATCATTCCATGTTTAACATAAAGAAGTGATTAAGGAGTAAGTTTTTTCCTCCTGCTGCTGGTCTTGTTGGGCCGCAGTGCAAGCCCCAATTAATACACCAAGACTCTGTATTTGATATAATGCTGTTGGCCAGTTACTTGTTTCTTATTGGCTAGCTCTGTCTTAAGTATTAACCCATTTCTATTAATCTCCACATGGTCTTATCTTACCGGGGAGTGGGCCGGGACTTCTGTTCTCTCCAGTCTTTCCATCTTAACTCCTCCTTCCTACTTCCTCTAGCCTCCTCATCTCCTAGTCCCTCCTATCTTCCTTTACTATTGGCCAATAGTACTTTATTCATTAACCAGTTTGAGAAACATATATACAGAATGACATCTTCCATCATATCCTCCTTCCTGACTAAATAAAAAGAAGGGTTTGTTATACCTTAGTATAACAAAATATATAACACAACAGTTATTAAATAAGAATCACAGTTAATATTTAGTCCATTGACATTTAGCAAGATTTAAGAAATTATTCCATGATCTATTCTATCTTTGTGAGTCTAAAGTCCTATATGTAACTTATATTTAAGCCTATCTAAGGAAAACTATAACCATAACTATCTGTCTTCAACTCCTTCAAAGACCATAGAACGATAGAATATAAACTCTAGAAATGACAGAGACAACTCACTGTCTAGTCAGTCACCTGACATTCTTCTATAATCTTACATCTTCAGCCCATAGGCCATACTGTGTCTGGCAGACTCTTCAGCAAAGCAGGAAACTTTAAACTGTCTTCTTGTATTGGAAGTTTGTCAGTCACTTTTCTCTGTGTCCTGTAAACTGTCTGGCAGACTCTTCCATGAAGCAGGAAATCTGTAGCAATGTCCATCTTGAATCAGCAGTCACTTTTCATCTCCCATCAAAGTGATTCATTGAGTCATACACAGTATTTGAACTGTGTGGCATCTAGGTTTTATAAGATATTTTATTCACTGTGTTTCAGAACACAGCTCTCTTTCCTCCTTTATGTGCTTTTTAGTCTACAATTTGCTATTAAGAATTCTCAACTTATTACTCTCTAAATGAATGAAGATAAATATATGTCATCTAATTGATATTTCTAGTTATAATTTATCATAATTGAATAAAGTTTAACATTTTAAAGTGACAGAATAATAGAAAATACAAAAAAACATTTTATAGGTCAAGCTAATACACAAACATGTTTTATGTTTTAAAATATCAGGAAATGTGTGATTTTAGATTTACTCACACTGAAACTGTGTAACATAGTTATTTTTCTATGTGGGTAACTAATTTGCTATCATTTCTGATAACACTAATTTTTCTGTAATATTGATTACATATATTCAATTACAGTTGATTTATTTTTATTTCTACTTCATTCACTACCTAATTTAAGACTTGTTATGCTGTTTTTCTCACAGAATAAAATTCTTTTCATCTTATAATATTGGAATTCAATACCATTCCTTACCCCTCCCAACTACTGTCAACCACCATTCATTTAGATGGAACTGTGTGTTATTTGTTATTTTTTGTGCTGAGTTTATTTAATCAATGTTGATTTCCTCGGAACTACTGTCTAGTGTTGCCTGCTATACCCATTTTAAAGAGTGAATCATATAATTTAAATATGTGTTCGGAGATTAAGAGTTAGGTTGATATATATTATAGCTATTATGACTCTATCTGCTATATAGATGAGTATAGAATCATGCTCTTAAGTCTCTACTTTCAATCATTTTCACATACACTTACTGGACTTAGCTAGTGTATGACAGATCATTTAGGTTTGTCAGGAAGCTTTTAGTGGCACCAAGTGACACATGTTAACCTTCTCACCAACAGCAAATAATTGTTGTAACTTCTCCACAGTTTAAATAACATGTTTCATTTTCTATTTTAATATGTCCCATGAAAATTAGAAATGATATCTTCTGTGGGCTTTCTCTATATAGATAAATTGTATAGTAAAGCCTTTCTTCATTTTACTAGCAATATTTTTTTTTTATATTTTCATTCTAAGAATTATATTGTTTGGATGGTGCTGTAGCTGAGAGATGGAGCTCTTCCTTAGCAAGTGTCAAGTCCTAGCCTAGAGAAAACTAATAACACAGAGATGACATTATCAGGTTTTGGTTAAAAAAAAAAAGAATTTTGGATTTTGGATGTTGTCTATCATTAATGTTTTGCTAAGACATCATTTGTGTATTAAACTTGGTTCCTCTTAGAAGTTAACCATTGTGTACTAGGGAAATATTCATGTTGTTTGTTAGTTACAATATTCTATATTGCAAAATTGATTTATTAGGTCTTATGGTATGTATCTGTTATTGAGAAGAAAACACTTAAATTTCCAAGTATTGTTACCTAACCCTCATTCTATTTAATTATGTCAGGTTTTCTTTCTTATATTTGATAGTTCACTATTTGTTGTAGAAATATTTATGTGTTTTGCACATTCTTCATGTTTTGAAACTCTTATCAATGCACCATAAACATTTTCTTGAAAATGAAAATACTGTGTAAGGATTAGGTTTTTCCTCCTGCCGCCTGGTCTTGTCCTGCCGCCACACCAGCCCCAAATAATACACTGAGACTCTGTATTAGATAAAATTCTGTTGGCCTGGTTACTTGTTTCTTATCCGCTAGCTCTGTCTTAATTATTAACCCATTTCTGCTGATCTATGTATTTCTCTTAGCGGGGAGCCGGCTGGCATACTGCTTTCTCCCTACTCTCTATCTTGACCCTTTCTTACTACTTCCTCTTTCCTCCTTGTCTCCTAGTCCTGCCTATCTTGCTTTCCTATTGGCCAACAGTGCTTTATTCATTAAACCAGTATGAGAAACATATATAGAATGACATCTCCCATCAATACTGGAATATTATTCTTGGTAAAATAATCACTAGAGGATATTTGTAATATTTTTGCACCATGTGTACATGTGTACATGTACATGCAGACGTGTACATCAGGGCAGGTACCTGGAGAGGCCAGACATACTTTGGTGTTGAAGTTTCAGACATTCAGAGTATCCTGATGTGGGATTGAACTTTGGTCCTTTGCAAGAAAAGGAGTACTTAATCATTTAATATTCATACATTGCTCCAGCTCCTTATTAGTGATATTTTAAAAAACAATTTCCTTCAGCAGATTCTACCGGCAAATATAACTGAACAAATGTCTCTTTATTGAGATATGTGCTCTAAAAAATCCTTTAAAATATATGCTTACTTGTGTGTATATAACTGTACTTGCATGAATATATATATGATTCATGTATACGAAGGTACCCCTAGAACAAGAGTTGTAGGCAATTATGGGCCACTACATTCGTGCTAAGAGTTGGACACAAATACTCTGCAAGAGCAATAGGTTCTCTTAGTGGTCAGTCATCTCTTTATCTCTGCTCTAGATCCACTTATACCTATTCTCTGACATTTTTAGAAGAACAAATGGATGAAAAGATGTTGCCATGTTGAGTATTCTACAGGATTTTACTCATCAAAACTAAGATTCCAAACTTAAACATTTTACTTTGTTATATTTTTGTTAACACAATTGAAGGATGGAAGGATATTGTAGAGAGATAGCAGAACAGTAAAAAATCAAGACCTGTGATCCTTATTTAGATAGCATGTTCACAGGAGAATATAATCTTTGTTATGTGTTTTATATATATATATAATATATTATACATATAATACTATAAAATATTGTATAAAAATGGGTATGAGTTTTTCATGTATGTTCATGTATATGTGATATGTGCACATGTGTGTATGGTATGCATGTTGCTGTCATTAATAATGATGTCATCATCAGTTCACAATCTCATAATCCTAGGTGATGTCTGTCACAATACTCTATACTTTCACTGTTTTAATATGTCTTTGGCACACATGTGAAGAGGATGGCTAATCAATGTCAGATAGTGTTTAGATTTTGGGTAAAGGCTCCTAAGTAAAACCCAGTAACTCTGCAGTTATACAAGTTATACATTCCTCATTCTACCTACTGATTTTATACAATCTAGAATCAATGAGTATCATCAATTAGACATGTGAAACCCAAGTGAAAAAAATAGAGTTTCAAGCTAAAGTTTTAGCAATAAAAATATAAACATTGCCAAAGAAAAATGTTTAGACATTCTCACAGCAAACACACAATGATATTGTTGGGGAAAAGAGATATTCAATTTTTAGTGTGGTAAAGGAAAAGGTAAATAAAAGAAAAACCTCTAGGTTACATCCCAATAGGTTTTTTAATGAAATGTGATAACAAGTTGTATTGCTTTTCAGCTTTTGCAAGACCAATTGTACATATCTATTTTTCATTTTAAAAAGAAGAAAAATACAAAATTGCCAATATCAAGTTAAATATGACATAAACTATGGCTTATAATGTTCCATACAATTATTTAAAAAATAAAATGATATACCTTTGAGTTTTACTATATGTATAAATTTAAATTAAATTTGAGTAAACACATATTCATTCACACATCTACAAATTTACATATAGACTAAGAAAACATAAAATTGCAAAATGATTTTCCAATAAATTTTTAGTGTTCTAGAAATTTATTCTAGAAAATATTCAGTGTTTCATATCTCAGGAAAAAAATAAACATTAAATTCATGTACATGATGTGTACAATTTTCACTAGTATGTTAAAACTCATATGGACATTGTATAAAATATAAGTGTGAAAAATATGGTGGTGCTGCATATTACTTAAGATATGCAATTGTTATATTTTGTTTTATATTTGAAATTAACTTATAATTCAAAGTATACTTTAAATATAATGCACAAAATATAGTGTAGTAGTTTTATCCGTTTAGCCCTGATATAGGTGCACATATTTCTGCTATGTCAGAATTTACAGTTGTACATATTAATATAATTTTAATTTTAAGCATATTCTCAAACTTAGGCCTTAGGAGGAGATCACAATTATCAGAAACAGGATCTACTTGAAATAGATGGGACTTAAACTTTCTCTTGTCATCAGAAAAGCTGACATCAGCATGAGCAGCACTATGTTGTAATTTGCAAATGACCTTGAGTGATTATTTTCATATCATACTGCCAACTATTCATTGAGATATTTTCCCTAGGGAAGCAATCCTCTAAATTCTGATTACCAATGAATAATGCCTTGGCAGAAAAGTCGCCAATAATGGTATTAAAGTTTGGGGGAAGTTATGATGTCAGTTAATAGGATTTAAAAAGCATAGCACTCTGACAACTGTCAAATTTGTTCCAGGCCTTGAGGGATCTGAGTGTTCATTAAGAAAAGGGTCATACATTAGCTCAAGACCAGTCATTCATTTCAAATTTCTGAATTAGTTTAGAGAGAAACAAGTTATGTGAGATATGAATTTGCTCAAGGTCATATGAATGTGACTTACCAGTAGCTGTCACAATCACTTTCCAAACAAAGGGGAAAAAAAGGTGGCTTAATGCTTTGTATGTTGTGAACGTCTCCATTACAGGTCAGTCCTAGGTCTTACTTTCCCTTAAACATTTAAGCAGGTTCTAACAAATACACACATTAGAATTTGCTTCTCTTGTCTTTCAATGTTGGAAGAATCAATCAGAAAGTAGTAGACACTCTCCTTCCAAGGTTTTAAATCAAGGAAATCATGATGCTGTTAAGAACTAAAGCAAATGCTTCCATTTTTATTGTATTGCTAATGTTAGCCACTTGGGGATGAAATTTCAGTATTTCTCATTTATATTGGTTTCTATCCCGAGTCCTTCTTTTGTCACAATAATGATCACTACAATGAGCAAATATTGATATCTATTTTACCATTGTCTTTCATTTATTTCCTGTAGAATAAAATTGCTTTATGATAGTGTCATGTTCTTCATTTGTGTATATTTTATACCTACCCTCTCTCAAAATATTAAGTGACTCTCAAATATACAACAATTAATGAGGATACCTTTACTTAATGAATCATCTGAATATTACTCAAATGAATGTTAATATAAACATGTTATGAAAAAAACTGTAACAAGATATAAGACTCCAAAAAGAAAAGAAAGCAATAACAAATGAGGCAGCCTAGGGTAAAGGAAAATGTGTAAATTATTGGCAATTCCATGTGATCAGATGCCATTGATGGGTATTTTGGTGGGGATTTCTTGTTTGTTTGTTTTAAGAAAAATTGCATTATGATCAAACTTATTGCTAAATTTCTTCCAATTATCTTTCCTAAGAAGAATCCCTGCTGAGTTCTTTCTGATACTAAAGCCAATGCTAGAGATAAAATTGGACAAATGTACTTTGGAGTTTAGTCTATCCCTGAAAACACAAAGTAGGTCTTCTGTTAGTAATATGAGCTCAAATGAATTATTCCTAAAGACTGAGCTGAAACTTACATCTAATTAGAAATAAAGATTCACAAATTTTAATTAACATTTTCTTGACTCTGCTGTATCCTTTCTATTGGTGTTCAGTGACTTGGTGTGAAATTTCATTATCTGAAATCTAGATTATTATAGGAGTTTGTTCACTAGTCACTCTTCGTTTAATGTAGCTATTTTCAAGACACCCTACAAATTAATTACCAACAGCTTTTCTAATTTATTACCTTAGTTAAAATATGTTCATTTATAGAATAATTTCTTGGTAACTTTAAAATTCCTAAACTAGGAATTTCAAAATATCCCTATCCCTAAAACTTCCCAATAATAACCCTGTGGTATTATGTATTGACAAATTTTAATAATTTTTCTCTAGAATTGACTATTTGCATTAATATTTTATTATAGCTAGCAAAAATTTTGTTTCTACTATATTTTATCTCTATTGTTCATATCAAGCTTATATGCAACAATCCTTTTAGGACCCATAAATAACATTTCCCTCAGAACATCAGTTTATCTTTGCTAGCTATGACCCTGTGTACCTCACTGCACTCCTCAGAGGAAATAATAATAATTTAATATGCAATAAACCAGTCTGTTTTATTAAAATATTAAAACCTTCAATTTCAAATACCTTGTGATGGTGTTAGGGGAAGAATTTTTGAGGCTACATTAGTTAGTGACTATTGTATCTTCAGAAATTTCATTAGTGTTCTTTTCAAGAAAGACCAGTGGCTTGGGTAGGTATTTTTCTGGTAAAGAAGGATACCATGAAAACTGAACCATTTGTTACCATCAGATCCTAGATGAGGGCTCTATGATGGTGGAAAAGTTAGGCATAAATCTCATTATCAGGGAAACACAAGCAGACACCCACAGCTAAACACTGAGCTGAACTGGAATCCAGATGCAGATAGGGAGGACAAGACCAGGCTATAGAACCCCACAGAGACAGCTGACCTGAACAAAAAGGAGCAAATTGACCACCAGTCAGATAACTTGGAATCCAGCATTTAACCAACTCAGACCTGAACATGGGTCTCAGTTAGAAGGCCTGGGCAATCTAACGGACTTCTGATAATGGAACCTGGAGCACAAAAGGACTTTGGGAGCACATTCCCCATGGAGGGATAGTCCGTTAACTTAGAGGCAGGAGGGAGGGCCTAGGTCCTACTCCAAATGACTTGACAGATTTTTTGACCCCACCTGGAAGGCATCACCCTCCCTGTGGAGTGGGGAGGGATGGGATAGGAGGGTTGTTGGAGGTAATTGCAAGGAAGGAGTGAGGGAAGGAGGGAGGGAGGTAGAGGGAACTGGAATAAGAGAAAAAAAATTTAAAATAAAAAAAGAAAAACACAAAAAAAAAAAAAAAAAAAAAAAAAAAGAAAGAGAGGGCAAAAGAAAGAAAAAAAGAAAGAAAAGTGAACTATCTGTATACCACAAAAGAATCTACATAAGAAAATGCCCATGATGGCACCATGATCTAAAATTTACTAACTTAAGAACACCAATAATTTTGGTAATCCATTGTATTTTGTTTTAGAGTTTTTATTTGGCTATGAGAAATTCCGTAATATATCTAATCACTGTGAAATATTTGATAAGTATGATTACTATATCATTTTCTATAATTATTTAAATTGTGACTTTCTTGCAAATTTTGCATAGCTACTTTTTGGTAATACAAACATATATCCCATTAGTCATAATTACTGTTACTTCTTATAGAGATTGGTTTATTCTTATCCCTACCTAATTTAAAAACTTGCAGGAAAGGAGTATATTACCGCAGATAGGCAAATGTTTTACTAATTGCTTCCAAATTTCAGAAAATTGAAATCTTAATGTTAATTTCAGAATCACAATTCCTTTTGAGATTTGACTACATTCAGTCTTTGAGACCAAACTCACAAATAGAAATGACTTATTCTAAGAGATTCATATAAAGTTCCTCACAGAAGAGGGAAGGGACAAGTCGCCCAGAGCACAGGAAAAGTGGGAGGGCAGTGAATGGAGAGAGAAGTAGGAGAAAGAGAGGGGGAGGAGAGGAAAACACATGCGACTAAGAAGATTGAGTCAGGGTAGGAATAGAAGACAGAAGAGAGAGAGAGAGAGAGAGAGAGAGAGAGAGAGAGAGAGCATAAAAGAGGGAGCCAATATTGGTTTGAAGAGAAAACTGAACCTAAAGAAAGGTCTAGAGACCTACAAGACTGCCGTCAACTAACAATTTGAGCAACCCTGGAAAGGTTACCATAAATGCTCTTCCCGGATAGTGAGATCAACAACTAACTTATCCACAGAGCCCTCATTTAATACCTGTTAGAAACAGAAGCAAACACCCATACCTAAACACTGAATCGAACTAGAATCCAGATGCAGATGGAGAGGACAACACCAGGTTGTAAAAACACATAGAGACAGCTGACCTGGGGGGCTCACACCCACCCCAGACTGATGGCTGGGAATCCAGCATGGGACTGACTCATACCCCCTGAATATGGGTCTCAGCCAGATGGACTGAGCAGTCTAAGAGACCTCAGACAGTGGAGCCAGGATGTATCCCTGGTGCAAAAAAGGACTTTGCGAACACATCCCCCATGGAGGGATAACTGCCTTAACCTAGAGACAGGAGAGAAGTCCTAGTTCCTTCTTCAAATGACCTGACAGATCTACATGACCCCACCTGAATGGCATTGCCCTACTTGTGGAATTGGGGTGGGAGGGTGGGACGGGAGGGTGGTCAGGGTGCATGTGAGGGGGCAGAGAGGGTAAAAGAGAGGGAGAGAGGGAGGGAAGGAGGTAAGGACAGACGGAGGGAGAGGGAACTGGGATCTACATGTAAAATAATAAATTACAAAAAAGAAATCACATATTATATATGCTTCCCTTTATCTTGCTCCTCTTCCTCTCCTTCTTTTACCTGCTCTCCTCTTTGCTATTTTAATGAATTAATCCTAGGACTTAAGCAATATTTATCCTACATTTCACTTGGCCAAGATTCATTAATAAGTTTCATAGATCCTTCTTGTATTTGGAGACTCCAAACAAGATATTTGAAATAAAATGGAGGCAGTATTTTAAATATGTATGGTGACAATCAAGAGTGAATTAAGTATCCAGTCCTATGAGCATAAGATTTATTTCCATAAGATAGTATTATTTCTAATGTCTTCTTTCTTTTTAAAGAGACTCTCTGTGCTTTCTACTCAGGCTGGTGTGGATATCTTTTGTCAGAATGAGCACTGATTATACTTGAATGTTTTGCAAGGGTCAGTAAGATGGGGGCCTCAGCTCTTACCTTGCTGAAGCAAAACTCTCCTGAAGACCCTTTCCATTAGAAGGGGTATACATTAACTAATAACATTAGCAAGTAGTCTGGCTTTTTCAATTTTAACTTTCTACTTTTAATATTAAACTAAATAATAAAAAATGCTCAGTGTAAGAATCATCATCAAGTAATAACATATGGTTTAAAACTTAAATATTGAAAAATGTACTAGCTAACATATGTGCACACATTTCACATGTGACATATTACATGCAAAATAGATAAATATGCCAATTATAGTAAAGAAAAAACTGTACTAATAATATAGAAAAATTAGAGCTGCTAAAAATATTCTAACTCTGTATCACCTGGGATTCTGCAAGAAATACCTATTTGGACATAATGAAATAATTTTGGCAATTTTGGCCTGTATCTTCTGCCAGGGTTTTATTATGACAAGAATTATTTTCTATGAAGATGCTTTGATTAAGAAAACCCAGTTTTACATCATTCAAACTTTTGAGAATTAATGTCTGGAAAAAATATTAATGTTTGAAAAAATAATTAACCTCTTGAAGCAATATAAACTATATCCATGAATTAAAACCTACCACTGCTCATCACTTGATGAGTAATCAAACAAGCATGGTGTGGTGGTTAGATTTATCAGCAACCTGGCACAATCCAGAGTCACCTAAGAAGTACATCAAGGATTAATTGTCAGCATTGGGTTAGTCTATAATCATGTCTAGGAGGAACTGTCTAAGTTAATGTTAAAGAACAGACCCAGCAATTTGAGAACAATATCATGAACTGGGCAGTTCTTGGGCTGAGTAAATATGTGGAAACCTAACTGAATTTTGGAAGTGAGCCTTTATGTACTTATTTGTCCCTTCTATTGATTATTGATATATGACTAATATTTTCCATCCCTTGCAACTGTGCCTTCCTTGAAATGATGGACTATAACCTGAGAGTTTTAAACTAAGATAAACTCTGTTCCTTAAATTGCTTTTTGTTAGAACATTTTATTACAACACCAGAAATAAAACTAGGACACATGGAACATGTGCATATGATAAAAAAAAAGTCTTTAGCTCTGAAAAAGAATAAAAGTCTGACATTTGTTAAAACATAAGTAGAACTGGGAAATAATTATTCATCATGTAAAGTGAAATAAACTAGACACAGATAGAAACAGCACAATTTTAGACCTATTTAATCTAACCAAGTTGAGCTTGCAAAATTTTCAAATCATATGGCAGTTAGTGAAGTGGCTGAGGTGACTAGAGTGGATAGAGAGATGGGGAGGACCATTCCCCAAGGTCAAAGTTAAAATCAACAAGAAAGACTGATGTGATATTAAGCAGAACTGTAAGGCAGGATAATAATATACTGTGAAATCCAAAATGCTAGAAGAAAGGACTCTAAATGTGTTCACTATCAAACAGGGAAAATATTCAAGAGAACAGACACATATAAAGAAATTTAAATATTAAATATTCTAGGACTCTGAAAACACCAAAGGGTTTCTAGTAATATGTCCTATTTTAGTTTCTTATGGAGGAATTGAAACATAAACATAATGAAAAGGAATAAGGTCAACTGAGATATACAGATGAAGAATTAAAAGGAAACAATGCTCTCAGATAAACATTGTTATATGCAGACTTTAATTGCTTCATAATCAAGACACACAAGTCTTTTTCCTTTTATTTCCATGTATGTGCTTTTGAAAACATGTTTTTATTTGTTTTGCCCATCTGCCTATCCTTCTGCCCTCCTTTTTCTGACCATGATGGTATAAATTAAAGTCTAATTCCTCACTTCATGGCACTTTCAAACATGGTATTTACATATGTTTCCCAGTTACCCTCTTCCAGTGTACCTCTTGCCATTCTGAACAAGTAAGGATATAATAAATTCATTTTAATGAGTAGGATCTCGTGGCTCTTACTGATATGCTTAAGCAACAGAGAAACCCCATTTTTTCTTTGTTTGTTTTTAAATCTTCATTCCTTAATTTAAGGAAAGCATTTCCTCCCTCCTCCCTCCTCCCTCCATTCTCCCTCCCTCCCTTCCTCTTTCTTCCTTCCTTCCTTCCTTCCTTCCTTCCTTCCTTCCTTCCTTCCTTTCTTTTTTCCTTTCTTTCTATGCACTAGAACCTTCTATCATATAGTACATCCCAATCATAATTTCCCTTCCATCTACTCCTCCTGGCAAAGCTGGACAAAACAACTAAATATGGGGGAAAGTATCTCAATAGCAGGCAAGAGAGTCATAAACACACCCACTTCCACTGTTAGAAGTCTTACAAGAGAATCAAGCCTACATCGATAAAATAGAGACGACCTGGTACAGACCCATGCAGTTCGAGGGCTTGCCTTTTCAGTTGTTGTGAACCCTGTTTAGTTGATTTGGTGGTTCATGTTTTCATGCCACACTGACTCCTACACTCTTATCCAACTTCCCTGGGGACCTGTGATCTCCCAGAGGAGGGACCCTATGGAGACCTATAATTTAGACTCTCTCTCTCTCTCTCTCTCTCTCTCTCTCTCTTTATCTCTCTCTCTCTCTCTAATTCTCTATCTCTCTATTTCTCTGAATAATGTCTGGCTAAAGGTCTCTGCACTTGTTCCCATCTGCTTCTGAAGGAGCCCTCTATGATGACAGCTAGACAAGACACTAATCTATATAACAGAATATCAGTAGGAATCATTTCATTGTTTTTTGTTTGTTTGTATGTTTTGTTTTTTGTCAGTCATGTTTGGTTCTGTGCTAGGTCACTGGATTTACAGTCTCAGATTACTGGAAATCTAGACAGTGTACACATGGGATCGCTCTCTTGGGTGAACCTCAACTTAAAGTAAACATTGATTTGGCACTCCCACATGCTGTGTGCTACCAAAGTGCCAGCACATGTTGCAGGCAGGATAGATTGATTATAGGTGGAGGGTTTGTGGCTGGGTTGGTTTCTCTATCCATAGCCTGCAGATAAACCACTTCTTAAACCTTTCCTTTATTCTATAAATCCTGAAATGTTCATTTTGGGTAAGTTCTTAGCATTGTCAGCTAATGTATGGCTAGACAAGTTTCTGAGATACTGCAGCTGTGGGATACATCTTACCAAGAACCAGGAAGAGACTCTTTCCAGCCTTGATATGTATTCTATTTTGAAGTTCTGAACACAGTCAATTTAATTACAACAAAAGTGTGTCATATCAGAAAACATTGTATTATCAGAAAGCTATACTTGAAAAAGAAGTATTGGAATGTTCAAGCTGTCTAACATTCTCATACTTTAATTTTCTTTTCTCTAGTACTTAATTTGTATAGTACATTTGAAGTTCTCCATAGTGTCTTTAGCTTACATTGCACATCTTTACTACTATGTTCTTCTTTTTTTTTTTTAATCGTCATCTGTAGTGGGATATTCACTTTGTCTCCTTCTGTAGCACTGACCATACCCATTGGGTGTGGAGCCAGGGGCAGAAGTGACCTGTGGAACTAGGTCTGAGGAGGTGCAGGGGAATGCTCTCTTGCAAGCTGCACGGGGACAGGAGGACTTCTGGAGGCATCCTTGAGAGCAAGAACCTGCTGGTGTTCACCTGTCTATGTTGTGAGTTATTTCTACCTGAGAAATAACTGGTGAGAATATTCAACAGGTAACTTGTTTGCTTTTCAAGTGTGACAGCCTCAGCTCAATCCCAGAAACCCACTTAAAAGTGGAAGTGTATATATCCCTAAAATACTTTTTTTATTCATTTGAATTTTCGTAATATATTGCAAACTACAAAAGTTGTTATATAACATTATATATATATATATATATATATATATATATATATATGTTTTTGTGTGTGTATTGCTCAATTATTAAAATCACAGTTAGATTATGTTATGAGATGCATAATTATAATAATTTTAAGAGGATGATGTCAGCTTCAAAGTTCACTTCACACTTCACACACATGATAACCGAAGAAGAAACAGCAGAGTTAAAAATGAACCAGATTTTATGATAACTAACTATGTTTCAAAACTAAACAGGGTAACTTTTAATTCGGTGACATGCTTCTATCATTCTCATCTCTTTTCAAATTTAAGTGATATTAATTCTTTACTTGTAGTTTTGTTTATTCTACATTTTCCATATTTTCCCAGTAATAGTATGCATGACATAACATTAAAGATTTTGGTGATAAACATTACATCTTACTATTCAATTTTTATAAAAATATCTAAAGTAAAAGACAAAATACATTATTCTTGACTATTTTCCTTTACTTATTTTCTGAACAATGCCATCTAGTAGAGTTGGTCATTCTGTGTTTTGCATAATTTGCATTGAATAATATTGTATTGTGTCAGGTAATATGCAACATTTTAGAGAAAATATTTTACTATATAGGTAAATATGTTGATGATGAATTGAAGGAGGATGGATTTTTTTCACTGTTGGACAAGATTGAGGCTATAAAATAGAGAGCTAAAT
The DNA here is from genome assembly GCF_943737965.1 of Phodopus roborovskii. Classification (NCBI taxonomy): domain Eukaryota; kingdom Metazoa; phylum Chordata; class Mammalia; order Rodentia; family Cricetidae; genus Phodopus; species Phodopus roborovskii. Next base: position 4,702,720 of record NW_026126470.1, read on the forward strand.
ATTCAAACTGAGCTTCTTTCAGCAACACTACTCAGCAAAACTCAGGTCATCTATGACAATGAGTGTCTCCCTTCCTGTAATTAGATTCCAAATAACTTTGACTGTTGCAGATGAGAATATATACTGATAGAGTTACTATTTTGCCTTATATGAACATGATTGTAATATTTTCATAAGCCAATGTGTTAGTTTTTGGAATTATAAGATAGAATATAGAAAATATATTTTGTTTTTAATTTTTTGTGATTATGTGTGTGTTATGGAGGGAGTATGTGTGTTCTTGTGTTGTATGTGTATAGGAGACCCCTCCTGTGTTTGCACAGATAGCATAGAATGACACTGAGTGTCTTACTCTGTTACTGTACCTTATTTCTTTGAGAAGGGCCTGTCATGGATTCTGGATCTAGGCTGGTGGTCAACCTTGATAACTCTCTTGTTTCCACTCTCCACAGAGCTGGGGTTATAGATAGCTGATCACACACAAAGTTTTATGAGGATTTTGAGGTTCTCTACTCAAGTCTGCATATTGCTCAATTAGAAGACCTAATGTCTCCACTGCTTCTACATTTAATTTATAACTTACTTTTGTCATGACTTTCTCATCGTTTTTCTTTTAGCTTTGAAGGGAAGTATCACGGCAATTATACACTTATTAGTCACCTGCTGCCCCAAACATTTCAAAATGATTTAGACTCACAGGGTGCACATCATAAACACAGGGCTGGCTAGAAAGATGGTTCAGCATGTCTGGATACTTGTTTGTAAGATCCAACATTAAAATCCCTATGGTGGAGAAGATCTCAAATCTTCTAATCATCATGTGTTCACTGTGGTTAGCTTAAGCCACATACTCTCATTCATGACACACACAACAAATACACTGTTCTAAAAAGCTATAGAAATTCTAAATTAATTATAAATTTAGCCATTAAGTTTATGAAGCAATGCGTCCATGTCTTCATGGAAATAAGGCTGTTAAATCAAAATAGTACTTCATATGAACAGTGACTCACAATTTAATTTTAGAACCATTGTATCTTTAATTATGAATCTTTCTTTCTTAGAAAATAATTAACCATAGAATCATAAATGTTGAAATTAAGTAACTAAAACAAATTATTATAGCACAAAATTTATATTTGGGAAGTAGCATATTATTTTACATATAAGGGATTATGCTTTCTGGTGACATTCAATGAATGCCATAGGCATTAGTAGTAATGCTTAGGATCTCTGCTATGTGTTGTTATAACATATAAAGAAAGACAAATAGGCATTTAACAATTCATCCAATGAGATGTGTGCTTCTGCTTACTGATAAGAAACAGATGGTATGGAAGTTTAATTTTGTAGTTGAATCATTCTGAAAGGAAAGATGGAGAGTTGGACAGATGAGGGGAAAATGATGCTTCAGATAAAAAGGAAGAAATAAAAACTGAAACTGAAAATTCTAAAAGACACAGTAAGGCTTAGAAGCACCAAGTTCAAGTGCTTTTACATGGAGCTAAGACTAACAGTTACATTTCAAATGAGACTTAACTAAATAAAAATAAAAACTAAAAAGTTGGAACAAGATAGCATTGCTAATAACTTTTCCTTTGTTATTATACATTTTAAATTAATAACAGAGCTTCATTGTCAACTAATCTGATGCCTTCTCCAAAATTTGAATTTTAAAAATGATACATGTTATGTAAACCAAAGTCTAGCATTCAAAACCATTGCTTTTATCTGAGTAGCATGTCAGGTCATTTGCAAATAAACAAAGAGATGACGTAACATGCATACACAGAAATCTGTTTGCATTGTGCTTTCCTTTGCTAAGAAATAAGCAGGAGTCTGGAGAGGACTCAGGAGCATTTGCTGATCTTGCGTAAGAACCTATAGTTGGCTCCAAGCACACATACTGAGCAATTCACCCTTTAAATTCATGTCCAAAGAACTGATGCCTTCTTCTGGACTCTAGGAAATTACACACACACACACACACACACACACACACACACACACACACACACACAAAAGTATAAGTAAGAAATACAGAAAGAAAGAATAAAATAAAGAAATGAAGAAAGGACAAACACAAAAGGTCTCAACATGTTAAAAAAAAATGCCTCTTAGTTCACACCCATGAACACACCATGGAAAAAGAGAAAAAAAGAAAAAAAAAACTGTTTGTGGATTCACTGTATCCCCAACACAGAGAGGTGCTTAAAAATAAATAAATTTAATAAAATTTATTCTAATCAAAAGTATAAACAAAAATCTAAAAACTAAATAACCATACAAAAGAAACCTTAGGAACTTTGCTTGTATTTTTATTGGAATTTCAGAGAAACGATAAACTAAGTATGGTAGGTACTCATATATGTATATTAGACATAGAGCAAAGAACTACCAGCCTATAATCCACACCACCAGAGAAATTAGCAAAAAAGGAGGACCCTAAGAGAGAAATTACATGGTCCCTCAGAAAAGGAGAAGGGGACAGAACTCCTGAATACATTGCGAAATCGAGGTGTGTTTGTGGGAGGGGGGAAGAGAAGGGGAGAAGAGGAGATGGGGAGAACATGAGGGATCAGGAGGACTGAGCCCATGGAGGAATAGAGGAGAGCAAATACAAGATACCTTAATAGAGGAAGCCATTATAGGTTTAAAGAGAAATCTGGCACTAGGAAAACGTTCAGAGATCCACAGAGAAGACCCCAAATAAGAATCTTGGCAGTCGAGGAGAAGCTGCCTTATTTATATACCGTTCTCCAATAATGAGATTGATGACTACCTTAAATGCTATCCTACAGCCTTCATTCAGTAGCTGATGGAAGCAGACATCCACAGCTAAGCAATGGAATCAATCCAGTTGTGGAGGAGGAGGGATGAGAAAAAGGGGTCAAGACCATGTTAGAGAAACCCACGGAAACAGCTGGCCTGAAAGCTGCGGAACCAACATTGGACCAAACAAAGCCCTCAGAATGTAGGTGCCAGTTAGTAGGCCTGGGCAGGCTATGGGACCACCGATAGTGGAAACAGTATGTATCCCTAGTGCACAAATGGACCTATGGAAGGATACTCTTTCAGCCCAGATACACACTGCAAATTTTCTCTAAGGATGGGCAGGAAACATTCCATTTACTGGTGTGACAAAATTCCAAAATAGTCTACTTAATGACAAGATATTTTTGCGAACATTTCAGAATCATTCTGTAGCAAACAAGGGAATGTTTTCTGCACATCCTTAGAGAAAGTTTGTAGTAGAAAACCCTTGGAAAGTCATTACCTTCCCCCCCCCTCAACAAGACTTTTGTGCAGTGGGTTCATTTCTGATTTACAAATACTCTTGACAATGCACTCTTTGTTGTAGCTGATTAATGATGGAGTGTTTACTGTTTTGCTGCCCACCTTGAGCTTGAGGACCATTTATTATCAGGATAAATAATTGCAAAGCTTCACTCTGATATGAAATGGAACTAGGTTAGTGTGCATAGCTAATAAATAAGGGATGCTGGAGCACACAGACTTCTGCTAAGAGGAGAATTAATTTTAACCCTCAGACAGCTTGCACATATCATAATCCCACATTTAGTTCCAAAGTTCACCTTATTTAATCATTATGCATTAAATTATGTTGCATAAGAAACATATTTCTCATAAGGACTTAAGAAAAGCAAAATTATACTTGTTCACTTCTTTTTCATATGAAAAAATCTGGCATAGCATCTTTAATGCATATGGAGAGTTGTACATTATGGGACAATCTCTACCAATGTATTTAAACTTCAAGCAGATAATATAATGATAATTTCTTGTATTTTATGATTTCAACCTGAAGAGAACATGATATTTGATATCAAATGTTAAAAAGAAATAATCATTAGATATTCAACCCAGGTAATATTGTAATGGGCTACAGTAGAAAGCACTAAAGAAAAAATATAGTTTCTCCAAAGTCTTTGTGATAAAAAATTATTTAAAATAATCATGTAAAAATCAAAAACAAGTTCTGGAGACTGATAATTCAGACGTTTACAAGAGAACTAATAAGGAAATGGACATCTCACTGGGCCCCAATCTGTAACACGATTAATACAAACACAGAGATGGATATTGGGTTTCAAGCTGAAAGGTCTGAGAAGCAAAGCAGCCTTGCCAGTTGCTCTTACCTGTACCTTAGGCTGTAATGGGTGATTTTGTCTCCATGAATCCTTAGATTGGAATGCTCGTCACGAAGATTCAGACTGTAATCCCCTCAGTTTCTGTCTGCTCCTGCCTTATATTCTTTTCTCCATCCATATCATTCCTTTCTCCACCTCCTAAGTGCTGTGATTAAAGGCATATGATCCTAAGTGTTGGGATCACCTTTGTGTAACCTGTTTCTTTTTTAGACAGGATTAATTTTGTGTATCTCAATGTGGCCTTGACCTATCAGATATCCATATGCCACTTGGCTAGCTAGTATATCTACTTAGATTAAAGATGTGTATTACCACTGCTTACCTCCATGACTGTGGCTAGCTTTGCATTTTCATCTCCAGTGGCTTTATTAAATTATATACAATATATCACCACACCAAACCTAGACAAGAAATGGCAAGTAACTAAGAAATATTCAAAGTGGAAAAAATAGTCTTCTCTCAGATAAGACCCACAATTAATTATCCAATACCAAATGTTAGCCATTAACACATATATAGACAGCACCAACCATTTAATATTCATATATTATAATTAATATAGAAGTGTTGAATTTATATATTTTGAACACACATATTTCACAACACTGAAAGAGAATCTGTGAATTTGAGAGAGAGTTAATAGCGCTCATGAGAGGAGTTAGAGTGAGAAAAGGGACTAGGGAAATGGTGTATTTTAATTTCAAAAAGGAAACATATATGAGAGAAAGAACCATGATTAGAAAGACAGGTATTTATGTTTATCTTGAAAGTTCATTCAAAACAATCAGAAAGCCATGCTTCTGTTAGTGGTGAAAGATATTGTTCAAGATGGCTGGCATGGCATAAGGAAACAGATCACAGGAAGCAGAAAGTCATATTGAAAAGAGTATAATGAAATGCACTATTTCTTTAAGTATTTACTAACCTCAAAGACTGTGACTTAGTAAGATGAAAGGAATACAAATAATAAAGGAACAAAAGATCCTTGAGTATAATTATTTGTATGTCAATAAGACAGATATAGTATAAGAGGCATTGACTGGAAGATAATTCAAATTGTCTGAGGAATGGGATGCTGCCTGGATTGAATTTAAATTGCCATTCTCAGTTGCTCTCCAGCAGTGAGAAAGAAAAGAACAACACAGCGCTCTGCAGTAGTACTGTGAACATCTTCCATAGAACATTAACCTCCTAGTGTGGGAAGAAGGAAAACCCACTGTTCAGACAAATGTGAACGGATTCAACACATGATATGGTGTGATAAAACTCTTAGAATGCTTTTCTCTTGAAATATATTTATAACAGGGATTCTTAAACTTTCATCTTCCATCACTTATTCACCTGAAAAAAAATAACATAACCCTGTATAAATAGGTATATAAAATAAGATTACAAAACAAAACTACTTCTAATAGGTTTAAGAAACTTATCTAAAATAATTCTCTTGTATATGAAAAGAATTGTTCATATTAATGATATGGATATACTGGTAATTTTGACAAAAACAAATCTTCATTGGATATTTGACACTGTGGAATATTGAACAATTTTTTTGATTATGAAGCTTGATTGTAATTATAACATAATAATCATCATAAGATTCCCATGTTTCAAAAATACACATAGAAATGTAGAAGTGTATTTGAGGCACTTTCAGAAATTGTTCCATACTTTCCTTATCTGAAACCAAAGTATATTTAATATTTTTTTTCGTGACACTCTAGTTATCAGTTATTTAAACATTTCTTTAAACTTTATTATTTAAATGTGAAACAAAGTTGTTTTACATGTCCATCTCAGTTCCCTCACCCTCCCATCATGCCCTAACACCCCCCGAACATACCCAAGCCCATCCCCTTTCTGCTTCTCAAGGAGGGTGAGGCCCTCCATGGGGAGTCTTCAAATTCTGTCATATCATTTGTGGAAGGGCCTAGGCTGAGAAAGTATTCCTCTGTGTGGGATGAGCTCCCCAAGTTCATTCGTATACTAGGAATAAATACTGATCCATTAATAGAGGCCCAATAGATTGCCCAGTCATCCTAACCAACACCCAATTCAGGGTGTCAGGGTCAGTACTAAGTACTATGCTGATTTCCCAGCTATTGGACTGGGGTCCATGAGATCCCCCTTGTTCAGGTCAGCTGATTCTGTGAATTTCTCCAGCCTTGTCTTGACCCCTTTGCTTGTCACTCCTCCCTCTCTGTAACTGGATTCCTGGAGTTTGGCTAGTGTTCAGCTGTGAATGTCTGCTTCTGTTTCTATCAGCTACTAGATGCAGGCTCTAGGACGGCATATGAGGTAGTCATCAATCTCATTATCATGGAAGGGCACTATATGTAGCCTCGTCACTATTGCTTAGATTGTTATTTAGGGTCATCTTGTAGACTGTAGATCTTTGGACATTTCCCAACCTAACAGGGACCTGGCTTATATAGTATTTCTTCAAGGAAGAAGTTTTCCAGGGAGATTATTTTCAGGCAATGAGTCAGAGGCAAATAATCTGCAGGCTAGCTTTAGGAGTGCAATCTAACAGTTTAACAAGGGGAGAGGGAATGGGGTAAAAGGGCAAAATCTCTTGGTACCATGTTTGTCATGTTCATGCCTGTGTTTTCCATGCTCAGGCCTGATAAGCCTTTCATGAACAATGACAATATAATGGCTGAAAATGGACACTTTAAATGATGTTGTGTCAGATGAAAAAGAGTAATCATCTATAGGTATGTGAGTCAATGAATGCTGAGTTCCCTTAATATATCACTACAGATTAGCCTTTAGTTTCAGACCCATCCGAAGTCTTAATATATTGAAAACTATAACATAAGTGTTTTTGTTTGTTTGTTTTTTATTTTTTAATAGATTTTAAGACAGATGACTGACTTTTACTTGATTTGTTGTTGGGTGAGCGAACATTCACTCCCATCTGAAACATAATTGGTGTACTTCATATCTGCATTCTTATTTCTGGTCAAGTATTCTTAACTCTGCAAGAATAATCCATCAATTCCACCTTTAGCATGCTAGGATTTATTAGTTGGCTTCTCTATACTTCAGCTTCTTGAAAAATCCAAGTACATATATCTATGCTCTGAATGGCCAAATATAATCTCAAAACAGCCCATATTGTAACATCAACTTTCCGTTTTCATTTTAGTTGATTTGACAAAGTATTTGAGAAATTAAAATTAGGGAGCGATGATGTATTGCTAACTTTTCAATCTGTCATCCACTGCCTCATCCATTGTTAGGTTGTGGCAAAGCACAGATAGCATGGCTGATGATCAAGGCAGAAGAAAACGCTTGTGTGGCAAGAGGCAGTTAGCAAAGGGAGATGGATTAAGGAAGTGATTTTCCCTTCAGAATTATACTTTCCATCCACTCAGTCCACAGTATCCAAATTTCTCAACCTCTAGTCAATGAAATCATTAATGTACCAATGTATCAAATCCTTGGTAAAGGTATTTCCCTAAGACTGAGTCACTACCTCAAAGACCCACTTCTGAATTTCATGAGTACCAAGTCATCAACCTAAGATCCTATGGGAAATAATTCACACACAAACAACAACATTGCTTTATTAATATGTATATAAAATGAGAAAATGTTACATCAGCTTACACAATTATTAAAATGTATAGTATATTATTGAAATACATATTTGTGCTAATAACCAAACCCATATTTAACTTACAATAAGTAAAATAAATTGGATGTATGTAGAGTAATTTATGAAAAATTCTTCATTAAATAATCAACAATTTGTTTCCAGAGAAAAGAGAAACAAAGAACCAAATAATGTCCTTTCAATAATACTGTTCAAGATGCCTTAGAACAAAGAAAAGAACAAGTTTTGTGTGTGTCTTATTTGTGAAATGAAACTATAAATCCAAAATAGTCAATCCATCATTGTAAACAGAAAGATTTAGAGAGATTAAATATTTGTCTGGGAAGTATTCAGTTGAGTACAAACCACCACATACACAGTGGTATGGAAGTCATTTTTTTCTTTTAGATAGACACAATCAGGTGTAATAATAATACTTGTACCCTGTGCTGCTGCAGAACTTGGAGTTATACCTGTTTCCATAAGCCAACTACAAAGTTTTAGGAATTATGAAGCACTGGCTGAGTATTATGTGTGCTGTGTGCTATGTGTGTGTATGTGTGTGTGTATGCGTGTGTGTGTATGTGTTTGTGTTATGAATGAATGTATATAAGCATATCAGATTGTGTGTGAGTAATGTGTATATATGAGATATGTGTGTGTGTATGTGAGGTGTATGTGTATATGTGGGTAGTGTGTATGTATGTATATATACACAGGTATATAAATAAATGAAAATATAGTATAAATGAAACAAATAAGAGGTTGTGTTTTAATGGAAATGTCAGTTCTATAGAAAACATAATGATCATAAATTTATTGGGATTCAAAACCAAAGCATTTAAAAATGAACACATATATAACATAATAAATAAATTATATAGAATAAAATGGGATATTATCAGTGATCCATTTTATATCAATGGATATTACTATGATATAAAATTAAGGAAGTATCATATTAAAATAAATAATTCTATAAAACAAAATCTAGCATTTGTCAATAGCATTCTATCTCCAAAAAGTAATTATTCTCAAGCATACATATATTTCTTAGTTGTAAAACACATATATCATGAACCAAAAAAAAACCTCAACAAATTTATGAAGTTGTCCACCATTCTCTGTTTAAACTTGAAATAAAGAGTAGTTAAGAAATGCAACGTGTGCAGTCAAACGTTCATAAAAAAATATCAAATTCTTGAAAAAAATAATTAGGAAAAAAAAGCAAATGCCAAAAAATAAAAACAAAAGTAAATTTAATATACTTAGAAAATACAGTAACAAAACAAAATCACAACTTTACATGATCCATGGAATTCATTTAGAATTTTGTCTGAAGTGCTATCATGTAAGGTGAAAATTCTACATGCTAAGAAAGTTGAGGTAAATAAGTAGTCTTAAGTACAGCTCTAAAAGAGAAACAGGAATAAACTTTTTCAGTGAAAAAAAAAGGACTATAAATAAACAACATAACTACTTTACCTGGAAAAAATTACAAAAATTACAAGGAAGACAATTCAAAACCAAATCTTATAACCCCAAATGGGGGATGCATAACAGTTCAGAGATAAAAACTTATCAAAGAAAGTAAGTATGTATGATTGAGATGATACAAAATATAGAAGTACTCATGTGCTTTCCTTATTCTACTTTGTCTACCCATTACATAAGGGAATACATTTATCAAGTACTCGATACCTTTTTATCCTGGTAAATTATAAAATTGCTATTGATAAATAATTCATACTAAAACATAAAATAATTAATAAAATGTTCATTCATTCTTCCTTTTTGTTGTTTATGTTGTCTTTCAGTGTTCCCCAATCATTTAGTAGTTACCAAAGGCTTTTAAACTCAATCTACATAGCAGTGAAAAGAAAACCATGTAGGAGCTATGGTAAGACAAGTCCATCTCCAATACTGTATCATTTTACCTGCTTATTTTAGATTAGTTCCTTTCTGTTGGTTTTACAGAATCAAAGAAACAAAAGCCAAATTTTGACATAGTTCATTTATGTTTTTCTTTTGTTGTTCTTATATTTCTACAGTGCCTTTATGCTTATAAATTTCTAATTATGTTAGAAAGTTTTTTTAGCAGATAAGAATTACCTACACAGGTTATATATGTGACTTTATGTACTATGTGTCAAGTGAAAGGTATAAATTCTTATTTAATACAAGATTATATTTCATTGAAATAAAATGTCTTCAGTTTTGCTTATGTGAAAAAGAAAAGTTGTCTTCAATAAATCACATTAAAATGACAGCAGCTTGTACACTTTGATGTGTTTACAGCTTTACCTGATTAAATTTAGAGCATAAAATTGCTCCCAATAGTAATTTATGTGATATGAATTCTAACTACTATTTGAATGTAATAAATATGTTTTTACATATATGTGCCTGCAACATTTGAAGCGTAATTTTCTTTCAGAGTGATTTTTAATTTACTCTATGCTTAATGCATAAATACTATTGAAGTTTGTAGCATACTTAGCATATTTTAAAGCTGCAATCATAAGAAATTATTATAATATTAATGTAAATTAATGATTTCCATTAATCTCCTAAATTCCAGGTCCTATGGTATAACTACTGTTTTTTCTGTAATATATTGATCAAGATAATAAATACTTTGAACTAATAGAAATATATTTAACATTTCTGCTCACTCATACAGTTATAACTATCTATATATTGTACATATATAAGACTGTTAACTGTATTTAGATATGTCTTAACAGCAAGACACTAATCCTTTCAATTCCTTTTCATGCTCTCCTCTTTGGGAGGAGGGTTGTGACACAGGATTTCAAGCCACCCTTGAATTAACTAAATAGCCAAAGATTATTCTCAATGTTTAATCTTTAGGCCTCTGCTGCTCAGCATTCAGGATAAAATATGTAGCTCCATGCTCAATTTGTTTATTAAGACATGCTTAGTTTGTTCATCAATTTCTTTGTTTAAAATGTCTTCTATCCATAGTAGTAAATTGAACAATCATTAAAGAGAGATGTCTGAAAGTAAGCAAAGGTTGATAATTGTGTTGAAAGTGTACAATGCAGGCATCTAAACAGAATTCATGATATTTACTTCTCAACAGTATTTTTTTATTATAAAAAGCCCCAAAATATGCAAATATTTTTAGTAGGTACTATGGCTTGTGTCATATGTTTTATGTGATTTAACTTTATTAACAGAGTATTAGATGCATTAATTTTCATTAATGCCAAATAAATCACTATACAATCAGAAATAATAGCCTAAGTTTGATAGGTATAATTCAAATTTGTAAAAGAAAGCTACACGTTTATTGAGCTTTCATTCTTGTACTGAAAGAAGAAAGAAAAGTAGGTCATAATTGTGAACCTCAAAATAATGTTCAGTCATCATTGTATTTATTCAATGCCTCTTTTGCTTAGCATTTGTAGAACACATGCATTTTCTACTAGAGAAAATTATTCTAAGTTTAAGTCAAACTCTTCCAAAAGTATATCTATAGTTTACAATGAATGATGTAGTAATTTGAAATAAAATTATTTGTTATTACTTTTTAAACATAGTATTTATTTATTTAGTGAGTTATTTAATTGAAAGACAAATGTCACTTTTACCCTCCCTCCTTCCTTCCAGCTTGTCCCAGCTAATCTCCCTTGATCTTCCTCCATGTAGCCCTGCTCATAAGTTAATGGCCTCTTTACTTTAATAATTATTATTGCATAAGTACATGCAAATATAGAGAAATGTATGTGTACATAAGCAAATGCATATAAATACAAATGGCTGAGTCCATTTTTGTTGTTTATATGTATATGATTTCAAGGCTGACAACTTCATATTGGAATATATATTTATATTCAATGAGAAAGCTCGTCTCTGAGAGATTCTAATTCCAATTCTCCCAAAGTCATTAGTTGCCTGTTGTCTAAATATAGGACCCTGCACATTCCCCCCCCTCAATATTAACTGTATATTGATATTGCCACTGTTCTGTTTTTTTATGTAAATATTTCTATGAAAGATTACTTCACAGCAAACTTCTTGATATCTTAGCTTTTTCCAACTTTTCTTTCTTCTTCCACAATGTTCCCTCAGCTTTAGATGCATGAGTTGAGCTATGTTGTAGAAATGTTGCTTAGAATGGGGACCCTTGTGACCTACTGGTCTCTGCATTGCTTCCATTTGTGGATTTCTGTGACATTTCCTGTTGTAAGGTTTTGATGACTAATAGAGGTTTCAGTCTCAGTATGGCCTTATAGATGATCTCAATAGCTCTACAACACGGGGCTCCCTCCCTCCAGCAGAACTTCCTGCTTCTACTGGCGCTTATCCAAAGAATGTCCCTGGGCCTGGAGGACTGACCTTTTCCGAAAGCTGTCTCTAAACCAGATGCCTGATTTATGTTTAGCTGACCTTGGCACCAGTTCTTTTTTAAAATTAATTTTTATTTAAATTAAAAGCAATCCTACTTTACATACCAATCCCTGTTTCCTCTACCTCATGTCCTCCCATTACTCCCACCAACCCTCCATCCTACTCCCCCATCCACCTCTCAGGGAGGGTAAGGCCTCGCATGGAGGATCATCAAAATCTATCACATCATTTGGGGAGGACCCATACCACCACCCCCAGAAGCAGCAGCAGCTCTGTTTCTAGGCTGAGAGACTTCACAGGGAATGGGCTCTCAAAGTCCATTCATTGGCATTGATTCTTGCTGAGAACGCGTGTGTCAGTAGCTCTGCCATAGGACCCTACTGCCACATACAAAGCCTTGTGATAGTAGCATTCCACTTAATGAAAATTTGGGTTTGTCCCCAGGCTCCCCAATCTTACATATTTTCTTTACTCTGGAATAAAGGTAAGCTGATTTACTGAATTCTGTCTCCCAGAGAGCTATCTCCATTTGTACTCATAGTTCATCTTGAACCTTGTTCCCAGCTTCTGTTCCCTCCACCCTCGTGGACCAATACATCCATAGATTCTGAAGAGAAGCAGGGCCATAATCTCCATTAGCTCTAATGATAGGCTTCCTTTATGGGGTGGTGGGAGCTTCACTTATCTGTAGGTATAAGAATTTATAGTGTAGGAATGATGCTGAGATAACAAATTGTCAGTAGGGTATTCTTTTCTAAGTTTTATAACCTCACTAACCCCAGGAAGCTGACTAGGTTTCCAGTATCAGTCATCCTTATTTTCCTTCTGTTGAGTGGGCCTCAAATCTGATAAGATAGCTCTTTGTTTCCCCTGGCATTTCATATGCATATCTTGTCATGCTGTTAATTGTCAAGGTTCATAGGTACTGTATCTGGGTAAGAATGTCCTATTGCTTCCTTCCCTTTTAAGATTGCATAGTATTTCCTGGAAAGCTGATAGTCGAGGAGAGAATTTCAAGTCAAATACAGCTAAAATCATCTGATTCCTTCATTCAAAGTTTATTGTATCTTCAGCAAAGGACCTATCTTCATCCCCTGAGAGACAACCAAGCTTTCAAATTAATATAGATTTGTCATTTTTTGTTTTGATTCTTATTTAATCAAAAATTTTATATACCTAATGTAGTAAGAGTAAAAATATATGAATAGTCAGCATGTATTGAGACAAATACATGTTAATTCAAAGGAAGAATTAACATAATTACTTTGTCCAAGACATTGGTCTAATTCTTCTAATTTAATATAATCATTCTAATTAAACATTTCTGACAGAAAAGTGAAAATGAATACTCAATCATCGATTTCTCTAAAATTGTTTTCTTCCAACAGACAACAAAATATTTAGGAGATACTATAAGACAAGAATCTATTAAATGAAATTAATAATATAATAGAAAACAAACTGATAGACACTCTTGGGGACAAAAATCTTAGTGCATTTGTTAAATTCTAAACCCCTGAGTAGAAAAGTAAATTAAATAATGTTATCCAAACAAAGTTATGAAATGTCCCAGAAATAATGTGTTTAAATTTAAAAAGAATCTTTAGAAAAAAAGTTAATATGCAAAGCTTTTATCAATATTTGTACTGTTTAAATCAAAAGATAAACATTTCTGTAGTAAGTAAACTGATGTATTAAAATACAATTACTATGTATATTAAGTTTTATATGTATACATAGTATATATCACTGAAACCAATATAATAAATGATATCTGATTTTTCAATGAATATCATAAATTCCTCCTTAATCCTGGCCTTAGTTCTTGGTTTCTTATCCATAAATCTCTTTAAATTAATTTGAGATTTAACCTGCCATTCTTATTGCAATCCTTCTTCTTAATCCCGTTAGCTAAAAAGTATACTTTAGCTCAATAATTATTAGTATCGACTAATCCTTATAATTGACTGTGTTTTATCATAATAATTTTACCCTAAACATTACCAGTATGACACATTTTTCCAAATGATCTGGTAAACATAGAGATGCTTTGAACATGGTAGTATGCATTAGGAAGCAGCTTCTGAAACACTGGATTAAGCTGTGAACCAACCTAATATAAATAATAGCTTTATACCCAGTTGAGCCTTTTCCATAGAGGGTCTCACAATTTTAATATGGGCAATATTTCTCCAGAACAAATTTGTCTAGAACCAAACATAGTTTCTGATTCATTCATTCTTTTTATATTATATTTATTAATGTATTTATCCACTTAGTTGTCTATGCTTTTCAGTTACATGGTCAATTTGATTCAATTTAATTATTTAACTCATAAAGAATTGTTATTTTAAAATGTAAACCACAGAAAGTTGGACAAAATATGAATGAACAATCAAAAAATATAGAGACCTCATACTCGTGGCTAAAAGCATTGAATAAGTTGACAAAATCTATAGAGATTCGGGACTTTCTGGGTAAAGATGAAAAGTGAATATTATTAATTTCAGGCATGTAGAGTTGAACACAGTGGAAAGCCATTTAGTAAAAATGGGAGAAAGATATGTTGGATGGACCTCTGTGTGGTTTGGGAACTGCTGGGTGTCCAAGATGGAAGAATATTCACAGGAGATAGTGACACTATTTTAATCTAGCAAGTAAACATGTGATAAACATCACTTAACATGAAGGCATGGACTGTGAAACAGAAGGTGCCATAGGACACTTTGCTAGTGACTTTTCTCATCACTGCAAACGTGGAAAGTGTTCTGTAATGGGATGGACAGCAATGCTTTCTGGCTGTGGCATCAGGAAAAGACCATGAGTAAATCTAAACAACACCTGGGAGTTTGGAGAGATGGCTTGGGTATTAAGAGTGAATAATGCTGTTTCAGGGAAACTAAACTCAGTTCCCAGTAAGCACATCAGGCAATACAGAATCATGTGTTACTCAATTCCAAGGGAACTGATACCTTAATTTGGACCACATAGGCACTGGTGCTCACCCTTGCATATCCCTGTATACACATGCACATGCACGCACGCATGCGCGCACACACACACACACACAAACATAATTAAAAATTAACAATAAATCATTAAAAATAAATAAAAGTACAGCCGACTACAAAAGATGGCATGCTGTGTTTCTTCCAAATGGAAGTACTACTTCCAGGAGGAATGAGGAAACTCAGGAGACTCGGGAAGTAAATAAGATGTCACATGTCTGGGAAAATAAGATTTTGCAACATTCCCAAAGGCCCCTCTGAACTTTATGAGGGGAATAAATTGCTACTGAAGGAGGAGACACAGAGCAGCTGAAACGCATAGATCATAGGTTTTTTTTCTCTGTCAAGCTGCCTAAATACTGTTCAGAGCTGCAGGTTTTTAGCTTTTGGAATCATCACCTGTGTTTGATGATTTGAGTATTTTTGTTTTGTTTTACTTCATTTTATTTTTGGGGTGGGAGTTATAGCTGCCTACAAGTAACTTCTCATCTATATTCCTATATACTCCTGTTGGTAACCCTTAAGGAAAACTAATTGGTTCAGTTATCTGTACTTAGGTATGAATGTGCTGCATCTCCCTAGGGGAAGTTGGTTATGCAACACACTTGAAAAGATGCTTTCATGAGATTGGAAAATAAAAAGTCTGCCTAAAATAAAAGCTTCATTCATAAAACAGAGAAAGTTATTTTTGTCTCACAGCAATTTTTAGAAATTTTAGAAAGATCTGGCACCAAGAATGGATATCCCATTGAGAGAAAAGACACAGAAGTGAGTGTAGAGGTTACGAGAGAGGCAAGAATAGAAGATGGTTAAGTGTCTTGGAACCCCATTTAGTTTAGGGTTTTGTATTTGTCTCCCCTACACTAGCACCCTCATTTTTTCAGCTTAGTGTATTTGTCCACACAATCTATGCACATGCACACTCCAGACCTTGCACCTATCTACTTTAGAGCCACCTGACCCTTCACTTGCATGACATTTCAAGTATTCCCATCTGTGAAGAATATAGTGAGTTTCTCCACCCAAGGTAACAGTCAAATATTGTCAATTCTCCTTAAGTATGTTCCCAAAACATCCAAGTGTGAAGACTAGAAGGGTTGCCCCAAGATATACTAGTTTTAATTGCATGCACAATAAGTCAAAACCTTGTCCTTAATAACAGTTTGGGCAGTGGGGGAGAATTCCTATCTTAGTGACACTCTTTTTTCCCCATTTTAAAATGTTTTGATTTCATTTTACATTCCAACCACATTTCTCCCTATCATCCCTCCTCCCATACCTGCTTGCCTCCTCCACGTCCACTCACCTCTCCCCCCCCCCCAGCCTACCTGCAGTCCACTTCTCCTGACAGGTAAAGGCTTCTATGAGGAGTCAACATAGTCTGGCACAATAGGTTAGTGCAGGGTCAGGCCCCTCTCCTTGCATGGAGGCTGAGCATGGCATCTCAGCATAGGGAATGGGCTCCAACAAGCTAGTTTATTTACCAGGATTATGACATGGTCCTACTGCCACTGAGCATGGCATCCTACACCAAGAAATAGGCTCCAAGAAGCTAGCTCATGTACCAGTTTTGTATCATGATCCAACTACCAGGGGCCCCTTTGATAATCCAAGCTCCACAACTGTCTCCCACATATTTATATTGTGATTAAACAGCTGAGTAAGGAATGGTAGAGTTAATAATCTACTGAAAAATAAGTTTACAAACAGGGAAGGAAGGGTGATTTTTACTTTGATAGTGATTAAGTTTGTGAAAGATCTCTTTGAAATTCTATCTAGTTATATGCAGTTACAGATTCATAATTATATAGAGATGATAGAACAATAATAAATATGATGGTTACACAAAATAATAATTAGCCAGAAATTTATAATAGATGATAGATGAAGTACAAGTAAATTGATATTTGATAGATATTGTTTGTGTCAATAATCACACTCAATTTTCATCTCTTGATGTTTTAGTATTATCCTATAAAATATAAGTTACTTATTGTACAATGAGTGAGAAAAATGTGTAAGATGAACATAGAGACCAAATATCACCAAAATGAAAGTAAATACTCTTAAAAAAATAGTTGTGTGAGATGAACACATAAATCAATTATGTTTTAAAAGTATTTATTGCACTTATAGTTCTTAGCAAATAAATATTTAATAAATAAGCAGGACTAGTTTCCTTAAACTTGGAAAGACTACCTAATAGTAAGGGAATAGAAAAACATTATAAAGTAATATATAGGAATGATTTGAAAACAGAGGTATCAGCATAACCATGCTTACATTCAGGTAACTGGATGCAGATATAATTAAACATGTTTGCTAGTATGCATAAAAGATATAGCTTAGTTATACACTGTTACTCACTGGTAACAGTGCACACCATCAGTACTTAAATCTTAAAATCCTACATCATTATGGAGACAAAGGAAAAACAAAGACATTAGAGAAATCTTATTTGGGAAATGCCTTACTACTGATTGTTTAGTCACAGGCTAAATACAAAGTATTTTTATTATACTGTTTTAAGGGACCAAAGAGATGTGTTGCCTCTCTCCAAAAGTAATTATTCTCAGAACAATGCTTAGTTAATAACAGAAATAAACATAAAAACTTGTTGCTAAGGATCAATAATCACAAGAAAATAATAATATCCAATGTCTTGTCAACTGTTATGCAAGAAAGTGAATGACATTAGAATCTAACAGTCTAATGTCAGTGTTCACCAAAGGAAGGAGAGTAATAAAGAATAGGTTAAAGAAGAGGGGTCAGAAAAGGAAATTCTTTCTGCTGTTATGATTTTGACTTGCTTGATATTATCTATGGCTTCTATTCATTCCATGTGCTATAAAGAAGTATTGTTAAAGCTGCTGCAGTTATGTGCTTCTAGAGAAATAACTTCATGTATAAGTTTTTACATGGCAGGATAGCCATCCAGGGCTGAAGATGGAACATTACAGAAAAACTTTGGGTGACTGACCAGACGAATTATCTCTGTCATTTCTAGATGTCATGTGTATATATATATGGTCTTTGAGGGAGTTGAAGACAAATAGTTATGGTTATAGTTTTCCTTAGTTAGGATTAAAGATAAGTTACATATAAGACTTTAGACTCACAAAGATAGGGTAGATGATAGAATACTTTCTTTAAATCATACTAAATGTTAATGGACTAAATATTGTTAACTGTGATTTTTACTTGATAACTGGTGTGTGATTTATTCTGCTATGTTAAGGTTAAAACCCTTCTTTTATATTTATACAGAAAAGAGGAGATTATGGGAGATGTCATTCTGTAAATATGTTTCTCATACTGGTTAATGAATAAAGCACTGTTGGCCAATAGGAAAGCAAGATGGGCAGGACTAGAAGACAAGGAGGATTTGAGGAAGTAGTAGCGAGGAGTAAACTTGGAGAGACCCCCTCTCTCCAGTAAGATGAGACCATATAAAAACACTTAGATGAATAGAAATGGGTTAATACTTAAGACAGAGGTAGTCAATAAGAAACTAGTACCTGGCCAACAGCATTATATCAAATACAGAGTCTCTGTGTGTTACTTGGGTCTGTCGCCGTGGTGGGTCCAGACCGGGAGGAAAACCTACTGGTAACAGGTCTCCCTAAGATACTGTATCTACTCTGTCCATTGAGAGGAGCAAATGATCCAACACAATCCTGAACAAAGATATGGAGTGGTTATCTATGGACTGTCATATAAATAATTGCAGCTTTGTAACTTCAACCTTAATTTTCCTCCTGACATATCTCTAAAAATTCAACCTATTTAATTCAAGAGAGAAGGATACAGGCACACACATAGGATAGTCTCAAATCAAACTTTATTGTTAAGAAAGGTAAAATATGGGTCCCCAACACTAAGACTTCTTAATAGTGAAAAATTAAACCATAGAACTGACAATAGCTGAAACGCCCTCAAATTTTAACAGAGTGTACCGAAGAATTTTTGGTTGAGAGAAAAGGGAAACTATTTGTTTCTCTTTGTGTGTCTCTGGAACCATTTGAGATCAGTAGTAAATAGAACTATTTTTCTTAGTAGAAGACAGATTCTCACCTGATTTCTTCAGCTCAGTAGAAGTCTCCTCAAAGAAAAGCCTGAGTACATACACAGGGAAGAAAAGAGCAAACACTCTGTAGATTATTTCAGTAATAAGAGCTCAAATCACCCTGCCTGATTAATAGAGAGGTGGGCATTTAGGTCCTGGTTTAGCTGAAAGTTTTGAAGATTTGGTGTTATAAAGAAAATAACGTATCATATGAAGAAAATAAAAAAGCTAGAATCAAAAAAAAAATCAGGAAATCAGTACCATTAAGAAAGTCAGTTAAAAGGCCTAGGCAGTTTATGGGACCTCTGTCAGTGGAACCAGTAATTATCCCTAGTATATGAATGGACTTTAGGAGCCCAAGGCCCTGCCTGAAAGGATATGACAGACCTTGATGATCCTCCACGGAAGGCCTCACCTTTACACGGGAGTGGATGGGGGGGGGGTGGATAGGGTCACAGTGGGACACATGGGGGGGATGGGAGGGAGAGGGAACTGGGATTGATATGTAAAGCAAGATTGTTTCTAATTTAAATTAAAAAAAAATTAAGCCATCAGTAAGGATCCTGAAGCAAGCAGTCAAACTTATCTATTCTCTTCATTCTTCCCAATTCTGATGTGGGGATATTAGTATGAGAGTCAGCATCCTAGAATCTCAAGGAAATAGATGCCCCCAAGTACTGGCTTTCAGGTCTTTGTCTTACAAATTCAAAGACTGAAACTCACAGATCACAGCTGAGGTTTAGAAAGAACATTTCATCATGGAGAGCTTAAGTAAAGAAGGCAGAGCTCCTCTATAATGTCTAAGAATGATACAGCATTGGGCACGACTGTCTCGGACTTAATGGAGCTTTAGTGTATGAAGTGAGAAAGATAAACTGGCCAGTGTAATTCCCATTCCAGGCACACTGTCGTTTGTTTCAGTATATATCAGGGAAGGTACTCCTTTAGAGGAAAAAAAAAAAAAAAAGATGCAGACCCCCCCTCCGAAATCTCCAGACAAATGCTACTTGGCAGATCCACAGGTATTTTTCCTTAAACACTTACGACATCCCTGGCCTCCAGCAAGGACTAGGCTTCCAGGTCCAAGAATATTTGTACCTTTTAGTTAAGAAAACAAACAAAAAATAAAACTAATACAAAATTGGCCATATTCTGGGGAAATTTTAACCCTGAAATTGCAAAGGAAAGTTTTTATGCTCTGTTCCCATCAGTAGAACTGTTTGTCTCTTCTTGCTCACATGTAGCCCTAATAGTGGGCAATATTAATCTATAAAAGCACAACTGTACCCCATAACTCCATTGAACTCCTCAGCCTTAACATCAGTTAAAGCAGTTTCCTAGTCAGAAAAGGAAAGCAGCAAATGTGATTGAATGTTTCAATGCATTTAAACTGGAATGCACTGTAGGATTTACTACCACATCTATATACTTCCCACCCCATGGGACAAATTAGCTGCAAATAGAAAAACATGCTAAAGTAATACCTAACATTAGCTATCAGCAGGTAGGTAAGGATTTCCTGGAGTAGCTATACTATTTCTTTTCCATTTTCTTGACCAAGGAGATAATTTACTGACAAATTGCAAACTTCAGTGATGGTAAAAACGTTCTACTATCAGGAATGGCATTCAAATTAAACTCTGGCTTTATTGTCAAGTGAAGTTTATCTATTATGTGGCAAATTCCCAGTAGTCATCCCTTTCATCAATCATGAGATATATTGATCAGAGAAATATTGATAGTATATTAAAATCTCAGAATTAAAAATTAAATAAATTAATATTAAAATATAAGCAATACTTTATTTTCCCTGCTTCCATAACTGGGATGGTAGACATGAGGATATTTTAAAGAAACATGCTTGCACCATAATCTATGTATCAGACTTTTAAAACAATTCAGGCAATGAACTGGAATTTCTCCAGAAATCTCATGCTGGGGGAGAGAAAGCCTGGTCTATTTTTTTGTTTGTTTGTTTGTTTTGTTTTATTTTTGTTTTTCAAGACAGGGTTTCTCTGTATTGCTTTGGAGCCTGTCCTGAAACTCACTCTGTAGACCAGACTGGACTTGAACTCACAGAGATCTGCCTGCCTCTCCCTCCTGAGTGCTGGGACTAAAGGTGTGTACCACTAAAGCCCTGATATCTTGTCAGGCCATCTTGTTGGAAACATTAGAACCTAAACAATGATTCAACGGGTCAGCCCTGATGTAAGATTGTTTCTATTTGCCTAGCTGGACCTCTACCTCACTTAAGTATACCATAGATGAACTGGGAGGGGGGGATCATTGGATATATTTGTCCTATTCTCAATGAAGCACTTTAGATATTTTCTACTTTTTCTGATATTTACTACTAAATTATCTATTCTACAGGGTTAAAGGAGGATGAGTGACAAAATTTGGATTTGGGGGACACAGTCTGTGAACAAAAGTCCTCTAACTACCACAACAGGAAACTTAGGGTTGGTTTAGATTTTTGATGGGTAGGTATGGAAGCAGGTGAAGTCCCTGTAACTGGTGATCCTTCTGATTGAGATCTCTAAACAGAAGCTAGTATATCGATTGGGTGTAAGAAAATAATAAGAATCTGAATGCTGCTCAGATCACGGTGCCTTGCAGTAGCCTTTATTCTTACCCAGATACCAATAGGCAATCAATGGAGACATTGTGAATCCTTCCTAACAGACTTCCAAGTGCCAGGCTTTCTCACCTGGGGAAGTGAGAAGTATTGCTGGCCACACATACTAGACTTTACCCATTTTCCAACCTCTTCTAGGAATCAGAACACTAAGATACAGGCTTAATCTGCAAAACAATTCCCAGCCTTAGAAATGTTTAAGGAGCATGAGTCCTGATTTTTGTTTCCACAGAGCCTTCCTATCTGAGACATGGGATAGAAACTTCCACTTAAAGTCCCCTTGGTAGAATTTGGAGTTTTGATCTCTTTTATAGTATTGAAATTTCTTTGGAAGTGCAACCATGAATTTGAAACTGAACTCTTGTCAAAGCTGAATTTATGACCTTTAAAAACATTATAACTTCCTAACTTAATAATAGCTATGTTGTCATATAACAAGTCAATAATAAAGAGGTAAAAAGATGCAATCTAAAACAAGAGAAAACAAAAGATTTCTGTATTAGTGAATTTCCAGTTGTTACAACCAACCAATACCTGACAAGAATCAATATACAATTCATTTCTACAGGTATACAGTTCCAATTCACAGTCCCAGAGTTATAAAGTCCCAAATCATTGTTCCAAAGGCATACAGTTCCACATTACAGCTCCAGGGATATAGTTACAATTGCAGATCCAGAGGTATACAGCTCCAATTTATAGTTCCAGGCACATGCAGTTCCAGGGTGATACACAGTGACAGCATGATTCCACCATGGCTGGGAAGGCATGTGGCAGGAGTAAAAAAACTGATGGTCACATCACATCAGCAATGTGAACAGGAAGTGGGGATTGGGCTGTGAACCCTCAAGGCCAACATGCGGTTACTCACATCTGTTAGCAGACTCCATCTAGTAGAGTGTTCACAGGTATTTAATCACATAAACATATAGGAGACATTACACATTCAACCCACATCAACCTCTCATGATTCAAACGGCAATTACATAGAGTATGTATTCAAAAAGAGTTTATGTGCCTCTAGTAAATTCAGAGTTTTGTTTGTTTTTTTTTTCAGTCAGCATTTTCTCTAAATCATTCTTTACACTATACTATATTGTAATGTGTCCTCCATGTTCCAAGGATAACTACCACATTTTGTATTTGATGGTTTGACTACTCTGAAACTTAGAGTTCTCTTTGAGACTTCTGAGTCTTTTATTCTCACACTAGCATTTTTGGACTCAAAGAGGACAGTATCACTTCACTAGGATGTCAGAGCTCTGATCTGAGGCCTCTTACTTTTGCCAGCTTGCTCTGGCCTTTGGGAGAGTATAGATTGGCACTTTAATCTGGACTACTTTGGTGACGTGGTGTGTAGAAACAAAATATGTTGTAATTGCTTGTTGAACTGTCTAACTCACAGGTCATTCACTAATATGTCACTAATAAATACACTTTTGACTGAACCTTATTTCACTGGTTTTATTCAGCAGTTATCATTGCTTGCTTGATTTGTGACTTGTATTTAAAGTCATAAGATTGGTTTTTTCATTTAACTTGCAAAGGATTTAGTATAATAAACTTGTTGCAGAGGTGTCAGATCAAATCTATGCTATCCTTTTGCCTGTCTCAATCTGATGATGACACACTTTTAATTACCAAGCATGCATAAAATAGCTTGAGCTTGAAAATACACTTCTCTTCTTTTTTTTCTCCAAATGTTTTATTGCAAGGGCAAATGGCCACTGAATAGTTATCCTCAAAGCATCTCCCTGTCTTGTCTGATCTCATTATCTTGACTAATTCTATTAATAAGAAGAGTATAGAATGTGTTTTCATAAATGTTAGATAACTGTGGAGTTCACACTACAGAAACCTTGCTCTCTAATCTTGATGTGAAGAAATGCCAAACACCAGTTTCATCAATTTACTAAAAGGTAAACAAAATTCACTGAAAACTGATATCCTATATCTGAACTTTGTTCACGCATAAGGATAAAAATTAAAGTTAGCTAAAAGAAAGAACATTTTCAACAAGGTCCTAGAAATGCAATAAACAAAAAATTTTGAATAATCTCTGAATGGGATCCACATGACTTTCCTGGTGTGTAACTGGGGCATTGTGCAGTGAATATTGCCACTCCGGGATGTTCATCCAAGACTTGGTTTTCATTTTGCTGTTTCTGTTAGCTTATGTTCATTTTCTCTTTTATTTTCTTTTGGGCTTTGCTTAGTATGAACTAAAACTTATCACCCATGATCCTGATTGCTGTCTCCAATCTCCAAGTCCAACAAAGGTCTACAGATATTGTGTGACCAAAGCTCTCACAATAAATTAAGTTATTAAAGTTCCAATGGAGACTGCTGGCAGCCAGACAAAATCTCTGGATTAAACACGGTTAGAAAATGCTATCACGAGGTAAGAACAAAGGCCAGGTATCCAAGGGACAAAATGAAATTATTTACTAGGTAGAGGCTTATAGGATATACGCATGAAATTACTTCTGAAAATTTAGCATTCTCCTTTCTAAGCATGCTGGTTTTGCAGAATACTAATGAACTCAGGCCAGTCTGGTTGGTAGACCTTCCTCATCATCTCAGAAAAAAAGGTTTGTAGGATGGTAATTCAGGCAATGTAGACTAACTTACTAAAGATATTCTTATCTCTCCTGCTATCAGAAGAACATTTATTCCTTCATTAGGACAATACATTGTAATGATTTTATTTATGATAATAATACAATAAGAAATGAATGATTTAAAGATAGAATTATATCCAGGTTCCTGAGCTAAGAACCAATTAAGAAGGAAAGATAAAAATATCCAACTTTTTCTGTCACAATCACCTAAGAACTGATACAGAACCCACCTGAAGAGATAAAACATGGTAAATACTCTTTACAGGAGAACACAAACTTTTTATAGGACTGTGCTCCAACTGTACAACCATCAGTTGGCTTTTGACTTTTAAAACATAGCACATTGTCCCTGAGAAAATGGCCATAATAAAATGTTCATGTAAACACTAATTCTTTGAAAGCATTTAGACTATACATATTTACTGACTAGGGCTCTTAACATTGACAAGAATAGTTTAAGCTTTCTTTTTATGGGACAAAATAAGGCATGTGAGGGGGCAGAAAGCATAAAAGGGATGGAGGTAAGGAGGGAGAGAGAGGGAACTGGGATCAACATGTAAAATAATAAATTAAATAAAAAAGTGAATCAATATTTATCTCCAGTGTATGAATAGACTTTGGAAGCCCACTCCCCATAGAGGGATACTCTCTCAGCCTAGACACATGGGGGAGGGCCTGGGCCCTGCTCCAAATAATATAACAGACTTTGAATATCTCCCATAGAAGGCCTCACTCTCCCTAGGTAGCAGAAAGAGGATGGGATGAGTAGGTGGTCCTTAGGGGGCTGGGGAGGAGGGGAAGAAGAGGGACCTGGGATTGATATGTAAAATAAGATTGTTTCTAATTTAAATTTTACAAATTAATGAAAAATAAGGATCTACTATGTCCTGCCTGAAAGAAATACTGAGAATTGCTTTTTTGGTTCATTGCAATATACTAATGCAAAGCAATATAAATAAAGTCACTGCTGATTTTGTGGATAATGGTTAAGACCCTGGGAGGAGAGCCAAGATGAGTGTGGCAGGTTGGCTTCCTCCTCTTGCTTTGAGCTTTGATGACAGTATTCTTAATGTAATTCTCTATTAAATAATGAATGGAATTGGTGCCAGCCTCATTAATCAGAGTAATCAAAAATACTGGCATAGCATTTTACCTACAGGAAAATATGCAAGAAGCTAAGATAGCATATAAAACATAAATGTTTAAGGGAGACAATGTATAAATAATCATTCAAATTACTACATGGGTTATACTAGTTTTGTCCTAGGTTAGCAAGGATGTTTATATAATTCATTGCTACATTTACCAATAAATGCCTTAAAGAATACATCCCAAGACAAAGGCTGAAAAGGGTTTACTGCTTCTATTATTATAAGATTGTCACTTATACAGTCTCCATTATTTGCATCTGTGGAAAAATTCACTCTCTTTATAATATCCATATACAGCTGTCACTGCCAATCCAAAGTGACACTTCAAGGAGAAAGAAATTAGATGCTAGTGTGAAGCTCTCATTGAGCTGTGAGGAAGAATGTCCTTTGTTTTCAACATGCACTACTTCTGTAAAAAAATATATATATATAAGTGGCTGAAGTGTTTAAATAACAAGTAGAGCAACATTTCAGATGCATTGCTGACAAATAACAAAACTAAACTGGAAGACGCATATTGAAGTGAATAGTAAGCACAAATTGGCTAAGCATCTTGGTGTAGTGAAGCCCAAAGAGAACAGATTTCCTTTTAATTGTGCTTTCTGATCCTTAAAGGAGACAGTATAAATACCTTTTTTTTTTTTTTTTTTTAGGGCTAGGCATTCAATTGTCTTTTATATCAAGTCTTTGAACTATCAAATGTCTCTGTTGTAGAATATGTTTTAAGATGTATTACAATTGTTTATTCTTTGGAACATTTGTTTCATGATGTAACGATGTGTTGCATTCTTTTACATTGTATTTGCAGTGTTACTGTGCGGGCCTAAAACACCTGATTAGTGTTTTATTGGCTGAACAGCCAAGAGCTTTGCAGAAATAATAGGCGGGACTTGCAGGCAGAGAGAATAAATTGGTGGAGAAATCTGAGAGGAGAAAGGATCAAGAGAATGAGGAGAGTAGGTCATCAGGAACCAGCCACCCAGCTACAGAGCAAGTACCTGAGAAAGAAGTAAAGAAAGGTATAAATCACTCTCCTGCCTTATTCTACAACTAGACCGACACTATTCTGTGTAAATTATTTTTATTTTCCTTAAATTCAGCAATTCAACAACATTTGTTTCTCAGTATAATAGTCCTATTTCTTGTTTGCTAAATAATGTAAGTTGTACTTATTATCAAATAATACTAAATTCAGAATTGAGTCAATGGGCACATGCATATACTGTGCAACAACACACTCAGCTAGCTATTTGTAACCCAGGACATCACTTGCTTTGTTTGCCTCAGAAGTATCAGGGCATCGTTTTGCAGAAAAGTGTTTCTCTAAGATTTTATGGAAGCTTCCTCTAAAACAACTATGCCTACTTTAAATTAAGTTATACTATTCCCCATGTTTACACTAGTGTTTGTATTGCCCTCCCCATTGGATTTCTATATTTTATTAAAGTAAATGTGTATCTTTTCCTTTACAATTTTGTAAAAGGTATTTTGTAAAGCCTAGACAATATTGGAAGTCTTTATTTACCTTGAACTTCTAATTATCTTATAATTTATATTAGATGCCAAATATTATAAAACAACATTTTAAAATAATAGCATGTCTCTACAAAAGTTACCATAACTCACTATTACAGAAAGTCAGAATTATGAATCAGTCAACAATCTGCATCAAATTGTCTGTATACAAATAAAGGAAGGATTTTGGGAGCACATTCCCCATGGAGGGACACTCCCTTAGCCTAGAGGCAGAAGGCAGGAGAGTGATTTACGCAGGAGAACTATATCTTTGTATGAAAACAAACACTACTCCTCCTAGGCATCCCTAGGAATAGCTTCCATCAGCTACAAGATGAAGGCTTTAGGATGGCATAGTACTCATCAATCTCATTATCAGAAAAGAGCATTTAAGGTAGCCTATCCATTATTGCTTAGATTGTTAGTTTGGATCATCCTTATAGATCTCCACATATTCCTTAGAGCCAGATTTCTTTTAAAACCTACAATTGCTACCTCAGTTAAGATTTCTGTTTTCTTATTCTCCTCTATTCTTTCTATTATTTTCCTGTTTCAGTCTTCGTGCTCCATCATGCGTACCTCTAACCTCCTCTTCCTCCTAACTCCCTCTCCCATCCCTCCATCAGAGATATTGTCCATTTTGCCTACTACAGGGGACCATGTGTGTCTCCCTTAAGCCATCCTTGTTTCCCTAACTTTACTAGTGGTGTGGATTGTAGGATGGTAATTCTTTGTTCATTGTCTAAAAACCATATTTGAGTGAGTATATACCATGTTGTCTATTTGTGACTGAGTTACCTCATTCAGGATGGTAACTTCTAGTTTCATCCATTTGCATTTGAATTTCAAGATTCTATTATTTTCTTTCCACTAAGTCATACACCATTTTGTAAATATACCACATTTTGTCCATCCATTCCTCAGAATTTATATTTTAGAAAATATAATTACATGATGTGTTTGAATTATTAAATTACTGTAATTGTGCTTTATATTTGTACTTTAACATCTCTATATTTTCTTTACATGGTGGGTAATATAATTTAGAGAAGGAATAAAATTCAAAAGACTAGGAAACATATTCGTTAAAAAAATGCAAATCTGTTCTTAAATTCTTAGTTAAAACATTCAACTAATCAGCTCATGCCTTGCAATATGGACATGAACTGACACTCCATAACTGATGCACATCTAAAGCATTCTCAAATGAAATATCAAGGTTAACTGTTCTAGACCTCTATGCCACCTCTGACATGCTGACTGAACAGTATTTATCACTGCAAATGTCAGCCTCATAATGCTTGCAAGAAGTCTGTGGCTTTCATTACATGGATTTACAATATATGTAACAGAATGCTTAATTGCACTTTGGGACATGACAGCCAATGAAATCATGCCAGATAGACAACTTTGTCAAACAGAAAGTTCAAATAAAGCTTAGGCAATCAGTGAAAAACATGAAAAAAGGAAGAGCCTGGGTGTAAAAGAAAAAGAGAGAATGGAAGAAAATGGAGAAAAATGCTCTCTTTTGCTGCTTCCAGTCTGATGCTATGTGGCTGCACTCAGACCATTATTTCTAAGTGCACATGATCAAAATATGATTCACAGCATGAGGAGAACATGGAATGTTAATAAAATGTGCTTTGTGGCTATATGTCATGTCAGCATTAAATACTTGACTATGTATTAAATGATTTTAGCTCTCACAATGGGTGTGTGTGTGTGTGTGTGTATCTTCCTTAGAATAAAATAATATGAGAATTTTCATTTAATATTTTATAAAAGTGCATGCTAACACAGCCATGCACAGAGACAGGAAATCATTTTACTTAGACTTGTTTTAGGAGGTCATGAGAAATGTATAATGACCACTTCCTTCTTTTTCTAGCACAGCCTAATATACAGTTTTATAGTTTACCAATATATAGGTTGTTTAACAACACTACTCATAAAAGGGACTGCTTTACTCCAGAGTAACAAAAAAAAAAAAAAAAAAAAAAAAAAAAAGTAAAACACAGGGAAAGGGCTAATTGATAAAATCTACATTCCTGGCTTATTCAATTAAGAATTATAATGAACACAGATACAAAAGTGTAAGAGATCTGTACAAACTAAATTTGTTTGAATATATATGCAAATGAAGAATTCAAACCATCATGTTAGCATTTAACTCATGAAGACAACAGTCTAAACTTGGATGATTGTCATTAATAGTAAAGAAAACAAGAACAATCTTTATAGTGGTAAGGTATTCCAATGAAATGGAAATAACAGAATCCCACATCTCCTCTCTCACCATCACTTCTTCCCATTCCCCTTTTTGCACTCCCTTCCACTCTTTATTTCCTCATTCTCATCTTGCCCTGACCTTTCCATTTGTCTGTGACACTGACTGTCATAGGAGTTAGCCTACTCCAAATACGTAATAGGTCTTGAAAAATGAAGATGCAGTGAAGAATTGATGTTATTTTATTTTATCTTAAAACATTAACTTGATTGAGTGAGATGCAGGTATATAATCAATGTGTCCCCATTACTCAAAAATCTGTTTATTGACATTTTGATCAAGCACATTACCTGATACATAAACCCTGTAGACAGCAAAATAAGCCAATATTATTAAGAATCAGAACTTCAACTTTCGTTTATTTGCTCAGTGGTATATGTATGTGTTCCTGTGTATGTGTGTGTGTGTGTGTGTGTGTGTGTGTGTGAAAGGTTCTATAAGTCAATGAAATGAAACAATTAGATTTGAAATACAGAAAACTATTAATTACTTTCCTAACTACACACATATGCTATAACAACTGTCTTTGAAAAATATGTTAAACATTTCATTTCTAAATATGCTTAACTAAATCAAGTGCACAATCCTAATTTTTGTTAACATACAAGAGCTACTGATATTATAGTACTATCAATCCAGTAAGAGTAGACATCAGCAGAAGCCTGAAAATGTTCCATATTTGAATACAGAAATTATATCACATAAAACCTCACTCTACTTCCAGGATATTAAAATGACAGCTATAAATGCAATATTATTTTCCTTATTTTGAAATGCTATTCATTATAAAGGACATTTTAAAGGTTTCTCCATTTAAAGGGTATTCTGTTCAACAATTATGGGCCCGTGACCATTTTATCAAAATAAAACGAAAAGTTAAGTCATCCATATCTGATTAAAATGTGGAAATAGCTTGTCTCGACCACATAGCACTATAATAACTGTTCTAATATTACATCAAGCAATGTAGCCTAGTTATATCAGATTGAATAGAACAGTATTATTTGGCTCTAGAACTATGATCTTCTCCCCAGATACACTTTTTGAGATGAGACTAAGTTCATACAACACAGGAAATTACATTCAGCTTATGTGTGAGATAAATATTTTCATTATTAAATTGGTGGATTTTATGAGAGTCATAACTGGTAAGGGATATGATGTTTTATAGGAATTCATGCCCTGGCTTCAATGCCAGGGTAGAAAGGAGTGTGGGGCATGATGGAGAAGAGATGCTTTATGTGGTGGGTCAGACTCTGCAGCACATGGTGATCATTTGTTGAGTACTCAGAAAAGCAAACTCTCATATACTTTGATTTTGCATCAAATTACCAAAGGAAACACACGTCTAGAAAATCTCAGGAAAGTAAAATGAAGCACAACTACCTAGTATACATGCTAAGAATTTGAAAACCTTAAATAATCTAAGTCCTAACAATAACACTAAATCACTAAATGAACTGGGAACGGTTAATATCAGCCATAAAACAGAAAGAGCTTCCATTGTAAAACACAAAAGAAATAAAAAAATGAAGACAGAACCAGAAATAACGACATTGACTTTGAACAATTTTACAATTATGTTAATAGTGCAGTGGAGAAAGTAATAAAACATGAGAACAAATTGGGACTTAATACAAACATGAAAAACAAATAAACAACAACAGCAATAACAAAAAGCAAGCATTCTACCTTAAGCTAATATAAGTGACTGTGATGAAAATACTTTAATTGTGGAAAAATATCAAATTCCTTGTTCAAGGATGAAATGGTACCTCATTTATCATAGCACCAGCCCATATTGTGCAACCCTGAAAGAGCAAATTTTATGTCCCTTTCATGTGTGTTTGCATGCATGCACACATGGAAAGGTCAGAGGACCACTTTTTGGAATGTGTTATTTTCAACTGTGGCATCTACTGATGAGAATGAAGTCATCAAAATAGCACAAGTCCCTTTTGCCATTCAACCTTACTACCAGCCAGGATTCTTAATTTTAGTTTAACTAATCCCAAGTAAATTCAATATCCAATTGTAATATTTCAACCTCTAGTAATGATATACTTTGAAATCAACTTCCTTGGTAAAGACAAAAATAAAATAGTTACACTATGAAAGTGAGCAAATGTTTTGAAGAGAGAATTTCCTTAAAATCTCACCAATCAAAATATGTATCCAGACATGCTGAAGAATATGATTCATGCAGAATAAAGCCTTAGGGCAAAAGACACAATTATCAGAGTTGCTAAAAATAAAATCACTTGGATTTCTCTTTGGTAGCAAGGATATGAAACAAATGCAAATGTCAAAAATTTCTTATTGAAGGTATGATAAATAATATAGCACCATTGTAAATATCCTGTGTTATCACAGTCACAGCAAGTAATGAGAACTAAGATTAAATGAATGAATTTCAATTGATAAAATATACATGAATAACAAAAGTATGATTTTTTTAAAAATTCAAACAGAAAAGGTTCAATATTTTAGCACCATATTAAACTGAAGAAAATGTAAGGCTACAGTAATAGATACATGATCATTGTTTTCCACCAGACAAGCTAAAATTTAGTAGAGATATATATTGCAGAGAAATGCCACAGATTATTTTAATTGTCTGAAAAGGGCCAATATCATATTGTTGAGAAAGTCAGGTGTTTAATATCCAAATTATCAGAACATACTCTTAAACATTGAAATTTATTCTTATTTATTTATTTTTCATGGATTTTTTTATTTGAAATTCAAAGTTTTAAATAATACTCTTTTCTTTGCAAAGAGAAATTTTACCATATGTGTCCTGGACAATTCTTTTACCACTCACATGCGTATTTACAGTTGGCATGATTCTTCAGTTTGGTCAACAATTGTATATAATTGCCAATGTAGAGGAGAATATAATTCATTTGTCTTTCTATATTTGACCTATAGTTTCTTGCATAATGCTTTACAATTATGTCCATGTTGCTGCAAATTATCAAATTTCTTCATCTGTGTCTATGTATGTGTGTGTTTGTGTGTGTGTGAGTGTGAGGGAGAGAGAGAGACAGAGAGAGAGAGAGAGAGAGAAAGAGAGAGAGGGAGGGAGGGAGATGGGGAAGGAGGGAAGGAAGGCAAGAGGGACAGAAAGACTATGTGTTTGATGGGTGTTTATGTGTATTATTCATATTCAGTGTCAATATTTGCATTTTGTGGTGATATCTTGCTTGTACAAATAAGGCCTCTCTGAGACACATAGAATGGAACTTGCTACTAGCTAACCATAGAGATCTGAAGGTCTTCACAGACAGGCAGGAAGTAAGGAAGCAGGGCAGAAACGGGATATAAGCAAGGAGAAACAGGAAATCACTCTCTTGTCTGCTGAGACATTAAGCAGGTAAGGGGTGCTATGGTTTGCTCCTTCTCTCTAATCTCTCAGCATTTCCCACTGTGTCTGACTCTGGCTTTTTATTATCTAGACCAACTAAGAACTCCATTTATAGTATTTAGTGTGAACACCTCTGTGGAGGTCATAGGGTATCTGTGATGTTGGCCTTCATCTTCTACATTGCTTAAGGCAAGGTCTTTGTTTAATTTTACTGCTATTGCTAGGCTAGCTGGCCTTGAAAGTTTAGGGATCTTTGATGCCTCTGATAGATTTAAGTGAAGTTTCTGTGAACAAGAAGCCCAGAATCTAGTCATGTAAATGGAGAAAAAGTAAGTAAGATTGATCACTTAGTCTTGCATAATGGGAATGTGAAAGATCCTGTTCTATTCAGAATCCTGGTCTTAGGTTTATATTACTATAATAAAACACCATGATCAAATGCAAGTTGGGGAGACAGGGGATGATGCCATCTTCCATCCTTCAGTCCTTCACAAAAAGAAGAAGATAGGAAATGAGGGTAGAAACCCAGAGGAAAAAACCTGGAGTAGAAGCATGGGTAATGTTTACTGGCTTTTTCCTCATGGCTCATACAGCCTGCTTTTATGTACAACTCAGGACCAGAGATAATAGCATCCACAGTATACTAGTACTTCCCACAATAATCATTAATCAAGAAAATCACCAACATACTTGTCAAGCTTATGAATGCATTTTGTATGATTCAATGATTCTTTCATTCCAAATGACTTTTGCTTGTGTCAACTGGAGAAAACAAAATCTAACCAGCCCACAGCATATTATATACATTTTCCAGAATTTTAGTCTACTGCTGTCCAATCAAGCTGTTCCTATTGTACCACAAAGAGCTCCTACTCTTCATTCTATTGTATCTTAGTAATTGATGGGCATGTGTGGCTATGAATATCCCAGCTCTCCTTCCGATTTTGTGTGTGTGTATGAAACCAGCTTTCTTGGTAATTATCTCTAGAGATCACAGATAAGAGAGTTCTAAAGTTGCCTTGCAAAGAGTTTTGCTTTTTATAGCATCCAGACACAATATCCTCACTCATTTTATTTTTGCTGAGAGATTTAAAATTAGTTACCCATAGCTGTTCATGCTCTGATCTTTGTTGGTATAATTCAACCAAAGGAAAATAATTATTCTTTATTACTGTTCATCAGTATACCAACTAAAAGCAAGGAAATTAATTTTGAGACCAATTAGATCTAAAATAGAAAGTAATTATCTTGGCAAAAGGCCCTCCAGAAAACTGTTTGCTCTTGATTCCTATGTCCTCCTTTCCATTTGTGTTTGTCTATCTTCTCTCCAACATCACAATGGGACACTTCTGTACAATGTATAGGGACAGAAGAAGGAGGAGGAAGATGCATCATCTGGAAGATATCTGGGGCCAACTCCATCTCAAAAAGTCTAATCTTACAATGTAGAACTTACATACTATGTCACAGATTCATGAGTAGAAAACATTTAGTGATTGGTGTAGATTCAATTTCTAAACCCTATATTGCCATTAATAAATATACATTACAGTATACTTCAAATATTTGTTTTTATCAGAAAATCTATTGGCAGGATTTTAATAGATATTAGTCAGTTACTTTTTTGTTTTCTTTTTTATTAATTAATTATTCATTTATTTGACATTCCAAACACAGTTTTTTTTCTCTTCTCCTCCTATTCCAACACCCCACCACACTCCAGCACCCACCAATCCACTCCTCCTCTATTTCAGTTCAGAAAAGGGCAGGCTTCCCATAGTGTAAAAATAAAAAAAAGTGTGGCATATCCAGTTGAGTAGAACTAAGCTCTCCTTTTATTAAGGCTGGGCAAGGTAACTCAGTATGAGGCATATGTTTATGGAAGCCAGTCCAAGCAGTAGGGACAGGCCCTGCTTGCCACTAGGAGA
The DNA here is from genome assembly GCF_943737965.1 of Phodopus roborovskii. Taxonomy (NCBI): domain Eukaryota; kingdom Metazoa; phylum Chordata; class Mammalia; order Rodentia; family Cricetidae; genus Phodopus; species Phodopus roborovskii. The sequence continues at coordinate 4,737,451 of NW_026126470.1, forward strand.
CCCACAAATAGATCAAGCTATACAACAATCACAAACAAGTGGACTGCCTAAGTTATTCCCATAAAGACACCATAGCAGTTAGTCCCGAGTCTGAATTCCTTTGAGCCTAAATTAATTGTTTCTGTAAGGTCCCTTATGATGATCTTGATACTCCCCCAACACACCACCACTGCATGTACAATCCTTCCTCCTTCTCTTCAACAGGATTCTGGAAGTTGACCCAGTGCTTTGCTGTGGCTTCTCTGCATTTGTTTCTATCAGTCATGTGATATAGGCTCTACTGGGGTAGTGGTATAGTTACTCAACTTAAAAAAAGTGTGATCACTAAATTTGAAGGCAAATGAATGGAAGTAGAAAAAAATCATCCTGAGTGAGGTAACCTAGAAAGACATCTGTGGGTTATACTCACCTAAAATGGATATTAATGAGTATGCTAAAATCTACAGCCTCGAAGAGGCTAGGTCACAAGGGCATAAAGGGAGTGAGAGGAATGGAATTCTCTGGAAAAGGAAAATAGAAAATATCTCCTAGATACACTGGGCTGGCGGAGATAGGAACATGAGGGATTGGGTTTGAGGTATTGGATGAAGTAAGAGAGTAATAATGAAAGAGATATCTGATGTGGGGCATTCTGGGGACAGGTGTTAAGGAAATGCTAATGAATCTATAAGGATGACTCCAACTAAGACATTTGGTAGGAACCAATAGTGGATAGGTAGCCTGAATTAGCCATCTTCTGTCAGTTACATTTTTGCAGGTAGGACAAAGTGTGATTAACAATTAACAGGGAAACACAAGATGACTTAAAGATTCTCTTAGAACTCTTTCAAGAATTTAGACATACATATCATTTATTACTTTACAAAAACCACTGCTTCTTTTGCTTCTTTGAGGACAAAAATCTATTATGTCCCTCTATTCACATTGTAAATACTGTTATTCCAAGAATGATAGGCCAATAGCAGTGACACTAGAAACAAGAAAACAAGAAACTTTATTTGTATAATATGCTGGATTTCATTGTGGCCACACCCTCTTTTCCTTTATCCCCAAATAAGGCAGATTATATATACAAACTATGCACAAAGAAATTAGTCCTCACAAAATACGACATAGTTATAGTTTATATAACAGTATCTTGTAAACTTTTTTACTATATTCAATTTTTCAAATAAATGGCATAAAAATGAAATACTTTTTTCTAACTGCATAGTTGCAAAGTGTAAAGGAAAGACTGTAAAATTTAATAGTATTTCCAAGTGAGGAAGGAAAACTGGTTAGTAGAACTGTACCTTTAAATCAAATCCAACAACAGTTCTAAGCTTAGAGTAAACTAGTTCATATAATGAATGCCCTTGAGTTTTTATGTTGCAGGATCAAAATCTGCAAGCACATGAAATAAGGAACAATTAATTATGTGAAATGATCCCTGAATGGCATAGCATAATGTACAGCAATTAAGTATCCTAAAAGTAAATAATTATGATGAAATGATAATAAAGGAGACAGTTGGTAGGGAGATAGAATGTTGTGAAGACAGAAGCAGCAGTTGAGGAAATAAAAATAGAAACTTGTTGAGAAAAGACAATATAGCAAAAGTAGGAAATATAAAAACATCAATGTTCAATTAGGCAATAAAGGATATATATTTTATGCAAAATTATTGAACATTACAATCATTACTTATTGGTCATCATGTTTCAAATGTTACTAAATTTTACATCCCTGTGATCTTTTATTGAGATAAGTATTAGTTTGGTAAAAAAGTAATAAGTTATAACATATTTACTACTTGTGATATACATACATACATACATATGATAGATATTTTGTTTCCTGAATGTAAGTACTGATATCCTTCTAGCTTAATGGAGTAATATGGTTTAGAAACTCATGTTTCACATTTATTTTTCTCCATCTGAAGAATTACTAAAGTATTTTCACTTTTCAAACAGATAAGATTCAATGGGACATTTTCATAGATGCACTTGTGTTCTATAATGTTCATACCCTTTGGCAATATACCTCTTGCTAAGCAGCCTCCTTATAATTATATACTTATATATCTACTTTGAATATATATATATATATATATATATATATATATATATATATATACATCAGAAAAGAGAATACTCAGATAAAGTGAAATATGACCATCTACACCACACCACCATTCCTGCCTCTAACCCCTCCTATACTTCTCCAATATATTTTCCTCCCAGTTTTGTGATCTTTTGCTTGTGTTCTGACAAATAAAACTTTCGTGGAAATCAGAGGGTAGAATTAGCCTCTAGTTAGCCATAGAAATCTGGAGTTCTGTACAGACAGGGGAAAGGAAATGATAAGCCTGGGAGGAGACAGGAAGTGGTAAGGCAGGGAAAAGACAGGATGTCCCCATTAAATCTGAGGATCTATAGAGACAGGATTGCCCCTCTCCAATAGGATATGAGGTTTGACGTAGATAAAGATTCTCTGATGACTGGTTGCTCCCCTTCTCTGATCTTTCAGCTTTCAGCCCTTAATATCTTACTCTGGGATTTTATTGATAAGACCAACTAAGATTGGTCTTCACCTCTGCCTTAATTTCTTCATGAACTCTTTCCCTGTAGCAATATTGAAGCAAATGCTTTGTTAACAATGTAGGTTTCCTGTGTAGTAAGAATATAGGTATCTTTTGAAATATGTTGTATATTTTCTTTTTATATTTAAATTAATTTTTTTACATTTATTTAAAATATAAATTATATCACTTCTGTCCATTTTGGTTTATCCCTCCAGCTCCTCCATGTATGCTACTTCAAATCTCTTCTATACTCACTATCTTTAAAGTTGATAGCCTCTTTTCTTTGATTATAGTTATTGGTGTGTGTGTGTGTGCATGCATCCATATATACATACATAAATATATACATACAATCTATTAACTCTATTCTTATTTCTATGTCTATTGTTTATGACTGATCACTTTGTATTGGATCACACAATTGGGGTTTCCACTCCTAGGGAAGGTTAAGTCTCCCTCTTTCAGCAGTCGTTGCTTCTAGTTATCTATCTAGATACGAGAACTCTTGACATAGTCCCCATTAGCTGTCTGTACATGTGTTGATACTGCCATTGTTCCAGGCTTGGCTATGCAGTAATTTGTAATACAGGCAATCTCACAGCAGGCTTGCTGGTATTCTAATGTTTCATAGGGACCAGGTTACCCACAATCCATTGATCAGTTCATTATGTCCAGTTGTGGTTTTTTAAAATAATGGTTTGCATTTACTGTAGGAACAAGTTTCCTTCTGTGATGAAGGGTGGCTCATACCTACACTTATTTTGGAAGCTAACTTTCAAACAAAGAGGGGTTCCTGGTAATAGGTATATAGCCAGGTTAGTGGCTTTGCACATTGCCAAAACATGTAAGTTTTCACACAATTTTATTATAATGTGGTGATTATAAAAGCTGCCACAGAATCACACAATTATGACTTTAATTCAAATCTTATGACTGAAATAAAATAAGATACAATAATTCTACATAAAATACATTCTTAATGAGAGCTGGGGATATGGCTAAGACCACAAAGAGCTCTCTGTTAGCATGCTGACCCAAGTTTGGATCCTTAAGCCTACTTAAAAGTACAAGCACTGCACTGTATACCTGTAATCCAAGTGCTGATTTAAGAAGCCAAGTGAATCATGGGAGGATGCTTGTGAGTTAGTCTAGAGTACTCGTGAACTGCAAGTACAGAGTAAGACTTTATTTCAAAAAATAAGGTGAGTAATTATTGAACTCACTTGATGTTGACCTCTGGCCTACACACACACACACACACACACACACACACACACACACACACACATACACACACACTCACAAAATACCTCTGACACAATGAACAATTTTACTTATGAAAACAAAGTGCCTCTGACACAATGAACAATTTTACTTATGAAAATACTGATAGTTCATAAATGGATGTATTTAATTTACTACAATAATACCTTCATAGAGTATCTAGAAATCTAAAGAGTTTAATAAATTCAAAGTAAAAAATATTTGACAAAAAACCCTTGGAGAAAATGTTTACAATATAAATTAACATTAAATCATTGTAAGTTCTCTTACTCTTTTCCTTGTTTTATTTTGATAAATAGTATTATTTTATAACTAAAATGTCAGAAGTCAAATAGCTCAAATAATCTATTTAAAATATCATGTGCTGAAGAAAGATAAGAGCATAGGTTCAAAAGAACAAAATTGTTTATATCATGTTTGAATACAAAAGATTCATTAATGGGCTCTTAGCTGAACAGACTTGGAAAACTGACAAGTAATGCAAGAAATGAATTGTTCTTTAGGGAAAATGAAGGCATATATTTATAATTAAGATTACAAAGAATTTGCATAAAGTTTGGGATTTCAGATTATCAGGAATTTGCAGATATGGCACAAAGGCAAATTTTTAGATTATAAATTTCAACAACTTTAAGCAAGTATGTAAATTTTGAAATATTACTAGAACTTTGAAAAAGCTGGCAATCATTCAAATACCTTTTTATGAATCCAATTTATTTATATTTGTAATACATTGTACTAAGTTGTCTATCCTAGCTCTAACAAAATTGATCTTACCTGTCAGTAAAGCCAAAACACCCTGCACATGTAATGACAGAATTCAAAAAATAAGATATGTCTGTATCTTTCTTTAATAAGAATAAATTTATGAGTAATCAAAATATTTATTGGAATCAAAAGCTTACAGAAAGCAATATTAATATGAATTTGTGACTTTTTATATAACAGATGTTAAGGAGCAAAATTAACATCAGAAATAGTCATATGGCATTTGAGTACTATGGTATAAAGTAGACGAAGAAAAGAATATTAAACCATATTTACAAATGATAAATTATAAAGAAAAGTTAACAGTCATTTGAAATACTTAAGTTTGACTACTTTCTGGATTCCTTATTTAATAGCCAATTTTAAATACATCTGTGCAATATACTCTCATAGATAAACATCTCAGTTTTAACTTATTATTCTATTACTACAGTATATAAATTGTACTTATATTAACATTTGCAATATAAAGCAGTGTGGCTATAAAGAAACTAAAGTATACTAGGGTGTGAAGCTACTATGCATTAGAATTTTCTTAATTAATGCTTGATGCGCAGGACTTGGTAAATTGTCTATGGTATAATCACTTGACTGGGGTTCTGTGTCCTTTAAAAACAGTAGGATGAATAAGAGGTGAGGAATGAACGACTAAGCAGGACTCTTCCATGGCCTCTTCAACAACTCCTGCCTCCAGGAGTTCCTGTCATGACTTCCTTCAGTGATGAACAGTGATGTGGAACCCTTTCCTCCCTAAGCTGCCTTGTTTTCATAGTGTTTAATTGCACCAATAGTACCTCTAACTAGGACAATCTCCTGTCCTGGTCACCTGGTGACCACAGAGAAGATCAAACATCAACATGAAAGGGAAACACAAAGAAATCATAATTAAATGTGTCATTAATTCTCCCTTGTGAGAATTTTAAAAACCCACCACAGTAGCATTAGTTGCTTTTCCTTAAGGCATGACTAAGAATGTATTTGATAGAACACTTTACAAGTTAGTGGATCACAGGAAAGCAAATGGTCAGCACTCCCTAAGACTAAAAGGGCAGACACATGAACTAGTTCATTGTATAGGACTGAAAATCTTATGTCAAGGGCAAGAAAAGGAAGAGCAAGATTGTAGATCTATACCAGAGAAGAGTTTGATATAGTGTCTGTTTGGTCAAATACTATAGCAGATTCACTAAGGGGCCTATTAGTTCCCAAGGAATGGTTATTGAAATTATTTCAAGTAAGAGCTTTCTCTTGTTAAACATACCTTAAATCCAATCAGAAAGTGGTTGGATATACCTATAATATTAGTGTCAGCCTTGTACCCATGAGCATACATTGCAACAAAACTTGATGCTTGCTGGCTCCTAGCCAGCAAGAGAGCTTTTTATTTTCCCCAAATACTATGAAAAAAAAAGTTTATGTTTTCTTCAGAAATAAGGCCTTACCTCCAAAATATAGTTGGTAACGACTTGGTAATACTGCTTTTAATTGTAGGGTTAATAGTTAGGAAAATAGCTACTAAAATAAGGGTATATATATATATATATATATTTTTAGCTATTTGAAATAAAAGTAAATATTTAAAACATGTTAACATCAGTATTAGAAAATGAGCCTGATTTTTTTATGTGTGTATGTGTGACATGACAAAGAATTAGCCTACAGAAAATAAACACAAGTATAATCCTATTAAAAACTAATATTCCCCAGATTAATTATCCCTGAGAAATAAAACAAATATTTTAATAATGGAGATAAAATTTTGGTGCACTGTGATGTTGAATATAAATAAATCTATGCCTACAATATTATCACTTTGCTTCTTGATCACTGTTGCTGAATGTACATGATACCTTGCCCTAATGAAATATTAACTTCTACTAATTTCTAAAACTTGTAAGAGAAGTTCATGTTTCTCTGTTCTGAATTTTATGATATAAGAATACTTTCCTTTGATATATTGCTCCTCTTTGATTCTCCACAAGCATGGGTGAGAAACACTTACTGTATATTTTAGTGCTTGACTTTTTCAATATTTTCTATGTTAGTTGAGTGTTTGGTAGTTCTTCAAAGTTGCTGGAATCCACATCTATCTAAATGCTAATTACTTATAAATTTGAAATTTTTATTATCTTCTGTTTTTAACTGTGTTCTTTCAATTTTTCTTCATCTCGGATTCACATCCATGCAACAAAGACATCTGTTCAACTATGTTCCTAGCAGCACTATTTGTAATAGCAAGAACCTGGAAGCAACCTAGATGCCCCTCAATTGAAGAATGGTTAATGAAGACATGGCACATCTACACAATGGAATACTATTCTGCAGAAAAAAATAATGGTATCTTGAAATTCGCAGGCAAGTGGATGGCACTTGAAACCATCCTGAATGAGGTAACCCAGTCACAAAAAGAGGAACACAGTATGTACTCACTCATATATGGATTTTAGACCTAGATCAAATGATCACCAGCCTATAATTCACATCACCAGATGAACTAGGATACAAGGTGTATTCTAAGAGATTCATATAAAGTCCTTGCGACAGAACTGGGAAGGGACAAGTCCCCCAGAGCTCAGGTGAAGTGGGGGAGGACAGCGAATGGAGAGAGAAGTAGGAGAAAATGAGGGGGAGGAAAGGAAAACATGTGCGTCCAGGAATATTGAGCCTGGTTAGGAATAGGAGATAGGAAAGAGAGAGAGAGAGAGAGACAGAGACAGAGAGAGAGAACATAAAAGAGGGAGCCAATAATGGTTTGAAGATAAAATTGAACACAAAGAAAGGTCGAGAGAACTATAATACTGCTCCCAACTAACAAGTTGAGCTTCCGTGGAAAGGCTATCATAAATGCCCTTCCCGGAGAGTGAGATCAACAACTAACTTCTCCATGGAGCCCTCAACTAATGCCTGTTGAAAACAGGATCAAACACCCATACATAAACACTGAGTCGAACTAGAACCCAGATGCAGATGGAGAGGACAAGACCATGTGGCAGAAACACATAGAGACAGCTTACCTGAACAAGGAGAAGCTAAGGGCCACTAGCTGGGAAGCCAGCATGGGACTGACTCAGGCCCCCCTGATTATGGGTCTCAGCCCATAATCTCAGCCAGAAGGACTGAGCAGTCTAAGAGACCTCAGACAGTGGAGCCAGGATGTATCCCTGGTTCACAAAAGAACTTTGCGAACATATCCCCCATAGAGGGATAACTGCCTTAATCTAGAGACAGGAGAGAAGCCCTAGTCCCTAGCCCTAGGACCTGTCAGATCTACATGACCCCAACTGGATGGCACTCCCCTATATATTGATGTCTTTACTATTACTTATGTACTTATTCTCTAACAATTATCAAAATTTAATTTTTGAAAATATGTGGTTTCATTGTATTGAATAAGTCTCCTATTATTGGACACTTGAAAGAAACAGCCTAGATTAGTTTGCAAAATAACGTTCATGAAAACTCACTCTGGGTTCTTGTATTTCTGTATAATTTTCTAGCAATAACACTGATTATATCTGTCTGTTTTTCAACCAGAAATGGTAAAGTAACACTGATCTTGAACTTATCCTCATGGTATAAAGCCAGACTGTCCTCACTCTGGCAGATAAATGACTCACTAAATTATTTTTGAGAGTATCATGTAACATATAGTCCAATATAAGTCCAATATTTACAAGTGCAGTATTTAAATTTTGATGGTGCTTTAGCATATAAAAATTATAAATGCAAAATTTATTTTCATTTAAATCTTAGTTGTTTTACTCCATGCTTTATTTCTTACATGGCTATAGACAAGTTCATTCTACTACCATTAAGTACACAAAAAGTTTGAAGTATATTTATTTACATTACATTAAAATTTAGATGAATAGTATTTTGTAATTTTTTTCTCTATAATATTTTGTTATATTTTTAGTTTTCCTATCATATTTGGGAGGTATTTGGTATACTTTTTTATAGTTAAAACTCATTTTTAATTAAAAAAAATATATATTTTCATAGTCTGATTTCCCCATAATTCACCCAGATCTCCTCTATTTCCCGCCACACATAAATATGCACACTTCCTTTTATCAGCTTGTATTTAGAAAAAACTCAGTTTGGGAATTACATCTATGCATGTTTATGCCTGTCTTTTAAATGGTGTTATGTTTAAACCCTCTTGCTCTCATGGTTAGCTTTTTTCGTTACTGAATCAACTCTGAAATCCATATGTGAATATTTACATATGTAGTGCATTGATTCCCCACCACCTAAAACGTAATAAAGAGTAAAACTCCTGAATCAGTGTTTAATGTTTGCCTTGGGGATGCTCCCAAGGATGTGTTGTTACAAAAGTGAGGAAGAGAAATTAAAGAAGAGACACGACTCTCCATTGTTGCCATTAGTAAAATTACATGGTATACTCAAATGGCCATGTCAAAAATAACTATAATGAGGGGAAGCTTTAAAAGAAAATATTATTTAAATGAAAATATAGCAAAGAGCATTGGAAATGAGGCTTCATATTAGAAAATCACTGTGCATAAAAAGAGATCAGACTAAGAAACTATTTTTGTGAATTACATTAGAAAATGAATCTATGATATATACTGAAGAATAAAGTATCTTTTATTCTTCAAATTTTTTAGAAAATAATTTCCTTAAAATGTCTCATTAATGGCCAGAAATAACTACCATATGGTTCTCATATGTATCATGTTTTCTCTGGTCTTTAGTGTAAGTCCCAGAATGCAGGTAAATATTCACCGAATATTTGAAGGAAATAAAAATTGAACAAAGTAATGAGTGATACATTACTTGGAATGTTTCAAAATTATCTATCCCAAGCTGTAAAAATAACTATGCAAAATGCACACACACACACACACACACACGCACACACACAAAATCTACTTTAGATAGAAACCATGAATATTCTCAGGAATATTCTTTGAAACCCTGAAATTCACAATTTGATTACACATAGAAATCATCAAGATAGTCACACTGATCACATCCAACTACATCTCCAAATTATAGACATCAAAAGCATTTTGGGAGTCAGTTCTGACAGGTAAGAAATGAGGGAAAGCCTATAGCCAAGCACTGGGTTAAGCTCTTGGAGTTCTCTTGAAGAGAAGGGGAAGGGATCAGAAGACAAGGAGGGTCAAGACCATGATGAGGAAAAACAGAGAGAGCTGTACAGTTGATTGAGTTAGAGGGAGCTCAGGAACTATGGACTGGCAGAACTAGATTCTCTGAATGTGGGTGACAGTTATGCGACTTGATCTATTGGTGGTGGACAGTGGCAGCAGGACCTAACCCAGGGGCATGAACTGATTTTTTGGAGCCCATTCTCGATGGTGTGATACTTTGCTCAGCCTTGATACAGGAGTGAGGGGTTTGGTCCTGCCTCAACTTGGTACATCAGACTTTATTGACTCCCCAAGGAAGGCATTAACCCCCTCTGAGGAGTAGATGGGAGTGGGAAGGATATGTAGGAAGGATGGGAGGCTCTGGGTGGGCCTGAAAAAGGGATGGAGAGGGAAGTGGGGTTGCTATATAAAATGAAAAATAAATTTAAAAGGAAAAAAATCCAAGATAAGAAAACAAACCAGAAGTTCTCACCTATTCAGCAAACACCTCAAAAGGATAATGTGATGTTTTCCATCTCCTATTAGGAGTGTGCTTATACTGTTAGAATTAATAAACAGATCATGGAGTTCTGAATCACATTGCCACTAGTGAACAATAAATGTTCTTGGGGAAGGCTCACAGCAAATATCATTCACTAAGGCAAAAATTTTCAAGGGGGAAATTGACAGATGTGAAACTGAAAATATCTTCACTGAAAACAGAAAGATATATAATGATAACTTTCTTTGTCTCTCCATATGCTTCTATCTATTAAAGATTGAAAACCACCTGATTGTGTAATTCAGAGAAGAAATGTGCATGTCTCATTATAAGCCTGTGTTCTAAAATATTGGCATGTAAAAGTATTTCAAAAAGCTCACTTTAAATTAGTTGCACTGTTGGACCAGTGGGCTTGTAAAGGTTAATTGTTTTTTGTCTTTCTTGTTGTTGTTTAGTTGGTTTATTTGTTTGGAGAACTATGTGACCCAATAAACATCACAGGGTTATTTAACCAACTTCAGAATCTGTTACCCTGAAATACAGACCCCATGTTTTGCTTTAAAGGTTTGCAGTCCCCTCACATTTTCTTAGTTGTGCTGTATACAGGACCCAGGCTTTCATACATGTTCAGCATGCAGTCTACAACAGAGCTGTGTCCTCAGCCAGACATTTTCTTTTTCCTCAGAAATACTCAACAACTCTTGCTGACACCACTTACACCAGCCTCTTCATAAAACATTCTGCAAAAATAAGCCTCCTTTAGGTTAATATAACATATTTCTAAAAGCATTAATCACAAAATATACCAAAAAGAACATGCAATGAAAGGGTGCCAGGTCACACTCTATTTTTCTTCCCACCTCAAATCAGAAATCCTTCCACAAATCTGTTGATTTTTGCATTTCTTTCATAAAGCATTCCTCACCCTGAAATGACTTTCTTAATACCCTGGTCTTGGCAGCTTTAATATAAATGTCACTTTGAGTGTTCCCCACCTCTAAATCTTGACATCACAGATGCCATTAGAAACTATGAGCCAAATATTTCTATATACCAAAAGTCATGAAGCAGAAAGGATATTGCAGGTAGGTAATTTGATTTTACCTCTCTTTTATTCTCTACCTTTTTTCCATAATTAACCCTACAAGACTCAGAGCTCAGTGACATATTTGAAAATTGGTTTGTTGATACCTTCATGTTTCAAAACAGCTGAAGACACCATATTCAAAAAACAAACAAAAAAAAAAGAGTTAAAGAAATACAATCTATCTCTCAGTTATCTGAGAAATATAGTGTATTTAGAAAGTCATGGGTTATTGATTTTGTGCTTCTGCTGCTTTGTCTCCCCCTTTTATCCAAGAAACATGAATACTTGTATATTATGAAAGACATACTTTATTTTCACATATTGATGTTTCAGGCTAGTTTTAGTAAGCAATATTTACTTTCTTCTCTCAGTATATCATTTTTAAAATTAAGATTTCACAAGAACCTTGGACTTTCAATGGATTTTGCTGGTTTCACTTCACTGTTCCTTGAACCAAAAATATAACAAATAGAGACCTTCTATCTTCCTCTGAGTACCTTTTCAGTCAAGTATTATGCATCACGCCAGTTTGTCAGTTCAAAAACAAAAACATGAATCTTACAAACATATGGTTGAATAACCAGGGCAGAGAAAAATTTACATAAGTCATTAATTATCCAATAATTTTAGACACCACAATACTTTCTTCTCTCACTTTATTCTCACAAGCAAAATGCAAAAATTATTTTCTTAGTATTAAATAAAAACACTTTGAAAGACAAATTGTTCCACAGAATGTTTTTCTTCCATCCTTCAATGTTGAGGTCCAGTAACTTTCAAATGTATATATTTGTTAGACATGCTGGCTTCCTCTCATCACACCACATATGAATTCACCTCCACCTCTTATCCTTTATTTGCCAATTTGCAGAGATTATCTTTAAAATATTGAACAGCTCTTAACCACTACAATATTTGACATCTGCCATTAACCATGGCATATTGAGCCTTAGTAGACTTTTGCTACCTTGTAAATAACTAAATTACAATGTAATGTCCAAATCAGATACTAATTTTTCAAATGGAAAATTCTTAAGGTTATGAACTCCTTAATCCCGTCAATACAAGCTTTCTCTATAAACCACAGTGTTGATTTATACTCGTTTGCTCTAATATGCATAACAAAGTGCCACAGATTATGTAGCTTAAACAATGAAGTTTTGGTATTAGAAGTGAAATATCAAAAGGCCAGAAGTTGGGATCCTACCAGGGCTGAAGTTGCTTTACAGAAGGCTATATTCTGGCTGCCTTGTCCTATGGCACCATCACTGTGCTAACCATCCTTGGTGTCTGTTCTACATGACTGAATTTTCTCCTTTTTAAAGCTCCCTTGCATATTTTAACATGTTCTCCTTGTTCTTTATGTTTAGTTGTTTTTTGTTTTTGTTTTTGTTGTTGTTGTTTTGCTCTGTGTGTGTGTGTGTGTGTGTGTGTGTGTGTGTGTTCATTTTTATGTGCTAAGGGGAATTTCTTTTCTGGTCCAGTCTTTTTGGTGTTTTCTATGATTCTCATACTTTGATAGGGATCTTCCTCCTTGGGTTAGGAAATTTTTCTTCTATGAGTTTATTGAAAATAGATATTGTGCCTTGACATGGGTTCTTTTTTCTTTCTCTATTCATATTCCTAGATTTAGTCTTTATATAGCTCCCACATATTCTGATTGTTTTGTGCCAAGGTTTTTGCATTTGTTTATTTATTAATTTGTTTTTAGATTCAACATTTTATTTGACCAAGGTATCCATTCCTTCTATTGTGTCTTTAATATGTGGGATTCTCTCTTTCATCTCTTGTATTCTGTTGGTGAGGTTTGCAACTGAGATTCATATTCAAATTCTTATACTTTTCATTTTCAAATTTCCTTAAATTTGGGTTTTCTTTTTTTATTTAATTTTATATAACAAAGTCCAATTAAATGAAAACAAACATTTATACTTAATATTTGGGAATTTGGGCGTCGTTCTTTCCAAACTACTTCCTGCTGGTAAGGGGCACTGTCTTGGGGGATTCAAAGAAGATTGAGATATCCTAGCTGTAGTCTGTAGGGCTGTTTTGTCCAGCTGTTTTGAATGAAGGATCAGCTTATACTCTGTTTCAGGTGGTCTGGCGTGATCAAACCACATTAGTCTGGAAGGAACCCACATCTTTTCATTTTCTGTGGAAACAAAAATAGAAATCCTTGTCCCCAGTAACTTGTTCTTCAAGTTAAATTTTGGAGTCAAATCATTTTTTTAATTTATTATTTTACATGTCGATCCCAGATCCCTCTACATCCCTCCCTCCCTCCCCTTCAGCCCTCCCTCCCCCCTTCCCTCCCTTTTACCCTCTCTGCCCTCTCACATGCACTCTAAACACCCCCTCTCCCATCCCCCTACCACAATTCCATATGTAGGGGAATGCCATCCAGTTGGGGTCATGTAGATGTGACAGGTCCTGTGAAGTAGGGACTAGGGCTTCTCTCCTGTCTCTAGAATATGGCAGTTATCCCTCCATGGAGGATATGTTTGCAAAGTCCTTTTGTGCACCAGGGATACATCCTGGCTCCACTGTCTGAGGTCTCTCAGACTGCTCAGACCTTCTTGCTGAGACCCATATTCAGGGGGGCCGAGGCAGTCCCCTGCTGGTTTCCCGGCTATCAGTCTAGTGGCCCTTAGCTCCTCCTTGTTCAGGTAAGCTGTCTCTATGTGCTTCTGCCGCATGGTCTTGTCCTCTCCATCTGCTTCTGGGTTCTAGTTTGACTCAGTGTTTATGTATGGGTGTTTGCTCCTATTTTCAACAGGCATTAGTTGAAGGCTCCATGGAGAATTTAGTTGTTGATCTCACTCTCCGGGAAGGGCATTTATGATACCCTTTCCATGGAAGCTGAGATTGTTAGTTGAGAGCAGTCTTGTAGTTCTCTCGACCTTTCTTTGTGTTCAACTTTATCTTCAAACCAATATTGGCTCCCTCTTCTATGTTCTCTCTCTCTGTCTCTCTCTCTCTCTTTCCTATCTTCCATTCCTAACCAGGCTCAATCCTCCTGGTCGCACATGCCTTCCTCTCCTCCCCGTCATTTTCTCCTACTTCTCTCTTCATTCGCTGTCCTCCCCCACTTCACCTGAGCTCTGGGGGACTTGTCCCTTCCCAGTTCTGTCCCAAGGACTTTATATGAATCTCTTAGAATACACCTTGTATCCTAGTTCATCTGGTGATGTGAATTATAGGCTGGTGATCATTTGATCTAGTTCTAAAATCCATATATGAGTGAGTACATACTGTGTTTCTCTTTTTGTGACTGGGTTACTTCATTCAGGATGGTTTCTTCAAGTGCCATCCACTTGCCTGCGAATTTCAAGATACCATTATTTTTTTCTGCAGAGTAGTATTCCATTGTGTAGATGTGCCACATCTTCATTAACCATTCGTCAATTGAGGGGCATCTAGGTTGCTTCCAGGTTCTTGCTATTACAAATAATGCTGCTATGAACATAGTTGAACAGATGTCTTTGTTGCATGGATGTGAATCTTTTGGGTATATGCCTAACAGGGGGATTGCCGGGTCCTGTGGTAAACTAATTCCCATTTTCCTGAGGAACCGCCATACTGATCTCCAAAATGGCTGTATGAGTTTGCACTCCCACCAGCAGTGGAGGAGTGTTCCACTTTCTCCACATCCTCTCCAACATAAGCCATCAGGTGTTTCTCATTTTAGCCATTCTGGCAGGGGTAAGATGGTATCTCAAAGTTGTTTTGATTTGCATTTCCCTGATAGCTAAGGATATGGAGCATTTTCTTAAGTGTCTTTCAGCCTTTTTTATTTCCTCTATTGAGAATTCTTTCTTCAGTTCTGTACCCCATTTTTTAATAGGGTTATTTGGTGTTTTGTTGACTAGTTTCCCGAGTTCTTTGTGTATTTTGGAGATCAGCCCTTTGTCGGATATAGGATTAGTGAAAATCTTTTCCCAGTCAGTGGGCTGCCGTTTGGTCTTGTCAACTGTGTCCTTTGCCTTACAGAAGCTTCTAAGTTTGAAGAGGTCCCATTTATTAATTGTTTTCTCAGTGAGCTCCTAGAAATGGGAGTAGGGGTTGCTGTAGAAAGTGATCTCTATAGACCTGGGGGATTGGATTAGAGGAGAGGAGTTAGAGGTAAAATGGAAAGTTAAGCTAACTGCTTTTTTGGCTGGTGTTGCAGAGGGGTCTCAGGGAATCATTGCATACTATTAAAATAACATCCCTACCTTCAAATACAATCACTGTGTTCTGTGGCATTGACAAGTCAGGCTAAACATATGAATTTTGGAGTGACACATTTCAATTATTTCAATTCATAACACCATTTTACTAATCTTCCCATAACTATATATTGTTTTCTTACTCCAAAGAAAAATACATGATTCCTGAAATCTTTATGATTCAAATTAATTAGTTTCATAGTGCAAACAAATATCTGAGAAAACCAAAAAGGTAGAAAACAATCTTTGTCACAACTATGATTAGGTAATACATTATAGCTTGCTAAGTGATACCTTGTATTAAACCCTAAACAAAGACCTAGTGATGGTGGTTCATCCCTTTAATCCCAGCATTCATGAGGCAGAGGCAGGCGGATTTCTGTGGTTTGAGTCCATCTGGATCTACAAAGCAAGTTCTAAGATATCTGGTGCTGTTAGAGAAACACCTGTCTCAAAATAACAATAACAACAACAAAAATACCAAACCAAACCAAAACAACAACAGCAAAAAGCCATGGACAAAGAAAACAACATTGGTATATTTAAAATTGTGATATAATAGAAGTGAGTGGAATATTTAGGCCTGTAAAGATGTGTTACATTTGTTTATGCTGTAAAATATTACTATAACTATATAAAGGTGTGTTTCTTTTTTTCTGCTGCCTTATTTAACAATGTAAGGATGCAACATTTGTTTGTGCTTCATTTGCTTAATTATGAAAAGGTGTGTGTTTCCCCTTGCCAACCTAAGGCACCAGCTTGTTCTAATAAAAAGCTGAAGAGCTAATAACCAGGAAAAAAAAAAGGATAAGCAGGGCAAGCAGGCAGAAATAGTAACTAGGAAGGAAAAAAAATCCAAGCTCAAAAGAAATTAAAGAAGAATGAGAAGAGAATGAGGGAGAAATAGAGGAGACAGCCAAAGCCAGGCAGGCAGCCAGATGCCAGCCAGTGAGCGAGCAATAAAAGTAGGAAAAGCATACATGAAAAGAAACAAGTTATAAGAGCTAGAAAGAAAAGAGCTAAGCTAGGGCCAAGAATTCATAACTAATGATAAGTTCCCATGTCATGATTTGGGAGCTAGTTCGTGGCCCAAAAAAGAAATAGCCTGGTGCAAGTTAGTGGTAGAGAGATAATTCAGTGGCTGAAATGTTTAGTTTACAAACATGAAGCCTTAAGTGTGAATACTGAGCACTTTTATATATGTTGGTTCTGACATCACACATATGTAACGGCTGTACTGAGAAGAAGATAAGTAAATCCTTGAAGCTAATTGCTATCCAGCTTACCCAAATCAATGGATTTCAGGTTCAGTGAGAAACCCTGTCTCACAAACAAACAAGCAAACAAAAAACCCTTAGAATAATGTGTAGATCTTTGAAAGTAGATGCGGAATATCAGATTATTGCCTCCTGTGAATGAAAGCACACATGTGCCTGAGGGATAAACATGAATGTGATTCAAACATATGTACATGCCCCTATAGTACATATACACAGAGAGATTTATAAATGTGAAAAAATAGCTTAAGCTCATGTACTATTCTTATGTGAATCAAACAAAATAAGTAAAACCGTGTTTTGAAATATTGTGAAATATGTTTTGAAATATTAGAAATCTTATGAAATGAAATAAGCCAAGCAAAATCATATGTCAAAAAGAAATGATAAAGAAGTTACCAATTTTATAATGTGCGGTTCTTTTTAACTGATATTGGTAAGGACTATAAGAAAATTTGGAACACTTACCAGCAGTTCTGCAATGAAATTGCTAACTTTTGGAATTAAACTATAAATATTTTGAGAATGAACTCAGCCTCCATTTATACTTTCCTAACATTGCTTTCATAATTGTTTTCATTTAAAATCCACAGGGTATTACTATATTCTACTGCCAAGCAAATAAATGTCCCATCCAGTCATTCTGTTTGCATCTCTAAAACTCTTTCCTATGTATGCATTCATGTGTTTAAGTGTGTGAAAGTGTCATTTTGTTCATGTGTACATGTAGTTCTGGTCTCAGGTTACTGACAGGTTTGAATGAAATAATGCTTTTCACAATAGAAGCTTGTAAAGTAACCAGTGATGCCATCCCAGAGAGACCCAGGTATCTGCCTTTGCCCTCTTCCTCCTTCATGTCAAGACTACAGCATGCACCACCATAGACATGTTTTCATATGTATTCCTTACTTTGAACATAGTTCTTCATGCTTCCAAGGCGAACACTTTTTCAATGACACATTCTCTCCAGGTCTTTACTTTCACTTTATGCATGTATTAGTTTCTTTCTGAGACTGGAGGAAAATTGAATTAGAATATGCCTCTAGTTTTGTCACTCAAATTCATTTGACAAAACAAATATGCAATTATTTCAGTAGTAACTTCAGTATTTGCATAGATAATATGATTCACATCAATTCCTGAAGTAATGATAAGAAAGCAATCAAACATGATATATGCTAATCAGTACCTTTTCTTACTGTTAGGCCTCTCCATGATGCTGAATGCTACACTGGATACTCATTGATAATATCAGGGAAATACCAAATCTGATAAGCTATACTTTCTCCTGGCACAGACACCAAAGACAAGCACTATATAGGGCTTTTCGTACTGACCAGTTTATCTAGTCTCAGTACTATTGACCCTGATTGCACAGGGAATGCACACTGATCAAGGATCCCCAATGGTACACCTCCATATGCTCCTACACTAAACTAAGTCCATTATATGGGGTGGAAAAGCACATCTGGTCATTTCATTTAGATGAAGTTGCTGATAATTAAGAAGAGATAAGCAGAAAGAAGGTCTCATCTGTAGAACATCCCGGGGAAGAGAGGGAAAAAGGCAAAACTTCATAGAAACTAACAATATTACAACCAACCCTCAGTTTGAAATTTGATGATATTTGAGGTGAGTTTTCTGAAAATAAAAGAACTCCAAAGTTGCTCAGCTCCACATCCTCTCCAGCAAAAACTGCCTTTGGTGTTTTTGATTTTAGCTATTCTGACAGGAGTATGGTGGTATCTCAAAGTTGTTTTGATTTTCATTTCCCTGACGGCTAAGGATGTTGAGAAATTTAGACCAATGGAATCAAACCGAAGACCCCAATATTAATCCACACAACTATGAACACCTGATTTTTGACAAAGAAGCTAAAATTATACAATGGGAAAAATGCATCTTCAACAAATGTTGATGGTATAACTGGATGTCAACATGTATAAGATTTAAGATGGATCCATATCTATTTCTATGCACAAAATCAAGTCCAAATGAATCAAAGAAGTCAAGATTAATCCAACCACACTAAACCTCTTAGAAGAGAAAGTGGGAGGTACCCTTGAACGAATTGGTACAGGAGACCACTTCCTGAACATTAACACCATTAGCACAGACACTGAGATCAACAATTAATAAGTGGGACCTCCTGAAACTGAGAAGCATCTGTAAGGCAAAGGACATATTCAACAAGACAAAAATCATCAGCCCCATATCTGACAGAGAGCTGATTTCCAAAATATACAAACAACTCAAGAAGCTAGTCACCAAACACTAAATACTCCAATTAAAAAGTGAGGGTACAGAACTAAATAGAGAATTCACAATAGAGGACTCTAAAGTGGATGAAAGGCAATTAAGAAAATGTTTTTTATAATTATTAATCCTGATAAAGATTAATTTCTTAGACATGTTCTTGCTCAATTATCACCAACTTTCCTCTAATTGCTCTTTGGTCTATTAGAATACTGTTGGTGAAAATGTTTTCATTTTATGTTAAGTATAAATGTTATTCTTCACTCACATCCACTCCTGAGAGTAGCATCCTACATATCCCCATTAATACTTCTTTCTATCATTGTTTCCATTTATCAAACTGAAGTCCCGCATATCAGTACTTACTTCGCATCTTTATCAAAATGCAATATAGTTTACTACTGCTGCACCCAGAGCCAACAGAATGTACTATATAAATAGTGTCCTGTGTCTATTAAACATTGCTTTGTATCACTGTCATAGGAAGAGAATATGTGGATACTTTGCTGAAATATCAGCATTTTTCTTCAGTAATACCTATCACTTTTTATTTTTTTTCCTTCCCTACAAATTGTATTACAATTACATTGTTTCTCTCTTCTCTTTCCTGGATCCCAAACACCCAATGGACCTACAACTTTTTGTTGTCTTTCAAATGTAAGACCTTTTTCTTCCATTAATTGTTGTTACATAAAATTGTGTGTGTGTGTTTGTGTGTGTGTGTGTAGTTTCCTATCACTTTTAATATACATGGGGATGTCTTTTATTATCTACAAAATATACAAATGACAATACAAATTTCTCTATATAATTCCTTGTATATCTTCAGTTTATTACATCTATTTATTTATTTGTATGTCTATTTATTTATTGTGTGTGTGTATGTCTATGTGTGTCTGTATGTGTGTGTCTTGTGTGAGTTATAGTGTGACAAAGTGCATGTACGGATATCAGAGGGGAATTTGCTAGAATCAATCTTTCCTACTACCCTATAAGAGCTGGAAATTAAAATCAGATTCTCAAGCATGGCTTCAAGCACATTTACCCAGTGAGTTATCTCTACTGCCTCGATAATTCATTTTTGCTGAATGAGTTTTCAATCATTGACTTATTTATTTCTGTAAATCATATTTCTTTCTGTAACTCCTGTAAACACCAAAATTTTACCTATTACATTAATAATTTTGCTGTTGTTTTTGTTTTCATATATCCAATTCCAGAACTAAAATAAAAGAGGTACAAATAATACATTCACCTTTTATATTAAATGCAAATGTATTGCTGCTAGTATTGCAGTACTTACCTACCCTACAAACTTTCCACAGCATAAATGGATTTTTGTCTTTTATAATGATTTTCTACAAAAAAGGAAAGTTTTAGCAAAGGTATATGCTAATTTGATTTCCTTGAGGTAGTCCCAAATTACCTGGCAAGAGTAGAAGTCTATTAATGATTATATAACAGAAGACAATGTGGTTTGCATATTTAAATTAATCTTATTAAAACCAAGAACAAGTGACTCTAACATGGTGATGGTTGTTAATTTAATTCAATGTTCAATTTTTATTGGAAATTGAAATAGATGAACTTTCATTTTAGTGGTAGTAGAAACAAATTAGGTATGTTTTTGATAACTTAATGTAGTTTCTAGAAATGTTAAATATTAAAATATTCGTTGAGGAAAATGGTAGGTAGGATGTGACTCAGTCTTCAGAAACCAGAGAATACAATCTCTGCCCTTAAGATGCTCTCACTGGAACCCAGGGGAGGGTGAGCCAGCTCTTCCTCTACCTTAAAAGGGGTCACTTCTAAACCTGAAGCTACACCCAAAGGATGTGGCCAACACAGCAAGTTCACTAGCAAAGCAAGATGCCACTACGAGGATGGGTCAAATGAGTTTAAAAAAAAAAGATTAAGTGTATTTTTTGTGTGTTTTAAGGTAGATACTTCCATATACTAAAGAGCTGTTTAAAAACTCTTTTACAGAAACTGAAAATGAATTTTTTCCTCTTGTGTTTTAAGAGCTAGAAATTCTGTAGGTGTGTTCATACCCACTGACAGCATATCACAGAAAGCAAAGGCCAAGTCATGCTAAAATGAATTCTAACAAAGCATCAGCAAGTTCCCACGCTGAAAATGTCAACACTGAATAATAAAGTCAACTACAAAAAAATCTATTTATTAATACAGGCTAGAGAAAATCTTAAGGTTCTTGTGTTTTTTAAAAAAATTATTCTTAGTAACCATATCTGCAGGATTTTACTGAAAAAGCTGGAAGAAAAGATGCTGCTGCTTGAAAAGTCTATATTTATTTTTTCTAAAAAAGGCAACATTATATCAACTCTAGCTTTTAGATGAAATGTGCTAAGAAAAATCAGATAATTTTCTGTTTAGAAAATAAACTCAGTTTTCAACAAGAGTAGTGAATGTCAAATTGTGTAAAATACAGACTTTGGCATGTGCTTTAAAATAACTTGAGTGAAGACTTTGTTTTACTAAAAAAAGGAAGTAAACAAGAAACTCAATCTTTGCTAGATCATGATATCTGTTAGAAAAAGTTTCAGTTGAGTTTTCAAATTGTATTCAAAGAAAAGAGAACAGAAACATAACATTTATTTCAAGCCTATATCCAGTGATTGCTTTCTACAGACAAAGAAAGGAAACAAGTAAATGGGGAGGAAAAAAGAGGTATCACTTCATAGCTTAAAAAAAAAAATGTAGTTATCGGGCAAAAGATTAAATAACAAACAAAGCTAAGCCTGAGAGAGTAAGAGAGTGTACAGTATAAGGATGAGTATATTTGAGCCAGACAGAGAAGCAAGCTGTGTACAAGCCCAAGTTATCTTGGTCATGTTAAACTACCAAAGATAAGCTGACTTCAAAGATGCTTCTGAGATTTGTGTAGATTCTATGTGAATCTGCATACTGAGCACATGAGGGTTCAAATTTCTTCTTCTTTATAACCATTTCTTTAATATATTTGCATTAAGCTGTTTCACAATTTGCAATTCGAACTGAATGAAAAATTGTCAATAATAAGCATTGTGTGATTGTAGCCATATCAGTGACCTGTGAAACTTTTAATAACATACAAATGAAAATACAACTCATCTTCAATCAATACACATTTTATAAACATTATAAAAGATTTGAGGATTCTCTGAAAATCAAACTTCTTAGCTTAACCAGATATAAATAACTTTAATTCTTGCTTTTCTCAATCTGAATCATTTCATCACATTTAATTGTCTAATTAATATTTATTTATACTTTATCCTCACTTTGTCTACTGGGGACTACTCAAATCCTTATTTAAATAGTTTTGCCCATCAACTCAAAACATAATAATAACATGATAATAAATACAACAATAATGAATATTTTCCAGATAGGTGCTTATTTCCTTATTAAGTAATAATTTGATTCAACTTAAAGCTATTTGGTCTAAATACTACCTTAAAGAATGGACAAGCAAGTCTATTTATAGAAACATATTTTTGAGTTCTTTCTGCATTAAAAGCATAAAGACAAAAAATGCCCCCATGAGATCCATGGAAAGTAGACACCAAGACTGGTCAAGTACACATGAAAAGAGTCCCTACTGAACATATATATTGACTTCAGGTAGTTGTCTTAAAAACTATTTCCAATATATTTTTAAAGGTGTCAGTTTTATGGGTAAGCAAACACTGAACTGTGAAAATACATCTGCTATTAAAATTTTTATTTCAAAATCCCAAAAGTTTATTTGCTCCTCTCTAGTAATTTTTATCTTTTCTTAGATAAAGGATTCCAATTTCCATTCTCAAAACTCAAGTGGTTTTGCTCCTCTGAGAAAGATCTTATTAAATATTCCAAGTTGACACATGCTCTCCTTTTGTTCAATTCCCAAAGTTTGTTTTGCTTTAGAAACAATAACCACATTCTATGTCCATTGTTCTTTCCATACTCTACTCAAAAATTGTTATGGAATATTAATTTAAAATGTGTTACTATCATTTATTCTGTAGAATATTTGTTTAATGATGCAAAAATTTGTTTCATTTTTTTGATGCATTTGTTTAACTCTGTAAACCTACATTACTGTGCCTGTCTAAAACACCTCATTGGTCAAATAAATAATTGGATGGCCCAAGAGCAAGGCAAAAGAAAGGATGGGTAGTTCAGGCAGGACGAGAGCTAAATAGGAGGAGAAATCTAGGCTACAGAGAAGTGCAAAAGTAGAGGCATGAATAAGAAAATGAGGAGAGGAGGAAACCAGGGGCCAGCCATCCCGCCAGAAAACCAGCCACAGAGTAAGAAATAAAGGAAGGTGTATAGAGTAGAGAAAGGTAAAGTCCTAGAGGCAAAAGATGGATGGGATAATTTAAGTTAAGAAAAACAAGCTTGAAAGAAGTCAAGTAAAGGGTGGGCATCAAAAGTAAAAGTAAGTCTCCATGTATTTATTTGGGAGTTGAGTGGTAGGCCCCCCAAAGAGCAAAGAATAAACAAGCATCTACCGAAAATCTTTGCTTTGTGATGTGTACATTACAGAATATCTATCCTCACTGGATCTAGATGGTTAGATAGGTTGGAATATGGAGAGTCATATATTCCTTTTAGTGTCATCTTTTCTATTTTAGAGTCCTTATATCTAATACTCAACTTTAAAAAAAGCTTTCTCCACTCTTCACTATACACACCTGTCTTCCATAAATAATTCTTCTAAATGCATTGTCCTAGACATTGTGTCCATCAGTCTTAACTCCAGGTAAATCATCTCTACCCTATTCCCAGTTGTCAAAACGAATTTAAATCAACATGAATGTTTAAATTTTTCTCTGGTTTTATTACCTGTATGAATCTTCAAAACAACTTTTTTCTACTTTCTTCCTTTCCCCTTCTCAAACCTGTTGTTAAATTAGGTTTAATTGATTATTGCCCATTTTACATGTAATTTGAATTCCTCACAGGTTATTTTAAAATTCTGTGTTTTGAACCTCTATAAAATATATATGTCAAGCTTGTCTGAGATTATATATATATATATATATATATATATATATATATATATATCAATGTACATATTTTAATTATCAATGTAATCTTTAAATAGTATATCAAGACAGTAACCAGAGACCTCTACAGAGATAAGCTCAGAAGTAATTTAGTCTCTCTTTCAGAAGGAACTAAAACTAGTTTTCATAATTAGTTCTGCCAAGTTAGTCAAAAATGACAATAATTGATTCATCAAAATTATTTTAGTGAGAGATTATCCACAAACATAGAAGCTATCTACTTTTATTTAAGTATCAGTAACAATAACAACTTATCTATTATAAAGCATTCTCTATTTTTTGCATGGAAAGTTTCAGTATATTTATGTTTATCATAAGTGAAGATCAGAATAAATATAAATGCTATACATTATTGTCTATAAAATAACAGATTCATCATGGAAATTAAACATCTGAGAAAAATATTTTCATCTTATTTATTGTTCTCTGATATGATTTTATTTGATAACTTTAAATTGGATTTAAAAGGATACATTTCTTAGCAAAACTTTCTCCTTGTTTTTTAACATATAACATCACAGAGTTTGTACATTTTTTAAAAGTAATTCTCATTACAAATGTTATTCAAAAAGCATTAATTATATGAATCAGTTTCAATTATGAAAATACAGTTCCTACTGCCCAGCAGTTTTTTTTTTTTTTTTGTTTTTTATTTTGTTTTTGGACAGGGTTTCTCTGTGAATCAGACCTGGCTGTCCTAAAACTCACTTTGTAGACCATTCTGATCTCAAATTTACAGATATGCACCTGCCTCTGCCTCCCAATTGCTAGGATTAAAGTCTTGCATCACCACTACCTGGCCCTAGAGCAGTTTTTCTAAACACAATATATTATTTCTACTACCGTTATTTGTAAATTAATATTACAGCCTTTATTTAACAGTCTCTAGTTAACTCTGATTGAGGTGTATTGATCATTGATTTTTCAAGTCTGTCTGCTATAGGTAATATTCTGAAATGAGTAAGAAAATTTTAAACTGCAAAGTGTTAAATTGTTTAGCAATAATCTTTGGTGAAGACATATTCCTTTCTTTCTAAAATCAATCTATAAAAATAGAATCTGTTATCCTCAAAAAAGATTTGAAAGATTAAAAAAGAAATGTTATCAATACTCAGTGGGTTTAAGTCATTAGGTAAAAACAAGCATTGTTTATTCCTTACCTTTAATAACAAAAACATAATTTAATGAGCTGATTTCTTTCTAGAGATATTCAATAATCTCATTACATGGTCTGAAATATTAATTATCATTTCTATAATATTAAATAACTTTTTGACAATTTTAACTTTTTATGGAATCTATTTGGTGAAATAATCATAAAAACCCAGGAGTAAACTCCTCTGTTTCTATGTAGCTTGGGAAAAGATGTTGTCTGTTCATTCTGTTTCATGATTCCAGCATGTGGCTCCTGGAGGGTGGAGACCTACAGCTCTCTGTGGTGCAGTCATCTGCGTGATGAAGCTCTAACCATACAATGCCTCTCACAGTTTGCTTAAACATTTCTAAACAGGAACTTACAGACTTTGTGTAGTAACTAGCAATTCAATTCACATTCATAGGAAGTTATTGAGAAATATTATACAATGCTGGATATTGCTTGTCATCACATAAAATTCAAATACATTAAAAAAAAGCAGTTTCAAGTCCTACATCTAACAAATGGTTTGTTAGAATCTGAGGTTCAAAAGCTACTATGCTTAGTGAGCTTTCATATTTAAAGCTTAAATATTACATGAAGACATTGTAGTTTGGGATCTAACAATTAAAACATCTTAATCATTATTAAAAACTTCAATATATTTGTCAAAAATTCAAAAAGCACTATTTTTATTCATATAATAATTACTATCACACATAACTTCATTTCTTAATTTTTTTCCATTCTTCTGGTCTACTGATTGAAAGTACTTTATATTGTATTAAAGAGTAGTTTGATACTTATAAAATATATAGAAATTAAGGCATAACTTGGTAACAATCCAGTAATATATTTCTATGTGTCACTAATGTAACAGAAATACTGATTTAATGAAAAAATTTGAAATGTATGTTTTATTCAAAGTCTGAAATGTTTCCTTACAATAGAAGCATTTCTAGTCATATCAGGTAATTTGTCTCTTTTGAAATAAGAGTATTGTCATTACTCCAATTCTTGTATGCCTTTCTGACATTGATTGAAAGCTACTACCTGTCAAACAAAACTAATGAAAATAGAACTGGAATAAAAGAAGAAAAGTTGCACTTCAACAAACTGGCACAGTTCTTATCTAAGACCAAAGGAAAGCACACACCTGTTTACATGAAGTTTTCTGGAAGTTGAAGAGATTGTTAAGAGTTAAGAGTGTTTACTGCTCTTACTCCCTCAGCCTAGACACATGGAGGAGGGCCTGTGCCCTCGTCCAAATGATAATGAAGACTTTCAAGACTCCCCAGGAATGGCCTCACCCCTCCTGGGGAGCAGAAAGGGGATGGGATAAGGGGTTGGGGAGAAGAGGAGGATGGGTGGGTGAGGGAACTGTGGTTGACATGTAAAACAAGCTTGCTACAAATTTAAATTTAAAAATAAGTAAATAAATAAAAATCTGCTCTGCCATTTGACCAGAGCTGTATTCCCAAGAACTACACCAAATCAATCACAATGCCTGCGTTTGCTGTTCCAGGGTATCTAATGTTTTCTGGACTCTGTAGTATCCTACAATTATGTGCACATAATAACACATACATACATGAACACACATAATGTAAATGCTGTTTTGAAAACAGCAATATAACAAAAACTCACATTTGAATTCAAAACCAATAATTATATTTCTTAAATTAAAATAAGCAAAACTAATACTTAGCAAAAGCAAAAAACAAAATATTGAAGAATATTGCTAAGAACATGAGAAGGGAGTTATATCTGGTAGTCAATGAATACTAAAATTGTAAAATTGGATTGATTACTTGAACATTATTTGAAGTATGTTATATGAAAAAAGGTACCTAAAGAAGAATTATGGGAGAATTATTATACACAAAGAACATTTTGTAGAATTTAGAGAACCAAAACAAAACTTATGGTTATATCAGAGCCTTTGAGGATGTTATGCACAATTATCTTTCCTACAACCTTTACCTGTTCCTTGATATTCTGCTAATTCTACATTTCTTTCTTTATAAATGTATCTAGTATTGCCACAGGTACACAGACAAGCAAATAATCTGTATTACAGTGCGAAATGTTGACTACAACAGAGCCAGGCAGTATGTGAGTAGCATAAATCCAGCTCTAGTGAAGAAAACTTATCTTATGCTTAATGTATTTCAACAGTACATTGCTGATGCTATACCTTGAAATCCAACACTCATTCTTCTCAGGCACATCTAGGATAAATTGGTTATGAATAACATAGTAGATGTGAATATTTCAATAACTCTACCAAATATAGTCTTAGTCTCATTTTCATTTAAATATCTTCTTTTCCTTGAGTGTTTATATGCAAAGAACAGCAACTTCCAACAACCACAGACTCATATTAACAACCACAATCATTGTGTGCCTCACACAGCTTAGGATGGATGTTTAAACACAAACAAGTATCTGGAACAGAAAGAAAATATGAGCTTACTTATTGGAGAATCGGATTAAATGCTGTTAAAGGTAACAGACCTTGCTCTTTTTCCGATCTTTTCTGACTCGTGTCACATTTTCATTGTGTTTTTATTTGCAATTAACATCATTTTAGGTAAAGAATGCAACTGAGACCATTGTAATGGATTTTATCAAAATCATGTTATATAATTTGAATTCCAAAATCCAAGAGGTTATGCACTGTGTATTTAGTGATTTACATCTCATTGAACTGCCTGATACCTTGAATTTCTTTGGAATCTTCTTTTGAAACATCATTAACAATATGTGAATAATGTAACAAAGAAGGCTAGCTATATGATGTGGGTATTAGCTCTGTAAACAAGATTGATACATTAGAATCCATCTTCTCTTACAGGACATGAGATCAGAGGCAGACACAGTTCTGTCCTTGATTCTAGTAAATAAAATTTGGTTGTGATATTCTCCTAATGTGTTTTCCAAATTATCAAACTAAATTATATAGACAAAGCTTCTAATTATAAATTTAATGTCATTGGTTCATGTGAAAATTTAAAATATTTTATATAGGGAATTGTAATGTATTCTGGTCTACATGTACATATATGTGTGCAAATATGTTTAATTTTGTATATATATATGTGTGTGTATATATATGTATGTATAATGAACAATGCCTAATTTTTAAAAATGAACATTAATGCCTCCACATTTAAAATGCTCTGACTTTTGTTCTTTGTTTTTTAAAGTTACTTTTCATTTAAACTCTTTAAGTCAACAGGATTTAAGGATAAAACTATATTTTATAAAGATATAAATATGGAATGTCAATTCATATGAATAAAGTAGGAATACCAAAGAAATCCCAAACAATGTAACTGTTTGAGCATTCACTGAAGCACATAGACACATAATCAGCCACAGATTTAATCTCTGGAATCAGCTCTGGAGGAGTGAGCTGTTCCTCAATGAGTGGCTGAATGATGAATGTGCAAATTTTTCCACAGCCCAAATGCTAGTATATGTCAATAAACAAGTAAAACAGCTGTGATTCTAGTTGCCTATGGAACCAGGAACAGATGGGCTGTGTGCTGTTTGAGAGCACACACACACCAAGAGTATGACTTGCCTAAAGGTTCCATTGACCAAACTGATTGTGCATTAGGACAAAAATTAATACCCACAAATATGAAAAGAAGGCTTATAATTGAAAATCTTTGTCAAAAACAACAGCAAAAATCACTGGAGCACTGTACAAAGCCTGCCAAAATGGAAGGATAAGATAACATGCAAATCTACATATGAAATTAGTACTAAAGTTCACAAAATATTAATACCATCTTTTATTCATTATTATGTGTTTTGTGCCAACAAACATCGTACTTTTGAAAGGTTAGCTGTAAATACCAAGCCTTTATTTTGAATTGACTGAATGTGTGAAGTCCCAAACCCAATTAACACTAATCATGTGTAAGGTAGGCAACCTCATCTCATATTGGAGTAATTCAACTTCTTTATGAGATCTTATCTTGAAGTATTGTATTCTTCTTCCATGAGAACCATATGGGGAAAAAGATCCAAAGACAATAACACAGAGCACAAACAAACCTTGATGTGCTAACCTGAGAAAAATATATTAAGGAAAAAATATTATCTTTTTTTTCTTTCCTATTTCTTTCTTTTTTCATTTTACATATCAATACCCATTCCCTCCCTTTTTTCCCCTCTTCCACCCTCAGATGCACTCTAAACATCCTCCCCTCCCACCCACCCCACTCCACATGTAAGGTGATACCATCAAGGAGGGTTCATGTAAATCTGTCAAGTCACTTGAAGTAGGGAATAGGATTTCTCTCCTGTCTCTAGGTTAAGGGAGTATCCCTCCATGGGGGATGTGATAGCAAAATCTTTTGTGTACCAGGAATTCATCCTGGACCAATGTATGAGGATCCTTAGACTGCTCAGGCCTTCTAGCTGAGACACATGTTCAGGGTGTCTGATGTAGGGTGTCCCGTGCAGGATTCCCAGCTATCAGTCTGGGGCCCGCTAGCTGCTCCTTGTTCAGGTCAGCTATCTCTATGTGTTTCTGCAACCTGGCCTTGTCATCTCTCTCTGCTACTAGATTCTAGCTCAATTCAGTGTTTAGTTGTAGGTGTTCATTTCTGTTTCCAACAGTTACTAGATGAGGGCTCCATGATGGTGGAAAAGTTAGTTGTTGATCTCATTATCAGGGAAAGGCATTTAAGGTAGCCTTTCCACTGTTGCTCAAATTGGCAGTTGGGGTCAGTCTTGTAGGCCTCTAGACATTTCTTTAGGTTCAGTTTTCTTTTCAAACCAATAATGGCCCCCTCTTTATGTTCTCTCTCTCTCTCTCTGTCTCTGTCTCTCTCTCACTCTCTCTCCTGCCTTCTGACTCAATCTTCCTAGTCCCACATGCTTTCCTCTCTTCCCTTTCACTTTCTCTTAGTTCCCTCTAAACTCACTGCCCCCTCACTTCCCATTTTCCCTGGAGAACTTGTCCCTTCTCCCTTCTGTGAGGGACCTTGTATGCTAGTTCCTCTGGTGGTATGAATTATAGGCTGGTGATCCTTTGTTCTAGGTCTAAAATCCATATATGAGTGAGTACATACCATGTTCCTCTTTTTGTGCCTGGGTTACCTCATTCAGGATGGTTTCTTCAAGTTCCATCCACTTGCCTGCGAATTTCAAGATTCAATTATTCTCCCCCCACCCCCCAGCAAGGTAGTATTCCATTCTGTAGATGTGTCACATCTTATTTATCCATTCTTCAGTTGAATGGCATCTAGGTTGTTTCCAGGTTCTTGCTATTACAAATAAGGCTGCTATGAACATTGTTGAGCACATGTCTTTGTTGCATGGATGTGGATCATTTGGGTATATGCCTAAGAGGTGGATTGTCAGGTCCTGTGGTAAAATAATTCCCATTTTCCTGAGGAACCACCATACTGATCTCCAAAATGGCTGTACAAATTTGCACTCCCACCAGCAGTGGAGGAGTGTTCCCCTTTCCCCACATCTTCTACAGCATAAGTTGTTATTGGA
The DNA here is from genome assembly GCF_943737965.1 of Phodopus roborovskii. NCBI lineage: Eukaryota > Metazoa > Chordata > Mammalia > Rodentia > Cricetidae > Phodopus > Phodopus roborovskii. The sequence continues at coordinate 4,768,231 of NW_026126470.1, forward strand.
GTTTCTAATTTTAGCCATTCTGATATGAGTAAGATGGTATCTCAAATGTGTTTTGATTTGCATTTCCCTGATATCTAAGGGTGTTGAGCACATTCTTAAGTGTCTTTCAGCCTTTTAGATTTCCTCTATTGAGAATTCTCTCTTCAGTTCTGTACCCCATTTTTAATAGGGTTATTTGGTGTTTTGTTGATTAGTTTCTTGAGTTGTTTGTATATTTAAGATTAGTCCTTGATAAACACCTTCAGCAAACTAGCAGGATACAAGATAAACTAAAAAAAAAAAAAATCAGTATCCCTAATTTGTTCAGATGGCAAAAGGGCTGAGAAAGAAATCAGAGAAACATCACCCTTTACAATAGCCACAAGCAACAAAGAGTATCTTGGGGTAATGCTAACCAAACAAGTAAAAGACCTATATAATAAGAACTTTGTGGCTTTAAGGAAAGAAATTAAAGAGGACAACAGAAATTGGAAAGATCTCCCATGCTCTTGGATAGGTAGGATAAACATAGTAAAAATGGCAATCTTACCAAAAGCAATCTACAGATTCAATGCAATCCCCATTAAAATTCAAGCACAATTCTTCACAGACCTGGAAAGGATAATAATCAACTTTTTGTGGATCAACAAAAGATCCACGATATCCAAAACAACCCTGTACAATAAAAGAACTTCAGGAGGCTTCACCATCCCTGACTTTATTCTCTACTATAGAGCTACCGTCCTGAAAACAGCCTGGTATTGGCACAAAAATAGACAAGTAGACCAATCTAATGCAATTGAAAATCCTGATATTAACCCACACACCTATGAACACCTGATTTTTTTGACAAAACAGCTAAAATTATACAATGGGGGAAGAAAAGCATCTTCAACAAATGGTGCTGGCACAATTGGATGATGTTGTGTAGAACACTGCAGATATATCCATGTCTATCGCATGCACAAAACTCAAGTCCAAATGGATCAAAGACCTGAACATAAATCCAGCTACACTGAATCTCTTAGAAAAAAGTAGGAGGTACTCTTGAACAAATTGGTATAGGAGACTGCTTCCTGAATATAACTCCATTAGCACATATGCTGAGATCAACAATTAATAAATGGAACCTCCTCAAACTGAGAAGCTTCTGTATGGCAAAGGACACAGTTGACAAGACCAAACAGCAGCCCACAGACTGGGAAAAGATTTACACCAATCCTACATCTGACAAAGGAAAAAATATTTTCATCTAAAATAATAGTCGAAATTGAGAAATATTTATTTTCTCAAATATATATCTAGTAAAAAGGGAAATTTATTGTTTATAGCTATTCTCTCTCCTTATTATGCATATATGTTGTTCTGCTTTATTAAATTTGGATGATTTTATATCACTGGAAAATTTATATAGTTTGCAAATAACAATTTATTAGTTTTGTACACATGTTGTAAAGTGTGTATGGTCCAAAATGGAATATTCAAATACATATGGAGTTATATATAAAATTGAAATACAATAATTTTAATATCTTTTTCTGGACAATTTATATATACAGAAAAATATACCTAGTTAAACACACAAAAGTGAGTTTATAAATGGAAGGAAACTTAAAAAGCCCTTGTGCACCATCATAAGTAAATTAAGTATAAGTAAATTGGACAACATCCTACCATTACATGGATGTAAAAAGCAAATGTATATACAACTGAGTTTTGAGAAATTGACAGTTACTTTCACTAGGACTTCATTCAACTAATTTAAGTGAGAAATAGACAAACTGACAATAAAATATTCTTTAGGTCTTTTTCCATCTAAATTATATTGCTAAAATGATGTTGGAAACACAATAAAGAACATCAATTGTGCACATTTACAGAAATTTACAAAATAAGGCATCTACAAACATGTATTACAGTTGAGGTGTAGTTGTGAATGCCTTCAATCCCAACATTTAAGAGGCAGAGACAAATATCTGTGAGTTCAAGGCAAGCCAAGGCAACAGTGAGAGCCAGCACAACCATGGCTGCTCTGAAAAACCCTGTCTTAAAAGCAAAATAAAATTAAATTAAATTAAACATTAAATAGTTGAAAACTCTTTCTACACTTTTATTAAATAATAATATATATTTCATGTATTTAATATACTTTATTCTTGGGCTTAATGGTTGTCATCAAGAATTGATACCAAACCCCAAATTCCATCAGGGAACACTTCTTAACTGCTAAAAAAAAGATTATGATACCTTAAATATTTATTTTATGTTGAAATGAGTGAGTGCATACAATTTTCCTGTTCTGGGTAGTATAAATAAAAACATATAAAGGAAAATTAGTAGGAGAGAAATCTATGTAGTCTAGAAAAAAAAAAAGAAAGAATGGTTGAATAAGCGTGGCAATGTTATCTTTCAGGATATGCACCTCACATTCTCAAGGGAACTGGTGTTTACAATAAAGTTATTGTCTGTAGCCAATGCCAGTCAACACAGATAATGTATTGTGTTTTGTTCATTCCCTTGTATTTTGAAATTGAAATGACCACAGGTTAAATCTCTCTTCACTGGCCAGCCACTTAGTCACCATTTCTCTCTTTTGATTGAAAAATTAATATGAATGGCTGTGAAAGCAAGCATTTGTGTCTGTCATCCAGAATTGAGCTGGAAAGAGATTATACATAGAAACAGTATTAAATTTGGTTCCCTGAGGTTTTCAATGAGCTGCACACATGTTAAGCCAGAGCTGAATACCATTTAGATGACAGTTGAAAGTGCAAGTTGCACGCAGCATGTTGCCTAAATAAATCAGTAACCTTATAATCAGGCACTACTTGCAGTCCTCCGAGGCCAAATATCACTGCTTCACAATTAGTATGATTTTCCTCTCCTGTAAAATTCATAATTTTTTTTCAAGTGCAGATTTGTAAGAGCACTTAAAAAGACAATGTTCAAGTCTGTTTCTCACTGTATAATCTTCTTGATTGCAGGTTCTATTTAGCTCTTTCCAGGTCCTCGTATTAAGAGATTTAGTTGTTAGGAAGGTGTGGAAACCTTTTAAAATTTAATTTATCAAGATGAAGTACTGATTATTTTTTCATCACACAATGCCCCTCTTAATTTTTTTTTTAAATTGACATAGAAGCCCACCTTAATGCAAGCAATCTGGGCTCATTATGGTGGAGTAAGTCTGTTGGTAAATCATTATCTTGTGGTCTGCAGCTGAGATGAAGGTTAAGCCAGTGATAATCCCCATACTAATTTTGCTGAGATCCTGTTCACAGTAGTATTTCTATAGCCCCACTAACTCTCCTAAGGAAACACAATTCCCCACCTCACCTACCACTGTTTTATAATAGATTTCAACTGAAAACTCTGTCCATGCTTTTCTGGACACAAATATTTTATATCACAAAAAAGAAATAGAGACACTCATGATTTGTTTTACAGTTTAATGAAATATAATATTTGTTGAAAAGCTCTATCAACAAATAAATCCAAACAATATATTATCCTTGAAATTAAAGATGCTTTATATAAACATGACAGAATGATCAACCCTGTGTCTTTCTACCTAAATTTACTAAATCTTTACAAAAGTAAAATTTTTGTACTAAGGAGTGAGACTCCCAAAATATTTAATGTCATTCTAATCTACTGTAAAATTTAATAAATTCCTAATAAAATATTATTACTACTGATAATACATAACTGATTTAAAATAACATTGGCATATTCAGATAATGTAATTAATTATAGTATTACCTAAATGTTCAAAATTTTAGAAAGTCTTTTCTGTGAATAATGGTTCCCCATAGCTTATATATGTTCTCCTTAAGAAAATATTTTAATAAAATAGCTAATGTTTGTTGTTTATAAAACATCATTGAATGCCAAATGTAAATATTATAAATATTTTAAATTACTTCTCTATGTGTCTCCAATACTAATTTAATAGTAGTCAAAAATTATTCTCTATATTGTTTTAGATTTTGCTACACTATTTCATATCTATGAATGTTTTGGCTTTATGTTGTCTGTGAAGCACTTATGGCATGCCCGGTACTTGTGGTTTCCAGAAGAGGATATGTCAGTGCTTCTTATACTGGAATCTCAGATGCTATTAACTTGCGTACTGAAATTTGAACCCAAGTTCTCTAAAAGAGAACTGCCATGCCACTTCTTTATGCATTTATTTTTAAATTCATTTACTTCATTGATGCCTGATATTAAACCAGAAACAATGAAAAATTAGTCAATGGAAAAATCACTATTCTTTCAAGGAAAGTAAAGCGGTTTGGTAACAATGGCACCAATGTAAAATCAAATTAATTTATGTCTTATGTCTAGATTTCTGGTAGCGTTATAACCAGCCCACTACTTTTCCAAAAAATGACCTTGGACAACTATTCAAAAATGCTAAAATATGTATTTACAGTCCTATATTCCAGTATTACTGGCAATATGGAAGATGTAATAAGAAGCTGTTTTCATAGACTGGAGAGTGGTCTTCAAAAAATATGTGTTGTATATCAAGAACAGAATATAATTATACAATTAAGAAGAGAACACAGAAACAATACTGCGTGCAATAGTGGATTATTTTTAAAGTGAAGTATGTTGTATAAATTGAAATATACTCATTATAGGACAGATACTACTTATCCCACTCTCATTTAAAGCACCAACCTTTGGAAAGTTTATAAATACATGTGGAATAATGCTTTTCAAATGCTTTGGCTGGCAAAAAGTGCAACTTGAGTACAAATGTATGGAAAGTTTTAGTTATACAAGATGATAACTTATAAGAATTTTATCAACAACATAGACCTTATTCTTAAAATTCTCTATAATAATATTTACTAAGGGCCCATTTTTTACGATATTTACAGTCAAATTGGACAAGGGAAAAAAATCATCCAGATACCTCCTTTAACACCTGGCAATTATCAACCTGCATTTAGAAATACTGCTTCAGTATTCACTCTAGCTGCCCTGTCTCCTGTACTGCCTTGTATTATACCGCTCAGTCCCTTGATGTTTGTGCTTGATTTCTATCTCTTTTCTGATACATACAAATGTACAAAAACTGAAGCACTATTGTCCTCGTTTCAAAAAGAATGCTACTTTTGCTCCAAATGCGATGTTTTATTATTCAGTTAGATGTTTAAGATTGCTTTGACTCTGTATTCTTTTATAATCCAGTTTGATCTATTGTACTATTAATGAAGTCTGATGGCACATTTAGTGATGGTAGATCTTGATGGGTGTATTGTGGCAATAAAATCCAAAAGTTAGAGTTCTGGAGGGATTGGTGAGTGGTTATTAGAACCCGCTACTTTTGCAGAAGATGGGGTTTTGGTTCTCAGCCCTCCATATAGTGGCTTACAGTTAACTTCAGTTCCATGGAACCTACCGCCCTCTACTTATCTCTGTATGCATCAGGTACTCATATGGTACACATGCATCCATGCAGATTAAACAAGCAAAAATAAACAAATCTAAAAACTTTTTAAAATAAAACTTGCTCTTACTATGTCTTCATTCTATAAAACTGACACATATTAGTCATTTTAAGTGTCAAAAAGGGTGATCATTTAAGTTATTTAAAATTTGACAATGGTATTTTAATAGATTGAGGTCTTCTGTGATTTATATCAGCCCACACTTAATGATTGTCTAAGTAAAAGATATATTGTAAAATACTGATCTCAGACAAACACAATTTCTAGATGATTTCTGCTATTACCCTTTCATAATCTGCTGATATTATTACTCCTTTCAAGAATATTCTTGGGGATGGTTAAGAGACCTTATTGTCCTTGGAGAAGATCAGAATTCTTCTCCCAATAATTATGTGACTGTTCACATCCAAGAGTAATCCTAGCAGCATGTGATCCAATGCCCTCTGCTTTCTTTTGTGGGAATCTGTCAGGCATGTGGTACCCAGACATACATATTAGCAAAACACTTACACACATAAAACACAACTAATTTTAAAAAGTAATTCCTTACTTTAAATACTAACAAAAGCTTGACTTCAATAGCTTGATAGGTTTCAATTGCTAATTGTCCTTGGACACATTGTTTGTACCTAATTCTCTTTCATCCTGGCAACATATTTTCGTGTTTTCTAGAAAAAAAAAAAAAAAACTTACTCTATATATCATCCTGTTTGTTTGGAACTACTTCATGAAATTGAAACATTTCCTCCTGGAGGGAATGAGAAAGTCATAAAACTTGGAAAGCTACAAAGAATATTAGTGTGAAAAATCTCAAGAAAGTAGTGAGAATCAATAGACCCTACACTGAGTTACAATGGCAGAGAGAAATTACAAGGACAATGGACAGCATCATCAGTGGTGTTCTCTGCAACTTTATCAGGGATGTCAAATGGTTATAGCTTCATGAGTTGACACCCATAGCTGTGTGGGCCTCCCATGCTTCTGCATATAGTCCCTCACCCATGATCCTGTAAGTAGTCACAGTTACCTCATTAAATCAATAAGTTATTTGGGTGAGACCCTTTGCTCAGTCTGAATGATGAGGAGAATAGACTTTCCTTCATGTCTTCTTGGGTGTGAGGGGGAACCAAATAGCACTATGATTTCCTCTTGACATTTGTTCTCTAAATTAGATACCTTTATTGAAGTGTCTATAGAAATATAGATGTCTCTTGACATCATCTTATAAAACCAACATGGGGAAAAAAAAAGCAGAGAATTTCCCTTTGTGGTCGATTTTGAAAGTCAGTAAAAACAGTTTCAGCACTATGGACAACAGCCAGCATACTGCTGCCTAAGGGATTTGAAATTCTTTTTAATTTTTTCCATTTTTTATTGTTTTATTGCATTTTAAATTACTACCACAGTTCTTCATCCCACCTCTCTTACCTCCTCCCAACACCCTTCATCTCCCCCCCCAGCCCACCACCAGTCCGCTTCTCCTCACAGATAAGGGTTCCCATGAGGAGTCAGAACTCTCTCACAGGCATTAAGACCAAGCATGACATTCCACTGGGTGGTGGTAGCACTCCTACAGAAAAATGACTTTCCCTTTCCTGGCAGCTATACATGGTCCACAACTCCTAGATTAGGTGCACATGCCCCTTCTCCATACAGGGATATCAACTAGATTGAGTTTTCCCAGATGTATTCCATGCAAGAAACAAACAAAGGTAGGTATTCTACTACCTGACAGAAAAGCTCATTAAATTACATTTTAACTTTGGTTATCCACCCCCCACACATTCCCACTTTGTCTATATTTGTAGCCTCATTGGCATTCTTGTTATTTTTTTATAACAATTGATAATTGTAAGATAGCATTTCTAGCTTGACACAAAAAGGTCAAACTGCAGAAAAATGTATTTTGGGGACAGTGAGGTCAAGTTTATGCATATCTCAACAGAGAGCAATTGCCTCAATAGATGGGGCACTCCCCAAATAAGATGAATAAGGATACATTTACAATTACTTTGCATTCTCTCTGCTTCTGAAGTGAAACTCTTTGTTAAGAAGCAAAGGGGATTACAACTGAGCATGGCATCCCAGTATAGTGAATGTGCTCCAACAACGTAGCTCATATACCCAGATTATATTGTGGTCCTATTGCCACTGGCCATGTATCCCACCCTAAGGAATAGACCCCAACCCAACTAGCTGGCTCATGGTATGCATCATGGTCCTACTGCCAGATGCTCCTATGATAGTCCAAATTCACAACTGTCTACCACATATGGAGGGCCTAGTTTGGTCACTTGGCATCTCCACAGTTATAGGTCTAGAGTTCATGAGTTTCCACAAGATTGGTTCAGCTATCTCTGTAGATTTTTCTGTTATGATCTTGACCTCCCTTGCTCATGTGTTCCCTCCACTCTCTCTTCAACTGGCTTCCTGGAGCTTGGCCTGGTTCTTGGTTGTGGATCTATGCATCTGGTTCCATCAGTTACTGGATGAGAGCACTATGATGATGCTTAAGGTAATCACCAATCTGATTACAGGGGTAGGTCAGTTCAGACATCCTCTCTACTCTTGTTAGTAGTTTTAGTTGGGGTCCTCCTTATGGGTTCTTGGGAGTTACCTAAACACCAGGTTTTTTTTTCCGCTAAGCCCACAGTGGCCCTCTCTATTAATATATGTCTTTTATTGTTCTTCGACTGCATCTCTCCCTGCGTAGCCATCCCTTTCCCTCCTGTTCCCATTCCCCCCACTCCCATTTACCACACCCCACTCCCAGTTTGCCATGCACATATCATCTAATTTCCTTTACCAGGTTGGTCCATGTATCCCTCTTAGGGTCCTTCTTGCCTAGCTTCTCCAGAGCTGTGGATTTTAGACTGATTATCCTTCTCTTTACATGTAATATCCACTTAAGGATGAATACATACTGTATTTGTGTTTCTGAGTCTGTTTACTCACTCAGCATGATTTTTGTTTGTTTGTTTTGTTTTTGTTTTTCTACTTTTGACCATTTAGTTCAAAATTTCATGAGCTCTATTTTTATCACTTAGTAGTTGCTCATGTAAATGTACCACATTTTCCTTATCCATTCTTCAATTGGGGACATCTAGTTTGTTTCCAGGTTCTGGCTTTTATGAATAATGCTGATATGAACATAGTTGAGCAAGTGTCCTTGTGGTATGATTAAGCATTATTTCGGTATATGTATTATCACTGGGTGTTGTGATTCCCAGTTTTCTTGGGAAAACACCATATTGATTTCCAAAATAGTTGTACAAGTTTGCACTCTTACCAGCAGTGGAGTGTTCCCATGACTCCACATCCTCTCTTCCATAAGCTGTTCTCAGTATTTTTGATCCCAGCCATTCTGACAGGTGTAAAATTGTATCTCAGAGTCATTTTGATTTGCATTTCCCTGATGATTAAGGATATTGAGCATTTCCTTAAATGTCTTTTGGCCATTTGAGATTCTTCTGGTGAGTTTTCTCTGTTTAGATTAATGTCTCATTTTTCAATTGGGCTATTTTGTATGTTGCGTCTAGTTTATTGAATTCTTTGTAAATTTTGGAGATCAGCCCTCTGTCAGATGTGGGGTTTGTGAGATCTTTTCCAATTCTGTAGGCTGAAGTTTTGTCTTGATGACAGTTTCCTTTGCCTTACAGAAGCTACTCAATTTTAGGCATTCTTTTTTATTGATTGTTGCTTTCTGTGTCTGTGCTACTTGTGTTACATTTATGTAGTAGTCTCCTGTACCCATGCATTCTGGGCTACTTCCCACTTTCTTTTCTATCAGGCTGAATGTAGCTGGATTTATGTTGAGGTTCTTGATCTACTTGGCTTTAAGTTTTATGCATGGTGATGAACATGGATCTATTAGCATTCTTTGGCATGTTAACATCAAGCTATTCCAGCACTGTTTGTTAAAGAGGTTTTTTGCCAAAACTTGGATGTTTATAGGAGTGTGCACTGATATCAGGGTCTTTGATTCGATTCTATTGATCCACCTGTCTATTCTCATGGCAATGCCAAGCTGGTTTAATTACTATAGCTCTATAGCAGAGTTTATTCTTACCTTCAGTATTTTAAATAAGAATTTCCAAATCCTCACAGCTCCAAGATTGTGTCAAAATGGGAAAATGATATGCAATGGCTCAGAGTTATACAAGTGAGACTCATTAAAACAGGACTTCTCAGGGAAACTTGTAAAAAAATGATAACATTTTATAGCTTTTTTCCTCATGTGGCTGGAATATTTTTGACAAGAATACAAGGACATCTCTGAGCTTTGAAAAAAAGACACCTATTTGTGATTGTCTCATCTGACTCACAATGAGTCAGTGAGCAAAGTCAACTGCTATGAGTCAAGACTTATGTTAAAGAAATATTTTCACTCCTCCCTTCACAGTTGGATATCCAAATATTTCCCTCACAATGCTGATCACAACAGCACTGACTTACAAACTTTCAGATTTATTAATATTCATTAACCGGCTAATCTGTTAGTGATGCTTATTTGCAGTTACATACACATTTCAAGCTTTCTCCCACACATCTAAGACCTACGATTCAGATAATACATATAATACATGATGCCTTTGAGTGATATGATTAGCACATTGGATTCCTCAATATTCTTTCTCTTTTTTTGATAATTTTAACATTTAAATTTGAAACAAGATGTTTACATGTCAATCCCAGTTCCTGTACCCTCCTGTACTCCCTTGTTTCCTCCCCCTCATCCCCATCCCATCCCCTTTATGTTCTCCAGGGAGGATGAGGCCTTCCATGGAGAGTCTTAAAAGTCTGTCATATCATTTGGAGCAGGGCTTAGGCCCTCACCCACGTGTCTAGGCTGAGTAAGTATTCTGCTATGTGGAATGAGCTCCAGAAGTCCATTCGTATACTACAGATAAATGGTAATCCATTACCAAGGCCCATTAGACTGCCTAGTCTTCCTAACTAACACCCACATTCAGGGAGTCTGGGTCAGTCCTTTGCTGGTTTCTCAGACTGGAATACATGAGCTCCCCCTTGTTCAGCAGTTTCTGTGGGTTTCTCCAGGCCGGTCTTGACCGCTTTGCTCATCTCTCATCCCTCTCAGCAACTGGTTAAAACATGAATTTGTTATGTAATAATATTTGCACAAAAAATTGTCTTATGGTCTTTGACATAATGTTGGTCAGCCTTTTATTCAAAGCATTTGGACACATAGAAAAAAAAATGGACCCATACTTTCAATGAAAATTGCAATATCATAAGATGTCTTTTGGTCCTGACTATATGTGTGTTTATGGATTTTTTTTATTTTATTTTTTTAAATATAAATTAGAAACAATCATATTTTATATATCCACACAGCTCCCTCTCCTTGCACCCTCCCATGCCCTCCACTAACCTCCACCATCACCCATCCTGCTTCCTCACTACCTACTCCTCAGGTACAGTGAGGCCTCCCATGGGGGAATCTTTAAAATCTGTCACATAATTTGGGGTATGGCCTAGGCCCTCCCCCATGTGTTTAGGCTGAGAGAGAATACCTTTATGGAGGAATAGGCTCCCAATATTCACTCATGCACTAGGAATAAATAACTGGTTCCACTACAAGAGGCCCATAAACCACCAAGGCATCCTAAATGTCACCCAAGTTCAGGAGGCCTGGTTATGCCCTATGCTGATTCCCCCGCCTACCAGATGGGTTTCATGAACTCCCAGTTGCACAGCTGTTTGTGGATTTCCCCAGCATGGTATTGACCCCATTTCTCATCAATCCTTCATCTCTACAACTGGAATCCAGGTATTGGCTGATTGCTTAACTGTGAATCTCTGCTTCGGTTCTCATTAGGTACTGGGTGAAGGCTCTAGGATGGCATATAAGGTAGTCATCAATCTCATTATTGTGGAAGGCCATTTAAGGTGGTGTCTCCATCATTGCTTAGATTCTTAGTTGGGGCCATTCTTATGGATTTCTGGATATTTTCCTAGTGCCAGATTTGTCTTTAAACCTATAATGGTTCATCCCATTAAGGTATCTCGTTTGTTATACTCTTCTATTCATTTCCCAATCGATCTTCCCTGTTCCTCATGTTCTCCTCTCCCTTCCTCTTCTCCTCTCCTCTTTCTCCTAACTACCTTCCCTGTTCCTGCACACTCATGCTTCCAATATGGTCTAGAGCTCTTGTTGCTTTCCCTTCCTCCAAGGGACAATATGTCTCTCTTAGGAACCTCCTTGGTTCTTAGCTTCTCTGGAGGTGTGGGTTATTGGCTGGTAATACTTTGCACTATGTCTAATATTCTCTAATATCCATATATGAGTGAGTATATATCATGTGTTTTTTCCTGTGTCAGGGTTACTTCACACAGGATGATTTCATATAGTTCCATCCATTTACCTGTGAATTTTAATATTTTCAATATTCCTTTTTTTCTAAGTAGTACTCCATTGCACATAAATGTATTACAGTTGAGGGGGGAATCTAGATTGCTTCAAGATTCTTGCTATTACAACTACTGCTGCTATGAACATAGTTGAACAGTTGTCCTTGTTGTGTGAATGTGCATTATTTGGGTATATGACTAAAGGAGGAATTGCTGGATTTTGAGATAGAATGATTCACATTTTCATGAAAAAATGCCATACTGATTTCCAAAGTGGCTGTACAAGCTTGCACTCCCACCATCATTGGAGGAGTATTCCTCCTTCTTCACATCCTATCCAATATAAACTGTACTTGGTGTTTTTGTTTTTAGCTATTCTAACAGGTGTGAGATGGTATCTCAGAGTTGTTTTAATTTGCATTTCCCTAAAGGCTAAGGCTGTTGAGCAATTTCTTTAGTGTCTTTCAGCCATTTTTAGATTCCTCTATTGATAATTCTCTATAAAATTATGTACCCCACTTTTTAATTATATTATTTGGTATTTCTATGACTAGCTTCTTGAGTTGTTTTTATATGTTGGAAATCAGCCCTCTGTCAAACATGGTATTGGTGAAGAAATTTTCCCATTCTGTGGGCTGCCATTTTGTGTTGTTGACTGTGTTCTTTGCCTTACAGAAGCTTCTCAGTTTCAGAAGGTCCCATTTATTAATTGTGGATCTCAGTATCTGTGCTAAGGGTGTTATGTTCAAGAAGTGGTCTCCTGTACCAATATTTCAAAGGGTGGCTCCCACTTTCTCTTCTAAGAGGTTCAGTGTGGCTGTATTAATGTTGAGGTCGTTTATCTATTAGGACTTAAGTTTTGTGCATGTGAATATAGATATATCTGTAACCTTCTACATTTCAGCATCCAGTATGCCAGCACCATTTGATGAAGATGCTTTCCTTTGTATAATTTTAGCTTCTTTGTCAATAGTTAGGTGTTTATAGGTGTGTAGATTAAAATCAGGGTTTTCAATTCAATTTCACTGGTCTTCCTGGCTGTTTTTGTGCCAATGTCAAGCTGTTTTCATTACTATATCTCTATAATAGAGCTTGAAGTCCAGAATGGTGATGCCTCTGGCGCTTCCTTTATTGGACAGGGTTGTTTTGGCTATCCTGCTTGTTTGTTTGGTTTTTGATTTTCCATATGAATTTGAGTATTGTTTTTTTAAGGTCAATGAAGAATTGTGCTGGGATTTTGATGGGGATTATATTGAATCTGTAGATTGCTTTTGGCAAGATTGCCATTTTTATTATGTTGACTCCACCTATCCAAGAGCATTGGAGATATTTACATTTCTTGGTATCTTCTTTAATTTCTTTCTTTAAAGACTCAAAGTTTTTGTCATATAGGTCTTTGACTTGTTTGGTTAGTGTTACCCCAAGATATTTTATATTGTTTGTGGCTGTTGTAAAGGGTGATGTTTCTCTGATTTCTTTCTCAGTTCTTTTATTATTTATATATAGAAAGTCTACCTTAAAGAAATGGAAGAACAAAGAAACCAAAAAAAAATGCAAGAAATCAATAAATTTATTAAAGGAAGCAAGGGAAGCCAAGGGAAAAAAAAAATAAAAAAGATAAGCAATTGAAACAGATAACAAAATAGAAAAACTCAATTATTTTAATCTTCTGCTAGAACATTTATGTTAATATTCAAAAATATATCACCATGTTTGAATTTGACATGAAAAGGTCATAAAGTAATAAGGACCAACCAGATTTCTCAGTGGAGGATGGAATGCCAACAAACAACTAGAGTTCTGTCACCAGGACCCGTGAAGCAAAATCAGTAAACTGCCTGCCCTCTAATCTTCATGCATCCACTGTCATACACGTACACACACACACACACACACACACACACACACACACACGCACACACACACACACACACACACACACAAATACATTTACCTTCCCACAAAACAATTAATAAGTAATCAGTTAAGTTGAATGTCTTAGTATATTTTCAAGAAACTTGTAGCTTCCTTTACCTGAAACAAAGTGAACCTGACAATAGAAAACAAAATAGATGTGATCACAAACGTGCTTGGTGAAGTCATCTAGTTGCAAGATGACTTATATGCCATAAAGGTATTTGACTTATTTTCTTCCACTGAGAAGGCCTTTTAATGGTCAGATAAGATCAATGTATTGAGAGAAATTATCAGTATGAATACTACACTAAATTGTGTTCTGCAGCCAATACCCAGAACATTCTGTGGGTGGTACAACAATCAAATAAACGCATAGACCTGCCGTTAATGGTTTTGCACTCATGCCCCACTAATGAAAATTGACAAAAAGACAAATAGTATGCAAAGAGGGCACAAAGGTTTGAAATCTAAATTGGACAAATTAGCAGACAAAGTTAATAATCTGGAAACTGCAATCAATGGCCCAAAGGAGCTGACAGCAAACATTGACTGTGTCATTACATGAACCTCCAAGGAAATGATACACTCTAAAAAGCATGCACTAGTGGGAGAAAGGCAAAGGTAAAGTTTTGAGTTTTTAACTAGAAATTAGTAAGAACTATACATGTTCCATAAATACTTTAACTCTGTGGAGCAGAGAAAAGGAACTAGCTCGGGGGGGGGGGGGGAGAATGATGATTCTAAAGTCAGGTAAGTGAGCAAAGGAGGAAGTAAGCTGATCCCCCAGGAAAGAACACAATGGGGAACCTGTTCTGATTTATTGTATGCCTAGTTTTCAGCTAACAACCAAGAGCCTTTAAATCAATGTGTTACAATAACCTAGAAGGCATTTCTAATTGTCTCTCTAGAAATAGTATTACAATCATTTCCTGAATGTTAGGAGTGTTTTATACAATATTAGAAGCACCTGAGGAACTAGTAACTACATTTAAAAGTACTTACTAAAACAATCAACCTGAACTTGATATTATGTAAGGTTTTTCTGTTCATTTGTTTGTTTGTTTTGGCAGGAGAAGAGTTCAAGATAGGGTTTCTCTGTGGCTTTCGAGCCTGTTCTGGAACGTGCTGTTTAGACCAGGGTGTCCTGGAACTCACAGAGATCTGCCTGCCTCTGCCTCCTGAATGCTGAGATTAAAGAGATGCACCACTACAGTGAAGATTGTGTAAGTTTTCTTAGACATATTTTTCCCTGTGTAGCTCAGGCTGTCCTTTCACAAATGATGACCCAGAATCACCCTCAAGAATGTTAGAAGTTGGGATCTATTCAACCATACCTTTCTAAATGTGTTTGTTCTTAGTACTGAATATTGTATCTAGAGCCTGGAGCATGGTGGGTAAGCACACTGAAACTGAGCTATATTAGAACCCTTTATTTACAGACTACAGCCAGGATTTCTGAATCTTCTTCGAATCCCCCATGACAGCGCCCCTTACCAGCAGGAAGTAGTTTGGAAAGAACAACGCCCAAATTCCCAAATATTGTCTATAAATGTTTGTTTTCATTTAAATGGACTTTGTTACATAAAATAAATTTAAAAAAGAACCCTTTATTTAAAGGTTACTATTTCAAGATCAATTCCAGCCCATCATTTGACTTCATTTTGAATAAATAATCAGCTATATTACATAATGTTCAAATATACCCCAATTTTTTACTGCAACCATTTGGAGTTGTCTGAATCATGATTCATTTAGAAATTGACATCAATGAAATGAATGTTGCTTGAATATTCTTTCCTCTATTTTTAGACTATTCTTGCAATTAAAAATAAATAAGTAATTACAAATCTAGGATTGGAGATATAGTCCTAGTAACCAAAATCCTCCTTGCCTTCAACCCTATAAAAGTAAACTCCAAAAATAATTAAAACCTTTTAGTATCATTACTCTGTAGTTTGATGTTCTCTCAAAGTGTATTATAACCCATGCTGTTATTTGCTTTAAACAAGTCATGGAGTGTTACACCAGGTCCACAGAGGATGGGAGGCCAGTCAATGTGTGTCAACCTTGAAGTCCTTGCAGGGGATAACTGTGTGAATCCACGGAGATAAAACAATCAGACACAAACACAGACTTTCCAGTGGAGAAAGCTTCAGGCACAAAGTGAAGTCAGTGCAAGAAGAGCGTGTGCTGCGGGCAGCAGAGCTTGAACAATTCCTTTGGAGCTGAGATGTACCGATTAACAGACCCAAATGCCAGACATGTGGCTGCAAGCTTTCGTGTTTCCTCTGCTCAGCTTTTCTGATCTTTCTTTGTTATCCACTGACTATATTCCTTGGAGGGGAAGTCTCTATTATGTCCTATTGTGAGTTGTAAATATAAAATGTGGTTTTTGGATTGGGTGGGAATTCTTAAATTAGGTATTGTGTTGTCATTTTTTTTAAAAAAAATTCATTTTATTTTACATACCAACCGCAATTCCCCCTCCCCTTTTTTCTGCCCCTCTGCCTCCCCCATACCCACTCCCTATCCATTCCTCAGAGGGGGGCAGGGCCTTCCATGGGTAGTGAACAATGTCCAGCATACCAAGCTGAAGCAGGACCAACCCTCCCTCCCCATCAAGGTTGACCAAGGTATCCCACCTTAGGGAATGGGCTTCAAAAAGCTAGTTCATGCATATGGGAGAGGTCATGAGGCCACTGCTAGGGGTCATCCCAACATATCAAATAATGTAACTATCACCCACATTCAGAGATTCTATTTCGATCCCATGCAAGTTCTCTAGCTGTCAGTCCATATCCCTGAGGTCCTTTTAGCTTTGTTCAGCTGTGTCTGTGGTTTACCCCATCATGTCCTTGACCCTCCCTCCTCTTTGTTCATATGATCCCTCCTCCCTCTCTTCAATTGAACTCCAGAAGCTCAGCTCCATGCTTGGCTCTGGGTCACTGCATCTGCTTCCATCAGTTATTGGATGTAGGTTCTATGATGACAATTAGAGTAGTAACTAATCTGATTAGCGGGGATGGCACTTTTAAAAGCCCTCTCCACTATTGCTAGGAGTCTTAGCTGGGATCATCCTTGTGGGTTCCTGAGAATTTCTCTAGCAATGGTTTCTCTCTAACCCCATAATTGTTCCATCTATTAACTTATCTCTTTAATTGCTCTCTCTCTCCTACTCTCTCCCAACTTTGACTTCTTGATCCCCTGTGTTCCCAATTCTTCATCCCCTCCCTATTGAACAGAAGTGAAACTACTAAAACCTATAGCACCTTTTCATTTCCATTATTTATATTTCATATTGTTAGATGATAATGATCCAGAGGAAGGAAGTTGTAGAATGAGACTTAAAGTAATCTGGACAATGTCAAGCTTACAAGAGGTAGAATTATGTTATCACTCTCAATTGACAATATGATTTGATTAGGAATCTCCATGGTTGTGTTGGCTAAGAATTATATAGATTAGAATATTAGGAATAGGAAGACACATAATAAGTCCGGGGATCAACGTTTTGTTGGCTGCAGTCCCAGGGAATGAAATTAGAAAATAAGATGATCTGAAGTACTGACCTCTCTGTTTTTTGACTGCAGAAACAAGGTGACCTGCTATTCATGATCCCACCATTATGCCTTCCCTGCAATGGAGGAGTGTAACATAAACTGTGAGTCAACATGAACACTTTCATCATTCTATTCTTTTGGTCATGTGTTTTCTCCTTCTCAGAAAAATGAAAGGATAGCATTGGTAGAAGGGTAGCATGGCAAACTGAAGAGAATAAACTGATGGGATATGAACTCTAATAGGATTGTTGTTTAGCTGTCTATATTTCATTGAACAAAACATCATCATCCAGTAGAGAAGGCAAATTACATGGCATCATGACAGTAGCAAACCCTGAATTAGAAAACTGTAGGAGAATGATAGTGGGCTTGGAGGAGAAGTGGAAAATACCTAGCTTGATAATTACATATACAAAGTTGATAGGCCTGATATTGTATGCTTTGTGTATGCAAGTCAATTTTAGCAACATAAAATTCACTACTAAATTATATTCCAAAGGACCTCCAAGACATTGACTGATCACATTACTATACCTTTCCTCTTTAATGAAAAATAAGATTCAGAAATAGAAGTGATCTGAACACAAAACAATTACAGTGAAGGAGAAAAAAATTGTCACATATGAATATTGGGCCCCTTGTGACTTGAAGTGCATTTGTCTTATTCAGTGTAAGTCTTCCTTCTAGGAAATTAAATTAAACAGATACATCAATATTTTAAAATACCTTTTATATTTGCATGCAATTATTGATAAACCAGAATGTACATATTCATTGTCAATATCAATTTTTTGGAAAGTGCATAAATTTGGTATATTTAGATAACACAAATGATGAAGAGCAAGTTCCTAGTTTTTTTCACCATATTGGAGTCAATGGATGAGGACATATGTAAAGGGTGGGCTACTGCTAGTAATGTAATTACTGTATTATTGTTCTTACGTCAAATGAGCATTCTGTGTTCATTTATATCTTATTAAGTGGTTCTATAAAAGTTCCATTTGAGAGTGTGACATTATGGAAGATATTAAATGCACAAAGCCTGAAAAAAATTAATCCTTTGTAAACATAGGAATCATAACTCCCTAGAGAATATGTGCTCTTGCACACTCCAGCTTAAACTTCAAAGAGTTCCTAATAAATTCAACTAATAAAGGTTAAAATTAAACATATAAACATAATTTTGCAGGGAGGAGGCCATTGACTGGAAAGCACAACTAAATATAGAATAATATTTTAGAACATGATTTTAGTGCTAGGAAAAAGTGGGTAAGGCAATAATTACAAAGCTTAGTTGATGATTTCTAATTAGTAACATTCATTGTGTTACATATTTTCTCAACAACAATAACAATAAATAGGTTCTCTTATACTATAAGCAACTTATCTCATTTTATCATGGATATCTCAATCACCTGTTAATTTCAATTCTTTTAGGTAATCTTGAATGTCAATTGAACTTAAACATACCTGTCGTTTGAAATAGGTGGGATGATATAAATGTCAAGCTAAGAAAGCTATGAAAAGAAGCAATTTCTATTCTGTTTTACCTTTCCCACCAATAAATAGACAAACAGAAAGAAGATAGGTTGATACATACATTCACATACATACATACATACATGGATGCATGCATACATACTTACATACATACACATACAACAAATTTACATGAAAGGAGGAAGACAGAGATTTCCCAGTTTTAAAAGACCTCAGACTTTTAAAATAATATGTGGGGACTACTTCAGCCCTTATAATCTATGTGGGTTTTAACATAAAATTTTAGATGTCAAGAATACCCTGTGTTGAGTACAGTTTGTAAGAGTCATGTGCTGCTTCAGAGAAGATGAGTGAATTATTCCTTGGAGAATACTGAACACCTTTCATTTTAGGTGACACTACTCATAATCATTTTCCAATGCAAATCAAGTAATATATACATCTCATTAATTACAAATTTTGAATGTGTTTACTTAAAGAAAATTGTAAAGTATTTCTTATTAAAACCATAAAATGGAAACAGCTGTGGGTGTCTGCTTCTGTTTCCATCACCTACTAGAAGAGGGCTATACAACGACTTAAGTTAGTTATCAGTCTCATTATCAGAGAAGGGCATTGAAAGTAGCCTTCCAGGAGGGGTAAATTTTAATCTTCCAATTCTTAGAATTATACATTTTTTTGCTATAAGAGAAAGAATAAAATAGATATATTGTATTGGTATACAGTTCCTCATTCATAATTACTTATGCTTCTTTCTTTTGCTGTGACACTAAAAGTTAGTTCATTTCAAAAATAAAATGTTTTACTTGGCATAAAATGAGCCATTACATTGCTCAGTATAATTTTAAAAATCGAGAAAATTATATCCTGGAGACATATACAAAAAGTACTAATATACATATAGCACCCTGAGATGTATGTTATCAATATTAACTAACCATACCTGTCTATGGCCATTATATAGCTTGTTTTCTATAAACTGAAGTGGAAATCATTTGTGAATATTAATAAAGGAATGTCACCAGAGGGAAAGCTAAATAAATGATAGGCTATTTCCCCATGAAAGACTGAATGAGGACATGCCATATGGTATGTTGATGAATTCTGAATTTTAAGGCTTTAAATTCTTTTGAAAGAAAACTAATCTACTGCCATAAATTTATACACTGCTAGTTACTTAGTTTAACTTGGAAATACATCCTAAAGCACTCATCATAAAGAGTTCATAATTTATAAATATTTTGGTAAACTTGAACATCAACAGACTTTATAATTATTTTTCTGTTTTTAATATAATCAAGCTAAAAACCAAGCATGAAGATATGTATCTCATCTTTTTAATCTAGCAAGTACTAATGATATCACTGTCAAATTCTGTATATAAAAGAAACATTATTAGTGTAAAACCTTGTTCTGTGAAAGTGTACATAAAATTACTATATATATATATATATATATATATATATATATATATATATATATTTTCTTTTATACATATAGAACCCTGTTCCCTATCCCTCCCTTCCTTCCATGCCCCCACCCCTTCTCATCCCCCCCCCATACACACACACTCCACATGGAGGTTGATGCCTTCCTGGATGAATCATCAAAATCTGTCGTGTCCTTAGGAGTAGGGGCTAGGCCCTTCCTCCCGCCTCTATGCTATGGGAGTATCCCTCCATGGGGAATGTGCTCCCAAAGACCTTTTATGCACCAGGGCCACATCCTAGTTTCACTGTCAGGGGTCCCGTAGACTTCCCAGGCCTTCTAACCAAGATCCACCTTCAGGTGGTCTGAGTCAGTCCAATGTTAGTTTCCCAGCTTCAGTCTAGGGGTTCATTTTTCTTATCACTCTTCCTCCTTTACAATTGGATTCCAGGAGAATTTAGCTGTGGGTGTCTGCTTCTGTTTCCATCACCTACTAGAAGAGGGCTATACAACGACGTAAGTTAGTTATCAGTCTCATTATCAGAGAAGGGCATTGAAAGTAGCCTTCCAGGAGGGGTCAAAAAAATCTGTCAAGTCATTAGGAGTAGGGACTAGGGCCTACCTCCTGCCTCTAGGTTAAGGGAGCATCCATCCATGGGGAATGTGTCCCAAAGTCCTTTTGTGCATCAGGGATACATCCTCGTTTCACTGTCAGAGGTCCCTTAGACTTTCCAGGCCTTCTAACTGAGACCCATGTTCAGGGGGCTGAGTTTTTCCAATGCTGGATTCCCAGCTATCAGTCTGGGGGCCCATTAGTTCCTCCTTGTTCAGGTCAGCTGTGTCTATGGGTTTCTGTAGCCTGGTCTTGTCCTCCCCCTCTGTTTCTGGATTCAAGTTCGGCTCAGTGTTTAGCAATAGGTGTCTGATTCTGTTTCCATTAGCTACGAGATGAGGGCTCTATGATGGTGGATAAGATAGTCATCAATCTCATTATCAGGGAAGGGCATTTCCCTGATAGCCTTTCCACTGTTACTCAAATAAGCACTGATATTTTTAAATAATTGTCTTTCAACTCAAAAATGAATGTAGCTGGGAGTGCAGCTTGATGACGAAGTACTGATTAGGCATGCATAATCAGGGTGGATGTTTAGTGCCAGGAAATTAATCAATAGATAAATGAAAAGTAAGCAACCTTATATAGAAAAAGTACAAAGAAATAGACCACATGCATTATATAACAATTTTAAAATAGAGCAAAGATGTCATATTATATAAGAATTTGAAATATATTTAAAAGAAAATAATATAAAATATATAAGACTTGACACAAAGGATTTACATAAAACATCCACACATAACCCATGGTAAGTTGTAATTAACAATATTGAAAACATCTTCCTACAAATGCTTACCATGTTAACAACATGTTAATATTTCTAGGTGAAGAGCATGTATGAATATATATGTCACAAATAATACTTAATGTTCAAATTACAATAAATCATCCTATTGTAAAAATAAGAAACATATTAGTGATGTGTCAGGAGCAGTGTTTGTGGGGCTGCAGTCAGCCAGCTGCATGGCCCCAAGTTCATACCTCAGTGGGGGAGTGTGGATGAGGGAAAAGCTAACTATAGAAAATAAAGAAAATACAGAGAGACAGAATAAAGGTGAGGAGGGCAGATCAGTCAATACTGAAAGAGTTTATTTTTCAGCACTCTTATATACCTTATCCAAAAAGGGGAACACAGTGCCATGTATATAGAACAATCAGACTTTTCTTTCTCACTTATTCTAAGGGTTCAGTAACCACACCTTATTCCCAACCTTTCCTTCCCTATCCTTGAGGTCAGGAATAGCCACATCTCAGATTCAGGTCTGTTGTTATTTAAACTAAGACGTCGAAACATCCTACTGTAGTCACACTTTTGACCTTTAGGTCTTAATGACTTGCTGAGGACAGCATTGAACTCTCTGTCCTTGTGCCAAGATGGAGTGTAGACACCTTTATGGGCACCAACAGTAGTGAGAATGAAAAATCAGAAATTCTCAGTTCTTGCTATTATGAATAGCAAATTGTATAATTATTTTGAAAGATTTTCAGAGTCATATATAAATAATTATGGATGTAAATAAACAGCAATTACTATACTTAATATAAAAGTTGCAAATAACATTTTCCATGAAAGTCTGTATGAACACATTAGTTACAAAACATAATCACTAAAATCTATAAATAATTATGATGACTTCCAGTAAATAGGTTTATAAGGGGATTTTAGGCATAAATACAAGCATATAATAGAGCATAAAATTAAGTAGCAGAAAAGCCCAAATGATTTTTAAATATACTTGCAAAGAAGTCAGTTAAGAAAGGCTATACCATGTATGCTTCATCTTATGTGACATTCTGAAATATCAAGGATTTAAAGATGGGGAAATAGCTTTAGTTTCCAAGGATTGGAAAGGGATAACATTGAGGATGTCAGAAAAATGAGATATGTTATGGTGTAAACTATTCTAATATCATAACATGGATGTATAACATTATGTTCTTGTCAAAATCCATAGAACATTATAGCACAATGTGAGAACTTATTGAATGCAAATTAGAAATAAATTACTCAAGGAGCTATGAAAATCCAAAATTGGAATATAGAATATGACAAAACAATCTGAATTTATCATAAATGTGTGAACAACTCTCTTGGAAGGAGTTGGTAAAATGTTCCTTTTGATATTAGTGGAGTCTGTGAAAGTAATGGCAATTGAAAAACTTGTTTCCACAGAAGATATAAAGTATAGTTGTGAAATCAAGTTAAATATATTAATAAATAAATTGAATGATGAAGTTAGTAGTTTGTCATTGCCTGAGCCACTTATCAATGGTAGAGATTAAGGACATATATGGCAAGATGAAAGAATTAATTATGATAACACATTAGTAGAAAAAAGTTGGAGATATCAATGTCATACCCCTGAAGATAGTCCTAAAAGTTGGCCTTTTATGAGGAAATATGTTATGAATATCCTGGTACTGTGAATAGAATCAGTGGGATTAGGGTCCTCTCATTTTATGAACAAGACTTTAGGACACTCTCTTGCCATTACACCACAAAACAGGAATGAACCACTTTAAATCTAGAGCTCTCAGCAGATAGCAACCTCCAGGACTCCTAATACCATGATAACAACCACCACCACCATCATCACTACCTCCACCACCACCATCATCATCATCATTACCACCACCACCATCATCATTTCTACGACCATCACCACCACCATCATCATCACTACCACCATCACCACCATCCTCATCATCATTACCACCACCACTATCATCATCATCACTACCACCACCACCACCATCATCATTCCTCCTTTCATCACCATCATCATCACCTTCACCACTACCACAACCTATGTCCACTATATTCATCAACTTATCTTATCAAGAAAACAAGAATAAGACTTGATGTCAAATCTGTGGTGATTTTAATATTCTGAATGTTGCAATGAAACACTGTGTTACAATGTTCTTTTTGCAAAAGTTAATTTTAAAATATATTATGTAACTTTATAATTAACATCTTATAATTTAAACTTTGTCTTAATAAAAGTGTTAAAAATATTTTTCCCCAAAAAAAAGAGGGATGAGTAGGTTGACAACAAAGAAATCTGTCATGGATAACCTTAACTAAGTGATTCAATTTAACATGCTCAGTAGTGGGTTATCTCCAAATCACACTCAACTTGATCAGAAGTAATGAAAACACTAGGCACTTCTATCACATTTCTGGCAAAGACATAAAATAAATCTAACAGTACATTAAATGAGCCTAAATTAAATTCATTGTCTAAATAATTGGTCTGGAAAGTCTACCTATGCCAGTAATGGACATAAACATGACAATGATGTTCTACTATAATAAAGAACCTCAGCAGCCACAGGAGCTGAGTAGAATATATAGTTCTTAGCTAATCTGATGGGTCTAAAGCAAATAACCAACATAGTATCAGCTTGTACATGTTCTGCAGATTTCACAGTGGTAATCATCTGCTGTTAATTTGCAAATTTTGATCCATAAACTTATGGTAAAAACTACTGAGAAAAATGTAGAAATAGATTATTCCATTTATTACATATGTAGATTGGATTATAAAGTTTTCATTCTGAAATGTGTTGCTGTGTATTATACACACAAAAAAAATATTTATTTAACTCTTCAATGCCTGTCCCCTCTTTGCCATGCCACAGAAACATTCTTTTCTCAAAGTAACACATTTTACTTTCAGTATTATGATGAATAAAAATTTTCATCAGTTCTTAGACATTCACTTCCACTGAGCATTATTTAGTATGGAAAGAATTACTTTCCATTGTAGTTACATTTAAGGATGTAATTTTTAAAGGAGTAAATCACTGGTACTCTGTAGCATATCGAATAAACTTTTAAGTTATTGTGCTGAATTTACAGTCACAACTTTCAAAAGTGCTATCATATGTAACAGTGTTACTATTTCTATTTCAAATAAATATTAAAATTCTAATCACTTTAGCAATATGAAATAAATTTTAGTGTTGAAAAATAGATAGTTGATTTGTATAAAAACACTTCAAATACTATTATCAGGAATATAAGTTTTTGCTTTGCATTATAAATTGGTTATATTATAGTCAAAGCATTTACACATAGAAATAAAATTCTATATGTGTGATTTTAATATTATCTATGTATCACTAAAATTGTATGACCAATTTTTATAGATAATCATTAATGTCCATGGGTAAGTGAAGATAATATATTGTGACTGTTCAAAATATCTTAGTGCTGATTTTTCATAAAGTATAGTCATAATCATGTACATAGAACAGGGTACCACTTAAACATTTTGGTTGTCTCATGCTGGACTTACACCTCAAGCATCAAATAATAATTATTTAAAACAGACATAGCTCACCAGTTACATCTATGGGAGAAATTTCTGTGACTTATGATTTCAACAGATTCTGAAGACTGTCGGGCAAAGGTGTTGTATTCCTACAACTACTATCTCTGCCACCAAAATAATGTCACTGCTGAAGATGAGTGAAGAAAAATGTACATTTATGATCTTGGGTTATTGGTAGTGATGCTAGTTAAAGCAATGACACACTTTAATCAAAACAATTTTCAATATGTATAGGATTAAACAACTGCACTCACACTATTTAATTACCTAAATATTTAAGTCATATTGATGTTAGTGGCTCTATAAAATACTGAACAGAGATAAGCCTACTTTAAGAGTGTTGTAAAATGCCATAATAAAGCAACAAATAATTCAGGAAGCTTAGACCATTGGGAAATGAATAAATAACCCACTTTATTTTCAGTACCAAAGTTCTGCTTTTCAAAATCTCACTTTTTAGTGATTTACTTGTAGTTCTGAAGATTAAATGCAATTTCCTACCATTAAATTCTTTATTGGCTCTGACTTTGAGATACATGGAACATTGCAGGCATTTTGGTGTCTACCTCCCCTGTTCTGTTCAGATGCATCCTTTCTTATGGAATTGAGTGTGTTATATTGTAATCAATGACATGTCTCTACAATCCCCCCACACAGCAAGGCCAAAGACTACATAAGCAACAATTACATGCTGCCACTCAACAGATACCTTGCAGATTCTCATCACAATCCTTTACAAGCTTACAGAAGGTGACTAGTGTGACTCATAATTTTGTAATATCACCTTCTACTTTACCCTCAACACTCTGCCTCTGATACTGGAGATTAACCGTTCCTCACACTTATAGCAAAGTTTTTCTACTCAATTCCCTTTCTGTATTCCTTCCCAAGACCCAATATTTATCTTCCATATTTATATATGAGATTTTATGAGCTATTCATATAACACTTGAACATTTTCATTTGTTGCAAAGTACCCTCCTACTGCATAATCTATTAATTTTATTTATTTATTTATTTATTTATTTATTTATTTATTTATTTGCACCATTAGGGCTATTATCACCATGAACCATGCAATATGATAGAATTACAAATGTTTTCTGTTGTGTATCTTTCATCTCACTATGAAAAAATGATGCTTGTGGTAATGTTTGGACAAGGGGTTCTAGAAGAAAAGGCCTTGATATAAATATGTAAATATTTATATCAAGACTTAAGATTCTAAAATGTAGGATTCTATAAGACAGGTATCAATAAAGTTCAATTATCTGATATTGAAAAATAAAATTTGCCAAGCTAATCCACCATTAAATATCTTTGCCATGGGAATTGCTTTTCTCTGGGGTGACTTTAAAAGAAACAGGTATTTTAGTGGTAATCAGTGATTTCAGATTATTGGTAAATCAGTTAATGGTCTCCATTTCTTGATTTTTTTTCATTTGATTTATAGCATTACTCTAGTCAGAAAGCATACTGGTTTGGAAACAAAGTGAATTTATTTTTATTTATCAAGTTCAGGTATACATTATTACAATCACAACTGATTGTAAACACATTTGTGTAGTTTCTTTTTGTTTGTTTTTCAAGTTTTATCTAATTCTGAAGCCTACTGTTAGATAGAAACTATGTTCATTTGGACTGAGTTATTCTTTTGAAATAATGAAATTCATTCTTAGTGTTTAATTTTATAAGACTCACATATGTTACAGCTTCATAATCATTGCCATTTTGTGAGTTATATATCCATTTCTTGAATCATCTATTTCAAGATCATCTAAGGAATCTATTTATGTCATGTGTTATTTTGAAATACCTAAAAATTGTTTAAGTTATTTCTATATAAACACAAACATAAGGAAGCCTTTAGAATGCCCAATCTAATTAAAGAAATCAACATATGGAGATGATTGAGAGAATATGTAGCAAATACCTTTTCCTGGGAGGTCATTTCTAAAATATATCATGTCTTTAGAATAATCAAGAAGCTCACATGGAGGGATACTCCCTTAACCTAGAGACAGGAAAGAAGTCCTTGTCCCTACTCCAAATGACTTGACATGAGGTGCATGAGAGAGTGGGAGAGAGTGAAAGTGGGAAGTAGGGAGGGAGGGAAGGACTGAGGGAGGGAGGGAGAGGAAACTGGGATCGATATGTAAAATAAAAATAAAAAAATAAATTACAAAAAAGAAAGAAAAACATCAGGCACACAAAAAAATGAAGCTCACATGTGTGAGTTAACTAGGATAGAAATATACTTGTTAAAGTAAATGTGAAAGTGGCACTACTGTTTATGATTAGCCATTTCATCTTTGTGTTTTTTTTTAATTTGTTAAGCTTATACTATGCATGATTGAAAATTAGCAATATTTTAAATAACTGACAAATGTAAATATCTGGCTATAGTAATTCTCCCCCCTCTCTAAATATTATATATAACATTCTTATATTTTAAACAGGAACAATTTAAATTCTCCTGGAGTTATTACTCAGTATTTTAGTAACAAATGACTTCAGTAATGTCCAGGATTTTGAAATGATAACTTTCCATAATGAAATTAGTCAATGTTTGGGTTTTCTGGCTTTACCAGACCCATATTTGAAGGCATTATTTGGTTTTATATCTGACATTTCTGAACAAGTCTCTAATACTAGCTGACAATTGCTCAGGATAATTGTTTCTAGGTGTACCCATTTGATGCAAATTACATAATGTAATTCTCTTAAGAGCTGAGTAATGACACTTTGTGTAAATTTAACATATTTATTTATCCATTTTTTGTTGAAAGAAATGCAGGTTGATTTTAGGTTCTAGCTACAATGGAAAAGGCCACAAAGAACATGGTTAAGCAATTGTCCATGTAGTAGGATGGAACTTCCTTTGAAGATGATATAGATAGATAGATATAGATATAGAAATAGATATATACAAGAATGACACAGCTGGGTTTGAGGTAAATTAATTCCCAATCTTCTGAGGAACCCTTATGTTGATTTCCAGAGTAGCTATACAAGTTTGCACTCCCACCAGGTTCTTTAAAAATCAAAATGTTCCTGTTCTGTGTCTATAAATTCCCTAGGTATGGATTCTGGCAGTGTTAAACTAAAAATGAATTCCTACTGGTGGAGCAGAACTCATGTGAAATCAGAAAGCAGTTAATTTTCCCCATAAACAATCTTTGCATTATTTTATGAGTGAGAATAATGTACTTTGCAGGTTTGCAAGGTCCAGCATTAAACCCATTGTTGTCTTTTCTTCCTCAGCATTCCACAAGGCTCCTTACAAACCTATGAAAGTCAGAGATCAATGACGTTTCTTGGCCCTTGAAGGTTTGTTTCTGTTTACTATACCTGAGTGTGTGGTATCTTCATCAATAGTGTTTTAGTATATAGTTTTTGTGTTCAACAAAGAGCACTAGGAAAAGCCTATGCTTCTTTTGATGCTCCTAGATCGTCCTGACCAACACATCATAGAAAGATATCCTGTACCCGTTCCTAATACTTTTATTCAATGCTTCATCCAATTGAACATATATATATATATATATATATATATATATATATATATATATATATATATATTTGTGCTGAACACCCACCATTTAAGTTAACAACTTCTAACAGTGTCAAGAATCTTCATTTCTGTATATACAGTCTCAAATATTTTATCGTTTGAAGAACGATAAAAGTGTCATGAAAAATATTTAAAAGGCAATGTTTGATTATGATAGTGCATAACAGTACCATACATGAAGTTCTCCATAAAGTTTTAAATATTATCTGCATCATTTATAAGTGGTCTTGTCTGATTTTTCACAAACATGGTTTGATGGGAGATGTCATTCTGTATATGTTTCTCATTCTGGTTAATAAATAAAGCACTGTTGGCCAATAGGAAAGAAGATAGAAGGGACTAGGAGACAAGGAGGAAATAGGAAGTAAAAAAGGAGTAGTCAAGATGGAGAGTCTGGAGAGAGCAGTACGCAGCAGCCGGCTCCGGGTAAGAAGACTACATGGAAATACATAGAGTAACACAAATGGGTTAAGACTTAAGACAAAGCTAGCCGATAAGAAAGTAGTAACTGGCCAACAGTATAATATCAAATACAGAGTCTCTGTGTTATTTGGGGCTGGCGCAGCGGCGGGACAAGACCAGCGGCGGCAGGTGGAAAAACCATACTCGTTACAATGGTTTGAAGGAGTATACTGAGTTTTCTTTATAGAATCCTTCCATTTTCCTTTTTTCCCTATATTAAACGCATTTCATAAATTCTCAGCCATAATATGTGCTTTCAAATAGTGTCAGGAATTTATTAGAGATTTCTGTATTTAAGAGTGTGGCAAGAAAGAAGATTTAACAACTGAATCATTTATGTTATAGTGAATGTAGGATAAGTATATGTGCAGATTGATCTCAACTGTACTCTTAGGGTGGATGTTATTCAAAAGAAAACACCAGGGGATATTATCTCGTGAAGGAAGAAGATGACAAATTTATCTGATTATTCAAAGAGCTGGGAGGTTGGGGAATAAAAAGGAATAAAAATGAAAATAAAAACTAGTTCCTACCATTCCACAAAGAGTGATATTCTTCTCAGCCTTGACACATGGGAGAGGGCCTAAGCCCTGCTCCAAATGATATGACAGACTTTGAAGACTTCCCATGGAAGGCATCACCCTCCCTGGGGAGCATAAAGGGGATGGGTTGGGGATTGGTAGGGGGAAAAGATGAGGACAGGAGAGTGTGGGAACTGGGATTGGCATGTAAAACAAGCTTGTTTCAAATTTAAATGTAAGAAAATTATCAAAAAACAAAAAGTAACTACTAAAGCAGTATTCTGACCATACCATTATTTGTGCTTCACTGAAAGCAGGTTAATGTATTCAAAGGGAAGGTGCATCTACAATATTCTGGATGTCTAGTAAATGCTATTGCTGC
Organism: Phodopus roborovskii; assembly: GCF_943737965.1. NCBI lineage: Eukaryota > Metazoa > Chordata > Mammalia > Rodentia > Cricetidae > Phodopus > Phodopus roborovskii. The sequence goes on from NW_026126470.1 coordinate 4,798,341, forward strand.
CAATTTCCTACACCCAAAGCCACTGAACTCACAGCAAAATGTGAAGCTATTGCCATGGCTTCCATTTCTGAATTCCATTTACAAAACCTTCAAACTTTTTCATCTGCTCTGCTATTGTATTCTGTGACAAAACTAACTTCTAGAAAACTTTTTTTAAGTTAAACTATAAAAATACCATTTCTAAAATCGTTTTACATTAAAAATGGATTCCAGGTCACTTAAACTGGAACAAAGGTTAAATGATGACATTGGACTAATGAAAGCTTTGTAGATTTCCTTCCTTCCTATTTCTTCTGAATATGCTTGTCACATTCTCTTAGTCTGATCATTTTTTAAAGCATACAGAAAATGGAACAGATTTCACGATTTTTAGGATTCATTTCTTAATCAAACTAGTCTTTTCATCTTTCTCATATTTCCTGTAATAGTTTTCAATGCAGAACTACAACCGTATTGTTTGTTTCTAATACACAGATTTCCCCATTAGCTTCACTTTGCTTTAACTTAAGGTTAAAATATACACTGCATGTGTTAAAATACTGAAATTTTCATAAATAGTACCATTCTCGTTTAATTATTCTGGTCTTTGAATTGAGGTATGTCCATGTACACACTTTCAGTTCACTAAGTTTCTATTACTGCATTTGCTTTGATTATAATGTTTTAAAACACAATTTCATAAACCATTGACCTACAATTGGACATTTGCTTCCTCAGTCCTTTGGATTTTGCTATTAAAATATTGCTCTTATGAAAAATTACACATGCAAAAATCTCAGGAAATCTTTTCTACAGTTGATATATAACCAATTTGTGAATTATTAAATCGATATAATAGTTGTAAGCATAAATTGAAAGAATAAAATGAAACAAAAGAAATTACAGTAATAAGATATGAGAATGGCATGTCAGTAAAATTGTTTCAATTCCCTTAAATTTTGTTTTAATCATCTATATATGTACATCAATGGTTGACTTACCTATACTGATAGAAATAATTAAATCAGAGTTCTGACAATCTTCAGCCATCCAAACATCAGTATTAAACAAAAAGCATAGAAATGTGGTAGAAGGTTGGCTTCATCTTTGGTTCAGAAACTCTAAACTGTACTGTAATTGCAATATCTATGCAACCTTATAATTTCACTAAAATACTTACTATTTAGGATTACTTATTACTTAATATTGATGATTTTTATTCTATATTGCTGACCAGATTATTAGTTGATTGTAGCTTTGATTAGTACATATTTTTTACTAAGATGCAAAATTATACTTATGTTTGTCATATCATTTCTTATGAAATTCATTTTAGTCTATATTACCAAGCAAATATTATTTTACTACATATTCATTAGAGAAGTGGACACTATAATAATGGAAAGTAAGATTATAGCTAGTCTTTTAAAATAAGATTGAACTTTATGATGAAAGAATTAGACATTTATCATATGTCATAGAGAGATAAAGGAATGAGTATATTAAAGAAAGGTCAAGAAGCATAGAGAGGAAGTGTTAAAGTCTACAATACATCAAACAAATGTGAGAATGAAGATCTAAAACTTTGACAAGAATACATACATCTCCGTGACTATGAACTTAGATGTCTCTTTCGTATGATGCAAAAGCCTAACTGTAAAAGAGAATTCTCTTATTCAAAAGATATCAAAGACAAACCACAAATGGTAAGATTACTTTAAAAAAGGATTTTCAATGATACTATATCTTTAGAATTTACAGAACTATAAAACTAACATGCTTAAAATAATTAGAAATTTTGACAATTAATTTTGGATAATTTGTTATAAAACATTAAATTTATAATATGTAGATTATTCCAGTTTTGCAAGTAATCAGGGTAACTGTTAATGAAATGACAAGAAGACATTTGGTCATCACATTAGTATCTTTTATGTTTGCAGTATGTCAAGTTGGCATGGCGGCACAGGAATTTAATTCTAACACTTGAGAGGCAAAGATAGGTAGATCTCTGTGACTTCATGGTTAGCCTGCTCTACTGAGCAAGTTCCAAATGAGATAAAGAAATGCAGTGAGGCCCTGTCTCACTAAAATCATTTGTGTTGAGCTATGTCTACCGAAAGTGAGAGAAAAGTGGTTTAATAAGCTTACAGTAAGAGCTGCTATATTCTATTTTGTAGGCCGCCAGTATGAAAATTTCTGTATACAGGTAGGTTTATTGTGTTTTGATGTCTAAAGTGTGATGTAGAATACTTTTAGTATGGTTAAAGCATAGAAAGAACAATTCAAGTAGTGGGTATCAGTAGCTACTGCAACATGGTCTTACTGTAAAGGAAAGGGAATCATATTAAACTACTATGACTTGGCCAACTAAAAATGTATTAAAATAGTTTTGCTAAACAAACTAAATAGAATTGTTAATGAAGCTAGGATATGATAAGAGTTGGAATTTTATCACTTGGGAAACAGTGAGAGAAGATAAATATAATCTACTATTGGAGGTAATTGAATTAAAATTTTTTCATTGTTACGGTTTTATATTTTACAAATTTATTTTTCCTCTTATTGAAAATAGATTTTTTTTCTCATATAATATACCCTGATTTTAGTCATAACTTGATATTCTCTACTCCTCTGCATCCCTCCCTCCATCCCCTCCCAAATAGATCCAATCCCCTTCTTTCTCTCATAAAGAAATCAGGCTTCTAAGGGATTAAAATAAAATAAAATCTAACATATCAGAACAGGACAAAACAGAATGAAACGAACCCAGAAAAGGCTGAAGAAACACATACAGACATGGCAACCCAATCTTTCAGAGTTATATACTTACATATGACAATGTGGAACTAGTAGCCATGAATGAGAGAAAACTCAGCATTTGAATATCTGGGTCTAGGTTACCTCATGCAATATAATACTTTTGGTTCCCATCCATTGACTTCCACTTCCCTAAACCAGCATGACTACCATCTACATTCTACATATTTATATTTATGCCCAGAGATAATTGTATCTTTCACTAATCATCAGAATTTTTATCTTCACAACAGATAGAAACTATATAGTATAGAAAATCACAAGTAGTCACAAGGAAAAGAACAAGTGATTTTGTATTCCATAGTATCAATGGATGCCTCTACAAGAAGGTGCCTTCACATAGGTTCAGGGATCATATGAGAGGCGTGTACAGAATGATTGTGAGGGCTAGAGGAAGGGTAGTTTGCTAGGAGAATCTGACTCCTAGAAATGACAGGCAAACATTGTATGTGATTCCTCAACAGTACAATTTCCTAAACAAGACCTGAAAAATCACATCAATAGACATACTAGCATAGAAGGATTATATTTCATATATATTATCCAATATTAGTTGTCATTCCTGAAACCATATGCATACAAGAAACACTAAACGTACAAAAAGTCATATAATTATATGTCTAAGTATATGTATATGTGTATGCATGAATAGTTATAAACACATATGTGACAGTTTCAAAGAAAAAAATAGCACAATTTCCAGTGGTAATAAGGGGGAACATATAGAAGGGGTAAAAGGAAGTAAAGTGTAGGGGAAAATGATACATTTATATACTAGTTTTAACCATTTTTAAAATGTAAAAAGTGTTGATAATAGTGACCATGACTTTAATCCCAGAGTCAGGAGACTGAGGCAGGCATGTAAAGATTTAGACATGCTGGCCTGCCACTCTCACCTGGCAGAATGTACTCTAGCAGTACTATGTTCAGCCCAGGTTTTTATGATTGCATAGTCTGAATGCAGACGCAATGGACCTCTTTAAAAAAACAGACCCCCACCTATTATGCTCTCTTCTCTTTTTCTGCTCTCTCTTTCCTGCTGTTCCACTGATGCAGATCGGACTTTTCCTGTCTCCCTCTTCATTTCTGTCCTCTCTTTGTCTCTGTGTCTCTTGACCTCTTTTCTCCCCCACTCCCCACTTCCACTTATAGTGAAACTTCTCACTAAGCTCTGTCTGCCTGGCATGTTTGTTCCCTGCCCCTGTCATCCTTGCCTGCCATGGAATCTGCCAACATCCACCTTGAGATTTATCATAAAGAAGCAGAACATTGTGTAAATTCAAGGCTAACTTGTTCTAGAGAGGGAGTTCCAGGACAGGCTCCAAAGCTACATACACAGAGAAACCCTGTTTTGAAAAATAAAACAAAAGAAAAGAAAATAATCATACTACTTCAGCTGTAGACCATCAGTGTTATTAAACTGATAGACAAAACATGTTCTGGGTAGGGCATATAGATGTAAAATTATTATGAGTACTATGTAGATAACAAACCACTTTCTGATCACAATTGAATCATGCTGTGCAGAAGTCATAGGCCCTACTGGAGAATATATTTTTAATATTGTTAATTTGTTAAATGGGCATTTGCACCTATTAATCTGGCTTCTAAATTGTTGTGCTCATTAATTGTGCTGATATGAACATTCAACAATGAAACATCTAATACTGGGCAGTGCTTATTGCAGCCAAGTGCTCACAATGAGACTGTTGAATTCTCACTCCTAGAAAGGATATCTGTATCTTTCCATTATTGGATTAGTGGAAATTGTAAAAGAGAGGGTGGAAAGGATTGGAAGTAGATGTGGAGTATTATGGGATCCTGTCTTCTTTGTGGGTATGACCTGGTCATTGCACTATAAAATCATAATAGCCCTGCTCACCTGCTGAGGATTGAACCTCTGGATACCCTATTATCAGTCAGGGAGAGACCCTGAAGGCTTTTTCATCCCCTGCGAAGATAAAGGTTGTAATGTGGGAGGGATGCCTAAGTTCTTACGTTTTTAGGAGGAGTTATTGAGATTTTTTTTTTTAAACAATTATTGAGGAAAGTGGAGACATTTTCTTCTCCAGTTGTGAAGCAACTGGCAAGTCTTCCATGCTGCATGTTAAACCTTCTATGCATGTTCACAGATGTAGCACTAAGGAGACTCCTTGAGTCACTTAACAGATAAAAGATGACCTCACATTATAATGGGGGACAGTTGCAAGGAGTATTCAGTCTGTTACACACTGAAGATTATTTTTAAACCCTAGCATGTTCTAAAATAAAAAAATAATAAATTTCCTGTTTTGAACTCTGTGTTGAACCCACAGACATAGATTAAGAGATGGTCATAATATAGCCTCCCTCATTACACAAGTACTTAGCCTCCTAGGACTCAGGATTAAGAGATAGAATGATCTCTCTGAATTCAAGCCACCCAGTGTTACAAGAGATTGAATCAGTCTAAAAAAGTAACAGATCACACATGTTTAGTCCAGCACTAGAGGAGTACGAAAGATAGAACCAGAGTCTTCAGTATTCAGTAGAAGGCATTCATTCTCTGGTCATGCTGAGGAGAGGTTATTGTCTGAGACCTGGTGAGAGTTCATTCAACCTGAGGTAGAGGTAAGAAGCTAGTGGCCAGATATTTTGCTTTTCTGATACTCAGCTTAAAGTTTGAACCCCAATATCAGTCTCTGGTTGTTTTATCTTTTTTGTTACACATTAATTGATAAATTATCATTGTCTTTATAATTTTTTACTTCAAATAATATTACTCCAATTATTCCTCTTGTATAAACTATCAAAGACAGGAGCTATCTAAAATTTTTATAATATACTGTTGTTATCTTAAATACAGATGTGTGGAAAACTTAATACTCTTTAAATACTTAGAAAATATTTGTGTTCTTCATTTAAATTTTGTTGGAAAAGCTTATACACATTAATGTACATGACATGTCTTTTGACTGCATACATTATGGAATTGACAATTGAATATGAGACCTAACTTGGCATAAAAAAAATGACAACTGCAAATCCATTTTAAACATGGTAAAGGGTATTTGTATATAATTTATTTCAATGCAAAAGGTAGCATACCATTTTACCCATTATATAAAAGACACAGTGTATAGTAGAAGAGAGAAGAGAGAATAATAGAATTGGTGGATTGACAGCCAATGCGTAACTATTCTCCACTGATTTCTCATACTGGGTCCTTTTCATCTGCTAAACAAGTAGCCAATTGTTGGCAAAGTGAGTAGAGCTATTCAACTGTGCCAGCTCCTACCACCTGCTGCAACTAATTAGGTGTGATTATAAGGTAGTGAAGAGGTGGCAACATTGCCATTGCCACCTGAGATGCCTAGTTTGTGAAAATGCCCAGAATTCTAGGGCATTCAACCAAGAAAAGAAAAGAAAAGAAAAGAAAAAAAATTGTCAACTGTTACACAGGGTCTCTGAAGTCATTTGTTTAGACAGTGATTTCAGCTGCCTGTACTGTCCTGTCAAATAGTAAATTAACAGTATTTGTCATAATATCAGAGAACAAATCAACGTGCAAGTTATTTCAAATATGCAATATGGATGACTTTTTTAATGAAAAGAATTTGTTTATAATAATTAATAAGTCATTATATTTCAGGCAGTAGTTGACTTCCTGGAATCATTTACACATAACATTTGTCCATATACCTCAGTGTTTTGCAAAACTTGTTCAGCAAAGGAAATTACTGGTTGACTTTACATTTAAGTAGAAATCTGATGATTCATGGAATATAAAGCAGCAGTCTATTAAGCCAATAAATCAATTAATTCATGAACATGATCCAATGTGACTTATTTATAGCAGTTCTCAAAGAAACATACGATGGAGATAAGCCACAAATGGCAAATAAAGCCTACTGGCACCCTTCCCTCCATATGTGAACTTAATTAATGCTTCTAATGCCTGAATTGGGGATTGTTAATGCAATATTTTATGTAGCAAATGCATAAAATATAAAATAATTTTGTATGAATTTAAATTTTAATGATAATATTTACAAAATATAAACCAAGTCTGTTTAAGTTATCTAAATATTATTCTCACATTTGTGGAAGAAGTCAAATGATAAGGTGTGCATATTGAATCTGAAAGGACTATTAATATTATGGATGATATAAGTAAGCAATATAAATATGTGAAGCTAAGCATAATTAATATTATAAAATAAGGCCTGCTACTAAGATTTATTGATAAAATTAAAATTCAATTTCTTTTATAATAATACTTAAATACATGGTTGCTTTCATTATATTTCTTCCTTGTGTATTTTTTGTATATCTTTTATTTTTATTTATTATTATCTTTTGTAATAAGCATATTTTCTATTATAATAGTAAAGATTGAATTGTGTAGCTATGAAAATATTCAAAAAATAGCTAATAAGCAAAAGCATGATTTTTTATTAAATAAGAACATTTGTATATTGAGCTCTCAATCTGTCACTGGTGTCTTTCTGAAATGCATATGAGCATTCATTTAGCTAGTTGGAATTATGGCTAAACTTTGAAATCTGTAATTGTTTAAAAATGATATTCATTTATTTTGTGCCCCTTCAGAGCCTATGAACCAATCTATTTCAATCACCTGAGTCCCAAAATTTTGATCATTCTTTGTTCCTGTAGTGGTAATAACACCTATTCGGTGAAATCTACATTGCAATATTAATAGTATAGCTTATTTTCTTAGGCTATTATTTATCCTAAAATAAAACATGAATTTATTTTGGATCTTACTGTGCCATATTTCATATTTGGATATATCTATGTAATTATTTTAGTTAAGAATGTATATATGAAGTTGTTATATTTAAGTGTAATATTCTGATTGAGATCATTAACTGCCTTTAGAAAGCTGAAAAGTGAGTTATTGAAGAAAATACAATAAAGTTTGTGCTCAGTAAGGATGGACCTCCAGAGCTCAATACAAGAAATTGCATTTTACTGATAATGAAGTACCTTTTTTTAATTTGTTTTTTATTATTCTTTTTTTATAATGTACTATCTTAAGGAACCCAGTCTCAGGCTATTGCAAGTCTGAGAGGTAGCCCTTCTGCCCTAGTTGGAAAGCAGTTGCATATATTCATTAAAAGGACAAAATCACTAACATGTTTAAAGGGCACTTTATTGATATTTGAAAAGATGAGTTCATAAGCAACAAATACATGGAGAAAACTCCTAGAAACACAGTGTGTCTTATCATCCAGAACACACACTAGTGTGAGATGTACAATTGCCTCTATGTATGTTTTCTACCTATCATATTCTTTTGTTTGTTTTCTGCTTTCTTCTTCTTCTTCTTTTCTTCTTCTTCTTCTTCTTCTTCTTCTTCTTCTTCTTCTTCTTCTTCTTCTTCTTTCTCCTCCTCCTCTTCCTCTTCTTCTCCCTTACTCTTCCTCCACCTTCTTCTCCTCCTCTTTCTTTGTAGAAAAAAATATTCAAAATACTTCACAAAATATAACAAATTATTTTAGGGCTTGAATTTGAGCAGGAAATAAGGTAAAAAGTATTGCCAAAATAACAGAAGATGCAAATATTCAGAAGAAATATTATACTATGAGAAAGGCAAAGGGCCATAAAGAGAGCATACCTCTGTGTGGAATGGGCTTCCAAAGTCCATTCATACACTAGGGATAAATACTGATCCATTACTAGAGGCCCCGTAGACTGCCCAATCATCCTAACTAACACCCACATTCAGGGGGTCTGGGACAGTACTATGCTGGTTTCCCAGTTATCAGATTAAGCTCCTCCTTGTTCAGGTCATCATAATTCTGTAAGTTTGTCCAGCCTGATCTTGACCCCTTTGCTCCTCACTCCTCCCTCTCTGTAACTGGATTCCACGAGTTCTTTTTTTTATTTATTTATTTTAAAATCTTCATTATGATTTATTTATTCTTTTCTCATGTAATACACCACAACTGGCACCTCCCATGCATTACTCCTCCCCATCAATGCTCAAATCGCCTTTCCACCAGATTCACAGCTCCTTCTTTCACTTCAGAAAATGGCAAGGATCCCAATGATACTAACCAAACTTGACAGAAAAAAAGATACAATAAGACTATGCATATACTTTTATATAAAGTCTGGATGAGGAAACCCAATAGTAGGAAATAAATCCCCATGAAGATGGAAATTAATCAGAAAACAGTTAATGTTCCCCCTAAACAACATTTGTACTATAATACCAGTGAGGATGTCTTGCCTGGCAGATTTGTACTGTATCATGTTAGGTGCAACACTAAATCCGTTGTCCTCTTTTCTTCCTCAAATTTCACATAACATCTCACAGAAATACAAAAGCAAAGGATCAAAGAGGAAATTTCCTGAACAATGGAAGTCAATTTATCTGTGTACTATACCAAATGTGTAGAGTTTCTTGAGCAATAGAGGTTTGCCATATAGTTACTCTGGCCTACAAATAGCAATGGCAATAGCCTATGTTGTTTTCAGTGTATCTTGGTAGTCCTGACAAATACATCATGGAAAGCTATCCTGTGCCTGTTATTGATATTTTTATTCAAAACTAAGTTTAAATAAGTAAAGAGTATATATTAATATTTACTGCTGTATGACACTTTTACAACTAAACTAATATATGACAAGAAACAATGTATGTTAAAATAGAGAGTTTTAATATGAAATGTTATTTTTATAATCAAATAAAAGTGCATTTTATTAGATTTGGGAATATAATTTCCCTATGGGCAACTGGAACAGTTCGGTTACAATGAAAAAGTAAAAGCAGTTATTTTGACAGCATATGAGTTTCTGATTTGATTTCATTGATTAACCAGTCTGTTTTTTGTAGTATTAATATAGTAAAAATTGCCATCCTACCGAAGCAATCTACAGATTTAGTGCAATACCCATCACAATTCTAATCCTTTAAGACCTAGAAAGGATAATATTCAATTTCTTATGAAAAAAAAAAAAAAAAAAGCCCACGATAGCTAAAACAGGAATGAGAAGCAAAAGATGCACTGGAGGTATTACCATTACTTTTTTCACTTGGTAGTACAGAACTGTAACAGTAAAAATTGTATGCTATGTGCATAAAAGTAGACAAATTGATCAGTGGAATCAAACTGAAGACCCAGTCATAAATCTAAACAACAATGGATACCTAATGTTCTTAAAATAAATAAGAACAAGAAATACATACTGAAGAATAGACAGCCTCTTAAAGGTATGGTGCTAGTCACTGGATGCCTGCATGTAGAAAAATGTAAATTAGGTTCATCCTCATACTCACAACCCAGATATATCACTCTTTGTCATATACACAGAGGATGCTTCATCCTACCACAAGGATTCTCACTAAAATTTGTTCATAACAGCTTTATTCTTAATAGCCAGAAACTGGAAACACTCTGAATGACTCTCAAGTGATTAATGCATTTTAAAAAATGTGATATATTTGCACAGTGCAGATTTACTCAGCTGTTAGAAAACCCAAGAGTCCTTCTTTCTAAATAACTGTCAAAGCCGAATCCAGAAGTCAGAGGAGCTCTCTAGAGCACTTAAAAGACTTTTTCTTGTTGAAGTCAGTTATTTTGAGAGGAAAGTGTTAGAAATAAAGACGTAAAATTTGTTTTCAGTTGACACATTATACTTCAGTAACACTGTCTTATTTGATGAAAATAGACAATGATGATTCTGATTTACCCCATTCTGAATGTTAGTTAGAATCCTCAGTGAGGTGTGGGTTGGTCTGTCTGTGTGGATCCAGACAAAGGAACTCCAATTTCCCTAAGCTTATAGAGTTCCCTGAGGTTTGATGAAATTTAACATTTTTTCTTTAAATTTTGTTTTAATGGCCCAAGTTCATTTACTGTAAACAGCTTGCAATACAAATCATGTTATCAAGCAGGAAAAATGGCTACACTTGAAATTTTCCACTCAGAATGTTTACTATGGAGAAACATGAAATTGGCCATTTCCAATTACTTTTTTTTTTTTATGTAAAGATGTTGGCTTGATCTGTCTTAAATATTAGCTCATTTCTATTAATCTAAGTGTTTCCACATGGTCTTATCTTACCAGAGAGAGGGCCCGAACCTTCCTCTCAAGTCCTTACATCTTGAATCTCCACTACTACATCTCCCAGAATACTCCTTATCTTCTAGTTCCACCTATCTTGCATTACTATTGGCCAACAGTACTATATTCATTAAACAATAAGATAAACATATTTACAAAATGATTTCTCCCACCATCTCCTCTTTTCAGTCTAAATAAAAAGAAGGTTTTTAACTATATCATAGTAAAATATATAACAAAATACTTATCAAATAAGAACTATAGTTAACAATTAGTCCATTAACATTATCAAGAATTAAAGAAAATAGTCTATCTTTGTGAGTTTAAAGTGTTATATGGAACTTAACTTTAATCCTAACTAAGGAAAACTATAAACCTATCTGTCTTCAACTCCTTCAAAGACCACAGAAGAATAATATATAAATTATAGAAATGACAGAGACATCTTGTTACCTGGTCAGTCAAACTAAAGTTCTTCTGTAATGTTACATCTTCAGCCTTTAGGCAACAGCGTGTCTGGAAGACTCCTTAGCAAAGCAGGAAACATTACTGTCCACCTGGATTGGCAGTTTGTCAGTCACTTTTCTCTGTGTCCTGCTGATTGACAGACTCTTCCATGAAGCAAGAACCCTGTATCAATGTCCAGCTTGTATCAGCAGTCACTTTCCTGTGTGCCCTGTAAGTCCAGTTTATATGTCATAAAGTCAAACAGCCCAGACAAGAGCAGTATCTTGCCCAAATGGTTAGTTTTGCCATACTGAGAGTAATCTCCGTAACAAGTGTCTTAGATGTCCATCTTTCTAATACATGTAGTGTTGCCAGGAGCAGTTATATCTCACTGTCAAGACATACCCTAAACCATTTTAAATGCCATTTTCAGTAGCAATTCCCAAAGTAGCTAGTAACTGATTTCAAAACATATGCTGTATTTCTTTTGAAATAAAATTTCTAAATATAGTCATACATTGACATAATCTGAATCTTTTTTTGTCTAACTCCACATTTCATTTGTGGTATTGATTTGAATTGTTATATGTATCAGCCATTGATAGTTTTCTTTTGTTGCATTTTTTTCCCAGTTTGTGAAGATGCCATGTTACATTTCACTATTAAATGAAAGAAGCTCAGGATAATTAATATTATTTTGTAAGATTATTTATCATCTGAATTAGTTTTCAAGAGCAGTCATAATAAATTTCAGTGGATCCAACAGGTACTAGATGAGGGCTCCATGATGGTGGATAAGTTAGTTGTTGATCTCAATATTCTGGAAGGGCATTTATGATAGCCTTTCCACGGTTGCTCAAATTGTTAGTTGGCAGCAGTCTTGTAGGTCTCTAGACCTTTCTTTAGGTTCAGTTTTATGTTCAATCCAATAATGGCTCCCTCTTTTATGTTCTCTCTCTCTCTCTCTCTCTCTCTCTCTCTCTCTCTCTCTCTCTCGCATTCTCTTCTGTCTTCTATTCCTACCCTGACTCAATCTCTCTAGTCTCACGTGAAGCAAACACCCATAACTCAACACTGAGTCAAACTAGAATCCAGACGCAGGAGAGGACAAGACCAGGTTGCAGAAACACATAAAGACAGCTGACCCAAACAAGGAGGAGCTAACAGGCCCCCCAGATTGATGGCTGGGAATCCAGCATTGGACTTACTCAGACCCCCTGAATATGGGTCTCAGCTATAAGGACTGAGCAGTCTAAAGGACCTCAGACAGTGGAACCAGGATGTATCCCTGGTGCACAAAGGACCTTGCAGACATATCCCCCATGGAGGGATACTCCCTTAACCTAGAGACAGGAGAGAAGTCCTAGTCCCTACTTCAAATGACATGACAGATTTACATGACCCCGCCTGGATGGCATTGCTGTACATGTGGAATTGGGGTGCGAAAATGGGAGGGGATGGTGGTCGAGGTGCATGTGACTAGGGTAGAGAGCGAAAGAGGGAGGGAGTGAGAGAGAAAGGGATGATTGACAATAAAGGCCAATAATGAACAGTTTCTTTCCTAATTAAAAGCACTGACCTCAATTCTGAATTAGATCTTTTCAATATATTTATAACATGATATGGAGAGACATAATTGGATACTAGACTCAGTTAAAATAAGCAGGATAAACAAATACTAGCATGAGTCCTCTACAATTTACTGTTCCTTAATACTTAGATCAATCCCCTCTGGCACCTAAGCCTTATTAGAAAATCATCAATGCAATTACAAGACATTCGTAGAGACTTCAGAAAGAAATTTTAATTGACCTTTACAAAAGGCAGACTACATACATAGCATTAACCACATGTACCCATAGATGTTTATAAAGCAATTGAAAATAAAATGGGCAGTTTAAGGTCTGTTGATTCCTACTGACATAATGAAATGTCCTTAAAACTAATTCATATTATAGGTATACTAAGTGTGAAAATAGTACCTAACCTAGTACTTTACTGAAAAAAAAAAGAAATAAATAACAAAGTTTTCTCAGTTATGATCCTCACTTAATGGCTATTTCACAAGGAACTGTGTTCATAGCTTTAGTACCAATGAAAAATTGCTAAGCATGGTGGCAGGTACAGATAATTCCCAAATAGGCAAAGATAGGTAGATCTTTGGTAATCTTATATTGAATTAAATTTAGTACATTTAATACAGCCTTTATTACACAGTATATAATAAAATACTTTATTAATTAGATTATTTCTATGTTATAGACTCTCATAAAACCATTTTCATGATATTTATATTCAGGCAACAATTTATTCCCCCAACAATAACATTATTTTTAAAAAAATATAGTAAAGAAAACCCTTAATACTATGTGTTGCTCTAAAACATATTTCAAATGGACTAGCTAGTCTTACTTTTCTCAAATATCAATTGACAATGAAAATCAAATAAATATTATTGGAATTATGCAAAACTTTAATTTTTTTTTATTTCTGAAGACTTCCATTTCTTTTAACAAGGCTGTATTTATCCCATTCTCTCAATGGGTGACTTACTCATATCATTCCCTATTTTTACAGAGTCGGATAATTTTTCCTACTCAACTCCGATGCACAGTTTTCTTCCTTAACGCTGCTTAGTTGAACAGCATACAGGTTTTATCACTTCTACTCTAAGCCCTCTGCACTACGTTCCTAAAACCTATCTTTTACATGAACAATTTCCAAATGCTCCAGTGTTAATGACTTTGCATAATTATAATTAAGGCTTGTGTCTTGGTTTTATGTGGCTAGTGCCTTTTGAGGCCTGAAGACATTATCTTTTATAATGCACTATTAAAAAAGCCATGATGGACACCTGTTTATATGCATCCCTCTTTTACCTAAACTGTGATTATCACACAAACATGAATTATTTAAGTTACAGGAGAAAATATACAAAAGTAGGTGAAGTAGTAAAACTAGGCAAAATATATGTATTTATTAAAGCACCCAAACTAAAATGTCAAGCCAATTCAGAAAGCTAAGAGTATTGTTGCCAAGAGGGCTCACCTGGAAAATACTAAGAGTAAAGCATGAGAGCCTGTGCTCTGATACCTACACCCACAGAAAATTTCCTGGTTCCAATACAGGGAACTTTGGATTCAGGGAACATGTTAGGAACAACTTCAAATGTGATTGAGGAAACTACCACATGTACACACATGTGCATGATAGAAATTTGGTCTCATTGTCTTTTTGTCTCTTACCTTACTTCTTATTTATATTTTATGTTGTATGTACTTGTTCATAAAATTTACAAAAAGTGCTGTTCTTCACAGAACAGCAAGGACATATTTAAATTTCATATTATTTTCCCCTTAGAGGCACAGGAGATATGGGCCTTTCTTTTCTCTCCCCGAGTCATAGTCCTTTAGGAGATGAAAATTACTCTGCATCCTACCTGGTGACAGTTAAGTAATGTAACTTTTATGCTTGTTTTGTATTTGTCTCTGTCAAATCAAGTAAACCACAATGAGGCACTCAACTCTTTCAGAATAAAAATTTTCACAAACATCATCACCTGATAATTTTATAATAATAGTAATATAGTATTTCTTCTAAATATAAACACTAAACAAAATTTATTGTCTTTTCAGCCTTTTCATTTAAGTCATAACATGAATGGAAATGAATACCTCTTGTTCTTATTTAAAGTAAAATACTTGCAAGATTCCCATTCATTCTAACCTATCACAGTTGGGAAAGCCAGTACTCACTCTGAAACTAAACTAAAACGAGGTCTTCATCAAGGTATTTTCTGTATACTTTGAATCCTTTTTAATTCTAATGTTACATTCCTTTTCCTCTTAAAAGCCTATGATCTTACTTTTATAAATATAATTTTTTTAGGGCATTTGAAGGAGAACTTGAGTGAATTTTCTAGGGTCAATAACCTTGTGAGTTATCTCACCATGAAGAGATTCAACAGTCTTATTTGGAGCAGATGCACACTTTAGTCACTTGTGATATTTGTTCATAATTTTCTGGGACATGTCTCAGTTTGCTTTAACACAGTGATCAATACGTAACTAAATGAGTATGGCCATGAAACTTAAACTTCAGAGCTCAGTCTGATTTTCTGAGGTTAGCATTTTCAAATAAGCCACAGTGGATGGCAAGGAGCATAAAGAGTATAATGGAACAAAGAGTAAAACAAATGTGTACAACTTGAAGGAACGTGAGTGTGCGTGCTTTTGATCTTGTATTGTTCGATTAAATTGACACTTATAAAATATATACATATATCTTATAATAATAACAATTTTGCATGAAGATCAAGTAAATGCATTTGATTAATACTTAATATGTTTCTCACATGTAGTCACAATTTCGATGTAGTATATATGGGAGAGAGAAATCCACTACTAGATTGCATAGTTATCCTACTCTAGCCACTTCTATCTGTGAGTGGCCTTAAATTAGCTATATTTAATATATAAAAACAGACCCTACTAGTGTGTGAATGTACAAAAATGAATATTAATTCCTTTGATTTAAGAAACCTCAATATCAATTAGCATTTGTACAGAATGTAAAAAAAAAATCAGAAGTTATCTTTAAAGACATATGTTTTAGAAAAATACTTTAAACACAGTTTTGGAGAGTTAAGATATGTTGGGAGAAATATCCTTTTGATTAGTACTACACATAGAAATTGTATTACAGCCAAATCCATGCACTTGTCTTTAGTAAGGGTTCACTATGAATGCAGTATAAGTTTTAGAACAAAGAATATATATATATACGATGTATATATTATCCCAGGATACCAGAACATGGAGGACTAGTTCTTTGGAAAATTAACCATCTTAATTCAGTATGAATTTCAAACTCTATTTACTCTGACATGATAAGGAAATAAAGATACCTGGTTTAGGAATGAGTGAGGACTGGCACCTTTACAGTTAGCTGTCAAAAGCCAATGTAAAGTATGCTACTTGATGTGCACTGTGGCACCTTTACAGTTAGCTGTCAAAAGCCAATGTAAAGTATGCTACTTGATGTGCACTGTGGGTGCTCCTTTTCCCTCGCGGTCTGTTGGCCACCAGTCCATGAAGGCAAAGTGGCAGAAGTAGTGACAGAAAACTTTGTCCAAGGCCTGTGAACATGGCAGACACAGCTCTGTGGGAGACAGCTTCAGTGAGCCATCTTACTTAATTTCAGAGTGAGGGAAAACATAAAGGATGGAGACAGAGCCTGGGGCATCACCTCATTTGAATTAAACAGCACACTCCTATCATAAGCGTCCTAGTACAATACAAGTCTGAGTTATTATATGTAGCAGCACAGTCCTATCATAAAGCTCACAATGTCTAAATACAATATGGGTAACAAGGGAAAAGAATTTGCAGGGAAGTGCACCAAGGGTCATACTAGAGTTAAGTCAGTCATCAGGGCCTAGAGACAGTAACCAAATAAGGTCAGGTAGAAAACAGAGCGCCTTTTCAGGGTGGTGGGGAGTAAGAAGAGTGGTCCTCTATGTTGCTGAGCTACAAGAAAACTAACAGGCCATTGCAACTGCCACCTCTGACAATCAGGGCCTCCCAGCAATGCATAGATTCATGTATGGCATCATTAAATCTTGGAAATATATAATTACCTTTTTATGTCTTTAAAAGTAGCTGTAATTTTCATTATGTGATCTTTCCAATTTAATATGATCACTTGTTTAAATATTAAAAAATCAGTTTTAATATTAATTTTGCAGTGTTTGTGTGTGTGTGTGTGTGTGTGTGTGTGTGTGTGTGTGTGTGTGTGTGTGTGTTAAATCTTAGGAAGACACAGAGGGAATGAGGTGATTTTGAAGCCAGTCTAGGTACTTCATAAATTCCAGGTCAGTATAAAAGCTTAACTCAAAAAATTGTAATATAACTTTATTTTAACATATGTATAATTGCAAGTGATTCCCTCATTCTATAATTTTCTTTTATTTATTTGTGTTAAAAATAGTTGTTTGTAAAAAATTATAAAATTGAATTCTCTAAAAGAAAATTTACTTTCCTCTTAGTCTCATTCCTGATAAATAATTTTAGAAATACTGTGATTCCTTTTTCATACTTTTATCTCACTAACACTTGGTAGGTAAAAAATAATGAATATTTTCATATCTTGATATCAAGTGAATGTTTTTCTTTTTTATTCAAATTATAAACAATCTTATTTTATGTTAATCCCAGTTCCCTCTCCCTCCCATTCTCCCATGCCTCCCACTGACCCCCATCCCATCCTTCTTCTGCTCTATAAAAAGGGTGAGGCCTTCTATCGGGGATCATCAAAGTCTGTCTCATCATTTGGGGCAGGGCCTAGGCCTACTCCTTGTGTTTAGGCTGAGAGAGTATCCCTCTTTGGGGAATGGGCTCCCAATGTCCATTCATACACTAGGTATGAATATTGTTCCATTACCTGGGGCCCCATATACTTCCCAGACCTCCTAGTTGTCACCCACATGCAGGGGCCCTGCCCTGGTTCCATAATATGCTATTTCCAAGCTATCAAACTGGGGTGCATGAGCTCCCCGTTGTTCAATTCAGCTGTTTCTGTGGATTTCCCCAGCCTGGTCTTGACCCCTTTGCTCATCACTCCTCACTCCTTCCTCTCTGCAACTGGATTTCAGAAATTTGACTGAGTACTCACCTGTGGATATCTGCTTCTGTTTTCATCAGCTATTGGATAAAGGCTCCATGATGGGTATAAGCAGTCAATCTCATTATAGGGGAAGGGCATTTAAGAATCTATTGCTTAGATTCTTATTTGGGGTCATCCTATTTTATCTCTGGAATTTCCCTAGTGGCAGATTTCTCTCTAAGCCTATAATGGCTCCCTCTATTATGGTATCTCTTTTCTTGCTCTCCCCAAGTGGATTTTTAAGTAGTATAGTACTGGAAACATCTAAACATGTAAATTTATTGAACTAACATATTTCGAAGTTTCTACCTTTTAAGAATACATTTTCTGAATCAGTGGATTTTGCATTACATTTTTATCAATATAAATAATATATGTTATATATATGTGTGTGTGTGTATGTGTTTACATGCATGTGTGGGTATATGTATATGTGTGAATATCTTTACTGTGTGATACAATATTTTCAATTAGTGAGAAAATGTGTATATTTTTGATATTATAATATAGTTTTCAATATTACTTCTTTCCCTCTCCTTCCTATAAATTCTCCCATATACTCCATCTTTTATTTCCTTCAAATTTATGGCCTCTTTTTTTTTTAAATTAATTGTGCATACTTAAACCATCCATTTAAATAAAAGACTAAGAAAATGATGACTAGTTGGCAGACTATGGTCAGTTTTGATTAAATATAAATGTTATGTGATTATAAATTTAAGTATATGAAGCCTTGTGGTGATATTTTGCTTATGATCTACCAAATAAAGCATGCGTGAAGATCAGAGTGAGTGCAAAACTAGCCATACTAATCAACCATATGGCCAGGCAGTGGTGGAACACAACTTTAATCCCAGAAGACACACTAGTTAGCCATAGAGACTGGGTGGCAGTGGTGCATGGCTTTAATCCCAGCACTAGAGAGAAATATGGGAAAGGAGGAGACAGGAGTCAGTTGGTCTGAAGTCTCGCTGAGGAAAGGATCACCCCTTTGTTCTGAGCCTTAGTAGAGGTAAGAACTCTCTTCTGGCTTGGCTGTTTGCTTTTCTGATATTCAGCTTGAACCCCAAAATCTGTGTGTGGGTTTTTATTATTCATGCTACAAGGCCTGGATGAAATTATACCTAAGTGCTATGCTAACTTTCCTTTTATAACGTTCTTTATAATGTGTGAAGGAAAACAGCTTGCCACACTTATGAGATGACAATCACTCCTAAGCTTGCCTGCCCGTGCTGGTTTTCACAGTTGTGTTTAACAGATTCCCTTCTGTAAAGTTTACTTGCAAGCAGGTTTTCATATAGGAGTGAGGCTAAAAATTACCCTCAGGGTTTTTTCTTCTTTCAGCATATGTTAGAGATGAATAAAAAAGGAATTTTTCCCCAAGTAATAAACATCTCTTTCCTTTTCTAAACATTCATGTATGTCTCACTCATCAAACATTTGTGGATGATATGAGCTATCAATTAAAATGTTATCTGTGATTGTATTTTTCTCTATAACCCTGAAATATAAACATTATTTAGATTTATTTCATGAAATTTTAGTGTGCTATTTTTTAAAATCTTTATTCTCTCTCACTTCCTCAATCACTCTTCTCTGAATGAATTTTAAAAAAATAATTTTATTAGTTATAAATTCCTTATTTCAAAACACTGATAAGAATCAGTATTGTTTCTTACTCAACCCATTTCAAGAAAGTGAGCCATTATATTTAGTAAAGTAGAAATCATAATACAATGTCATTACTCTGAAATCTAAAGTGAATGCTTTTTTGCCAATTGGACATTGTGTTGTTCAAAGACGGCTTATAGTGGCAATTTTAAAACTCAGGTTGCTGATTCTAAATACTACCTTTAATTCATGTTTTTTATTTTATAAACTGTTGTGTTTCTTTTATGTAAAATGCAAAGAATGATATTTTAATTAAGTATGTTAAATAAGTTGGTCACACTTTTATACAACCTTACACAAAGAATTATAGACCAATGAGGAAAGCAGGGATTAGCAGAGAAGGTCTTCCTCAGGGAAGAACACACAACCTGATTGTCTGTTGCCAAATGAGTAGTCCAAGAAACATACACTCATGCAGCATTATACACAATGAGCTAGTTATATTTAGAAATAGATGTACATGTATATATGCATGGAGTAACAATTAGTAAAAAATAAAAGAGCAGATGACTTCAAAGAAGAGTACAGAGAAATATATCAGTTGGCGTGGAAGGAGAAAGAGGTAGGAAGAAATGCAATTATGTTATATCTCAAAAATAATAAATAAAATAAGTCTAAGTTCTCAGCCTCATCCACTGTGTTCCACATAACCAGCAAGGTTGTAACATAATAATTTTTATAATATGAGACATGCAAGAGTGACAAGGGAGATGATTTAATGGTAAGTGGACTGGCTGTTTATTCCAGGAGACCCAGGTTCAACTCCGTACACTCAAATGGTGATCACTACCATCTGTATTCAGTTCCAGGAGATGTGATACCATCTCTGTTCTCTATGTTCACTGCACATGCATGATGCACAGTCATGCATGCAGCCAAAATACTCATTTACATGAATCTTAATATAAGTAGATGCTTTAAAATTTAAAGGAGGAGCTACAAGATTCAGGCATTTTGAAAAGTCTAAGTAAAACTGAATGACACTAGGCACAAAAAGTTCCTGACACCAATATGTCAAATTCCCTAGCCTGTGTGAAATAAATCATACTAAAGACCTCTTTCCCATAATTTCTACTATATTTCACATATACATAATAATAAGACAACATGTATTCTGCCTATGTGTAGGCATGATCTTATTATAACATATGAGTCCTTCAGGTACTCTAGTCTTTGGAGCTGAGTAAAAAAGTTTAATTGTTTAAGTAGAAATACCAGTAATTCTCATGACCTATTGTTTTGCAAGAACAGCAAATTTTATAAGATCAGTCCATTCAAGAATAGACCTCAATACCTGGAAAAAGAAAGAAAGGAAGGAAGGAAGGAAGGAAGGAAGGAAGGAAGGAAGGAAGATACATCTTGTACCACCTAGGACTTTAAATATCAGAGACACATTTTTCTTTTTGGTTTCTAAGTCATAGTAAGTTCAAACATTGTATGTAATATTAACCATCACAATGGAAACTTAAAGTAATTGTGATTAAAATTTGTGAAAATCTCTAAGAAAATATGAATCCATGCAACAAAGACATGTGTTCAAATATGTTCATAGCAGCATTATTTGTAATAACAAGAACCTGGAAGCAACCTAGATGCCCCTCAACTGAAGAATGGATAAAGATGTGGCACATTTACACAATGGAATACTACTCTGTGGCAAAAACAAATGTGATCTTGAAATTCGCAGGCAAATGGATGGAACTTAAAGAAACAATCCTAAATGAGGTAACACAGTCAAAAAAGAGAAACATTGTATGTACTCACTCATATATGGATTTTAGACCTAGAGCAAAGGATCACCAGCCTATAATTCATACTGCCAGAGAAACTAGGATACAAGGAGGATCCTAAGAGATTCATATAAAATCCCTCTCAGAAGGAGAAAGGGACAAGATCTCCTGAGCATATGAGAAGTGGGGGGGGGCAGTGAGTGGAGAGGGAGCTAGGAGAAAGAGAAGGGGAGGAATAGATGAGAGAAAAGAGAGAGGGTGGGAGAGAGCATAAAAGAGGGAGCCATTGTTGGTTTTAAGAGAAAACTGAACCTAAAGAAAGGTCTAGAGATCTACAAGACTGACCCCAACTAACAATTTGAGTAACAGTGGAAAGGCTACCTTAAATGCCCTTCCCTGATAATGGGATCAACAACTAACTTATCCACCATCACGGAGCCCTCGTTTAGTAGCCGATGGGACAGAAGCAAACACCAACAACCAAACACTGAGCCAAACTGGAATCCAGATGCAGAGAGGGAGGACAAGACCAGGCTACAGAAACACATAGAAACAGCTGACCTGAACAAGGAGGAGCTAATGGGTCCCCAGACTGATAGCTGGGATTCCAGCATGGGACTGACTCAGACCCCATGAACATAGGTATCACCTAGAAGGCCTGAGCAGTCTAAGGGTCCTCAGACAGTGGAACCTGGATGTATTCCTGGTGTACAAAAGGACTTTGGGGGCAAATAGGGTACTCCCTTAACCTAGAGACAGGAGAGAAGGCCTAGTCCCTACTCCAAATGACTGTAGGTCATCACCCTACAAGTGGAGTGGAGGGGATGGGAGGGGAGGATTGTCGGGGGGGGCATGAGGAGGTGGGAGACAAGGAAAGAGGGAGTGAGGGAAGGACAAAGGGAGAGGGAACTGAGATCGATATGTAAAATTTAAAAAAATATATAGGATATTGCAAACAGATAGGTGAACATTTAAGAAAGTTAAAAATGTAGTTCCAGAGTTTAAAAATTATCATTGATTATTCTGGAATACCTATAACGAGTATTGCAAAAGATTTTAATATAATGAGAAAAGATATGACAAACATCAGAATAATAACTGTACAATCTGGAAATTAGTGTTGCTTGTTTATACATGTGCTAAGGATAGATTGGTTTGAATGTAAATGACCCCTGTAGGCTGATAGCAATTTGCACTAATTAAAAGAATTAGGACTTGTAGCCTTGGTTAGAATGGTGTGGCCTTGTTGTAGGAAGTATGTCCTACTGGGTGGTGGTGTTTTGAGGTTTCAAATGTTCAAGCCAGACCCAGTGTCTTTCTTTCTTCATGCTGACTGAGGATCCAGGTCTAGAACACCTAGTCACTCTCTAGCACTATGTCTGTCTGCATACTGCCATACTTTCTTCATAATAAGAATTGACTAAGCCTCTAAACTGTAAGCAAGCCTCAGTGAGATGTTTTACTCTATAATAGTTGTTATACGGAATTCACAAGAGCCTGAATAAAAGGATATAAAATATTTATTAAGAAACACGAATAAAAATAAGGTAGAGAGCCTTCCAGGCCTTCTGCCCTAGGGGCACTGAAAGCTGCAATCAGATCTCATACTACCACACAAGAGAGCACGAGACTGCTCCCCTCTTACTTTTAAATGAGTTATGTCAGCAAACAAGTAGCTCCAACTCTATTGGACCCTATAGCCCAAGGTCATGGGTCATGGGCAGGCGAATACCCACTAATATCATGGTCACAGTGTCGCTTTACAACAACAGAAACTCTTACAAAAACAAGGCCTGGTCACTTGGCATAAGACAACCAATCAAGTAGCTGTTCCTGTCTCACCAGTCATTGATTGTATCTTTTCATCTATGTCTGGGACCTTGGAATTTCTAACAGCTACATAAGCAAGTCAACTGGTTTTATTAGTTATCATTTTGCAAGTCTTGTTTGGGCAATGTTTTGCCAAGATTTCATTGGGTTAGCTTCCCTGCTGTGTCTTGAAGACATTATCTAACATTATCTAGCTGCAGAAACCCTGGTGTTGTGCCTTTTGCAATCTTTCTTCAAATCTGTGTCAATATTCTGTGAGTCTTAGGCAGAGGGTTTGTTTTGTAGAAGCAACAATTGTCATTGTACTTTTTTTTTTCACAGAAACTCTTCTTAGAATATATTTGGGACATCTTTAAAAGAGGGATGCCCACACCAAAGTAACTAAAAGAACAAGAAAGTCTTACTCACAATGAATTCTACTAGTGCATCACAATGAGAACCTCCTCATTGAATCTAGATTAATGCAATTGTGCACATACATTTAATGTCACTGAAACACAATTCAGTTAGAAATTTTAAGTAGAATGTAGTTTGATGCAGTAGAAAGCCATTCTGTATGAACATGGTAGTGTGTATATATGCACATGCATGTATGTTAGTTGGGAAGCTGACTCTATGAATACCTTATATGGAAAACGCATCAGGCTTATTACTATTGTTTTGCAAAGTGATGGATATATTCCTCTTATTAATTAGTGATTAGCTTTCATATTAAAGGTCTTCTTTAAGGGTGTGTGCCATGGTAGGTAGACCACCCCCAATGAAAACCATATCTCCAAGAGTATATGAGCAACATAAGCAGCCCTTGGTGGGTTTTGAAGGAGGAGGAGAACACAGAGTAGTGTAGGAAAGAAGGCATGGATTTGGAAGGTATGAGGAGAGGGGGTAAATATAATCAAAATACTTTGAAATTGTCAAATAAATTATTTTAAAGTGGGGGTAGAAAAGAAGCAATATATAAAAATTTCCAAGATACTAAAGAAAAAAGGGACATTTTTAATATACTTTTAATTTATTCTGCATTAAATGTAACAAAAATCTTGTTTATAGGTCAGTCATGCCACAGCCTAATGATAAAGATGCAATCAGTGCACAATCAAGAAACATGAAGAATGTGACATGCCTGCAAACTAAAATGTAGTGTGTTTACAATAAACATTTTTAGTTACAATGTTCACAATGTTTTAATTCAGTTCTTAAGTCAATCTACAAAGTCATCATACTTTTTAACTGAGTTAAGAGTCAGTATATTGATTTAAGAAAAAATGTATTTAAACTAATGAAAAAAAGAAGTCATGAAACTATACAATTTTGCACAAAATATAAAAATTTTAAGTATGTATGCAACTACCAGCACATCATACTGTAAGAAGAGAAGAATAAATTCACTGAGAATTACCCAAATTCACTTATAGGGTGGAAATAAATGAATGAATGATTAGGAAAGAAGCTTTCACTTGAGGTTATTTACATATCTCTAGATTTACAAATTAAGATGCTTAAATAAAAATGAAGCATTTGCATTACATAGAGCCTAGACACAATTTAGGAGGAACGCCAATACCAGACTATCAACAACATATTTTTTCATGATTTCCTGGTTTATTCCTCTTTTCTCTCAACTAGGCAAGCTTCAAGTTATGTAACTAATTCAAAAATACATATCTATTTATATATTTAGAAAGAAAATATAAAGCAAATATTTTCTTTTCTAAACTCGGAAGGATCTTATTGAATAATATTAAAAAATGATAAAAGTAACTTCTACCTTCCATAAGCAATGACAATCAACTTCTGAGCACTATGCTTAGGAGTCATTGCTCAAACTCAGAAAAGTCTAGGAATCAATCTGATTTG
This sequence comes from Phodopus roborovskii, assembly GCF_943737965.1. Lineage (NCBI taxonomy): Eukaryota > Metazoa > Chordata > Mammalia > Rodentia > Cricetidae > Phodopus > Phodopus roborovskii. The sequence continues at coordinate 4,823,414 of NW_026126470.1, forward strand.
CACTTGTAAACATAACTTCATTTTCTCTTCATACAATGGACATTGAAGCCGTAGAGCATTACAAAATTCTATAGGAACCCTGCCTATTCTTTAAATGGTGTTAAAATAATTCTAATGTTCTTAAATGATTTTGATATGCCATGTGTATGCCTAAACCAAATCAAGTTCATTTTACTAAGAACAATTAGCTTTCCATTGATTCATATACTGGATATAATTAATTTAAATAAGTATCAAATCAAGAATTTCTCAACCATGAAACACTATTAGGAAAAATATTCCTATTTTATGTGATCATTACCATCATGTGCAGAATTTTTCATGTTCTTCGGTGATTCTATCAGAAAGCTCACTCAGTTCTAATCACTGTTAGGTTTGTCACTAATAGGAGCTTCTTTTTAAGTATTCTTGAACATGCAATATAATCTATAATACTAATAGAAAATACTGTAAATATGGCATTGAAAAATCAATGAAATTGATAGGTTATGTCCCCATAAAGTGTCTACCTATTACTAATCACTAGATGGAAGATGATGAGTGTACTAAGAAAATTGTTTCCTAAGATATGATCATCTACCCTAATTGAATGTTCCTTGATTCCTAAATAGTATGTCTTCTTTCTCTTAAGCTCAATATCTCTCCTTAAGGCCCCAAATTATAAGTTAATGACCAAGTAAAATTAAATATTTGACTCTTTGAGAATCATATTCCCTCTTTTTCACAATTTCCATATTTATTGTTGTAAGGATTCAGGCATTACTCTGGCCTGCCCCTGTTAACTGGCAGTTTGCACTCAGGCAGTACTCTGGTCAGCTCAGGGTTCCATGAGTACTAGTCTGCAGGCAGTTGTAAAGGACCCCTGTAAAAGTCAGACCCCTGCCCACTTTTGCTCTCTTTTTTTTTCTCTTCCTCTCCTGCTTTTGCTCTCTCTCTCTCTCTCTCTCTCTCTCTCTCTCTCTCTCTCTCTCTCTCTCTCTCTCTCTCTCTCTCTCTCTCTCTCTCTCTCTCTCTCTCTCTCTCTCTCTCTCTCTCTCTCTCTCTCTCTCTCTCTCTCTCTCTCTCTCTCTCTCTCTCTCTCCTGCTTTCAGTTGGCCACCAGCTACCCTCTTCTCTCCCCGTGTCTCTCTCTTCCCCACTCTCCTCTTCTGTTCCCTGTACCTCTATGTTCTTTCCTTCACCTTCACTCCCCTTTTCTAAATAAACTCTGCATTCAAGCTCTATCTGCTTGGCTTGTTTTTCTCTCTGCCTTGCCGCCTCGGTCACCCTCATCTGCTATGGAACCTGCTATGCTCTCCCATGTGGCCCCTTACCTTGGGACTCCGCTAACTTGGGACTACTCCCCCACCCCTTCTTCAGTCTTTTATTCTTATAACTGTAACTAAAGAACAACAATTGTATTTGTATTCTGTGCTGTTATAATGTGTAACCCCCAAACTTCCTGAGTTTACATGTTGTGTTGTCCTTTCTTTCTAAGTCATTCATCTATTTACACCACATTTACCATTATATTATATGTAGCCTAAGAAATAACATACCGATTTCTTTCACCATTGTTTTCTTATCTATTTTTATTGTGAAATCCTTTTCAGCCATATCAAGAACCACAACAAACAACAACTGATTTTGTGTAGAAGGATCTTTAATTTTGAACAAACTCAGGCTTTTTTTTTTTTTTCGTGAAATGTTATTGTTCATTATTTTACTATTTTTCCTAACAGAAAGTTATTAATCTTTGAAATCCACCTGAAAATATAATTACTTAAGCTATTTTCCCTTGGAAATCTTCTAACAGCACATGTACAATGAAGCATAGAGCACATTGATTGAGATGCTAATGGAATGAGGGTTGTTCATAAGTGTTAGCCCTATGCAAAGAGCTGCAGCAAAGAATGCTCAGAGCAGGAGGAAGAGTCATCTCATGGATGAGCACAAAAAATGCTTATGTAATATCAATGGGTCAGCCCTGAAAACATGCATAAAAGTGACATTATACAGACTGAGCATGTTGTATTCATGCATGTACATACATACATGTGTAACAGTTACAGGTAGTGAATGTAAAGAGAGCAAGGAAGTACATAGAGACGTATTTGGAGTAAGAAAATGCCTGTGAAAACAACTCCAATACACTCTCAAACATAAAAAGAACCATTTTTTTTTTAAATCAAGCATTAAAACCTAACAACCTTCCCTTGATATTATCTTTCAAGTCTTGGCTTGATTTTTCTTCAAGAAGTTTAACATTAACTTGGAATGTGAGTTATCTTTAACTCCCAACTTAAACTGTCACTGTGGAAGAAGATAATAAAAGAAATGTCAAAGCAATTGAGAGGCAGAGGAAAGGATATAGGCAGATCAGCAAGAATCTCTGTTAGGCAGCAAATACTTATCTTTTAAACACAAGAGTAAACAATTCCAGAAAGAACTGAATATGAAAGTGAGAAAGGAATGAGGGACACATGACCTAAGAGTAGATAAGAGACTGCTTTCACCTGAGGACATAATCCTGAATTGTTCCCTAGCTCAAAGATGGGCCAAATTTCAGAGCCTTAGAATTTCAGTCATGGGCAAATCACAAAGTCCTCTCAGTAAGTCTTATCTAGCTTTCAGGAGAGGTGAGCATATGTCCTAATCTACATCATTTTTCAGTTGTTAAGGGGTATAGAGAAACAGTTTGATCATATTTTGCTGATCTAGATGTTAAAACTGCTATTTTAAAATCAGACCATGTATGTTCTTCCTACATATCGGTTTTCTGTTGCTTTGCTGACACTGATTTCCCTGTAGTCTAAATCAGATATCCAGCATTCTGTGTGACTTCTCATCTGTTATATAGTCATTGCACCTCCATAAACTATCTCCCTGTTAAATATTTTAATTTTAAATGATGATGAACATGAATAGCTAATTACTTTCTCTTTCTCAAACACTTTTTGGTCCTCTTGAACTATTTTGAAAAGTACTTCATCTCCCTTTCATTTAATTATCTTCACAATAGGCAGATTAGGTTTTAATGCAAACAAATTCATTCATTGAAAATTCCCCATAGAGGGATGCTCTCTCAGCCTAGATACACAGGGTAGGGACAAGGCCCTGACCCAAAGGATGTGTCAGACTTTGATGATGCCTCATGGAAGGACTCACCCTCCCTGGAGAGCACAAAGGGGATGGAATGTGGAGTTTGGTGAGGGGCATGGGAGGATGGGAGGGAGAGGGAACTAGGATTGAAATGTAAAATAAGATTATTTCTACTTAAAATTAAAAAAAAAGAAAAAAATTCAAAAGGAAAGAAAAAGAAAATACTCTTTCTTGTGATTTTTTTTTTCAGCTTTTGATCCATACTTCACACATGAGGAGGGCCTTACAAGAGATCATTTCTCTCTCCATATCCTTTTCATTTTGCTGTTCGAAACATTTTACATGTGTTCCAGGGTCCTGCTGATTTCTCTATCTCTTATTGTTACCCATTTCTTTATAACAAGTGATAACCTTTGAACTTGTGTGTGATGCAGGTTATGTCTACTGACGGGCTTGTGCTTGTAAATCCCTTATATTTCCATGCAATATTTTGTATGTGACAATCCAAATATTTCCAATTTCTTTGCTTCTAGATATTGTATAGTATTACAGTATGTTTTAATTATCTGAAATTATTACACTTGTTCATTATATCATTTATCACCCACTTTAAATAGTTCATACTATCATATAGTATAGTTTGAAATATATATTTCATACTATTAATGAAGTAAGCATTAAACAAAAATGAATAAAAAATAAACTTTATTAAATATACAGGAAAATATAATTTTACAAATGCATCAAAATATATTATCACATTGAACCTCAATGTGTAGAATTACCATGGAAACCAAGTTAAATCATTCAAAAAGGTAAAATGATATCAATCTTTATATATTTATTAGAGAGCAACAGCTGTGCACATTTCCTACATTTACTCTTAAAAGCATCTTCCGTACCTCCCATCCTCCTCGTGTTCTTTCCCTCTCTTTCCGTCTGTTTCTCAGTGCCTCTGCCTCTCTTGCCTCTCTGCCACTGCACCTGTCCCAGGTGTCAGGTCTTACTCCCCTTTCACCTTTTTATAATCCCTTTCCCTAATTAAAAAAAAATTAAATAAAAACTCTTTATTTGAACTTGGTCGCAGGGCATCTTTCTCTCATGCCATTTGTTTTAATTACAAAAACAGAAAATATTTAAAGAGAATTTAAAACACTCTGTCCTAAGTGGACTATCTCCATTAAATCCTCTACCCATAGCTCAGGAAACAACGTGGAGGAGGAGGCAGAAAAAGTGCAGGAAGAATGTAGAAATAATGGTGAAAACCAAGAAAACAAGGCACCCTCAACATGACCTTAGCTGATAGAAGCTTAAGGCATCTGGAGCAGCACACACAGGATCCTCTGCACCTGTATTATGGCTACCAGTTTAGCGTTTATTATTATTATTATTATTATTATTATTATTATTATTATTATTATTTTATTATACCTGAGTGCAAAAAAGTGGTTCTCAGATTTCTATCCCTTGTCTGGTGTCTGTCTTGCCTAACTTCAATGTGATAGACTTTAATTCACCTTATTATATTTTATTATTTTTTTTAATTTCACTTTTTATGACTGATAAAAATAGTGTGTGTGTACATGCTACACTTTATGTATATTAATCTGTTGAGGAGTACCTAGGATGATTCACTCTCTTAGCTATTATGAATAGTACTATATATAATAAATTATCTTAACATTTCAATTTCTGAAATCAAAGTTTAAAAGTTTTCAACGTAAATGATTGCCAAAAGGTACTAGATTTCTTGGGAGAAGGTGAAAACCTTCTAAAACTGCATTGTGATGATAGTTGCATAATGTTATGAATATGTTAAAAATTATTTCATGATAAATGAATTGGTCCTATGAGTATATTAGTGACATATCAAAAAAGCAGTTTGAATGGGTACTTAAATCATTACAGTTTATTATTTGTATCCTTTGGCAAGTTGCTTTCCTTTGCTGTACCTTGGCTTCTTTTTTTTTTATTTATTTAATTTATTATTTTACATGTCGATTCCAGTTCCCCCTCCTTCCCTCTCTCCCTCCCTCGCTTTTACCCTCTCTGCCCTCTCACATGCACCCTAACCACCCTCCCCTCCCATCCCCCCACCCCAATTCCATATGTAGGGGAATGCCATCATCCAGTTGGGGTCATGTAGCTCCCACAGGTCATTTGAAGTAGGGAATAGGGCTTCTCTCCTGTCTCTAGGTTAAGGCAGTTATCCCTCCATGGGGGATGTGTTCGTAAGTTCCTTTTGTGCACCAGGGATACATCCTGGCTCCACTGTCTGAGGTCCCTTAGAGTGCTCAGTCCTTCTGGCTGAGACCATTATTCAGAGGGGCCCGAGTCAGTCCCATGCTGGTTTCCCAGTCTGGGAGCCCGTTAGCTCCTCCTTGTTCAGGTAAGCTGTCTCTATGTGTTTCTGCCACCTGGTCTTGTCCTCTCCATCTGCCTCTCGGTTCTACTTCGACTCAGTGTTTATGTATGGGTGTTTGCTCCTGTTTCCAACAGGTATTAGATAAGGGCTCCATGGACAAGTTAGTTGTTGATCTCATTATCTGGGAAGGGCATTTATGGTAGCCTTTCCACGGATTCTCAAATTGTTAGTGGGCAGCAGTCTTGTAGTTCTCTAGACCTTTCTTTGTGTTCAATTTTCTCTTCAAACCAATATTGGCTCTCTCTGTTATGTCCTCTCTCTCTCTCTCTCTCTCTCTCTCTCTCTCTCTCTCTCTCTCTGTGTGTGTGTGTGTGTGTGTGTGTGTGTGTGTGTGTGTGTGTGTTTCTCTCCTGCCTTCTGTTGCTACCCAGACTCAATCTTCCTAGTCGCACATGTTTTCCTCTCCTCCCCCTCGCTTTCTCCTACTTCTCTCTCCATTCACTGCACCCACCCCCATTTCCCCTGTGCTCTGGGGGACTTGTCCCTTCCTGCTTCTGTGAGAGACTTTATATGAATATCTTAGAATACCCCTTGTCTTCTAGTTCCTCTGGTGAATTATAGGCTGGTGATCCTTTGCTCTAGGTCTAAAATCCATATATGAGTGAGTACATACTATGTTCCTTTTTGGAACTGGGTTATCTCGTTCAGGATGGTTTCTTCAAGTGCCATCCACTTGCCTGCATCACTCAGATACCATCTTACTCCTTTCAGAATGGCTAAAATAAAAAAACACCAAGGACAGTTTATGCTGGAGAGGATGTGGAGAAAGGAGCACACCCCTCCACTGCTGGTGGGAGTGCATATGTCAGTTCCTAAGGAAAATGGGAATTAGTCTACCCCAAGATCCAGTAATTCCACTCTTAGACATATAGCCAAAAGATGCACATTCATACAACAAGGACATCTGTTCAACTATGTTCATAGCAGCATTATTTGTAATATCCAGAATGTAGAAGCAACCCAGATGCCCGTCAACTGAAGAATGGATGGAGAAAATGTGGTACATTTACATAATGGAGTACTACTCAGAGGAAAAGCACAGTGGAATCCTGGAATTCACAGGGAAATGGATGGAAATAGAAGAAACAACCCTGAGTGTGGTTGCAATTTTTTGAGAGTATGGTTTTATTTAACTTTCTTGGTTTGGAATGATTTCTTGTATTGGGTTTAGTTTAGTTTTGTTTTGGTTTGGTTTTTTGAGAAATACTTAAAGTTGAATGGATATGGAGGGGGAGAAGATCTGGAAGGACTTGAAGGAGGGGAAGAATATGATCAAATTTTAAATTTAAAAAGTATTTAATTAGTAAAAATATATAATAAAAAAGGATAAGAAGCTGGGCATTAGTGGTGCACACCTTTAATTCCAGTACTTGGAACGCAGAAGCAGATGTATATCTGTGAGTTCTAGGCCAGCCTGGTCTATAGAGCAAGTTCCAGGAGAGACTCCAAAGCGCACAGAGAACTCTGTCTCAAAAATAGAAGGTGGGAGAAGAATGAAATTCCCAAGAAAGTTGATGAATCTAAAACAAATCATCTTCCCAGACCCCAAAAGTTAAATATTGCACATTTCCTTTAATATATAGATGATAGCTTTTAAGTTTCAGCTGTGTGTTAAAACTCAAATAACCACACACTTTTAGCAGTAGTGGGGAGTAGATCTTCCAAAGAAGGTTAAGTAGAAAATTATTCATTAAAAAAGATAAAGGGGAAACCAAAATGGGTGAATTAAATGGGTAAGGGCAAGGTAGAGAAGAAAATATGAAGAGTGATAATTAGCAATACAGGCTTCTTGAAAAGCCCTTTTTCCTTACCACTAATTATAGTTTGGATCAAATGAGTATAAATTTACATTTTGATCCAAAGGACAAGACTTTCACCTTCATCTCAGGCACTTGTATTCTGATTCCCTTCTTTTTGTTGTAACCAATGCTTCTAATTTTGGAGAAAGTTTCCATTGTTCTCAGCAGTTCTGTCGACTGTTTAGTTTCTGGACATGTGAAGTAACAGTTTGATGGGCCACATACCTCAGGTGTGCAGCAGAGAGGAAAAGATATTTCGGAATCACAGCTGCCAGTGCCACCTCCCCCACTGAAGCAACAGTTTCTATGATAGCCCTCTCCCAATCTGTAAATACTGCAAGCACAGTGGATCAACTATCAGGTGATTTGGCTGAAGCCTTAGCCACCCAAAACACACTTGATTATCTAGTACAAATTGGCATTTTTAAACTAAAACTACAAACTAGCCTCCTATATGAACACTTCAATTTTTTGTGACAGGCTCATATGCCTTCTTGATCTCTGTCTTTCACACATATCTGTGTTAATGCATCATTTTTATCCAGGGATCCTGGAGTATCAATTTATACACATGCTTTAGCCCTGCAGATCATTAACATCAATAAAACCTGAGTGCCACTTGCCAGTGCAGAAGACCTTTTACAAGGTCAACTTGCGGGCAGATTATTTAGAGATTGGGCAATCTTTCTCATTGGGTTCGTAGCCCTTGCACTTGGTGCTATTTCTCCACAGGATTAGACAGGACCAGGCCAACTTTCAAACAAGGCAAAGTCTACTGTCTTTGGCTCAAGAGAAAATGCCTCTGCCCACGTGTGGCTGACAAACTATTCACCAGAGACAGGTAAGGCAGCAGGGGCAAATATCCAACCTAAGACAGGAAGGTTACAGGCTTGGGTGACCTCTCCAATGATGGGTAAGGAATTATGTTGATGTTCTCTGCCACCTAAGACAGGTGTCAGTTTATATTAAAAGAAAGGGGGACCTGTAGGGCCCTGCATGGAACTCCTGAGGCACCTTGAGCAAGCCTGAAGCTGTTGGCTGGAACTCTTTGCCCCAATGCTGTTGTTGGTACTCTTCCTGTTTTGATAACACACACCTTGTGACAACACACACCTTGTAGGGAGGAGCTAAACCTAAAATTCCTTCATTTTTTCCACTGTGCTGTAAGTCAGTATTTAAGCCCCTCAATAAAAGGCATTTGGTATTTGGCATTCCGACATTGCCACTGAATGGAAAAAAAAAAAAAAAAAAAGATGGAAAAGTTTGGGAAGGAGAAGAAACATTTGGATAGGGAAAAAAATAACCAAGATATATTGTATAAAAGTTTTAAATAAAAAATAAAAAACATATGAAAAGAACACAAGCCTGTTAAATATATGCCATTACTTATCAGAAAACACAGTAATCCAAGTAAGTTCTGCTAGTAACTTATCTATAATTATTATTGTATTCTCTTATACAAAATAATAGAAAGCAGTTTGACTCCTTATATTATACTATATTATATATATTATATATAATATATATATTATATTATAAGTATATATTATACTTAAACTTTATAATAATTTATACCTGTGTTTGTGAACCACTTTTAGTGTCTAAAAAATATGCAGCAATTTTTTTTCTGAGCAGAAAAACAAGTTTGAAACTGAGGCAGATGTTGAACTGCTTCAAATCCTCTGTGCTCAATATTTTCTCACCAGTTGTTTAGCTTAGATACTGCTAGTCCTGAGCACAGATAGCACATTTGCTCAAATGACAGATAAGAGCCTTTATATAAATAGTTTATTTACAGTGAAAAGCAAATAATGTGTACAGTGTTTAAAAATACACAATAAAATTTACATATAAATAAGTATGTGTGGGTATCTTATTATACCAAAGCATTTTTTCAAAGTGGATAAAACATACCTACTATTTTATGTAATGATATTTCAGATAATCTTCAATTATACATATTACTAAATTATAGCTCTCAAAACTGTAAATTAGAGGAAAATGTCTTGATTGAATTTCATACATAGAAAATAAACAAAATTAAGAATAAAAGCTAACTTTATAGTAAGAAGATTTATAACTAAATTCAAATGTTTCCACATACATACTTCATATGAAGTAATTATGAAGTAAGACTATAAGGAGACACAGGTAATTTTAAAAGAAAGAAAAAAATGTTAACTTAGGTAATTAATCATTTCTTTGTACTGGCTTCATTTTTAGCTGGCATTGGGTATATGGAGATGTCCAATTAAAACACAGTCTTGTCCAATTAAACATAATGTGAATTTATTGAAACTATTAACATTAATTATGTGTGGGTTTATGCTCCTTTTTACCAGGAAAAATCAATTTGTCATAAATGAAATTTAAAAATGAGTCTCTTAGAATGTTGCACATGAAAAATATTTTTTGGTTATATAAAATTTAATATTTTAAGTATTTATAAGATATTACAATACTAAAAATGTTCCCAACCTGTAGTTATGTATGATCTAAGTACATTTAAATAACTATACACTAAAACATAAATTTTCTGTTTTCACATTTTAAAGGCTAGTGATAAAGTTAAAACTTTAACAGCATGTTCAACCAATATTTAAATTATCAATAAATTTATGTTTTTCTCCTAGAATCTGTAAAGCCTTACCTACTTTCAAATTTAAAGTACATATTCAATAAAGAAAAAATATTTTGTTTGAACCAACAAATCATTTTGACAATATAATGATAGTTTCATTTTAAAAATTATGATACTGGTAAATATCTCCAAATATATTCACTTGTTTTCAAGGAAATAAAAAATGTTATTTCAATGAAATTTGTTGTTGACTCTTATTTACTTTTAAATCATGGCTGAGTTGACATAACAGTTTGTCAGAACTAGAAAAATATGTACATCAGTAAATTAATATTTCTAAATTAATCAGGCTTGTAATATAAACATAATAAACTTCAAATTATTTATCTATATAATTACTAATATATATGTATATATATTAAATATTTACAAGGATTTGAGACATAAATAAGTGGTTTAAAATGCTACATTTATAGAGGATGAGTTCATTCCCTAGAACCCTCATATGGTTGCTCACAAACAGCAGTGTCTCTAATTTCAGGATTTGAAATGTCCTCTTTTGCTTTCCAAATATGGCAGTATACATGTGACATACAATGAAAACACATAATTAAAAATAAAATTATTATTTAAGAATATTAAAAGATAAAATATATTTGCAATTTTATACCTGAAAAAAAAAAACCCAAATCCTTCATGAACTTTCTTCCTAACAGTCCCAGAACAATCATTGGATGATTTTCTGGCACATTCTTTGTTTTCTTTTAAAACTTATTAAATATATTTAAAAAATTACAGTGCTGAAGAGATGGCTCAGCAGTTATGTGCACTGGCTGCTCTTTCAGAGGGCACGGTTTCTATTCCCAACATCCTCACGACAGCACAAAACTATCTGTAACTCCATTTCCAGGGAATCTGATACCTTCATACCAATGCACATAAAATAATACACAAACACCATAGTCACACACACATATATACACATACACACACATACACACACACACACACAGAGAGAGAGAGAGAGAGAGAGAGAGAGAGAGAGAGAGAGATGGGGGGAGAGAGAGAGAGAGAGAGAGAGAGAGAGAGAGAGAGAGAGAGAGAGAGAGAGAAATTAACCACACTCAAAGAAAGCATATTCAAGTGAGGGAACTTTTACACAGAGTAGTCATTGAACAGAAACTATGAATCTTGTTTATAATGGTGTGGACAACAAGGCACCAGCAGGCATCAAGTATACTGGAGCAAGAAGCTGAGAGCTTGCATTCTAACCTTAGCCCAAAGAATAGAGGACAGGGATGGTTCTAGTCTTGTCCATTCAAAGTCTACAACTAGCAAGAAACTTTCCTTAGCTTGGCAAGACCTTGTAAATCTACCCAAACAGCCCACCAACTGGGTGGAACTGTTCATAACACCATAGGGTGGGAGGCATATCTCAGTCAAAGAACTACAACAATTGACAATGAAAATTCAAGATAAGTACTTGTTTTCTGTTTAGGATTTAATCTAAGCAGTGGAATTAAGAGCTAAACATGAATTAACTCTATTTATCTTGTCTTATAGCAAATCAAATCACTGGAGTAGATGGCAGGTACGAAGCCAGGCTCTACATTTATCTTAGCTTTAGTCTTCAGTATCCATACTTTCCCTGACAGTGCTTTAACATGACTACAAGCAATACTTGGAGGAAGTGGAGCCTGTCAGAATTACAAAACTTCGTAACAACCGAATGACATTATCGTATCAATATTACTATTTTCTAAATGATAGCTGTTATTAGTCCAACAGTAAAAGTAATGGAGCTTCTTTTTATATTTTCCAATAATAAAAGTTGGAAAGTATATTCCAGAATATATTAAAGTATATTCATGACAATAGAAAAATAGGTGCACTGAAAATCACAGGTTTTTCTTAAATGATCATAGAATTCAATGTACACAGTGACACACTACCCTGAAATCTGAAGAGACAGAAATATCTGCATTCACAATTGAGATACCTGCCACAGAGCAGAAGCTGTGGAATCATAAACCAGAAAATGATTATGAGAAGTTAATTCTTAAGGTAGAATCTAAATGTGCAGTGATTTATAAACTTAAAATTCGTGAGCAGAGATTTAAAATGCTTCCCAGAGCTTTACAATGCCACTAGCAGGGATTGTACTAGAGTCATACTGGTATAGATATAGAAAATTCTCACCATCTCTCTGATAACAGACAATGATAGGGTAGATGAGTAGAGTAGATGAGGAAGTACAACCTTTCTGAAATATGTAGAGTTTGTGGACAAACCCACTTTCCAGAGAAAACACTCCATTTATGGGAAGAGTCATTTCAGTCTAGGCAACTATTCTTTTTACCTCAATGAAAAATAGAGGGAAGTAGGAAATCATTGTGTGAAGATTTCTGGTTACTAAAACTTGGTAATAGTTGTTACAAAGAAATAAAACTTTGTGACTTATTTGGTTTGCTCATGTCATCTTAATCTTTACACCTCATTTTAACAACACAGGGCTGGTATAATAACAATAGCAAAGATCTTTGAGATGCAAAGCATTCATTTTTTGAATGAAGAGTATATTGAGAAGCTAAACTCAAAGACAACAAAGAAAGATGAACAAAAATATCAGAAGTGTTTCAGATATACATGGCATTTCTGACAGTTTTAAACATACTCGATCTCATAGCAAAAATAAAATAAATTTTAAAAAATGAATTTTTTAACAAAAATTGAAGGCATTCTAGGCATTCTCTAAGGCCATCTTCAGAAACACATAAGGATCAGAGAGTTATAATTATTAGGTTGAGCATTGACAAACTATTATGGGTATAATAGGGTATGTAACAGAGAATAATATAAAATATGCAAGATGGATAGTAGATACCAACGTGTTTAGTGTAAAAATTATCAATCAAAATGAATGATAGAAATAAGGCACCCAGAAAAATAAATACTGTCTATGGCAAACACCTAAACAGGATATGAACAGATGTTTCTTAAAATAAGAAGAAGAACAACAACAACAACAAAAAAATAGTTTTAAAGAAGCTATAGATTGTTGATGAATTATAGGAGTCTGAGAAGTTTTTGTTGCCTTAAGTTTGACACAAGAAACACCAATGGAAATATGCAAAGTAAGATAAGGAATATTGAATTGTGATAAGTTTGGAAAAGAGTTTCAAGAGAAAAACTTACTGTGAATGATATTTTTAGACAATGCCCCATTTACATAGTATTTTCTATAGCACAAAACTATTAAAATTAATGACATTGAATGATATTCTCAAATTCAGCTTTCATTCCTATTAACTTAGTTAATAACTCATTCTATGATAGAAACAAACATTACTTAATGTAGCACAAAATTGTAAAATTGTAAGTTTATCTAGATTTAATTATTTTTCTTTAGAAAAGGTGACATAATTATTGAGTGATATACTAACACTGGTTTATTGTAAAGATTTAGAGTTACAGGTTTAATTGTTAAAAAGGAAATTTATTATTAGAACAATACTGTTTTAATCCATTGAACTTCATGCTGCTTTTAACTATCCCCTAATGCAATAAAATTTTTGCTAGTTTCATTTTCATTTTCCTAGTTTAATATATGTTCTACATTGAAATTGTTAATTTTAATATTCTTCTAACATATCAAGACTGAACAAACTATCCAGAAGACATAGTATTAGGTTTAAAAATATTTCACTGGATTTCCTTCTCATCTTCCTTCACCAAATATCCATTGTCTCTAATATAGCAGAGACCAGATGTCTAAAGACAATGAACACATCCAAGCTCAATTCCTGGTGATATATTTGATTATGGTGCTCCACTTCCTGATTCCAAAGGTCTTGGGAGAATTTTCATGCCATTCACTTTTTAATTAGTAATTTAGATAATCAACCCTTTCTAAAAGTGAATGGTAGTAATTTCACAATTGTTGTATTTACCATAGTCACTAAGATGTTGCACTATTACTATGTCCTTCTTCAAGTGATTAGACTCTTCCAACAAAAAGATCACTGCTATTTCTGAGAATTGACTTTAACTTAGACATGGAAAAAGGAGTATTGTTTCTTACTGATGTTACAGAAAGAAAAATTTCTACTCATACAAATTTTGTGTTGCTGATACTGTGCTTTCAGAAGTCGACTATACTCTTAGTATTCCCTTGGTTAGTAGTATCAAAGAACATTGTGTTCTGTTAACCATCATCAATGACAATTCTTTTTGTATTTTCAATCATGTTTCTATTGTGATAATTATATCTATTTGTCAATGGTGGTCTACTGCTACATTCTTATCTGATGGACAAGAATCATGTTGACTAGACTTAAGAGTTGTATATCTTAACTATCGTACCTAGCCTACAAAAGATATTTATCACTGATTTACAATCATACAAGGTAGTTGTCCACTAACAAATTTTTTTGTTTGTCAATACAGTGCATTATAGTTACCTCAATTTTCATCTTACACAATAAGTTCAGTTTTACATATAGAAAAAGAAGAAATCTATTCTTTATTAATCTGCAACCATATTATAGGTAAGTTAACTTAATTTCCTACAAATGCCATTTTTGTAAGCTTCAGACAAGGCATAGATTTAAGGCTGGTTTCATGGGCCTTTAATATTGGTGAAGCAAGTGGATTCATGAAAAATACAGATAGACATGAAAGTAATTAAAGTTTTCACACAATGATGGTGGGATATTTCAAAGGTCACAGAATCATGGAAAAGCTTAGAACGTGCTTGAACATTTTCAAATGTAGTAATCTTATTTCTAAGCAATTTGATTCCATTAAATTTAATTATGCCAACAAGAATTATATGAATGTATGTATACTAGAAGCATTTACTTGAGATCCGAATGGTAGTAGTCTAATTGTACATCACTAGACATAGATTTTTAAACCCTGATAAATGTTCCCATGAAATGGAATTAATTACTTATGTATGCATCATACCGTCAGTTGAGTCTTTACAATATTAGTTAAGAAAATCAACAAGTCACAAACAAACATTTTCATAACTCCAATTTCTGCACATTTATATAGGCAGTGCAAAGGTCACAAAGTAAACCAGTGCTGCCTGAGGGGTCAGGACAAGATATGGGGACCAGCTGGGTTGGAAATGAGATATACATTTTTAGTATTTTTAAGGTCATTAAAATATTACAGAATATACTGCACAGATGATAAGACATTTGTACATCTCTGTGCATGACTATAACCACCGCTTTAACATCTTAAATTGCATTTACTACCTTTCCACCTGTCAGTACAGATTGTTGTTTGGATTATTGATTTGGTTTTGTGCTGTCATATGGTTTAGGAGTCTCTTTTGAACTTAGACACAAAGGAGTATCATGGTCTCTTTGTCATCTTACTAAGAAATGGACAGTTCAGTCATTGATTCACTACACTTTGATGACCATGTTTTTTAACTTTTAAATTGACAACTATTGAATAGCATTTGATGAAGTCCAATAATCTTATTTCAGCATTTATTTACAAGAGTGGTTCCAATTTCTTGAAGGGGAAATTTTGTGCTAAACAGCAATGTTTTTAATAGGTAGAAAAACCTTAGGAGCAAGAACAAAACTATTCCATATTCCATGATCCATTTATTAATATCAAAGGAGAAAGAGAACTTTTTAAAGATCAGTTCTTGAAAGATCCTCTGGCTTTATTCATAACCATTTAAAATTATTTCCAAACTGTTTCACAATGAAGACAAGACTTTTTAAGGAAAATACAATGCAATATATGCTTTTAAAAGAATAAATTTATTTAAAAAGTAGTGACTCTGCTTTTTCTGATTTTATTTCTGGTAATTTGACATTCTCAATTTGTAATTTTACCAGAATAGTGCATGTCAGCTTCATAGAAGTAGAGTTAATGAGATTCAGTAGAGAATGCCCATACTTCTTAGCAGAAGGCTTCAGAGTAGTCTATACAATAATTTCTTAGTTAAAATTTAAGAGTAAAACAGTCACAAAGAACAGAAATGAACAAGATGATGACTCAAAGAACAGTGATGATATCATGAGCTGAATAATTTCAGCATCACCACATGTGATTATTTTGTAACTTGTTAAATTATTTATTTTGAGAAAAAGAAGCACCAAAAAAGAATAATATAATATTCACTTTAGTTGATATAAAAGTTTTAAATTGGAAAAGTTGGTATATCAGTTTCTAAATTTTAGGAAAAACAAATTCTGAATAAATTTTGTAAACTTCAATAAACTATCTAATAATTTAAAGAAATATCCATTGTAATTTTGCAGTGATCTATTGTTAAATATTTCATCATAACTTTCTGAGATCAATATAAGCAAACAATGTGATAGCTTCTGGTGAACAAGAAATGTGTGAGTTGCATGAGTTTCATATTTGAAATCTTTGAAGAAATTTAACTTCTACAAAATAATCTAAAAGTAAAATTTTCTGGTTCAGTTTAAAATACTCCCAATATTGAAAGAACGGTTTTGTTAGTATTTGAGATTCTCATACAATGTTTTGTTTATTTTCATCCTTCCATCAATTCCTCTGTATTGGTTTCCTTTTCCTACTTATCTCATTTTTGCTATTTTCCTTTTAAAACATATCCATTAAAACCATTTGCTGCTTCCTAGATATCCTAGGATGTCTGATCATCCACTGGATCACTGAAGATTTACAAGGGGTTACATTCTTTGAGAAATCTTGTTTTCCCTCTCCTAACAGCTATTCATTATCAATAGCATCTCATCTGGAAGTAGGAATTCATGTCTCCCTCCCTTTTCATTCTTGGATTTCATCTAGCTTGAGGAAACACATGTTTTTTGTACATTGTGACAACTGCCATGAGTTAATGTGTGTGGCTGCCCTGCTAGATTCAGAAGATATGATTTCCTAGGAATCAGCTACAGCCTCTTTATACTCCATCTTCTATCATGATCCCTGAGCAGTATATGATTTCCACATGGTCTGAACATTGTGAATCTCTTATTACATTATCTTTTGGATATTGCAGTAAGTAGTTATGGAGACCTATGTGAAATTTATGTGTCAGTGTTGTAAGTATTTTAAAATAGCAATGTATCAAAGACTAAAACAGGAAAGTCAACAGTAGCTTCTTTCCAGAGTGAACATTTCAGAAAGAAAAAAAAAAAAAAACAAAACAAAAAACTTAACCATTATTAAAGGCCACAAAACTTAAGTCTGTACAAGGTTCCTAATACTTTGTCCTATGAGTGGCTGTCATACCCCTAAATACTACTAATCTGAGGCATCATTTAATCTTCATTACTTTATATAGAAAAAAAAATTAAGTTCCTTTTAGCAGAGTGATCACCAAAACTGAGCTGGAGTGAATAATTCATTTTATGCAAATGAAAGAGAAGTGTTAAAATCAGAATTCATCATTAATGATCCAGTCAACAGGTTTTTAGAAGGAGACACTTAGAGAAACTAAACTGATTCTATTAAGGGTGGGGAAAATATGGAAGTGGAAACATGCTAGATTTGGAGATTATACTGTAAAGACAAATATCTATAAGTGATGTTATAAGTTGCTTTTTCTTTGAAAGCAGCACTTCACTATGTGCAATATGATCATATGGGTGTGCTAGTGTCAGTACCTGTGTGCATAAAGAGACCAGAGGAGGGAACTGGGTCCTTTCAATTCATGCTATTTCTTTGAAATAGGTGTATCAAAACACCCAGAGTTAGGCTCTCAAATCCCTTCTGTTTCCACTCAGCACTGAGCACAAATTCTAAACACATGTGAACATGGATGCTGAAAACTGAACTCAGGTGCTCACACATTCATTTTGCATTCTTGACCAATAAACCACCTCTCACTTTATGATTTTACTCCTTTAAATCATTTCATGCTTAAGAATATATAGAATTTTCATATAGCATAAAAATATATTTTTAAATGAGGCAGAGTTTTCGAACTTTTAAATGAGTCAGAGTTTAGCTACACATGATGCTAAAGCAAAACAGAATGCAGAGTGCATCAGTTTTTCCACTGTAACCACAAGCATCAGGGGTGGCAAGCCTGATGACAGTTACCCTTGAATCCAGTGAATTCCACAGTATGTCACTATGACAAATTGTCTTAATGTAGAGATAAACAGACTAAATTGTCATAATTTCTTTTTAGCAAAATGACAGTAATAAGATGCAATTTAGAATATTGATTTTTGATAGTTTTTTGTTGTTTTGTCAGCTAATTAGTCACAGATGCTGACTGAACAACATATTTGGAGTTTATAGTATATGACAAGACTTAAAAGAATGAGAGATTCACATGACAGCAGTGGAGAATTCTACAGCATATCTCTGCAGTATGTCAGTAGTGAATTTTATCCTAATTTTTATTAGTACAATATTCCTGATATAAATAAGACCATTCCTACAAAATTGAAATTGAGATCAGTATGATATAAACTAATCATTCTGTGTTCCTAAATCTTACTTATTTTAAGAGTAATGTCAAAGTAAAACCTAATGTCCAGGACATCTGTATGAATGAACCATAAATACAGAGAAAGTATTAGCAACTACTTAAGGAAATTTACTAAATGTTGCCTCTTAAAATAATAGTAGATGATAGGTTCAGTGAGTGGAGAGCTTGTTCAGCCTGTACAAAGCTCCAGGTTTGATCCCCTGAACTGCATAAAACCAGGTAAATCTCTACAATCTCAACACTTGGAAGGTGGAGCTATGAGGGTCAGAGGTGCAAGGCCTGCCTCTACATAGACTCTCTGTGTAAAATTAAATCCTATACAGAGAGTTCTAGGCAAGACTCTGATCTTTTACCTTGTTTCCAATAAAGAGAATGAAACAAAAAAATGCATAGGGAAATAGGAACTAGGAAGATAGACTCAGACAAGTTATATATCTTCTCCCATTTCAAAGGTATAAAAATAATACCTCACAGTGCAACCAAAAAGGCTAATATAGAATGTGAACTGAGTGGTACTATCTATGGTAGCCAGCATTTAGCTAACCGAAAATTATTTTTCAATGCCTAGGTTAAATGTTCTACTTCTTACGTTTTTGTGAGGAATAAACGTAAGAGTGCAATTGGAAGGCTGGTACACAAAGATAAATTCAAACTGGTCATGGAAAATGGGCTTTTAACAATGATTTTCAACAATGGGATTTTTCTTTTCAAAATATTTTCCTGATTTATAGACTAATTATAAAGTATGGGAACTCCACTTGCTCTAAACCATTGCTAATGTCCAGAATCATCAGCATAACAAATTGTAACATTTGTGGTAAAAAGAATCACCACTATTAAGAGCCATACATAAATCTATTTTATAACTTAATTCACATTTTCCTTTCTTGGGTATAACAAACATTCTAATTACTTGGGCTCTAATTAATTATAAACCCAATACATTCAATTATGAATCCAATATTTTATGTTGCTATTTTTCTATGCACTGTAGTTTGTTCTATTCATCTCTCCATTGGTGCCTGTATCATTATGATTGTATAAAAGGCTTTGATATACAGTAAAACAAGTTCCTATTAGCCACAATTCCTTCAAAAGTGCCACACCAGAATTTGACCTTTTTATTTCACACTAAGCTAGAATCAGCTAATTACTATCTACAAAAGATTTAAAGAAGCATTAACAATATATAATGAGGTTGTCAAGGGATTCACAGTGGAACTACAAAAATATTTCAGTACGCTGTCAGTTTTAAAATGAAGGATGTGAATATGGTACATGTTATATGGTAATGCATGAGAATGCATGCTGGGTGGTGACACTTCTCTAGAGACAGAGGACATTGGATTGACCCAAGCTGCCTTAATCAATTCATCTGAAGGGGTGAGATCTGCTAAGTTGGCTTTAGAGAAATGATGGGAGTGGCCCTTGCTGTTCCTATGTCTCTGTCATGATGCCTTTTACTCATGAGCATGCAAGAGCTGAAAGAACTATAATAACATGAAGCATATTTCTGAAAAAAAAATAGTATATACAAAACAATGTATAATTTAAATACTATGAGACTTTCACTGGCCAGATATGTTTGCCTTTTCCTATAATCATTTGGCCATTTTTATTCTTTGTTGACAAATGCAATTGGAAAACACCTTTCAGCTGGTTCACCTACCAATTCTACAGCCTCATGAAAGGGGCATTTGCTTTATTACACTGGGGCAAACACATTTGCATGATTATAATAAGAATAATGAAGAGAATTAATGTGACATATTAAACAGGTCAGCCTAAAAATTTGACAACACTATTAAAAATTTTGGAAGTTAATAGTTCCATCCATCACAGCATGATTCTATTAGAAAATGTATCAAGTATATGGAAAGTTAATTTGACCACATATTATATAACTTTTTTATTTCTTTTTTATTTTTATATAATTTTTATTAAAATTTGAAACAAGCTTGTTTTACATATCGATCCCAGTTTACACACACTCCCCTCCTCCCATGTTCTCCGTGCCAACCCCCATCCCATCCTCTTCCTCCTCCCCAGGAAGGGTAAGGTCTTCCATGGGGAGTATTCAAAGTATGTCCTATCATTTGGAGCAGGGCCCAGGCCCTCCCCCATGTGTCTAGGCTGAGGGAGTATCCCTATATGTGTAATGGGCTCCTAAAGTCCATTGGTATACTAGGGATATATACTGAGGCCAGTGGCCTCAAAGATTGCTCAGTCCTCCCAACTACCACCTCATTCAGGAAATCTGGGTTCATCCAGTGCTGGTTTCACACTTATCAGACCTTGTTTAGGTCAGCAATTTCTATGGGTTTCCACAGCCTGGACTTGATCCCTTTGCTCATCACTCCTCCCTGCCTGCAACTGGATTCCAAGAGTTAGACTCAGTATTTAGCTGTGGGCATCTGCTTCTGTTTCCGTCAGCTACTAGATAAAAGCTCTAGGATGGCATTTAAAGTAGTCATCAGTCTCATTATCAGGGAAGAGCATTTAAGGCAGCCTCTCCACTATTGTTTAGATTGTCAGTTGGGATCATCCTTGTAGGTCTCTGAACATTTCTCTAGTTCCATATTTCTCTTAAAAACCTATAATGGCTCCCTCTATTATGATATGTCTTTTCTTGTTCCCTTCTATTCTTTCCATGACTTAACATATCATATATTTATACTCACGAAGAAATAATAAGAAGGGTTCATTCAATAGACATGTATGTGATTGTCATTTTCAAAGGATTCTCATCAGATGAAAATTACCTAGAGATAATAAGGCAACAATAAATTGCATTGCACTGGACTGAAATCAAATGATTTTTTAGAGAAAAATAATTGTTTCAGTGTTAATCATCTAAATTATAATCTGCTTACAAACATGAAAAATTCAAAGAGAAGGCTGGACATTGGTGGTGCATGCCTTTAATCCCAGCACTCGGGAGGCAGAGCCAGGTGGATCTCTGTGAGTTCGAGGCCAGCCTGTTCTACAGAGCTCATTCCAGAACAGGCTCCAAAGCAAAGAAAAATTCAGAGAGAAGAGCTGCACTGGCCAGTACACCAGTAATCTACTTCCCTGATTCTTATTCAGGATTAAAAAAAGAAAAAATGGTCATAAAAGCTGAATAAGTTTATTGTTTAACATAAAAGAAATTAAGTATTCACAAAAGTGATTTTTTTTGATTCATTTGTTGCCATGACATTTTTTTTTTTTTTTTTTTTTTTTTTTTTTGTCTCAAAGCATCTTTTGGTGGCTCGTTTTATAGCATTTGCTTTTTCTTATTTTTTCTTTTTTAAAATATATTTTTCACATATCCATCCCATTTTCCTCTCCCTGCCATCATTCCAATCCTCCCACCAATCTGACCCAACACCCCATCCTCCATTAACTGCCCAGGGAGGGTGAGGCCTTCCAGGAGGGATCATCTAAATCTGCCTAGACTCCCTTGTGTCTCTAGGCTAAGGGAGTATTCCCTCCATGGGAATGGAACCCCAAAGTCCATTCTTGTAACAGGTTTCACTGTCAGAGTTCCCATAGATTGTCCAGGCCTACTAACTAGAGCTATGTTCAGGGGTTCTGGGTCAGTCCTATGCTGTTTTCCCAATTATCAGTCTGGGGTCCATGAGTTATCCCATTCCCCCTTGTTCAGGTCAGATGGTTCTGAAAGACCTAAAAAGTAATGTTAATGATGGACTAACCTGGAAACCAATATCTGTTCCTTGGAATTTGCTAGCTTCCTCTCACAAGTCCCTGAGATAAGAAGACTTCACACTGCCCCCCCTTTCCTGTGAGTCAACAGGTGGTAAATAGTGTCAAGAGATAGCTGTAACTCTGGTTTTCCCAGACAAGATTAATTAGCACACCTGAGGCCCTAAGGTCTGCTGACCCTAATAGCAGACCATCCGGCCTCCAAGGGTCACGTACTCAATGGACAGAGGGTCCCACCCCCTCCCTCAGCTTGTGGGTTTGCCTTTAAAAACACCTGGGCCCAGGGGAGGGGGCTTTTTCCTAGCCTGCATGCTGGAGGAGCCCGTTTGCGCAAACATTTCCTGTTCATTAAAGCCTCTTGTGTTTTGCAGCAACTGGACTGGACATTGAGTTCTTGGGGTATCGACCAAACCTGGAAGACTCCTCATTCTGAGGGTCTTACAGTTCTGTGGATTTCTCCAGCCTATTCTTGACCCCTTTGCTCATCAATTCTCCCTCTCTGCAAGTGGATTCCAGGAGTTTGGCTCAGTATTTAGCTGTGGGTATCTGCTTCTGCTTCCATTGGTAACTGGATGAAGACTCTAGGATGGCATATCCTAGGATGGTAGTCATTAATCTCATTATCCAGGAAGGGTTTTAAGGTAGCCCCTACACTGTTTCTTAGATTGTTAGTTGGGATTATCCTTTTAGGTCTCTAGATATTTCGCTAGTGCCAGACTTGTCTTTAAACCTATTGTTGGAAATCAGCAGTCTGCTGACTCCACCCCCTGATGATGGGCAAGACACACTGGGCATGTCATCGCTACATTACAGGGCTGAGGACTCGGTTTTCCTTTTAAAGCAAGCACGCCCCCCTCTTTCTCTTTCTTCTTCTCTTCCTGTTCCTCTTTTGCTCTCTCTCACTTTCTCTCTCCTGCTTTCAGTTGACAACCTGCTACTCTCCCTTTCTCTCCTATCCACCAATATTGTTGGATCTTGTGATAGACTGATTCCCAATTTCCTGAGGAACCACCACACTGATTTCCAAAGTGGCTGTACAAGTTTTCACTCCCACCAGCAATGAAGGAGTGTATTGTGAAACTCTGGTTTTGTCATGGAATATCATGTTTCCTCATCTGTAGTGATTGGAAGTTTTGCTGGGTATAGTAGTCTAGACTGGCATCCATGGTCTCTTAGTGTTAGTAGAACAACTTTACATGACATTCTGGCTTTCAGAGTTTCCATGGAGAAGTCAGGTCTGCCTTTGACTGTTACTTTGCCTTTTTCCTTCACTTCTCTTAATAATCTTTCTTTAATCTGAAAGGTTTTTTTTTTTTATTGGAATATTTGTGTCAAGGGGACTTTTTTCTTTTTCTTTTCTTTCTTTTTTTTTCCAGTCTGTTATGATTTTGTTGAATATATTTTCTGTGCCTGTTAGCTGGGCTTCTTCTCCTTCATCTATACCTATCATTCTTAGGTTTGGCCTTTTCACCATGGTGTTCCACATTTCTTGGGTATTTTGTGTTAAGTATTTGTTGTATTTAAGATTTTTGTTCAGTGAATCTCAAGTTTATCTTCAACGCCTGATTTTCTCTCTTTAATCTCTTGTATTCTGTTGGTTATGCTTGCATCTGTAGTTCCCGATCATTTACCCAGTGTTCTATTCCCAGCATTCCCTCAGTTTGTGTTCTTTATTGTCTCTTAGTTTTTAGGGCATGAACTGTTTGAATTATTTCCTTCACCCTTTTGATTGTTTTTCTTGGTTTTTCTTCCTTTCTTTAAGAGATTTGTTGATTTCTTGCATTTTTTTTTTTTTTTGGTTAGTTTTTCCTTGTGTTTCTTTAAGTAACTTTCTCATATCCTCTTTAAAGGCCTCTATTGTTTTCAAGAAGTTGTCTTTCAGATTATTCTTTTCTGCTTCATCTATGTTGGGATGTTCAGGTCTTGGTGGCATAGAATACCTAGTCTCAGGTGGTGTCATATAAGTCTTTTTGTTGTTGATGTGTTCCTACACTGTTTTCTTCCCATATCTTCTTCCAGTGGGTACAGGTGGAGTCTCTACCTCTCCTGGTAGGTATTGGTTCAAGGCTCTATCCTCTCCTTTGTCACGGAGGGTGCAGTGAAAGACAGAAATGGAAGTTGATGATGGATACTTTGTTCTGCCTCCAGGTCCCTCTGGAGGATTTGGTGGCAGGAGGGGTCTGGTGTCTACAGGTCAGCGGGCTCCAAGAGTGAGAGGTGGGTGGTTAGTGGTACCCCAGTACTTATCTTTCTACTGGAGTGTGAAGTCTCAAGAAAGAATGGCAGTCAATGCTGGGTACTTTGTTCTTCTTCCAGGTCCCTCTGGGGGATTTGGTAACAGGAAGTGTCTCAGCCTTTGATTTTTCTAAAAGTGTTCTTACATGCTTTTACTTAAGTCATATAGGTTTGTTGTGTATAGACATACAAGGTAAATTATTTTTCCAGTAGAAAACTAATAATTGTTTTTATCTATCATGTTTTACATTTTACTTTTGGTCTCGACAAGAAGACTGACCATGATGTACCGATGTTTAGATGCTATTATATTAGCCTTGTTTGTAATTAAAGTATTCATGTCACTTGGACTTGGTATATCCTTACTCAGTAACTTTTATAACCTCAATTTATTTGTAAATAAACTCCCATTTAAAGGTAATTTCCCTTCATTTCATTGATTATAATTACTTGTATATGAATGTGAACATTACTTTTAAAATATCTATGAATGATCCTTCTTAAATTGTCAATGTATGTCCAAATATTTTATAAATCCAAAGTGTAGTATTTTAACTTTTATTCTTCTATTTATGTCTTTATTAGGTGAAATACAATCTTTAAAAGAGAAAAACTTGTAATTGTTTTTATATTATTTCATTTTTTGAGAATTTCTTGCATACGTTCATATCATTTCCATCAGCTCATCCTTTGTCCTCCATACTTTCAAATTCTTGACATCCTCTTTCATTATCACAGATAAACACACACACACACCTGTTGACTACAATTAATGTTATTTCAACACACATGTGTTTAATGTTTGACAACTTGAGTTGGATAACCTATTATTCAGTTCTTTCCATTAGTCACCTGTAGTTCTTCATCTAGTATTGGATCCTGTGGGATTCTCTTCATTCATGTTTTACTATCAGCTGATGCTGTATTCATGCAGGTAACGATTAGGTTCAATTTCCCTTTCATGTATAGAAGACACCATCTCACAGTAGAAACTCTGGTCCTCTGATATCTATCACCCTCCCACACCTCATTTTTTCTTTTTCAGGCAATTTTTACTAGCATAAAATTAAATGTCAAAGTAGTTTTGATTTGGACTTTCCTAAGAACTAAGTAGTTGAACATTTATTTAAAGTGTTTCTTTAAGAGTTTTCCCCTTTGAAAATCCTCTGTTTTTAACCTGTATCACATTTTTAGATTCTGTTATTTGATTTTTAATGTCCAGTATTTTTATTTCTCTACATAGTTCATATAGTATCTTTCTATTGAATATGTAATTGATGAAACATTTTTCATTCTCTATTCTGGAAATTTTTCTGAACGATTGTGTCATTTGCCTTACAGAATGAAGTCCCATTTATTAATTATTGCTATTAGTGCCTGTTCTAATGGTGTTTGGAGCCAATGAGTTCAAAGATGTTCCTCACTTTTTCTTTTATTAGATTCAGTATATCTCATTTTATGTAGCGATCTTTGTTCTGTTTGGTTTGTGAAGGGTAAAAGAATGGATATATTTGTATTCATTTACATACATATATATATTCTGACCAGTGCAATTTATTGAAGATGCTGTATTTCTCCAGTGTGTATTTTTTGCTACTATATCAAAAATGATGTGTACATATGTTTGTGGATTTATGTCCAGATATTCAGTTCTATTCCACTAATCAGCACAATTTTCTGCAAATAGCATTCTGTTTTAATTGCTGTATCTCAATGGTACAATTTTTTTATTTTATTTTATATAACAAAGTCCAATTAAATGAAAACAAACATTTATACACAATATTTGGGAATTTGGGCGTTGTTTTTTCCAAACTACTTCCTGTTGGTAAGGGGTGCTGTCATGGGGGATTCGAAGAAGATTCAGAAATCCTGGCTGTAGTATGTAAGGCTGCTTTGTCCAGCTGTTTTAAATGTAGGATCACCTTGTACTCTGTTTCAGGCGGTCTGGCGTGATCAAACCACATTAGTCTGGAAGAAATCCACATCTTTTCATTTTCTGTGGAAACAAAACATAGAAATCCTTTTCCCCAGTAACTTGTCCTTCAACTTAAATTTTGGAGTCAAAGCAATTTTTTTTAATTTAATTTATTATTTTACATGTCGATCCCAGTTCCCTCTCCCTCCCTCCCTCCCTCCCTCCCTCCATCCCTCCCTTCCTCTCTCCCTCCCTCTCTCCCTCCCTCTATCCATCCCTCAATCCCTCCTTCCCTCCCTCTCTGCCCTCTCACATGCACTCTAAACACCCTCCCCTCCCATCCCCCCACCCCATTTCCATATGTAGGGGAATGCCAACCAGTTGGGGTCATGTAGATCTGACAGGTCATGTGAAGTAGGGACTAGGGCTTCTCTCCTATCTCTAGATTAAGGCAGTTATCCCTCCATGGGGGATGTGTTCGCAAAGTCCTTTTGTGCACCAGGGACACATCCTGGCTCCACTGTCTGAGGTCTCTTAGACTGCTCAGTCCTTCTGGCTGAGACCCATATTCAGGGGGGCCTGAGTCAGTCCCATGCTGGCTTCCTTGTTCAGGTAAGCTGTCTGTATGTGTTTCTGCTGCATGGTCAATGGTACAATTTGAAGTTTGGTATGACAATAAATACCATCATCAGTTCTTCTAATATTCAAGATATTTTTAACTATCCTGAGGTGTGTGTGTATGCTTCTATACATAAGTTGAACCATTTCTACATTGTTGGGATGAAACCTACTTGATCATGATGAATACTCTTTTTGTTGTGTAATTGGACTAGGTTGGCAAGTATTTTGTCAAGAATTTTTGCAGCTATGCTCATAAATGAAGTTGATTTGCAATTCTCCTTTTTTTGCCTAAGTCCTTAAGTAGTTTATATCAGGGTATTTATGGCCTTATTTGGCAAAGTCCCTTCTGTTTCTATTTTCTTAAATAATTTGAGGAATGCTGGTGTTAATTATTCCTTGAAAAGAACTCTGCAATAAAACCATCTGGCCCTGAGCTTTTTTTTTTTTTTTTTGGTTGGTAGAATTTAATTACTTCTTTTATTTCACATAGGGTTATAGATCCATTTAAATTTGTTTTCTAATCTTGATTTAACATTTTACAATAGTGTATATCAAGAAAATTACCGTCATTTTTTTAAAAGAATTTTCAGTTTGGTAGAGTACAGGTTTTTAAAGTATGCCTTTATGGTTCTCTAGATTTCCTTGTTGTCTGTGGTTATATCCTTATGCTACTTTTTCTTTACAATTTTATTATTTGGATAATTTTCTCCACCTTTTTATTAATGTATCTAACTTTGGCCAAACTTACTGATTTTCTCAGAGATTCAAGTCTTCTTTTAATCAATTCTTTGTATTTTTTTTTTTTTTTTTGCTCTGTTTCTATTTTAATTCAACCCTGGTTTTGATTATTTCTTTCCATCTACTCCTTTTTTTGTTACTATTTTTTTTTCTTCTAGAGCTCTTTGATGCACATTTAAATTACTAAAGTGAGGTACATTCAATGTTTTAATAAAGACACTTGGTACTATCAACTTACCTCTTGGAACCTCTTTCATTGCATCCAATAAGTTTGGATATGTTGTGTTCTCATTGTTATTTGATTCTAGCCATAGATAATTAGCTAGGTTTAAAATACCAGGCAAAAATCCATGCTTTTGGTAGGCTTTAAGTCCTCTTATACACCTTTTGTAGCCTGCAAAACTATAGGTGTTATTACTACACCATTGGGTTTACTTGGCAAGTTAGTCATTGTTGTGGTCCACAAGCTTTACCTTTAAATTGTACCTCAACATACTATCAGAGTCAGGAAGGAAACTTCTAGCCCAGTTCTAGTCCAGTTCTTCTACATCCTGTATTGAAGTTTATAATATTTTCAAAATTGATTCTTACCCTTCAAGCTCAATGAGGAAACCAAGTGCCACAGCAAGTGACTGTATTGTTTTAAGAGGATCTCTTTGATTCACTTTACCAACTCAAAGGGATGTTTCTCATGCCTAACACTAGGGTTTGGTTAGATATTCTACAGGTTCTGTGGAAAGCTTTAGCCTACCAAGAGACGCAACTTCCAAAAATAACTGTCAGTTTTCAATTCACTGAAAATGCTATAAGTATCATATTAGCCTTTTATTGTCAAGGTTTAAGATCCAAATTGATTTATATAAGTACCTATTTGTAATATTATGATTAGGTAATTAATGCAAATGTGATGAAAGTGAACAGTGGTGATATTAAATGCTACAAAAGTCAAAGATATAGATAATAATAGTGGTTACTAAACATGAATCCCCTTACAAAATCTATATGTCTACAATTATATTTAACTTTCAGTGGAACATATGTTAATATTCTAGTTCTGTCACTCATTTTATCACTTTAGTGATAAGAAAATTCTCAAGGACATATGCATTTTCAATATGAAACATTTTCCTCAGGCATAAATAATATAATTATTTTCATATTAATTCCAAAATATTTCATCAAAATTAATGAATAAATAATGTTAAATTATAAACCATATAAAATCAAAGATAGGGAAGAGGTACATTAGGAGCAAGGGAAGTCAAGAGTATAATGGAGAAATCTGCAGAGATAGCTAAACCAAGCTCATGCAAACTCACGAACTCCAGACCAACAGCTGTGGAGACTCTAGGGCACCAAACTAGGCCCTCTGCATGTGGGAGATAATTGTGTAGCTTGAACTACCCAAACAGCTGCAATACAAATGGGAAATATGCTGGCTTGCAAGAGTCCATTCCCTATGTTAGGATGCCATACTCAGCCTTAATGCATTGGAGAGGGGTTTGGCCCTGCCCCAACCTATTATGCCAAACTTTTTTGACTCCTCATTGATGCTCTTACCTGTGAGGAGGAGAGAACTGGAGGTAGGCTGTCAGGGAGGTGAGGGCAGCAGGAGGAGGGGTGAGAGGGAGAACTGTGGTTGGAATGTAAAATGATATTTAAAAGAATAAATGAATTATTTAAAAAAATCTTACACATAAAATACTTGCTAAAAGTCTAAAAGTCTACTTACTGGCTTACCAAAGTATCATTTCATAATAGCTAAATGTAGTATGACTTTTTCCAGTCAGTAAAAGAGCCATGATATTAGACCCACACCTAGATCAATTCTCTATGAAGCTGTCTTTCTTATTCCACAAGCCTGATATGGTCTATGCTGGAGCTGTGTCTGTTATTTTGCTGGAATGTTGACTCCTTACTGTAGTCGTAGGTACAACTCAGGAGTACAGCTATCATTCAACTCAGCCTTTGAAACATAATAATGCCTCCCATACCCCAGGCCCTTTATCAGTGTGTTGATTGTCCTATTTGACCTGAAAAACTCCAACAGGGATACCTCACCTTGTCAAGTAAATATTTGTTTTTTCCACTTATAATCTCATGTTTTCTTCACCCTACTGAGTTCTGATATAGCAAATTGGACACTGTGCCCCATTCTTTGTGTATCACTCAGTGTCTTTATGATAAAGGTAGTATGGACCAGATGAGATGGCAACATGACCATGCATTTTTAGGTTTTGATTATTCTATTGTGAATATATTGAAGAATATAATTAATTATAACAAGTAAACATTAACAGATCACAGGAAAAGTATCACAGCTTCCCAATTTGATAACAAGTAACTCAAAAGGAAACAAGTGAGGGATTGCTAACAAGGTAAACACAATAGTACACTATTAGAATTAAAATGTTATGGGAGTTTTCAGGACAAAAAGGAAAAAGAGTTCTTGAATTTATAGAAAGATTTTACCTATCAGTTACTGCGTATAACTTCAGAATAGCAAATATTTTAGATAAATTTCAACTACAATTTTGTTTCCATTTGCATATCTCAAACATCTCTGCTATTATCTTTCTCCTTAGCAAGCACTCAACTGGACAAAATTTGATTTTGTAGCCTCTAATCCTTTATATTAGAAAAGATTACTAGTAAGGCTTTCAACCAATTGTTGCTTTAAATGATAGTGTCATTGTATATGGTACTGTTGCAGACATTGCAGATTTCCCTTACTCCTTGTATTCTTAAAGATTGCATTCAGTCAAGAGCACTTTGACTAGGTGCTTAGTTGTAAACACAGCCGAATCAAAGCAAACTGAAAAGAGACATTACCACAAGGCAAGTAACTGCAAAGTAGGCTTTGCAATGTAGACCTTAAAGAAAGTTTTGTGAACATGTATGGCTTAAGTGTCATATGCACAAGGTAAATTGATCCGTTTTCTTTCACATTCTGGGCTGCAGCATTTTTTAGTGTATTTATTCTCCAAGTTCTCCCAAAGACCATGCTCCTCCAAATGTGGAGGATTACCAAATGCAAATTATATCAAGATATCATGTCTTTTAAGGATTCAATGCATTTATTACTGTGCATATGTGGACAAATATCTTTATTCCTTCTTAGCTGTACTTTGGTTAATTCATATTTGACTCTCTGCTTTCAGGGCCTTTATGGAACAGGAAAAGACTTTTTTAGAGGAGGGAGATATTTTGATGAGTGATGTACTTTGGGGTCTGGAAGAGGCCAGGTGCCAGAGAAATCCCCAGGTATCCTCAGGGAGAACACCAGCAAAAACTCCTACGAATAGTGGAAACAGTGCCTGAAGTGGCCATCTACTGTAATCAGATTTGTGACTACCCTAATTACCATCAGAAATACTCTATCCGGTAGCCAGTGGAAGCAGATGTAGAGATCCATGGCCAAGCACTGAAATAAGTTCTGAGAGACTTGCTGAAGAAGGGAAAGGGGCATTATACAAGGCAGGGGTTGAGGTTATGACGAGGAAGCCACAGAGACAGCTGACTTGAGCTCCTGGGAGCTCATGGACTCTGGAATAACAGTTAGGGAGACTCCATAGGAACGACCTAGACCCTCTGCGTGTTAGTGAGTTGTATAGCTTAGTCTGTTTGCAAGGCGCCTATCAGTGAGTTCAGGACCTATTCTATGAGTTTAGCTGGCTTGTAGGAACCTGTTCCTCCAGCTGAATTACCTTGGCCAGCCTTGATACAAGGAGAGGAGCTAGGTCCTACCTCAACTTGATGTGTCATGTTTTGCTTAAGCCTAAGGGAGGCCTGCCCATGTCTGAGTGGAGACAGAGCAGTGGAAGCAAAGAGGGTAGATGGAAACCTGGAAGAGATGTACTAGAAAGAGGGGATGGAGTGGAAACTGCAATTGGTTAAATAAGTGGAAAATGTTATGTAAATAAAACAAAACTCCCAAAAAAAGTAAAAAGGATGTCATTTCTACTGGAGGACTTACTTGGTTACTTATAGATTAGAACAATTATGAGTGAAACTGTTATGAAAACAAAAAACATAGTCTGTTGCAATTGAATTAATTGAACTTAAATATGTATGAACATGTATGGAGGGAAGTAGGGCCGGTCATGAAAGTCAACCAGAGCCAGTCCAGACTGGTTTTGTTTTTTCCCCCAGACTTTTTTTTTCTAATCTATCTTTGTAAGTTTGGCTATATACATACCAGCTGTAACATTATCCCTAATGTTCCTGACATCATATTTACTCACACACTTGTTTTCACTGAAGCGATACTATGTTATACAAATATTCATTGATAATTCGCCTCTCTCTCCATTGTCCCTTCTCCTATTAGTCTCATTTGTTCCCCGAGACAGCTTCACTTCCATTTCATGACACATACTCAAACATGAATTTATATATATAAATAAAAATATAATAATGATAAATGAGAGTTAAGTCTGAATTTATTTAATATGGTTATCTTCAGCTGCATCCATCTTCCTGAAACATGACATAATTTCAGTATGGCTGAAAGTAATCCCATTGTGTAGATAAAATTTAATCACTCCTCTTGGTAGCAACTACAGATACAACAACCAACATTTGGCTCACATGACCACAGGACTCCCATCTGCCAAATTTTTGCTGCCCTGTTATATGTTCCTGAACTTTTAAAGCACTATTATTCAATGGATAGAATTTTGGGGATGAGATTTGACTTTTTTTTTCAGTTAAAGATGCTTTATTGTTGTTATTATTATTTATTCTTTTTTCACATTTTACATATATACAAGTTTCATCTCCCTTTCATCCTCCCATTTCCCCCACTGACCCCCCTAACCCATCCCTCATCCTCTCTAAGGGAGGGTGAGGTCTTCCATGAGGAATCATCAGAATCTGTCAAGTCATTTGAGGTATTGCTTAGGCCCTCCCCCATGTCTGTAGCCTAAGAAAGTATAGATCCATGGGGACTGGGCTTCCAAAGTCCATTTGTGCACTAGGGACACAGCATGCACTTGATCCCTTTGCTCATCACTTCTCCCTCTCTACAACAGGATTCCAGGAGTTTCGCTTAGTATTCAGCTGTGGATTTCTGAGTCTGCTTTTGTTAGCTACTGGATGAAGGCTCTAGCATGGCACATAAGGTAGTCATCAATCTCATTATCAGGGAAGGGCATTTAAGGTAGCCTCTCCACTATTGCTTAGGTTATTAGTTGGGGTCATCCTTGTAGGTCTCTGAACATTTCTCTAATATGAGATTTCTCTTTAAACCTACCTATAATAGCTCCCTCTGATATGTTTTTTCTTGCTCTCCTATAGTCTTCCCCTAACTCAATCCTTCGCTCCCACATGTTCTCCTCTACCCTCCTCTTCTCCACTTACCTTTCTCCTAAATCCATGTCCCTGACTTCTTTGCTTGCAATTTTCTCAGAAGATCTTCTGCCTTCCCCCTTCTGTGGGGGACCATGTCTGTCTCTCTTAGGGGTCTCCTTGTTTCCTAGCTTCTCTGACAGTGTAGATTGTAGGCTGATGATCCTTGGGACTATGTCTAAATCCATATACGAGTGAGAACATACCATGTTTGTCTTTTTGTGACATGGCTGCCTCACTCAGGATGGTTTCTTCTAGTTCCATCCATTTGCTTGAAAATTTTAATATTCCATTGTTTTTCCCACTGAGTAGTATTCCATTGTGTACACATACCACATTTTCTTTATCCATTCTTCAGATGAGGGGCCACTAGGTTGCTTCCAGGTACTGGCTATTACAAATAATGCTGCTGTGAACATACTTAAACAAATGTCTGTTGCATGAAAGTGCATCTTTTGGGTAGATGCCTAAGGGTGGAATTGCTGGATCTTATGATAGACTGATTCCCATTTTCCTGAGGAACCACCATAGTGATTTCCAAAGTAACTGCATGAGTTTGCACTCTCACCAGCATTGGAGGAATGTTCCCCTTTCTCCACATCCTCTCCAGCATAAACTCATTGGTGTAAGTAAGATGGTATCTCAGAGTTGTTTTGATTTGCATTTCCCTGGTGGCTAAGAATTTTGAGCACTTTCTTAAGTGTCTTTCAGTCATTTTGGATTCCTCTACTGAGAATTCTCTATTTCTGTACCTCACTTTTAAATTGGATTGTTTGGTGTTTTGGTGACTAGCTCCTGAAGTTCTTATATATTTTGGAGATCAGCTCTCTGTCAGATGTGGGGTTGGTGAATATATTTTCCCATTTTGTGGGCTGCTGTTTGTCTTGTTGACTATGTCCTTTGCCTTACAGAAGCTTCTCAGTTTGAGGAGGTCCCATTTATTAATTGTCGATCTCAGTGTCTGTGCTACTGGTCTCCTGTACCAATTCATTCAAGGTTACGTCCCATTTTCTCTTCTAATAATTTCAGTGTTTCTAGATTTATGTGGAGGTCTTTGATCCATTTGGACTTAAGTTATGTGCATGGTGAGTGATAGATATGGATCTACCCGCAGTCTTCTACAGGCCTATGCCAGAATTGACTTTTGATTTCTTTTTGGTCAATGTTATTTAGTTACCTCATATATAATATAAATGAATGATTCATTTTTAAGGAATGTAAACTCCGATTTTTTCCATACAGATGGTTTTCTTGATCATGCTGAGGAGAATATATTTATTTTTTTCATTTTTATTTTACATATTGATTCCAGTTCTCTCTCCCTCTTTCCCTGCCTCCCTTCTTCCCTTCCTCTTTCCCTCTCTCCTACCCTTGCATGCACTCCAACAACCCTCCCCTTCCATCCCCCCCACTCCACATGTGGGGTGATGCCCTTCAGGAAGGGCAATCTAAATATGTCAAGTCTTTTGGAGTATGGATTAGGACTTTTCTCCTCTCTCTAGGTTAAGGGAGTATCCCTCCATGGGGGAGGTGCCTGCAAAATCCTTTTGTGCACCAGGAATACATCCTGGTTCCTCTATCTGAGGTCCCTTATATTGCTCAGTCCTTCTAGCTGATACCTATGTTTAGAGGGTCTGTGTCAGTCCCATGCTGGAATCCCAGCTATCAGTCTGGGTTCCCATTAGCTCCTCTTTGTTCAGGTCAGCTGTCTTTATGTGTTTCTGTAGCCTGGTCTTGTCCTCCCTCTCTGCATCTGGATTCCAGTTTGGCTCAGTGTTTAGTTGTGGTTGTTTGCTTCTGTTTCCATCAGGCACTAGATGAGGGCTCCATGATGGTAGATAAGTTTGTCATTGATCTCATTATCAGGGAAGGGCATTTATGGTAGCCTTTCCACTGTTGCTCAAATTATTAGTTGTGGTTGGTCTTGTAGGTCTCTGGACATTTCTTTAGGTTCAGTTTTCTCTTCAATCCTAGAGAGAGAGACAGAGAGAGAGAGAGAGAGAGAGAGAGAGAGAGAGAGAGAGAGAACATAAAAGAGGGAGCCATTATAGGATTGAAGATAATATATTTCTTGTACTTTTTATCATGTTGGATGAAAAGTTAGGACATAGCCCAATTAGACTTTATAACACAATGTTATCTTTTATGGGATACTTTGGCATTACTAGTATTGAAAACTTGTTTCACAGTGAAATAAAATTACTGTACAAACACAATCTTATTAATGTTAAATGTGACATTATTTTCATTGATAATTTAATTTATTTACAAAGTTATTTTATCTCAACCTTATTCATATCTCCCCAAAGGTTATTATATTTGAATATTAATTTAAACAGAACATGCCATCCATTTTTATTTCAAATTGGAACTAGAAAACTATTTTGATTCTATTAAAATTTAACACATAGCTTTGCATGAAATATAACATGTAATACACCACATATATTAGAATATGCTGTACTTACATTAAGTTGAATTTTAGCTTGTGGTCCTATATATGATTTAGCAGTGTTACTTTCTCATTAAGTCCAAGAGTATCTACTGAGAAAATAAAATTAAATCTGGGCTAGTAAATGTGTGATGCAAAGTCTTTACATAAAAATCACATAAAGTGAGATTAATAAATTTGGTCAAGTATTATTAAAATAACATGGGACACAATTCATATATCATTAAACATAATATTATACTGTTTTCATGCTATTTAACTAAAATGTATCAAAACAAAAACAAATTTCTAAATCTACTCTGATTTACTAATAACAAGCCTTAACACAACTTAATTAGTGAAGGTGTGCAGGAGAACTACTGTAAGAAGGCACAGCATTAAACATTGGGAGTGCTATTATGAAAGTTACTTCAGTCAATGTATAGTTTAATAGATTTCCTTCTTTGAAGCCATGTTCAGTCATAAGGTTGTGACTTTACATAAACTGGTAGAAATACAATTTTAACTACCCAAGGTTATACTGAAAACAAATTTAGATAAACTTACTATGATAACTTCTAATAAAACTTTTTACTGAAACTTCCTTTTTTCCAAAGAAACAAATGCTTTTAAAATGCGAATCCTTGGAACATTCTGATTTTGAATGCATTTTGGCAGGCATATTTTATATACTTTTGTTATATTATACTTCTCAGTAAACTTTGTTCATTACATGTATTTTTTTTCCTAATTCAGTTATTCATATGTACTTCTGGGTTGCCATAGATGCATATTCTGGTTGTTTGCTTTACGTTTTAATTTTTAAATCTTAACATACACATACGCTACAGACTAGCAAGTGAATATTCATTCTGAATTATTGACAAATCTGTAAGCCCCTTCCTTCCTTCCCCACTGACACTCAAAACACACATACAACTTTGTAAGCTTCGTAATTGCATATTTTGCATAATCTCTCAGGAAGAAACTACTGTGATACAAGTTACTATCTTAATGTGTAATATGTCCTGAATATTGTGATAATTTATTCAAAAGGGTTTCATTGGCATCTACTTAAGGATAGTAAGAAAATTTTAAAAAAACTTACTTTTACGTTCAGATGAGAAGTTGAATATCACACTTAAGCAACTTGCATAAAACCCTACATGTGAAATAAAATTTGAACATGAGTTACTTCAAAATATTTGGACTTGCTTAAAACTATCTCTGACTACAGATTCCTAACTTAACCTCAAGTAAGAATCATTCAGTAGTTTTTGTAAAGTTTGAAAAGTCATAATGACCAATGCAGGGACATAACCCCATCAGTTAAGTGGTTGCAACTATATTCAATACCTACATTAAACACACACACAAGCACACACACACACACACACAAATTTCTAGTCGTGATGTCATGACACATGTTAGCAATCCAAGAGCTAGGGAGATAGGATCAGCGTGTTTATGGGTTGCCTAGTGCACATTAACATTGCACTTAATGCTACTGTATGACCTGAATTCTGTTCTAAGCATCCACATTGGGCAGTACAGCATGTAACTCCAACTCCAAGTGATTTGATGCCCTTTTCTGTCCTCCAAATTTACTCCTACACTCATGTGCACAGTAACATTCAGGCACATGCACACAAATAAAAGACCATAAAATGGTAGCTGTCTCCTGAGTAACAACAACCAAGGTTGGTCCTCTGGTCTCCACACACAAATATATAACATATTCATGTGGACATTCATATATGTGTGAACCTGCTTACATAGAAGCATAAGCATAGGCACAAAGATCACAAACATACACATAAACATACAGAAAAATTCTAATTCTGTATATTTATACTAAATTGCACAAATTAGACAACTGTATAAACTGATAATTCTTTTTGACCTTTTTATTATGAGATTATATTATCATTTCTATACTTCCTTTCCCTCTTCAAACACCTTCAGACATTAATAATTGTTGTATGAATATATATGTTTCTGCATATAAATTCCCAAATATAACCAGCTTTGGCTCCATTTGTATAGTGTTACTTGAATGAATGTTTTCAGAGTGAGCATTGGTATTGGATAACTAATTACTGTGCTCTTCCCTAAGGAAGTCTATTTCTCTCTGTTTTCGCATCCCTTATGTACCTGTAGTTCTTTGTGTAGGATTACAGCCTCATGGGCTTTCCAGTCTCCCTTGGCATGTCCATTGGTTCCTTGTTCACCTCATGTTTAGGCAGTTATGTTGGTGGGATTTGAGGGGCCTTGGCTTCTGACATCTATAGGAGATGCAACCTCACAGCAAACTCCTTAATCTACTGGTTCTTAAATCTTCCTACTCTCTCTTCTGCAATGTTCCATTTGCTTTTAGGTGTGGAAGTGTTCTGTAGATATATCCATTTGGACTGGGCTCCTCCACAACTCTGCATTTTGATTGGCTGTGTGTCTCCATCTGTTGCAAAAATAAGTTTCCTTAATGAGGAGTAGAGACCATATTTATCCGTGGGTGTAAGGAAAACTGTTTCTTATATTTTGTAATTAAATTGATATCTATTTATCCTTTAATTAATGCAATACAGTATATGGTATGTATATAATCTCTAAATTGGCTTATAAATCTCTATACATGCATTACAATAGTATTCTGAAAGAAAGAAGCAGTTGAGTAGTTTTTATAGAAGATAATGTACTAGCTCATACAATTTTCTGTCATGTCCAGAATTCATTCATATTTAGTAAAATACACATATTTTGTAGTAGTGATAATAGATAGCACACGTGTACAAAGCTTTCATGCATAAAGAATGGAGACACAATCCTGTAGTTTAAGGCTCTTAAGATCAAAAGCCCAAACTGCCCATCCCATCCTATTCCCTACCCACTTCACAGAGACAGTGATGCCTTCCAGGAGGGATCATCAAAATCTGTCAATTCATTTGATGTAGGGCCTAGGCCCTCTCTCTTTCTCTAGGTTAAACTCCCCTCCATGAGGAATGTGCTCCCAAAGTCCTTTCGTGCACGAGGGATATATCCTTGTACAGCCATTTTGGAAATGAGTATGGCAGTTCCTCAGGAAAATGGGAATCAGTCTACCACAAGATCTGGAAATTCCATTCTTAGGCTTATACCCAAAAGAGGAACATCCATGCAACAAAGATATCTGTTCAACTATGTCCATAGCAGCATTATTTGTAATGGCTAGAACCTTCATTTTTTTCTAAGTCTGAGCATTCTCTGGGTCCTTTTAGCACTGCATGGCTGTCAGCTTGGCCTCTATGTAGCACTATTTGCTGTTTTTCACAGCACAGTTACTTGCTATTGTTTGTTACCTTCTCTTGGATAAAAACATGTATAGAGAGGCCATAGATTAATACCTTCATCATTCACCTACCCCTTATTTTTTTGACCTAGGATTTCTCATTGAGACCTAGTGCTCAAAGATTTGACTATATTGCAGGGAGAGCAAGCTTCTTCCTTATACTCAGTCTTGTAAAGGCAGCTAAAGATCAAACTCAGGTTCTCAGGGAACAATCTACACAGCATCAGTTTTTAATTTCTTATAAAAAAAGGGTGTATTCTTTCAAAGATAAAACAATTTGTGGTACCCTGAATCCTTCTACTGTCCTGGAAAATACACTTAATGACTGCTGAAGGAAATGGAGGAACAATTATTGAATTTTAATGTGAAAAAATAAAATCCAATCAGAAAGTTAGAGTGTAGATGATTATTTTACTGGAAACATTTTGAGTATTTGGATATCTAGAAAATTTTAACAATCTTCATATTTCTAAAATGCCTAATAGCCTGTAGATTTTTATTGAATCATTAAAATAAACTGCTTAAGAATATGGAAAGTCGCTACTCCATGATTAGAAGTGAATAGTAAAAATAGCTATATATAGAAAAGTATGTGATTATCAAAAGTTAGATAGGTTTGATAGAATCTACATTATTTGGCAAAAAATTAAGTGTATAAAATTATTCATTTTTCTTTTTATTCATTTAAATGTGCATGAATAAAACCTTCTTTATATTTTAAAAACATCACACATTTAAGTGCATAAAAAGTGCATTTACTGTTATACCTAAATATATTTCATTCCTCATGGTTATTATACGCATACACTATATAATCTATAGGGAATGTATATGTTCATGAAATCAGTTCTGTCCAAAATTTGTTTCAGGACCTCTTGATACCAGATTTTCTATTATTTTCATCTGCTTCCAATATTTTCTATTTTTCAGTAAGGAATCTAGTTTTACATGCAAACATTTCTCTTTATTTCTGAAGGATCTGAGCAAGTGTTTTCAAAGCAATATTCTTAGAGCTAGAGAAATAACTCTGCACTTAGGAATGCTTGCTGCTGTTTCAGAGAACTTGAGATTAGTTTTCAGTACCTAAGTTTGATAAGATTGAAGGGTAGCAATCACCTATAACTCATGCTCCAGGAAACACAATATTTTCTTCTGGCCTCCAAAGATATGTACACACACACACACACACACACACACACACACACACACACACACACTCAAGCATACACATACATATAAATAAAAATTAATCTTCAAAGCATTTTTGTTTCTTTCATCATTTAGATTCTCAATAGTTATTCAAGTCCTTTCTGGCAAAGTGTATAAATAATTGTGAGGAAAAGTGACTTATTATGTCTCTGGTAGAATGTTCTTGGTGAAAGGTTGATATTATTCCTCTTTGCTGGTTCTTTTGATTGTTGGATACTAAAGGATACAAATATCTTTAGTCTATATAGTAAAGCTTCCTAAACATGAATATGACCACAAAGAGGAAAAGTAATTTTTCAAAATTACAGGAGCCACTGGTACTGTTTAAGAATAAGTGGCAGCTGGCACTAGGAAAATGCCCAGAGATCAACAAGGATGACTCCAACTAGTAATCTAAGCAATAGTGGAGAGGCTACCTTAAATGTCCTTCTCAGATAATGAGATTGATGACTACCTTATATGCTATCCTAGAGCCTTCATCTAGTAGATGATGGAAGCAGAAGCAGACACCCACAGCTAAACACTGAGCCCAATTCTTGGAATCCAATTGCAGAGAGGAGGAAGTGATGAGCAAAGCGGTTAAGACTAGGCCACAGAAACTACTGACCTGAACTAGGGGGAGCCCATGGACCCCAGTCTGATAGCTGGGGAACCAGCATAGGACAGACCCAGATTTTCTGAATGTGGTGTTAGTTGAGAGAACTGGGTAACCTATGGGGCCTCTGGTAGTGGATAAGTATGTATCCCTAGTATGCTAATGAACTTTGGAAACCCATTCCACATAGAAGGATACTCCCTCAGCCTAGACACATGGGGGAGGGCATAGGCCTTGATACAAATGATATGAGAGACTTTGAAGACTCCCCATGGAAGGCCTCACCCTCCCTGGGGAGCAGAAAGGGAATGGGATTAGGGTTGGTAGGGACAACAGGGGAGGACAGGAGGATGTGGAGACTGCGATTGACATGTAAAACAAGCTTGTTTTGAATTTAAATAAAAAATAAATAAATAAAAAGAAGAAGTGGCAGCCCAATGGGATGATGA
This sequence comes from Phodopus roborovskii, assembly GCF_943737965.1. Lineage (NCBI taxonomy): Eukaryota > Metazoa > Chordata > Mammalia > Rodentia > Cricetidae > Phodopus > Phodopus roborovskii. Next base: position 4,864,339 of record NW_026126470.1, read on the forward strand.
AACTCTGTGTGGCTATTACCACATCTCCAGAGCATCCTGGTTAGCCAAAGATTCCCCTTTCCTTCCTTTCATATTTTCTTGCATACTTGGTGCTTATGTAAAGGCTGTCCATTTTAAGGAAATTTATTTCTTTTACAGTTTGTACATTGTGAGAATTTATTCCTCTATGTCAACATCACATGCATTAAATCCCAGCACTAGGAAGGTGGAGCCAGAAGTGATATGGCTGGGCAGAGAGAGGAATAAAAGGTAGGAGAAGATAAAAACCGAGAGGATTGCTATTTGAACCTTGGTTGGAGCATTGTACTTTGAGGATTCATAGTGAAAGGATCACCAACTATAGTCTGAGATAGAGGGTAAGAGTTAGTGTCTGGCTTCTTTGATTTTTCTGATTTTCAACTTAAACCCCAATATCAGTTTCTGTGCTTTTATTATTCATGTTACACACCATTGCTCATTGTTGTTGCTGGTCTATCTCTCCTGCCTTTTCTATTTAGTCATGATGACTCGTGTCTAGGAGCAATCACACCTTTATCTCTGAGTATCACTCTCACAAAGTCTCCAAGTCACTCTTCTGAACAATCACGTGAAAGAATTACCTTTTTGCCTAAGCAGAAACTGTTATTCGGCAATATAGACTTTATTGAGGCTTCTAATAGCAAGTCTACTATACCCTATTTAAAAGAACCCTGGCTGAGATGACTCCATCAAGAACCAGAACAATTGAATGCTTTATTTGTTTTTTTTTTTTTTTTTTTTTTTTTTTTTTTTTTTGGGTAGTTGTCTCAAGTCATCAGTGGATTGTTGGAAATGGCTGATGTGGCTGGTGCTGCCATAAGGTTAGTCCAGCTGGCTGTTAAGCTGACAGCCATTTTCCTCAAGGCATTTGGAGTAACAACAGAGAGTCAACAGCTGCTAATTAGTGAGTCAAATGGTCCCTTTTCCCAACATCATTGCTAGTTTATAGGAAAATATACATCAGGAGTACTTAACAAATATAAATATTTCCATTAATATTAGTGATTTTCAGTAGATTTTAACATTGTTTTAAGGGTGTTTTAACAGCTGCCTTGTGTGCCCCAGGAGAGGTGAGCCTGTAGGATCCATCCCTGAAGTTTGCTACTATCCCTCATTGATCGTTGTAAAGTCCCAGCTGTCATTTTTTTCCTGAGAGAAAAACTTACAAAGTAGAGCTACTAATTTCTTTTCAAATGAATCCACATGTCGAAAAGAAGGAAAAAGTCAAGTAAAATTAGATTTTTGTCTTAAAGGACATTAGTATAAAAATGCTAGTTTAGGCTAAATTATGTAATTTTCAGGAAAAACAAACTAGGGAATATCAACCAAAAATATATGCAGAATTGGAACAAATAACAGACTCTAACCTCAGAAAACAGTCAAAGGCCACCATTTATTAGATTAGATTATGAGTAATTTGTGCTTTATTGTTTGTTAAAAGTCCATTTGGTCAATATGCATTTGAATGGTGAAACTTTGGAGTTAGGTTTAACCAGAACAAAGAAGAATCATACAAAAAAACACAAATGCCTTTAGGTCTGTGATCATGAAGACTCTGCCTCAATAAAGTGTAACATTAGAGGCTCCATAGAATTTTCAGTATTCAGGGTCTTTTCTCTATAGAATCTTATCATCTGGCAACAAGGAAATTTGACTTCTTAGTTTGCTATTTATCTTCCCTTTATCTTTTTCCCTTTGTCCTACTGCTGTATTTAAAGTTTCAAGTAGTAAATTGACAAGGATAGAGAAAGTGAGGATCCTTGCTTTACTGACAATTTTAATGAAATGCTTTGTGTTTACTTTCATGTAGTATTGTGTTGAGTATAATCTTATATTAAATCATTGCCTTTATTATGGAGAAGTATATTCCCATATCTCTAGATTCACCAGGATTCTAACATAAAGGGATGTTGGATTATATTATAGATCTATCTGCATTAAATAAGATGATTGGATAATTTGTCTTTGAGTATTAAATGGTGAATTATATTCATTGATTTACATATTTGAACCATCCCTGCATCTTTCAGTTGAAAGCAAATTGACCAAAGTCATTGGTCTTCTTGATGTATTTTGACTTTAGTTTGCATTTACTGATACTTTTTACATTTATTTTCATCTGAGAGATTGGTCTATAATTTCCTTTTTTTCCTTGTTGTAGCTTTGTCTAGTTTTGGTATCAAGAATTAATAAAAAGAATTTGAAACTATTTCTTCTTTTTCTAATTTTACAGACTAATTTGAGGTATTTTAGTTATCTCTACTTTGAAGGGCTGGTAGAAAGCTCTGTCCATAGTCACATATTGGGAAGACATCTTCCAACTAAGTAGTATTTGGTAGCAATTAAAAGCACTGCACTGTAAGAGGAATAGGTTATCTGTCTTTCACCTGTTGTTAAATAGGATCTATAGAATGCCAAATATTGCAGGATATTGCCAATATTCTGGGATATTCCCACGACCCAATGGCAAAATCCTTTCCTGAAGACGCTATATAGCTGAGTCATAGTACATGAAGAAATCAATCTGATATGTACCTTGAATCTTCATTCCTACATACTAACTTTGTAGTGCTAGTAGGTACTATAAAAATCCACAAGAGCAGAAACGTAGTTACCAATACCCAATCATGAACCATGTAAGCTGCAGCATCTACTGGCCTGACCAGATAGACCCGCTGGGGAATACTTTCATGAATATTATGGGATTAACTAATGACTTTCAAATATGATTAATGCCTTGTTTCTTGAGATATAATTAATAAATGGCACTGGTAATGGGGAAACAACCTGTCGCGCAATAGGTGATAGACTTTAGGTAAGAACCTAATACTATTTTTAATAAATGGACTTAACATTAAAATGACTCTTAATAAATTAATGCTAAAGCCAAAGATTAATGAATTTCTCAAAAATTAAAGAGAAGTTTCTTCCTGACGTAGATGGCAATCAGAGACCCTTAATGGTTTAAGACAGTAAGAAACTAAGGAGTGCTCAACTATAACATACATAACAACTATACATAACACACCTCTTCAGAAAAGATAAGGGATACTTGGAAGTCAGACTTGAAAGAGTGTTTGAAAACAAAACAAGAAATTGCACATATTAAATTTTCAGCTATTGTGACAACATGCAGTACATTAATCCAGACAAAATCCCAGCACAGAAGGAGATGCCATCAGCATGAAATACTACCACTAGATGAGCAGCTATTGACACTTGCTAATTTCTGGAAGAGTCAGAGACAGGATTTTGGTTTGTAGGTTTTGTTTTGTATTTGTATTTGTAGGTCTGGTAGGTCAACCACCAGATCTTTCAGGATCCTCACTTTCAAGAGTTGGATTGTAAGAGAGTAAGAAAGAAAGAAAGAGAAAAATGAAAGAAAGAAACAAACAAACAAAGGGAAATAATAAGAGGAAGAAAACTGGAAGTTGGGTAGAAAGAGAGGAAAGAGTGAATCTGTACTGTGTTGGAGATGGGAGAGTGAATATTATCAAAATACATTATTTGAAATTATCAAATAATAAAAAAATGAAAATAAATAATGCTTAAATTCCTCCTTTGTATACTTTCTCTCTTAATTGAGTGAAAAGTACTTTTATGAAATTTTCAGTGCATAACATAAGTTTGGAACCAAAACACATAGATATGCATTATGTACAGTATATTTGACTGATGATATCACAAAGAAAATGAGGAGTGGTAAATAGTAATATGCATCTAAAGACAAAGTCATGAAGATCAAAGCAATAAGCATTATAACAATAATAAAATGAAATCATTCATAATAGCCAAAATGTAGTCACAACCCAAATATCTGCCAATGAATAAGTAAATAAGCAAAATGTTATACATATGGGCAGTGGGATATTATACTGACATAAAATGCAACCAACTGATAGATGATAAAAATACAGATGAAATATACTAAATGAAAGGACCGTCAAAAAAGAGAAAATACAATGTGATTCCAATTATGAAAATGGTCATAATATGTAAATCTACAGAGTGTGAATTCAGCTACATATTGCTGACTGAATAAAACTGTAAGAGGCATAAATTAATACATGATCTTTTCTACATTATAGCTGTCTTTGAAAACCATGTTCTAAAACAGCCTGTAGTGACAATTGCCCTTACATATGAACATACTAAACAAAACCAAATTACACAATTCAACTTTGTAATTTGCAAGTTATGCAAGCTATATCTCAATAAAACTGCTAAAACATATATTCCATATTCCCATGATTCTACTCAAAGCAGTCTACTTTAGTATAAGACTGTAATATTTCGGTACAACCTTTTTTTTATTCATACTTTTCTTTAGTCTATTGATCTATTTAGAACACATCCAAAGTACTCTTTAAATAAATCTTATCACAGCAATGCTAGAACATTACAAGGATTTTCAGTCACATGAGTGATGGAACAAATGCAAGACTACTATTGAGTTGAATATTATCTAACTTATTCAAATGCCATAGCACATGCTTAACTGGTTGTGTTGGTGTGAATTCCATCCATATCCTTGAAATCCAAGTAACTTTCTTTCTCCATAGTTTCTGACTCAGAGAAGTCTTTATGTTTATGTGAATACATTGCTGCTTCCAAAAATGCAGTCTTCCATATGAAATTATCCTAGCTGATGAACATACTATTTTTGCATTTTACATTACCTATACTATTAATTAATAAAAGAAGGCAGTGCAGTTTTTTCACATATACTCTGAAATTATGGATAGAAATAGGGGAAGTGGAGGGATATAGAGGAAGACAAACAGGGACTGTAAGCATCAAGAAAAAGACAATTTGACAAATCAGTTATTGGTAAAGCAACATAATGGAGGTCAGAGAAGTCAGTGTTGGCTTATTTCATTACTGCTCTCAATAAATTTTACTGAATATGAACTACTGAATAACAAAAGAAGGGAGAAATTAATTCTACTCCCATAACTCCCATGGCTATTAGCATCTAAGTGAAGGAACACCAGTATGTTCCCTTCAGTTGAGGATTGTTCAACTAAGTTGGCTCCTGGGCTTTTTGAGCCTCAATAGCTACAAAGGTTTAAAATTGAAACAAGCATCAACATTAGAACCTCATAGCTGAAGTTCAAGTTAAAATAACCTTAGTCCTTACTTCAATCAGCTTCCTATATGAGTATCATTGCTGACTTTTGTACAATAAAGTTTGGTTTTTAAACTCATGTATTTGTGAGGGAAGAGAAAATAAGGATATTATGCAGACATGGGCAGGAAATAACTGTCTCATCTTAGAGATCGGTGACATCTCACCAGCTGATAATTTAAAATTCTAATACTTTTGCTTGAAAAGTTGGCTACATAGAAATAGTGTTTCTTTTGTAGAGATATTTTAAAATACAAATGTTAAAATAGTAGTGAATTGTGCTTAAGGCCTGAGGGCATATGGCTTCTATCCTTTCTCAGCTTAAACCTAAAATTTTATGGGACTCTCACCAGAAACCTCATTTATAATAAAATAGGTCTTAACCCCTTGTGCAACCTTCATAGCCCTCAGTTTTACTTTGTCATATTGCAATGCCACCTAAGGCACCACTGGCACCACAATATAGTAACACATTTAGGAAAAGAGGTATAAAAAAAAGTCAAAGAATCATTTCTTAGAAACCTTTCAAAAGTAATTTGATGAAAATAATGTATATGGCTACTTGCTAACACACTTGAGCAAGACTCCATTGAAAGACATGCAACTATGCTCCAAGTCTGTGCCATATTCTTTGTCTGGGTAGCTCTCTATTTTTAACCATCTGACCTTATATCTATATTTAAAATCTTCTTTGAAGTAACTTCACCTCCTATTCATAGTGGGTCATCCTGAAATGCTTTCTTATGGTGGAGACAGATCTGGCTTTTCCTTCCTTGAGGTTGCTAATGGATTAGGACACACCTCATGCTGCTGTTGACAGATCTGAGCTGTACTTCCTTCGACAATGTCACTGAAAAGCATATGTGACTATAAACATATCCCAGTGATTGTTCAAGTAGAGCAAATTATCTCAAAACTCAAAGTCTTAGAACAAATCTATTATAGCTCAGTCTTATACAGCACTGCATGGAACAGTTGGAGACAGATGCTCTCACTTAATGCCTTTGTCAGACTAAGTCTGGTTTACTTCCGAAACTTGACTGACAAACATGTATGCTCCTATTGGCTTAATAAATCTGGCAGGATGGATGTCTGCATGTGGCTTTGCAGGCTGAGAATCTCAGGATACTCAGCTTTCCTTTGGTGTACTCTTCTTCAACCATTTCATCCTGCCCAAAAAAGCTTTGGGAGTCAATTTTCAAGATCATATTCCTGGTAAGACTCACTCTAACATATTCCTTCTTCCCCAGTTTTACTTTTTCCTTACATTCTATTGGAAGGATCATGGTGTGTCCAATCCTCTAGCTACAGAATTGTACCTGTGTTTTTTAAGAGGCCTATTGATCTCAGAGTTGAGTGTCTGCTATCCTTTCCAAGGCCAAGATAACCATTGACCATCTCCTGGGGGCTTCTTGCAAAGAACATAGAGCTTTTCTTTGAAATACCCTGGAATCTTTTGCAGTATCTTGGATACTTGCCAACAACAACAATAGCAAATTGTGAAGGGTATTTTCACTTGCAGAATGTGTGCAGTTCTGTGATAGAAGTATTAAAGCAGCTTTCAAAATAAGAGTTACTCTTGCAGTTAAGGGAGGACCTCATACACACTCAGCATTTGGCAGAGAAAAAGAGAATTAGAGGAGAGTGCACTTTAGAGTTATTTTGGAATTCTTCAATTGGTAATTTTCTCATTGGATTTGTTTTTAGAAATATCATGTTTGCCTAATTTTTAAAAACCGTTTTTATTATAAGTTTACAAATTCATTTACATTTTAATGAAACATCAATGTTACTTGCCAAAGCACAAAGACAATGAGGGAGGGTTTCCATCACTCTGCATATATCTAGTTCTCTACAGATTTGTTAATGCTTAACAGAGCATCTGCTGAGTGAGATGACTAAATGATGGAAAGGACATGTTGCTGAGTGCCATTGTGTGGCAAAGCCATTCAACCCAACATATCGGGTTGGCATTTTGCACATTTGTGACTTTAAATCTGGCATTTAAGAGTTGTTTAAAATTTGGATGTCCTTGACAATTTACATTAGACATCCCCAATGTGATACACATGTTATAAAGGTTAAATGCATAGTGTTTCAACTTTAAGGTGATTCTTGAGTTGATAACAAAACTACTCCCTATTTTTGAGATGTCAAGAATAATACATGCTTCATTAAAAAGCAAAGCAAAACAAAACCATAAAAACACAACCCACAGGTTTTCATAGAGTTAACGAATTTCTATAGATATTTCAAATAAAAGTCTGTGTTTAACTTAACTCCTTACCTGCAGAATTTATTCTCATTGACTTTTACATGTAACAGTAAAACATTATGATTCATCTTTTAATATCTTAGCTGAAACAATTAATTTTTCTATAAAAGGTTAAGCCCCTAAGTGGTTAAGAGCTAGGCATGCATGATTACAAATGTCCATCTTTGCAAATACACAAAGATGGTTTGTATGAAGTGTGAATAGCCCCATTCACTTTCCACAGTGTGAACATTTATATGTATATGCTGGTTAATTGAGAAAAGGTCAGGTATCTTTATAAAAATGAAAAAAGACTGGTATTTTTCTCTCTTTTTAGTATACTGTAAAGAAATGGACTTACTATCCAGTGATAGCTTCAATGATATATTGTAAAGAATTAGAAGGCAGGGATCTCTCAAATGATAGCTATCTTCAACATACACATGTATGTACACACACACCACCAAATTAATAATTAGCAAATAATATTGAAGCATGAATCTTAACATGAAAATAAGACATTGACTTAGGAGTTTTCGTGGTATTCAGGAAAACTTTTTTTTATTTTATCTTTTTATTTTTATTTTACATATCGATCCCAGTTCCCTTCTCCCTCCCTCCTTTCCTCTCTCCCTCACTCCCACCCTCTTTCCCTCTGTCCCACCCTCACATACACCCCAATCACCCTCCCACCCCCCCTAACTCCACACGTAGGGTGATGCCATTCAGGAGGAGTCATATAAATCTGTCAAGTCATTTGGAGTAGGGACTAGGCCCTCCCTCCTATCTATTGGTTAAGGCAGTATCCCACCATGGGTCATGTGCTGAGACCCATGTTCTATGTGACCCCAAATAACAATTTGAGCAACAGTGGAAAGGCTACCATAAACGCCCTCCCCTGATAATGAGATCAACATCTACCTTCTCCATGATCATAGCGCCCTCATCTAGTACCTGATGGAAACAGAAGCAAACACCCACAACTAAACATTGAGCCGAACTAGAGTCCAGATGCAGAGAGGGAGGACAAGACCAGGCTGCATAAGCACATAGAGACAACTGACCTGAACAAGGAGGACCTAATGGGGCCCAAGACTGATAGCTGGGATTCCAGCATGTGACTGACTCATACCCCCAGAACATGGGTCTCAGCTAGAAGGCCAGAGCAATCTAAGGGACATCACACAGTGGAACCAGGATATATTCCTGGTGGACAAAAGGATTTTGCGGACTCATGAACACCAGTCGGATAGCTGGGAAACCAGCATAGAGCCAACACAGACCCCCTGAATGTGGGTGTCAGTTAGGAGGACTGGGAAGTCTATGGAGCTCTGGTAGTGGATCAATATTTATCCCTAGTATATGAATGGACTTTGGGAGTCCATCCCAAATAGAGGGACACTCCCTCAGCCTAGAAACATGGGAGAGGGATAGGCCCTTCCCCAAATAATCTGACAGACTTTGAAGTCTCCCCATGAAAGGTCTCACCCTCCCTAGGGAGAAGAAAGGGGATGGGCTGGGGTTTGGTGGGGGTGATAGGAGAGGGTGAGTAGATATCTGTAACCAAATAATCTTGCTGGACATGAGGACGCGACAGTCTAGTTGTTTACTTGAACATACAGCAACTGGGACTAAATGCCCACAACTTAACAACCCAGAAAAAATATCAGGTTGGATAATGGAGAGGCTCACAAGATGTTTGTGTATGTGTGTATGCATGCCTGTGGGTGTGTGTGCATGAATGTGTGTGTGTGTGTGTGTGTGTGTGTGTGTGTGTGTGTGTGTGAGTTCACATGAATGTTTGCAAGTGCATAATTCACTAGCACATCAACACCATATTCTTTATTACAGGCACTGTAGTAAGCATGAGAGACAAACAAATTAAAAGAACAGAATACTCTAGATCTACTTCATTGAGAAATTGGAGGTCAAGGGGAGGTATATTATAATGAAAATCAATATCAGATTGTGATGAATATTGAGAGGGACAAAACCAGTCTCTGTCAGAATGCTTCCCAGAGGAGATAGGGTAATATTTGTGGACAGTCTTCAGAGGATACTTTCTGAAGAAGCCCCGTATCACCCAAGTGACAAGAAGAAGCCAGCTGTGTGTACAGTCCAGTAAACATGTATACTGAAGAGAAGTTTACAGTCTACTATTAAAAACAAATGTAAGTTTTAAGAAGCAGTTATATCATTCCTACACTGCATGTTATTTTGCTCCTTGAGTGATATGTAAAAATGTGGGGGAAAGTTCCAGAAATTAATAATCCATCAATTTTAAATTGTTCACTATTGCAGATACTGTGATGAAATCTCACACTGCCTATCTGCATTGGTTTGGATGTAAATCATCTTTCTGCATAGTGCTTCTACTGCGGATACACCACTAATCTGTTAGGCTCTTCATATCCCAATCTCAGGAGTATTGCAATATGTGTGTGTAAACAACTCTTGCTTTTTATAAGAGTTTCCCCAAGAATACTGATGCTTCCAATGTAAAAGACAAGCTGTAAAGTTACTTACAATGATATTGGTTATACAGAAGGAAATATTATGCTAATGAAATTCACTATTAACTGATGTTTTAAACATCCACTGAGGGTCTTAAAATATATAATTCATGTCAAGGATAGAGGCTATTGTAGCTGTTAAAATAACCCTATCAATACCATCTGCCATAAGCAACTTCTTAAATATAACCTGCTCAGTATGTCTGACATACATAGAGATGAATTCAGACTCTTTACATAAAATTATAGCACTGCATTGATATTGATTTATAGAGCTAAAGTGGTGTGTGTGTGTGTGTGTGTGTGTGTGTGTGTGAATCTGTGTGGGTATTACCTGATAGTGCAAAGATACATGTTTATGAGAAGTTGGGATGAATTTATTTTTTTATAATTTTTTATTTAAATTTGAAACAAGCTTGTTTTACATGTCAATCCCAGTTCCCGCACCCTTCTATCCTTACCTGTTCCCCTCACCAACACCCAACCCATCCCTTTTCTGCTTCTCAGGGAAGGTGAGGGATTCCACAGGGAGTCTTCAAAGTCTGTTATATCATATGGAGCAGGGTCTAGGCCCTCCCCCATGTGTCTAGGCTGAGGGAGTATCCCTCTATATGGAATGGGCTCCTAAAATAAATACTGATTCACAACCAGAGGCCCAATAGACTGCCCAGTCCTCCCAATTAACACCACATTCAGGGAATCTGTGTTTGTCCTATGATATTTTCCCAGATATCAGACTAGAGTCCATGAGCTCCCCCTGGTTCAGGTCAGCTGTTTCTGTGGGTTTCTCCAGCCTAGTCTTGACCCCTTTGCTAATCACTCCTCCCTCTCTACAACTGGATTCTAAGAGTTTGGCTCAATATTTAGCTGTGGGTATCTGCTTCTTCTTCCATCAGCTACTAGATGAGTGCTCTAGGAAGGCATATAAGGTAGTCATCAATCTCACTATCTATCGGTGAAGGGCATTTAAGGTAGCCTCTCCACTATTGCTTAGATTGTTAGTTGGGGTCATCCTTGTAGATCACTGGACATTTCCCTAATGCCAGATTTCTCTTAAAACCTATAATGGCTCCCTGTCTTATGGTATCTCCTTTCTTGCTCTCCTCTATTCTTTCCCCTATTCAATCTCCCTGCTCTGTCATGCCCACCTCTAACCTCCACTTCCTCCTAACTCCCTCTGACCTCCCTCCATGCTCCCAATTTTCTTGGAAGATCTTTCTTTCCCCCTTCTCCAAAGGACCATGTGTCTCTCTCTTAGGGTCCTCTCTTTAGGGACCTCCTTGTTTCCTAGCCTTTCTGGTGGTGTGGATGGTAGGCTGGTGATCTAAAAATTATATATGTCTAACAATGATATATGAGTGAGTACATACTATGTTTTTCTTTTTGTGACTGGGTTACCTCACTCAGGATGGTTTCTTCTAATTTCATCCATTTGCCTGAGAATTTCAAGATTCTCTCTCTTTTTTTTTTTTTAATTTTATTTGCCCACACTGAGTAGTATTCCACTGTGTAAATATACCAAATTTTCTCCATCCATTCTTCAGTTGAGGGCCATTGAGATTGCTTGCAGGTTCTGGCTATTACAAATAATGCTGCTGTGAACATGGTTGAACAGATGTCATGGCTGTATATATGTGCATCTTTTGGATATATGGTTATATATCTGAGAGTGGAATTACTGGATCTTGAGGTAAACTGATTCCCATTTTCCCGAGGGACTGCCATACTCTCTTCCAAATTGGCTGTATGAGTTTTCACTCCCACCAGCAGTGTACCCCTTTCTGCACATCCTCTCCAGCATAAATAGTCTTTGGTGTTTTTGATTTTAGCTATTCTGACAGGTGTAAGATGGTATCTCAGAGATGTTTTGGTTTGCATTTCCCTGACACTGATGGTGCTGAGCACTTTCTTAAGTGTCTTTCAGCCATTTTAGATTTCAGTATTGAGTATAGGCTATTTAGTTGGATTTTTTTGGTGTTTTGGTAACTAACTTCTTGAGTTCTTTTTATATTTTGGAAATTAGCCCTCTGTCAGATATGGGGTTGGTGAAGATCTTTTCCCATTCTGTGGGCTGCTGTTTTGTCTTGTTTTTGGTTGTTATTTTGTTTTGATGCTTTTTCTTTCAGAAAATTCTTTATGAACAAAAAGCCAAAAAATTACAAGAGTAGCTTATGGCAAACCAAAACTGTACATCAGAAATAATATAAACCTTAAAAAGCATTAACACAGGCAATGTGAATATAGAGTACTTTTAAATTATTTTCATGACACTACTATAATTTAAACTTTAAGACATGTAAAAAATAGCATAACCTAATGTGTATTTACATATCAAAGTATATTATTTCTTTTTTTAAATTATTTTCTTATCTGTTTTTGTTTTGTTTTTGTTTTACAAATTAAAAAATACCAAATGCCTTATTTACAAATGTGGAGAAAGGTGGATAGGACAAGTAAATGTCCATTCTAAATGGTTCTGATGGCTGATGTGTACATGTGAATTTGCATGGATAGGTAACCATGGAAGGTTGGCATAAACTGGTAAGGAGAAATTAGTAAATTTGACTTAGAGTTTGTATATTGTTATGTAATTAATATGCACCAAATGTACTTGTTAAACAATTCACATCCTCAGCTTCTTATATCATTGTACATTTACAAATATTTACTTGGCACTTAGTAACCCATCATCAAACTGGTGTTTGCCCAAGACTTGGGTGACAAAATAGTTTTCAGAAGACACAGTGCACCACACAGCCTTCATAAATTTCAGAATAATGTGTCATGATTGTGACTTTTTAAGGGTCACATGGAATACATGTAGAAGAGCGTTTTTTGATCATGCTAGTTACATGTGAGGCGATGAACATCATATTTTTTTAGTATGATGTTATGGAGCCAAACTTCCTCTGTCATCTGGTTCGTAGTTGGTAAAGTATTTAAAGGATGAAAACAGTAAAGCATTTTGAAAACTATCAAACACATGGGTTAGCACTTATTTTAAAGTCAGTGCAATCTTCAATGGTGTCTGGCATTATAGACCATATGTTTAATACTTGGTATCATTTCTCTCAGTGTGCCTGGCTTGTGGTTTAATCACCAAGTTACAGAAGGAGTTAAAAATTTTATTTAAAGTATAGTTTTTCATTTTTTTCAACTCTCTGTTTAATATTTCAAAGTTGTTATACACATTTATCATTTCAAATCCTGCTTTAAAACTGAGATATTTTTCACAACTATGTATCCTGTGTTCACGTAGTTTAATAGTCTCTGTTACTGTTCTCACTCTACTTAATTATTGCAAGTTGCTTATTTTTATTGTTTACTCCATGTCCGCCCCCCTTGGGGGGAGGTTGTTTACCCTGTTTTTAATCATGTTTCCCCATTTCTATCCATTCCTCATCTAGGATTCTCTACAATCTGAGGCCTGGCAATAGTACTACATGATTTCACAGCTGTGAACCCCAGCCTGCAGCCTGCAGCCTGCCAGCCATAATGGGGACAGCTCAGGTACCATGCCATCTAGTTATTCCTTCTTTCCTTTCTGTGTCTGTTCATACTCAAACATTTTCTCACTGCCTGTTCCACGCTGTGTCCTTTGCCTTACAGAAGCTTTTCAAATTTAGGAAATCTCCTTCATTAATGCTGATCTCAGTGTCTGTGCTACTGGTGTTATTTAGGTTCAGGAAGCTGTCTCCTGCAACAATTAGTTCAAGGGTACTTCCTAGTTTCTCTTCTAAAAGGCTCAGTGTGGCTGGATTTATGTTGAGGATTTTGATCCATTTGGACTTAAGTTTTATGCATGCTGATAGAAATGAATCTATCTGTAGTCATCCACATGCCATCATCCAGATATGCCAGCACCATTTGTTGACCATGCTTTTTTTTCCCATTGTATAATTTTAGTGTCTTTGTCAAAAATCAGGTATTCTTAATTGTGTGGGTTAATATCACATTTTTCAGTTTGATTCCATTGGTCCTCCTGTCAACTTTTGTGCCTATACCAAGCTGTTTCAGGATCACAGCTCTGTAATAGAGTTTAAAGTCAGGGATGGTAATGCCTCCCAAAATTCCTTTATTGTACAGGGTTGTTTTGGCTATGCTGGGTCTTTTGTTTTCCCATATAAAGTTGGGTATTGTTCTTTCAAGGTCCGTGAAGAATTGTGCTGTGCTGGCATTTTGATACAGATTGCATTGAATCTGTAGATTGCTTTTGGCAAGATTGCCATGCTACCTGTCCAAGAGCATGGGAGATCTTTCCATTTTCTGGTATTTTCTTTAACTATTTTTCTTTAAAAATTCAAAGTTCTTATTATATACGTCTTTCACTTGTTTGGTTAGTGTTACCCCAGGATATTTTATGTTGTTTGTGGCTGTTGTAAAAGGTGATGTTTCTCTGATTTCTTTCCCAGCGCCTTTATTGTCTGTATAAGTTGAGGTGAATTTATATATCTAAAAACATCATATTTCTAGGATGGTTTTTGTAGGTCATATACATATATGTTTTATATTATTAATTTAGATTAATTTAGAACTCACTCTGTAGTTGAGTCTGGATATGAACCCATGTTTCTTCTCCCTCCACCTGCCAAGATTTGGTTGTCAGGCATGCCTTGCTAGATACAGAAATCACTAAATATTTTAGGAGTTATTGCCTTTGTAAGTGAGAAAACTCCAGGGAGTGCATTCATTACATTTATGAACATGATTTCTTCATTTTCCTTTTTCCCTGAGATTATATCCATAGAAATATTAGAAAATCTCACTAGAGACTTCTATTATATTATATTGGCAACTCTTGATGTCATTATGCAAAATTTATTGTGAATTTGCATGAGCAATAAATGCAAATGTGTAGCTCAATGGAATGCTTTCAGTCACATATAAATTGTGTTTTGATTCCATGTGTTTCAATTCCTGATTAATGTGTGTGCAGTATGCCAAAATATAAATAATGAAAAGTAAAACATATAACATTTGAAAACATTATGCAAATTAGAATTTTACTATAATATTCTTTCCCATAATAATTTGTGTTAATGTATTGAAAAATATTATAACAACAGTGAATTTTAAGAATTTTAGAAAGTCTTTATCTACCCTAAACAAAAAACCAAAGTATTTTATTTCACATGTAGGAATCTACTGATTTTTCAATTTACAAGTATTAGTCTTATAGATATGGCTTATTTTCATAAAATGATTGGAAATTAGTAAATCTTTTTATTTTTATTTTATCCTAGTCATCCTATGTACATAGAAGATCCCTGTTTTTGTTCTGTGCTCATCATTTCAGTTTCTATTAATTGTAATACATTTTTTTCTCAAAACTTAACAGTGATAAGCAGGCCCAACTTCAAGTAAGCACATAATTAATTCTCTGGCATCTTCTAACATATTAAGAAAGCACAATAAAGTGAGATTTTTATATTCAGTGCTCAGGTGGTAGTTCATGGAATCCAAGTTTGATAGAGGAAAGTAAGATTATACAATGAAACTTCAGTCAACAACAGATAGGCAGAAAAAACAAGATATCCAGGTGAAGGGAATGAAGGAAGTTCAACTTCAGTTGATGAATAAATCCCCAACATTCCTTTAAAAAACAAAAATCATAAGCAACTGACATTACTACATGGTTCCTGCTTCATGGAAGAGTCTGCCAGACAGTCTACAGGATACAGAGAAAAGTGACTGACAAACTGCCAATACAGGTGGACAGTTTAGTTTCCTCCTTTGCTGAGGAATGTGCTAGACACACTAAGGCCTATGGGCTGAAGATGGAACATTACAGAACAACTTCAGGTGACTGACATGGCAAGATGTCTCTGTCATTTCTAGAGTTTAAATATTATCCTTCTGTGGTCTTTGAGGGAGTTGAAGACAGATAGTTATGGTTATAGTTTTCCTTAGTTAGGATTAAAGATAATTTACATATAAGACTTTAGACTCACAAAGATAGGATAGATAATGGAATATTTTCTTTAAATCTTGCTGAATGTTAATGGACTAAATATTGTTAACTGTGATTCTTACTTTATAATTGTTGTGTGATATATTTTGCTATGCTAAAGTGAAAATCCTTCTTTTTATTTTAGACAGAAAAGAGGAGATGATGGGAGATATCATTCTGTAAATATGTTTCTCTTACTTGTTAATGAATAAAGCACTGTTGGCCAATAGGAAAGGAAGATAGGATGAACTAGGAGACAAGGAGGAAAGAGGAAGTAGTAGGGAGGAGTCAACATGGGGAGACCAGACTCCCTGGTAAGATGAGACCATGTGGAAATACTTAAATTAACAGAAATGGGTTAATACTTAAGACAGAGCTAGCCAATAAGAAACAAGTAACTGGCCAACAGCATTATATCTAAAAAAAAAAAAAAAAAAAAAAAAAAAAAAAAAAAAAAAAAAAAGAAAAGAAAGAAACTGACCTGAGGTAATGCATAATAGGTTTCCTGAAGAGACCATAACAGATTTTCAATACATTTGTGACTTTAACAAATGAATAGCGGGCCAAGACATACTTAATAAATAGAAAATTCGAGAGAAACAAGGAAGTGATAAGACAAATACATTTGTTTTCACATCAATTCAAGGTAAACAACACACATGCTCACACAGATGCACACAATGTCCATATTCTACATCTACATGTGCATTATTTATGTAATGAATCTGTTCCTACATTTCTGAATGAAAATATGCTGATATGGTATTCCATTCATTATAAAGTTCAATCATTCAGAAAGGATCTACCATGCAATAGTTACTGTTGTGAACATACTAAATATCCCTTTTTTTTATTGTAGTAGCCAAAAATACCCAACAACATAATAAAAATAAACAAATTATAAAAAAGATAATACAAAATTCAGGGAGTGATGTGGTGGAAGACAATGGAGAGTTGGAAGTAGGTAGTGAAGAACAGATATGACCAACATATATTGCATGTGTGTGTATAATTTGCAATGCATTAATAAGTTTAAAAAGTATCGTCAACTGTATACCATAAACAAGCTTTGAATTTAATGCTTTTTCCAAGTTCTCTAAAGTCCTCTGAGCACACAGGTTAATCTTTCATGTTTGCTTTGGTTTCAGTAAACACATTATTACTTATCTTAGTCTAAGCTTTTAATAGGTTATTCAGGTAGAATCCTATTGTGGGCCAAGGTGAATCAATGTTAAATGCAAATTACTTTATTAATGGGATCTATCATTTAAGTGACATTTCACAGGCCAATTTGCATATGTTGAAAATTTTCATGCCAAAATTGTTATTATATGTAGAGTAAGTTTTACTAAAATGATTTATTGCATGATAGAAGGACTTTAAGCCACACCAGGCAAGGCTTCCAATAGAGGGACTGAAACACCAATCCAGTGACAAAACCACAGACCAACAATTTGTCTTGCCTCCAAATTGTTCTGAGGTAATGGTGGCACAGAACTTGTGGGAGTGACCAGCCAATGACTGCTCAAATTTCTGGCCCATGCCAAGAGAGAGAGCTCACATCTAACACGCCTCAATGGCCAGAAACTAGAGGTTGGATATCCCAGAGACCTACATTAAAATCAAACGTGACTGGCCAAAAACAAACAACAAGAATGTCAGTGAAATGATTCTTAATATTCTGTTATAACACATATGTCGATGCCTAGCCTAATGTAATCAGAGAGGCTATCTCCAGCGATTGATAGGAACAGATGCAGAGATCTACAATCAAACATTAGGCTTAGCTCATGCAATCCTTCATAAGATGGGGAAGAGGAATCATAGGAGTCAGAGGAGTCAAGGACATCATGGAAACATGTACCACAAAATCAACTACTCATAGAGGCTCATTAAGACAGAAGGAACAATCATGGAGCCTACATTGGTCTGTGATAACACAGACCTAGTCTTCTGTATATGATATGGTTGTATAGATTAGTGTTCTTGTGGGACTTCTGCCAGTGGGAGTTGTCATGTTCTTGACTCCTTTAATGCTTTGTGTAACTTTTTCCTTCTATTGAGTTGCCTCATCCAACCTTGCTATGAAAGCTTGTGCCTTGTCTTATCGTAATTTGTTATGACATGTTCAGTTAATATCCCTAGGAGGCATCCTCTTTTCTGAAAGTAAAAGCAGGAGGAATAGATCTTGGGGAGTGTGTGTGTGTGTGTGTGTGTGTGTGTGTGTGTGTGTGTGTGTAGGCATATCTGGGAAGGGTGGAGGGATGGAAAAAGGTAACGTGTTCAAAATATATTGTATGACAGAATAATAAATAAAATTATAGTAGGAAAAAGAGAACAAATATTCACACATTTAATGGAAGAAGAAAATCTAGTAGAAATTCAGCCCATAGCAACCATATCTGTACATAAAGATTAGCAAGCCCATAAATTAAAAAAAAAAAAAACTGAAAAATCACTGATTCTAGTTCCTGTGCAAATGAAATTACATGTCATTAAGCTCTCCATAGGCAATAAGATATTTATTGAAAAAGTAAACTTCAAATACTTTTTCTAAAGTAAAACATCAGAAGACATGAAAATGCATAGACATGTTCAAAAACTTCCCTATCCTACCATCTGGGAAATTATAAAGATAATTCTCCACAAACTACCACAGGTGGTTAAGCTGAAAACTCTTGGCACTATTGTTAGTTATGAGCAATGCATGGTATATTCACAGGACTTAGGAAATATGCAGACATAAAGCAAGAACTTTATTTATAGTCATATCTCTATTTTGCTGTACTCAATATTGTGTGAGATCAGATGTTAAAGATAAGTTTTCACTGAACT
The DNA here is from genome assembly GCF_943737965.1 of Phodopus roborovskii. Classification (NCBI taxonomy): domain Eukaryota; kingdom Metazoa; phylum Chordata; class Mammalia; order Rodentia; family Cricetidae; genus Phodopus; species Phodopus roborovskii. The sequence goes on from NW_026126470.1 coordinate 4,883,037, forward strand.
GAATGAAAATTTGTTTTGCACATGAAAATAGTGGACCCTTTTCTAAAACTAAGATATCATAAGTGGTAATATACAAAGTTGCTATGTATTGTATAGTCTTTTAGTCATTAAGTTGTTAATATTAATTGACACAGATGTTTTCTCCTCTCTTATTAATTCAGTTTTCTGCACTAAACCATCTGTTATACACATAGATTTATTTACAAAGCACCTTCCACCAGGTTAGATACAATAAGATTTTAGCCTGTGATGGCATTTCATAAGTCTATATGATCTCCATGGAGAAGACTCTCTCATGTTGATCATCATGTAACTATTTAAGGATCTAATTTCACAGGAATAGTAAAATTGGGAAAGGGGTAATCATATTTGGAAAAGGGTAGGCATATTCATTCAAGAAAGATTAGAGAAGAACAAAGCAATATTAGTGGTTGTCTTCTTATTTAGGACAAGGCAACAGATCTTAAAAGGGGACACTGGTTCAAAATTCCTTCATAAAGAAAAAATTGCATTAACTTATATATAAGCAAAAATTAGGTTCCACTGTTTAGATTTACTAATAACTATTTAAAGAATGAATAACTTACTCTATGTTTAAGTTTTTGTAGAAATACATAGGCACATGTATTATTTATTATATTTAAATTATATTAAATATTTATAAAGTGAAGCTAATGTGAAGTAAAATCATACTGATGAAATACAGTAGAAATTTCTGCAAATACTTTCCGTTTTCATTTATTACTAAGTGATATGAATAGGCTTCTAAAATTAGGTGGAAAAAAAGATAAAAAGATAACAATGTCTTTAGCCTAAAACATAAGGAGACACTAGAGAAACTATCCAGTGTTAAACATCTTAAACTAGAACTCAAATAGTTAGCCCAAAGCAGTCTATTTCAGCTTTAAAAAAACCTTTCCTTACAGATGTAATCCATAATCACCTACAAGACACAAACTGCTACTTTTAATTAACTTTTCTCTTAAAGCACTTTTACTTGAAAAATAAAAGCCTTCTAGGTAACAGTTCTGTGGTCAATTATATGCAAGAAAACAAAAGTAATATACATTGTCTATTTTCCCTAGAGAAATACTCTAGAAAACAATTGAAAAACAGTAAATGACTTAGATGGATGTGTGCCTAACTAGGTAGGATGCTTGTCAAACATGCATGAAACCTGGGTTCTGCATGATATTTACATAGAAAGCATGAAACCTAGTTTCGTTCCTCAGTACCTTAACTGGATAAGGTGATTCATACCTGCTTGTACCCATACAAACCAATACATGAACACACAGATACATAATCACAATTAAAATTAAAACATGTCTATATGTTTATCAGAGAATAAAATAAGGTCTATTATGATGGAATCATATGACTTACTGACAGTGGACACAAGAATCTGTGAATATATCAAATGGTAGAGACTTGTTTACTGTGTTATTAAATAATCTATCTCCCTTCATGATTTCAAGGGAAGAAAATCATTACTCATGCCTTATTATCTACCATGGCTCTAGATTAACAAACAGTCTGCCTAGACACATCCTCTAAAAAGTCACTTGCTTTTAGAACTATCAGGCTTCATGCACAGAGAACATGACATTTTGCCCCTGCCTGTTTAGGCTGATATAACAAAGCACCATAGGATGGCAATGGCTTAAGCTACAAACATTTATTTATCACAGTTCTAAAGTATAGAAGTGACAAGATTAAAATGTCAGCAGATTTGTTTTCCAGTTAAGACCCTTGCTATTATTGGAAAGTATCATCTTTTTAACATTCTCAACTGGAAAAGAGGAGGTCAGAGAGCTCTCTGAAGTCTGCATGCCAAGGGCACAAATCACACTTATGAAAAGGCTTCCTCTCATTACTTATTCCCCAGGGCCCTCACCTCCCTTGGTTAGCAGTTCACTATGAGTTTCAGAAAGAAACAGATATCCATTTCACAATAAAAACCTATTTCCTAGGAATCTTTTCCACCCAAAGTACTTCTAATTATAAATTCAATAAGCATGTTCAGTGTAGGAGAAGATCCCAATTTCAAAACAGTAAAGTGGAGAATATCATACACTTCTTTTTTGTTGTTGTTTGTTTGTGATAGTGTTTCCCATAGTCCAAGCTGACTATATATATATATAGGCTTGCTATGTAACTGAAGTTGCCTTTGAAATCAAAATCCTCCTGCATTCATGTCCCCACTTCTGGGATTATCAGCAGGTGCCATCATGCCCAGAGAGTTAGCACTTTCTACTGATAAACAAATAATGTATGTAAGAATCTAGATGCAATATTTAGTTTTTCCCTGTGGACATGAGTCAATTCACTCACTGGAGTTTGAAATCTACTGATTTGTGTATTTGAGTAACTACATAAAATCAATAAAACTAGAATTAGAACATGGTGTGGGGGGGGGACCAGGGAGAAAGTTTTAAGAGAAGACAGTAGAACATAGGTGACAGAAAATGAAAAAGAAAAAAAAGGTAATAAGGGTGAAAAATTAGTGGTGGAGAGCTAACTTCCACTATGTTTAAATATCATATGGAAATCTAATATTTTATAAGGTTCCTAAACTGGAGTTACCCTGGGAATGAGATAATGTCCTATTCCTGAAAAATTATTAGATTACCTACTTTGGTAAAAAAAAAAAAAAAAAAAAGCGCCATGTACCAAGTGTGGAATATCTCCCATCAATACTTAGTCACTGGTATTTTAGTAATCACCTAAACAATACAGGTTATTGATGTTGATCTTTGTTTCCCATAAGACCATGATAGCAACATCCAATTTCCAAAAGCAGCGCACACTTTTTGCTCACAGAACATGAAGAAATTGAGGTAGTACTAACCAGGACACTTCTACCCTATTGGCTAGTTTTCATTTTTTAGAGATTATAATATAATTGCAAAACTCTGTCTTTACCTGCACGTGTCCTATAAGCACCTTGCCCTCTTACAAATTAATGAACTTTTTTTCTTTAAATGTTGTAACATATATTTACATATTTTATGTTTTTACAATCTCATAAATACTGCCTACTCGATCCTTATAATATTAGTTGCATATATGTTTTCAGGACTGATGTTTTGTGTTAGGAAAGAATATTTTCTCACTATCAGTATTCTTTTTGTGGGTTCTCTGTGTCTAAATTTTCTTCTGAAAAATCTAGATAGCTCCTTAATTTAGTGTCTGAAACAGAAAAGAGGTTCATTAGGGAGTAAACTATGCTCATCTTGCCTAGGCAAAACAGCACTGAGGTTTATAAATATCTAAATACTGCTCCTGGAGTTGAATTCCAGTTGCTGATGTATCTGCCATGAAAACTACTTAAACCCATATCTAACTTGCCAAAATTATATTTTCTTTTTCCATTAGTGTTTTAAACACGCCTCAAAGAATGTCATAGCTAATTTTTCTAAATAGACATCCAACTCTCAGTTATGAAAAATTCATTATGGAGCCATCAGTATGACTGAGTAGTTAAAAAAGGAGAAAGTATCACCATGCTGTATTGTACTCGGGAATATCACTTGAGAGTTTGTGCAGAAGCTTAGCAGGCCATGTATAGAAACCTGGCCCTGTAGGCATGGGTTCATTACAAAATTCACTAAATCCTTACGTTTTAATGTAACATTTCCATTTTAGCAGGGTGTTCTGTTCTGTTGCTCACTCTTCTCACTCGTATTGTGGGTCTGTCAACAATGTCAAAGATGGGACAGTTAATTCTGATCTCAGTATTTTAGATATTTTTCAATACCATGAGCAATTCCTCAAATTATAAACTTCAAATTGTCTCTTGAGTAACCTATAAAAACCACTGTCCTGATCATTTTTTTATAGTTTAAAACATGACTTACACATGAAGAGTGATAGTTAATATATACCAATGAGTTCATTTTTTTAACAAGCATATTTGAAAACCTTGGAGGTTCAACTGTGAAAAAGTTGCCCTTTTTCAAATTTTACAGGTACTGCTTGAGATTAATTATTATTTATGTTTCACTTAGTTCCCCTAAAGCCAGGCACTAGAAAATTTCCTTAACAGGCTTCTCAAGAAAATTAGGTGACAGCATCCAACTTTTGGAATACATTTAATAGTTTAAGTTAAAAACTTGTAATAATTTCTTATGTTTTAGGAATATCCATTGTTACAATGATATTTGTCATTTCCCGTATAGTTGGCTCTTATTCTTTAATTTGTCCTGCAATCTGTTCCATGAGAGGACACCACTGTGATGCACTCATTATCCTTTATGTTATTCAGCTTAAGTCTATATTGCTGAATTAAAAAATAATATGGGTAATGACCAGGAAGCTATATGTGATGTATCCTGCCTGTGAAACTGTAACTGTGGCCACACCCCTTTGGGCGTGGACTGAAGCAGAAAGAGGAGAAAACCTGAGACTTGGTGTCTCTCTCTCTCTTGGGTCCTGAGGGTTGGTCTCTCTCTCTCTTAGGTCATGAATCCTATCTGAAGAGCAGAGAAATGCTGTGGCAGTTCTTTATTGTTCTCTGTAAGATGTTTCCCAACCAAACACCCATTTATCATTTATCTTGGGTCTAGTGAAATCATTACACCATGCCTTCAGCTATAATTCATGTAGTCATACCCATAGTGCACTTTGCTGGTCCAATTCTTATACATTATCTTAATTGTTCTATTAATGTTCAATTAAGGTATTGATGAAGTCTGTGATACTCCATGTTTCTGAAAGAGATAGCAAGGTGAAAAATCAATTTTTTCTTGATATCTTGGTGAAGAATTTACGTAAAGTGTAACAAGAGGAGCCATCTGTAGTAAGTGAAGAAAAGGAACATAAGCCTGTGCAAATGGCCACTAAAATCACCTACTTTGCTTACCTTCAAACAATATTCACCTGGTTTTAAGCTAGAAGGATAAAAGAATGCATTATAGTCTGAATGTTTACTCTAAGTATATACCACAAAAATATTAATAATACTTTTGGCACTATTCATGGATTAAGATACAGAAGGCTAACCATAAATAACTATTTGATGGATTGATGATGTAGTCAGCTAATATTGATGGTATACAGAACCCCTAAAATACCTATTCACAAATTTAACTAAGTATGTAAAGAAAGGACATATTGGTATTTGGAATAAGATGCAAACACAAAGCCTGTTGCACATGTTTTATGTGATGTTAGTATTCTTCCTTTATGAGACAGACATTCAGAAGTAAAGCAAAACCTATGGCAAACAATGTTTTATATTTTAAAATGTACAGCATAGTCTTGGAGTAGAGTACTTGGCTTGCACATATCCAAGACCTCTGGTTGTGTCTCCATTTCCCCTATCTACCAAAAAAGGTCAGATGACAAACACTGAGAAATGTTCATGAGTGTGCCCATCACACATGTGAGAAAGTATGTTTCTACTGCCTTCATTTAAAATGTCCCTGCATTTTTACATTTATTTGTTGTATGTTGATGAATGTATTTTTCTCATTTTCAATAAAAAGTATGAACTTCAAAGTACAATATGTGTGATGTATTCTAACTTGTGTCGTATTGAGCAGTTAAGCCAAATATGAACTTTGTTAATCAACCAGCCAAGCCAGAGCTGGAGTTGAAAGCTGATCTCAGGGAGATTCTCTTTTAGTCAAGCCTCATCTTTTTGTAAATAGGAGTTGGCTATAAATGTATGTCACACTGCATATGCAGAGAAGGCTGCCCCACTGTGCTTTTATAATGCCTTCTCTTGCAGAGGCTTAAACGCGTGGTCCCCACTACATTACAATACAATCTTCAGTAAGATTCCAGAATGAGAAATGAATGTTTCATAAGAAACACGACATGAAAATTGACTGAAAATTTTGTCAGATATGGAAAATGAGATTATTGGCTTTAATATGGATAAGAATGTTTCCAAAATAAAGGCCACTCTATGACTATGAAATTGGCACAAACATTAGCTTTAAATACTAATTATATTCAAGTGAAATTCTCATTGTGTTATGCTAGTACAAAATTAACTTCATAGGAGTGTAATATGTATAGAATAATTATGTACTTTTTTTTTAACTAAGGACAATATCTCTTTAGGTTTCACTTCTACACATTTCCCAAAATAAACTCCCCAAATACACTTATTTGAAAGCTAATATAGCAGTCTTTAAGCAAAGAAACCATGGTAGAGGAAGTGAGAAATTCTGAAAGAGTGGGACAGACAAAGGGAAAGGAAGAGAGAACAGGAAACAAATAAAAACATATAAATGAACTTGTATTTAAAAAAATTCAAATCATTTGGTCTGGAGGGATAGTTTAGCCATTAAAAGCTAGGTTCATTACATACATACATATATATATATATATATATATATATATATATATATATATATATAAAATCAAATCATTTGTACTCCAAAGACAGAACTACCAATCCAAGACAGACAAGCTATATCAATAATCAACGCATAAATATACTATTAGTTCATGGATAAATATTGAATTTGAGTCACTTAAGTTTTGTTTTTCCACAAAATTTGAAAATCCATTCAAACAATGTCGCTTGTGTGCACTAGAGAAGTTCCTCACTCCCATTATTTAGTTCTAAATATATAATTACAAATTGTGTCATGGTAACCAGTTAAGAAAATATCAAAAGAAAGAATTAAATTAGGAAAAAATATTTTAGATCCCCACCAAAATATTACCACTTCAAAACATATGCATATATCAAGTCTATAAATTATGCCCAAGTTATACATCTTTATTTTTTTGTAAGCTCATTTCAAGAGAAGAACTACACACCCAGATTGTGCAGCACTGGCAATTGAACCCAAGGATTTGTATATACAAAGCAAGCATTCTACCACCTGGGCTGCATCCCTGGTCTCTGATCTTAATTACAATTTTTAAGTAGTGTGCAATGTGTGTGTGTGTGTGTGTGTGTGTGTGTGTGTGTGTGTGTGTGTGTGTGAGTATTTGTGTTAAGTTTGCAAGTGCTAGAATGTGATGGATTGTTAGTTTAAAATTCTCTACTTGCCACCACCTCAAATGACCAGAGAAAAAAAGAGAGCCTCAACTGATGAATTGTTTAAAATAGGATGGAGTGTATGCATGTCTATGAAACACTGTATTGAATGTTAACTGATGTAGTAAGACCCCTTCTGGATTGTTGGAAATATTTCACAGGCTTGTTCACTAACTACATATTAGCGAAGAAAGTTCTCAGAGTGTAACTAGTGAGGAAGCAGGCAGATAAGCTTCCTGCTGTTTCTACTCTTGACAGGATGTAGCCTACCCAGCTGCCAGAGTCCATGCTTTGCTTCTCCAAGTGCTGAAATGTAAGACAAAATTGTAAAGCAGATGAGAACTTTCCTCTCTTAAGTTTCTTGCTCAATGTGTCTGTTATATTAGCAGAGATTGGACAAAAGGAGATGCTTTTGAATGGTGCCATTCTTTGACTAGATATTAGTTCATTGTTCTCCTGACTCTACATCATGCATAAAGTTCAGAATCTTTCTGTGTTTCTGATCTTTATCAGAACGTAAGGTATTTTAGAGGTACATACATCACTTTAGACAAGTGGTTCTCAACCTGTGGGTCAGGACTCCTTCAGGGGACTCTGATGACATTTTCGCAGGTGTCCTATATCTATCCTGCATATCAGATATTTACAATATGATTCGTAATAGTAGCAAAATTACAGTTTTGAAGTAACAACAACAATACTTTTATGGTTGGGGTCACCACAATGTGATTAACTATATTAAAGGTTCCCAACATTAGGAAGGTTGAGAACCACTACTTACTTACGGTCATCCATCTAAAGCTTTGGCTATGTAGTTTAAACATCATAGCTTTCCTATTATAAGACTAATGAATTTATTTACAGAAAAGGTGAAAATTATTCTCTCTGTATTTTTATCTTGAAAATATTTTTTGTGTCCTAAGACTATCCAGAGTACCTTACTTTTTTTAAACTTGACATTTTTTGTTGTTTATTTAGCTTGTTCTGGCACTTTTAAAAACTTTTATGAAGTATTTTTATGCACATAAAGATGCACAAACATATTTTTCTAAGCTTATTCATTTATTTCCCATCCAGACCACACTGTCACCTCCCTTCTCTCCTCCTATCCCCTCCCCACACCCCATATCACAACCCTACACTCCACACCTAATCTATTCCTAGGCTTCTGCTCAGAAAGGGACAGGACTCCCAAGGGTATCAACAAAGCAGTCTACGGCAAAGGCAACCCAGGTTGAGAAATAGGTTCCTGGAAGTAAGCTAAAGAATTAGGGGCAGGCCTAAGTCCCACCACTAGGAGTCCCACAAGTAGATCAAGCTACACAACTCCCATCCATGTGTAGAGGGCCTATATTTCTCCATGCAGGTTCCTTGCTGTGGGACTCTGTGTGCCCTTGTTAGTTGTTTCTGCAGGGTGCCTTGTGATGATCTTGATCCCATTGGCTCATACAATACTTCCTCCCTTTCTAATAGGATTCCCTGAGCACAACCCAGTGCTTACCTATGAAAATTAAATAGCAAGACTAAATTTAGGCACAATTATCAAACAGCCATATTCTTTGCCGCTTTCTTCCTTGTTTTACATTTTTTTTGAAATTAGATTATTTTCTTACACAATATACCCTGATCATAATTTCCCCTTTCTCTACTTCTTCTGGTTCCTTCTCCCTGATGTAGACCCATGTATACCCTGTGCTTGCTGCTCCAGTCTCTGTGAGCATATAAGCACCTTGTTTAGTTGATTCAGAGGGCCTTATTCTCCTGGTATTCTTCATTTACTATGGCTTTTACACACTTTCCATCTCTACTTCAACAGGATTCCCTGAGTTATGAGGGGAGGAATTTGATGGAGACCTCCACTTTAGTTTCTCTTTCCACATGATGTGTAGCTGTGGGTCTCTGCATCTATTCTTGTTGCTGCTGGAGGAAGCCTCTCTGATGACAACTGAACAAGGCACTGAACTACTGTGAGAGCAGACAAACGATGTCTGACTTCACTGAAGGCCCACTACACAGGAAAGTACTCACATCCAACACTGCTTGGGTAACAAAGAATCAGAGACAAGATAGCCCAGAGAACTAGGGTAAAACCAAACACCATTAATCGAAAAAAAAAAACTACAATAACTATCAATAAAGTAGATTATTAATAAATATTCTTTAATAAATGAATACAAAACTAGGTGGATTAAGAAATGAATGTGAACTATAAGATTGGTTTATATTTATGTTGTTCTGTCTTCTGTGATATTCTCTGTGCTTGGAGTGGTGGTATAAATATCCTGCCTATGGCACTGTGGTCAACCAGTCATATCATCAGCATCCTGAGCAGACAAGTATCTTCTTTCACTACAATTAATTGCACCTAAAGATTTCTCTGCTACAGAAACAGAATTATGATATGCTTCATTTAAATACACTGTGTAATGACATACATATGTTCTCTTGGTAAATAAGCACATATCACTATATATGTAATAATATGGAAATATTCTATTGCAACATAATACTGCTAATATATATGGACATTGATAATAAAAATCATATTCTTAGATATGTTTATATTTCATGTAGTAAATAAACAGCTATAAAATTTAAGCATATATGGAAAGTTAATGATATAACTGAACCACTATATTGTTCAATGCATACTTATTAAAAGGCAAAGAAAAGACCAAACCCAGACTCCCTGAACATGGATCTCAGGAAGCCTAGGAAGTGTATGGTTCCTCTGACAATGAAACCAGGATGTATCCCTAGTGCAGGAACAGACTTCAGGAGCCCATTCTCCATGGAGGGATACTCCCTTAGTTTAGAGAAGGCCTAGGCCCTACCCCAAATATTTGACAGACTTTGATGATCCCTTCTGGAAGGCCTCACCCTCCCTGGGGAGTGGATAGGGGATGGGATGGGGATCTGTAGGGTGCATGGGATGATAGGAGGGTGAGGGAACTGGGATTGATGTGTGAAATATGAAAAAAATATATTATAAAAAAGAAAAGAGAAAAAAGGTAAATAAAAAACATGATTGTGTGTTGCTATATGGTATACTTTAAAAGTGTAAGGGAAGATGTGTTAATACAAGTAATGGTACAATGATACATACTTTAAATATAAACAGATGCAGAATACTGTACAAGTGTTCTTAGAAGGCAGTCACTTTTTTGAATTAGAAAATGACAACTATAATGTAATATTGCTTTTAAAAGAGAATAAGTGATAGGTTTTCACTGAAGGATGTTTCTATAGTGTTGATTCTGTTGGGAGAAAATTGGAAATCAGAAAGTTGATGAATTAAGATATATAATTTATAATTTATCTTCCAAAGTCTACTTTTCCATAAGAGGATCTCAATTTTGTTTTAGAAAAAAAATGAATTTGTGGTCTGGAGATATGCTCACTCAACAAATGCTTACTGTGAAAGGATGAGAACCTGAGTTTAGAATCTCAGAATTTACAGAAAAGCTGGGCACAATAAACCAAGCCTGTCACATGTTTTGGGGGACAGAGTAATTGGTGAGTTCCAAATTTAATATGAGACCTTGCTTCAAAATGAAATGGAGAAGTGATTGAAGAAAACAACTGATATTAACCTCTGTCATCCACACAATTGTACACATGCACTAAACACACACACACACACACACACACACACACACACACACACATTCACACGCTGGAAGAATAATGGTAAGGTAACAATTTCCAGTCTTCATGCAGCTGCTAGTCTTTTCAAATCTGTATGTGCAAAGAAACTCCCTTAAGTCATACATTCTAGGTAAATCTTCTGCCTTCTGTTATATAATTATAATTGTGATGGAGAATGTGTTGTGCTGTGGAAAGAGAAGCAGTTAGGGAAGCAAGGCCTCAATTCTCTTTGAATATCACTGCATATTTATCAATCCCACTTCTGCCACCCACGATCAAACCTCCAGTAAGTCACAGCACTTTATTGTCTCCATCTTCCCTCAGATACTCCTTGCAAAGGCATCTGTGAGCAATATAGTGATGAATGAAAGGACCTGGAACTGGGTGGTTAACTTTATTTCATTCTCTTGAATTTTCTAGGATTCTCTGGTGGTGGGGATGGTGAATTTAGTAACAAAGATAAATGATTTTGATACCAATAAAGACAAAGCGTTCTACATCCCTATCCCCACTGCCTTTCAACTTGAACAATTCCACTATCACCGAATTTTTAAAGTGTTGTTAGATGAAGTTTCAGTGGAAGAAAATGTAAGCCTTTAGATTAGGTCTTTGCAAAATTCACAACCTAACTCCACAAATGAGTTACGTTCCATTGATTACATTTTCTTTTCAAACTCTTTTTAATTTTTCAATCCAACAAAATGCATGTTCCGTTTTGGTAACTAGTGTGATGTCTGATAGATGATAGATCATAACATTATTTATATATATGTATATGTATGTATAAATTTTATTTTTTTTCACTGCAGAAGAAAACGCTATACATCATCATAAAACTATTTCTTATTTGAACATCATAGTTTACTCCTGGAAAATCACTGCACTGTGGTGTATTTAAATAAACATTTTAGCAATATAAGAGAGTTGTTTGCTGGATACCAGAAGGTTATATGGATTTTTATCCTATTTTTCACATAGGACAAAAAAGATTTATTTAAAGTTTCACCAGCAGTAGTAGGGATGAGAAAATTGAAACAGATTTAAATTTATTTTTCAAAAGTTTATTTAAAAAATGTTCCTCCGCATATCTGCAGAACAGATCTATTGAAACTCAATAGGACACTTATATTTTTCTTTCCCTGAGGCAATACCTGCCTGTCAGATACTGAACAGAGTTGCATATAGCAATTACAGTCATATTAAAATGACAAAATTTAGCTTCTAAAAGGGTTAGAGGACTATGAAATGAGAGAGCAGAGGATTAGAAAACACAAATGTTCGAGAAGCAGAGCCATTAACAATTCATCCCTGAGCACAGGAGAATTGGAAGTTGCATTAAAAGTACCAGAAGCAGCTTCACCATCATTTATATCAGGTGTTTAGAGGGATGCTAAGCTTTTGCATCTCAATTTACCTTGGCATGAATAACAATACATCTCAAATTCCATATGTGAATTATAATTATTTAATAAAAACTTAAAGTACTTTATTTTATTTTCAAATAGATACAGACATATAGAATGTCACACTCCTGAAACTGAGAAGCTTCTGTAAGGCAAAGGACACGGTCAACAAGACAATAAGGCAACTCATGGAACATCCAACAGAGGGAATATTTCCAAAACATAAAAAGAACTCAAGAAGCTAGTCAACAAAACACCAAATAATTCAATTTAAAAAGTGGGGTACAGAACTAAATAGAGAATTCTCAATAGAGGAATCTAAAATGGCCGAAAGACACTTAAGAAAGTGGTCAACATCCTTAGCCATCAGGGAAATGTAAATCAAACAACTCTGAGATACCATCTTACTCCTGCCAGAATGGAGAGGATGTGGAGAGAGGGGAACACTCCTCCACTGATGGCCGGAATGCAAATTCGTACAGCCACTTCAGGGAATCAGTATGGCAGTTCCTCAGGAAAATGGGAATCAGCCTACCACAAGATCCAGCAATTCCACTCCTATGCATATACCCAAATGGTACACATTCATACAATAAGGACATCTGTTCAACTACATTCATAGCAGCAATGTTTGTAATAGCTAGAACCCGGAAGCAACCTAAAAGCCCCTTAACTGAAGAATGGATAAAGAAAATGTTGTACATCTACACAGTGTAGTATTACTCAGCTGAAAAAGGAAAAAAACAAAAACAAAAAACAATGGAATTTTGATATTCACAGGAAAATGGATGGAACTAGAAGAAACCATCCTGAGTGAGATAACTCAGTCACAATTAAGACAAACATGGCATGTACTCACTCACTCACTCATATATAGATTTTAGACATAGAGCAAAGGATTACCCTCATAAAATCCACACTACCAGAGAAGCTAGGAAACAAGGAGAACCCTAAGAGAGACATACATGGTGCCCCAGAAAAGGGGAAAAGACAAGATCTCCTAAACAAATTGGGAGCATGGGGGAGGGGAGAGGGGGTTAGAAGAAAGAGCAGGGGAGAAGAGGATGGGAGAGGAGGACAAAAAGAACAGGAAGAATAAGTCTGGGGAAGAATATAGGAGAGCAAGAATAGAGATACTATAATAGATGGAGCCATTATAGGTTTAAAGAGAAATCTGACACCAAGGAAATGTGCAGAGATCTACATGGATGACACCAGCTATCAATCTAAGCAATAATGGAGAGTCTACCTTTCCCAATAGATAGTAAGATTGATGGCTACCTTATATGCCATCCTAGAGCCTTCATCCAGTAGCTGATACAAGCAGAAACAGACACCCATAGCTACACACTAGCCAAATTACTGGAATCCAGTTGCAGAGAGGGAGGAGTGATAAACAAAGGGGCAAGACCAGTTGACCTGAACAAGGTGGAGTTCATGAACCCCAGTCTGATAGGTGGGAAATCACCATAGGACTGACCCAATCCCCTTGAATGTGGTTGTCAGCCTGGACAATCTATGGGGCCTCTTCTAATGGATCAGTATTTGTTCCTAGTATACGAATGGACGTTGAGAGTCCATTCCTCATAGAGGGATACTCTTTCAGCCTAGACACATGGGTAATGGCCTAGGCCCTGCTCCAAATGATGTGACAGACTTTGAAGATCCCCATGAAGGCCTTACTCTCCCTGGGGAACTAAAAGTGAATGGGACAGGAAGTTGGTGGGGGGCAGGGTTGGAAGGAAGGGAGAGGGATCTGTGATTGACATGTAAAACAAGCTTGGTTCTAATTTAATTTTAAAAAGGAAATATTTATGCCCTTCTCAGGTGTGTGTGTGTGTGTGTGTGTGTGTGTGTGTGTGTGTGTGTGTGGTGTGAACTGTCAAACTCTCAAGTTGCTATTATCTAGAGGGTGAACCTTTGGGGATCATTACTGTCTGGTGCTGGGGCTCTGGGAAGTAGAATTTGTTCCCTACAAAAGAAGCCCAAGAAGCTCCTTCATTCTCTCTTCCTCAATGTGAGTTAGGTTACAGTGAAAAGATGGTCATAGAGGAAACAGATCCTTCATGAAAATGAAACCCAATTGGGTTCCAGATTTAGGCCTATAGTCTCAAAAGCTCTGGAGATAATGTTCATTTTGTTGCAAGTCATCTTATTTGTTACTTCAGCCAGAGAAGGCTTAGGCACAGGAGAAGGGGAATGTAGTACACCTAATCTGAATGCACCAATTCATATTTGGATGTGCTCTATCCCCAGTGCAGTTTAGGAGCTGCAGACACTGTGTGGAGGAGTCAGAATATAAGAGAAGTAGGAGCTAATGGCAGGTCCACTGGAGCCTCTGGTGTCAGAAAGAATTAGCTCAGAGTAGCTCTCAGAACTTCAACAAGTTCTTAGACAGTGTTAACAAAAGAAGGGTTTGGCCCTGCCTGCTTGTGGTTATCTGTCTTGGAACCACATCACTCTTTATCATGTACACACCCTTCTTCTGTGATCCAACCACAATGATTCCCTCAGCAAAATAGTGATGCCAGTATAATGTCCTTAAACCTCCAGAATATTTAGCTGTGGCTTATCTTTTCTACTTAGCAAAGCTGCACAGCCTCACTCAGGCCATTAAGATAATGACTAATTCAAAAATATAGACTTTTGGTAGTGAGACGGGCCCCTTGCTGTAAGTTTAGCTTGTACGTAGTTTTGGAAGTATATCAGAGGGAGAAGTGGCAAGAGCTGGGAAGAAATAGGTTTGACAAGCTAGTGATGCTATAAGCAGTGTACTTTGGGTAATTCTGGGGATGATGCAAGATCAGGGGGGAAAGAAACAAGGCAGCTTCTGCAAGACAGTCTGTTTCAAAACAGAAGTGAGAGCAGAAACAAGAAGATGGAAACAATGAAGGGGGGAGTTGGGTGATCGATGGCCATGAATATGATCATGACACATTATCTCAAATTCTTTAACGAATAATAAAAATACCTTTAAAATGATTGCTGCCTTTTGTTTTATGCCCTGGAGCCAGATCAGATCTGAACCTAGGGATGACAGAGTAGCAGAAGAATTTCTCACTGTACAGAAGGAACTATATGTGTAATTTTGGCTTCTTTTAGCAAAAGCAGTTTGAACATAGAGATTTGAAAAATTTAACAAACAATTGGATGAACAATAGCACAACAGTAAAACTATGATGAATATATCACTTTCTAAGCAGATTTACTAAACAAATGAATGGATCCATGCACTAACTGATAGGACAATAGAAAAGAACTGTGTCAGTATCTCAAAACATACTGAATAAGCCACCTCTTGATCATAGGTTCTAGAGCCTTCCAGGACAGGACCATTTTTCAAAAAGTATTCTCATAGACTTGTATTGCAAAACCACCTCAAGGTTCTATTTCCTGTGTTCTAGTGGATCATCTGGCTGTAACATTTAAAATTTGCAAAGCATTGTTCCTAGAGATATCAGACCTCTGCTACATCCCATGTGAAGTTGGCCTATCAGATACATAGAATATTGAAAGCAGGTGTTGTGTTGGCTTTCACAAACATTGTGAAGAAATGCCTGTCAGACTATAATGGAGATTGCCCTGGTGGCAGAGAGTCCTTGACAGATAAAAGCATAAGAGAAATATGGGAAACTGCAATAAGTATTAGCTGGAGGATAAAGTTACAAGAAACACGCAACACCTGCCCAAGATAGTAAGTGTCCATGGCCCTGCAGTAGGAGACAGCCTGAAGCCATGACACCCTCACCATTTCCTGAAGCCAGATTTGGGACATTAAGAACATATGTTCATGCCCAGGCTTTTGGTCTTGAAAAAAAATGTATTCTACCATGTGATATATCTATACAGCCTTTCTCTCTTTTAAAACATGAACATTGCCTTGTGCCTGATACAGTATTGTGTTTTGTAAGCTTGTAACATTTATTTTATTTTATTTTCTTGTCTGTTTGCTTTGCTTTTCAATGTTGGAAATCAACCCAGACTCTACAGGTGATAGAAAGCATCCTATCACTAAAGCCAGCCCTAGCACCATAACTGTTTTCATGACTTTACAAGGATCAGACAATTCTTACAGAATCATGAGATCCTTCTCAAAGGATGGTGATTATACAAGGGGCTGGAGCTGGTTATCTACTCACTCTGATTTAGTGTCTTCTGGAGTGACTCATAAATCTTGTTCTTATTACCACCATTGGACTAATAAGGACCAAGTAGATGTTGATGTCATGTCCTTCAAGCTTCAACACGAGGCACTAAATTTACACATCTTTAAATATTTTATTTATTTATTTTTCTTATTTTATATATCGATCCCAGTTCCTTCTCCCTCCCTCTCTCCCTCCTGTGTTCCCTGACTACCCTCCCATCCCACCCCACCCCCACTCCACAGGGAGGTTGGTGTCTTCCAGGAGGGGTCAACAAAAACTGTCAAGTCATTTGGAATAGGGACTAGACCCTCCCACCTGCCTCTCGGTTAAGGGAGTATCCCTCTATGAGGAATGTGCTCCCAAACTCCTTTTGTGCACAAGGGATACATCTGAGTTCCCTTAGACGGCCGAAGCGTTCTAACGGAGATACATGTTCAGGATGTCTGAGTTGGTCCAATGCTGGATTCCCAGCTATCATTCCGGGGGCCCATTTGCTCCTTCTTGTTCAGGTCAGCTCTCTCTGTGGGTTTCTGTAGCCTGATGTCGTCCTCCCTCTCTGAATCTCCATTCCAGTTTGGCTTAGTGTTTAGCTGGGGGTGTCTGCTTCTGTTTCCATCAGCTACTAGATGAGGGCTCCATGATGGTGGATAAGTTAGTTGTTGATCTTAATATCAGGGAGCATTTACGGTAGCCTTTCCACTGTTGCTCAAATTGTTAGTTGGGGTCAGTCTTATAGGTCTCTGAACATTTCTCTAGAGTCAGTTTCCTCTTCAAACCTGTAATGGCTCCCTCTTTTATGATCTCTCTCTCTCTCTCTCTCTCTATATATATATATATATATATCTTCTCTATCTCATCTATTCCTCCCATGACTCAATCTTCCTAGCCCCACGTGCTTTTCTCTCCCCCCTTCTCTTTCTCCGAGCTCCTACTCCACTCACTGACCCCGCAACACTCCCAATATGCTCAGGAGATCTTGTTCCTATCCCCTTGTGAGGGAACTTGTATGAATCTCTTAGATTCCTCCTTGAATCCTAGTTTCTCTGGCGGTGTGAAATATAGGCTGACAATCATTTTCCATATATGAGTATATCATGGTTTAATAAGGATCAGGATAAACAAATAGCCCAAATAGATGTTTATTCAGGGAGAAATATCTTTCAACATAGACATATGAACACCAGCAGGTTCCTGGTCCCAAGGATGCCTCTGGATGTTCTCCTGTCTGTGTGCTGCAAGTAAGAAAGTGATCCCTGGCTCCTCCTGAGGCCTGTTCCCCCAGGCCACTCCCCCTGTCTCCACACCCCCCCATGGGCATGATCAGTGCCACAGATGTGGACAAAGTGAATATCTCACAACATGAGTGAGTTCATACCATGTTCCTCTTTTTGTGGCTAGGTTATCTCATTCAGGATGGTTTCTTCAAGTTTCATCCTCTTGCCTGAGAATTTTAAGATTCCATTTTTTTTTCCACAGAGTAGTATTGCATTGTGTAAATATGCCACATCTTCTTTATCCATTCTTCAGTTGAGGGGTATCTAGGTTGCTTCCAGGTTCTTTCTATTACAAATAATGTTGCTACAAACACAGTTGAACAGATGTCTTTGTTGCATGGATGTGGGCCATTTGGGTATATGCCTAAGAGTGGGATTGATGGGTCCTGTGGTACACTGATTCCCTTTTCCTGAGGAAGGCCATATTGATCTGCAAAATGGCTGTACGAGTTTGCACTCCCACCAACAGTGTAGGAGTGTTCCCCTTACTCCACATCCTCTCCAGCATAAGTTGTCATTGGTGTTTCTAATTTTAACCATTCTGGCAGGAGTAAGATGGTATCTCAGTGGTACATATATCCAAGTTCTGCCTTTATTATCAAATATTCTTTTTATTTATTTTATATAACCAAGTCCATTTATATGAAAACAAACATTTATACACAATATTTGGGAATTTGGGCATTGTTCTTTCCAAACTACTTCCTGCTGGTAAGGGGCGCTATCATTAGGGATTCTAAGAAGATGCAGAAATCCTGGCTGTAGTCTGTAAGGCTGCTTTGTCCAGCTGTTTTGAATGTAGGATCACCTGGTACTCTGTTTCAGGCAGTCTGGCTTGATCAAACCACATTATTCTGGAAGGAATCCACAGCTTTTCATTTTCTGTGGAAACAAAAATAAAAATCCTTTTTCCCAGTAACTTGTCCTTGAACTTAAATTTTGGAGTCAAAGCATTTTCAAATATTCTATTAGTATTTTACCTTTCCTGCATCTAATAGCTAAATAATATTTGTGAACGATAATCTCCATTATTAACGTTTTAGAATTTAGTTAACTTGTTAGAATTTGACAGTACCCTCCAGAAGTTGTGGAATATGCTCTTAATTCCAGCACTCAGGAGCTAGAGACAAGCTGATATCTGTGTGGTCTAGGCTTGTCTGGTCTGCAAAGTGAGTTTCAAGACAACTGGCGCTGTTATACAGAGAAACTCTGTCTTGAAAAACAAACAAACAAAAAATAAAAGTAAAGAAAAAAATGTGTGTTTGTTTTCTTTCAATTTAGAATGGATATGTGCATGTGAGTATGAGAGTTTGTGTATGAGCATGTATTTATATTTGTGTGTAAACACATAGATATATTCCAAATGAATTCATATGTATATAATTCTACAAAATATATTTATTTTAATTCATATTTACCTACATCAGTGAGGATTAATAGATTCTCATTTCATTCTTTGTATTCACACTATATTTACTGGCTGAACTTTATTTTAATTTTGGCCTGTGGCAGACCCATTTGGCTTATATTTTTGTTTGAAATAATCTCTTTTTTAATGAACATCTCCTGACTTTCTAATACTCTGAGAGACTCCATTCTCCTATTGTGTAATTCTCAACCGAGTCCAAAAGCCTCCATTTTCCAGTCCCTGAATGAAAGGAGATTAAGAATCATTACATCTTGAGTAAATTTTCTTCTATCTGATGTGTTGGGTGATGACTGTCTTATTATATCTGGAGATATTATGGTATTAGATGCAAATTTAATGCTAGCCAGGGCTGGCTACATAGGAAGTTCTAGGTCATCAAGAGCTACAGAGAAATTGCATTTCAAAACAAGGATGAAATGTTGGGCACAAACAAGTATTTTTAATTTGGAATATCAGCTAACATAAAGATGAATGGAAGTAGGCCTACAAATTACAAGGCTTCACTTTTTTAATGATTTTATAGCAGACACTTGCAATTTAAATTTACACATGGATTGATATATGTAAATGGAAATAGGATCAAATCACCAGTCTTAACTCTTTAATGCCACTAAATTCAATATTGGTAAACGTAACTTAAATGATTCCTCCAAATCAGTTTTAATACGTTTGTGGGATTGGGTAAACACTTAGATTCTATTTTGATATATATATATATATATATATATATATATATATATATATAATTTCATATCTTCTTTTTTTTTCTCTACTTCTGTGTCTGCAGTGGGAACAATATGAAACTTAGGCCAATATTTACTTATAAGTATACGTTTTCCAGATGATGCATCTTTAAAAGGATATTCTTGGTTGTATTAGAGCCACTTGCTGTATGGCTGAATATGACTGGCCCTTCCCACCATTGTGAGTACAGTAGTTCTATCTTCAGGACCCACATGGAGTAAAGTGATAACCAATCCCTTGAGCTCTGTACATACACACACACACACACACACACACACACACACACACACCTGCAGACAATGATATAGATACCCAATACAGACATACACTCTGAAAACTCCCACCTACAGACTCAAATACACATATGCAGATACACACACAAACAAAGACACACACATGGATATGCACACAGGTATATACACATATACAGACAAACAGGTGTACATACATGCCTACATACTACAGCTACTGATAACAATAAGTAGATTCGAAAGCAAAATTGCATATACTTTTAGTAGAGACAAACTGGGTCAGTTCAGTATAAGAAGAGAAAGAGTAATCTCTGAAGAAATAACTTTTAAAATATTAGAAAAATATAAACAAAATAGATTTTCAGGAGTCAAAGATTTTCTTAGTATATTCTACTAGAACTCTTGTATATATCCATCATTTGTGAATGATATATCCCATATGACATAGGAAAATATTAATTTCTGAAATCAAACTATTGGTTGCCTCTTAAATTGGAGATAGTGGATTCTCATATTAATAAACTCATTCATAAAATCTGATAAAACATTCATTTGTCCTATTTCTATTTGGGATAACATTTCTTTCTGCATTCATATTAATTTACATATATTGCTAGTATAACTATGCTTATGGCCAAATTGCAATTTGACGCTTTGCCCATGAGACTGAATTCTAAAATCGTGACTTGCGACATTATTAGCATCCAAGGCATTAGAATGTACAAAGAGGTATTGATTTTAAATTTTACTTATTCACCTCTTAAAAGACATAATACACTGGAAAATGTGGACATTGCATTCCTATTAAGATATTTTTAATATAATAGTAAATGTAAGTACTGAAGAACATCAGAGAGAATAGGCTTACATCAGGTGCAGTGCCCTAGAAGAAAGAATAGTCACAGCTTTCAACCTTTACTATTTATTGCCTTTGTGTTCTGATGGAAACTAAGTGTATTTAAAGCAGAGTTCCTCAATGGCCCTCTTAATTTTGTGCTGCCAGGGTGGTGTTGTGTAGCAATGGTAAAGGATTCAGAGCCATTGCATTCTTTTACAAATCCTGTTTTCCACATCTGCATCATCCTTCACAGAAACCCAGCAACAATGTGCTAACAAAGATGCTCAGACACAATTTATAGAGGAAAAAAAATTGGTGGCCTGCAAAGAGAATACTGTTAATGTTTGTAACAATCCTTACGCCAATTTTTGGAACCTATTAGGAGTTTAGTATAACTTGTTAAATAAAAGAAATGTGTAACATATGGTATTAGATCAACAATAATTAATAATAGCTATGTTTAGTGACACAATCCTGGGCTTACACAAATTAGAAGGCTGAGGCTGAGAGTGCCCAGAATATAAAGAGTCTGCCCTACTCGGTAAGTTCTAGGCCAGCCTAGGCTAAAGTGTAAGACCCTATCTAGAAAACAATAATAACAATAATAAAAAAGAGGAATTAAAATAAACATTTTGTTGCAGATATCCCCCTCAGATCTGCTGTCATATGACATTCATTCGTAATATCAATACAAACTAATGTTAATGATATCTACACTATAAATATTTGAACACACCACACCTGAGATTTTCACAGATGCTAAGGAGATGTTTTCAGATTTGTAAAAATGAGTTTCTACCTCGCAAAGCGATATGCATCTACTTACATCTGCAGGTCATTTCTGCAGATCAGTGGTTTGTCAATCACATCCTTTTCTCCTAAAAATTCAACGAAAAGAGTACTCGTGTGTAAAACATCCATCATCTTTAAATACTCTGAATCATATTGGTTGTCATAACTTAAACATTTCATCTCAATGAAAAAAGGTTTGAGAGCTCAGAGATAAATTTAACTTGTGAAATTCAAGTTTAATTCTAATGAGTAATAGGCTTAGCAAATAAAGCAAGAAAACCCTTTAAGTCTGTTATTTTGAATTCTAAAGTATCAGTATTTTGAAAGTTAGTCATATTCCTCACCAGTGATTTTTTTTCAAACAAGTAATAATAGAGGAACTCGGGTTCAAGTAATGCAAACTTTCCTAGATTCCTGGTTCCTCACAATGTCAGATCACGTTGTTTCAAAAGCCCTGAAAAGAGGTGGACCCAAACCTGCCAAAACTTTTTTTTTTTAATCTCAATCTGACTAAGAAATATGATATTCAAAATCTTAACACAGTTGCTATAAAATATTTTGAGGCTTGGAATCACATAAACGTACATTAGAGAAAAGTGTAATAAACTTCAAGATCAACTAGAAGTCTTAATTGGATATTTGGGACATAAATGTGACCACATAGAACTCACAAAGGAAAAACATTAGATAAATTATACAAAGCATCCAAGCTTACCTCCTACTGTGGATGACTACCTTATATTGCCATACTAAAGCTTTCATCTAATAGCTGATAGGAAGCAGAAACAGACATCCACAGCTAAACTCCTGGAATCCAGTTGCAGAGAGGAAGAAGTGATGAGCAAAGGGGTCAAGAACAGGAGAAAATCAGCTGACCTGAACAAGGAGGAACTCATGGACCACAGACTAATAGCTGGGAAACCAGCATAGAACAAACCCAGACACCCTGAACGTGGGTGTTAGTTAGGAGGACTGGGTATTCTATGGGACCTCTGAGAGTGGAATTAGGATGTATCCCTGATGCATGAAAGAACTTCAGGAGCACATTCCCTGTGGAGGGATACTCCTTTAGCCTAGAGACATTTAGCCAAATGACTTGATAGATTTTGATGATCCCTCCTGTAAGGCCTCACCCTCACAGGGGAGTGGGTGTGGAATGGGATGGGAGGGAACGGGGGGGGGGAATGGGAGGATAGGAGGGAGAGGGAATTGATATTAATATGTAAAAAATATAAAATAAAAAAAACAGACAATAAAATATGTACTTGAAAAAAATAGGGATTCACATTAAAACAAAAAATATAGAAAACAACTTTCTTTAAGTAAAGAAGTATGTATAGGACTATAATCATACATACTAACATTTTCTAATCATATTAATAAAGGACCTAAATATCAGTTTTTATATCAAAATTGTACAGAATTTTGGTTCTTGGCAATTGAAATCTTTTCAGGTTTACATTATAAGCAAACAAAAACATGTTTCCAACATCCTCAGAGAGTTTTCAAATGCCTTGTTCCTAAATACATCATTGTTAGCTCCTTAAAATTTCGTATTGTTCAGAACTTCATACTTGGATCATATTTCAGCACTTATGCAATAATGACCATGTGTGTTTGAATAAGTGTATCCACCTATGATAAAGGGGCACAGAGGAAAAGAATAGTAAAAATTACTTTGGATCACAGCATTAATCTAATTTAATGATCATCTTGAAAGCATAGTTCTTGTGACACAGAATTCTGGAGTTGCTATCTCAATGTATTTTATACTGTCTCATAATATTTTTGCCAAACGTCTAGTATATTTTAACTCTCATTGTCTCAGATAATACGACTGGCTTTCAGAATAAAACCATTTCAAAGTCTTAAATATTTAGCTCAAATCATTTCACAATCAATTAAATTCCACCAACACCTGCATCAACCATTTACTGTACTTCATAGATTCTTGAACTCACCCTAGACAATAGTTCATCAGCTTTATATGTTGATATTACTTAATTGATCTGATGTGTGTTTGCTTTTTCTCAAATGTGGGATACAAGAAATATTTGTCTTACCCTATCTAATGATAAAATGTCTCAGTTTTCTGGGCAGTGGTGGCCATGCCTTTAATCCCCGCGCTTGGGAGGCAGAGGTAGGCAGATCTCTGTGAGTTCAAAGCCCACCTGGTCTACAGAGCGAGTCTCCAAAGCTACACAGAGAAACCCTGTCTCATCCCTCCAAAAAGGATCTTAATTTTACAAATTATATTGAACTATTCCCAGATGTCTTGACTACCATAGCAGTGTCTATTAACAAGGATCAATGTCTTGCAAATGTTGTGATTACCTGTAAAGAATACCACGTCAGTATCAAGTGCTCCAAATTATCACTCACCCAACTCAGGGAACTGGAATTCACATGGGAACCCACTCTTTATCTTTATTTTCTTCCTGGTCTGAACACTGGTGTATAGATGTTTGCTGTCTGAATCCCGAGTTTTCTTCATGGTGTAGAAACTTTTTTGTAATTGATCTTTTTAATTTAAATATTCTCCAATAGGCCAGAAATGTATTTTCACGATGAATATTGAGTCAGGTAATGTCACAAATGAGTAAAGAAAACAAATCTAAAAAGTTTTGTACTGATACCTCTTCTTTAGATTTTCTATGCATCAGTAGATTCGTCTCCCTAAGAAAGTGGTGAATTTCCTATTCACATGTTTAGGCTTTCCTGCCAAGAGGTCCATTAGAAAGGATAAGATACATGAGAGACTCTGGATACATAAGAACATAAAAGTAGAATATTTATTATCATCAAAATGTGTTCTGTGTTTCTAAAACCCCTTCTATCAGCTAATAACTTCATTGTAGCTCTAGGGTAAAATTTAAAGAGCATACTGAGTACCTTATTCCTCCTCTGCCCACATCCTTTCAGTTAAGTTCTTCATCAGAACTAAAGTAATTGTCATTCTCCAGGACATCCCCAGTATGCTTAATCCTAGGAAAGCACTTTTCCATGAGTGTTTTATTCTTGTGTTTTTTGTTTTTCTTTTTTCTTTCTTTTTTTTTCTTTCTTGAGGGGGTTTCAAGACAGGGTATCTCTGTGTAGTTTTGGAGCCTGTCCTGAACACAATCTTTAAAACTGGCAGGCCTACTCACAGAGATTCACCTGACTTTAGTTCTCAGATTCTGAGACAAAGTGGTATGCCCCCACTACTTGCAAAATAAAAATATTTTATTCTAAAGTCAGTTTTTACTTATTTTTCTAATTGACATATCAATTTTATTTATTTTCTAAGAAAACACTAGATATAGATATGTGTTATATATTTTATATATCAATTACAGTATATATAAATAGTATAAATATATATTGTGTTATATAAAATATATATATATATACCATCTATGTACACTATATTACTCATACATGGACACACAATTATGTGTTGGCTTTTAGTTTGTTATATATAAAATAAAGTCCAGATAGTCCCTGGCTTGCAATAGTCCTACTTAGGAACTTTTATATTTATTGTAGTATAAAAGCACTATAACACTAAAAAACGAATGCTTCATGTCTGGAGTTTAACGTTAACACTAAATGAATCAGGAATCTTAATCACACAGATATGTCTCCTCGATGGAAGATATATAAATAGAATACCTGTGTTCCATTAAAAAATCTCAGAGGGGAGGTTGCTAACAACCTGGTAACATCGTTTCTATCTGTGGAGGCAGTCCTCACCCAAATACCCCAGAAGCCAAGTTCCTTCCCTCCCTAGGCCATTACCCATCCTTGGGATAGATGTCAAATGTACTTTATGCCATGCCAAACTCTAAGCTATTGGTCAGAAAAGACACAAGCTTATAGGCCCACCCTCTTGTTCACACGTACTTTGTAAAAGAGCTTTTGTCATCACACCTTAAGCTTTATTGTGACCCTAGAATTGGACTGATTAGACTGATGGTTGCCTGAAAACATTTCCCAAGTAATATTGTTTTAAATATGCTGACCATAAACAAACTGAAATTAGATTCCCCAAATCAAATTGGCCAAAATCAATCTGCATTCTTTTCTCTTCACATGGTTTGCTCTCATGCCTGGATACCTGCAGAAACCCCCTCATCCCTCAGTGAAAGTTTACAGATTCCAAAATTCTGCTATTGCTTGCTGTGGATATCAACCATTCACAGCTACTTGTTAGATATCCCATCATGACAGAGAACAAACATTCTGTCAAGCAGAAGCTAACAAACCTGTGATGTATATTAGGTGCAGTTTCACTGTAAGTTATTTTTAAATTTACATACTTTCACTAGCCAATGAAACTTGACTTTTGACTCATGGTACTACCTGCTGACCAAATTCATAGCTATTTTGTTGTTCCTCCTGTTTCGTGTCTTGATAGCCCAAATTTCCTTTCCTGTAACCATGCTGTTCCTCAGATTCTTTAATGATTCTGAGAATATCTCTGGGAATAAATTTGTAAGTTAGGCTAGGTCCTGATCATTCTTAAATAGCTGGGTTAAATATTAATCTCTGAAGTTTGTCCTCTCTGTGTATCTGCAATATTTTGCATGTATCATGTATTAATAATTAATGTGTAACTGCTGTAATTTCCACCATATCTCTCATTTATTATAAAACACACTCATGGTTCATGTAAGTGATACATATAGCACACACACACACACACACACGCACACACATATATATATATATATATATATATATATGATTTGCTTAATTATTATTGCCATTCATTGAAAATTCTGATTCTAAGCATTGTACAGCCCCTCATGGTGATGCATTTTCTCAGATTTTAAATATCCTAATATTTAGCCTGAGGAAATGTTAGTCAACTGAACTGTGTTCATCTTAGAGCTAATATTCAAATGCCAAAACATATGATTCAGGGACTAGACAAAGCTCAAGAATTTTGAAGGTTCCTCACATACTTTCACATGTTTTCCCAATATGACTAATTTAAATGTAATAAAAATGCCTGCTCAGTTGTTTACAAGTGACTGGGGGCTTGAGTTCTTTCATCCAGAGCCACTAGAGACTTGTAGATAGAGTACTAGAATAAACAATTTAATGAATAAATAATTAACATGCAATTACAAAGTTATTAAAACAGACTGGCATTAGCTATATGTGTACTGAAGGTCTCATAGGTTTCCTGTTGATTAGCAGTTAATGCTTTTGTCTCTAGTATTAATATTGGTTAATGGTCTTTTTAGTCTTAAGTAAGAGAGTTTTTATGCCACTTATCCTCAGGAAAAAAAGTATTTACTCATGTATTACCAAAGTTCCTTAATTTTGAATATATATTTTAAAGCATTATAGTTTAATTATTTTACATTTTAATTTAGAATTATTTTTGAGATAGTAATTGTACTCATTATAAATCTAGTGTACCCATAAAACCTACTGATATTGACCTCTTAGCTGTAAGGAATATTTTAGCAGAAATCATCAAGAGTAGGCAAATTCACCAATGATTTCAAATCCTAAAGAGTAATTTTTAAGTAACTAAGTAACTTTCTATTCAAAAGGTTTGCATGTACTCACACTTCTCCTGTGTGGTAGTAATATGCCTAGAACTATTCAAAAAATGTACCCATTTTACCTCAATTTTTATCATTAAGACATCATTCTGCAAACTGAGACTATGGCTCAATGTGTGGGATATTTGTTATACAAACATGAGTAGAGCTCAGATCACCAACACACACATAAAAGATTTGTATAGTGCTTTCTGTTTTTATCCCAGTACTGGAGAGGTAAAGTACCCCTGGGCTCACTGGCAAGACAATCCAGACAATCTGAAAGTTCTAGATTCAATAAGAGATCTTGCCTTAAAAATGGACTGTAGTGAACAACTGAAAATGATATCTAATATTGACTTCTAACAGAGCTAGCCACATATGAATATATGATCCAAAGGCCCATAGACCTGCAAATGCAGACATACTCACACACAAAAACAAAGTCACAACTACCATTAATAAACATGCTCTTACGGTATCTTGGGTGATTCATTAAAGTTTCTCATAAAAATTAACAAAACATTTCTCTTTCAGTTGCATGCCTTCATTTATTCACATAGAAGGCAGTGCTCAATGAACACAGGGATAGTTATGAAACGGTTTCTCTCATCTCAAAGACAAAAGGAATAGGAACATTGTTTACTTATACAAAATGACAAAACTACTCTTGGTTTTCAGCTTAAATACATCTAGAATTTACTAAAACCCAAACAGATGGATATAACTGTGAGGGATGTTGTTTTTGTTATTTGTTTGTTTGTTTTTTAATCAAGTAATTCAAAATGGATAGATCTAATTTTTATCCAGATCTTGTGAGATGGGAGATCCACCTTTTATCTGGCCACACCTTCTTCTTCCAGCCTATATAAAGTATATGGAAAACAGATGTGTATTCTCTTTGCCAGTTTACTCTATCTTTCCCTGGCAAGTCCATTCCTTCACTGGCGTTAGAACTCACTTCTTTTGTATTCTGGCTTATAGTGAAAGCCAGTGGAGACATCCAGCCCCATGACCTGAACAACTACTGTCTTCTTGTACCTTTTTGGTAGACAACCATTGTAAGCATAGGTACATCATTGCCATTAGCATACACCTGTCAGAATGGTTAAGAACAAAAACACTGAGGACACCTTATGTTGGAAACAATGTGGAGTAAGGGGAACACTCCTCCAATGGTAGTGGAGGTGCAAACTTGTATAGCCACTTTGAAAATCAGTATAATAATTTCTCAGAAAATTGGGAATCAATCTACCTTAAGAAACAGTGATACCACTTTTGGGCATATACTCAAAGGAGGTTCAATCATACCACAAGAACACTTGCTCAACTATGTTCATAGCAGCATTATTTGTAATAACCAGAAGCTGAATACAACCTAGATGCTCCTCAACCTAAGAATGGATAAGTAAAATATGGTACATTTATAAAATGGAGGATTACTCAGCTGTAAAACACAATGATACCATGGAATTTGCAGGCAAATTGATGGAACTAGGAAATATCTTCCTAGGTGAGGTTACCCAGACTCAAAAGGACAAACATGGTATTTATTCATTCATAAATAGATACTAAGTCTAAAACAAAGGATAATCAGAATACAATCCTCAGCTCCAGGGAAGCTAGGTAACAAGGAGGACCCTAAGTGGGATGCCAGGAACATCCTTAGAAGGGAAAATAGATAAGATCAATTGGTAAACTGATACAAGGTGGGACAGTATAAGAGAGGGAATGGGGGATGAGAACATGAGGGAATGTGATGGTTGAGTTTGTGGGGGGCAGAGTGGGAGAGAAATGAAAGAAATATCTTGATAGAGGGAGTGATTATGGGGTTAGAGAAAATCTGGTACTAAGGTAATTCCCAGGAATTCACAAGGATGACTCCTAGCAATAGTAGAGCAGGTGCCTGAACTGACCCTACCCTGTAATCAGATTGGTAACTATCCTAATGGTCATCATAAAGCCTTCATTCAATAACTGATGGGAGCAGATTTACAAATACAGCCAAACACCATGCTAAGCTCCTATAGTCCAACCAAAGAGAGGGAGGAGTTATTATATGAGTAAGGTGGGGTCAAGACCTTGATGGGGAAATGTATAGAGACAGCTGAACCAAGATTTGGGAACTCCCTAACTCTAGACCTACAGTTGTGGAACCTGCGTGGGACAGAGCTGTGCGTTCTGCTTGTGGGTACAGTTTGTGGTAGCTAGGTCTGCTTGGGGGCCCTTAGCAATGGGGACAAGTATCAGTCCCTGGTCCATGAGTCAGCTTTTTGGAGTGCACTCCCTATGTTGGAATGCCTTGCTCAACCTTAATACAGGAGGGATGATCTTGGTCCTGCCTTAATTTAATGTGCCAGGCTTTGTTGACACTTTGTGGAAAGACTTACCCTTTCTGAGTGGTTGATGGGAGGTGGGTTGTGGGTAAGTTGGAATGGGGTGGGAAGAGGAGTGGGAGAAGGAACTGTGGATGGTATATGTAAGATAAGAAAATAAAAAAAAAATTAAAACAGTAAAGTTTGTAAATACTCAGCAAACCATGAAAAATAGCCATAGAGTTTAGGGATATGAGGGACATATCTTAACATAATAAAATACATTTAGAAGACCTCAGCTAATATCAACCTAATTGGAGAGAAAGTCAAAAAATTTCAACTAAAATAAGGTACAACACAAGGTGGTCCACTCTTTCCATGTCAATTCACTATAGTATTCAAAGTCTTAGCTAGAGGAGTAAGTCAACTGAGGGATTTCAAGGGAATACAAATAGGAAAGAAACAAGTCAAGATATCTTCATTTGCTGATGATATAACTACAAAAATAGGAGACTCTAAAAATTCCACCAGGAAACTCATATAGCTGATAAACACTTTTAGCAGGATAAAAATAAGTACAAAAATATAGTGTCTTTCCATATACAAATGACAACCTGTTAAAGAAATCAAGGGAATAGGACCTCTATCATTCAATACAGTCACAGAACCTCTGACCTACAATTTGCTCTGCTTCCAAGATATGCTGGCACAAAAGTGGTGCAGACATTATGGTGATGGCCAACAAATGACTAGTCCAGCTTGAGACCCATAGTAAGAGAGGGGGCCCACCCCTTACAATGCCTGGAGGGAAAGGACCCAAAGGGAGGACAACACAGATATCTGGGATACAACCAAAAATAACTGGATAAAAAACAATTAAAACAAAACAAAACAAAAACCTCAAAGAAATGATTCCTAATGATATTCTGGTATACTCGTAGATCATCATCTAGACCAATTGCCCTCAGAGAGGCTTCACCAAGCAACAGATAGAAAAAAAAAAGATGCAGAGACCCACAACCAAACTTCAGAGTTCAGGGAAGAGGGAGAGGAAGGCTTACGGGAGGAAAACATACAGAGACAATTTACCTGGGTTCATGGAGACTCAAGGAAGCTGAACTGTCGTTCAGAATCCAAAGAACTTGAATGGCACTGATCTGGGTTCTCTGTATATGTGTTTAGTTGTGTGGCTTGGTCTTCTTTTGGGACTCCTGGCAGAGGAGCCCGTGCTGTCTCTGATGCCTGTTCTTGGGACTCTTTCCTCCTGCTGGATTGCCTCATCCAGCCTTAATAGGAATGTTGCTTAGTCTCACTGCAACTTGATATACCATGGCTGGCTGATATACATGGGAGGCATGACCTTTTCTGAAGGGAAAGGATGGTGAGTACATAGGGGGCAGTTGTGCGGTAGGACTGAGAGGAGAGGAGAGGAGGGTGGTAGGGGAAATTGTGATCAGGCTGAGAAAAGAAATAATTGATAATTAATTTAAAAAAATATTCCAGATAACTCTAACCAAGCAAGTAAATGATATGTATAATAAAACCTTAAAACATTAAAAACCTAATTTGAAGATTTCAGAATATGAAAAAAAAATCTCCCAGTCTTGGTAGGATCAATGTAGTAAAAATGGCCATCCTGGCTAGTTAGACTTTGTGAAATCACCTCTACCCTATCAAAATGGCAATCTACTGATTCTTTGCAATTCCCATTCTGTGCAATTCCTAACACAATGAATCACAGAACTTGAAAGGTCAACTTTCAGCTTCCTGTGAAAACACACATACACACGCCAAACCAACAAACAAACAAAATCAGGAAGTCTAAAACAAATCTTAATAGTGAAATAAATGCTGAGGGTATCTCCAGCTCAGACTTCAAACTGTATTCCAATGCTATAGACCAGTATGATATTCCCTTGAAAACAGACACACCAATAAAGGGCATCAAAAACCTAGAAATAAATCCACACACCTATGGACACCTGAGTTTTATAAAGAAGACATTGATACACACTGGAAGAAAAGACCAGAAAATCAACTGGTCACACTGGATGGCTGCATATAGAAGAATCAAAAAGGATCCATAATTTTCTCCCTTTACAAAACTCAATTCCAAATAGATCAAAGACATCAACATAAAACCAGACACACTAAACAAGAAGAAGGGAAAGTGGGCAACAGCCTTGAACTCGTTCACACAGAAAAGGGCTTTCTGAACAGAATAGTGATAGCACAGGCACAAATGACAACAATTAATTAAAGAAACCTCATGAAACTGAAAAAAATATTTTCTTTAGGAGAAAAATAAGTATAAAATAAATATAAAACACATTTCTTTACAATCCCAAATTCATTTTCTTAATAAAAACACTGAGAAAATTCACAGATGAGCAATCAAATATGAGAAAAGGTTCATACACACACACACTGATTTTTCAGGAAGTTCTTATAGGTTGTTAAGTGAATGGTGCAGTACATTCAAGAAAGCAAATGTTAAAAATGATTTTGAGAAGGAACATGCGACACCGTAACTCCTGACCTGTCACACTTGTCATTTCTAAATGATGCCTAGAAGGAGTCAGATGCAGAACATTTGTTATGCGAATCAATTAGTAAAATAAATTGGAATGACAGAATTTTCTTGTATTTATGAGTTTCTGGTCTTGCATTTTTTAATATATCTCATTTACTTTTCTTAATGCCAAACACATAAATTTAAAGATGAAAAGTAAGGAGAAGTTAACTACTCATGAAAATTTTATTTTATTAGGATTTTCACTGAGATGACTAGTTATCAAATTCATGTATTTAGTATTTTTTGCATCAGTAATAAGTACACATATTTTATTATGACTTTTTGTTCATTCACTTTCTAATTCCTCATGTAAGATTAATTAACAATTCAATGTTATTTTCTGCATTCCCAGAAAAAAATAACAGAAGGGATGGTTATTACTAATCCTTTCATACTGTTTTAATTACACAATAAAGAAGAAAATTAACCAGAAAACAACAATGTTATCATGGCAATAATGTCAACCACTTATTGCTTCAGTAAGAATTTTATGAAACAAAAGAAACTTTTGATTATTTTCTAATTAAACACATTGCCTTTTTTAAGTAATGAAGGTTGTAATGTAATATGAAAATAATATTTTATCATGTTAGCAAAATAATGAAATATATTTCAATTGTTCAAGTAAACAAATCACACAATTTAGTTTCATTTAGTATAAATTTTTATTTCCAACAATGTAAAATACTACTCTAATTTTGAAATACGTGGGAAAAAATATTTCAAAGATAAATTATTGAATAAAACTACTCTCAATATATAGATCTATTTTCAGGCCTATTTCTACATATTATAATAAGATTTGAAATTAAATACTCATGTTCCTGGTTGTGAAGAGAGCTAAAGATAAGCTGCATTTTCACCAGAATAAAATAAACTCATTTGTGTATTAGCCTACATATGTTACAAACAACATTTTATTTTTAGCTACCAGAAAGGATTTGCTTTTATGAAAGTGATTGACAGACCAGTCAAACAACATTCATAACTAATTTTAACATATACCTTTTAATTGTTCATACTTTATTAAATGTCCTTAGGTAAGTATATGTTCTTCTTTTTACATGCTTTTAAATGGAGCGATTTTACTTCCCCAACTGTGTTCTCTGTAGAGCTTCCCTACTAAGTTCCCTCAAACTTTTCCCATGTACCCAGTACTCTCAAGTTCATAGCTTCTTTTCTCTTATTATATTTGTTAAACATACGTGTGTGTGTGTGTTTGTGTGTGTGTGTGTGTGTGTGTGTGAAAGACAGAGAGAGAGAGAAAGAGAGAGCACAAGAGAGAGAGAGAGACCATGTCAGTCTACGTCTCTTGCTCTCCAGATATTGAGGTTTAATAAGGATCAGGAGAAACAGGCTGAATAGTTGTTTATTCAGGGATAAATAACTTACAACATAAACAGATGAACATCAGCAGGTTCCTGGTCCCAAGGATGATTCCAGATGTTTTCCTGTCCCCGTGCTGCCAGGAAGAGAGAGACCATGTCTCTCTCTCTCTCTCTCTCTCTCTCTCTCTCTCTCTCTCTCTCTATGTCTCAGGTATCCATTGCAGCTACAATTGAAAACAATGCATGCACATTTGTGTAGTCCTATCATGGATATATGTTGGGATCCAAAGGAGTATCTATTACTTTTTCCTTTACCTTCTGTCTTTGTGCCCTCTACCATAGGCTGATACACTTACTCAAACACACATGTTCCCCATTGTGTAAGTCCATAAATTTGATACAAACACAACATTGTGAACAATATGAAATTTTAAGGAGCAATTTAGCAACAAGCTATTTGTATTCTCTTTGAAGACAATTGAAGACACATTTCTGATTGCTTACTATGCAAACCTGAAAAGATTCTCATAGCCAAGCACCATGATTCTGTATCATTTTATATAAAACTACACAAAGCACTACACATCTAATGGCTTGAAAAGTAGGAATTCATATTAAAACAAGAAAATGTGACAAAAGGACTTCAGTTAAGTAAAGAAAATATGGGCAGCACTTGATTATAACCAGACATATTGAGTCTTTCTAGTAATATTCTAGTCATTAATAAACACCTAAAGTATCAGTTTTATATAAAAAAAATTACACTTCAAAGTTCTTAGGCTATACCTCACATTGTATAATTCATCATGAAAAGCATTTGAGTATTTGTGCTCACCTTGGCAGTACATATACTTAAAAGCATTTAAGTATTTGGGCTTGTAAAATTAACAAAAATATATCCATTGAGCATCACTCATATATACTGAGGTGGAAGAAGCAAGCACAGGTCTGCATGGGTCTTTGCCAGGTCCTCTATGTATATATTGTGACTCTTAGTTTAGTGTGTTGTGGAGGTCCTGAGTGTGTGACTAGTGGGTCTCTGAGTTTTGTACCTACACTTGGGCTCTTTTTCTGTTGGTCTGCCTTCCAAATTTGATGTGATGGTTTGTTTGTTTTGTTTTGTGTTTTTGTTTTTGTACTTTTGTGAGAGACTGTCCAGGCCTTCTAACTTCTTTCCTCCTTCCATTGTATAATTTTACCTGTTTTGGCAAAAATCAGGTGTTTGTAGGTGTGTGGGTTAATATCAGCGTTGTTTTTTGTTTTTATCTCACTCTACATATATTTTTGTTGTTATTGTTGTTAGAAAAATAAAATCTGTTTCCATTATGAGGTAACTTGAAAAAATTAAACTATCTTGCTAAATTAATCATTACAAATATTTTTCAGCAACTGGGAACCGACTTGTAATTTTATTAAATGAGCTCTTTGGAGTCTGAAGAAGGAGCACTTGAATCTTGTATGTACAAATACACGAGAATATTTAAAGTGTATGCTTAATATGGCTTATGGTTTAGAAAACAAATCACCAAGAGTATCAGTCACAAAGTAAATAACCTGTGGCTTAGAAACACATAAACTTGTAAAACATGCATCAGAGAAAAGTGAAAATTGCAATATAGCTTGTATATCGTCTAGAAACAACACTTGGGCAGTTGGGAAACAAATGTGACTATATAAATAGACACAAAGAAAGAATGTTATATTAGAGTCATTTGTTCATTCAGACATAGTGATAGCAAGACTTGACTCAGCATCTGTTCAACTACCACACAATGGAAGTTGCAGTCTAACTTATGCCAGAGAAGAATAGCAACAGTGACAGTTGAACTGTGAGTGTCACTGCTTCTTCCTATTTATGAGAGTTTAAAACTAGTACACTTTGTAATTTAAGTGTTTCACATATTATAGCCAATATAGGAAAATACTAGTAAGACAGAAACTTAGAGAAATGTCCAAATTGTTTATAGGTAGAGTTCAAACCTGAATTGACAAAGTTGAGCACAGATTCAAGATCTTCTTTCATTCTCTAGGTGGGATGGGCAAGAATTCTTTCCTTCAAACACCGGGAAAAAAAGAGAGGAGGAACAGAGAATTCCTTCCTTTAAACACACACACACACACACACACACACACACACACACACACAGAGAGAGAGAGAGAGAGAGAGAGAGAGAGAGAGAGAGAGAGAGAGAGAAGAAAGAGATGAAGAAAAGGCTGCCTTTGAGAAATTGGGATCCTTATTGATGTACTCAAATAAATGAAGCCATTTGGAACTGAGGAAAATTAGACAAGAAACAATCTTTATTTCTCCTATTACCCATAAACTTTAGCGCTCCTATTGGAAAGCAGAAGTGAGTTAGCACTTTGATTTGACCATGTAGATCAGCCTAGCAAAGTACCCTTATAGACCAAGATGCCATGAGGAACAAAAAATTTGATCTAGTTTTATCTGAAGCCTACTCCAGAATGTTGTTTACACTGCCTGATAAATGTCAACCCAAAGTGTGTCTTTTAAAGGTAGTCTAACACCCATTTCTGTATCATCATATTTGGAGAATGACAGAAGAGTAGCTGACCACCTCAGTTGAAATGATGATGGGTGGTTGAACAATCATGCCATTTTTGGTTTTGTTTTATTTTTGTTGCATGCTGAAGCCAGTGTTCAGCTACTGACAGTGACATAACCTGGTGTTTGTGAAGTAGGCAGCATACCTCTTCTAGCACACTTTACAGAGAATGCTGACATTTGATAAGTAACTCCATATGGGCTAGGACTGAAGCACTAAATCAGTATGTCTTCTTCATGCCAAGCCCTGATTCATCGTGGTGTCTAATGCTGCAACTCATTGCTACTGGATTTTAGAAAATATACTTGTTTTCCTCAATAACAACAAATCCTTCAATTTATTCTTTCTCTTACTGAGGTATGCTAGGCTTGGCATTTTAGCGTTGCTACATTAAAGGAGGACTGTTTTTTAATCAGATATCTACTCATGATGATAACAGAGTTTGAGGGGACTTTAAAGGTCACATAATCTCACTTTTCACTACGTTCACACCATCCCCAAATGATAGTCATATATCTGGATTCTGCTTGAATAGTTCCAATGACAAGAAGCTGACTATTTGAGATGCAGCCTTTTCTATGCTTGGATAGTTTTCATTGCTGGAAGTCCTTCCTTATGTTGAGTGGAAATTTATTAACTCTATTTTCCACATCTTGGTTCTAGTTCTACCACCCAAGACAATAATTTTTAATTTTACATCCTTTTATTAACCCTTACTTCTCCTATATTTTAATACTACACATAGCTATTTAGGTTTATATTTTATTATATGCACACAAAGTCAATTTCTTGTGTCACTTCATGTATGAGCCAGGTGGTTATTGTAGACTCTAATTTCATATAGAAATCAAATTGAAAATTACACTATAATCATTCAATTATATTCAAAAGTATTTACAAATATACTGATTCTCCTTTGACTCCATGCCAGAAGCAGTTCCTATATAGAAATTTCTGAGAAAAAAAATATTTTCTTTATGTCTAAGTGACACTGTTCATGCAGAGTTTTAATCTCAACACTTAACTTTGTGTAACTCGAATTCAAATTGGTCTTAATAATAAAAACATGGAGTTAGATATAGGGGTTAATGCTGAAAAATCAGAGAAGCAGAGCAGACAGGTGTAATCACCTTTGTGAGAGAGAGCTCTGTTGTTCTTTTACACTGAATCAATTTCGTGTAGAACAGGGTGGCCTTGAACTCACAGAGATCTGTCTGCTTCTGCCTTCCAAGTGCTGAGAGTAAAGGTGGGCACCACATTGCCAGACCTCTGTGACCAACTAATTACTCAGCTTTGCACTTTGATTTTCAGGCAAACTTTATTTGTTAGATGGCAAACAAAATATCCCCTCAAATTTGAAATACAAAATAAGAGAACCTGAATAAAATTCATATTAGTTAGCAATGATTTCTTTTTCTTTCTACATTTTAAAGGGAGAAAAAACTGAGCACAGTATTAAAAATGACCAAAAGGCATAAGTATTATACATCGATCACTTAGTAAACACTTGGAATACTGTGAACATCTGTTCCAGAAGAGGTGGCTCTCTTGCTGGAACACCAACCTCCAAGTACCCTCATACACAATTCACTTTCCTGCTTCTTAGTCATCTCAACTTCCAAGCTTTACTCAGATATAATTATAATTAGTCACATATTACATTTGTATATC
This sequence comes from Phodopus roborovskii, assembly GCF_943737965.1. NCBI lineage: Eukaryota > Metazoa > Chordata > Mammalia > Rodentia > Cricetidae > Phodopus > Phodopus roborovskii. Next base: position 4,920,560 of record NW_026126470.1, read on the forward strand.
TTACCAAATATTCCTAATATTGATTCAAGGATTTGCTTCTCCACCATTAAACATATGGTCTAATAATGAGAATTGTGATTTTTTAAAAGGCCACAAGATTCAATCTGTTCCATGGAAATAGATCCAAATACCAGGCTTAATATTAATATTATGTTCCCTACATGTCTCCTTTTTAAGCGGTAATATCTTTTGTATGTTTTCCAATAGTTCCCTCCTTCTAATTTTTTTTCTATCATTATTCACCTGAATTTCTGCTGACATTCAGATTTTTGAGATGGACCTGCTGTGTGTACTTGAATGCTCCTGGAATGCAGTTGCCTGTCAAAAATTATACCTTCAAGTCTTTTAGAATATCTAATGTCCCTTTAACATTTCTCATATATCTACAGTTCCAAATTCTGTTATTAATATTTTTCTGAGTAATGATCTTAAATGAAAATTTTCATAGAATATCAAACAAAAAATTACCAGTCATTTCAGATACACTTCTGAGAAAACAGTACTATTATAAGAATCACATAAGATCAAATGAATAAATTCTATAGGAGATTTTGTGCAATAGTAAGTGAATAGAGCAAAATATCTTTAAATAATTGTAGTTAAAGATGATAGGAATTACTGATCTTCACAACAACAATTTTATTATACTTTACTCATTAGAATCTAGATTTAGGGTTTATTGATAAAATAATAAAAAGCATAAAGCAATAATATTCATAAAGTTAAAATACATATTACTCATGATAAGAGACCTTTACTATACCTACAATGTTTAGACAACACTTGTTATGGAAACCTGTGTTAAACTTAATTTGGAGTTCTTTTCCTCAGCTATGAGATCTTTTAATGAATGTACTTTCCTCTACAATCACTCTAGCAATGATGTGAGGTGAGGTTTAGAATAGTGGCTGAAATTCCATCCTTGGAACAGAGCAGCTATTTACACTAGATGATGTCAAAATATTTATAGAGCTATTATATCATTGTCCAAGGTACTCTGTGTGCTGCATCTCACATGCAAGGTGCAAACAGCTGGGTATTATTTACGTGACACTATGACTTTGAAAGTGACACCAAAATTCTTAACACAAATACAGATTGTGTTCTACTTTTCTGCCGGTCACACATTTTGCTACTCCTCTAAAAGGAGAAGGGGATGAAATGCTGCTAAAATAAAATAATTTGCTTGAATTTTGAAACACATAAATTCAGCAAATGAACAGTATAAACATCTTCCAGGGATGCGGTTCACACTAATGGATCCTCATTTTTCAAGACATTTTAAAGGTAGATAGGATAATTTCTATCAAAAACTAAATTGAGGCCTTGGGAAAAGGCACAATAGTAAAGTTCTTGCTGTACAAATGTGCATATCACATTTCAAATCCCTAGCAACTACATTTAAAAAGCTGGGTATGCTGATTTTCAGCAATGAGGAAAGAAAGGTTACTTAGAATAAGGTGTATCTAAGAAATTTTCGGATACCCAGTTTTGACAAAATCAGGAGCTTCTGACTCAGTGAAAAAAAAAGCTGTATGGAAATATAATGGATCAGAATAGACAACACCTTATTTGACATCTGTGGAGACAGGGTCATGCTCAGGAAGCACTTACAATAACCAAAAAACACATATACACACAAAAAAGGTGTGTAGAAGTGAAATAGAATTCATGTAACTGAAAGGGGAAAATGTAACGAAGATTCCAGTTTTCTACCTGTGATACATTCTTAATGGAGACCTTGAGATTCTGACAATAAATAAACAAACAAATAAATAAATAAATAAATAAATATGCCCCTCCTTTGGTCTTTGGTAATCAATTATCAAGAACTTAAAATGGTTTAGCTTTTCCTTTTGTCTGCATAACATGGAATTCAGTGTTAATCTCATGATTGGACAACAGTGTCCCAGAGAACAAATGAGCATCCCAAGCTTTATTAGTAAGTACATGATGCCAGCTATATGGATGCTCACACTTTAGAAGCAACAATGACATTTCCTTGTATGCCAATTGACCCTCACTACATCACCCTTTTTATCAGTGCTCCTGGAATAATTACTAAACACAGGTAGTTTGGGAAGGGATGAAACTTGTATTTTTGTACAGCTAACTAGGACTGTGCTACTTGATTTCAATTTTGTTTCTGCCATAATTATTCTGTAGTGTGCACCAGAGTTTTCACTGCATATCTAACAGAAGTATGCAGTTGGAATTCCTTGTTGGTCTTTGTATCAACTTTGCTTTCTTCTACTGTCAAACTGGGGAAATGCAGCTTTTTTATTATTAATCTCTGGCTCATTTTATTTTGAACATGACAGCTATCTCACAAACGATAAATAGATAATCATTTTTACTTGATTTTTTGTTCTCTTTGGGAAACTTAAAGGCTACAGGGGCTCCAAGTGTCCTTTTTTCTTTTCCCTTTTGAAGGGGAGGGGCCAGAGACTGGACCCTTGCCTTCTTGGACACACAACATGATCAGGGTTCCATCTTATGAAAAAAATTGAGTTGTTACTCTTCTGCAACTGGTGATATTGAAAAAAATTTGTGGAATTTATTTTCTGTTGGTCATCTACTGCTGGGCATCTAGCCAATACTTAAGAGTAGTTTATTTCCCCAGAGATACTTTCTTTAAAAAATCAAATTTTTCTTTTGCAAGAGGTTATTAATTGTATATAGTTTCTAGGTTAGGAATGGGAGAATATGACTATTTCTCCTTTCTGCTGAAGGACTCTACCTAGTTTAGACCTGCTTGGACCCTGTGCATTCTGCCTTGGTGTCTGGGCGTTAATATAGAGTTAATATATGTGTTGGTCTTATTGGTTTAAAAGGCCTTGTTTCATTGCTGTTCTTCATCCACTCTGGCTCACATAGTCTTTCTGCACACTCTCCCATAGGGTTCCCTGAATCTTGGGAGGAGCGATTTGATGGAGACATGCCATTTAGGGGTGAATGTTCCAAGGTCATTCACCCTCTGACCCTCTGTGTACTGTCTGGTTGTGGGTCTCTGACTTTGTTTCCATGTACTGCAGAAAGAAGCGTCTCTGATGATGAACAAAGGCACTGATCTAGGATGATAGCAGAATGTTTTTAAGATTCATTTTATTGCTAGTTTCCTCTGGTAGAACATTAGTATTTGGTTTTTATCCTTGGTCCCTAGGATATCCAGTCTCAGAGTCTTGGTTCCATCTCATGAAGTGTGTCTTAAGCCAAATAAGATATTTCTTGGATAATTCAACAAGCTTTGTACCACCATTGAAATATATCTTGCAGTCAGAACACCATTGTAAATTGAAGGATTTGTAGGTGGATTGCTGTTACGTTTCTCCTTTAGTTGCATGTAGAGTATATACTGATACCAATAATACTAGTCAGCATGTGTGAAGGACCTATGTAGGCCCCAACAAGATTTCTCCATGTTCATTGAGTTGTGTTAAGTGTTATCTTCAGCAAGGAGGCTTTGCTGTCAGATTTTTAGAGCAATCTATTATCTTGGCAGCAACTTGTGAAGTTTGGGGGTTTCCACGAGACTTCTTTGCTCAACAACCCCACTACATGTAAACCATTCTCAGAACTGGAAACTTAATTTGGTGATAAGAGATGTCCATCTGGGGTTTTGTCACCTTGGCAATTCATGTAGATCACTTTCATGTATGTATATATTTTAAGAAGGTTCAACTGTGCTAGATTTCTATTCAAGTTGCTCTTAATTTTAGCTGCCTCTCACTGTAATCACTCCTTTGCACCATCTTTCCTCTTCTTTCTATCTTGAACCTACCACTCCAGCCTATTCATTCATGACTCTCTCTTCTATTTCCATGTATTAAAGGACTATCTGATCCCTCAAGTACCTTACTCGCTACTCAGCCTTTGTGTGTCACCTCTGATTTAAGAGCTATCATCTGCATATAAGTGGATATCCATATTCTTAAAACAACACCAACAAAATGAAATCCTCCTTCCCTGAGGTAGTGTAACCCTTTGATCTTATATCATAGCAGCACTCATTATAAACACACAGAAGACACTACGTTGAGTTGTCTGAAATTTTATACAAATGGATACCTGCAGTTTGTTCATTTTTCTGTATAGCTTTTACTTCCATTAAAATACTTTGAAATTGATTTTTTTGTAGTAGAATGCCAGAATGCCACCATTTCAAAATAGAATATTAATCCCTGGCATGAAAATAACTTATTTATCCCTTTGCCAATTAATAGGTACTACAGTTACATCATTTTTCTGATATTCTGGAGATATATATATATATATATATATATATATATATATATATATATATATACACTCTGAGGGAATAATTTCATTTGTAAATATATCTTTTAGATGTAAGTCTGTATCAAATTGTTTTACAATAAACATGTTCTGCTCTGTTATTTGATTAAGATAGGTTACATGAAAAACATGCTCACCTATAGCTCATTTCATGTTAATATTTTGAAATACTGTGTGATGTGCCAAAGATGGATCAAAATAAAATTTGAATGTTTCCTTTACTGTTCACACTTTTCAGAGCTCTTGTGAATAATTCTCACATTAAATTTAGTGAGGTAATGCCATTAGGAAGGACATCAGAAAGAGACTAGGAAAGCAGGAAGGGGCTTGGGAAGTAATCTGATGTGGAGCAGGAGTACCGTGTAGATGAATGTTTGGCAGCATTCCAGAGACAGGAATTCTAGAGACTGGCAAGTGTGAAGTAGTAACTGCTAAGTCCTGTAGAAAGTTGTGGAGAGTCTGGAAAAATGAAAGGCAAACCTTTTTCTCTAATGTGTTTTTATTTTTATTTTTTGAGGAACATGCTAGTGAGTAGGTCAATTTGCTATACATACAGTGAAATTTACAGCTTTTTTTAAAGCAATAATTTAAAAGCAGACATGTTGATTTCCAGAAATGTCCATAAATTATTCTTGGGTTAGAAAAGCAAAATACAGAAAAGACAGATAAAATAATTATGAGTTAAAGGTGATTAATGCAAGCTACACAGTCCATATATGCTCATTCATTTATAACTCTGTTTTTTGTCCTCCTGATTACCCAAATGTATGAAATACAAATCTATGCTGATATCCTAAATCTTCTACAAGATCTTCAGGTGCAAATGTTGCCTACCCATTATGTATGTAATGAAAACTTCATAGTCTTCAGATCAGCAACAATCTGTACCCCAAACTCTGCTCCCTCAACCCACTGACAGAGTTAACTTTTCCCTTTGTCGTGACAATCAGTTCCTTTACCCAGATGCCAGAAGCTGAGCCATCACCCTGGAGCATGTCCGGTTCCTGCTACTTGACCTCCTAACCAATTTAGCAATTTATCAGCTGTTACTAATTCTCTATTTAAATTCTTTCAGAACCAATTCATCCATTCCAATTAATACAAGCAACATCTCAGCAAGAACTCAGTTATCTCTGTGTTGCTATAAAAATAACATAATATTATGCCTCCAAGCCTGTGTTCGTTTACCACTGAAATTCTTTATTATCTATAAGTTTCAACTTAGACAGCCAATTTCATCAATGTTATAGTTGACATAATGTGGAAATATAATTGATATATATTACCATTTTCTTTACTGAAACCATTGTATTTCCTTGTTTGTAACTTCGTTAGTTTTCCTAACATTCTTGATTCAATTTCCCACATACAAATAAATATACACACAATGAAACAAACATTGGCTATAATCATGACTCTTTATCAAATCCTAAATTATTTTCCTCTGTTCCATAATTTACTCATTTCAACACTCTCCTTTATATCCCTAGGGAACAAATGAGATAGCAATGCGCTCTTAACTAAATCTCAGCATGTTTTTCAAAATTTAAAAACACCCCTCATAAACACCTAATTTATTGAAAATTGTGTTTTTTTAATTGATGTTTGAACATGCATGTGTTCTCTTGGTTGTGAATATAAGCTTCAACACATAAAAAAAAAAAAACCACTCCCTGAGTATTCAGAACTCAAGGAACAATCCTGTTAATAATATAATAAAACACCATCATATTTAGATGGGTGGTAGCTGTTATAAATAAATAAATGAAAAGAAACCAAAATAAGACATCGATAAGTCAACCAGACTTCTAAAGTATTTCAGAATATCGAGTGACTCCTATATGTCAGTCTCCTTTTTAATATGTGTAACCATCAAAGAATAGCTAAAAAATTTATACTTGTGTTTAGGGTAAAAATCTAAAGCCTTTGGATAGCAATAAACAGTTAACTGAGTGATCACAATATACTGGGTTATTTTGTGATAGGACACTGGCTGTAAAAAATAACTATTTGAGTCACTGTTGAGGCAGCAAATATAATGTAACATCAGAGACAAGTTGACAGTTTGATGTGTAAAAAAAAAAGAATCCATCAACCCACATGGTATGTGTGACATTGATTCTTTGTGGTGCCTCTAGCCCATCCATCTAGTGGATATTTTATGAACTCAGACAACCAATGATTTCAGCTTTGTAGGTAGAATGGTACAGATGAAAAATATAGTTTGCATTTACTCAATGTTATATCAACTTTAAACTTCGGCAATTTGTTAATGTAACAAGGAAGTACAATAAAATACCAATTATGTTCCTGTTACTCTGAGGTCAAAAAAATCAGCTTTATTGGCATTTCAAAGTAGCATTGAGGCCACAGTATTAGACAAGTATAGAAATCATTCATTTTACACAAAAGCATCAGCATTAAAAATATGTCTACTGGCCACCGTGGCCTCCTCCCGCGCCAGTTAGCACCCTCAGCAGCCGCAGCCCGCAGGAGTTTGCCCCCTCCTTCCCAATCAAGTGTGGGAGCCAAGAACCCCCCCCCCCCTCCCAGTGTGCTTGTCACCCTGGACCCTGGCGCAGAGCCCTGGCATCAAAACATGGAGGCTGAGACTCTGTCCTGGAGTCACCCAGGAGAGATGGAACCACCTCAGTGTGTGGAGGAGCTGGAAGATGATGTGTTCCAGCCAGAGGATGGGGAGCCAGGGACACAACCTGGGAGCTTGCTCTCTGCTGCCCAGAGCCAGCTGGATTGTCCCCTCAGTCGGCTTCAGCTGTTTCCTCTCACTCACTGCTGTGGTCCTGGGCTCGGGCCCATAAGCCAGGAAGACAAGGACACCCAGACCCTCAGCCCAGCCTCCCCAGGCCAGGGTGTTATGCTACCTTGTGGGGTGATAGAGGAACTCCAGAGACTCTTTTACGGCAATGCTGGCTGCAGGCTTCCTCTCCCTTCCAGTTTCCCTGCAGGCTTGCCCCTTGGGGAGCAGCCCTCTGAAGGACAGTGGCAACATCGAGCAGAGGTACAGATCGCCAGATAGCTTCAGTGCATTGCTGACCAGTTCCATTAGCTTCACATTCAACAACACCAGCAGAACCGAGACCCTGCGTGGTGTCAGGTCTTCCTCTTCCTGCAAAACCTGGCCTTGAACAGAGAAGAAAACAGGAAAGGGGTGGGGCCTGGTGAGGCTCGTGGCCCTTGTTGGATGGAGCACCAGGAATACAGTCTGGAACGCGGCAGACATCTGGGAGGACAGACACTGTCTTGTCAAGTTTTGTTATTTTTAATTTTTTTTCTGTGTGTACATATAAAAACCCAATGGGATCTTCCTTCCCGCTCAGAACTTGCACTGGGAATGGGGGCCATTGTCAAACACTGTTGAAGTAGAGACAACCATGTTGGCTGGTGGAGTTCCTAAGGCTCTGATAGTGACCAGTTGGTGATGCCCTTCCAGGAAATGGACTGAGGCTTCCCTACTGGAACTGGTTAAGAAATGGGAGGTCAGGTCAGATTCCCAGGATCACCAAATATGTCAGCCTGCCCTTACCCCTGATGGAAACACAACTCTAACCCACCAGGACCTTGGCTAGGGGCTTCTGGCTAAGAACAACAATGCTTTGGCTAGCCAGCCCTACATCTGGGTTTCCTCTTGGCACAGCCAGTGCCCACCACATGGGCTCAGGGATTCTTAAACAGACCCTGTCACCTTCAGAAGACCTCAGGGAGGTTTGGACTTCTCCAAGAACTTCTCAAAGGTGCCTCAAAATGGAATCAAGCTTGATAGGCCCTGAGTGTAACTTGGTCCCACATGGAAACCCCTTGAATGGTCCCAAGGTACAAACTACTGCCACCTTTGCTGCCTGGGTGTCAAACACGTGTGAGCCAAGTAGCCAGTCACCATCATGTTGTACCCAGCAGCCTGTGCCTTTGTCAGCTCTGTTTTCAAAAGACCCTGCCAACTCCTGGACTGGATTGAACTACACCTACCTCAGCAGCAGCACTTCGATGGGGTAGGTTCGCAGGGGTCATGGGAATGGAGCAGCCATCCCACTGATCAGTCAGTCCCAGGGGATCCTAGACCTCTTGGTTTCCCTGGAAACATGTACCTCCTCCCCCTTATCCCCATTCCTTTTTTTGTACCTAGTGAGATACAGGAAGAAGCTAGGACAGTGACTTTGTCAGCTGAAAAGTGACTTTTGATGTAACAGACAATGCTTAGAACATGGAACTGGCAGAGCTGGGTACACACTTCCTATCTTCCTTCAGCTTCCAGCTAGCCCAGAAGGGAAAGTTCTTGAACCCAGTGGTATCTCAGCTGCCTCTGAACATCTTCTTTCTCTCCTTGCCACAGCACTCAGGGAGGGGACTCAAAGCTGCTGACCGTACTCACAGGGTGACTCCTAACCCGACACCTGGAAATCAAATCGCAATTTTTATATGTATGTAAGGAAAGACATTAGTGCTAAAGATAAAACCCAAAGAAAAGATGGCTTCCCTGAGCAAAGACAACTCCAGGGTCACTGAAGGAAGTTGGAGGAGGAACTCAGAGGAGACTCAAATTGAACCACCTCAATGACTCATTTCTTTTGCGGGGAGAGTCTTCAGTCTTGTAGAATGGCAACTGACCTCTTGGGTATACAGTTGGGTAGGTTTTATACTGCCCAGCATATGAGGGGATCACGGAGGCTGACGTCCAGCCTGTGCTCTGCTCTCTGGGCTGCATGTCCTGATGTGGGGCTAGATCTGCTCAAGTTAGAGATGTCTTTCCTAATCTACAGAAAGGCACTGGGTGCACTCAAAACAGTCCCAAGAAGGACCTTGAAGTATGTGTATAAGCCTTTGTGTTTTTCTGCTTAGATGATCTGGTGATATTACCTCTTCTTGGCCACAGTCATTTTCTCAGGGTATATACCATTGTTTGTCTGCTAAGAAGCTGGGATCCTGTTTGCAAGGAGAAGGGACCTAATTAATGTATATGAAGACTGGTTCTGAGGGCACACTAATCATTGTGAAGCCTAGCCTTTCTGTATGTCTCCCAGACAGTTTAGATGTGCGTGGGACGTATGTGGTCTTCCACTTCCCTGATTTCAAGGCTTTGGCAGGCAGGCTTCTGGTATGTGCTTGGCACATGTGCTGTGGTACATGTGTGCCCCCCATTCAGAACCATGTATACCAGTCATCTTTGAAACTTCTTAGCAGACTTTACATCTGTGCCGGGACATAGCTCTCAGCTTCAGAGACCTTGCCAAGCACAGGCTGGGTGCCCTGTGGTCTGTCCTGAGAACTGAGCCCAGAGATTGACCTGAACATTGAATCTGGGACCAGGTGGAAGCTGATCGGAATGCACTGTCTCCACTTTGGCCCTAGGCAGGCTCAAAATCACCAACTTGGGCAAGTCAGGGTGAAACTGAAACCCTCTTTTATTTTCCTTCAACCTGAATCCAGGCTGGGGTTGAAGCTCTGTGATGGAGTTCTTGCCCAGCAGTCAAAAGACCCTTGGAAGCATCCCCAGGACTGTAAAATATAAATAAAAACACAGCCTCTCCTTACTCCTGCACCACAAGCCCTAGGAGGTAGCTGGCAGCCCAGCCCTAGGAAGCAGAGATAACCCCTGGCTGGTTGCTTTAATTGGCCAGTGATCTGTGCCTTGTGAATTGGCTTTATTGTCTTTCAACCCAGCTCCAGGACAGCCAGCCCCTCCCCATTGCCTTTCTCCAACTCCAGGAGCCTGTCTGTCTCTAGTGAGGAGTGGAGATTCATATTTAGAGGGAGGGAAAGTCTGACCTGTGTGATGACCTGTAACCAGCTGAAGGCAGCCAGCTTTTGTGGTGTGCTGAGGATGGGGGAGGGAGAGGGGTATCAAAACCTGGTATAGAAATGCCCTAGAGGGACAGAAGCCCCATATTCAGGCGCCAAATTGCTCTTCTAGTTCACAATTCCCAGCAGGCATTTCTAGAATCCAGTGAACAGATCTGAAAAGGAGTGTCCCCAGTCCAGTTACTGACTCCCCAGTGAGGCTGGGCGGGGGTGGGGAGGGGAAGCTCTGCCTGGCTCTGTCTCTGTGTTTCAAAGTCTGGCTATGCTATGCAGTTGTCCCCAGTGGCCTTGTCTTGCTCAATCAGAGGTGGAAAAAGATCACCTCCCGGTGACCTCCCTCAGGCCCCAAGGGATGGGCTGTGTCCAGAACTATGTGGCAGAGCTTCTTTCCAGACCTAGAGAGGCCCAGCTGGCCTGCCTTGCAGCCCCAGCCAAAAACCCAACCCTGACTTTCCTTTTGGGGGACCTGATAGGGAGTCGGGGACATGTGCCTGGAGTGGCCAAAGCCGTCTGTCAGTCTTCATGGCTTTGCAGGACTTTTGAAGAATCAGTACTGTGGCCACCATCCTCCTGGTGGAGCGAACTGTGGCTCTTTGAAGATGAGGACCTTTGGAGACACGTTATCTTGGCCTGATATCCTGGTGGGGCAGAGTGGACCCAAAGGTGTTCAGAGTTTCCTGGGGTTCCTATGAGCTGCAGGTCTGGGGGACATTGCCTCAAGGGGACAGAGGAACAAAGCTGGGCTCTAAAATATATGCTTAGCCTTGGCCAAGGTGCTATGAGGTATGCAGCCCCAGGCTTGCACTGCCCCTCTTTCTACATGTGTCTCATGGTCCACCCCACCTCTGGGTCTACAGGAACTGTCAGGGGTAGACCCAGTGAGATGTAGCATTTCATTCACCCCCAGTTTGGTTGCCCTGTGGTCTGGGCATTCTGCCTTAAGGAGAGTAATAGGGACCATTATTTTTTAATCTGCACATAATATTTGGCTTTTTGTTTGTTTGTTTTTGACATGTATACATGTGTCAATATCGTCTCCCTCACCAACTGGTACAATTTTTAATAAAACCATTTAAGTTTAAAAAAAAAAAGATTTCTACTACATTTAATCCTCCACATTCCAAAGTGCTGCAAAGAATTTGCATTCAAAGTTTCATTCATTTCATTAAAAATGCATGTGGTATTGCTAAACAATATGGGCCATCTTAATGATGAAAAAAATGAAAGAAAGAGATATAAATTCTAGTTTCACAAGCCAGTGGCTTTTTGTAAGTGAAAAATGCAAAATGTGATATTTTCTGATTTGGAGACCTCTGATAGTAATTCTAGCAACAGTATTCCTGAAAGAAAGAGTGCATACACTGGAATCATAGCTCTGCTTTCTAGAAACTAAAGAACCTGTAAAAAACTATCTCATTAATATATGTATATTCTTTCTTACATAAATATAAATAGGGAATAAATATTTGGATTTTAGTGCATTAAGAAGATTAGGTAAGGGGCTGGAATGATAACACAAAGGGTTAATAACATTTGCTGCTCTTGCAGAAGACCCAGATTTACTGAATAGTAACCACATACTGATTTACAAATATTTGTAACTTCAGTTGCAGAAATCCAATAATCTCTTTTATGACTTCACAGTTACCAGACATATATTCGATACAATATACAAATGCAGGAATACATTCATACATGTGCAATATAAATAAATGGTTTTCAAAACCCATTAAATAAATGAGCATTTGAAAATATTCACATGTGGAGCCCAGAGCATATGAGTCTCCTCAATAATAACTATATGTATATTATTAATAATTTCTTTGTAGACAATCAATGCCAATTCAACTTGAAGATTTCAGAATGTGAGTACAGTGTTGCCTGACTCTATTAAGAGAAAAATAACTTAAAATAGTCTCTGGAGAAAGAGTTTCTTCTGAAAATTTGAATATTGAGTAACATTTGCCTAGAATGATAGGTGGGCACCATTTTAACAGTAGGATTGGAAACATGAGGAAAATTAGGTAAAGGAGGGTTGCCATATACAATATTCACTTAAAGGTATCTGAGTAGTCTTTGCATTGGAATATCAAATAACTGTCACAAAGACAAGGATCCACAGAATCTTGTGCACGAATGACATTATTTATCATGTTCTAGTACATATTTCCCACTATATTTTATTTCCTCAAAAATTGACTTTTATTAATCATTTTATGCTACTTACAATTGCTATACCAATCATACAATTAATTTAATTTAAATAATACATAAATCTACAGACTGAGTTCAAAGTAAATAGAGATTACCATCAAAGATTTATAATTACCTTATAATGTTGTGACACTTAAAATATTATTCTCAAAATAGGTATAAGAAACAATGGTCATATTGAAGAAATGATCATTAATATGAATGTATTCCACAGACAAAGATCCTCAGAATTCTATTGCTTGTAAAACCCAAGGAGCAAAATCCAGATTGGAATGAGATTTTTTTAGAACCAAGAAATATCAAAAGGAAATTCCGGGTAACATTAATAAATGTGCCCATATAGCAAATGTTTGATTACTGAATATTTGTCTCTAAAGTTTGTTAGTGCAATATTGGTATACCTAAACATGAGTATTACTCAATGATTAATGTACCTGACATTTTATTGTAAACTGGTTTAACTATATTTATTTTTGTGACCTATGACTATTTCAAATTCGTTGGAAATCAAAAAGAGGAGTAACCTACATCAGAAAATAAAATGCCACTTGGGCTTTTCTTAAAGTCCTAACCAGAAATTCTTAAACACAATAATCCACAAATTATTATAATAAGATTAATTACACATACTATCACTGATTGGCTGGATCCTTTGACAGTAATCTCCAGTAGAGCTACCCATCATTTACGAAGAATAAAATGCAGAGTTTCTGAAGCAAAACACATCATTTTGGCTCTTAGGACCCAATGAGCCTTACATTGTCCTACAGTCTTACACTTTCTGAAAATTCAACTTCTACACAATCTGCTGAGTGAAATGAAATGTTTCATGACATCTGGGGTTAGTCAACTGTGCCTGTGGGTTCCCCTTTGTCTTGTTTCTAGTAAGACACACTGTAGGATCACACCTTATATTACCAGGTACTGAAAATTCCTGCAATATTACACAAATAATTTTCATTATATATTGAAGTGGAAAATTAGCTCATTAAATCAACCAATGGTGTCATATTTTTTAGAATATTTACTTAATGGTGTTAGGAATGTTTTCCTGAACATTTTATGTAAGAAAAGGTGATTACCTTTGTTCTTAATGAATGGTATCTGAAATACATGAGTAATAAATTTTCCTTGGATTCCCGTGAGTCACATTGTCATTATTATGTTCTGTTGAATCTTAAGAACACCAAAAGAAAATGCCAAATATTTTCTCATTAATGGTAAAAACCAATTTCATTTTCATTGGTTTAGCTTTATTTTTAAATAAAATAGTAATACAAGTTCAGAAACAATAGTTTGGTCTGATTGAAATTTATTGAAAAATAATTTATTAAATGAAACTTTTTTCACTTATGTAGACTTGATTGTGAAGTTTTTGTGACCATCTGTTCCTTTGTTATATTCTCCATGGCATCTGTTATATTTTACATGTGAAAATTGGTTAACAAAGTCTTATATATTTGTTTAATGCGTTCTATTTTTCTGTGTAACTAAGAATATTCACTTTTAGTGATGCTGTACTACCCATAATACATTCACTTTTTACTTTGCCTGAGTAGTTCAGAAGAAAACTGACAAACTGCATAATTCATAGAGAAACAGAGCTACAAACTTTGCTGTGGTATTACCATGTTTTTTTTTTTTCTTTAACAATATCTTCTTTAAAAACTGTTGTTGCAAACTAATTTTATGATAAACACAATGGTCAAGTCAAAAGGTGTAAAACATGTTTCCCTTTGACAGAAATCCCTTCTAAGTTACTATCCAGTAAAAAGAAATTCAGTAAATACCAGATATATCTCAAGTGTATCTACTGAAAAATTAAACTACTATAATTAGAAATGCCATCTTAAAAACCAGGAGTATTTAATAGCAGATTTAAGGGGAACTTACGACACTGGTGCTGGTACTGATCGGGCAATTTAGGGACTGTAAAAATCCCTTCTATGAATACAGCAAAGAGTTAGAATTCTCTCTGTTTTGTGACAAATAAATTTGGTAATCTAGATGCAGTATGATGGTCAGGCCAGTTTAGGTCTGTAAGGCACAGGTAGATCTTAAGCCTAGTGATTGGATTTAACAAATATTTTTGTGTTATCTTTTCCTATGATAAATCTCAAGTAAAGAATATTTGCTACCTTTAAAAAATATGTGACAAGATGGGAAAATGTATTACTATATTAATTACATGGGAGTTCTACTTAAGTTTCTGGCCTCATAGATTCCTATTTGTCTTATTTACTCCTTGGTTTGGAAAATCAGTTTTTCAGGATGCCAGTTAGACATCAGAAAGACTCTGGTATTCTTTCATAAAATTCTGTGATACCAAAAACTTAAAACTGTATTCAAGTTAATTCATACATCCTCTGTCTCTCAAACATCATTACTTGCATTAGACATGATCAGATTGTTTTGAATAATGTAATAACTTATTTCTTGGGTCAGTATAAATTATCTGTTAACCTCTATGGTCATCTGTATCATCCCTGGTCCATCACTCAAATTCCTTTACAAGGAAGTGAGAGAGACCAGTGAGTAAAGCTTTGACTTAATGTATATTGAACATGGGGGCAGCATCTTGAGAGCTCAGAGACCAACTGGCCACTGGTACATTAACAAAGATGTTTCAGTCAGGGAACAAGCTTAAAGGGGGTGAGAAAGCATTCCTCTGTAGTCTGAGCATTGATACATACTGAATGACTCTCTTTCTTACTGAAGTAGAAGACACAAAATTACATTGGGAATCATATAATGTTTAACTAATAAAATTATAGGAAATATAGAAAGTATAAGAGCCAATATTAAAGAAAAATATAAAATACATATGGCATATAAACACATAAAATTTATTAAATAAATGAAGTGAGCATAAAATAAAATCTCAGAACATCAAGAGTTGATGGAAAACATGAGTAAGACACTATTTCTTCAACATATATCAAAATGAAAATCTTCTCAAGGTTGAACTCATACATGGGAAACATTCTGGAGCCAATATTAATCTATTAAAATGCTTAAATTTTATATTATGTTCGAAGTAACCAACTAAGCATATATAATTTAAATACGTGGTTACTAGATTAAAAACACTAATATACATTTATGAGTATTAAGCACTGTCTAGATATTGGTTGAAATTAAGTGGAATAATAGGTAAACTGATTTGGGATATGGGAGGATTGATATCTAAGTAGTAATTTAATTGATGCTGCAGACATCAAATTTCTAGAGGCAGGGGTGTTATGGCAGCTAACTTAAAACAAAAGTAAGGTTCACATAAACTTCCCTTTTAGTGTATAATATTAAAGGTTAACCATTTAGCAATAATTGCTGAGATTATTGATATAACTTAGAATCAATTTTTCATATTTTAATTATCTGTAAACATTCAATTCTTAAAAATTAATTAATAGATTCATACTAACTTTTTAAATATTTTATGTTTTGTTATTTACTAGTTCTTAATGCCACTGCATAATAATTATACTTGATCATAATAAAAAATACCTACACTATACATTGATTAGCAAAAGTAGTTTGATTTAACTTTAGTCATCTAGCACTATCTACACAATTTTTTCTCAAGTATATTTTACACGAGGACCTACATTTGCATTTGCACAAACAATTTTGGCAAGAAAGTATGTTATCTAATTTCCATTTTAGAAATTAAGAAAATTCCAGAAAAACCACATGGATAGTATGGAAATAAATGTCTATACTTGAATAATAGTATGTGTTTAGTTTGGTGTTTGCTGTGTGTGTGTGTGTGTGTGTGTGTGTGTGTGTGTGTATGTGAATATCCACCCTGTCATTGGATATGTGACTGCTAACTTACCTAAATTTTCTCTATCAATGTTACAAATGGATTATATTTCTCACAATTTGTATTTCTCTTAAATGTATTAGTATTATTAAGAATAATAGTTGCCCTGGGGGTCCATATTACTGCTGGGGCCATTCTGAACTGAGTGAGGGGTGTGTGCTGCCACCAGGGCCAAAGTGGCTTTTGGGCCCTAACTGTTCCTGAGGGCATGTCTGGGTCTGTGGTCCTGCTGCAGCTGGGGTCTGTGGAGATGTCCATGGTTATTCTTAGAATGAGGATCATTAGAACCAAGCTGTGCTGAACCAGACCTGCCCTTTACTGACATGAGATTGTTTGTACTGTCCCTCTCAGCAGACGAGCTAGCCCTATCTCTAAAGGGGAGAGCTCACTGCCACCCACCCCTACTCTGCACTAGAGAAAGATGACCCCAATCCTCACCATAAGTATGCACCTGGGAAGCAAACTAGAGCTGACCCTGTAGTCACAGACACAGGTGAGCCATTCCTGTTATCATGAGAGCAGAATTACTGACCACCCCTACACTGTCTGCCATGCGGTAGTCTGGGTAAGGGAAAGATGTCTCCCCAAAACATCACTCATTACCATCTGTAGCAGGTGAGAGAGCTGGCTCTGAGGTCAGAAGAGTAAGAAAGCTAGCTCTGACCCTCACTGACTCTAATACAGGAGAAAGCAGCCTCTGCATCACCTCTGGGCAGCACACTAGAGTTGACCTTATTGCTAGATGCAGATGAGGCAGCTCTGAGAGCCTGAGAGAAGCAGAGCTGACACCACCCGACCCTTTATGCAGCCTCCAAAATAAGGAGAGAGGGCACTGTACCTCTCCTGGCAATATGAGTGAGGCAGGGAGCTGAATCTGAGGGCCCAAGAGCAGGAGAACTGGCCCTGCTCCTTGCTATAGGCACCATTGGGTGAGCTAGCTAAGGCAATGCTGGAGAAACTTTCTGGGTAGTGACAAGGCAAAGTCATCATACTGACCAACCCAGCTACCACACAGGCCCTCATAGCCCATACCAGGGCTATGTGTTGGTCTCCATCAATATCTAACAAATCTATGAAACTATTGGAGCATGTGAAGGGTGCTAACATAGATTCTAGGCAGCAGGACCTTTGTGAAACAGGACAACAGGATATCCAAGAGAAAACTAATGAGAGCCTATTATCTCTAGTTTCTAGCAGAAACTAGAATCCTCAAGCTAGACCAAAGACTCATAGCAATGAACACTTACAAGATGCAGGGATTAAGGAGTAAACTGTGATTCACAGGGCTACACTACAGCTTCCAACATAGTCTTTTGATTTTTGTTTTTGTTTCTGTTCTCAGTTTTATTTGTTTGTTTGTTTTATTGAATTTGGTTTTGTTTGGGGGGGAAATGCAACAGCAGACGGCAGACAAGAGGGGACCGGGAGATTAAGTGGAATCAGAATGCATGATGAGAAATACACAAACAATAAAAGTTAAAAAAAAATAAAGAATAGAGTAAGGCTTTCCCTTGTGTTGTTGTTTTGGTTCAGTATCCAAACCCAAACTCTAATTAATACCCCTGCATTTGATAATTACCCAAAAGTTCATAGCTTCAACTCTGTTGTCAGCATAGGTTTCTAGAGCAGTGATTTTTAGAATGTCTTTGGAAACTAACATTTCTGATATATAACTTCCTTTTATGAGAGGAAAACCTCATCTAAATAGGTTCCTTTTTAACCAAGTAAATATATCAATTTATAATGCTTAAATAAATTTGTCATGTAAAATGCATGTTTTATTTTCTCCACTTTTATTGAAAATAGACTATTTTCTAGTACAATATATCCTTATTACAGATCCCACTCCAAGCCTTCCTCCAAGATCCATCTGGGTCCATTCCCTTCATTCTTCTCAATAGGAAAAAATAGGCTTCTAAGAAATAATAGGATATCAAAACAAAATATAACAGAATTAGACAAAAATATTCACATCAAATTTGGACAATACAGACAAACAAAAGGTAAAAGGTCCCAAAGAAAGCATAATGAGTGACCCACTTCTTTACATACTCAAGATCCCCACAAAATACTAACCAGACTCTGATGTGTGCAAGTCCTGTGTGTTTGCATTCACATGAGCTTTGCTCAGTTTAGTAGGCTTCATTCCTGGTGTTCTCCATTCCCTCGGAGACTTAAATTTTTTCTGCCTCCTCTTATGCTCTGAACACAGAATATTGCTTCTCTGATTTCTCTCTCAGTGTGTTTACCATTTGATGTGTGTAGGGAGGCCTCCTATTTCTGTGTGTTAATTTTTTACCCTGCTATGTTGCTGAAAATCGGCTGTAGAAGATTCCTGGTGGGTTTTTGACTGTCTTTAATATATAAAATCATATCATTTCTAAATAAAGATGCTTTGCCTTCTTCCTTTCCTATTTATATCCCCTTGATCTTCTCCAGTTGTTTTATTGCTCTAGCTAAGAAGCATTGCTTTGAGTAGGACTGGAGAAAAGGGATAAATATTCTTGTCTTGTAACTGACATTAGTGGATATGATTCAAGTTTCTCTCCACTTAGAATGATGGTGGTTATTGTATGTTTTATCTTTCACCTTGTTCATGTGTTGGAGTAAGTTTATTGATTTTCAGAAGCATAACTATCCCTTTATTTCTAAGATGGAGCCAACTTGATCATAGTGGATACTCTTTGGGACACTTTATTGAACTCAGCTTGAAAGTGTCTCATTACAAATTTTCTCTTAAGAGAAATTAGTTTATGATGTTTCAATACATTTATTTTGTACTGATTAGGTCTTTGTTTTTAACACAATATTTTTATTTATTATTAAAAAATTTCATATACTGCACACGGATCACACTTGCTTCCCATTCCTCCCAGGTCCTTCCCTCCCACCCTTGTACCATCACCTCCCAATTGAAAAGAAATATACAATTCATGCATTCTTCCTCTCTCACTTTATATATATGTGTGTATACAGTTACAGATAATCCTACAATCCATATGCATGGAAAGTATTAAAATCATCTGTCTTTTTTAAGCTATTGAAAAAAATTGAAGAAAACTGATTTTAATATATTTTGAAAAAAATCTAATATGTGTACACTTATATATATATATGTATATATGTATATTAAAATATATATGCTCAAACAAACAAACAAAAATGGCAAAATAACATTGGTCATATCAACAACACTCCAGGGTTTTGATGTAAGCTCTTAGTGCTATGACATTTCTGTTAAAACTGCCTTCACTGTGTCACATAGATTTTGCTATATATTACATTTTCATATTCTTTAAATTTTAAGACATTTTTAATTTCTTTCATGATTTATGCCTTGGTTCAGTTTTTATTCTGTAGACAATTATTCAGCTTCCCTGAGTTTGTGCTTGCTCTGGCCATACATATATCCACACTGAAAATATACAGAGACATATAGTGTGCCCCATGTATTGCAAGTTTTAAGGCAAAGTCTTTGGGTAAGATAGAACCCTATGGGTAATAAATAATGTTCCATAACTTGTCATAAAAAGAAAATGGCAATACAGGGATTATATATGTAATTACTAGTCAAGGTGAAATGATGAATATATAAATGCTACAGGTGATTTTTATATTAGTAAGAATACTTATTTAATTTCATAGAAAATTGGTACCCAGAGGCTTTATTAAATGTAGGATACACACTACAATTTGTATATAAAACAATGCCTCTTGAAGATTAATACGCAGATTCTTGTAGATTTAAAAAAAAATTGTTGGTATCAATTTTCTAGATTTGTAACTATAAAACAAAAACAATATAATTTCATACATAGACCATAGACATAATAATTTATAGCACAGAAATATCAAATTATAAAAGAATGGGTATATGCTATATGTCTCCAGACAAAAACAAAGTAACACCAACTCATCAAATATATTTTCAAAGTATTTCAAAAATATTTTAAAAATAATTTTTGATTCCATAGTATCTGAGTTTTCATGTTAAACAACTCTTGTTCTTACTTTTTTCAGAGACAGTGCTCTATAAAGGACAGGAGAAAGAAAAGCTATGAATATATTATAAGTTCATATTGACCAACTTTATCTTTCCCTCAGATATTAATAAAAGGACAAATATAGTTATTCTATTTCTCTTGTTTTCAGTAAGAGTGGAAATAGCCAAAGGGAAATAAAATTTACAAGAGGCACAAAAGTCAAAACATAATCCAGTTCTAAATTTGTGATAACTTGGTTGTGAAATCTCTATCTTTAATCCCAGAAGAAATGTTTAAGCAATCATTTATAAGCCCATATGCCTTGAACTCAGCTTATTCAGTAAATAGGAGAAATAAAGGAAGAGAGTTGTTTACTCTGCATCCCTTTGGTAGTATTTTTCAAATATTTTTGTGCATAAGAATTACATGAAAAACTTGTTAAATACCCTATCCTCTACAAATTATGTTAGAGTTGGCATTGATATTGCCCAAGATACTCATCTTAACAAGTTCCCTAATGGTTCTTATTTGACACCAGACCAGGTCTGAGAAACACTACAAGAGCTAAAGAAATAATCAGGACTTTCAACCTATGCTCTTGGATGTAAGAATATTCCATAATTCCAGTGAAGTTCTTGAAATCAAATTTTCATATATTTATGAAATTTAATATATCAATTACATGATGTAATTGATGTAAGAGATTGACAATACTTGACAATAAAGCAGAGCAGACATAATGTATGTTAAGGAATGTTATGTGAATATGCCCTACCAAAACTTAATGCTATGTGTACATACTCAGCCTTTATATGATAGTGTGAGATCATATAATAACATTTCTGTGGTAAGATTATGTGATGTGGAAGAGATAGCACTATTTTATACAAAAGGATTATCTGGGAGTTCTAATGAGAATCTAATAATTAAAAGGCGATTAAGTAATTAACAGGGAAGCAGTATTAAAAAGTGGATACAATGAAAGAAATGATGACTCTCATGCCAAGTGTGACAGAGGTGGATAACATAGGACACCACAAATGTTGTATGCTGCTCAAAATTATGCCCTGGAATTTAAAGAATATGGACATTTTTGGTTTACAGAATTTCTCCTGTAACACTTTTGAACTGTGGAGCTGTAGTAAGTGAAACCTGGGTAAAAAGAAGCTATTGTATATAGTATATGGGGCGGGTGTAGTGGATACGGGAGTAAGGGGGGTACATGTAAGTACATGCACGTGGCCAAACCCACATTCAAAATGGGATACCAGCCTCAGGAACTACCCACTTCATTGAGATGTTTAGTATAGACCACCCTCCAGTTAAGGCCACACATCAAAGAATATGTTGGTCACGAGGACTGGACTTGATGTGTTAACAATAAAGAGGACACATTTGGGTGGGATGGGGAAAGGGAACAGATGTAGGATAATCATAGTAAAAATACATTGTACAAAATTCTCATTGAACTAATGAAAATGAGAATTATATTCATGTGTGTTAACATTACATTGAAACCTAAAATACATGTCATTATTAGACTTTAATTTTTGCCAAATAATAATTACATCATAATGGTATAATGACAAGCTTAAAATAGTGGACTCAAATAAAGGCTCCATTAATAAATATATGCATACATACTTTCAACTGATTGATAGGACAGCTAATAGTAAATATGTCAAGAGAATAATCTTTCCAATAAATGGTGCCAAGGAAACTAGAAAGTCAAAAGCTATACTGATGTTGTAGTCTTGGCCACACAAACTCAACTCAGAAGAAATGAGCATAGGGAGACTGGACTCCTTAGACATGGTTGATGGGAATGAATAATGTTGTGACCTCTGTGGAAATAGCATAAATTATGCTCAAGTACTTAAAAACATCATACAATATTATGTGGTAAATCCTGGCATTTTTTTAGACTGCATAAAAGGAAAATAAGTTTTGATACACAAATCTGTTATCTCCATCCCAATCTGAGTGTGTAACTTTTTTCTCTCATATTGAGAACAATCAACTATGAGATGAATTCTGAGCAAAAGAAAATGTATAAATAATCAATGCTAAATAATTCAAAACAATTCTGCTTTTCCATCTATGCATAAATTATTTCTATTTATGAAAAAATATTAAAGACATTAATCCCTATTATTTACCATCATTCAAAATTATTATTCAAAGTAGAAACAATTTTTTTGAAATTGCCTTTTTTCAGACAACTAAGTAGCTGCAAAATAAAAAGATATTCCATTTTAATACTGAAGAGAATTTAAAGTATAATTATGATGAAAGAGTTTTGGGAGAGCAAAATCTGAACAACATCATATACTCTAAAACTGTTAAAAATATTTCACATTTCACATAATAAATGAGTTTCTTCATTGTAATTGTAAATATATTTTTGTAAGTGCATATTATTCCTTAGGGTCCTATAAAGTCAGCATCAAATAAATGGCATATGTAAATGGTACTTTTTCAAAGAAAATAGGAAAATAACATTTATAGCTTCCTTTAAAATGCAAATGTTTCATTTTACATATTGCCATATAGTTTTAGATCTGTTCTCAAAGCACTTATTCTGTCTGGGTCACAAGTGAACTGTGGTCAAGTTATGAAAGGTGAATTTTAATCCATATTTGAAAAAAATATGCTAATGCTATTTGAATTGCCTTAAAAGGAAAAAAATGGCTCATTTCATGGAGTATCTTTTGTAAAACTTCTCATATTTCAAAATGTTCAGTCAGCCTAGGTGTCATTTAATACTATAATTTACAGTGATTCATATTTAATCTTACAATCACAGTTTTCTATTGATGATGAATTTCTTATTATTATCAACTCTTGAAAAGTGACAAAATACATTAGGAGATGTCATAGGCTTTGTCACATATGACTACAAATGGTTGGTGTAATTCCTCTTACTGATTTCCTTGAACATTCTCACCAAGTGTAAGTTTATGTTATCTCTTACTTTAAGTAATGTCTAACTCTGTAACCTAAATTTTCTAATAGCATGCAGCAGAGGGGTTGTGTTAGTTCTGAGCCTTAAGAAATCTCCATGCTTTTGTAAAGGGTGATGTTTCTCTGATTTCTTTCCTTAGTGCATTTTTCATCTGTAGACAGTAGGGCTACTGATTTTTTTAAATTAATCTTGTATCCTGCCACTATGCTGAAGGGTTTATCAGCTGTAGGAGTTCTCTGGTACAGTGTTTTAGGTCACTTATGTAAACTATCATATCATCTACAAATAGTATGAGTTTGACTTCTTCCTTTCCAATTTGTACCCCCTTGATCTCTTTTTGTTTTCTTATTGTTCTAGCTAGAACTTCAAATACAATATTAAAGAGATATCAAAAGTGGACAACCTTGCCTTGTTCCTGATTTTAGAGGTACTACTCAGCAGACAAAAACAAAACAAAACTAAACTAAACAAACAAACAAATAAAAAATGAAATCTTGAAATTTACAGACAAATGGATGGAAGTAGAAGAAACCATCCTGAATGAGGTAACCCAGTCAAAAAGACAAACATAGTATGTACTCACTCATATACGGATATTAGACACAGAACAAAGGATTACCAACCTACAGTCCATATCTCCAGAGAAACTAAGAAACAAGGAGGACCCTAACAGAGACATCCATTGTCCCCTGCAGAATGGGAAAGGAACAAGAGCTCTTGAACAAACTGGGAACTGAGAGAGCAGGGAAAGAGGTAGGAGAAAGAATAGGGGAGAAGAGGAGAGGAGAGAAGGACATAAGGGAGTGGGAAGAATGAGTCAGGAGATGAATAGAGGAGAGCAAGAAAAGAGATAACTGTATAGAGGGAGCCATTATAGGTTTAAAGAGAAATCTGGCACTAGGGAAATGTCCAAAAATCTACAAAGATGACCCCAGCTAAGAATCAAAGCAATACATCAAATGCCCTTCCATGATAATGAGATTGATGGCTACCTAAAATTCCATCCTAGATTCTTCATCCAGTAGCTTATGGAAGCAGAAGCAGACACTCACAGCTAAACACTGAGCCAAACTCCTGGAACTCAGTTGTAGAGGGAAGAGTGATGAATAAAGGAGTCAAGACCATGCTGGAGTAACCCACAGAAATAGCTGAACTGAGCAAGTGGGAATACATGGACACCAGCCACACAGCTGGGGAACCAACAAATGACTGAACCAGAAAGTAGGTGACAGTTCGGAGACCTGGGCAGTCTATGGGACCTCTGGCAATAGAACCAGTATTTATTCCAAGTGCATGAATGGACTTTTGGAGCCCCTTCCCCAATGGAGGGTTACTCTCTCAGCCTAGGTACATGGGGGAGGGCCTAGGCCCTGCCTCAAATGATGTGACCAACTTTGATGATTTCCCCATAGAAGGCCTCACTCTCCCTGGGAAGTGGGAAGGGGAGGTGTGGGAGCATGGGAGGATGAGAAGGAGAGAGAACTGGGATTGATATGTAAAATAAGACAATTTCTAAATTAAATTTAAAGAAAGGAAATCTGCATGCTTTTTCTTTTCAGTTTTGTTTTTGTCATATTCCTGGAAAAACATATTAAGTTGGTCAGAGAATTACACATGTGTTCACATAATTGATAGTATTCCAGACTTTGATGAAATTGTGAAGCAAAACTAAGAATACACATAATTGGAGTATTTTCTGAATTATGTAGTAAAATATATAAAGAAATATGTTAACGAATAATAGAATGCTATCTACAAAAGTGTTTTGTAGTGTAATGGATTTAATTTGGACAAAATATAAAATTAATTTAATAATCAACATTGTGTACTAGAAAACTGTGTTAATACTTTAAATATGGTAACAAAACTCGGTAACTTACCACTGTTATGACAAAGAATGTGGGGGACCTTGGCAGATTCCATGGCAGGCAAGGGGCAAACATGTCAGAAAGACGGAGCTTAAGTGAAAAGTTTTATTAGAAAGGTAAGGAGGACAAAGGAAAAAGAAAATAAGGAAAGAGATACAGAGACAGAGTTGTTGTCTAAAATGAAACTTGTTCTGCTCACCATTAATTTTCATGCTGTCAAACATGGTACTAAATGTAGAAAAGAGAACATTACTCTTATTACACAGTAATATTTTAATAATTATGTTAATAATATAACAACAAATTTATAATAATTATATACATTATTAACAATGTATTGTAATATGATAATTATTTGACATTTTAATGAATTTGTGAGCATATATGTGTGTATATAGATGCATGTGGGTGTATTAAATGACATATCACATATGAATAGTATACATTCTATATGGATGCATATTATGTACACACATACTACATATTATCACATATAAATGCATATTTTAAGAATACCATTTTAATAGTATGTAAACATTATTTGACTAATGATAAAAGTGTAGAGAAAATATGTAAAAAAGTATATTTTGATATGTAACTGATTACACGTATTGTTCTGACTAGTTTTATGTAAACTTGTCATAAACTAGAGTCATCTGAGGGAAGGGAATTTCCATAAGATTCATCTATGGGAGCCTATCTTGGGCAGCCAGGAGAAAACCTGCTCAGTGTCATTAAGACAGAATGGGAGGCCAGTTGTGATGGCACATGCCTATAGGATTGCTGAAGAAAGCAGAGGCAGGAGAATCATGAGTTTGAGGCCAGTGTGGGCTACACATTTTGCCAGGCATTAGTGACACGTGCTTTTAATCCCAGTACTCTGGAGGCAGAAGCAGACAGATCTTTATGAGTTCCAGGTCAGCTTGGTGTACAGAGCTAGTTCTAGGACAGGCTCCAAAGCTACAGAGAGACATGCTGTCTAGAAAAAAAAATGTATCAAACAAAAAGAAGAAGAGGAAGAAGAAGAGGAGGAGGAGGAGAAAGAAATAAAGAAAAAGAATGAAAGAATGGGAGGAGTGTTCAGGCACTACTATTATGGTGAGCATGCATGTGGTGTGGTATGGGAGAGAGAGAGAGAACGATTGGTTCATGTCCTCTGGAGAGAGGCAAATATAAATAGGTGAAAGTGTTGAGGAGCAGGCTGAGGTGGGTGATTTATCAGGGTCTGGGCTGAAGCAAAGGCCCGTGTCTAGACCATTGGCCTTGCTACAGCCACAATGGCCATGGCTTCTATTACCATCAAAGGCCAAGACTAAAGGGTGGCACAGAGTTGGCCCTGCGCCTCAGTGGCTACAACACCAGGGAGAACTGGCCCTGGCCCTCGCCCTCACCAACAGCAGCAGCCGTCAGGACAGCAGGTCCTACATCTTACATGGGCAGCATAATAGAGCTGACCCTATTCAAACGGGTATGGGGGAGCTGGACCTCAGTGGGAGAGTTGTCCCTGCCCCTCACCAGCTGCAGTACTCAGAAGAGTGGCCTCTGCACCTCTTCTGGACAACACAGTAGAGCTGATGCCTGGTGGGTACGAGTGTGTGAGCAGCCCTGACGGGGTGAAAGCAGGAGACCTGGTGTGCCA
Source organism: Phodopus roborovskii (assembly GCF_943737965.1). NCBI lineage: Eukaryota > Metazoa > Chordata > Mammalia > Rodentia > Cricetidae > Phodopus > Phodopus roborovskii. The sequence goes on from NW_026126470.1 coordinate 4,947,165, forward strand.
CTTGCTCATTGGGCTTAGTGAGAACTAGGCGGGGCAATGCTAGAGAGCTGGTGGTGAGGACGGTAGAGAGCTGCTGGTGTACTGACCAACCCTGCAATCACCCAGGCCCAGAACCAGGGCTTTCAGTTGGCCAACCCCAACACCCACCCCATCTATGATCTTCTAGAGCAAGTGAAAGGGCCAGACCTGCAGATCCAAACCTGCATGATCTCCATGACACAGAATAACAACAGGATATCCAAGAGGAGTCCCAGTGAGTATCAAAAGGATAGCAGAAACCAGAGTACTTGAACCAGACCAATGACTCTTTACAATGAACACCTGCCAGTAAAGAGTTGTGGACTAAAGGTATACTCTGTGACTCACTGTGTCACCATGAAGCTTACAAGACTAGATATTTCTTTTCCTTTTTCATTTTTGTTTTTCTTAAATTCTCTTTTATTTGGGGGGCATGCGTAAGCAGAGGACAAATTTGAAGGGACAGGAAGATGAATGGGATCAGGATATATGATGTGAAAGCCACAAATAAATAAATAAAAAGTTAATAAAAAATTCGGCTATAGGGCATTTTCTTAGTTAGGGATTGATGGGGGAAATTTCGGTCAACTGTATATTTTGCTATCCTTGGGCTGTTGTTCCTAGAAGCTATAAGAAAACAGGTTTAGAAAGCCATGATAATAAAGCAGGAAAGCAGTACCCCTATATGGCCTCTATGTTCTTGCCCTGATTGAGTACCTGCCCTGCCTTCTTTCAATATTCTAGTATGGATTTGGAAGTATAAGCCAAACAAACCCTTTATACCATAACTTGCTTTGGTCATGGTGTTTCATCATAATAGTAACCCAAACAAACATACATATACTGTATTAATATGCGTAATCTGAATACAATAAAAAAATACTTTTTAGTGAAATAATATTAGTCATGAAGGAAAAATACCTCTATTTTTTATTAGCACTTGGAATTCTTGGCATTCCCACTGGAGGGATTCTGACTTAATATTTTTCTGACTGTAAACCCAATGCCTTCTGTAGATGCTGAGAATAGTGAAATTAAAATTAATGTAATGAAAACTAATTGGCTTCCATTCAGTCAGTCACTTTTAATAAAGACCTCCACTAATTAATATGGGCTTTCACTCAGTCACTTTTTATAAGGTCAGTGTTTTCTGTAATTCTATAGCAAGATATATGCTTTTGAAGAATTGTGAATCCATGTACCATGCACAAAGGCCCTTATGTAACTTTGTAGGAAGTGTATGAAGTCCTCATGATCAACATGAAAATAGTGAAAAAAAATTCAATGAGAGTAGCTACTGCAGAAAACTTTCTAGAAGATAGTCCTTGCTTACTTAATGGAAACAGTACTGGAAATAGTTTGCCTGGGGTATAATTTGAATGACAGAATGTGAATGTATCTGTTCTGGAGATACCAGAAGTATGTTCTGGTACACAAGGAGTAAGATGCCGTTCTAAGAGATGAAGCCTCAGAGTCAGATATTTTTATTTAGAATCAGTTGTTTCCAGCTGGTTTTGAACATGTCTATTAATGGACTTAAGGCAATTGGTTTATTAAAATAAAATGAAAACAAAGGTACATACTTTCTAAAATATATTGCAAAACAAAAACAAAAAACATTTCTATTTATATGACTAAATTTCATTTTATTTACTGAATAAGCTGAAGCACTACAAGTTTTAAACTGTTGAAATTATGCCATTAAATACTTCAGTATTTCCTTTACAATGTTTTCTCAACTTGGAGGATATAGTCATGAGATTTGTACCAAAATTGTTTATCTTGCTTATGTAGCATTAACAATCTTCTTTAAAATATATGGTTTATTTTATATACATTTCCTTTAAGTCTTTTGTAAGGGTAAGGAATTATTTACTTCTACAGATCTTGACCCAGGGATTATCAGTAAATGGAAGTTTTATTTAGAAATAAGTCAGTTCTGGACATGTAATTATTAGCCATACAACATTTTGATCAAAATAGTTTTGGGACATGGAAATTCATTGAAATCAGCATCCATTCTCTGTTTCACAACTAAAAGGCATACAGTGAAATGAGTGAATGTAAAATATTATGGACTATTTTACCTCTATTTTAATAACTGATATCTAAGAGGACAAGCTATTGTTCATAAAATACATTGCAGATCCCAGAAATTCAGCAGGAATGTAATTAATGTGACTTTGATCAAACATTTTACAAGACAGAAATTTTTAATTTGACTTTACAAGTCACCTTTTACACTATGATAAACTCAAACACAAAACTACTGAATGGAAATAAATATAAGGACAGAGAATAAATTTTGAATAAACAATCATATGCACATATATTTGCCTTTAACTTCATTTTTATAGAATATATAACTACATATAAGTATATCCAATTTAGATAAAGACAATTAAAAGAGAAAAAGAATAAAAATTGAAATAACACGCTATGATATTATAGAAAAACATTTCAGTGAAAAAAAGGGGAAAAAAAATCAGTGTTCTCAAGGAAACAAAATGCACCAGTCTCTTATATTTCCATCTTAAGGACAAACACAAATTTAAAAGATGCTTGATTCTCTTTGCTAATGGTTGAGGTTACTCTCACTTTTCCTTGTCATTTGCTTTAGGAAACTGTAAATATTTTCTTCCTTTGGGATTTATACAGTTTCTTTGAGGACTAATTTTGCAATGTAATAATTTTATCATACAGGTGTGTCTTTCCCAGGGGCCGTAAATATTTCTCAAAATAAATGCAAGGTGAAGCAGTACCCACAACCCTCATTTCCTGTGTGCATCTTTCATCTGCATAGGTACTTCTACAGATATTGCCTTTCCCCCTCTAGATAAAGCCAAGGTTCTCAGTCAATTTTAAGTAAAGTTGAAATCACCTGTGTTTGACAGACAGCACCAGCAAAGTATGTTTACTTGAGAATTAACTACTACCCATCCTGTAAAGACTTAAAATCAGTTACATCTGCTTCTGTAGATCAAAGGTTACAATTTCCATTGTTTCAAGGGTTTCCTGAGATATTTACCACACTTTTGCTTTACAGTTTTTCATAAAAAAAATAAAAGTGTTCTCCTGCATTATGAAGGTTTTGAGGTTGGGAAAAGATTTGCTCTTAAATCATTTACCTAGTGAAATTGTGCCAACTTCAGATCCTCATTGGTAGGAGGCGCAAAAGGGTTTTTTTTCCCCCACAGAGAAGCCTTAGGAGAACCTACAATGCTGGACACACAGAATTGTTTATTCGCGGGCAAGAATCTAATAAGTGTTAGCTTCACAGAAAGCTGTTGTGGAATTGCTTCCTAACATGGTTATCTTTGCTTGAACTTTATGGCTGTAGACTTTTCTACACTCTCCCCTAGACCATTATAGTAAATTTGTTTTTCTCTGTCAATCTAGACAACCTATGTTTATCATCTTTTTGAAGAGATTTGGTGTAGTCATAGCAGATCTGTATTTAACGTACTTTGTCCTCAAGGAGGTTTATGCATGCTTTGTTGTGTACATGTATTGAGTTAAGTATTACCTGAATAATTTTTACTAAATGGTGCTGTACTTAAATATGCCTAAAATAAACCACTCAGAATCAGACTCCTGACATTTGCACAAACACTAGACATTGATTCATGTTAAGACAAAATTCCTTTTTGTTTCTCATGGCTGTTCATTCTGCTGGTCATGAAGTTTGCATGGACCCAAGCATTCATTAACAATGTACACTACCGGATGGGGTAACTGGTCTGAGGGACATAATGCATACAGATGAGAGAGATTCTCATATTCCACAAAAATGTGCCCGAACAAATGGCAGCCTGGAAGGAGATACTATGAGAAGTGTGACCTTAGGGGAAGTGATTATATTATGATCCCTGTGCCTATGTGAATGAAATTAGTGTCTTTACAAAAGGGAACAAAGAGAGTTGTCCTGGCCTTTGTGACCAGAGGACATAGGAAAGAAAGAAACCATCTCTGATATGCTGCCACTCGCTTGAGCACAGAATTCTGATCTTTTAGAAATGGGAAATAAATAAGAGGTCAAAGACAAGAAGGGAGGAGAAAGTGTTGTCTATTTACACAACATGATAAGGACAGTTGAAGAGGGAATTGCCTGTACATGGCATACCATCAAAAGTGAACCCAGTGACGATTAACAGAGTATTTTTCAGAACACAAATTATACATAAATTTGGTATTCTAGCTTTATAACAAAAATATTACATTTTCAGTATGTGACATTTATGGTAGAAAAATGATATTATCAATAACATTTACTAAAATTATCCCATTTGCAAGTTAAGAATTTGGGGGGGGATTTCATTTCCTCTTCCTCTCCAGAATTATTTCCACTTCCATCTCAAAATTAAGCTTTAATTTATGAATAAATAATGAGCATATTCAGGAATTACAGGAAGCAGATTATTCTCCACAGTTGTTCGGGTTTGAGCTAAGATTATGTGAGGATATAATGTATTTGTGACTCTGGTATGGAAACATTTGTTTTTGATAGTCCTTGGGACGGAAATTTGGAATGCAAATGCCAGCAAATGTGGGTAGGAACACAGGAATGCCTGCAACCTTCCTCAATCTCTGAAGAACAGTTAGAAAAAATCAAGTTTCCGTGCCTCCGATGTTTTTTCTGGAAAAAAAAAAAGGAAAGAAAAATAACATTGATGTAGTTTATATAACCTTGAGCATGCCAGCCTTTGAATCAAGCATTCTCACCGAACTGTAAACTTGTAACTCTCTTATCAAAGGAGCGGTAATAATAAAAATAAGCCTTGTGGTGCAGTTAGTACACTTTTTCTCTCCTGTCTGAGTTCCCTGGTTTTCCATTTCAGTTCCTTCGTGACAGTTGGGAGAGATGATTTGGTTGCCCTGACATAATTAAACTTTAAAACTATTTCATTGTTAGTTACTTTAAACTAGACAAAAAACACTATGTATTTGTTTTACTATATGAATTCAGTGCTAGTTATAAACAAGTATTTGAAGATGATAACAGGGAAGTACAAAATGCAACTTGATAGAAAGCTAGTAAGCTCAGCTGGTCTCCACTATGAAATATCAAAACAATGAACCAAAATTCACAAACTACAGGCTTCAAAATTTGGGGACCTGATAACACAGATCTTCAGCCCAGGGTTTTGTGAGAAGACCTTTTGACTTGACAAAATTAGAGGAAAATTATGAATGCTACTGACCCTGCATTTTCAAAACATATTCTTCCTTGGATTAGAGCATGATAAACAGTACATGTTAGCAGTCCAACAACTCCCAAATATTTGTTTCCCTTGTACTGGAATTGCAAGCATATACTACTAAATCTGGTTTATTTTTAATACAAGTTCTGGGGGATCAAATTCAAATCTTCATATTTTCAAGGCAAGATATCTCTTCCACCTTTTCCAGATAGTTTTCTGAAGAAACCTATTTTAGGTAATTAATTATATAATTAATAAAAATGTGACGATGAAATGTTCAACAAAATACTGGGTACATATGAGCTTTAGGTTGCTATAAATGTTTTTCATTACCCTTGTTTTATATTACTGAATAGCATCAACTTCTTTAATTACAAATAGTAGAAGCACAGTAAGCTACTGAAACAGCAGCCTAAGCATTCTCCTCAATTTCTGTCATTGTGTGTTGCTAGATGCCTCTAATTGGGAAGGATAAACTGACAACAAAGAACAACGTTTTGTCTAAGCAGTTTCCATGACTGCAAGACATAAAAAGCTAACAACCAACATCTCTCTCTCTCTCTCTGCCTCACACACACACACACACACACACACACACACACACACACATTTCAAAACCTAGCTATTTTTCTGTCCAGTCACCTCTACAACCCCAATTTCATTGAAACACAGAAGCTCTCTTTCTCATTGTCTAATATCAGAGACCTTCTTTATTACATTAGAGCAAGATTGTAGATTGTATTTGCTCAGATATGCTAAAGGTCTGGACTTTTACCTTTCAAGGCACATTTTAAAAATTTAAAATATTAAAATGTATTTGAAAAATTAAAGTTACACTCATATCAATAAAATAAAAATTATGAAATTACTATTGACATCTATAAAGGGAGTGGAGTTTAAAAGGCAAAGAATGGTCAGATATCATAGTAACAGGAAGGGGATGCAGTTTGTATGAGTCAGGAAGTTCCACCGATTGTCTACACAAGAATCTAATTTGATCAAAAACAAAAACAAAAAAAACCATGTTCTAATAGTAGTGTTCTAATACAACTTACATTTTAGAACCAATTTCACATTTAATTTAATTAAAAGATATTTTCAATATGTTTCCAGTTTTGTTCTCTTTATTTAGGAGGGTTCTTATTTTTAAAATATGTCTCAAATGGAAATCTGATGTGCCAATATTATAATACATCATTTTAATTATAAACATAAACAAAAAAAGGTATAGGGGAAGTAGACAAGAGGCAAAAGCCAGTTGTAATGTTATGTTGGGAATGCAATGGAATACAACTGGGGATAAATGAGATTTTACTTTTAGAATTTTCCCCCTGTTGATTATTATCTAGTTTTATAATACATGCTCTTAAGAGTTTGCTTCCAAAAGTTGATTACATTAAATTTAAAAGATCTGTAGTATTTGAAGAAAAAAAAAATAGAGGAGTGAGGGAGACAGAAGGGAGATTGAGAGAGAAGAATGATGGCTGTGTTACCTTAATGTATGAAAATCACTTTCATAGGAAATAAAAATGTGCTTAATAATTTACTTTCTAGAATAGTACCAGAACATCCCTTTATTTCTGGGGAAAAATATGATTTCCAAGGTACCCTTCCATTCATTTACACAATAATTATGTTTATCTAAAAATTTAGTACCATATTGATTGCTGATTCAACAAAACAGAAACAAAACTAGCAACAGTAAGAAAATACACAATAAAATAATCTTCCTACAGAAATGAATGTCTCTGAGAAACATTTAAAATGAGAAAAATCTGTAATAAAATTTTTCCCAGACTGAGTGTGATAACTGAAAAGTTTTCAGAGGATTCAGTAAATCAGAGATGCGTAAGAGAAGATGCAGGTGCTGATGTATTCTGCACAATGAAGCTCAGATTCTTGTCTTCCAGCACGAAGCGCTACTGGTTAGCATCTGTATGTAAGTCTTCCTTTTTACTATATTCAATAGCATAGTCTTTGGGCATTCTAGTACTTTTCCTGTCGTTCATCTCTAGGAAAAGCTTGAAGTGACAGGAAAATCAGCCCTCCTCTGCTTTTCTCCATCATTGTATTTACTGATTCACAGCTTTTCTTTCCATTCCATCTATCTTTAGTCAGGGCAGAATTGAATGAATGCCTCTCATCTTGCTCAGAACACGGACTTTCCATCACATTGACTGTGTATTTAGGGAATCCCACAAGGTCCGAATAAAGCAGGGAACTGATTTTTTAAGATCTTGATGTTTAACTCTTGGGATTCATGCCACATCAATCTTTCGTCTCACTTTTGCACTTCTTTTAGTCTTCTTTGCCCCAGTTTTGGTACTTTCTCTACGAAAGCCTTTGCTGGAATTTATCTGGCTTTCTGAAGTGCAAGGAAGAGTACAATCAGGAATACCGTCTTTGCTCACATTTTAAACATAAGGCCAAACAATATTCAGTATGCTTACCCCATTTAGACAGACCATTCCACTGGGGTAACACTAAAACAGCAAAGAGTGATCAATGAATCTGGAGACCATGTTGCCATGCAGAGCATGTGCTCCCAAAGCCACTCCAACCACAAAAGGAGCTTGTTTGTATCCCAGCTCTGAGCATCCCTAGGAAGCAGTTGCTACCATAATACTGTTAAGTGATGTGACCAGGTAAGTACTCATGATACTCAAGCAGTTAGATAGGACTTCTCAATATCCTCCATTCAACCCTTTACCTGAGAAATCTTTGGGAATTCAGAGTATAAGGTATATAGAGTAAACATTGAATCAAACATTGATAATAAATCACAAAGGTTCTAGCCAGTGGTGACATACACCACTGATCTCAGCACTTGGGAGGTAAAATCAGGTGAATTTCTGAGTTCGAAGCCACCCTCCTCTAAAGAGTGAGTTCTAGGACAGCCAGGGCTACACAGAGAAGTCCTGTGTCAAGAAAATGTCATAAAGAAATGCATTTTAGAACTCTTCATTAGTATGAGCATAGTTTTGCTGTTTTAAAGGGTATAAGCAATATGTGTACAATGAGATGATAAATTTATTTTTACAGGGGAAATAAATCTTGGCTGTACATTTGATATTGCAGAACACAGAGAATCTTTAATGATTTTTCAGGGTTTACCCATAATTTGATTATATAATAGCTGATGGTGGTAATTCTGATTCACAAAAATACAACATGAAAATGGAAGAAGTATGCTTGAGGTCATTTTAGAAGTTGGGAAGTCTGTCTCCACACCAAGCTAACACTAATTTATTCTTTTTTTTTTTCTTACTTTGAGTCAAGCAACTCAAACAACAATTTTTTAAATCTAATATCCCAACATAATACAATCCAAATATGGATTACTTTGTTACATACAGATGGGTGGTCTGTAGTAGTCTTACCAGTTTGCATGAAGAAAATCTCAGTATTGTTTTATATGTAGTTTCTGGAGAACTTCTCCATCTATCAGCAAGTTTTCTTTCCTTCATTCCAAATCCATTGTCTTTCTTCTGCATGACTTCTGCACTGACAAAGATACTTATGGAAACAACTTTCCATTTAATTCTTAAAGACAAATTTATGTATTCAATTATGTAATTTGCCATTAGTAATTAGTACTTAGGGAAATAATATAAAGGTTTTCATCATTGTTGTTTCTGTTACATTCCCCAAATTGATCCAAATGTATTTCATTTTTTTTTTGTAATAACAATGGTGAAATTAGAAGCCTTACTATTTTTATAGCCACTCACATGTAAGTAGGTATAGGTTCATATAATATAGATATAAAGATATAAGTAGCATATTTGTCATTATTCTTCTTGTCAAAATGGTGTTGTTCTACTTTAATATTCCTACCTAGCACTCAGGATGAAACAAATCATTGAATAATCAAATACAGCTGTAAGATAAACACCTTGATAAGTGTGAAGGTTCTGTGATAATTTAAAATATACAGATATTATACAAAGTATGAAAATACCTGGGATATCAAGAATGGCATCATAGACATGTTTTACCAATCCACATATAATTTGTCAGGCTATGTGAACTAAGGATAGCTACACACACAGCTAGTTTTAACTTCTTCAGGATTCCAGAATTTGTGATCACAATCAGCATAGTTGGACTCTCTTATGGGCAGTTTCTAACAGGAGATATTCTGTGAATAGCACCTCAAACACAAGTCCTCTTCTCATAACAAATTCAACCTTAAGCTACAATTTTAACTGACAGAGTTAGATAAGACCTTGTCATCTCCACTTCCTTTGGAGATGACCATGTGAAGAAAATAGATGTCTATAATACCAGCTGTTCTCACCTACATTTTCACCAAAATGGCATTTGCATATGTATGTGATATATTCCCTATACCTTTTTGTGTATTTCTGTGATAACTCTTGGTAATATTTCTTGTCCCTGCCCTCCTCATTACATCAATTTCACACCTGACTGTGTTCTCTGTCTATTTTCATCTTCCACAAAAGACATCACATTTCCCTTGCCTAACTCTTGATTTTCTCTGTCTCTGAGATAAAAAAAATCTTCCATCAGTTTTCTTGGAAACAGTTCTTTGGCTTTTCTTTTAGGATTCCATCATAAGAATCACCTAAGTCACAAAGTTTTCTGCCTCAGCTTTATCATGAGAAATGATGACCTTTTTTTCTGTTGCATGCACCCTGTGCCTCTTCAAAGAGATGAGATTAACATGTTATTTTAGTAATTTATAAATGTGTCTTTGTGAAATTTCTTGTTTTCAAACAGTAACTTCTGAGAAATCAAGACTTACATGGAACCTATTATCTTTTATTTGTGGTCAATCATAAATGTTGGGATTGTATGAATTTACCGAGTTGTAATAATTTTTAAAGTATTATAATTTCATGGTAAAATAAGAATACCAAAATTACTAAATACATATGTGTTTAATCAATTGAGCCACTCTTTAAAACAATCAAATTTTTATCCTTTCATTCCTTTTCTTAAAATAGATTATTTTACTATACAATATATCCTGTATATTACCTCTCCCTCTTCTCCTCCCACCTCCCTTCCTATATGAATCCACCCCTTTTCTCTCTGTCATTAGAAAAGAACAGGCTTGAGATTGGTGACTAAGTTATCTACCATCATAGAGCACTCATCTAGTAGCTGATGGAAACAGAATCAGACACCCACAGCTAAACACTGAGCTGAACTGGATTCCAGATGCAGAGAGGGAGGAGTGAAAAGGAAATGGGGACAAGACCAGGGTACAGGAACCCACAGAGACAGCTGAGCTGACCAAGTAGGAGCTAATGGGACCCAGACTGATAGCTGGGAATCCAGCATTGGACCAACTCAGACCCCCTGAACATGGGCCTCAATTAGAAGGCCTGGGCAGTCTAAGGGACCTCTGACAGTGGAACCAGGATATATCCCTGGTGAATGAAAGGACTTTGGGAGCACATTCCCCATGGAGGGATACTCCCTTAACCTAGAGGCAGGAGGGAGGGCCTTGACCCTACTCCAAATGACTTGACAGATTTTGTTGATCTCTCCTGTAAGGCATCACCCTCCTTGTGGAGTGGGGGAGTGGGAAGGGAGAGTAATCAGGGAGGGAGGGAAGGAGAGGGAACTGGAATAGATATGTAAAAATAAAAGAATGAAAGAAAGAAAGGAAGGAAGGAAGAGAGTTGTACGTAAAAAAGTTTAAGAATCCTTGTGCTACATCAGTTTTCTTAGCCAGCCGGACCTCCAGCTTCGTGCCCATATTTGTGATACATATATAAGGTAAAGGATGGTCACAAGGGAGGCATGGCAGTCCAGGCTGTAATACCAGCACTTGGAAGGCTGAGACAGGAAGACAGTAAAGCTAAAACTAGCCTGGGCTTTATACTGAGACTTGCTTCCTTCCCCCAAAAGGCTCACCAAAAAGATAAAAAAAGATGACATATTATGAAACACTTAATGTAACAGCAAATAAAATAATAATTGTGAGTTATTGACAAAACCCGAGGATAGAAATTTCAGCTGAATCTTCTATCTTTTATGTCTCTGGATTAAAAACTTGATCAAGATAAGAATACCATGTTAGGGAAAGGTTTGTTTTGTGGGGAATAAAAAAAGAAGAAAAAAAGAAAACAACAGGATTCTAAGAGAAAACAAATGAACATAACAAAACAAAACATATTAAGACTAAACAAAAGCAATCACATCATAGTTGGACAAGGCAAACTAATAGAAGCAAAAGAGACCAAGATAAGGCAGACGAGTTAGAGGCCCATTCGGTCACATATTCAGGAGTTTCACAAAAATGCTCAAGAGAAAGCAAGAATATATATTCAAAGGACCTGAGGCAGACCCATGTCTGTCCTGTGCATACTACTCAGCCTCTGTCAGTTCAAACAATCTTTTAATCATGTGAACTTTCACTTTATCCTCCAGAGGGACTCCCTAAACTCTGAGCAGAGGGACTTGATGGAGAAATTCCATTTAGAACTATCTCTCTCGCGCGAGCGCGCGCTTGCGTGCATGCGTGCGTGCATGCGTGTGTGTGTGTGTGTGTGTGTGTGTGTGTGTGTGTGTGTGTGTGTGTGTGTGTGTGTAATGTCTAACTGTGGATCCCCCATTTCTGAAGGAAGTACCTTCTTTAAGGATGACTGAATAAGGAACCGATTTATGAATATAGCAGAATATCATTAGGAGGCTTTTTTTTTTTCTACTATATTTTTTTAGATCAGTAATAGTTGGTTTAACTCCAGGTCTCTGGAATATCTAGTCTATGGATCTTGGTCACCCACACAGTGTCAATTATGGATTCAGTTGCATTATCCTAATTGATATGTAGATTCTTAAGCCAGCCAAAGACGTAAAATGCAAGAAACTCTGGAGATGTGTCACAGGAACCACAGTGCACACCAGATATCTGAGAATCTATTGTTCATTAAAGACTGGTTTCCAAACAGAACTAAGTAAACCAGTGGACCATCACAAGATTCAATATGATTACAATAAAGTAAGCAGGTACTAAGATGCACTTTGTGGATGCAACAGTTATAAGATCTGTTCATTCACAATAAAAGAAATCTATGCTGTAGGAAAAAGCAAACCCAGCTGTTTTGTGGCTAGCATAAAATTGTTCAAAATTTTACACATCTTAGAATTCTTCAATCACTATAAAAATTCAGGAGCTGTCTGAATACTATCTTGTATTTGTGTTTTATATTCATTAACATCCTCACCTACTATAGTCACTATATGTAACACTAATCTACATTTCTGTGACTTAGTTTGGATAAAATACCTTTTTTTAGTAAACATTTTACTTTTTTTATTTATTATTTGTTTTATATAACCAAGTCCATTTAAATGAAAACAAACATTTATAGACAATATTTGGGAATTTGGGCATTGTTCTTTCTAAACTACTTCCTGCTAGTAAGGGGCGCTGTCATGGGGGATTCAAAGAAGATTCAGAAATCCTGGCTGTAGTCTGTCAGGCTGTTTTGTCCAGCTGTTTTGAATGTAGGATCACCTGTTACTCTGTTTCAGGCAGTCTGGCTTGATCAAACCACATTAGTCTGGAAGGAATCCACATCTTTTCATTTTCTGTGGAAACAAAAATAGAAATCATTTTCCCCAGTAGCTTGTCCTTGAACTTAAATTTTGGAGGCAAAGCATTTTTTTAATTTAATTTATTATTTTACATGTCGATCCCAGTTACCTCTCCCTCCCAAACTCCCGCCCTTCCTCCCGCCCTCCTTCCCTCCCTTTTACCCACTCTGCCCTCTCACATGCACTCTAACCACCCCCTCCCATCCCCCCACACCAATTCAATACTTAGGGGAATGTCATCCAGTAGGGGTCATGTAGGTCTGACAGGTCATGTGAAGTAGGGACTAGGGATTCTCTCCTGTCTCTAGATTAAGGCAGTTATCCCTCCATAGGAGATGTGTTCGCAAAGTCCATTTGTGCTCCAGGGATACATCCTGGCTCCACTGTCTGAGGTCCCTTAGACTGCTCAGTCCTTCTGGCTGAGAACCATATTCAGGGGGACCTGAGTCAGTCCCAAACTGGCTTCCCAGCTATCAGTCTGGTGGCCCTTTAGGTCCTCCTTGTTCAGATAGGCTGTCTCTATGTGTTTCTGCCACCTGGTCTTGTCCTCTCCCTCTGCATCTGAGTTCTACTTCGCCTCAGTGTTTATGTATGGATGTTTGCTCCTGTTTCCAACAGGCATTAGTTGAGGGCTCCATGGATAATTTAGTTGTTGATCTCACTCTCCAGGTAGGGCATTTATGGTAGCCTTTCCACGGAAGCTCAAATTGTTATTTGGCAGCAGTCTTGTAGTTCTCTAGACCTTTCTTTGTGTTCATTTTTATCTTCAAACCAATATTGGCTCCCTCTTATATGTCCTCTCTCCCACTGTCTCTCTCTCTCTTTCCTGTTTTCTATTCCTAACCAGGCAAAATCTTCCTGGTCACACATGTTTTCCTTTCCTCCCCCTCATTTTCTCCTACTTCTCTCTCCATTCGCTGCCCCCCCACTTCCCCTGAGCTCCATTACCAGTTCTGTGAGGAACTTTATATGAATCTCTTAGAATACATCTTGTATCCTAGTTCCTCTGGTGGTGTGAATTATAGGCAGGTGATCTAGGTCTAAAATCCATATATGATTGAATACATACTGTGTTCCTCTTTTTGTGACTGGGTTACCTCTCTCAGGGTGGTTTCTTCAAGTGCCATCCACTTGCCTGCGAATTTCAAGATCCATTATTTTTTTCTGCAGAGTAGTATTCCATTGTGTAGATGTGCCACATCTTCATTAACCATTCTTCAACTGAGTGGCATCTAGGTTGCTTCCAGGTTCTTGATATTACAAATAGTGCTGCTAGGAACATAGTTGAACAGATGTCTTTGTTGTATGGATGTGAATCCTTTGGGTATATGACTAGGAGGGGGATTGCCTGGTTCTGTGGTAAACTAATTCCCATTTTCCTAAGGAACCGCCATACTGATCTCCAAAATGGCTGTATGAGTTTGCACTCCCACCAGCAGTGGAGGAGGGTTCCCCTTTCTACACATCCTCACCAACATGAGTCATCATTGGTGTTTCTAATTTTAGCCATTCTGGCAGGAGTAAGATGGTATCTCAAAGTTGTTTTGATTTGCATTTCCCTGATAGCTAGGGATGTGGAGCATTTTCTAAAGTGTCTTTCAGCCTTTTTGATTTCCTCTATTGAGAATTCTTTCTTCAGTTCTGTACCCCATTTTTAATAGGGTTATTTGGTGTTGTGTTGACTAGTTTCTTGTGTTCTTGTATATTTTGGAGATCAGCCCTTTGTCAGATATGGGATTGGTGAAAATCTTTTCCCAGTCTGTGGGCTGCCCTTTGGTCTTGTCTACTGTGTCCTTTGCCTTACAGAAGCTTCTAAGTTTGAAGAGGTCCCATTTATTAATTGTTTCTCTCAGTGTCTGTGCCCCTGGAGTTATGTTCAAGAAGCGGTCTCCTATACCAATTTGTTCAAGGGTACCTCCTACTTTCTCTTCTAAGAGGTTCAATGTGGCTGGATTGATGTTGAGATCTTTGATCCAATTGGACTTGAGTTTTGTGCATGGCGACAGACATTGGGTCTATCTGCAGTCTTCTACACACCCTCATCCAATTGTGCCAGCACCATTTGTTGAAGATGCTTTCCTTGCCCCATTGTATAATTTTAGCTGTTTTGTCGAAAATCAGGTGTTCATAAGTGTGTGGGTTAATATCAGGATTTTCAATTCAATTCCATTGGTCTACCTGTCTATTTTTATGCCAATACCAGGCTGTTTTCAGAACTATAGCTCTGTAGTAGAGCCTGAAGTCAGGAATGGTGATGCCTCCTGAAGTTCTTTTATTGTATAGGGTTGTTTTGGCTATCCTGGTTCTTTTGTGTTTCCATATAAAGTTGATTATTTTCCTTTCAAGGTTGGTGAAGAATTGTGGTGGGATTTTAATGGGGATTGCATTGAATTTGTAGATTCTTTTGGCAAGATTGCCATTTTTACTATGTTTATTCTACCTATCCAAAAGCATGGGAGATCTTTCCATTTTTTGGTATCTTCTTTAATTTCTTTCTTTAGAGCCACAAAGTTCTTATTATATAGGCCTTTTACTTGTTTGGTAAGCGTTACACCAAGATACTTTATGTTGCTTGTGGCTATTGTAAAGGGTGATGTTTCTCTTATTTCTTTCTCTGTCTCTTTGTCGTCGGAAAAAAGTAGGACTACTGATTTTTTTGAGTTTATCTTGTATCCTGCTAGTATTCTGAAGGTGTTTATCAGCTGTAGGAGTTCCCGGTAGAGTTTATTGGGTCGCTTATGTAAACTATTATATCATCTGCAAATAGAGACAGTTTGACTTCTTCCTTTCCAATTTGGATCCCCTTGATCTCATTTTGTTGTTTATAGCATTAGCTAGAAATTCTAGTACGATATTGAAGAGATATGGAGAGAGAGGGCAGCCTTGTCTTGTTCCTGATTTTAGAGTAATTGGCTTAAGTTTCTCTCCATTCAGTTTGATGTTGGCAGTTGGTTTGCTGTATATTGCTCTTATTATGTTTAGGTATGTTACTGTTATCCCTGACCTCTCCAAGACTTTTATCATGAAAGGGTGTTGAATTTTGTTGAAGGCTTTTTTTGTTGGAAGGCTTTCTATGACTGCTTCTATTTCATTGCGGGTTATAAGTCTATTTAAGTTGTTTGTCTGTTCTTGATTTAATTTTGGTAAGTGATAGTTATCCAGAAATTTGTCCATTTCCTTTGAATTTTCAATTTTTGTGGAATACAGATTTTCAAAATATGATCTGAAAATTGTCTGGATTTCCTCTGTGTCTGTTGTTATGTTTCCCTTTTTGTTTCTGATTTTGTTAATATGCATGTTCTCTTTCTGCATTTTCTTTAATTTGGATAAAGGTTTGTCTAACGTGTTGATTTTCTCAAAAAACCAACTCTTTGTTGCATTGATTTTTTTGTATTGTTTTCCTGGTTTCTATTTTGTTGATTTCAGCCCTCAAGTTGATTATTTCCTGGAGTCTACTCCTGCGGGGTGAATTCGCTTCTCTCTGTTCTAAGGTTTTCAGTTGGGCTGTTAATTCTCTTATGTGACTATCCTCTGTTTTCTTCATATGGGTACTTAGTGCAATGAACTTCCCTCATAGCACTGCTTTCAAGGTGTCCCATAAGTTCGGGTATGTTGTATCCTCATTCTCGTTGAATACTAGACAGTCCTTAATTTCTTTCTTCATTTCTTCTTTGACCCAGAAGTGGTGCAATTGCACATTGTTCAGTTTCCATGAGTTTGCAGGTATTCTGCTCTTTGTGTTATTGTTGAATTCCAATTTTAAAGCATGGTGGTCCGATAAGATACAGGGAACCATTCCTATTCTCTTGTATCTGTTGAGGTTTGTTATGTCACCTAGTATGTGGTCGATTTTAGAGAAGGTTCCATGTGGAGAAGAGAAAAAGGTATATTCTTTAGTCTTTGGATGGAATGTTCTATATAGATGTCTGTTAACCCAGTTGAGACCTAACTTCTGTTAATTCTTCTGTTTCTTTGTTGAGTTTCTGATTTGTGGTCCTGTCTAGTGTTGAGAGTGGTGTATTGAAGTCTCCCACTATAAGTGTGTGAGGTTTTATATGAGCTTTGAGTTGTAGTAGTGTTTCTTTCATGAATGTGGGTAAATTTTTATTAGGGACATAGATGTTCAGAACTGAGACTTTGTGTTGATGGATTTCTCCTGCGATGAATATGAAATGACCGTCTTCATCTCTTTTGAATAATTTTGGTTTGTAGTCTAACTTGTTAGACATTAGGTTAGCTACGATGCTTGATTCTTATTTCCACTTAATTGGAAAATCTTTTCCCAACCCTTTACACTGAGGTAATGGCTATCTTTGAAGCTTAGATATGTTTCTTGTATGCAGCAGAAGGATGGATTCTGTCTTCGTATCCACTCTGTTAGCCTGTGTCTTTTTATAGGTGAGTAAAGACCATTAATGTTGAGGGTGAGTAAAGACCATTGATTATTGATGCTTGTTTGATTTAGGTTTGTTGTTTGCAGTGGTATTGTGAATATATTAGTTCTGCTTTACCCTTGGTTTCTGGCGTAGTTGGATTATCTGTTGCCTACATTTTTGTGGGCGTAGTTACCTTCCTTGGTTGGAGTTTTCCTTCCAATACTTTCTGTATTGCTGGATTTGTAGATACATATTGGGAAAATCTGGTTTTGTCATTAGATATCTTGTTTTCTCCATCTATAGTAATTGAGAGTTTTGCTGGATATAGCAGTCTAGGCTGGCATCCGTGTTCTCTTAATACTTTTAGAACATCTATCCAGGACCTTCTGGCCTTGAGGGTTTCCAAGGAGAAGTCAGGTGTAATTTTGATAGGTCTGCCTTTATATGTTACCTGTCCTTTTTCCTTCACTGCTCTTAATATTTTTTCTTTATTCTGTATGCCAGGTGTTTTGATTATTATATGTCGAGGGGTCTTTTTTCTTTGGTCCAGTCTATTTGGGGTTCGGTATGCTTCTTGTACTTTCATGGGCATGTCCTTCTTCAGATTTGGAAAGTTTTCCTCCATGATTTTGTTTAATATGTTTTCGGCACCTTTGAGCTGGGCTTCCTCACCTTCCTCTATGCCTATTATTCTTAGGTTTGGCATTTTCATGGTGTCCCATATTTCCTGGATGTTTTGTGTTAAGGATTTTGGATTTATGATTTTCTTTGGTCGATGAATCTATTTCTTCTAGTTTATCTTCTGCGCCTGAGATTCTCTCTTCCATCTCTTGAATTCTGTTGGTTATGCTTGTGTCTGTAGTTGCCGATTTTATTGCCCAGTTTTTATATTTCCAGCATTCCTTTGGTTTGTGTTGCCTTTATTTTCCCAATTTCAGTTTTCAAGTCTTGAACTGTTTCCTTCACCAGCTTAATTGTTTTTTTCTTGGCTTTCTGTACTTTCCTTAAGGAATTTGTTCATTTCTTCCACTTTTTTGTTTGTTTTTTCCTCCATTTCTTTAAGGGATTTTCTCACATCTTTGAGGGCCTCTATCATTTTTATGATGGTAATTTTTAAGTCATTCCCTTCTGCTTCCTCTGCTTTGTTGTTGTGTTCCGTTCTAGTTGGTATAGATTCCCTAGATTCTGGTGGTGTCATGCTTGTCTTTCTATTGTTAGGTGTTTTCTTGTATTGCCTTCTTCCCATAGATTCTTCCAGTGGGGTCTCCCCCTCTCTCTATGGTACTTCCCCGGTGGGCTTATGTTGGTCTGAGATTCAATATCTGTAGGTCTGTGTGGTCCAAGGTCTCTAGGAGGTCTCTCCACAGACAGGAATCCAGGGATGAGGTCAAGGATGAGTATCCAGTAGAAGATGCCAGCGGGAACTCACAGTGGTCTGCAGTGCAGAGATCTCTGGGAGGGGCCTGGGATTCTAGCAGAGGACTGGAGGTGGGGTCTAAGATCAAGCAGGTGGAAATTACTGGTTGTCCCTCGTGGATAGGCAAGTCTCCTTTGTTCAGAGTTGCTCTGAGAAGTCTCCGAAGTAGGGTGGACTGTTGGCTCCACCCTCTCTCCCATTGCTCAACCAGAGTGGCAGGACTGTGTGTAGGGCAGGACACAGGGTAGGGGGGGGTAGGCTCACGGTGGGGATGCATGGGGGTGTATCAGAGCTCCAAGGGTGCTCTCCATGGGGACAGGAGACAGGAGCAGCAGGATCAGGGGCCAACCCAGGGAGTTCCGGGTGGGGGAAGAGGTTGTAGGGGACAGGCAGCCCTGATTGGGCCCAGACTCATCTCTGGCCAATAGCTTGCGGAAGAGGACAAAGGCTGAGCTGAAACTTGGGAAGGTTTTGCAGGATAGTGGGATCTCACTGGAAACTGGAACTCTCCAACTGAGGCCTCTTTCTTTATCAGAGGCCCCGATTTGGGGGTCAAGGATCTTGCCCGCAGGAACTCAGAGTGGACCAACAGAGATATGCAGATCTCTGGGAGGGGCCCGGGACTCCAGCAGAGGACTGGAGGCGGGGTCAGAGACCAAGCCAGTGGAAATTATGGATGGTCCAGTGTGGATAGTCAGGTCTCCTTTGTTCAGAGTTGCTCCGAGAAGTCTCTGAAGTAGACTCTGATATTTTTCTTTTCAAATCACGCTAAAACATTGTTGCTTCTTGATACATTCCAGAGCCAGTTTAATGTTTTGAGGTAAAGTGGTAGAGAAGCGGTCTTGATGCAAAAGCATGAGGTCTTTTATATTCCAAGTGCCCTGGGGTCCACAGTCATACTCCACATGGGGGCAGAGGACTTGGGAACCATAAAATATCTTTTTAAAAGTGAAACAAAAGTGGAAAATCATTCAAACCTTAATTAAAAAATCAATTCATAACTTATATAAGTAAATTGTCATAGATTATGCTCCTCAGTGATTATAGAGAAATGATATAATCCAAAATATTATAAAAAGTATGGTTATGTATTTTAAAAAGAAAACTGCAGCATATAGATGATAGCAATACCATTTATGTTTATTCATTGTTTAATTTACTGGTGTTTTTAAAACAATTTTATATTAATTTTATACATCAACCACATTACCCCCATTCCCCAAAGCCACTCTATCCACTCCTCAAAAAAGTGTTAGGCCCCAGTTGAGGCAGGACCAAGACCACCCCACTGCATTAAAGTTGAGCAAGGCATCCCATCATATGGAGTGGGTTCCAAAATTTCAGCTCATGAACCAGGTATAGATTCTAGTCCCACTTCCAGGGATCCCACAAATAGACCAAGCTACAAAACTTTCTTTCACATGCAGAGGGCCTAGTTCAGTCCGATGGAAGCTCCCCAGCTGTCCCTTTAAAGTCTGTGAACTCCTACAAGTTTGGGTCTCTGTGGGTTTCCCATCTCTGTGGGTTTCCCATCATGCTCTTGACTCCCCCTTTCTCATATAATCCCTCCTCCCTCTCACTGACTAGACTTCTAGAGCTCAGGCAGTGCTTGGATGAGGATCTCTGCAACTATTTCATCAGTTACTGGATGGAGGCCCTATGATGACTCTTAAGAAAGTCATCAATCTGATTACAGGAGAAGGCCAGTTCAGGCACCCTCTTCACTATTCCTAGGTAGGAATCTTACCGAGGGTCATCGTTGTGGGTTCCTGGTAGTTTTCCTGGCACCAGGTTTATTCCTAACTCCATAATGACTCCATCTATCAAGATATCTCTTTCATTACACCCCCCCGTTTCAACTTCAAATAATCCAAAATATGGACACATTTCTTTCATATGATATTTGCTGAAACATTTACTCTAAACCATGAAAGTACATTTGCAATGGCTTAATGCATCCCAGCTGTATGTAGACAGAATTGTACATGGAGTCTTAAACATGAAATAGCAGGAATGTACTATTGGAAAGACTAAGGGAGGGTTAACCTATTGCTTACTTGGGTTGTATTTTATCTTTTCAGTGGGACATATGAAATCTGGATCTCTAACCCATGACAATTGCATTCAACCCTTTAACGTTTCCCTTCAAACAACATCAAGGCCACTGGATTATAATGAAAGGCTTAGATTCTTCCAAGTTTCTCAGTGCATTAACACATTCTGCTGCTAGAATTCATGCCACTAGATATAATAATAAGCATTTTTACAACTGTGTTTTAAATTGAAATAGCTATAAATTTCATGCCACCCAAGAAAATAAGTAACAAAACTGTTTATATAAACTTGATGTTGTTATTTAACAAGTCTTCACAGTGACAAAGATACTCATTGCCAAGCTTTACATCTCAGAAATATAAACGTTATGTTTACTTTTCCCATCTTCTTAGCATTTATGTTAATATCACCTTGAATCTAAAGACCTAAGGAAAAGCTGAGAGGAGTGGAAATGTCAGAAAAGGCATATGAAACACAGTCAAGGGGGGCTAGAGGTTACAATGTGAAATAGAATGTTCAATAGCTCCCAAAACCTGAAAGACAATAACACCAGAACATGAATGAATACAAACTATGCTTTATACATTTTGGTTCTAAATGTTAATATCTCTGTGGTATAATTTACTAATTGGGAAATGAATATTGATACAAAAAGAGATCTAAGATGTTTTTTTCTTTTTATTTTACATATCAATCACAGTTCCCTCTCCCTCCCCCCTTCTGTCCCTTCTTTCCTCCTTCCCTCCCTCCCTCAGTATTTCCTTCTCTCCTCCCCTCACATGCACCCTGACCACCCTCCCCTCCTACCCCTCCACTCTACATGGAGGGTGATGCCATCCAGGAGGGGTCACCTAAATCTGTCAAATCATTTGAAATAGGGACTAGGACTTCTCTCCTGTCTCTAGGTTAAGGGAGTATTGCCTAGTTGTGATGGCTCGTGCTGGTAGGATTTGCTGAAGGAGGCAGAGGTAGGAGGTCTAATATTTTATTTAAAAATTTACAATATTTAATTGTTAATTAAATTAATTAATTAAAAATAATAAAAATCATAAAAAGATGCTACGGTCTACTTTGTAATACCATAAATGGTACTGAAGACTATTATTAATACTGTTAGAGAAATCCCCATCAAACGAAGAGTGGGACATAAAAAGCAAGAATGTGCGTGTGTGTATGTATGTGTGTGAGAGAGATTATAGTTAATCACAAAAAATAAATTAGAAAAGACAATAGAAAAGTCTTTTTCTAACAGCAAATATTATGTCATAGTCAATAATATCTGTAGTAATTCATGATAAGTAAAAAGCCTGTTATTAGATTTTTGCTATTTCATAACTTTTATTGGAAGGTAGATCAATACTTGCTCTTTTACATATTAATGTATTTGTTTCCTCTTAAAAGGGACCTCTGACAGTGGAACCAGGATGTATCCTTGGTGCACAAAAAGACTTTGGGAGCACATTTCCCATGGAGGGATACTCCTTTAATCTAGAGGCAGAAAGGAGGGCCTAGTCCCTACTCTAAATGACTTGACAGATTTTGTTGACCCTTGTTGGAAGTCATTACCCTACCTGTGGAGTAGGGGGGGCATGGGAGGGTGGTCAGGGGGCATGGGAGGGTGGAAGGGAGAGGGAAGAGGGATCCACATATAAAATAAGAAAAAGAAGAAAGAAAGTGGGGAAAAAAAGAGAATATGGGGTAAATTAGCTAGTACTACAAAAATTATATGACTATCCAGGGTCAAATAATCAAAAGCTTATAGCAGTCCAAACTAGAAATTTATTGATTATGTAGAATAATATAATTGATCTCAATCATGTCAGTGAATGAAGAATTTCAATCATTTTGAAACGAGTTTTATTCAGTGTGAAGCACAGGACACAGTATTAGTTGTATGCATGTATGTGTGTGTGTGTGTGTGTGTGTGTGTGTGTGTGTGTGTGTGTAGACTCAGCTTTCAACCATCACTTTTAATGAGGCTATTTTTATTCTCCCAACATCCCTTTTGCTACTTTTGTTAAACTTCAAGTAGTTTCAGCTATATAGAACATGTTTATGGACCTTGAGTTTATTTTTTGCTTTATATAATTATCCTGAGAAAAATAAAACCCTTTTACCTTGAGTCAGATTCTAGGATAATGCATCTAACTGGTGACCCCAAAATCATTTGCCAAAATTCAGGTAAAGGGAAAAGCTATAAATTACATATGTTCATTGCAGCTTCTACAGGACCAGCCTTTTTGCAATGCTTCAATGACAATAATATGCACCATACCATATTTGAAGACGATAGAGTATCAATTTCACAAATATAAACTGGGGTTAAGCTATGTGTGTCCAAAGAAGCTATGTGTGTCCAAAGAATAGGGACTCAGTGCCCTGTGACATAGAAAACAAACCCTGCCTGGCAGACAGTGGTAATGCTTTTAGTTTATTAACTTATTTATGGTAGTTAGTATTTCTGAATTCTGTCTTAGCACATATTGCTTCTCATCATATCTTTAATATTTTTACACTAGTGAACCATGAATAGATATATATATATATACATATATATATATATATTTTAACATCCACTGAGAGCGTTACTTAACACATTTTATCTGAAACATGCAGAACACTGATTTTTTTTCCCAACCCTTAACACATGTGAATGAAACCTCCTTCTGGCTTTATAATTTAATAAGACAGGCTGTTTCATAAGGGCACTGGCATGCTACTTCTAAATCAGGAACAATGAAAATAATGTATAGTCTCAGACCAATAGAACTCAATTTCTGCAATTATTTTTACACACCAAATCTTCGGCCTAGAAATTTGCATATGACTATATTCCAGAAGAGGTTAAAATACAGAATTTTTATGTGAAAAGATATTAAACTTTTAAACTGATAATCAATATGATATAGGCTAGCATTTGATATACTAAATTATGTGTGTTTGTGGTTTTGGATGTGTAATGTTGCTGGTACTTTCTCCCACAAAGTGCAAAAACACACTCAAAACAAAAAAGCATACAAACTTACAATATAAACACCTTTCCATAAGCATCAACACACACACTATTATAGGGCATATGAAGACCATATGAGTCTTGTTTATTTAATAAACAAATGTGTTCTCTAACTTGAATATTTTGCTCTCATTTTTGGATTATCATATTTAGAAATATACATATTTGGAGGAATTTTAATAGCTTTTCTGGAAAAACAATCAACATAATTAGATGGCAATGGTTTTAGTACTGAAATTTATTTTTCCATATTTGTTGATTTTCGTGAGGTGTTGCTATTTTAATCTAGCCTTTAAAAGTAACTTGGAAATTTACCATTTTTGACTGCTTATTTGAGGACCTGAATCACGGGGAGACAATGAAGTTTTGGCCTCACTGAGTCACTTTCAAAATCCCTATATCATAAAGGATGAGGAAGGTCTCTCTCTTTCCCTCTCATTCCCACATCCTTTCTACACTGGGACAAAGCACTTCATTCAAGGAAGCCTACAGGATGCTGGATCTGATAAAAGCAGATCGATCCAGCTTTTCGGTTTTCTCCAAATCCCATAAAGCATGAAGGTGTTAACAACATCATTATTTGGTGTCAGCTCTGTACAAATTTGAAGCTCATGTTGGGCAGACTATGACATCAAATATAGAAATCCTCTATATTGTCTGTGCTTTAGAGAAAAGTGAGGTTTTAAATTTTAAAGTCTCCAGAATACATGTCAGTGCTTCTTCGTCTATTGATCTGAAATTGCCTTTGAGTAATAAAAATTGAATATTATGGTTAACAAAAGGCAAATAATGCCACGATTGAAATAATCTTTTTACACTTTAAGTTGTCAGTAGTTGTAAAAGAGGAACATAAGCAATTACATCAGCCATCATTGGTGCTTGATATTCTCTGGTAAGAATACAACTAACAGCTACTTATGCATCACAAATAGATACTTCAAGATTTAACCTGTGTTAAGAGACTTGTATATGTAACAAAAGATTAGCTTATTTCCATTCTCTAATGGCTATAAATATATAACCCAATATGCTACATAATCTTACTATATTCTTTTCTCATTATGGATAAACAGACATATATTTACACACATATGAATATGTGAATGATCATAAGTATTCATATAGTCCACTCATGTATTATTTAACATAAATAAAATGGCAGCCGTAATGAATAGCTTCAACAACTACATACTAGAGATATGAGACTTAAGAGTTTATGTAAGCATGACCAGGATGCTCCAAATAAAGGAAAGAATATTTTCTGATTCAATTATAACCTATGGTAATCAAATTTAAATTAGGTAAATCAAATATATCATGAAACAATTCTACATTTAATAACTGAATTGGCATCCCTTAAGAGAAAATAAAAAATGTCAGCTGAGTCAAGAAAAGGTGTAGTGAGATAGTTCTGTGGCACTGACCACACCCATTGGGGGGTGGAGCCATGGGCGGGGTGACCTGTGGAAGGAGGTCGAAGGAGGCCAGGAGGTGCTCTCTTTCTGGCGTGACTCTGACAGGAGAGGATCGGGTTGAATTTCCTGGTGTTCATCTGTCTAGGTTGTAAGTTATTTCTCCCTGAATAAACATCTATTCGGCCTATTTGTTTATCCTGATCCTTATTTACCGCGATAAAAAGGAATATCCAAACTAGAAGACAGACACAAAGAACTATAAATTCAAAGAAGGATATATAACTTCATATGTGAACATTAGCAGAGAACCAATACTATTTTGATAATGAAAGTTCCCAAAACAGAAAGGTATAAATAAAACTCAGCAAGTCATATATATGAAAATTATATGTGAACTGCTTGAAAAAAAGGAGTTTCTAATAACTTTCACTTTGGACGTAAGCACGCCATCAAATACTTGAAAAGTAAAGAAAATGAAACAAAAATTAATCAAATGAGCAATAATAAGATACATTAGCTACAAAAAAGGACAGGAAGATGAACAGGTGATGAAAATATGTAAAAAAGAAAAATCCATCTTGGGACTGGAAATATGACTCAGTAGGAAAGCATGCCTGCAGAAGAGGCATGAGAATTTGAGTCAACATGTGTATAAAAACACCGATGAAGTTGTATGAGAGCATGCAACCTCAGGACTATGATGGCAGGAAGCAAAAGGAAGGTTGTAATGTGCTGGAAACTGTAACACCAAGATATAAGACAAAATGCAAGGAGTTTTTCTATGGTGAGCTTGCAGTAGACTGAGAGTTATGTTAGACCATGACTGCAAAAATAACAGAAATTTAAAAACAAGGAAAATTGAAATAAATACTAAATGAGAGATGTAAGTCAATAATAGTAATAGTTACATTAAATGTGACTGCTTTGAACACCCAAATTAAAAGGGTTAAATTGGTGGAATAACTAATGTTATCTATAAAAAAACACTTTAAACGCAGTGACAGAATGAAAGTAACTGAAAAGGGAAAGATTAATATACCTTATTGTTTAAAAGAGTGAATTTGGTAGGTTACTACCAATTTGAATATATTTAAATACAGAGTTTGACCAGAGATACAGGCATTTCAAGATGATAAATACATTCAAACACTAAGACATGAAACGCTGAGTTATATTATAGTACTGAATATGTAGCCTCCATAAAGAATAAAGAGAAACCTGACAAAATTAAAAGACTGATAGATAAGGCAATAATCTAAAGCACCCTTATTATATTTTGTTAATAGATATCAAGAAACTGATAAAGACAGAAGAGTTAAAATATTATAAACCATGTTTTTCTAACAGACGTTCATAAAACTGCATTTGAAAATGCACCATGAAAACTCATTTCATCCACACAAGAACTCACGTTCTAGGGCATAAAGCAAATACTGGTAAATTGCCAGGCTAAAATTAGGCAAGCTAACTTCCATGGCTGCTCAGAAATTGAACTAGATCGGCACAGTAGCAGATCTACAGAACAGATTTGTGTGTTTAATATGATGCAACATAAACTGAATAATCCATAGGTGAAAATGAAAAATCATGAAGGAAATTCAAATACATGAAACTGAGTGATACTGTAATTATATCAGAATACCTACATTGAAATGAGGTTTAAAAACTAGAGAAGATTAAATAAAATGAAGAAATATAACAATGGAAAGAAATGGGAGTAGAAGGGAGAGAAAAGGATAAAGTGGGTGCCATTTGTAAGGCCTAAGGTTTTTACTCCCGATGCCAGGTCTTTTCCCGCTGACGCGCCAGCCCCAATTAAGACACTGAGACTCTGTATTAGATATAATTCTGTTGGCCCGGTACTAGTTTCTTATCAGCTAGCTCTGTCTTAAGTATTAACCCATTTCTGCTAATCTATGTATTTCTCTTACCGGGGAGCCGGCCTGCATACTGCTTTCTCCAGACTCTCCATCTTGACTCCTCCTTACTACTTCCTCTTTCCTCCTTGTCTCCTAGTCCCACCTATCTTGCTTTCCTATTGGCCAACAGTGCTCTAGTCATTAAAGCAGTATGAGAAACATATACAGAATGACATCTCCCATCACATTTATATTTCTTTTATATACATATATATTTTTTAAGGCGCATCTACAATAGTAGATGCTTATTGCTCTACTTGGCAGTGGAATGAGGCCTAAAATTAGGTGAACTAAAATCTCATGCAATGGTCAACTTTGCTGAGAACGTCAAATACTTTATACTCTGAGGGTTAAAGAGAGTCACATGAGTAACTTTTACAATCACAAAGACAAGGCACGTGTGGCAAACACATGTTTTTCCATAGAGCTATATAAACAAATAATAGTCAGTTATGATGAACAATCTAAAGTAATCTAAAGTAACTTCATTGCTATCTGCTGGGAGGGACATGAAAACACTTCCCAAGAACAATTCCATGGTTCTTAATAAGCTGAAATCACAAGACTCTTGAGTTATTTTCCTAGAGTTTTCTCACAAGGACTCAGAGCCTTGGTCATAAAAATCCATTCTGGGACCTTGACAGTGTTTTCTATATGACCCCTCAAATGACTCTTAATGTTAGTTGTTCTACCCTAAGGGCTGGAGAGATTGCTCAGTCATTAAATGCTAGTCTCTTAAAAAGAAAGGGAGAAAGAAAGGAGAAAACAAAACTACTCGTTCTCTTAATGCAACAGAGTGACTTACTCCAAATCCAACAATAAACACAAAATCTAGGAAGGAAGGTCTTTGGAGCTTTCCAATAGCTATGCCTATGGAGGGAACTATTCAATTAATTTCCCCAAATCTACACAATTCTGAAAATCAAACTTTGACAATAAATTACTTTGAGTATATTTTTGTTTTAAGTTAGCTAGTGGACTTCTTATCTAAAAAAAAGTGCCCTTTGCTGCAACCTACTTCTAGGTATTTGCAGCCCTCCATAACAAAATATTGTACCTCTGACAATGGAACCAGGATGTATCCCTATTGCAGGAATAGACTCCAGGAGCTCATTCCCCATTTCCCGTGGAGAGATACTCCCTTACGCTAGAGACACAGAGGAGGGCCTAGGCCCTACCCCAAATAGATTTGACATACTTTGATGATCCCTCATGGAAGGCCTCACCCTTCCTGGGGATTGAATGGGGGATAGAATGGGGGGTCTATGGGAACATGGGATCGATATGTAAAATAAGAAAAAATATTAAAAATAAAAAATGTTGTAAAAAAAAATCAAGTATACTTTCAAGTGCATTCCTCTGTTAGTAACCAATTAACATTATGCTTAGAAGAATATATTTGAAGTGTCACTTATTTTAAGTGTACATGCTTATAACAAAATACATTTCTAGGAAAAATACAAATTAACCTGTTGATTAAGGATGTGCGATACAATTTGTCAAGTATCATAGAGAAGTCATTTAAAATGTATATCTAAAAAATATGTTTTGTGTAACATTTATATTTTATTAACAATTATCTGAATTCATACTATTTCTCCTAAGTAAAATAGACCAATCACATGTATATAATACTACTATTACTACTACTGATTCCTTTATACCCTACTTCTTGTCCTTCAACAATAATTCTGAGAAGTAGTTGTCTCTGTTGTTTAATTGTGGTCTATGTAACAGAAGAAACTCTAAAACAGATGGCTTGTATGGACATACATACCTCCTCCCTCCCCTATTTCCTAAAGAAGGGAGCAGGACTATATGATCCATAGAAAGACTCTGAGTTTGAGGTTGCGTTGCAGACTCTACTTAGTCCAGAATCACTTTTAATTGTCAGTCCCTTTCCTGAATTTCCTCAGGGCTCAAACCAGAGTCATATAATTCAACTTGCATTTAAAGTTGGGTTGTTAATATAAACATTTGGATTGTATGTTAATTTGTCTAAATAAACATGACATTGTCTTCAATGTTATAAGTCTTGGCTCTTTTCATTGTTTCTCAACTCCATCTTCTTCTGCAACAAAAATTAACTTTGTTAGAGAAATAGAAGTGGGATATTATGTTCTGTGGCAGTAGGGCAATGATACAAACCAGAACATGAACTAGCTTGTTGTATCCCATTCCCGATGGAGGATGCCATGCTCAGCCTTAATGCAAGGGAAAAGGGATGGGCTCTAGCTCAACAAATCATACCAGACTATGTTGACTCCTCATGGGAGCCCTTACAGATGAGGAGAAGTAGACTGGGGGTGGGCTAGGGGAGAGGTGAGGGAGGGTGGGGAGAGGCAAGTGGGGATGGGAGGAGTTGTGGGAGGGAGAACTGTGGTTAAAATGTAAAATAAAGTCATAAATAGAAAAAATGGAAATAAATCTAAATTTGGAACTATGATAGCTTTTGTTTGTGACATTTCAGATAATGATCACAGTAGCTCCACCTACATGAATTTGGAAGTAAAAGTCCTTCATTCTAAGAATAGTGTAATGGTATTTGATAGCAATGACTAATTAAATAATAGTGACCTGATACTTACTCTAAATATTTGTTTATACTTACCACAGTCCAAATTCATACAGAGAATTTGTAAAATAAAACTCTCCATTGAAGAATAATTTAAAAGTTAGAAACTTTTATAATTACATCCCAACAGAATGAAATTAATTCAGAGCAAAATTTCAAAGCTGTTAATGACTGCTGGATCAGGTAATTTTATTGTTTTAGCAAACAGTGATAGAGTGCCTTTAAATCTCATTTAACTTTTCTTTGATTAATGCAAACCTAATTCAAAAAGCCTTCATTACTTTGTAAGGTTATTAGTTTTCATTTCCTTGGGTAGAATTTTGGCATAATGGAAGTCAAGCTTCATAACTACAGCTAGACTCAATAAATATTTAATGCTTTATATATATAATCCAAACTCCTCTGTTTAATGACAGTATGGAGAAATTCTTTTTGTGAATAAAGTCTCTGGAATTTTAAAGAGTTAAATTTGAATTGCTTGGGTTTCTTTTTCAATCTCTATCATTAAACTATAAAGGTTGGGAACTTTGTTATTTCTTATAAATCATCTTTCCATTGTTTTAATATTTGAAATTATTTTCTCAGTGAGACAGTGAATTAATGCTGTATTATAAACATAAATTTGAATTTCTTTAGGAAGATGGATATATGAATTAATGGATATATGATGAATTGACTTATAGTAATTCCTGGTAAAATTAAAATTGTGGCTGGGCATTGGTGGCTCATACCTTTAATCCTAGCACTTGAGAAGCAGAGTCGGGTGGATCTCTGTGAGTTCAAGGCCAGTCTAGTCTACAAAGTGAGTTACAGGACAACGTCCAAAGCAATACAAAGAAACCCTGTCTCAAAAAAACAAACAAAAAGAGATTAAATATTTGTTCTTTATAAAACATGTCTACACCCCTGAATATGGGTCTCAGTTAGAAGGCCTGGGCAGTCTAAGGGACCTCAGACAGTGGAACCAGGATGTATTCCTGGTGCACTAAAGGACTTTGGGAGCACATTCCACATGGAGCGATACTCCCTTAATCTACAGGCAGGAGGGAGGTCCTAGTCCCTACTCCAAGTGACTTGACAGATTTTGTTGACCCCTCCTGGAAGGCATCACCCTCCCTGTGAAGTGGGTGGGGAATGGGGTGGGAGGGGCGGTCAGGGGTCATGGGAGGAAGAGAAGGAGGGAGGGAGAAGGAACTGGGGTCGATATGTAATAAATAAATAAAAAGAAAAGAAAAAAGAAAACAAGTCTACAGCTTTTCAATTTGGTAATGGTTTTAAAAATGAAAACAATAACAATTTGAGAAGTTTGAAAACCCATTTATAATAAGGAAATAACTAAAATTAAATAGGAAATGAATAATTTAATTTCAAATAAATGTTCCTCTTGAAATTTATTCAAAAAACATATAGAAGAATGAACTCATTTTAAAGTAGTTGACATGAAAAATCATATCATCTGCCACCTTCAGGGCTGTGAGCATAAAAACTTCATTTATCTCCTTCCCCATGATATTGTGGTAAGATTTCAGTGCTAAACAAAGGGAAAAAAAATAAAATCATAGTAACATAAAAGAATATATTAGGTAGAGATGCTCTTATTCCCATCACTTTAGAGGCAGAGAAATGAGAATCTCTATGAGTTCAACACCAGCCTGGTCTATAGAGTGAGTTCCCATATAGCCAAGTCTACACAGAGAAACCCTTCACAAACACTGCCTTCCCCCACCCTGAACACAAAAGTAAAATTATCTAGAAGATTTAAGTGGCCATTAGAATCTGACAATTCAAAGAGGACAAAGCAACTAGATAAAATCAGAAATATGTACATTTCTTCAAAATGTGTAAATCCCTGAGAGAGGCGAACACTCCTGCCAGCACTCAATTGCCTGTCATTCTTTGTCTAGAAATAGAACCTCACAAATATTTCCCCTTCCACAGTAGCAGTTCCATTGATAAAGCCATTGCTCCAGTCTTACATATGTAACCATTTCTAGAAGAGACTGTTTCACAGCAAGATTCCTGGTCTGCTGACAAATACTCATTTTACTTCATCTATAAAGCTGTTCCCTGAACATTAGATATAGGAGCTGTTATTTAAATGTATCCATTCAGGCTTTTCTCCCAGTATACATTGCTCTCTGAATTATATCCAGCTGTGCTTTTCTGTGGTGCTCTCCAGGAGTGGCTTCAGTGGTAGCTATTTCTTTATTGATACAAGATTAATACTCACAATGTAATAAGGCATTATGCTGATCTAGCAAATTACAGCAGTAGATTCTTTTCTAAGATTCATGATCTCAGTAATGACAGGAAGCAATTCAAGTTTCCAGTACCTGAAAGGAATTCTCTATTTTAGAATGAGCCTCAATTCCAAATAGATAATTGTTAGTTCCACCAATATAATCCTTTGGATGATCCCTCTTACAGGCTGTCCAATGCAGAGTTGTCAGCTTTTCAACTATTTACTTTTTGGATGTCTTTAATGAGACATTGCTCCTGATAAAGACTGAAGTAACACCTGAGAATTCAATACCATATGAAAAACATCCTTGCTAATAGGCAGAAGTCAGATGTCTTGGGAGGAATGAAATCATTTTAAAGGCTTAGCAATTCATTTCATTTGTAAATCCAGAAGCACATTAGAAATAAAACACACAGAATTTAGGTTCCCAACTCAAAATTGAAACAAGGTATAAATGATTTATCTGAGAAAATGAATCCAATTTCAGTTATGTGGAGAGGGACACAAATCAGAAGCTAGCCAGAAGACCCACTCCCTACTGCCAGGCTGTTGTGCTTTTGGCAAATTCACACTAATCCTGAAAAGACAGAATATGTGTTCCAGCAAAACAAGTCAGTTGTTAATGCTTTGGGCTTTTGATCTGAAAAAAAAAAAAAAGTGTATGTGAAGTGTGGGGATTTATTTCACACTTGAGTGCACAAATCTTACAAAATATATGTATTATTTTGTTGCCTGTGATTCCCATACAAGAAACATGTGGTAAGAACTATTGCAGCTTGAGTGTCAGAATGTGATGGGTATCCAGGGTTGTCACAACCTCAAAACAGCATAGTTGTCTACCCATGTTGCTTTCTTCTGTAATTAGGGAGATTTACTTCATGACCATGAGCCTCATGGTCAAATGAAGTTCTTATGTAGATGTACCTGAAGCAAAAAAAAAAAAAAATTCTAAATAGAATAGAATCATATTTAAAATCAATGCAAATGAGCGTAATAGGCACAGAGATTCCTTTAGAGCTCCATCTAAGATAGGACAATTCAGGATTGCTGAAAGTAACTAACTGTCCATTTGTGTAAGCTTCACCTCAGCTGAGTATGAGGGAAATAACATGCCCTGATCCCAGTAACTCAATATCAATTAACAGTTACCAGTGCAGTGTCCTGTTATTTAATCACCCATATGTTCCCCGTTATTGATTTTGAAAGTTTATTTTTGCTGGAAATGTATCAAACTCTTTCTGAAAAGTGAACATAGATACAATGAAAATAAGAGCACCTTATTTAGTGCTCTTTAGTGAGGTTAACTTGTCTCTGGACAACCTGCCATGAT
Source organism: Phodopus roborovskii (assembly GCF_943737965.1). Lineage (NCBI taxonomy): Eukaryota > Metazoa > Chordata > Mammalia > Rodentia > Cricetidae > Phodopus > Phodopus roborovskii. The sequence goes on from NW_026126470.1 coordinate 4,980,301, forward strand.
TTTTCCTTACAGTAATAGGGGAGTTCTACTGATCTTACATTTGTACACTCTAAATATCCTATTATATCTCAATTAAGGCACTATCATTAGATTTTCAAAAACAAGCTTAACGTGTTCATATGATAATGTTTGGTTTTGTTTGCTTCTTTGTTTTTCAGACATGGTTTCACTGTGTAGTACTAGATGTCCTGGAAGTTGCTCAGTAGACCAGGCTGGCCTTGAATTTATGTAATCTGCCTAAATCTGCCTCCTGAGTGCTGGGATTAAAGGCATTTGCTACTACAGTTGATTCACATGATAAATTACTGAAAAATAAACAAATTAATCCTTCTTTAAGCTTTCATCTAAATAGAGGTTTAAAGTAGTGTGTGTTTTCTTCCTTTTGATTTTACCTGTTATACTTTATTGCACTAAATTTATAGTCACAATTCTTCAGTATTATATAAGATTGATAGCTAAGAATCAAACCATATATTTTTTTTGTGCATCACTGCTGTCCTGAATAAATGAGAAATTTTTACTTTCTTCTAAATTCTTGTGACAGACTCAGTTAATGGCAATTTTTAGCCAGTTCCCATCATGTATTTGGTTCTTTGTAAAGAATGTATTATGTAAATGTAAGTAGTGTAATATTTGCTCTCCGTTCATGGGGCATAAAGTGATGAAAATTGGTAAATTTTACTCTATTTTTTTTTTTACTTCTTGTATTGACTATTAAAATCTATAGAAGTCTTCAATAACATTGTACAATTATTTTTCCTTTCCAGTTCTCTATTTTTTTATGAAATTTGATGTTCTGTTAATAAACACATTAATGGTTATAATTGTATCTTTAGAAGAATGCATCTGTTTATCATTTTTAAATGTTTTTTTTCTTGTTCTGGTAATAGTCTTTAGACTGAAATTAATTTTTGTCTAATATTACTAGCAATATTTCATCTTTCTGTTGTCATTTTAGCTTGATGCCTATTTTGAGTCTGTTTTACTTCTAAGAAATTTATATTTTAATATATTAATTGGATTTCTGAGAGGCAGAATGCAATTGGATATTCCTGTTTGAAATGTAACTTACTTATTCATCTATACTTGGTACTATTATTCACATGATTATCTTGAAATTGGTCTCTTATAAATAAACATAGAGAAAGGTGATTCTAAGAATGAATATAAGGAACCTGCTACCACCACCACAGGTAACACTCCAGAGGCTAAGAATTCAGTTAGAAGCCAAACACTCTGCCTTTAAAAGTAGGATTGATCAGCAGTCATATATTGCTGCTCTCATTAAATACATGAATGTTCAGAGACCAATCCTTTCTCGGGAGACTATCAGGTAAAAGCTTGTCTTAATCATGGGCTGTAAATATTAAAGCCTGTGGTTCATTTGAGGGTGAAAATGTATTCTATAGCTGTTTGGGACTAAAATTTCAGCACAAGCCTGAATTAAATGTAATAGAGGATTAGCTCACACTGCCTTTCTCAGTATTCATTGTTGACAGGAGGCAGCCATGCCCATGATACTAAGCATTAATGAAAGCCAGGCTGACCTGAAGGTTTGGGGATAATCCTTATTCAGGAAGAAGACATACATTACTGTCCTATGCAGTAATTGTCTCATAAGTAAAGGTTCCAGGATTGACATAATTTTTCTAACTCTTTACAAGCCTCTGTCTTTCTAAGCTGAAAGTAAAATAAAATTATGGACTTCCTTGGGAAAATAATATAGGTGAACTAAAAACATTTATAACATCTTGGATGTGTAGTTTCAATGTTCAAAGAATTATGAGAAAGGCAAAGAGCAATTTTCGGTATATTCGCACAGGATTTGTACCCAAACTAAAAAAAGAAAAAAATTATAAAAAGTATAAAAATCAACTGAAGTATTAATTCATATGGAAAACAGGTTAGTATATAATGTTGGAGTTGTAATCTTATCATGTAAATATGTTACTACATTACATGTTACATTAAAAGAATCCAATTTTATCATGATTATTTTATCATAGCTGGTATAATTTCATGTTTCTCTAATGAGATATTTGCTTTTTTATGATTCTGTACAACAAAACTTTGGGTAAAATTGGGGCCATATTTTTGTAAAATTCAGCATTAACTTAACTGGATGAACATATTTACTAAATATGAACATATGTACTGAGAAAGAAAATGGATGGGGAAAAAGGTGTAGTTATTTAGAGAATAGACTTGGGTTTTTTATATCAGCTGAAAAATTCACCTAGCATTTCTGTGAAGAATAATAAATAGTCTCTCAACGGTAAAATAAATGAAACATCTGAACTCTGGAAAGATGTTTCATTATATTAATTACTATAGAAGTGATGTTGCATTTGAATGTTCACCTAAAATATACTCTCTTCCCCCCACCCCAACCACCACACAACATAAAACAAAACAAACCAAGCCCATGGGAAAACACTACAAGAATTGGCTGTGGGTGGAACCTTGGCAACATTTGTTAGATCAAAATTCTGATTATGACAGCTATTCAATTTAGATTACTTTTAAAATGCTGGATGTATAAAAGGGTGAATTAGATCTAGAGTTTCCACTTGGATATTAATTGTAGTAAGGTTGTTCTGTGCAATCTTAAAGGGGAGCTACATTTTGAAGATTATTGCAAAAGTTCTAGGTTGTTGGATGAAGTGCCAGGGTTATTTTCTTCACTGGATCTTTCTTTCCAGAAAATTAGTAAATCAGTCTGTAAGAGACTCTTGAATCTCCCATCCATTTACTATGCATCTTACTCTAGATACCTTTTCTACGAGGTCTCCCTTCATTTCTTAATATTTGAAAACTTGGATTTGTAAAATGGTAGCTTCACATCTAGTGAGTTACCACTTTTTCCGTTTTATATTTATTTTTATCATTTTAAAAACATTCTTATTTTAGATGGCAATTCCATTTCCCTTCCCTCCCTTCCTCCCACTTCATGGGAGGGATAGTCCTCCCATGAGGAAATCAAAGTATACCACATCATTTGGAAAGGACCAACTCCCTCCCCCTGCAACCAAGCTAAGCAAGGTATTCCTCCATAGGGAATGGGCTCCAAAAAGTGAGTTCATGCACTAGGGATAATTATTGATTCCATTGTCAGTGGCCCCATAAACTGTCCAAGCCCCCCCACACATGTCACCCACATTCAGGGAGCCCAGTTTGGTCCCATTCAGGTTCCCCAGATGTCAATCTAGAGTCCATGAGCTCTCACTTGCTCAAGTCAGTTGTTTCTGTGAATTTCCCAATATTGTCCTGACTCCTTTGCTCATATTATCACTTCTCCCTCTCTACAGCTGGACTCCCAGAGCTCAGTCTAGTGCTTAGCTGTGGATCTGCACATTTGCTTTCATCAGATACTGGGTGAAGTCTCTATAATGGCAATTAAAGTAGTTATCAATCTGATTATAGGGGAAGGGCAGCTAAGGTAACCTCTGGACTACTGCTTATATTCTTAGCTGGGATCATCCTGTGAATTCCTTGGAATTTCCCTAGTGCTATGTTTCTGGTTAACTCCACAATGTCTTTCTCTACTGAACTTCTTAGTCACACTTAACTTCTTAGATTGGCACAGGAGAATAAGTAATCTCTTATTTAATGAACTTTTTTCTGAAAGTATGGTTAGTTGCTTTTATGAAGTTTATTTAGTTTTGTCTGTCACACTATATTTATTCAGAATTTTCTTCAATATTATTAGAATAAAGAGAACCAGCAATACTTCCTAAACAGTTTCAGAGATAATTTCTGTAACACTACTTATGGAAAAACCTCCTTTCTGTATTTCCCTTCTTCCTTTATTTCCCAGATGTCTGGTGAAACTGTCCTCAGGTTATTCAATAGACAGAAACCTTCAAAGTTGTCTGTCGCTGACGTTGTTAAAAACCTAATTTATACTGTGTTTTTCTCTGAAGGATAATTTTTTTGTCATTGATAATATGAACTAATGAGAAAGATGCCACTGCTGGGCAGAGATGGTACATGCCTTTAATCCTAGAAGGGAAGCAGAGTCAGGAAGAGCTCTGAGTTCAAGGCCAGCCTGGTCTACAAAGTTACCTCCAGGACAGCCAGAGTTATGCAGAGAGACCCAGTCTCATAAAAGAAAAAGAAAAAGCAGGAAAGATATCCTTATGGGCACATGTTGGTTGATGTCTGCCTGGATAGCACTATAAAATACTATGATAAAAATTCAATCAAATTCTCTTCAAAATTGTGTCATTATCTTCAGGGATTCCTTTACAGAATATCTGAGCTCATCAGTTCCCTCAAGATGTAAAATCAGTATAGCAATATATCTTAATTTTTAGAAGGTACAACTAGTACATGGTTTGCACAAATTCTATCTGGATAAAAATATAGATTGAAAATATACAACATAGTGTTCCATTAGTATTAAATATTTTTATATTATTTTTATTTTTAAAACAATGTTATTTTATATACCAATCCCAGTCCTCTCCATCTTTTTCTCCCACTCCCCCAACATCTCTCCATCCCATCCCTCATCCACTCCTCATAGGGAATCATCAAAGTCTGTCACATCATTTGGGACAGGACCAAGGCCCTCCTTCCTGTATCTAGGTTGAGCAATATAACCCTCCATCGGGAATGGGCTCCAAAAAGCCCATTTATACACTAGGGTTAATATCGGTTCCACTGCCAGTGACCTATAAACTGCCCAAACCCCCCCAACTGTCAAATACACTTTGAGGACAATTTTCACAGCATTATGAGATTAGATATTAAGTAATCTGTAGATGATTTAAACTACGTAAAAGGAGTATCTGTAGTTTGATATGCAAATGTTTCTCATTTGTTTTGTAGAGCTAGAGATCAAAGATAAGCCATGCATATTGTTGAGCAAGTAATTGTATTGTCATAGAGCTAATTGTCAGCCTGTGATTGAGAGAAAATATAATGTGCCTGTGGAGGTCATTCCTATTTAAAACACCACAACCACTGCTATTGATAAAACATGAACGAATTCAAGTGGTTAGTAAATTATATTAAAGTATGAATACATAATATTATATAGATGATATTGACCAGTATAATACAATTAATAAAGTCTGAATTCTAGTTATATCATAATAAGCATAATTTTCAAGGATTTGTGAAGTCAGTTTATGTTTACCTGTAATTCATCATGCTCCCAGGATCATAAGTATTAAACAGAATATGGAAGTCAGAAGTCTTCATCATGTCTATTCTAGTATCATTTATTTCTATCTGTTTTTTTTAGACCCTCCATCTGTCTTAGTTACTTTTCTAGGTTGTGAAAGCACTGAAATTGGTGCTGACAGGTCAAGGAGGAGTATAGTAGTAGGCTGGCAGGATTGGCACTGGAGAGGTAGCTGACAATTTACATCATGGTTCAGAACATGGGGGAAGTTAGGTAGATAACTAGGAATGTGTGAGGGTTTTAACACTTCAAAGTTAATACCCACTGATACACTACCTGTAACTAGGTCACACCTCCTAATTCTTCCTACGCAGTCCCACAAACTGGAGGTCATGTATGAGCTGATGAGCCCATACCCATTCAAAGCACTACTGAACAACTGAACTTGGAATTTAGGATTTAAGCTAGGCTGTCTATCCAGTAGTCCCCAGGTCTGGGGTTACAGATATATACAAGCTCAGCCTTTGCACATTGGTTCTGGGCATTCAAACTCAAATCTACATGCCTTTGTATCCAGTATTTTACCTACTTAGCCATCTACCCAGCGCCTCTTTGACCTAAACAAAAGAATTTACTCATTGTCTACTTTATAAGACCTACAGAAGGCCTTTTTGATGAGGAATCAAATTTCAACCTATACAAAGAACTATCTAAAAGAAGATTGTTTACGTACATAGAATTTATAAAAACTACCTTCTTTTAGCATATTTTTTGGTGTTTCATCTCATTATTTTATAAAGATTATTTTTGAAGATTATCTAATTTTTAGCAATTTCTTATTCTTTTTATCAATAGGTGTATTTTTTCTTATTTTACATATTGACCCCAGTTCTCTACCACTCCCTCTCTATTTCCCTCCCTCCCTTCCATGCACCCCGACCACCCTCCCATCCCACCGCCACCCCTACTCCACAGGGAGGGTGATGCCTTTCAGGAGGGATCAACAAAATCTGTCAAGTCATTTGGAATAGGTATAGATTCTCCCTCATGCCTGGTGCACAATAGAACTTTGGGAGCATATTTCCCATGTAGGGATACTCCTTTAACCTTTTAGCAATTTATAAGAAATAGTTAATAAGGAGTAATAGTGTTCTCTTAAATTGAATATTTGCCAATATATGATGTACACATTATATATAATTATAACTACATATTGATAGGATGATATATGTCAATGGCATACCCAATAATTATCATTAAGCTACTTCAAATATTGTTATGAAAACAAAGCATCTACTTTTCCTTCCCTGGGGAAATACAGGGAGAAAAAGCTCCAAAGTTTAGTATTCTTGCATTACTTTTTAACATATCATAGGAAAAACTGGGTTGCTCCATTTTGTTTCCTAAAAAAAAAAAAAAAAAAAAAAAAAAAAAAAAAAAAAAAATACATGAAGTAAACCAGGAGTGGTATGACATGTCTATAAGCACAGCACTTTGGAGCTTGAAGCAGTATAATCAGGTGTTCAAGGTAATCTTTGCCTATATATTGATTTTTGAGGCCAGCCTAGATTATAGGAGGCCCTGTAATAAAAATAATCACCTCCCTAAAAATAAAGGAAGTTTAAAGATACTCATATCTTTTTATATAATTTGTCAAGTAATAATATGATTATATTTGGCAAGACTTAATTTCTTATATATTTTGCACTTTCAGCTATCATTATTGTCAATTTAAATGTCAAGAAATTAAGCTCAGTGAATCCACAATGACAGTCTTTGCTATGTTTCTCATTTTCCAAGAAAATGATTACAATAATTTATAACCTTTCTTTCTGGTGACATTGTGTATTTAGCTATATCCATCAGAATAAAACTGAAGAACAGAACCTTGTTGTAAGTGGGGACTGTAATCCTAATGGCTACACACATACACATACACATACACATACACATAAACATACACATACATACATACATTCACAGGTGAGGGCAGTGATTTAATGTAAGAGGGGAAAACACAGAGGAATGATTTATAAGGAAGATAACACTTGAACATTTCATGAAGGAGGATTAAAAATCACAAATTACTCATTATATATGTCCTTGCTTTTAATTACCAATATATTTAATGCATGCATATCTAGAATAACTACATTAATAAATCATTTGACTCTACACTTTTAAATTATTTAGCGTATACTTAAATCATGTAAATTTACTTTCAAAATAGTAAATAATTATTTAAGATATCTGAAGAACATATACTTATTTGTATAATTATTCTTCTGATAGTTCTTTCAAATAAAAATTACCTTTAAGCATTGAATTTATCACCTCAGTTATACCTACGTATATTTTTACAAGATTATCAGCTAGAAGATATTCATAAGGAAATTGTACAGCAAAAAAGTACCACTGGATTTCCAAATCCAATGTACATTTTTCTCAGGTCCCACCACTTCATCCTCTTCCCCAAGCTCCAGGCTGATTTTTCCCTCCTAGTGAGGTACTGTGATCCCTTGCAGGGAGACCATATGTCTGCTGCTTCATCTCCATGCCATGGACTTGCCTGTGGCTTCCGATGGCAGCCCTAAAAGATACAGAACTTGACAATGTTGTGATCCATACATGGACCTGGCCATAGGTGTGTGGAGGTGCTTAGCAGGGCATGTCCAATGGACATAGAGCTTGTCAACTTGGAACCAAATGATGCCTAATCTGAGTTCCTGCCACTCCTGTGTCCTGTGCACCCCAAGCTATCCTATGATCCCGCAAGGAAAGAGAATGTCAATATATTGCTTGTTTTATTAATTAATGTATTTAATTTGTCAGCCCGACACAAAGTATAGTCATGAAAGAAGAAGGAAACTTGATGGAAAAAAATAATCCCATAAGATTGCCCTGTAGGCAAGAATATGTTACATTTTCTTGAAGGGCCCAGTTCAGTATGGAGGGTGCCATCACTAAGGCAGAGATCCTGAGGTACACAGAATATCAGGCTGAGCAAACGTGGGAACAATCCAGGAAGCAGCATTCTTCACGATGTGAGTCCCTGCCTTGACCTTCCTTCAAGACATCTTCAACTATAAACTGAAATCGATCCTTTCCTCTCCATTTTTTTTCCTCTCATGATATTTGGAAACCACACTAATTGTACAAAATTCTCAAAGAAGTAATAAAATGTTACAAAAGGAAATATTTTGAAAGACTAAACTGTACTAGAGCACAAAATGATTTTCCTAACATCTCTAAAGCTAAACTGACCCTCTTTGGGGTTAAATGACCTCTTAGCTTTAGAATACATTAAATGCCATTCTTCCTGAAAGTATCTCTTCTATGGACAAGCAAAGATGATTCTTGCCACCAGTTTTCCTATAGATCCTGTGGTGCACATTGTAGGAAAGAAAAAAAAAGTTATGTACACATACATTTAGTGAACATTTTTGTATTGCCACTATATATAATACCTCCAATCATCACCACAGACTGTCTTCTCCATTCTCAAGACTTCAGCGACCAGATGTAGAAGGCAGTGGATGACGTGAGCCCTGTGTCACATTTTTCTATTATTTGAATCCTTTTATCAGACAAATCTGTGTGTGTATATGTGTATTCAGGCATTCATGTGCATAAAGAGAATATAGATCATATTTTTTTTATCATTCTCACACACCATCTTCCTTGCTTGCTGGGACATGATCTGCACTGACTTGAAGTTTGTCAAGTAGGGTAGACTGACTGGACAGAGAACCCTAGGGCTCTGCTTGTCTCTGCTTTCCAGCACTGAAATTGCTGTGTAAGTCTTTATGCCCAGGTTTTTACACATGTTCCCAGGAATTGAAATTAGCACTCAAATTTTCATGTGAGCTCTTTACTAGCTGAGCTATCTCCATAGATTTGTAACAATTGCTTGTCAAACTGTGTGTGTCCTTGTTCATTTTATATAATAGCAAATAAAGTACTTACATAAGGTACACACAGCTCAGTGGGCAATATTGATTATCTTTAGCAAGTATTCATTACTTCACATTATTATTCAGCCACCATAGTATTTTTTTTTTCATGTTCATCACCAATACCTCTATAGTTAACTGATCAATTTGAGCAAAATGTCAATTTTTGTTGTTGTTGTTGTTGTTTTGGTAATCTGGGGAATGGATTCCTGGTCATCATAAAAACCAGGCAATCGCTCTTTCACTAGGGCCTCCCCTACAGCCCCACACTATGCCATTGGAGCTTTAGAAATGCCATTTGTGTACCATAGGTCAAGTAACCATAGTTTCTTAATGAATTACTGCCCAAGGGCTACACTCCCAACCTCCATCCCCATTTAATATTAATATTATGATTTTTAATGCCATCTGTCTGTGTTCATTACCTACTAAAATCTCTTGAGTTGTTTTCTTGTTCCTAGAAATAAAAATGAGGTTTCTGTCTAATGCCTGAGAATTTTATTTTTTTAGAAAATGCATTTTCTTTAAGGTTTGTCTTAAATAAAAGTAAATGTCAATAAAACTTGTGTTGTTTAAATTAGGGAGATAACTCTGTAATGTATAAATAACTATTCTATGTAAGTCAGTAATACACAGTCTAACATCATGTTTTATTCAAAGAGTACAAGGATATTAGAATCCATGAATCCATGAAAAGGTCTATGACTTCAGAGACTGTCAAAGAGAGAAATCCTGGAAAAGAGAAAAAGAGGAAACACCTTTTTATTTTTATATTTTATAAAAAGATTTCAGAATTTTTATGTCAGAGAAACATTAAGTCCACCTTGAGGTGTGAGGCTTATTCATTGTAACAGTTTTTGAAGGAACAATAGTAAACATATTTTCCCACAGTCAGTCTCCTGGCAGAAATAACAATACAATATTTTCTTCACAAAATTCTACTCAACTCAGCAAACATGGTCTGTATAATATATGGAATTAAATATGTATTGATTCAAAATGTGAATCTTCTCAGAAAATAACATTGTAATAAATAAATAAATAACAGAGATTCTGAAACAAAAATCACATGCCACCTCAAGCACTAAATAATAGTTACCAGGTATTTTCATTTGTTAAAGTTTGGTAAAGTTATGTCATTGGCTGAAAAACAGATGCATCAGGAAATCTTCATAATAAGCACAATAATCCAGTTTGAAAAGATGGGTAAATGGCACATGATTTCTTTTTTGTGGATCCTATGTTTTAATGGAGAGTAAACCACATATTACAGAGATAGATGATGATCATAGACAGACAGACAGACAGACAGACAGACAGACAGATAGATAGATAGAAAAACAAATATTGGGAATGTACAGGGGAGAAGACTATGAGGACTGATATGGTCAATATATGTGATACACTTAACAGAAATTGTCTTTATAAAACCCCATGTACAATGAGTAAAATTGCTTCAAAAATATTTCTCAAATTTCCTTTCAAACATAGAAAAGCTATTTGTCTCAGGAGAAAAATACTTAGGAACTTGGACTCTCTGATAATCATTTGTTTGAAATCAAATATATATTACATGTACTGTGCCCTTCTTAATACCTTGACCTTAAGCCACATTTATATCTTTAAGAAATTCTAGACCTGTTCTTAAACAGTAATTTAATTTTAGTTTAACATTTGCAAAAGAAGCATTAAAACAACAATCCTTGGTTTCTAGAAATTTTAAATGTAGGAATAGCTAATATACAGTATTCTCCAATATTTGCCTTTTTTATTATTTTTCCATTTTGAACACTTATGGGCTAATGAAAAGAAAACTGAAAAATAAAGGTAAGACTTTTGCAATGAATATTATTAATAAAATAAATGGAATTAAAGTTTATGGTCTAACATGAAATTCCATAAGGGAATGCATGATACTCAGTGTTAGATTTCTTTTCTCATTGCTGTGACCATGTATCTGAAATACAGCAACTATAAAGAAAGGAAGAACTTTTTTTTTTGGTCTCACTTGTTACAGATACAGTCCGTGATAGCAGAAAAGATGGCAGATGTGTATAAGAACAGGTGATACTACCATGTGAGAGAGCAAAGAGACCTGAATGGCGATGCTCTACTCACATCTCAGTTTTTGGTCAGTTGAAGATCTCTGTCCATAGAACCATGCCTCGTAGTCTCAGGGTGGGTCTTCCATCAGTATTTCAATGTCTGGAAATGTCCTCAGACACTGCTGTGTCTCTTAATGATTTCCACTCCTATTAAGTTGATGGAAAATTAACCATCATGCCTTCCCTGAGAAATGCTACACTAATTCAGAAAACTGCAGCTGCCTGAACTCAGTATCAAGCTCCTTCAATATGCTTCATTTGATGTAATAAAACACATAGATATTATTTCTGTAACTTTCCTTCAGAGTTTTGAAATCTTTCTTTCCATACTACAATTTTCAGTTTTTAGGTGTTTACTTTTCAAGAATACATCCAAAGTAAAACAGTACATTACTATAATGTTTGCTCGTTTTTCAACCTTTACCTCAAGTGCATAAGTATGATACTATTTTTATCTAGCATTTTTAGTTTAAGAATTTCATGTTGACCATGCCCAGGGGCACAGCAGAAGGAAGTGAGCAAATAAATATGCAGAGGAGAGGTGGGAAAGAAAGATAAGCTGAGCTATCTATGTTCTATCAAGAAAGGCGAAAGTTGAAAAACTACAGTGGTGAGAAAAACTATGATCTGAGTATTCTGAACAGACGTGAGCCCATGGTAATGTCTGGGCCCCTGCTGGACCCCTTGTCTGTGTTCCTGGTCCTAAATACAGTCAGTGTCCGTACTGATGTCAGTAGTCCATACTACCACTGAGGGTTATAAAGACATCTGGGGTCTGTCCAAAAGCCCAAATCCAGGTTGACCACTGAAGTGCACCTAATGCTGTGACTCCCACTGGCCATCCACCACGTGGTGGTTCCAGTGGTTACATTGGTTTGGGAGACTTCATCCCTATGGCACGGGTGCTGTAGAGGCTGTCCTGTCTCTCATCTGAGAGCTGGCCCTAGAGACATGAGTGCAGGACAGCTGGCCCCATCTCTACCCAGAGTGGTGTATGTGTACGGGAGAGATGGTCTTGACCTTTTAGTGGGCAGAGCAGGAGAGCTGACCCCAGAGGCCAGAAAGTTGTCAGGCTGACCAACTCAACTACTTCCTAGGCCCAGATCCAGGGCCTTGAGTTGGTCTACCCCAACATCTTTCTCATCTAGGAGCTGCTGGAGTAAGGCAGTGGACCATCCCAGCAGACTCATAGCACAGGATCCACCAAGATCCAGGGCAACATCAGGATATCCCAGAGTCTCTATGAGGGTCTAGTATTGACGTTGTAGCAGAAGTCAGAGGCCTTGAACTAGCTTAATGACTCCTTGTAATAAACATTCACAAAAAAAGGCAGTTCTGGCTAATTTGGCAAAAGGGTATACTTCTTGATACACTGTTGTTACCAATGGGACCACAAAACAAACAAACAAACAAACATACAAAACTACTTAATAGACATGCGCAAAACACAGAGGAATGGAATGGTATACACACAGAGCAATTGCAGTTGTTAGAGGAGCAGATTGTTTCCCAGGGGCATCAATGAAATTTTTGTTTGTTTATGAACTTTTGGGAGTAGAGAATACAAGTATGGAGGGAAAATGTAGAAGGACTGATGTGAAATTCTGAAAGATTCAGTTAAAAAAAAGTTAGGAAAAATAAAATCTTAACAACAACAACAAAAAAGAATTTCCAGTCTCTTAGAATATAAGAGATATGCTTACCATCATGTATTGCTACAATCTGTATGTTTTTGACAAAGGAATGTATTTTTGTAATAGAGTAACTATATTTTGGAGCTGGCTTGCCTTTGGTACAATATCACTTTCATGTGTCAAGTCAGTCAATATGTTCAGAGCATTGTAACTTAATTCCATAGGAATTAAGGTGGCTTCATATAGTCAGACCAATTTAATATTTCTTCAACTGTCTAAAAAAATTAAAGAAATATATATATATATATATATATATATATGTTTCAACTAAATTCACATATACAATCATAGACCAAAGACAATACTTAGCTAAAATAATAGATTTAATAGTGGATACAATGACCTGATCCTTATCATAGTTATTAAATCTTTACATGATGTTTTGAATTTAACAATAGGCTAACACTTCTCAGAATAGTGATTGTCTTGAAGATACAAAGCTGCATAGATTTCAGAAGTACATAAATTCTTAAATGTATAACTTAGTTCTAAGAAAAACAGCAGACCAACTATCTGCCTTTCAATTGAAGCTTAAGATGAATCATGACCAGATACATACAGGTAACCCTCCCTCCCATCTCTTCTCATTATCAAGTCTACAACTGAGAACATCATTAAATCCTCAGCATTGGATAGGTTCAAGTGTGGGAGTTTTCCTTTTCCTCATGCTCTGTTGGCCACCAGGCTGAGTACAAAGGGAGCAGAAAGAAGATCAAGGTTCAGACAGCTGTGAACAGCCTTCCATAGGTCAGTTTCAGTGAGAGCTCTCTGATGGTGTCTCAAGCTGCATGGACAGAAGGCCACAGTGAAGCTACAAAGAGGGTCTGCTCTTGTTACTACTCTCACTGTAAGACAAGAACTCTCCCCGACTATCGTCGTTTAAAAGCCCGCATTTACACATCCAAACACAGTAGTTTCTGAAAACAAAACTATTTGGTTGACATTAAATGTTATGTAGCAATCAATTCTCCAAGGTAAAAAGCACTAATGTAATGTGTTTATTATTAAGTGTCACATTCAAGTCACTGACACATTTTTAGGAATAGACAGAGAGAGAAAGTTCCATAAAAGCTAATCCTAAGAGCTGAAAGCTTTTATCCAACTTTGGGCTCCTTTCTGTTTCATGTTGCTAAATAAAATGTTTCTTATGTATATTGAAATGACACAATGTTAGTGTAAATATGAGAGAAAGCTGATCATCTTTATTTATAATTCATGAAATAGAGACAATAGCAACATAAATGACTTCTCAAATGTTTTTGACAACCCAATGTTATACAAGCAATTTTGATGGAAGTTTTTGATTAGTAATAATTGGTTCCCCAGAACAGAAAGAATAACATGTACCAGAGGTCACTGCAACAGCAAATTCCCAGAAAGAAAATTAAATACAGCCAAGCATCTGCCCACACAACTTACCAACTGCCAGTCTAGAGAGATGAGCACCTCCCTCATATTCCTGCAGGTCGGTGGTTTGGATTTTATTTTCTATAAGTCATCAGGCTTAGTCTTCAAATGACAGAACCTGACACTTCCTTAAACCTTATGGCATAGACCTGGAAAAATAACTCCCCGAAATACAAAATTTATGTGTGTGTGTCTGCTTGTGTGTTACTAGTGTGTGTGTGTGAGTGTGTGTTATTATTTGTACAAATGTCTTCCTGTATCAGTATAGAAATAACTGTGACAAATTCTGCTTTCACAGGTTTCTCCTCACTTCCCCAATCTACCTATTGAATATTTTTTACTTCACTTTTTCAGCAACATTTTTTTATTACATTGTTTCTTTATCCAGTTGTTTTGACCATAAAAAGCCAACTTTCATTTATATGTCACCCTTGTAGGCATTACAATTCAGAACTTAAGGAAATTTAAGTGGAGTATTTACTATTTATCTAGTTAATGACAAACATGGTGACATTGACCAGAAAGTAGGTTAAGGGTGGATCCCAGCAAAGTGGGAGATTCTTTCCAACTGATGGAAGAATGCAGCCCAGACCATGGAGCATGATTCTGCAAGCTCATTAGGCCTCTCACTGTGATTCCCCAGCTTGGCAGGAGGATGGACTGGGAATTCCATTTCTCACTAAAGGCTAGACTGATTAGAAGTTACACATCAGCAAGTGATCTTTAGTCAAATTGTCTGGCTTGAATAAAATCTGACTGTAGCTTTCTTCTGCAGGGTCTTTTCAAATGTATTGTCAAGGATAAGTAAATCTGACGCTAAATCATATTCATTTTAGATGTCACTGTGAAAAGAGCAACCTGGGTTGAAGTAAAAGCAGATCAGATCTCCTGTGAATAAGTGACTGTAATCTCTCTCTCTCTCTCTCTCTCTCTCTCTCTGTCTTCCCCCACCTCACTTTTTTTGCTACATGCCCTGCCAATTCACAGTAAGCTTTTCTAGGATTTCTTTCTCCTGGGCACATGCTTAATAAGTTAACAAGATCACTACAAATCAGAAGGAGACAGACAGACACACACACTCACACACACACACACACAGAGAGAGAGGGGTGAAGGGAAGGAGATTAGAGAGAGAGAGATTGAACTTTTATTATTGATATATGATTCAAGAAAATAGACCAATAAAACTAACAGTGAAATAGATCCCAGACTTTGTGTTTGATTGATCATTCTGTAGAGGGGAAGCTGTACTTTTGGAAGGTTGAATGATTTTTGTTCATAGGACAGCAAGAGATTGTCTTCCTCTTTATGCTTTTCAATCTTGTTTTCTATTAATTCTTAATGAAAATGTCTCTAGTCATGAAACTGAGAATTTCATCTGATAACTATTTGGAGATTTTCCAATATGTGTTTTTGTCATTGTGAAAAAGAGGGGAGGGTGTTTAGAGTGCATGTGAGAGGGCAGAGAGGGTAAAAAGGGAGGGAAGGAGGGAGGGAGGGCTGGGGGGAGGGAGCGAGGGAGGGAGAGGGAACTGGGATCGACATGTAAAATAATATATTAAACTAAAAAAAAAAAAATGCTTTGACTCCAAAATTTAAGTTGAAGGACAAGTTACTGGGGAAATGGATTTCTATTTTTGTTTCCACAGAAAATAAAAAGATGTGGATTCCTTCAAGACTAATGTGGCTTGATCACACCAGACCGCCTGAAACAGAGTCCAAGCTGATCCTACATTCAAAACAGCTGGACAAAACAGCCCTACAGACTACAGCCAGGATATCTGAATCTTCTTCGAATCCCCCAAGACAGCGCCCCTTACCAGCAGGAAGTAGTTTGGAAAGAAGGACACCCAAATTCCCAAATATTGTGTATAAATGTTTGTTTTCATTTAATTGGACTGTTATATAAAATTAAATAAAATTAAAAAAAAAGAAAAAGAAAAAGAGTGCTCAAATCCAAAGCAGTACTCTAGAATTTTTTAAAAATACTTTTACCCTTGTGAGCAGAGTTTGTTCCTGAGCTAATTTTCAAATAAACCCAAAACTTTCAAAATTACCTGCTGCAAAACCAAAAAAAAAAAGACATTGACAGTGTTAATATTTGAAAGTTTATATTTCCAATATTATCATTTTAATTAAATATGTTAAGCCTGGCCATTTAAAATGTTAAATTATGTCAATATCCTTGAGAAAATAATAATTATTAACATGCATTAAACCCAGTGAGTACTGTAATTTCTGTTGTAATTTTTTTTATATTTGCTTCTATATGTTAAAAAAAAGTAACAAAATAAACAAAAGATCAGTTGAAAATGAAATAACAAATTTTCAGGAAAGGAATTGGGGGAAATCATCAAACACTGCAAATTCAAAAGTGTTATTCATTGAAAATATTATTTCTTGTTATATTAGTTTTCTTTTCTATAATGAATAACTAAAGTTAAGTCTATAATGAAGAAGTTTGTTAGTTCAGTCCAAGATCAGTTTATCTCATGCCTTTGAACCCTCTAATAGCATCAAAGAGTATGGAAAGAAACAAGACAGGGAAGCAGAGACTGAGTGCATTATTCATAAACAAATTTTTCTCATAAATTCTAAGGATCTAGAATAACTACCGGATGTCCTTATGAGGGAAGCACTCCAACGACTGTTAACTGCCTAGTGCAGCTAGGCTCTAGCCAAAGTATCCTCTAGCCTTCACACTGGCACAATGAATATCAAACTTTCAACCAGGAAGCCTTACAAAACCAGAACAAAGATAGACCCATGTTTCTAGAGGAAATGCTTTCTCATGACACTGAAAATGACTTGAGAGGAAAAGGATCTGTTTTCAAATGTGGAAAAGATAAAACTGAACAGTAGCATGTGCTGTACATCCAAATTGGGAAAGGATATGTACAAAAGCATATTCATACAGGTGTCTATGTACTTGGTGGCTTTAACTAAACACTGCAGACTCTTTTTTCCAACTGTATTGAGACCTATAATGTGGAAATAAGACTGAGGAAGTTCACAAAAATAATGGTACCAATGAGGCTTCTCACTTAGGACATATGAGCAACAAGCAGATGACGTGGAAGAGGACACTCATTTGTGGAGCTTCCTACAAGTGGAACAGGAAACTGGAGATGCAATTGTCATGGTGATCACTCTGATTGAAGTCAGATGTTCAGATTAAGCCAGGCTTCTTCCTCTAAGTAAATTTTGTAAGGAAAATTAATAAACTAATTGCGTCTTTGAATTGTATATTTGGCCTGTGGCCAAGGTGTTCAATCTGTAGCAAAAACATGTTTGTACACATCCTGCCAGGAAATTCCACAACACAGAGAATTTCTGGGTCTGCATCAAACTTACTCATTACCATGCACAGAAACCCATGTCTTCCATAAAGGTCAAGTTGGTTGATGTCAAGCAACTTCTATGTCCTTTTACAAGTACTTCCATCATGTAAATTTTTGTTATAGAAATTATAAATCCCATTGATCAATAGATTAGCCCAACATGCAGCAGATGGAGACAAATATAGAGACCCACAGCTAAACGTTGGAGAGAAAACTTGAAACATCAGCTTTAAATGGGATGTCTCCATCAAATCCCTCCTGTCAGAGCTCAGGGAACCCCTCAGAAGAGAATGCTAAGTATCTGAATGTTAAAGGCTGTGTGGGTCTCTGATGCTTGTGCCTTCTCTGGAGGTCTTTTCCTTCTGTTGGTTTACCTTGACCAACTTCAGGGTGATGGTTTTTTGTTGTTGTTCATTTATCCCATTTTACTATGTTTTCTTAGTTTTGTTTTTATCTCTTAAAAAGCATATTATTTTCTAATAACAGACAAAAAGGGAGTGAATCTGGATTGGAGGTGAGGTGGGGAGGAATTAAAGTAGTGGGGGGGGAGGAGCTGTCATTAGGATATATTATATGAAAGAAGAATCAGTCTTCAATAGAAGTGGGAAATAATAATGGTAAAAAGAATTTAAAAGTGATTTAATGCATCTAACATATTTAATCATGATGAAGGAAAATCAAATAAGAAGAATGATCACATTTTAAAAGGACAGTCTCTTGTGTCAAATATTCTTTAGGTGAAAATATATATATATATATATATATATATATATATATATATATATATATTTCAATGTACAATGAGTATATATTACAGATAAAATTTTAAATAAGCTGGGCATTGGTGGTGCATGCCTTTAATCCCAGCACTCGGGAGGCAGAGGCAGGCAGATATCTGTGAGTTTGGGGTCAGCCTGATCTACAGAGTGTGTTCCAGGACAGGCTCTAAAAACAAAAACCAAAAAAAAAAAAAAAAAAAAAAAAAAAAAAAAAAAAAAAAAAAAAAGAAAAGAAAAAGAAAGTTGAAATTTTGAAATAATATAATCTCATTTATACTTCCAGAAAAAAAAAAAAGAGCAGAAAAGATGTCTGGTTGGAGATATGGTTCAGAACTCTTCTTTCCAGAGGACATGACTTCAATCCTCATTACCCACATGATGGTTGACAAGTGTGTATAATCTAGTCCCAAGTGATCAGAAGTTCTCCTCTAGCCTCCTGAAGTATCTACAATGAATATCGTGTAGAAATACATGACATACGTATAGGCAAAACACATACCTACATAAACTGAATGAATAAATACCTATTTTTAAAATATAAAAGAGAAATATGGAAGGAAAATAATGTTATTAACACTTATTTTTGAGATCTTTTAAAGGGTATAAGTTTTGTACAACTACTACTGTGAAGTAAAAAGCTAAAAATACTGTTTATTATTCATATGGACTCACAAAATTAGAAAGCTTACCATTAAGAGTCGGATGCATTTGTCTGGCTACAGAATAAACTATTTTTCAGCTACAAGAATGTAATAATCTCATATAATCAAATACCTAAATAACACAGCACTTTCATAGTGTATAATAGTAAATCAATAACTGGAAAAACATAAAATATCACTTTAAGAATCATAAAGCACAGGATTTTTTAAACAAAGGATAGACAGACACTATCAAAAATCACTGTTTGGTCTCAGAAAAAAAGGGGGAGAAGAAGCTTATTTGAAAGTCTGTCAATATTAATTTCTACTATTGACTCCTGTATGACCAGGACTTTTCTTGAATTATAAGAGAAGCAGGCACTTGATATGGTAAATCTATGAGGTATGCAGACAAAAGACTAGAGGAAAAAAGCATTGGGGATGATATGTTCAGGACAAAGATTAATACTTGAATTATATCATGTAATTCTCAGAAAACAGTATTTACAACATCATAGTATCTTTAAAATTGCCTCTAATCCTCATATTAATACATCATTAATAATAAAATTTGGAGTTTAATCAAAGCATAGAAAAAAATAATATACACACATTACTTCCACATTTTAGAATATTTCTAAAGAATGTTGCCTTCATCTAGACAACTACTTTCATTTGGTAGACAAGTAATTTGCTCTGAAACTCATACATGTCACTTATTTTAATGATTGTCAGTTAACTGGTTTCGAAAATTAACACGATTTTAAATGAGAAACAAATTTCTGGCAAGGATTACTCAAAATGTATTTATCAGAATGTTAAATTTATGTCTTAGTAAAAGACAGTGCTATGTGTTTATCAGCACAAAACAACAACAACAACAAAAATAAAATAAACAGTTCTTACCTGAAAGCAAAAGATTTTTGTTTTCAAATTAAGCTAATTTCTCAGTAAACATTGAGTGAATTTGCCACATGCCTTCTATCACCGATGCCAATCATCTAGGAGCTTTCCTTTTATCTCCAAACCTCCCAGCATACAGGCTTTAAATCCTTCTCAGGCTCAAATTCTTTAAAATGGTTTTCTAAAGGCAATGGCAAGAGGAAGAGAAGCCATGAGACTTGCAGAAGGATAGAGAAAAGATAAAAGCTATAGAGTACAGGCTAAAAGCTGTAATCTACAAGACCTAGGGACTTTAGGAATGGGAGTGAAGAGCACAGCCTGGCTTATGCACAGCTTTTCACAGATCAAGACTGGGAACTCTTAGTGGTTTTTTTTTTCCCCGTTATGAAATTCTAACGTATTTGTGAAGTGTTTTTTGCTGTCAATAATTCTAAAATGACTGACTATTCATGTTTGATGAACATGGATTCAAAGTTCTGCTTTGAAATGTAAAGAGCCATAAATAATCAACTTGGAATAACTTAAATTCAGATACACCCTTACGTTCTTACCACTAATCCTGATCTTAAAACTCATTGCTTTTATTTCCTCAAACATAATTTAAATATTCCAATTTAGCTAAAATCTTTTCTTGGCTTTGCCAATAAATAACTTCAAAATCTCTTCATAAAAGAACAGAATATAGATATGTAAACAAATTGATAATTAGCTTATAGTTTATCTAGTAAGGATGGTTTATTTATGGTAGATATAAAAATCTATCACTTTGTTTCAAGCCTGTCCTAATGGCTGCAAAAGAAGCTTGTAATTAGTCCTGTAAGTAGAAAGGAAATTAATGGAATAAAATTAGAGATAAATGTAGTCAGATATTTTCAATAGCTCCTATGAAGATTTTCTGATGATATACTTAACCAGTTGTGATGATTAGGTTTTGACACTAGAAGAAATATTTTTTAATGCAATCTCTTCCAAATGAATAGATATGTGAGATACTAAGAAAACACATACAGCTATTCTCTGTCTATGCTAAAGACAACTAAAGTTTCATGAATTTAATTATTTTGTCAAACGGGTGTTCTAACATCTGAGAATGCCTTTGTTAGAGTTTGTGAGTTCTGCATCCAGAATAATTTCAAGGCAGCTGGATGAGATGATTCAGCCTCCCAGACTACTCCAACCATGACTTAACCATTATCCTTAATTTTTCAAGGTTCTCCCAAAGATTCTATTGCCCCCAGAAAACAGAAAATCAGTCTATGCAAAACAACACCCACATTCCTAGAAGATGGGTTATGGATGCTTATCATTTGGGGGAGGGGTTTGTTACAAGTTATTATTGTCCATGGTGGGGGGGGGAGAAGATAAACAAAAGAGTTAAATTCAAAAATCTCTTTCTAAAAGATAAAAGGAAGATATGATATAAGAATTACAGGGGAAAATGGTAGATTTTTGGATCTACTTTAATCCAATACACAACCCTTAATCTCAAAATAGTTGCATTGGTATGGATTTTTGTGTGTTGATACAAATTTAAGGTTAAACCTTTATGCTGTAATATGTTTCTACTCTTGTTTGGGGTATTGAAAACCATAGACAGATGATCTTAAAAACACTTAGAAACCTACAGAATATGACATTCAATAACCTAAGGCTTTTCATGACAGTGAGACATGTCTGCACCCAACAGCAACAATCTAATTCAAAAAAAGAAGGTGGGCATCAAAGACCCTTCATATGGAGTTTTCTATCTTTGTGGCAAAAGTTTGCCATTTACACAAAGAAACTACCCTTTCCTCAACTGTTGACAGTTGACTGCTCAACTGGACCAGCAGGATGCCAAAAAAAGAGACTGTCAAGTTTTGACGTGACAAGGTAAGACAGTACTTCAAAATTACTTGCTTCTCAAAAATGTCTGTCAGGTATGCTAGGCCTGTGGGCCAAAACTGGATGCCACAACATTACAGATGATATTTGGGTGACTTTCTAGGAAGCCAGCTGCATTACTGTAATCTTTTAATTTTGGAAGTCACTTGTACCATACTTCCTGTTTACTCTGGTAATGGTATATCCTTCTCAGGTATTTAGGTCTAGAGAGTTACAGTTCTCTCTAATCATGGTAGAAAGTAAATTAGGTATGAAACTCTGAAATATTGGGGAGAGGACAGCTAATGGAGTATTTTCTCTTTATTAAAGTCAAAACCTTTTTATACTAGATAAAACAGGGGGAATGGGGGATATTCCTTCATACTGTGTGAATATGTGTCACTGTGATTGGGTATATAAAGAAGCTGACAGTCCAATAGATGGACAGGTGGAGGTTTGTTGGAACTTTCAGAAAAAGACAGCACAAAGAAGAGGGGAGAATTGGAGAATCCTGAGGAGACACGGAGAAAATGAGATGAACTTTTCATACAAAGAAAAGGTATCAAGCCATGTGACAGAGCATAGATAAGAAATATAAGTTAATTTAAAATCGAAGAGTTAATGAGTAACAAGCCTTACCTATTGGCCAAGCATTTGTAATCAAGATTAAGCCTCTTTGTGGTTATTTGTGAAAAGCTGCTAAGGCACAGAGAAACTCTACCACCAGAGAAAGATTTAGGCCAAAAATTGCTTTGAAAAATACATAAATTATATTACAAAATGCTTTACAAATATTTATATTTATTTATTTAATCTATCTTAATAGCTGTACAAAGTGTATGCTATGACAAAATCTACCAAATATTATATAAATCATTTTTATGGTGATGAACTAGCGCTAGTTTTCTAAGTACAAATTCAAAAACTTTGCTCATTGTAAGTTTTATAATGGCTTTTATTAACTAAATTCAGCCACAAAATAATTGGTTTCATTTTTACTTTTTCATGCATATATTGCATTGTAATCTGGTAACACCTGCAATAGAAACTAATAAGAAATTGTTTTCGATCCATTGTAAAAGTTAATTGCTGTCCCTTTATTTTACACACATGGCTCATATTCTGTAAGACTGTTAACAATTACATATGATTATTGATTTACTCTGAAGTAAGATTCTCATGAGAATTAAGTGCTAAGTCATCTTTCACCTTTTATTTTGAATTTACAGCTCCATTCTCACAAATTCCAAATTTTAGGCCACATTACTAGTGCCAAAAAGGATCATATGCTCCTATGCTCCTATTCTTATACAGTGATGTGTGTTTAATGTGTTTATACTTGCACACAATGTTCCTTATTACAGAGTTGGAATTTATGGCCACAGTCTTCCAGTATTTGAAAGTTATATCATGCAATGTGATACATTATAGGCAACATTAGACAAAGCAGTCAGGCCATTCTTGTGTTTGTTTGTTTGGTTGTTTTTTGTTTGTTTGTTTCTCTTTTTAAAAAAGAATTAATTTTATTTAGTAAGTGGATTTTCTTTTCATTTATTTATTTTCTATTTTACATGTTGATCCCAGTTCCCTCTCCCTTCCTCCCTCCCTCCCTCTTGCCCTCTCAGCCTCCTCACATTCACCCTGAACACCCTCCCCTCCCATCCCCCCCACCCCAAGTCCTCATGTAGGGCAATGCCATCCAGGTGGGGTCATGTATATCTGTCAAGTCATTTGAAGTTAAAACTCTACCAGGGAACTCCTACAGCTGATAAACTCCTTCTGCAAACTATCAGGATACAAGATAAACTCAAAAAAATCAGTAGCCCTGCTTTATTCAGATGACAAAGACGCTGAGAAAGAAATGAGAGAAACATCACCCTTTACAATAGCCACAAGCAACATAAAGTATCTTGGGGTAAAGCTCACTAAACAAGTGAAAGCCTATGTAATAAGAACTTTGTGGCTCTAAAGAAAGAAATTAAAGAAGATACCAGAAAATTGAAAGATCCCCCATGTTCTTGGTTAGGTAGGATAAATATAGTAAAAATGGCAATTTTGCAAAAAGCAATCTACGGATTCAATGCAATCCCCATTAAAATCCTACCACAATTCTTCACTGACCTTAAAAGGATAATAATCAACTTTATATGGAAAAACAAAAGACCCAGGATAGCCAAAGCAACTCTGTACAATAAAAGAATTTCAGGAGACATCACCATTCCTGACTTTAAGCTCTACAACAGAGCTATATTTCTGAAAACAGCCTGGTATTGGCACAAAAATATATAGGTAGACCAATTGAATTGAATTGAAAATCCTGATATAAACCCACACTCCTATGAACACCTGATTTTCGACAAATCAGCTAAAAGAATAAAATGGAGCAAGGAAAGCATCTTCAACAAATGGTGCTGGCACAATTGGATGATGGTGTGTAGAAGACTGCAGATAGACCCATGTCTGTCGCCATGTACATAACTCAAATCCAATTGGATGAAAGACCTCAATATCAATCAAGCCACACTGAACTGGTGGGAGATGTCATTCTGTAAATATGTTTCTCTTATTGCTGGATGAATAAAGCACTGTTGGCCAATAGAAAAGGAAGACAGGAGGGACTAGGAGACAAGGAGGAAAGAGGAAGGAGTAGAGAGGTGTCAACATAGAGAGAATGGAGAGAAAAGAACTCCAGGCCACTCTCCAGTAAGCTGAGACCATGTGGAAATACTTAGATTAATATAAATGGTTAATTGTTAAGACAGAGCTAGCCGATAAGTAACTGGTACCAGGTCAACAATATCAAATACAGAGTCTTTGTGTATTTACTGGGGCTGGCATGGTGGTGGGACAAGACCTGTGGCAGGAAAACATACTCCTAACATGTGGTGCCACAATGTGGCTAATAAGAACTTTCACTTAAATTTTAACAAAAGCTTAAAAAAGAGTTTTAGAAACAAAAGAAGACAACCAAGGTTTCTTTCTAACAGCATTTTCCTGGGTTGGACTCTGTTTTGCGTGAAACAAGCAAAGATTTGTGCTGCTCCTTCAAGGGAGGTTGCAGCAAAAAAAAAAAAAAAAAAAAAAAAAAAAAAACCTGCAGGGCTTTGAAGAAGCACTGCTAACTATTTATTGGTGTGTATGAGAACTTCCAATGGCAGTGACCACATCTCCAAGTCGGCAATATGGTACTGGGTGCAGCGAAGACCAAGGCAGTGAGCACAGCTCTCAGTTCTGGCGGCAAAAGTACCCGCTGCCATCTTGGTATCACTTTCATTTTAGCAATGTTGTTGTTTACCAGATAAAAGACTTGTGGCCAGAAAAAGATAAAGATTTACAGTAAAGACAGATTCACATTAAGAAAAAGCACTAAAGGTTTACAATGTGTTCTAAAATATATGTAGGTTTGGGAGAGAAAAGAAATAAAATGGTTTTAAAAAGACAGTGAGGAGCTGGGTGTGGTGGCACAAGCCTTTAATCCCAGCACTCAGGAGACCGAGGCAAGCAGATCTCTGTGATTGCAAAGTAAACCTGGTATACAGAGTGAATTCCAGGAAAGGTAAACTTTACACAGAGAAACCCTGTCCCAATAAAAAAAAAAAAAGAAAAAAAAGAAAAAAGAAAAGAAAAAAGAAAAAAGTAAAGGAAACAGAGTAATTAAAAAAAAAAAGCCGCATAAAAAATGTAGAGAATCTGGATAATATAGAGTATTATATTTGTATTGTTTAATTGCTGAGAAAATAACAAAAACTGCTAAAACAAATGCTGCTGGATCAATCTAATTTATATATTTTAAAAATGCTTTGACTCAAAAATTTAAGTTCAAGGACAGGTTACTGGGGAAAAGGATTTCTATTTTTGTTTCCACAGAAAATGAAAAGCTGTGGATTCCTTCCAGACTGAAATGGTTTGATCAAGCCAGACCCCTGAAACAGTGTCCCAGGTGATCCAACATTCAAAACAGTTGGGACAAGCCAACTTTAACAGACTACAGCCAAAATTTCTGCATCTTCTTATAATTCCCCACAACAGCACCCCCTACCAGCAGGAAGCAGTTTGGAAAGTGGCGCCCAAATTCCCAAATATTGTTTATAAATGTTTGTTTTCATTTATATGGGATTGTTTATAAATGGTTAATGATCACAACCAATATCTTTAAAGGTAAAAAGGGGATTGTGGATACTTTGTGTTGGAATGGATTTTCATGTATTGATACAAATTTAAGGTCAATCTTATGATAAGTTTATTTCTCCTTTTGTTTAGGTATTTTGTTTATTATAGCTCAATTAGATATGTAATGTACAATTTAGTACAGATTATAGATAGTTACCTATGATAGTCAAAACTTAGAGTTAAGTTAGTTAGGTTTTCAAGATGTATTTGAGATAGATAGGCATTCTTCAAACCTTTCAAAGACCTATAGAATATGGCATTTAAAATGGTTTTGGTTTTTTCTTAACAGTGAGACACAACTGCTGCTGGCAATATCACCTGTGTCAGAAAGGAAGATGGACATCGAAGAAACACATATGGAGTTTGCTTCCAATATGGCAAGACTTGCCATTTGGACAAGATACTGCTCTTGTCTGGACTGTTTGACTTTGTGCTGTATAACTGGACATGCAGGACCCACAGAAAAGTGACTGCTGATTCAAGATGGACATTGCTACAGAGTTCCTGCTTCATGGAAGAGTCTGCCAGACAGTCTGCAGGACACAGAGAAAAGTGACTGACAAACTGCCAGTTCAAGAATACAGTTTAAAGTTTCCTGCTTTGCTGAAGAGTCTGCCAGACACACTATGGCCTATGAACTGAAGATGGAACATTACAGAAGAACTTTAGGTAGCGAGATGTCTCTGTCATTTCTAGAGTTTATATATTATCCTTCTGTGCTCTTTGATGGAGTTGAAGACAGATAGCTATGGTTATATTTTTACTTAGTTAGGCTTAAAGATAAGTTACATATAGGACTTTAGACTCACAAAGATAGAATAGATGATGGAATATTTTCTTAAATCTTGCTAAATGTTAATGAACTAAATATTGTTAACTGTGATTCTTACTTGATAACTGTTGTGTGATATATTTTGCTATGTTAAAGTTAAAACCTTTTTTATTTTAGACAGAAAAGAGGAGGTGATGGGAGATTTCATTCTGTAAATATGTTTCTCTTATTGCTTGATGAATAAAGCACTGTTGGCCAATAGGAAAGGAAGACAGGAGGGACTAGGAGACAAGGAGGAAAGAGGAAGGAATAGGGAGGTGTCAACATGGAGAGACTGGAGAGAGGAGAACTCCAGGCTACTCTCTGGTAAGATGAGACCATGTGGAAATACTTAGATTAATAGAAATGGGTTATTCGTTAAGACTTATCATTAGCCGATAAGAAACTAGTACCTGGCCAACAGCATAATATCAAATACAGAGTCTGTGTGTGTTTATTGGGTGGGGCTGGCGCCGTGTTTGGTCCAGGCTGGCAGGAAATACCTTACTCCTAACACTGAACCTCTTAGAAGAGAAAGTAGGAGGTACCCTTGAACAAATTGGTATAGGAAACCGCTTCCTGAACATAATTCCAGGGACACAGACACTGAGATCAACAATTAACAAATGGAACCTTTCCAAACTTTGAAGCTTCTGTAAGGCAAAGGACATAGTCAGGCCATTCTTAAAATGGACAAAGCCCATTAAACTACAGCAAAACAATGACTATGGCATGAGCATGAAGCAGGGAATGGGCACCACTATTGTAACCATTGGCAACTCCTTACAACACCATTGAAGAATCATTTGAAATTGTAACCAATTGCAGACAGATTTTAAGGAATTCCTGAGATTTGGAAAAGTACTCCATAATTTCATTCACTGGTGTTAAACAAAAGTGAGAAAAAATGAAAGTCCCTGTCACAACTCTTGTCTTCCCCCTTTCATTTTTTTTTAATTTTAGACTTTATCAAATGGAGTATAGGAATTAGTTCCAAATGGTGAAGTTTAGGTCAAATTTGGTTCCTATTTATTGACATGAATTTTATTACATTCATCTCCTCAAAGGTTCAGTCATCTCAGAAACAAAATAATAAGAGATATGTATACATCAGAAGTTACAATCTGGAGTAAATAGTTCCCCAATATTTCCTCAAAGGAATATGATTATGCCAAGAACTTGATTCCAGATTTCTGACCTCTAGAACTGTGAGATAATAAACTCCTGCAGTTCTAAGCAAAATGTGTGTGGGGGGGTCATTATACCAAATTTTAGTGGATCATACGAAAATAAGTACTTTTATATTTATTATTGTTTTTGTGACATAGAATAATTCACTTTTTATACATCTGTGACATCTTTAATTTGATATTCTTTTCTTTTTTGAAGCACCCAACACATGTTATTCTACATTGTGCTTCTATGTTGTCTAGTAAATGTCTTTAAATACCATCAGAACTAAAGACCATTGCAAGACGTGTTGAGTTGGGAGAAAGCAGAGTTCTTAAGAATGAACTCCCATAGTAATTGGCTTTTACACTATTTCCAGAACTGAGGAATTCTAGCTAGGTTGAACTGATAATGGAAACAACACTACTTCTTCTATAACATCCACACCCATGTATTTAGACTTTCTATGCTATTGCTCCAATATGTGGTGAGAGAGGCAGGAAAGGCTGATTCTACAACCAAGGGATAAGAATATTCTGAATTATCTGATTTGTTCAGTTTTCTATGACTGTATTTGACATATAAGATATATAAAGTTTTTCATGGTTAAACAAATAAATGGAGGGGTCTGATAAAAGAAGAAAAAGAATGGGTTATAAAATATATAGTTGTGATTTAAGAAAAGAAAGATGATAGAGTCTATAAGGTATTAACTTATACACATGTACTACATAACTTCTCTAGAACATACTTATTATACCTCAGTAGTTTGACAGTATTATATATTATTTTGACTCTAAATTTTTAAGCCTGAAGAAGAACCAGAGAAAAGGAATCTAAATAAAACTATACAATGAACCATGGCGACTCAGACAGATTCTATATGAATATCAGGATAAGTAAAAACAACTACATTAAAGATAAATTACAGCAAATTTAATAGTCATGTGGAAACTATAAGCAATATAAATTCAAAGAAATGAAACATACATTTTCTTTTAAAACATTAGTCTTTTAGGAAGAAAAGAAACAGAAACAGCCCTCATTTTGCATGGAAAGAAAATAAGGATCAAGAAGGCAAATATGCTACACTGTTAATAAAGTTACAAAGTGCAGTTCTGAAATTCATTCCAGTTGTTTCCAATCAAGTTAATTTCTTAATACTCTTGAGTTACAAAGTGATGCCTGGCAACTTCCTGGAAAACTTGCTGTGCAATATTCTATGTGTTTGTGGGAAATGACTTAGAAACAGAGAAATTCTGAACTATAAAGAAAAGTTACAACATTTTGTTTTTGATAAGAGTATGCAGATTTTTAAATTTTAAATAAATACATTTAAAAGAAATCTTGTATTTTCTATGCTTACAACAGTATGAAATAAATTGCAGCATAATCTTTGCAGATAGGTAAAAGTAATAAAGTACTTTCTCCAATTTCTGATTCTACTTGCTCATAAGTTTAACTACTAAGATTTTTCTCTTATGGACATATCTTAATTATGATTGATTTAGAATTTTGAATATTCAGAATATCTTTTCAGATATTGTTTACTAAATATTCTGTAAAAACATATACTTACCCAAGGTAAGCTGGCTATGGACATTTCTATGCCTGGATATTTTACTCAACGTTTACAATTTTCTCTAACTATTCAAACTATTTCACAGAATATATATCTGGCTTATAGGCAAGTTTCTCACTTTTAAGCCAGAAAGATATATAATTTCAAAAAAAATGTTTGAGTCTATGATAATGGCAATGCATTTAACACTGTTTCCTTATAAGAGTTTTCTTTTGTAATAATGTAAACTCTATCTATGGTGTACATAAGGTGGACAACTTGGAGGTACAGATCTCTCCTTCCACATTGCACATTCAAGTGACTGAACTCAGATTATCAATCTTAGCAGAAGCACCCTTAGTCATAGTGCCATCTGGCTGGCACTCTTTTTGAGGGTGCAAGCTAACACCATTTTATAAACAAATGTGTTATAGTCATGACAAAAGGTATTTCTTTATTGAGAGTCTACCCTTTAATGACTGAAACATCTCTCCAGCCAAGGAAAAACATATTTCTTAATTGAAGACTGCTCATATGATTCCACATATCTTAGAGAACAGTGTCTTCCCTAATGACCTCCAATACATTTCAACTAATTCAGTTCACCCCTCAAATATTCTCCTGTTCTTGGAACACAGTCAGAGCAACACCATGATGCTTTTCTTTTGTGATGAGGCAGAAGTATAGGGAGTGAGGGCTAAGGTCCAACTGGGAAGAAGACACAACTCTTCCCCTTGGAAATAGCCCCCTTGGAAACAACAGCAATATTTTAACAAAGGAATTCCAGCCAAAAGGAAAAAAAGCTGCTAAAACCCACCAGTACAGTGTATAATCAACACTCAACTGGATTGAGAAGATGAGAGAAAATTATGGAGATGGTTGAGGTATCTATCAATATAGACCACTCAGACATAGGTTCAAGCCAATAGAATGTCTTTATTAGCTGGCTAGAAACTTCAATGGGTCTTTGGGACTGGAGTACTGCCCTGAGCTTTTCTCAGGATTAGTTAAGCATAAAAGCCCCATCTTGGGTTGACACTACTCAGTTGGAAATTTCAATTAGCTGGGCTACAGTGTAAGTTCCAGGTATGCCTAGATTAGTTATGGAGAATCTGACATATGATAATTAATGGATTCACAAATTAATCATTACAATTATGATTATTTTAGTAGAAAGAAATGAACTGTGACATGTTCTCATTGCAGTGGGCATAGTATTCCATGTCTGTGATATCTACACATTAGACTGAGAGCAGATGATTATAAGACCCAGAAAAGCCTAGACAACAAAATCTTAGGAAAATATAAAGTAAATAAAAATAGAAAAACAAATCAAGTAAACAAATTTTAAAAATTTGCCTGTAGAAGAATGAGATGATACATCTTTGGGATGGCATGTTGTTTCTTTTTATTTACTTACTTACTTACTTACTTACTTATTTGTTTAAACTGCACTCAGATGAAGTAAACTCCCAGATAGAAGAGCATTTAAAAGTGTTACTTTTAGATCATGAAAATTGTTTTACTCTGCATATTTGTAATCCTTTCTAAGTTAGCAGAAAATTGTGATCAAGAGAGAATCTAAAGATGGAAATTGAAAATATAAAATCATATATATCTGTAGAGCAAAGTGGGCTTGAAAATGTGACAGTGGACATTGAGGAGGTTTAGAAAAACATTATTGTTATGACTGAGATTATGGTGGATAAGTTTCCATTATTTTCAAAATATCAACAATTTTTATCTTTTGTTCAGCTCTTAAAAATATTTTATTTCCAGGTTCTTCATACGGTATGAAAAAATGTTACCTAAAAACTTTACAGATTTTTTTTTTCTGCTGAAAACAATTTCAGCTGAGCTATTTTATCAAATCAAATGCAATTATGTGTTTGTTTTCTTACTTGATTTTATTATGGAAGAAGTAGACAAACAGTACCTTCTGTGAAAACAATACGCTAAGCAAATATAAGGAAGGGATGGCTACTCATACTGAAGTCAAAACCAGTATCACCCTCCATTTTATTTTACATGTCCCTTGACTTTATTAAAATATTAGAACTTTTAATAAAACTACTTGATTCATAAGGTTATGATAGATGTTTAATTATATATATATATATATATATATATATATATATATATATAAATCCAGTAAAACTGGATATTTTAAAACAATAAATCTAACCAATATAAATACTTCTGAAAATACATAGTTTGTAAAGGTTGATTCCTCTTGTCTAGTCAATAACAAATACCCAGTGTTACTACTACATGGAAAATATTAGCAGCTATGGAAAGCTGAAAGGGGAGAAATAATTTTGTCAAGGGAAAAATTCATCCATTGGTTATCAAATGTCAATTGGTCAGCCTTGAAATTATACATGTGTGTAACACAACACAAATTGAACAGGTTGTATTTAAGTATTTAGAAGTATTTAAATATTTCTATATCATTAAATAATATATATTATTAATATAGAAATTATATATAAATATATTATTTATCTTTATATTATATACTTACATATAAGTATATATATTTATATATATACTCTAAATACATGTGTATTGTGACTGTATATGTCTATGTGTCTGTATACAATGTGTAATGAAAAAGCTGCCATGAATTTGAAAGAGAAAGGAGAAGATTGGAGGGGTTGGAGGAAGGAAAGGATGTGGAAAATGATGTAATTATATTCTCAAAATTAAGACTTGGTTTTGAGAAGAAGACAGGTAATGCTTTTTCATTTTGCCTACTCATCCTCATTCTCACTGGTAAGTTCATCTGTCCTGATGCTGAGGCACTATATCTGTGGAATGAGAATTTATTTTTTGTGGATATTAATATAAGCAGGAAAACATATGAAACACTTAGCCTTGCAGACTGAACAACTACCAGATTTTCGCCATTTCTCTCAAGAGAAAACATCAGTGTCCTACTCCAACCAGAGCCTGTACACTATGTTAATAAATGCCCTATTTGTTCTATTGTTTCTCTTTCTATAGAGAACCCTGACTATCACAACTCTATTGTTTTGATCCCTTTGAGAGAAGATATTTTCTTATTCTGGTAGAATAGTATGTCTCATCTAGAAGCAAAGAAAGAAATCGAAACAATAGTTTGGGATGACACTTTCTTGTATAGCCCAACCTCAACAATCCTCCAGTCTCTTCTTAAACTCCATATCTTAGGACTCCTACTATCACACAATAGGCTTACTCTTAGAAAAAGCTTTTGACATGTACATTACAGAGATATTCAACCATCAAACTACCACAGCAGTGGTCCTTAGAGCCAGTATTCTGCAGTCGATGTATAGGTTCTCCTTTGACAAAATAGTCATACTTGACATTATGGTATAAGATTGAGTCAATTGCATAAAGTTAAATGAGTGACTAATTTTGCTTAATTCCTTCCCATTCTTCTTTGAGACTTGATTAATCTCAGGATGATATTTATAAATCACTTAGCTTAAGTTGATGCTAGAAGTTGTAATATTTGAAGGTCTCAAATTATGCATCCTAAGGGAAACTTCAATATGCATACAATTCAGTTTAGGTTTAAATTTGAATGTGTCTTTCTTTAACTCACTACATAGTAGATCCTTAAATAATTATGCCTAAAAATACATAAAATATCTTAAACAAAAATTAATAAAGTTATTTCAAGGGGCACATGTTTTTAACACATGTAATCACACAAATGATAAATAACCTAATACATTTTCCTTGCAATCAACTATTACACAAGGGAATGTGTGCCTGAATCAGAAAACATGAACATGATCAACCCTTTCCACTGTTACACTGGTATCAACAAAGCTTAGAGGTGAATAAACCTTGAGTCTTGGAAAAGTTCTCATTATAAATATATAGGATCACTTTTTCTTAAATAGTAAACCTTCACTAATGACTTTTAAAATACATTTTATTAATTAAGATTTTCTTAAAATGCATTTTGATCATGTTAATTCCCCACTCCTCTTCCCAATTCTGTAATTTACCTCTCAACTCTCTCACAGCTTTCTGTCTTTTTAATAACCCACCAAGTTCAATATGTGATACCTATATAACCAGATATGTGGATCATCCCCTAGATAGAGGTTGACCTGCCTGGGCCCATAACCAAAAAGACTTCCTTTAATCCAAAAATAATCATTTGTCAGTAGCTCCTTGGTTAGGAATAGGAGCACTTTGAGTCTCTCTCTTTTCTATGTAAAATGTGGACTGGCTTGATCTTGTTTAGATCTTCTGATGGCGACTACACTACTGTGGTTCCATGAGTGTCACAGTGCTGTCATGTCCAGAAGATAATGTTTACATAGAGTGCCCCTGACCTCTTTCTGATATTATCTTCTCACTCCCAGAAAATAAGTTATATGATTGCCATATTTTTATGACCAATTTCAAAGCAATGACTTTGAGGTACTTAGGATCACATTCTTCTCATGTGGAAATTACCCAAACAGTTTTTAAAATGTTTAACCTTGAAAGGAAATAATTTAAATGTTTTCTAAAGTAATATTGTAAGAAAGATCAAAGCCTCAAAGTTAGGACAAACATTCTATGAAAGGAAGCCAACTGAAGTGAATACTAAAGGCTTTATAGAGAGTGATTTTGCATTAGAAGAAAAATAAAATTTTGTACTCTATGAAGTAATAATGGTAGATTCTTACTCCACCTTATTTATCTTAATTGGGTTTTGATGTATGATTTATCCTAAATTATTTCTAAAATTCTGAGCTTTATTTATGTCTAACCATGTACATTTAACATATCCAATTCTATTTCACCTATGCTAGCAAACCAGTGTTTCCTCTCATCATAACTGCTAACAATGTTTAAGTATAAGCTCGCTCTTGGAAAGCAAGAGCCTCTGCTATGGCCATCTGGGCCAACAAATACTTTGACTGAAGAAAGCTGGATGCCCTTAGAAGCAGTCAGTCCAGTCTCTTTCAGTTTCTCTCATGTTCTTTCTCAGCCTTCATTCATCCTTGAAACAAGTTATAGAAACTAATAAAAAGTAAAGTACACCTTTCTTGAGGAAGATAGTGGAAATAAAACTTCCTTTCCTTCTGGGCATCCATAAAAGCTACTGTGTTTTTCCTTGCCCAGCTGAACTACCTTTAGACGTGAGAACATGTAATAATGAAATTCTCTGCCCTGTCCCTGTCTAATAGTAAGTCCATACTCCTGATCCAGAGAAAATTTGGTTTAACCCTAGAGGAAAATATGCTACAATTGATAGCGGAAGAGGAATCTAAAATGATAGCCTTTGCTAAGCCTCTACATTCAGGCCATGCCGTTGTTGTCCAGTTACCACCAACATAGTTCTTCTGACCTTATCAATATTAGGCATAAAATATACATCCCCACTATTGTTACTCAGTGTTTGTTCTCAAAGATTAAAACCATGCTTACTTTTCTTTAATTTCCTTGCTAAATTCTCTTTGTGGTCAGTGTGTCAGCCTGTATGATAGGGAATCCATCATTACTTGCCACCCCTTTACATAATAGAAACATTCAAATCATTATTTCATAGATTAGAAAATCTGTAGAAGAGAAAGTCTATTCCTGTCTTGAGAACCCACTTAGGGTCCTGATAGATAGCTTAGGCTGCATTTGTGACTTATTTCTGTTGTTAGAAAATACCACTTAGTGCAGTACATTGTTTCGGTGAGTTACATGCTATGTATTTGATTATGTGCATAATGTTTGTGTAAGAAAAAAGGTACAAATAATATCATTTCTTCTATTAGATACCAAGAAAAACATTTGCCCCAAATATAAAAATAAAAGCTTACAGAAATAATATGATTTAACTATATTTTCTTTGGAGGTAAATATGTTTTACTTAGAATTTTTAAGAAGAAAGTTCTAAGTAATAAAGAAATTGGTGTGTATTTCTTTTCTTTTTAATAATTTTCTTTTTTTTGAGAATATAATTACATAACCTCCTTTTTCTTTACTTGCTTCAAACTCTCCCATTTATCCATGATTATCAAATTCATGTCAGCTTTTCCTTAATTGTTTTATATATATATATATATGCATATTTTACACACATATATGTATATATATATATATATATATATATTCCTAAATTTCACATTTCCCCTTCCCTTTCCTCTATCAAACCCCTCATAGTTACCCACCTTCAAACACCTCTTACGACCCTGCACTTTCAAGTTTATAGATAGCATCTTTTACTTTGATTACTAGTGTTACATAAATATGTATGTTTGCATGCATTTATACACACAAATATATACTTAAATGAGACCTGCTGATTCCACATTTATTGTTTGTGTGCATATGGTTAAAAAGCTAATCACTCTGCACTGGACAATAAATAATGGGGCTCAGATCAGACTAATTGTCTTCCTATTGGTTACTAGTCACCAATACTTATTTTGTCTAAAAGGTAAAATTGTCCCTCTTCTGTATTAATATGTCTGTTGATATTGCCATTGTCCAGGCTTTGTCTTGACAGTCATTCTAGGAGACATTGTGTCACTGCACATTTCTTGGTATTCTGGCTCTTAAATAGTTTTTACTCCCTTTTCAGTACTATGTCTGTGAACCACAGATGCAGGAGCTGTGATAGAGATATATTTGCTGGGGATAGGCCCACAATGATTCGTTGATCTATGTATTATATCCAGTTGAGGATTTCTGTGATTGTCTCTATTTATTGTAATGAGAAGCTTCTTTGGTGAGAGGTAGCTACACTTACCTGTGGCTATAAAGTTAAGATTTAGAACAGAGTCAGGAATTATGTTGGCCTAGTAAAGGGGCAGTATCAAATTCTTTTCCAAGCTCCATGATCTCACAAGTCACCAGAAGCTGTGTAGTTTTCCAGTACCAGCTATCTTTTCTGCCTGTTGAGTGGATATCAAGCACACTTAGACAGCTGTTGCTTGCCACAAACATGTGAGTGCCATCTTTTCCAATTTTTTGCATATCTTGCCAGGCTGGTTATCAAGATGGCTCATAGATTTTAGAGCGGTGTAAGACTATTTAATCACTTCCCTCCCTTGGTAGCATGTGTAATCCCCTAGGTTATTTTTCCCTGAAGCCATAGAAGATGGACTGAAGAAAAAGTGCTGTTGATGAGACCCAGCTAAAATCATCTGAATTCTGTGTCTCTAGTGTATGGGGTTTTCAAAAATAGGGGTTTTGTCTTAATCCCTGAGATGCAACTAAGGACTGCATAAGTAATCCATATAATTTTCTGAGGCTCTTGAAATAAACTGTCCATCTTCTAAAAGGAGATTTCTAACAGCTTTAATGCCCTGTACTGGGTTTTTGTAAGTCTCTTGTTTTGTGGAGAGCATTGTCAGCCCATGTACTTGAACTTCTATGTGTCTGAACAACAAAATAATAATTATATGTATATATAATTATGTATATATATGCATATATAATGTGTGTTTCTGTAAGATAATGAATATGTATATATATTTGCATTCCCTTCGATATGTATAGTGTATAATTTTAAGTAAATATAAAATATTCTGATTTTCCGAGACTTTATCAAGCAACCATGACGTTTTTTGTCCCTAGTATTCCCTTCTTCCATTGTACCAAGTGTGTCCCTTCCTCTGCATTTGGAGGACCCTCACCCACTTGCTGTTTCCCACTTTACATCACCTGTATCCTGCTATTCTTTTCTCAAACACTTTCACATATGCTTATAGTTCCTTTATGCTTTCTGGGATTCTGTGATCATTTCATGTTGTATACTCACATCTGAAGATTTAAAGCAAAGAGCTATAAATGAAAGAGAACATGTAGTATTTCTCTCTGGGTCTGAGTTACCTCACTCAATATAATCTCTTCTAGATCCATACATTTACCTGGAAATTTCATGATTTCATTTTGGCTTATAGCTGAATGGTATCCCACTGTGTATATGTTGCACATTTTCTTTATCCATCTGTGTTGAAGAACAGTTATGTTGTTTTTATTTCTTGGTTATTGAGAATAGGACAGCTTTGAACACTGCTGACCAAATATCTGTGGAGTAAGATTCCAGTCTTTGGTCATAGGCCAAAGAACTAAATACCTGGGTAATATGAAAGTTTTACTTAGTTTGTTTGTTTAGGATTTCCACATTTATTTCTATAGTTGCTGCATCAATTTGAATTCCATCCAAGAATGAGGTAGGGTGCTTCTTTCTCCACACTCTCACCAGCATTTATTTTCAGTTGTTTTGTTGATTCTTTACAAATCACTTAATACTTAATTCATTGATCTTTTTTCATTTTTGACCCATTTGCCTTTTCAGATGGCTAAATCCTTTCTTGGGTGGTCAATGTTCTTAATACCTGGAGGGCTGAATAAATAAAAACCATGGACTTATGTCCGAATAGCATTGCAAAGAAATGGTGAGCTAGAACACCTTCCTTTGCCACCATTTATACCAGGATTGTAAATGTCAGACCACCTTGAAAAAGTGCTGTATGTGCCAGATAGAATCTATCACGGTAATAGACAGCAGCTCTATAAACTCTGGACCATTGGCAGCTTAACTAGCTAAGGCTCTGAAAACTCACAGCTCTGAAGGCTCACTGTCACCATTTGAGGAAGAGACCAAGTCATGCAATGTGAGCCAACAGCTGAGTACATAAAACACATTTTATTTGTACTTCAAATAATATATAGTGAGGTAGTATAAAAGCTATGAACTTTTGATCTTCCAATGATGAACCTATCCAGCAAAAGAGGAATAAAAATGAAATGGTTTTATTTTAGGAAAAAAATTCATTATAAGTATATTTTTTATTTTGTTCTTTTAGAAGACAACTTGAAGTGATAATTCTTTTTAATTTTCTCAAAAGAAAGGATGGAATTATAAATAATAATTTCTGGATCTTGCTCAACATAAAAATATCTGTAATAAAAAACAACAAAATATTTTTTCTCTGTAAACCAAGCCTTCTTTTTATCCTGAGTAAATTAGAAAATCAATTTATAACCGACTGGGAAGTTATAGTGTTCTGTCTATGAGGAGAAATATTTGGGTGCACTCCTCTGTGTCTTTGTCTATTTCATGAGGCATTTCTCTGTTTGAATAACAAAGGCTAAATTGCTACTGACTCATGACCCATGCAAACAGTCCTAAAAGTCTGCCAATTTACATCTCTGGGAAAAGTGATAGGAAGGATAGTCTATTGCATATGTTGCTACAATTTAACTATATATGATTATTGGTAATAGGAATCAATAGAAAAGTTCAATGAAATATGTGGATTTCTGCAATTATAAATATAGCCAAACAAAATGAAAGCATTTATTTCTGGAAAATAACAGATGGGTGAGGAGGAGGAAGAAAGCAGATGCTGGATGAAGGATACATACACTTGTCTTTAAATTGTTTTGAAATCTTTGGGTCCTGGGAAGAATGCCTGCCTGGTCTGCTGGCAGGCAGGGCATGTGGTTATGATTGGTTTCTTTTCTTTTCTTTTCTTTTCTTTTCTTTCTTTCTTTCTTTCTTTTTTTTTTTTACTTCCTTTCTGTTTCCTTATTTTGTCACCTTCTTGTTGTAGCCTCTAACTATACCAGAGCAGGAGGGCTGGGGGGCAGAGGACAGTAAAGAGGGAAGGAGATTGACTTTGTAGTCTGTTCTTAAAATGAAAATCCCATTGTGTAATTGAACATTTCATTAGCCATTCATCAGTTGATTCACTTTTAGACTGTTTGCATTTCCTTCCCATTGTGCTATTGTGAATAAAATGGCAACAAATGTATTTGAGCATGTATCTCCAGAGGAGGGAATGGAGGTTCTTAGATACTTGCCAAGGCCTGGTAAGTTTGTCTCATATGATAGGATGATTTTTAACTCTTTGAATAACTGCCATAATGATTGCCAGAGTATCTGCTCTAGTTTTCCTTCCTACAATCAGTGTTCTCTTTATCCCACATGGCCATTAGCATTTGTTGTCATTTCTTTTGCTCTTTATTGTTAGTATTTTCATTGTTATTTACTTTCTCCAAATTACACATAGGCACATAGGGTATTCAGCACTACACATACACAATTTTTAAAATACTGTAATATTAGCATGAGAGGATACCAGATAAGGTTCCTTTACTTATTTCTTGCTGACTTCTGCTCCCTCACTTACACACACACACACACACAGAGAGAGAGAGAGAGAGAGAGAGAGAGAGAGACAGAGAGAGAGACAGAGAGAGAGAGAGCACCAGATGTCCCAGGTCAATCATCCCTGCTCCAATCCTGGGCCTCCATCAGCATCCAGTTAGCACAGACAATCTCATGAAAAAACACTGACTTCAGCATTTAGGTCTAAGTGTTGAGGACATTGAACACAGCTGTAAATTACCAAAAAGAAGAACCTTTGCTTTATTACTTATTTTTAATGGTCATATATAATTTTCTTCTTATCCCTCATTGCCAACATTACCATCTTTATTTGTTTTAGTTTATTGGGTGAAAGAGAGAATTATTTTCTTCTTTACATATTTGGTATATTCTTGAGCTATTTTCTTCATAGCTCTCACAAGATTATAATTAACACCCAAAAGGTATATCTCATTAATTTAAACTCATCTAACCTTACCTTAATACTATCTAAACAAACATTTTTCCAGCTCCACCTTTCTATTTCTTTTGTTCATAACACAAATACAAAATAATACCGGTGATTTAAATATGCTGGAAGGAAATTCAGCCAGGAGTGAGAATTTGCAACATTACAGAACAAAAGCAA
The DNA here is from genome assembly GCF_943737965.1 of Phodopus roborovskii. NCBI lineage: Eukaryota > Metazoa > Chordata > Mammalia > Rodentia > Cricetidae > Phodopus > Phodopus roborovskii. The sequence continues at coordinate 5,020,566 of NW_026126470.1, forward strand.
TGATTTCCACCTCTTGTCTAGAGCTATATTGCAAAGTATATATTAGGTTGTTATGTTCCCCATGTCATATTACTATTTACTATTTCAGATATTTACCTCCTTGTGTTCTCCTCAGAGGCTCATTTAAGGAAGTGTTTGACAGAATTCACCTTTTTGTTGATGTAGGTGTTGGGTGCACATTCTTTTCTAAGCAGCCAGCCCAAGCTCCACAGGCTTTCCACACAGATCCATGTCACTTGACCATATACTTTTGTATCTCAAAATGTGGTGGCTTATTTCTCTGTGGTCAGTAAGAGAATTTCTTTTGCCACTCTGCTAGTTTTCCAATTCAAAAATGTAATGAGGGAGTCATGTTTTATACTCTGACATACAAGGTATTGTGACCTATTGTAGCCTCCAATTTGAGATGCACTCCACAGGATAAACCTGACAAACAACCATGGCTACTGAAGTTGAAGGTCCTAGGAGGAACCTAACACTGTTATTCTGCTAAATGGACATAACGCCAAACTGGCTTCTAAACATTTGTGTTTACACATAGATTGGTGCTGCCTTCAGTATTGGTCAGAGACATTTATTTATTGAATAGATAGCAGATCAAGGTTCTGAGAGTAAAATACTAGTGGATACATATCTTTAAACCTGATATCTATATCATTATATCACTCCTTGTAAGTCTCAGAGCGGTGAGATTATCATAATTAAAGAAAAGCAGCACACAAGAGAAAGATGCATGTGACAGTGTTCAAACAGAGGGGTTTTGTATTAGGAAAAAGGGATCATAAAAGGGGAAAAGCCTCCAGAGACCTGAACAACAGGAGAGAGAAGAAAGGAGAAAGGGGAGAGGATGAAACAGACAGAGAGAGAGAGAGATAAAAGAGAGACGGATGGGGGTTGGCAGGGCCCTTTAAAAAGGGAACATAGTGAATGTGCACAGGTGGTGCTCTTAGTTGCTGCAGCTGAGGGCATATCCTGTCAGAACCCCAAGGACAGGCCAGCACAGATCCCAGAATACTAACAGAGATGCCATTCCATCACAGTTGCTACTGTTTTACTCATTAGAAAGAAGGCACAGGTTCGAACTGTACTCACAGAGAAGACATTGTAAAAGGTCATAGCATGCTGAACACCATATATCATTCTTTAAATATAACAGTCACTAAAGAATAAAAAAAAATGGTATTTATGGTAGCCTTTCCACTGTTGCTCAAATTGTTAGTTGGGGTAGCTGATGGAAACAGAAGCAGACACCCACAGCTAAACACTGAGCCAAATTGGAATCCAGATGCAGAGAGGGAGGACAAGACCAGGTTACATAAATACACAGAGACAGCTGACCTGAACACAGAGGAGCTACTGGGCCCCCAAACTGATAGATAGCTGGGAATACAACATTGAACCGACTCAGAACCCCTGAACAATGGTCTCAGTTAGAAGGCCTGGGCAGTATAAGGCACCTCTGACAGTGGAACCAGGATCTATCCCTGGTGCACAAAAGGACTTTGGGAGCATATTCCCCATGGAGGGATTCTCCTTTAATCTGGAGGCAAGAGGGAGAGCCTAGTCCCTACTCCAAATGACTTGACAGATTTTGTTGACCCCTTCTGGAAGGCCTCACCCTCCCTGTGGTGGGATGGGATGGGAGGGTGGGAGAGAGGGAGGGAGCAAGGGAGGGAGAGGGAATTGAGATCATTATGTAAAATAAGAAAAAAAAGATAAAGACATGAAAATAGATGGAAGTGTGGTTGTAACTATTTCCACCAATATTGTTAAGAAGTTCAAAAGTAATTGTTCTAGATTACATAAGTAGAAGACTAAAACAAAACAAACAGCCGTAAAGTAGCACAGCTATTACTATGCCTTGAAGAATATGATTTCACAAACTATTATAGACTTTCAGGACATATTTGAAATCAGTACAGACAGGAATAGATTCCACTCTAAACTGGTTAAATCATAAGCATGGTAGCTCTATACTGAAAGGATGAGTTTATCCCAGCTCTGCCATAGTCAGCAGAACTAGAAAACGGATGTGTTTTTAGTAATCTTCAAGAAGCCAGAACAAAAATCTTCCTGACCAGGTGTTTGTGTGGTTTTTGCTTTGCTTTTTAAGAAGTTTGGATTCCTTATGGTTTATCCTTTCCTAAATTTTCTACCAGGCTCTTAATGATGTCTCCTAGCTAGAGGCAGAAGTTCACTAATTTAGCTGTGCTAGTACAAGGTTATAGGGAAAATGATATATTTTAGTAATGCCCATGACGAAAGCCATTTTCTTTTCCTGTTTTTTTTATGATGTAAATGATAACTCTACCAAATAAGTAAGACAGACACTAGGCACATAACCTCCCAGAGTATTCATCAAGTATGAAGCAAGGGCCACATTCAAGTGCTCATGTGGGTAAATGAGGGATATGAGACGATTCCAGCTTCAGGTGCGTGGCACTACAAATGCAATGATTTTAAGTAAAGTGTATTAGTTCTTGTCCTAAACTTTCCCTTATAATTTAAAACTTTAATTTAATCTCCTATGTAAATTATGGCTGTTATGAATTTTAGGTCACTCAGATCATGAATAAGTTTTAACAAATAAGAGGCTTTATTTAATACTGTTCCAGATCTGCACCTGAGATTCAAGATTTTCAAAGTGTAAATCCTAGCTGTATTTATCCTTGTCATTTAAAGGCAGGAACCACCAAGTTACAGCTTTTGTGGGGGTTGAATTAACTCACATACTATAGTCCCTAATTTTTACAGTTGTCATCCTGTGTTGTTTCCAGCAAGCAAATATTATTTTAGAAGCAAAACTAGAAGTTAGCAGTTACTACCCCATTCCCCATTGTCTTGCAAGAACAATAGAAGAAAAAAACTAAAACAATCTTTCTTTGGTTTTTGAGAAAGAGTTTCTCTGTATTGCTTTGGAGCCTGACCTGGAACTAGCTCTGCAAACTAGGCTGGCCTGAAACTCACAGAAATCCTTCTGCCTCTGCCTCCCCAGTGCTGGGACTAAAGGCCTGCACCATAAATGCCTGGCAATGCAGTAAAATTTACAATTGGGAGCTGATTTTATTTTTAGTCTTCTCTCATACAAATGCCATACATCCCAATTGCAGTTTCCACTCCCCCTAGTTCACCATCCCCTCCTACCCTCTCTCCCATAATCACCCCTACCCCTGTACCACATGAATACTAGTCTCCTTTCAGAAAAGGGCAGGCCTACCTGTGATATCAACCAAATGCAGCATAACAAGATATAATACATCAAACGCAAACCTCATGTCAAAGCTGGGACAGGCATCCAGTAGGAGGAAAAGGGACCCAAGAGATACCCACTCCCACTGTTAGGAGTCCAACAAAAACACCAAGCTAACAACTATAACATGTGCAGAAGACATAACTCACATCCATGCAGGGTCCATGATTATGGCCCTGCAGCATCCAGGGTTTGGGTTGAGGATCATGACTTCAGTAAAGACTGAAAAAGGCCTTGCAGATGACCTAGGTCTGGACACCACCTGAGACCATGTTGCTGTCCAAGGACCTTGCTGCCACCAGGGCCATTCTAATCTGGATGTTCTGTTCTGCCTCTGGAGCCATGGTGATGTCTGACCTGAGTTGCTGCAGAGGGAATGTCTGGGTCCAGGTTCTTGTTTCATTTGTGGTCTGTGATGATATCCATGGCCTATGTTACTGCAGTGGTTAATAGTAAACATGCTATGTTGAAATCTGAGGGTCATGCTAAACTGGACCCAAACTTCACTGGCCCTGTGGTAGCTGGCCTTGCTCTTGCCGGGCACTACACAGGAGGCCTGTTCCCCTCCTCTGCCTCCGAAGGAGAGATGGCTCCTATATTTGCAAGACATATCCCCACCCCTTACCATGGGTTGGGATAGCTGTCCCCAATGGCATAAGCCTAGGAGAGATGGTTCTGCCACTTTTCTATGAAGGTGGTCCCAGTGGCCCAGACTTCCCAGCCCAGTTATCACTCAACCCCACATTCTGGGCCTCAGGTTGGCCCAGCTTACAATCTACCCCATCTGTGACGAAATTCATGAAGGGACTCGTCTGCTGAATGATAACCACCAGATCTCCATGACTTGGAGCAACAGAAGGATATCAGAGAGGAGTTTGGGTGAAGGTCCAGTGATGACGATGTACCAGACCCATAGCTCATTGCAGATGGGGCTGATTGGACAAAAGGGTATATTATGTGACATACCACAGCTCCCAATGCCACTAGAATGAATGAAGAAGTATTGGGAAGACAGAGGAGCAAGCTGGGCTTTTGTTTGTTTTGTTTTTAATTAATCTGGTGGTGGCATCTGCAGGTGTGAGGGGCAGCTATGGAGGGACTTGGAGGTAAGAGGAATTGGAATTCACGATATGAAAGTCCCAAAAAATGAATAAAGAATTATGTGAAAAAAAGAAAAATAGAAAGGGAGGGAGGTTGGAGGGAGGGAGGAAAGGAGAAAAAGAGGGGGGAAGGAAAAAGGGAAGGAAGTGCTTATTTACATTCCTTTCAGATGACTGCAACTGGTAAAATAGACATCATTTTCATGCACTATATTGAAGTGACTGATATAATGAATTAGATAAGTACTGAAATCTTCCATTTGTAAAACTGGAAAGGGTAAAATCAAATGCATTTTGAAATTACTATCTTCCTTGTGCTAGCTATTTTAAATTAATGTGCTTGAATTATTTTTCACAGCAGTAATCAAAACACTCACTAACCTCCCTCACTATTTTCCCTTGATAACCTGTTAAAATAACATTGTCTACAATTATGGTATCATTTGTTATGCATGGTGTGATAGAAGGCAAATACAAAGAGGTACTATCATTACTTTTGTCCTTTGTTCTTTGGGGCCAGAATATTGCATACTTCTTTACTTTGACATTTATGGCTTTTAGATTGGTAATGGACTGGTTTGTATGGCTCATTATCTTGAATGATGGTAATATGAAAGTGTGGAGCATCTATGTTTTCTTCTAAGCCTAGTAAAGGCTCCATACAATTTAGCAAAGGTTATTACTAAACAATTACCAGGAATACAATTCACATCTAATAAGATATCCAGTCATAAAAAGAATATTTACTACATCTTGTAAGGTACATATTCAAGTGTTCATTTTGTTGCTAATTTGAAAGGTTTATTTTTGCTGACTCAGAAATGAAAATTAAAATAAATAATTTGCTAAACTAAAGTATGACTTACTAAAGATTAGAAATTATGAAATTTATTGATTCAGGAAAAGATGCATATACTAGTAAATGCATATATTAGATCACTGTAGTCTACTATATAATATTAATTTTCTAATTATCCTCAATGATAATTAATGTTCAAGTATTCTAGACATATAACAAAATGAAAATGAATACAATAAGACTTTAAACAGAAAGATTAAAACAAAACAAATAAATGAAAAGTAATTTTTAAAAAACTTAAATCTTTCCCTGGCAAATAATTTATAAAGTTAGAAAGAGTAATCCTTTAACAATTAAAATAAACACTTCAATATTAAGAATTTAGAGAAATGCCAATTAGAAAAGTTATAAACATTAAGATATTGGCATATTACCATGGGTTTCATATGGGTCTGGTTACCTGATAATAGTCATATTTACACAATAAACCCCATGATTTACATAGACTAGAAGCTTTTTTTTCTGTCACGGTAGGAAGTAAATATGTAGTATCCACAGAAGCATGACTAAATTATAGTAAATTGTAAACCCAACTGAGGAAACAAGTGAGGCCCAGTTTTACTTAAGTTATAGAGCTTTGAAGCCAAAACAATCTGCCAACATGGAAAAATATGAATAGAAAATATTAAGTGTATAATACTTAATCTTACATTGTAAGTAATTTAATTATTTTTGTCAGTAATAGAAAAGTACACATTAGACATATGACAACATATAGATGAGTTTTACACTGCATATTAATAATTTAGGTCACTGATAGATTATTTACTTTGTGTCTATCTCTTAAAAATATCATATGCCTATGGTCTACTGTCATTCTCTCTGGTCTCAATGCTTAACTCTTATGCTTATACCTATTGTAAAATAGCTTTATTCACACTTCTATTCAAAATGTTTTCTTTCAATATTTGTTCTGAAATACAGCAGTACTTACATTGCTGTAAAGGAATGTCTCGCACATTCGGTTAAGGCAACTTTCTGTGTATAATGCTCTAATAAGTTGACTTATTAACCTCTATGAAAATGAAAAAATGAATGTGTGAAAAAAGACCTTTGTTTGAATTCAACACATAGATACTGAGTGTCTACAACATGCCAAGCATCATGACTACTGTAAGTGTTAGTTTTCAGTCAAGATATTTAACTACGTGCATTATGAATTTCAAGTTTTATATTTCAGGTTTTATGTGCAATTGTTTATTCCAAAGGTTTTTTTGTGAATATTTTGAATGGGTATTTTGAACTGCTATTTTGAATGGCTGATTTTTGACTCACTTTCTTTGGCAGTATTTTATAACAGTTAAGACTCCAAAATCTATGTGCGTGGGACATTTTGTGCAATAGTAACATGACTTAATTACTATTGAACAAAAAATTTAAGAATAATAACAGAAGCGGTGTATAGATTTGGACCAAGCCATATGCCAGATGGGTAGCACGGCACCATTTTGTTCCCTGTCTGTTTACCCAATGTAAACAGAAAACATTCTTCATAACATGATCACATAGCCAGTGTCTACTGAAGCATTATCTTAATAGAAAAATGCTCTGGAAATTGAACTGTAAAATGTATCTGCAGATCATTATAATTCTTTCTCTTGGCAAAGTTAGGATTGTCCAGAGCTACAACTCCTGATGCTCTCATTAAAATATCAATCAAAGAACTAATAGAAGAAATGAGAGAAATGGATGCATAGAAAATTAGGTGCAGATAATTATTTTATTTGTAACATGCATAAAACAGAGACATGTTCAATCACTTTGTCATTGGAGTTAAAACCTAATGGACCTTCTTAAGTTATCCATTACTTCAGAGTAACTTATCCTAAAATTTATCTTTATTATGTGGTATCTGTGGATCATAAATCTGAACAAAAGTTCAGATAGGTGTCTGCTTTAGGCTTCTCAGAGGATTGTATTCAAGATTTCTGCTATCGTGGTGTTTCTTCAGAATTTCAAGTGGGAAATTATCCTATGGTTTCCCTGGCATGCCCACTGGTGAGCCTCACTTCGTATGTATTGGGCCAAATGTGTCTTTTTGTTTTGAATGTGCCTGCAATGTTATGTCATATGAAACAATCCAACATGGTGATCTGATACATTAAAACTGAAGACAGATAATTGAAGGAGGGTGGATTTCAAAACAGAAATACAATTTCTTGGAGCTGGGTCCTTCAGTCAACTTCCACAACTATAACTAAACACCTCAGCTAGATGTTTTTGAAGGGAAGAGATTAATTGAACTCACAGCTTGGTGGGCTGAAGGGCACAGAATTAGTGCTTGCTCCTTATGGTCAGGAACTTACAGCTATGTCACATTAAGGATGTGGGAAGGACAGTAGTGTTTACAGTATCAAGTTAGTGCATGTCAGCAGAGGATGCAGGTATGAAATGAGTAATTGCCGCGCATTTCAAAAGAAGCCCACTCTGAGAAAAGCACAACCCCCCAAAAAAGAACACTCCTGCATGGAACCCACCAAGACCTGAAGAATTGTTTCCAGGCCCTATCTCTTTAAGATCTCCTTATTTTTTGGAATACTGTCTCTAACACATAGATCAAACTACAGCTCACTGGGAATAATGGAGAAATGTACCTGAGAACATATTCTTCAAAAATTCACATAACAAAAATAATAAGAAGCAAAACACTTCCCTAATATGGAGAACATATTTTAAAGGTCTGTTTTTGACTACAGCAAAGTTTGAAGATAAATACTGTCATTTTCTGGATGCTGTGTCAGACTACTGCTGACCTGTTTGGATGTTCTCATAGTTGCTCGCCAATGATAACTTACTTTGGTTTCTCTCAGCAACACAAGTCAAGCCCTTATATGCTTTGTGAGGCAACTTTACTCTATTTAAACTGTTATAATTGAGCCTTCCTGCTACAAGATAAGGTAGTGGTCTGAAGGGGAAAATCACTTAAACTTCAAAGCACCTGGCTACCGACCCAACCTGTCCACTGAGCAGAAAGAAAGGAGTGAGTGGTGCTCTTCATTATATCATGTAGTCTTCTTCTCTTCTTTGACATTTATATCTGGACATTATCCTTTAAAAGGTCCATACTTATCATGGATCAAGCGAGATTAAGCAGTTACATCTTCAGTTTCACGATGTGAAAGGTTTGATCCCTGGATATTATTACTAGGAAATGCAGCTATTAAAAAGCCAGACGGGTAGTTATGGGCCATGCCTTTAACTAAGCTGTGAAAACTTGGGCTTTTCCACTCTTCGTTTTTCGTCCATAAATGGAGAGATTATATTAACCATGCTTTGTCTACCATGAGATGAATCATTCAGTACTTATGGAAGGCTTTCCTCAGGAATCCTGTTTGTTTGTTGCTGTTAGATATATAGCCAATCATGGAGGAAACCATGTATGTGTGTACTGTATGTGTACATCTCGGCATATTGTAAATTTACAAGAAAATTTATAAATGTATAAGAAATCATATTTCTTATATCTAAATTCATATAGAATAATAAATTTATTTTCTAATTAGAACCTGCTTCATTTAAATCATACTCACATTTGTGCATACACATATATACATTATGTGAGCTATATATGCCCATGTAATCTATGTATAATATCTAAAATATCATCCTGAATAAGTTAGTGATACTGAAAATTATGGAATATGTAAAATAGTTATAGACTCTTGCATGATAAGGTCAATAACGTCTCATCTTCTGTTCTCTGTATTTATCTGTTCTGTACTGCAATAGTTATGGGAAAACATTACACAGCATTTCTACGACATCCTGACAGAACATTCCCAACTCTTCTTACTTTGACTTACTTACCTCATATCCTGTACATTTGGTAACTTCACCCCCCACACAGCATGGTAAGTAGACTTTTTATGATGAATCATCTAAAATTATCTCCAATATTATGCTTTACATGAATTTTAAACATTATTATGTAGTTGTAGTATCTTGTTGGGACTGCCAGTCTACAAATAACAAATGGAGATATATTACTAATTGTGAAAGATCAGGCTTACTTAGACATGTTCCTACTAGTTCTTATTGCTTAAATTAACACATATCTTTTAATCTACATTCTTTTACATGGCTCTGTTACTGTTATTCTGTAATGCCCATATTACTTCCTCAGCATCTGTCTGGAATGCTCCCTTTTTTCTTCTCAGTGGTCTCTCTCTGTGCTGGAAGTCCCACCCATCTCTCCTGTCTAGATTGGGCCCTTCAGCTTTTTATTACACCAATCAGAACAATACATATTCAGTGTACAAATATCCCACAACATTGTTAACTCACAGACTGGGCATTTTTACCTGTTTATGATTAGGATATCAAAGTATCCAAATGTGAGCTCACCTTCCTCTGTAAACCCACTTGGAGTGATTTGTACCTCTCAATGCTACCTCTCCTAGTGGCATTACAATTATTTTCCTCAAAGAATAAATATGCACTAACAATTGCTCAAACGCTGATCTCAATTTTTGTTTTCTAAAGTATTTCTGCTGTCACTGCATCACTTTATTCTCTTGTCTTTCTGGATCTATACAGCAAACTGTTCAACTGCTTCTCTAGAACTAGATTGGTCTTTCTCGATTTCAGTTAGTTTCTGTTTGTTTTATTTTGTCTTAATGTCTTTTATCGTTGGAGATTATTATGTAATCACATATTTCCTTCCATTTCCTACCTGCAAACCCTACCATAAACATAATTCAATTCCTATTTATCACCTACTTTTTACTTCTTGATAAAAATGCCTAAATCCATCCTGCTCAGTCTGTATATAATACTGGTATGAATATGATTTCAGGTCTGAACATTTGGTATTAAAGTATAAATAATTAATATATCTTTCTCTGGGGAACACTATATCTCCTAATTTGTGTAACAGTACAAAATTGAACATAATAGTAGATGAGTCAGAAGAAACAGACAACTTATTGTACTGGGAGATGAAGTTCCCAAAAGTACAACATTTGAGATAAGTAGGTCAGAGTAAGAAACTTGAGTATGCTCTATCCAGAAGTGGTAGATCTCAGTATACTGGTAGTTGTCAGTATTTTCTTTTTGTAGTTTTTTGTTGTTGTTGTTGTTGTTTCTGAGTCATCCTGAGATTTCTCTCTGTCAACATTTGCATGTCGATCAGTATCATCCTTATTTAGCTTATGTTTAGGCAGTCATGCCAATGAAACTTTATTGGGATAATTTCTACAAGACATAATCTCATAGAGAACACTGTTCCTGTGACTATCATGGTTTTTCACCTCCTATTCTTCCTCAGTGATTTCTGAGCCTTGTGTACAGTAGAGTTACAGATGTATTAGCTATGATTTGGTTCTGCGAAGAGAAGTTTCCTCACTAAGAGCTGAGGAGTAATTAATTTCCTTGTTTTTTCTTTTGACATTTTTTTTTCTTATTTTACATATCGATCCCAGTTCCCTCTCCGTCCTTCCCTCCCATACCCCCTGACCACCCTCTCATCCCATTCCCCACCAACCCCTGCCCACACTCCACAGGGAGGGTGATGCCTTCCAGGAGGGATCAACAAAATCTGTCAAGTCATTTGGAGTAGGGACTAGGCCCTCCCTCCTGCCTCTAGGTTAAGAGAATATCCTTCCATGGGGAATGTGCTTTTTATATATAGCTCTGAAAGAAATTCCTTCAAAGTAAGATCAGCTATCATCACAATTATGAAGCTTTCTAAAGAATCCTTCTTATCCATAGGGGGAAAAAGGGAAAAACACATTCTCCAAAAATCCCTGTCATGCCTAAATTTTTATCTCTTACTCATCTTTCCCTCCAAGTAGCTGCTCCCAGCAGAGTATATTCCTTTGGCCCATGTCCTTACTCACCTTCTTCCTTGATAGTATTTTCGTCTCTGCTGATACAATTAATTCTTCAGTATTTTTCATAATTCAGATTATGTATCCAAATTTCAAAGTCTTTCTTGTTGCCATATCCTACATTCCCAGTTCCGGTTTTTCTTGTTCCTGCTAGGATAAAATGCAAACTAATATATTATAATTGTAAATTTTCTTTCTTGAACACATTCTGAAACTTAATGAAAATGGACTGTGGCTTTAGTTTCTTGGTCAAAACTCTTATCACACTATCTGGTTCATATAATTATCTGAGACTTTTAAATACAGAATTAGCAATAAAAGAATGTTCCTATGAATTAAATGTAAGTCAAAAGTAATAATACACATCCTTCATAACTTTTAGATAGGCTATAATTATTGATTGACATCATCTAAAAATAAACTTCATGATGCTAATTAAGATTTTATCTATAATTATAATATATTTTATCATGTTTTTCTTTTCAAAGTGTTTCATTGTAACAGATTGAATATATATCAATGCAAATAGATTAGCATATCTTTAGTGTTATGTGAGCACATCTATTTATACCAAATTGCAAGGAATGAACTCTACATATTTTAATAGTATCTGAATATCTGCTTTAATATGAAGGTTAACTGTTTTGTCTTTCAAACTAACATTTTATTTAAAATCTTAGTTTTTCTCCTAGAAATGCACTTACTTTGATAGATTTTTAAATTTATTTATATAGTTTTTCCTCTTATAACTAAAGACTTTTTGTTTTTCTCATAGTTATTTTAATGATTATATACTTTAAAATTATAACACAATTACACGTTTTCTTTTTTACTCATTGACAGACGCCTTGGGGCTACAACAGTAATCTTATGAGAATACACATGTTCTTACTCAAAACTATTGGTCAGCACAGAAAGAAATATTCATAGAGACAGCCTGTCTCACTAGGCCATCTTTCTAGCCTTGAGTAAACAATTTCAAAAGAAAGAAATGTGGACAATGGTTGGAACGTCTTTGTCATTATCAGGCCTCTTATGAGAAAGAAAGAAGCTAAGATTTGTACAATCATTTACTCAGTCATGTGAATCCTGTAAGCCACTTCCTTATATTGGTTGGTTGAGGTATACATTATTCAGGATCTCATTTCAACATTTTTCTGAGTGCAGTTTTCTTGTATGAATAGGTATTTATAAGAAGTAACTTGAAGAACATACAGAATGATCAGTTGTTTATAATTTTATAATATAATGGTTATTGATGATCACTTTCTCCACTTCAGTGTTGTCTTAATACAAATGTTTCCAAGCCCTTCTTGAAAATGCACATCATCATTTATTTAGAATGGCAATGAGAAATTAAATTAGGTTTGGTGAAGGTTTTTCTAAACAGACTTTTACTTCCTCTATTCTCATATTCCATTAATAATTTCTTCTATAAACAAGTAAGGAAGCAATTAAAATATGTGACTTTGGGTCATGGCTCAATCTTCTGACAAATAATGCAGAGTATTTCAACAAATACTATTTATTTGAGGCATAGCCAGAGACACCTGATCTTAATAAATATGTGAGCTGTCCAAAAATATTTAGTGTATGCTATTGGGGTAAAACATTTCAAGTACAACCATGTCTTAAGATTGATGATAATATGTAATATAATAATACATTGACAATCAGTTTATCATGTTAACATGTGATCAATTTTTAAAATGATCTTTTGTAATTCTGTTTTGTGACCTGGACAGAGCTTCATTTAAATTTCTAACTGATACAAAGGTTGATAAACAGGTTTCTAAGAATCATAATTTCCCCAGTGTCAACATGAATATAATTGATTGTCACCGCAGACAAAAGGTAAGAAAACCTGGTATGCTGACTACAATTTTCCACTGCCTCCAGAGAAAGTAGTAAGACTTTGACTGATATATGGAAGTTATAGATGGAGCGGTGGCAATGATTATTTACATATGTGTCAACAAAGAAGTCCTTCAATGTTCAACCAAGGTACTTCCATATGTTTCATGAGATTATCTAAGAAAACTATATTCCTGGCAAAGAGAGACTACATTGAGTGTCCAGCGTTCATAATTTCTTTCACCAGAGAAATGAAGTAAAAGAAAAATGTAGATGAAAAGAATATCAGACAGTAGTAAAGCTAGAATAACCTTGAAAGATAAAATGTGAAAATAGGGTTCAGAATGTCGGAAAGAGAAAGGACTACACTTTAGGAAAATGATTAATCTTCTCTCAAGTCCACATCTGCACCATTGTGTATCTGACAACTCACGATAAAGAGCTTGTTCCTTCTGGTTATGTTTCTGTTACATTACTGCAACTATTCTCAGGTTCTGTATTGTCTTCTGTCTGAGTATCTCTCAAGACTTCTAATCAGAGAGTATAGTAGAGAATATATCACTAAAATTAAAATACTGCACAAAAATATTTTTATAATTTAAAATATGCAGAAATAATTGAGGATATTCCATTTCTTTGGAAAATTAATCTGCCAATTTTAATTACATAAAATAACAAATTATTAAACTGAAAATAATTCAATTAAAATACAAATTATAGTTAAAATCATAAGGTTAACATACTTTGTATAGGTTGAAGCTCTATATGACATTGAAATCTTATCACAGTAAAATCAAAGTAGTAAAGGAACAGCATAATTAAGTACAAGTCTTGCATAGCAAGCCTGCAAACAACAGTGAGGGGTTTGAAAGAGAAAATAAAATGCATCTCACAAAATTGGTCTATTTTATTGTAATGTCTACATGACATTTTGTTATATTCTGAATAGTTTTCTGAAGTATGTAAGAAATGTGAGTGCCTCCACCTTCTCTCAAGAACTATAAGAAACATTATGAATTCCACAGTATCATAAAATTCACAATGGGGTTTTCTTTAAAGAGTTGAAAATACATGAAATGTTTTCAATTAATCAGAAAACTATATATTTGTATTTAGAAAATTACTGGTAAGTTAAAAGTCTTATTTCTCATTATATGCTTCTCTAAATGAGGCCATGTGATATTGGGTCCTATAGTGTGAAATTGAAGTACTTTCAGTAGTACAAGAGCCACACTAAAGGGCCTTCTTGATTTTTCTATCAACAGGTGAATTATGACTGCTACATGTATCAGGCATATTTTTGTTCAATGATTTTTCGTAGCCCAGTCTTCACATAATTGTCAGCCTGCATCTGAACATAGTCCTTATGGATCTTGTGGCTTCCTCTAAACTGTGTAGCTGCTCAAAAGGCAAGATCTTGTTTGCAAGCTGGTAAATAAAGCACAGATTCATTCTTTAATGCCAAGCACTGAAAAACACAAGGTCACCTGGAAGATAAGACCTATACACTTTGCAGAAGGTTTTGAAATATAATAACAGATAAGATGCTTCTAAAATAATAAAGTACCATTAACACTGAATGAAAATAAAGAGGGAGTGATATCTTCATTTAATCACATTTTTTTCAATAAGACAAATTGAAACTCATATTCTGAATAAGTATTCAAATATGTCTTAATAACTGGTATCAACCAATAATAATGATGAATGGGATAATCAGAATGTAATCAGCAGTTCTCATCCCCATAGACATTTTGGAATTACTAATGAATTCATAACAGAAATGTAATGGAATTACCTATAAAAATTATTTTATTGGATTAAAAGTAAAGAAGTACTACTAAAATGAGTATCATTGGTTTTGATAATTATCACTGTTGTCCCTGGAAAAGTCAGGACACTTTAGCAACATTTCTTTGTCCTTGCCATAACTCGGAAGTAATGATGGAGATTTGCATTCGCTCTTTCTCTTTGGAAAAAGGAAACCCTCTGAAAGGGAATGAGGTGGGACTGGGCATAGAAGTAACTGAACTACACAAATTTTTAGCAAACATTTCCAGAGAATGGAAATCTTTGATGGTAAGTGTCTAAATTTTTTCTGGATTGTTTGGAATAACAGCCAAATATATTCCTTTATTAATATATTTGATTGAAGATTTTTGGTTCAAGTTTGAAGTTCAAGGAAATTTAATAGGTAACCAGTATGTAAGTTAATACCAGGTAGATTCTTCTGGGTTTATACAAAATTAAAGTTCAAATCTGGTAACTTAAATTAAATAAAATATATTCTAGTACATGTGAACCTCACTTAACACACCAAACACCTTCAGGTCAGAATTCCCCAGCATATTTTCTCTGTCTCTCTCTGTCACTCTGTCTCCATGTCTCTGTCTCTTTCTCTCCCTCTCTCTCTAACAAAAGCAGATAGATAGTAATTGACAGATAAATGAGACATCCCTCTAATTCTATTCTCAGCATACCATGCCTAAACCATCTAGAAAATTATCAATCTATTACTAAGAGCAAGAAAAGTATAAATTATTACAGTGACTTTTTATATAATCTTATATTTTCCTTTGTTTCTGTCTCACTTTTTTAACCAATATTCCGTTACCAATAGGTATGCCAATGTTAAAAATAGGATTTCATGCAATGATATTTCAACCATCTTTTATGTTATTATGATAATCTCAAAATAGTTTTAAATTTAAATGAAATAATATATCAGACAGGAATTAAAACATAACTGAAATTTTATTTTAATTATTCTCTTTATTATTTTCCTAAATAATAGAATAAATATTTGTTAAACACTATTTGGTGTCACTAGTCACATTAATTAGATTTTTATTAAATGGTTAATTTTTTAACAAGTTCTATTCTAGGGACTTTAAATGTATTTTAAACAAATTATATTGGCTGTACCTTACAGAACTGGTGCTAATGTAAACTAGTCAGGAAGAAGCTTCACTATACTCATATTATAAGTGTAATCATGAGTTAAACTCATTTAATATCATTATTCATCTGATTACAAATTAAACTTGACATTGAACCAGACTATCTCATATAGAATGAGGAACTATTGTCTAATGAGACCCTTTGCAGACAATTTAAAAATACAGTCAATGAGTTTAGTTATAGAGTTACCCAAAAATTAATGACTGCAGATATAAAAAATAAAACAATAAAAACAATTAAGCCAAGGAAGAAATAAAAATATTTTTTAAAGGGCTGAGGGAAGAGGTGTGGTAGAGCAGGGGGAGCCTGGGACCCCAATCCTGCACATAGTAAGTCAGAGGGTCAGAGGCCTTTCTTTTTCTTTTCTTTTCTTTTCTTTTATGATTAGGAATCATGTGGCCTGCTAGACCAGAGGACCTAGCACTGGGAGCTGAGGGGTGAAAGACAATAGTGGGGGGACATTGGCTAGGGGCTAAAGTTTGGGGACACTGCACAGTCTGGGTTCTGGAAACCAGGTAATGAGTTTCCTGAAAAAAAGGAAAAAAAAAAAAAGATACCAAGGAAAAAGTAATAATTAACATTTTAAAAAATCATAAATACTTCAGCTATGACATTAGTACAAGTCCACCTACAGAAGGTTTGTTAACCTTAGGGTTTTTAAGATAGGATAGGACACAGGGAAAAACCAAATACTACTATTATGCTAAAGGAACTAAAGGAAGAAATTCACTTCTAATGACATTCTTGTATACCAGTAGATCAGTATCTTTCTCAGCCATCATCAGAGAAGCTTCCTCCTAAAGTAGATGGAAATAAATACACAGGCAAAGTGCAGAGAGTGAGAGATATTAGAAAACTCAGTCATAAGTAGAATGTCTCCATCTTCTCCATCTTTCACATGACTAGAAACCCTCTGGAAAAAGAAGCAAAAAGATCGTAAGAGCCAGAGTGGATAGAGGACATCAAAGAAACAAAAACCTCTAAAAAAAAAAAAAAAAAAAAAAAAAAAAACGGCAGGACCAATGCATACATGAACTGACAGAGAGTGTGGCAACACACAAAGCCTGTATAGGTTTGGCCCTGATTGGGTCCCAGCTATGAGGCTGAACGTAGATACAATCCCACATTCCTAACCCAGAAGCTGTCCCTATTGATAACCATTTTTAAACGAAAAATTAATTTTGTTCTGTGGAGCCTCACACTAGGTATAAACCATTCTTCTCTGGGGGAGAAAGGGATCTGGATAAGAGGAGGGAGACAGACAGACAGACAGACAGACAGACAGACAGACAGACAGACAGACAGACAGACAGACAGACATAGATAGATAGAGGCAAAGACCTGTCTGCCTCTTCAGAGGAGGTTGGGAAAAAGCTATAAATCATTCTTAATGCCAGGCCCCATGCCCAGCAGTAGATGACCAACACAAAACACATCCAATGTTACTTTTTGAAGTTTTGTTTTGTCTTGTAATGTTTGATCTCTCCTTTTATTTCTTACCTTGAAGGTCTTTAGCTTATATATTATGCTTTCTAATTTTGTGTTTTTAAGAGCTTTCTACATTTTCCAATGTGTGCTGTGTATCTACATTTAAGAAAGCAAGGAAAATACCAAAAATGTGGGCTTGGCATATAGAGAAGCGAAAATAACCTACAAAGAGTTGGGGGGAGGGGAACCCACAACCAAAATATATTTTATAAAAAAATGTATTTTCAAGAAAAAAGAGCAATTTTTATTTTGCAATGTTGTATAATCTTATATTCAATTGTATTGAAAAGAATAAAGAATACTATCCATGTCTCAAGGGAGCAGAATGTTCCCACAAATTTCAACTGTTGAGCATTTGTTAACCTGGAATAAAATAAGACAAAGCATCTTCATTTTGTTGTTTCCATTGGCATCACACTTTAAATACACTGATGTGTGCCTAGAAATCCTGTCATATTTATCTAGAAAACAACAAGCAAATGAAAACTCTCACAGAGCAAGGCGAATGGATGACAGCATTTGTATTCTACAAACCAAATGTGGTGAGCGAAGCTACTGGTAAAGAGAAAAATAATTTACTCCAGTGATAAATATCCAAAGATGCATGAGAATTTATAAATGACAAAGAAAAACACATGAAAACATATTTGCCTATTTCTCAAATCAATGTATAAGCCATAGATGCTTGCGTACATTCTTAAAATGGATATGACTAAGGTCGTCTGTTATTACCCCCCCCCATTATTTAATTTCTTCATTACCCTCTCAAACACAAACAAAAACAAAAATCCAACAAGACAAGGATAAAAACATGATTTCCAATTAGAACTTTAAGGACATATCCTGAGTTGTGTAAAGAAGAGTTACTTTCCTTCATTTTTGTTATCTCAGTTACATGCAGCTAATTTTCAATGCAATTTATGTTACTAACAAATGCAGAAGAATCAACTTAAAGGAAAGTGCAATAGGAAATGTGTACTGATGAATTTTGCAATACATTTTCTTGTTACATGGTGCGATAGTTTACAATATATTTAAAATAGGTGATCTACTCACTATGTCAGTGATTCATATTAATCATGATTTGAACCAAAAACATATGCTTCTTAAATTTTCATGTAACCTCAGAATAATAACCTCTGCCATCACTTGCTAAGATTTGAATCATGTAAGGATGTTATATTTAATTTTACATAAATTAAACTTTCATTTTGAAAATATAAATGTAAATACAATGTATTTTCATCACCACCTCACCTTCCTTACAAGCCCAAAACTCTCCCTTTAATGCAGCCACATCTCTCCTCTCAAATTCATGACTATATATATATATATATATATATATATATATATATATATGTAGAGAGACATATATATATATATATATATATATGTAGAGAAACAGGGAGAGATTATATGTTAGGATAGGTTTATATGTATATATGTGTGTGTATAATACAAATATATATAATATATTATGGATATATAAAATAGATTATTATACATGTAATAATATATATTATATATGTGTATATGACATATATATATTCTACTGGTCTAATTAGTCAAATTAGAACAAAGGTGTAGTGCCAATCACTGTGGCTTTGGCAGCATACCAGAGGACTCCTCTATTAAGAAAACTGATTCTCCCACTCCCCTCTGTTGTCAATTGCCTGTAGTGTCTCAACCAGATGTGGGAACCTTGTAAGTGCTTTCTCAACCAGTTAGAATTTTAGGTTGGAGTAATCTTGTGAAAGTAAACATAGCTGTATAATGGTTATGTTTCAAGACCTTAGTCATCTCCAAAAACATAATATGCCTAGCTCTCTTAGCTGTCTCTCTTGTTCTCTGGCTCCTATAATCTTTTCACATCTTTTTGTTTGTTTGTTTGTTTGGTGTGGTTTATTGAGACAGTGTTTCCTCTGTGTAGCCTTGGCCATCCCAAAACTCACTCTGTAAACCAGACTGGTTTCAAATTAAGAGATCTGCCTGATTCTGCCTCCTGAGTGCTGGGATTAAAGGTGTGTACCACCTGGGCCTGGCCTTTTTCTCACCTCTTTCTTTGTTTTTGCTATTCCCTGGGTTTTGGATATAGGCATTTTATTGTACACATCCCATTAGGGGAAGGACAGTAGTCATTGTCTATATGTTGACTGCTTGTGGTTCTCTGTCATGTTACTGTGAAATGAAGCTTCTTTGATAGGGTTTACTCCAGTACTGATGCTTTGGAGATTACTGTGCATTCAAATTCCTAGGTGATCAATGATTATTTGAAAAATTACCACAAATGCATGTTTGGAACCATGGTACTCACAGATCAAGTTCTCCTGAGCTCTTTTGTAGGAAAGCCTGCCTGTATTTCTCTGTTTTGCTGTATCATTTTATCTCTTTTGTCTTTGTCTGAATTTACCTTGTTTGTATGTGTTGATGTCCAAATTGCTCCCTTGGAATGAAATCAATCATACAGCTTTAGGTACCTATGAAGCACCATTTCATCTTCACTAATTAAATGTGAGACAACTGTCGCTGTATGAGGTCACAATTTGACGTACATGGATTAAAACGTTAGCATTTGAACTTGGGGTAATAAAGTTCACCCCCCCCCAGAACAGAACACATTCTCTTCCTGATTCACAATTTTGATCACTTTTCTTGCCACTCTAATAAAATTCAAACTCTTAAAATATCAAAGAGAAAAGGTATTGTTTTGACTCACAGTTACACATTCAGTCTTCTATCACCAATTTCCTTTAAAATATCAGATCTTTAATGAATCTAAAAATGTGGTCTCAGCCACAGATTAGCTTCACACTCCTTGAATTTTCCACCCACGTCATTCTCACTGCTGCCAGCTCCTTGATTAGAGGACACTATTCTTCCTCCAGACATAAGAAAAAGTCCTCTCTTTGGGCAGATGTTCTGTGTACTTTAACCCTGGGAGGAGTAACAGGGTCCTTCTATAAATGTAATTCAATTGTTTTCCATCTTCTCTTACAAGATTCTATCAATTTGCTCACCAGGATGCTTTCATTTCCTGGTAACATCTCCTTTGGCCTTTGCTAATGCTCAGAAGTCAAAACTATAAGACCTTTAGTAAATATTATAAGACCTATATAAGCAGTGAAAATAGGGTTTCTACAATAGAGTTATCCAATGGGATACAAATCCTAACAGTGATACAATCACACCATAGATACTTCTCCCTTTAGTTCAATATTCTTTCCTTTGTAAATTCCAAGGAAATAGAAAGATTTCAAAGCCAGGTTCTCTAGTTCCTCAGATTAAACCACCAATGGAGAATCAAACCTTATGATCAACAACAGTGACATTACTGTAAGATATTTTGGGACAATAGTCGCAAAAAATGTGGAAATAACCAACTACCCTTTGATTGCATTTAAGGCCCACTCTGTAAGAAGGAACCCATGTCTGACGCTGCTTCATTGACCAAAATTCTAAGACTAACTAGGCAATTGGCCTAGGGGAAAACCAAATAATATTGTTCTGCTAAAGGAGACTAGCAATCAAGTGACTCCTAATGACATTATGGTATACCCATAGATCAGTGCCTCACTCAGCCATTATCAGAGAAGCTTCCTCTTGCACTAGATAGGAACTAAAAGATAATGGGCAGAGAATAAGTCTTTGGAACACTCGATCCAAAAATAGATGTCTTAATCATATCCCTCACCTCAGGGCTCAGAATGTTCTGTAGAAGAGGAGATACAAAGATTGTAATTGTGAGAGGGAGTGGATGACACTGAGCAATCAGGATGACACCTCAGGGCTCAGAAAGTTCTGTGGAAGAGGTGATACAAGGATTGTAATTGTGAGAGGGGATGTATGACACTAATACAATAGCACTGACATACATAAATTCACAGAAATGTGCAGGAGGAACGGGGCATATATAGGTTCAGGAAGATGAGAGCTCAGAGCTCAGATAGGAACGTAGACATGAGCTCCCACCTCTAATTCAGAAGCAATCTCTAATTGATATCCATTTGCAAAGGAAAAATAGGTTTTCTATAATGGAATATCGCTGAGTACATTAACTATTCTTAAGGATAAGCCCCCATACAGAGCAATAAGCAACCAACACAAAATGAATTCAGTGGTATTTTTGTGACATTTTATATTAAGTTGATTGGAGGGGGGTTGTCTTTTTTGATTCTATGTTATGGTTTCTTATTTTGTTTTTATTGGTTTGTGTGTGTGTGTGTGTGTGTGTGTGTGTGTGTGTTTCATGGTTTTCTTTGTATTTTGTTTTGTTTTGTTTTTATTCTGCTTTGTACAGGTTGATATTTTCTAAAGAGAGAGAAAAAGTATGGACTTTGGTGGATGGAACTTGGAGAAGTAGACAGAAGGGAAATTACAACACAATATATTTTATAAAAATGTTATTTTCAATAATATATATTTTTAAGACAAAGAAAATTTAAGGTATGCATGTAAGTATGAACTGTTTTAAATGAACATGTGTTATGTCTTAGAACACATTGTTTTTATTTCAAATCTTAAGAATAAGATCAAAATTAGTAATTAGAGAAAGAAATTTCTCATCAATGTTAAATTTAATATTTATTTTATAGAATAAAATAACACCTATTTCTTAAAAACTTTTCGTGCTGCATTTTAGATTCATAGGGCATCCAAAGTCTAACAAAAAGCATTCTAAAAGTAATTATAAGTTAATGCAGTTCCTCTGAGGTCAGGAAATTTAGACTAATTTTAGAATAATTAGTTGCTATCATAAAATATTCCCAATATAATTAATAATTCATCTACCATAAGCATTATGTTTTTAAGGTCTTCTGACCCTTTCCAGAGTAAAAACATAACAACAACAAAAACAAACCACTTAAACTTTGTTCCCTCTGGCATGGCTCGTGCTAAGTGTACAGAGAGCTCTTCCACTGTTTGCATGCCCTGTTCTGTCTATGATTTCTGCCTTCTCTACTTAAGTCACTGTCATGTTGTGTTATGCTTTTGCATATCTCAAGTATGCTTCTCCCTGGGAGCCACTGTCTTCATTGTTCCCTCTGCACAGCACTATCTTCTCCACATCATACACATGATTTGTGCTAGAGACTAAAACATGGTGTTATTGCAAACTAAAACATGGTGTTATTGCAATGTGTTCACATTGTTACTCTTCTAAGTTGCTTTTCTCGGTCTTGTTTTTGTTTGTAACAATTTTCAACACCCATCTTATGGTTTGTTTACCTATTTAGTCTAGGTATTACCCAGCTATAGATGAACCTGAGTTGCTGCTTTATCCACAGATCCTGAATCACTGTGCAGTATGCCACACAGCGGGGAAACTTGTTGAATGAGTATGTGAAAGACAAGTTGGTAATTGAAAGAATCCTTAGAAGTTTCTTCTCTTTCATCAAGTTACCAAAACTTCATGAGAATACTGGTTTAAATATGACAGAAACATCTTATTACTTGATCAGACACCTGAAGTTCTTCTATAACTTTTTGGAGGTATAAATTTTTATATTTTTTCATTCTTTTGTGATATTTATGTGTATAGACTACTTAATAATATTGACATTATGTCAGATCTCAAAGTTGATAATATTTTTAAAGATTTCGTATTTTTAGAAATTTTTTCATTTAAATTTGAGAGTGAGGCCTTCCCTGTGGAGTCTTCAAAGTCTGTCATCATTTGGAGCAGGGCCAAGGCCGTCCACCATGTGTCTAGGCTGAGGGAATATCCTGTATGTAGAATGGGTTCCCAAAATCCATTCATCTATTCATATACTAGGGATAAATACTGATCCATTATCAGAGGCCCCAGTCCTCCTAACTAATACCACATTCAGGGAATCTAGGTCGGTCCTATGCTGGTTTCCCAGGTATCAGACTGGAGTCCATGAGTTCTGACTTGTTCAGGTCAGCTGATTCTGTGGGTTTCTTCAGCCTGGTCTTGACCCCTTTGCTCATCACTCCTCCCTCTCTGCAAGTGAATTTCAGGAGATTGGCTCAGTGTTTTGCTGTGGGTGTCTGCTTCTGCTTCTATCAGCTACTAGATTAAGGCTTTAAGATGACATATAAGGTAGTCATCAATCTCATAATCACGAAAGCATATTTAAGGTAATCTCTCCTGTATTGCTTAAATTGTTAGTTGTGGTCATCTTTGTAGATCTCTGGACATTTCCCTAGTGCCAGATTTCTCTTAAACCCCTTATTATCTCCATCTTTATGGTATCTTTTCTTGCTCTCCTTTATTCTTTCCTGACTGAATCTTCCTGTTCCCTCATGTCCTGCTCTCCCCACCTCTTCTCCCCTTCTCTTCCTCCTAACTCCATCTCCCCTCTACCAATGCTCCTAATTTGCTTGGGAGATCTTGTCCCTTCCTCCTTCTTCAGGGGACAATGTATGTCTCTCTTAGGGCCCTCCTTTTTTTCCTAGCTTCTCTAGCAGAGTATATTGTATGCTTGTATCCTTTGCTCTTTGTCTAAAAACCACATGTGAGTGAATACAAACCTGTTTCTCTTTTTGTGACTGAGTTACCTCATTCAGAATGGTTTCTTTGAGCTCCATCATTTGCCTGTGAATTTCAAGATTCCATTTTTTTTCATTTTGTTTTGTTTTTGTTTTATTTTTTCCACTGAATACTACTACATTGTATAAATGTGCCACATTTTCTCCATTCATTCTTCAGTTGAGGGGCATCTAGGTTGCTTCTAGGTTCTGGCTATTACTACTAATGCTGCTATGAACATATTGAATAGATGTCCTTGTTGTATAAAAATGCATCTTTTGGGTATATGCCTAAGAGTAGAATTACTGAATCTTGTGGTAGACTGATTCCCATTTTCCTAAGGAACCACCATACTGATTTCCAAAGTGGCTGTGCAAGTTTGCACTCCCTTCAGCAGTAGAGGAGTGTTACCCTTTCACCATATCCTTTCCAGCATAAACTGTCTTTGGTGCTTTTTATTTTAGCCATTCTGGCAGGAGTAAGATGGTATCTAAGAGTTGTTTTGTTTTACACTTCCCTGATGGCTAAGGATGCTGAGCATTTTCTTAAGTGTCTTTAAGCTATTTTTAGATTCCTCTATTGAGAATTATCTATTTAGTTCTATACCTCACTTTTTAATTGGATTATTTATGTTTTTTTTTTTTTTTTTGTTGACTAACTTCTTGAGTTCTTTGTGTATTTTGGAAATCAGTCCTCTGTTAGAAGTGGGGTTGCTGAATATCTTTCCCCATTCTGTGGGCTGCCGTGTGTCTTGTTGACTCACTGGCATTTCTTAATTATTCTAAATAGTTTGTAATAATAGTTTCCAAGGACTAGATCTTTACATTACACTTTTAAATGAGCTGCATAGGTACAATGCCTAAATAATAGTAGGAACATATATAGATTATGATATAACAAAAAATAACCTTAAACTAGCATCAATATATAAAAATTCATACCTATGTAACATATTTGACACTAATATCTGCCTTTTAGTTTAAAAGTAGATTCAATAATCTACCATTTTATCCTATCATTCCTATATTTCCCCTTTTTCACTAGATAGGAAATAATAAAAAGATATAGAAAATAGAAAGAAAGAAATTCCTTAATCTAACTTCCTGTGTTTAGTTTCTTCTCTGATCATGGCCATAACAACTTGTAATCACCAAACTAAATAATGACAAACATCCATATCCCACTAACTGATCAAAATTCACCCATACTATTTCTTGGGAAGGTAGGCATTGTCTTCTTAACTTTGGTTCCTGTTGTCTGGTGGTGAGGGCAAATTCAGGGGACCCTGAGACAACTGCGGTAATGGTCCATTCCTAGGAGAGCTTGCTGTTAACCAGCCTCCCTGTGATGGGAAAGTACAGGGATAGCCTGATGTCCTGGCTAGAGTACTGTGTAATGCTGAGCCAATTTAGCTAGCCACTTTGAAATTGGACTGAGTAAAGTTTTTTGAGGAAAAGGCAATGGAGACATTCTCTTCAATACCATATGCATGATGTCTTCTGTATCTGGATGATGAATCCTCTCACTTCAGATTCTTTCCTAGAGCTTCTCTGCCCAGATATCCTGCCTATCATCCCCCATCTCACCACTGGCCATTCAGCTCTTTATTTAAAAAATCAGAAGGTGCCTTGGGCAGGTAAAGAAGGACAGTGACGCATCTTTACACAGTTTATGAAAAGATTATCCCAACAGAAAAGGGTATCAAAACAAACCATATGCCAAATAATGGAGAGAATGATGAAGGTTACAAAAAGCATTAATATTGGCAGTACTAAGACAAAGTATTGTTGGTCCTTCATAAACCTAACCCCACTCCCCTGTGACATGGATGCCCATATATGTGCACATGCATATACACACACATACACACCACATGAACTGATCCTTCAAATGATTAATTGTACCTCAACCTTAGTTAGAGATGTGTATCAAAAGGACTTGATATAATTTGCCTGGTGAGCTTTCTAGAACATCACTGGCCAGTGTCATATCCAAATTTCCAGGCATAACTCTGGTCATGATGCTGTAATATTAGTCTTTCTTGATGAAGTCTCACAGAAATAAGCCTTCACATGATTTAACACTTTAAGGACATCCAAAGGTCCCAACAACACTTCTTATTCTTTCTGTGTTCAACTGGTAAATTTATCCTTAGAAAACCTAAAATAAATATATCTTACAAAGAATAATACTTTTATGTGATCAAAGGACTCATAGTGCTTTTGAATATTTGCAATAACTGTTGTAATTACAACTGGCTCACTGCACAACAAACTATCTCAACAGCCCTAATGGATAGCTACCCCAAATATACATGAAATATTGATGACTTCAGTCTTGTCTCTTCCCTGCAGATGGCATTAATGGCTGCACAGTACATCAAGGGAGAATAATTAGATATAATTCTTTAAGCAGACACAAACATGCGAGTGGGATCTAGACAAGTGTGCATTTGTTAGTAAAATAAATCTGTCTACCACTTATTTGATGTCACTTTCAGGGATAGTGACAACAATACCATTATCCTAAAGATGACTTGTTCTGGGCATTGTGTCATTATGTAAAAACGATGGCACCTTCCCTTACCAGCATGTCTGGTAGATGTGAATAGCTTTCAGCTGACAAAAGTTTTGCAATAAATTTCAGATGGTCTGCATGAAAAGGGCTTGTGCATCTTAGCAGCTATAAAAGAGTCATATGCTGAGTCCTTAAACTTACTCTTTTGTTACTTCTGCATTTAGTTATTTATTTTTAATTCTTGCCAAAGAAATTCTTAATTAACTGGTAAAATAATCATTACTACAGTTGTTATCAATATGATTATTATCACTTATAATGTTCTTGTTTTTGGTCATATGGTAGAGTCTATTTGTGGAATAAATATTATTTCAACCATCACTCACATAGCTGAAAGAGTTCAGTGTGACCATAGCAACATTTTAAAATACTTAGCATATGACTCCATAAAAAAAGCAATAATCCCACACATACAAGAGAAATTTTGGGAAAATCAGCATCATATGCAAATTCTAATACCTTAAATATTTAAGAAAATAATGTCTTTACCAATAACTGCCTTCTGGAATTTTTGTTTTGGACTTGTATTACTCACTTTCAAATTAGTATGCTCTTAATTAAATGCTAAGTGTACAAAATGGGTTAGTAGGAAAAGTATTGCACAACATGGTTTAAATCTGAGAATAGAGCAAACTCCACAACAATGGATACTTTAAGAAAGAAAATCTGAGAGATATGAATCATATATTTGAAAAAGAAAGGTTCCCTGTTGCTTTGCAGTCAAATGTCTCCTAAAAGCAGGGCATATAGAAGAGCCCTAGTAGAAAAATTTACTTTCTACACAAAGTTCTGTGACTTAGCCTGTATTAAGAACAAGAGGAGGAAGGTAATTATGATTTTTCTGGATGCATTAAGATCTACTAGCATGTTCTCAGTTCTTCATTAGTGACACATATTATACTAAAAATTTTATAACTGTAATTTTATTTAAATGGTAAGTGGTAATAAACTACTAAAAAGGCATTGTTTATTTGATCAAATTTGAAATATTGCATTCAATTCCAGAATAACCTTTGAAAAAGTGCATAATACAAATTGGATATATTTAGAGATGTGAGATCAGGATATCTAGGTATTCACAAATAACACCCCATGTGATTGCTAATTTGCTTATGACCTGATTTCCTTGCTAGTTGAAGAGTTCATACACATAAGCTTAAAATTGTCAGGTTTAAAATTGTATCACAGCACTAAGGAATTGTAGGTTAAAAAATTTTGTTGTACAAGCATAAAGATGTACATTCAGAAAAGATATACATTCAGATCCTCAACATCACTGTCCAAAAAAAAAAAAAAAAAAAAAAAAAAAAAAGAAAGAAAAGAAAAGAAAAGAAAATCTCAGCTCTGTTGTACTTCCCAGGCTAGGTACTGAGCCCATTCTCCTGTTGCAAAGCAGTGAGTTGAATTTTGGAAGGCCAAGAAATTTAGTATCAAATATGAAATGGAGAAACACATTGAAGTCTTCAATTGACTATTCTACATTGTAGAGATCATGGAAAGACAGACAAGCAACACTGTTGATAAAAGAGCTTTATGATTTTTTTTCCCCTTGGATTCACAATTCCTGAAAGTACTACTGTTTGCCAAAGGACTTGGAACACACAGAAGCTGTGTAGTACCTACTTAAAGCTACAAGTGGAGGGGCTGGCAGGGAAGTCATCTTGAGAGAAACATGAGAGGAAGTAGTTAATGAAGAACATGGAAAAAGAAAGCATGAAATCAATGATTCCAGAAAAGCCATTGCTTACCTCCTTAAGACTCTCTTTCTCTTCTGTGACATAAAGCAGCCAAGGACAGTAGCTCTTAACCTCTGTAGATGATTTAGGGAAATATAAGAGAATCCTTGCCATGTGTCCACTTATTGCCTCACTTATGTGAATAACTATCATTTCTTCTTCTTTAAAATTAATATGAATCTTAGATTTTTAGGGACAGAATTATTTTAAACTCCTAACAGTGTTTCCTTGTTATTCAAATGACATTTATCAACCTTAGATGTAATTTATGCTAACACATGTAAACACATTCTTACCTAAGCTCCATGCACAAATAGGACATTTCTCCAATAAAGAAAATGTGCTTTAGTGAAGGGACACATGAAATGTTCTGAAATGAACCATATATAATAACTTTGTAAAACATGATTTAAGGAAATAAAGAGTATTAAAATCCAAATGTAAAAGCAGGTCTCTACTTATAAAAGATGGTACAAATGAATCTCAATTTATAAAAATTAATGAAGCATTGTTTGTACTTTTTGTATGTTTATGAAAAGAAGGTCTTGGCTTTTTAAAAATTAGATGGCATCCTAACATGGTATGTTCTCACTCATATATGCCACTTGACATAAAGCAAACGATTATCAGCCAACAATACACACCAACCAGAAAATCTATAAAACAAGGAAGGCCCTAAGATAGACCTACATGGTCTTCTGGAGAAGGGGAAAGGGACAAGATCTCCCAAGCAAATTGGAAGCATGGGGGGGAGGGGAGAGGGAGTTAAGAGGAAGAGGAGGGGAGAGGTAAGCATATGGGAGCAGGAAGATTGAGTCATGGAAAGAATAAAGGAGAACAAGAAAAGAGATAACATAATAGAGGGAGCTATTATAGGTTTTAAGAAAAATCTGGCACTAGGGAAATGTCCAGAGATCTACAAGAATGACCCCCAACTAATAATTTAAGCAATAGTGGAGAGGCTACCTTTTATGCCCTTTCCCAATAATGAAATTGATGAGTATCTTATATGCTATCCTAGTGCCTTCATCTAGTAACTAACAGACACCCACAGCTAAACACTGAGCTAAACTCCTGGAATACAGTTGCAGAGAGGGAGGAGCAATGAGCAAAGGGGTCAAAACCAAGATGGAGAAACCCACAGAAACTGCTGACCTGAACAAGGGATAGTTCATGAACAGCTGGGAAACCAGCATAGTACTGACCCAGACTCAATGAACAAAGGTGTGGGTGTTAGTTTGGAAGACTAGGCAGTCTATGGGCCTCTGATAATGGATCAGTATTTATTCCTAGTATAGGAATAGACTTTAGGAGCCCATTCCACATAGAGGGATACTACCTCAGCCTAGACATATGGAGGAGCGCCTAGGCCCTCTCCCCAAATGATACCACAGACTTTGAAGACTCCCCATGGAAGTCTGCTACCTGGGGAGCAGAAAGGGGGTGGGATAGTGGTTGGTGGGAGTAACAGGGGAGGAAGGGAAGGTGTGGGAACTGGGATTGACATGTAAAACAAGTTTGTTTCTAATTTAAATTTAAAAAAATAAGGTGACATCAAAAATTCCTTAATTCTCCCCTACTGATAGCTTTTTTAAACAATTTTTATTTTGTGTCCTACATTACATCCCAAATACAGTTTTCCCTTCCTCAACTCCAACAAGTCACTCTCCTGCACCTCTCCTCTCTTTCCTTTCTAAAAAACAAAAACAAGTCTCCTAGGGATATCCACAAAACATGACCTAACAAGATAAAATAACCCTCATATCACAGCTGGATATGCCAGAAGAAGGCAAGGGGTTCTGATCACAGGCAAAACCACCAGAACATCAATATACACAATCATAAGATATATGCATTCAGGAGACCTAGCTCAAACCTATACAGGATGATGTTTTGTCGATTCAGTCTCTGTGAACCCCCAGGAGCCCTGGTTAATTGATTTTGTGGCCTATGTTCTAGTGGCATCCTAGATGTGTCGATTCCTATAACCCTCCTCTTCCCTCTTCTGCAGGGTTCCCTTTTGTGGGTCTCTGTTTCTGCTCCCATCAGTAGCCGGATGAAGGTTTTGTGGCTGGATTGATGTCCCAGTCCCACTGCTAGTATCTTGGCCTGGTTATAGATGGCCAGTACAGTCTCCATATTCTCCCTTGTTAGGGGACTTTGCTGGGATCACTCTTGAAGATTCCAGGGAGTTTCCATTGCACTAGGCTTCTACATTGTCCCCCAAATGTTCAATAATTCCAGTTTTCTCAGTAATACCTCTTTCCATATCTTCCCATCATCATCTTCTTCCTGTTTCCATCCCCATCTATCCCCAGTCAACCCACCCTGTAGTATAAACAAATAGTATAAACCCAGAAACATAACAGGGGTTCAAGCTGAAGCGCAGTAAAGCAAAGCAACAGCCACTATCTCTTACTTCTAC
The DNA here is from genome assembly GCF_943737965.1 of Phodopus roborovskii. Classification (NCBI taxonomy): domain Eukaryota; kingdom Metazoa; phylum Chordata; class Mammalia; order Rodentia; family Cricetidae; genus Phodopus; species Phodopus roborovskii. Next base: position 5,051,137 of record NW_026126470.1, read on the forward strand.
CTCAGGCTGAAAGGATGATCCTGACCTCAATGTGGTTGGAGACTGAATATCATCCTGCCCTCAACGTGACTGGAGACTAATTGCCTCATACTGGAAGGGCTATCCTGTCTCCAAAAATTCGCAGTGTGGCTGGGGACTATTTGCCTGAATCTAAGATGCTGATCCTTTCTTATATACCTCAATAGTGCTGGGATTAGGCTCTCTCAGCCTAAATACCCAGGTGAGGGCCTAGACCCTGCTCTAAGTGATATGACAGACATTGAAGATTCCCCATGGAAGGCTTCACTCTCCCTGGGGAGAAGATGGGTGGGTGGTGCTATGGGGGGTATGGGAGAGTGGGAAGAAGTAGGCACTGGGATTGATATGTAAAATAAGATTGTTTCTAATTTAAATAAAATAAAATTAAATAAAGGTATGGTATCCCATGTGTTGAGATCACCTTTGTGTGAAGTGTTCATCTTTTAAGACTGATTCACTCTCACATAGGGCCCGGTTGCCTTTAACTCACAGAGATCCATTTGCTTCTGTCTCCTGAGTCCTGGGATTAAGTTATGCAAATCCATAGTGTCATTGCTGATATTAAAGGTGTGTACAACCACTGCCTGGCCACTATAGCTGTGGCTAGCTTTATTATATCGGAAACCACATATCACCCATTCTATTCGATTTCCCTTCCAAGGGAAATCCATGCTCCCACTTGAGGCCTCTTTTTATTTAGCCTCTCTTGGTTTGTGGATTATAGCAGGACTGTCTTTTTTTACCAGCTAACCTTCACTTATAACTGAGTATATAGAATGTTTTTTTCTTTTGGGGTCTAGGTTACCTCACTCAGTATGATCTTTGCTAGTTGCATCCATTTGTCTGAAAATCTCATTATTGCTTTTACCAGCTGAGTAATATTCTATTATGTAAATTTACCACATGTTCTGTTTCCATTTTTTGGGTAGAGGGACATTTATGTTGTTTTCAAGTGCTGGCTATTCTGAATAAAGCTGCTATAAACTTAGTTAAACAAGTTGTTCTTGTAGTAGGGTAGAGCCTTATTGGGGTTATATGCCCTAGAGTGGTATAGATGAGTCTTGAGGTTGATCTATTCCCAGTTTTCTGAGGAACTGTCTTGCTGATTTCCACAGTGGATGTACAAGTTTGCACTCTCAGCAGCAACGGAGGAATGTTCTTGCTCCACCTCTTCTCTAGCATGAGCTGTCAGTTATGTTGTTGAGCTTAGCCATTCTAACAGGTGTATGCACTCACAAAGTAATTTTGATTTACATTTCCTTAATGGATGTTGAACATTTCTTTAAGTGTTTCTGAGCAGTTTGAGATTTCTCTCTTGAAGAATATCTGTACCCAATATTTTAACTGGGTGATTTGGTGTGTTGATGTCTAGTGTCTTTCATTTTCTATATATTTTGAATAGTAGCTCTCTGTCGGTTGTGGGGCTGCTGAAAAGAGTTTCCCATTCTTAATGCTGCCCTTTTATCCCATTTGGTGTATTTTGTCTTACAGAAGATTCTCAGCTTCATAAGGTGTCTTTTATTGATTGTTGTTCTTGGTTCCTGTGCTATCAGTGTTCAGGAAGTTCTCTCCTGTGGCAATGTGTTCAAGGCCCTGCCTTACATTCAATTCTATTGGGTTTTATGTTGATGTCTTTGATCAACTTGAACTTGAGTTTTATGCTGGATAATAGATGTGGATCTATTTGTATTCTTCTACATGGAGACATCCAGTTAGACCGGCATTATTTGTTGAAGATGTTTGATTTGCTCTCTTATTTTTAATTTTTTGTTTACGGCTTCTTTATCAGAAACCAGGTGCACATAGGAATGTGGATTTACACTGGGTGTTGTGGAATAATCTATTTGTACTCTGTGAAAATATGTTACTCTCATTGGTTTAATAAAGAGTGAAATGGTCAATAGCAGGTCTTGTGTACAAGGAGAGAGCGCTGAGGTGAAGAAACATGGAAACACAGGTAACTCGGGGAGAAACAAAATGAGCATGTCATGCTGAAGAAAGGTACTGTACCACATGGTAGAACACAGATAAGAAATATGAGCTAGTTTATATTGTAGCAGCTAGTTAGTAGCAATCATAAGCTACTAGCTAAGCATTAGTAGTTAACAATTTTCTGTGTGGTCATTTGGGAACTGGCTGACAGGACAGAAAATTCTGCCTACATCTGGGTTTTCAATTCAAGTCCATTTATCAACCTGTGTGTTTTGGTAGAGTTAACATAGTAAAAATGTTCAACCTACTTAAACAATCTACAGATTCAACAAAAGCCTCATCAAAGTTGTAACAGAATTCCTTACAGACATTGCAGGGACAATACTCAATATAAAAAAAAAAGAAGAAATCCAGGATAGCTACAAAATCCTGTACAATAAAACAGCATCCAGAGGTATCGCCATCCCTCATTTTAAGCTGTACCACAGAGCTATTGTAATAAAATAAAAAATAAAAATAAAAAACTTCATGGCATAGCTGACATCTTTTTGAAAAGTGACTCCCATTCCTAAAATTTTTCCTAAAATGTTGAATTAATTTCTGAAAATTAATGTGTGTATGTGGGGGGGTGGGGTAGTAAGAATACAAGCAAAGTATGTAGGGGTTCCCATGGTTGCCAGAAGAAGGCAGCATATCCCTGACTGGGGTTACAAACTCTTTTGAACATGGCTGCTGAGAACCAAACTTATGTTCTCAGGAGGAGCCATAAGCACTCTTAAGAGCTAAGCTGTTCCAGCCCCAGTGTCAGCATGTTTATGTAACTGACACTTTAAGAAATGTGCATTTGTTTATTTTATTTTTGTGATCATCCAATCAGCAGTCTTTAGAAATACTACTTAAGATACTAAAGTGCAAAAGAGACTGAAAAACTTTTGCAAGTTCCCCTTAATAAATAATCTTTTAGGAATAATATATTATTTTATAACTCTTAGCCAAACTATTTTTGAGCAGTTATGATTATATTTTAATAGACAAATTATAATTTTATCTGATATTACAAAGTATATATTATTTATGTGCAAATGCCTGTATTTTACCTGATGTATGAGACCTACAGCTCCTTTACATAAGTTTTGACAAAGAAATAGTTAGGGATAATTCCTCTGCCTATGGAAGTATATGAATGCAATTAATCTTTCCTGTTCAACATTCCAGACACTTAATCCCCATGTAGGTAGTTTATTTGAACATACACAAAGGTATCATCAAGGCAAGAAAAGTAAAATGTAATATCCATTGACTCTTTGAAATGTCAGCACCACAGGTTTAGTTTGAGACCTTCGAATCAAATGATAAATGTATACCTTTGTCAAATTGTTATGGATTATGGTCAAGTTCTCTCTGGTATTTCTTTAAAAGTCATGTTTCCTTTTAGAATGAGAGGTTAAAGAATCATCTTTCCATTTGGGTGATTTTATGGAAAGACTGATTTTAAGGTCAAAACCAACTACCTTTCCTCTTGTCTTAAAAGAATGAGCTATAAAGTCCTGAAAGCTGATGTCATCTACCCTTAAAAGAATGTAGCAACACACATAATTCATCATATAGAAGATTATTCGGTAATTGATTAAATGATTAGGAAATAGGAACTTATAATTTCTCACGCACATTGATTCAGGCAATAAAGATAAATGGATCTATAGCAATTATTCTTTCACTGAAGAGATGCATTTAGACATGTACGCCAGATAACCTAGGTAAATCAAGGCAATAGAGGATTCCCTGTAACTAAAATCATGCTGTTCTTTGAATTAAAGAAATAGTCAGATGTTCTGCTGGTAGGGTATTGATTTTATTAATATGACATTTGAAGTCACAAGAAAAAGAAGCAGACATAAAACAAAAGAGAAAATGAAGTTTTAAATATTATACTTTACCCCAACAACATTTTGGAAGCAGTAACCAAAAAAATAATAAATAAATAAATAAATAAATAAATAAATAAATAAATAAATATCCAGGGCAGTTTTTCTCACCATTCTATATTTCTACATGAAAGCACCCTCAGCTAGAACTTTTGTCTTCTATTTTATTGAAAATGAATACTGACATTGTGGAATCACTGCTAAGATTGGGACTGATGACTGAAATGAAAATTCCCTGTTTTGAAGGTGAAAGAAGAATGTACTTGGAGGTCTGAAATAAATTGTTTGCTGGGACTGTGTGTACATGGGCACAATGGTCGTTTCAGCAATAGACAGAAAAGCCTCCCAGGCTCATAAATCTGAGGAAACAAAAGGGGAACAAACAACTCAAGGAAGCCAGCTTCCACAAAATAAACAAGTGAATAATTTCTCTCTATTTGTAAAAAAAAATTCAATGTGAATATCACTAATATGGCATGCAAGATACTCATGAAAACCTGATGCTAGCTTAGCGAAAACTACAATTTTGTTTGTTCATGTATCTGCTGTGTTTGAGACATTTGCTAAAATTAAAAGAACAAGATTTCTAAATTGTATCACACCAAAAACATAAATTTTCTATGCATGACTGAAATATCTACATAATAAATGATGTGTTAGTATTTTCCAGCATGAGACACTCAAAGATCTGCCAGAGCTGAACAAGTTGCTATGACAGAGTACACAAGCCATGGAAATCATAGAGTCTCAGGAAGAAGGTGTAGAAATGACTTAGGAAGTTTGTGTTTGGGAAGGTGAAGTACACTGTGATGTGGATGGAGTCAGCAAGCAGGAATACTTGCATAGTTTTGTATTTTAACAAATCTCATCACTGTTCTCATCTAGTTATGTGTCTGTTTACAATGTTAACCTCTTCTTGGCTAATCTTTGAATGAATCTAGTAAAATCTTCCTACTCTCAGATTTTATAACTTAATGTTGCAGGTATTTAAACTATTCATGTAATGTATGTCAATTTTTTTTGATATCTGAATGTTTCACTATTCTTCCTTTATTCCATTAATTTGGGTTATATCCTGCTTTTGGTTAATTGGATCAAGAGTCTGTTGGTCCCATTTATCTTCTCAAAGAACCAACTCTTATATTCCTTACTGTTCATATACTTTAGTTGCTTCTGTTTCATTAATTTATGCTTTGACTTTTTCATAGAAATATGTTCTTTAATATGATTTTAATTTCGATATATGTACATATGTACTATATGCTTATCATAGTCTTTTTCAGAGACCTCTACTCTTGTCTTCCCTTTGTCTATCTTCTTTCTTCCAAGCAGTATTCTTTGTCCCCTTAGATTTACTTCTATTTTCTTTTTTTTATTCACTCATTTATTTTTAATTATTCATTCTTGAGATTATAATATAATTATGCCATTTCCTCCTTCTTTTTCCTCCATCTAGACCAATGGTTTTCAACTTTCATAATGAATGCTGTAGCTCTTGTTCATATTATAGTGATTCAAACCATAAAATTATTTTGTTGCTACTTCATGGATATAATTTTGCTATTGTTATGACTCGTAATGTAAATATGCAGGATATCTGATATGTGACCCACAGATGGAGAACTGTTGCTCTAGACCATCCTTGATCTCTGATTTCTTCCTACCAACTTCATTAGAGTTTGGTTTGTTCTTGTTTTTGCAAAACCTTGATTTGTGTTGTTACTTAATTATAATCTTCTGAATCTTTTTTTAAATATAGGAGCTCAGAGCTATGGATCTCCTTGTAGAACTACTTGAGTCCAGAGGTTTGCCATATTGTATTTTCATGAAACTTAGATGAATGAAGTGAAACTGAAATTGTAAGGTATAATGTATACATTATAATATATGATTTGTAATGTATAATATATCAATTATAATGTATAACTATATAGTGCTCACTGCTCTCTTGGACGTAGACCACTTTTGTAACTATATTATGCATAGACAAAAATTGTAATGCTGTGTCTTATTTTCATGTTCTTTCTTTCTCTCTTCCTTCCTTCCTTTCTTTCTTCATTTCATACATATAAAACAATCAATTTGAATAACACTAGTTTTCAGTGAAATCACTTATGCCCAACTGATTTGTCAGATATAATAATCTTCAGGGCTTTTCCCATATGTCAAGGATATTTTGTTAGTCTCTATCATGTAACATTTAGTTACTCATTTGATGCTCTGTAAGAATGATTCAAACAAACACATAAATGCATAATAAACAAACTAGATATTTACTGTAGTTATTAAAATAGCATATATAAAATTACTTTTAAACACTGTTTTACTTCATTTTACTATCTAGCTAATACTTAACTTGTATATAATGTAGACGAGGAACAGTATCAAAAAATCTATAGTGCCATGCTCAGTATCACCAATGTTCTCTTTAACTCCCAACAAAAAATCAGAAATTGGCCAAGGATTACACATATGATAATAAAAATCCAGCAAAGTACCTTGGCCTTAACAGTAAAGTATGGTGAATTTTTAATATGCAAACTTTGCATACATTAATCAAAAAATTAAGTGACTCTATCAATTATTCTGAGATGTCATTGATACTATATTTCACATGGGCTTGTGAATTCTGTATTACAGATTCAAACAAAGTCTTTAAACTTATGAATATCCTGGAAAAGTACTTTCTTGGTTTCACATACTCTTCAAAGTTGTCCCCAAGTAGAAGGCAAAGAATTAGAACTAATTCATGTGAACTTCACCTAACTAGAAAGTAAAATAGAAAATACTACTTTAAGCCTGAATTTGAAAAACAAAAAGGAAATGTTCATGACTATGCATATCTCGAAGTTCAGAACCTTTCCATCAAAAGGCAAGAAGTACTATAGATAAAAACAAAGCAAGACTGAGATGAAAAGCAATGGTGGATGATATGTAGTCAATACTAGACTTCTACAACTGGTGATCAAAATTCTATTCTCAATACAGCTAACTCGAATATTGGTCATGCACACAAGGGACTTCTTCCTTGTTTCTAAAAACTTGAATCTAGTATAAATTCTTCTCTGCCTACATAAACTTAATTCATCATTTAAAATGCACCTTAATTAACATTTATTCAATCAAGTTCCCTCTTCATTATTTCCTTTCCTGGTTCACTTGGCGCTTTATGGTTTAGCTGTGTTAGCTATCTAGTTCTGTATCACATTAGAGTGAATACTCTTGCTTCTATTTCATCTTTGAATCTCACACTGCTCCTCATGGACTTAATTTTAATTGTTATTCTGCACATGCTCACTATAGAGGCTATGCAGCTTACAAGATTTGGAGTTTGGAAGATAATAAAGGTTCAGGTATTCATAAACAATTGCATCTTATAAAAAGTATTCCAGAATTTGGAATGTTTGTTGTAAATACTTTTATGTATAGCAATGACTACTGGTTACTATGGGGATTAGAAAAAGACAGTTTTTACCCTTTATTGAAGGCAGACACTTTTTGTGAGGTTTGAGGGACCAGACATGGTAAACCCTAGCCCCATTGTTCCTCCGTGTTACTAACAAAATTATGTCACTTATGCATGTGTGAGCTTATGCATGTGGACTCACATAGTATGGTAATAACCTGGTAACAAGGAAACTGCTTCTGCTTCACTATATCTGTGAACATCAGGATAAAATAAATTCTCCCTACTTGCAAATAAAAGTTCTGGGAAATTTAAGTGAATGTTTAAGACTTATTTAGGAACAATGACTTCCAAATGGCAAAATATTCATCATTCTTAACAAAATATTTGGTGGGGATAAAGGAGTGGGGAGAAAAGCATACAGCATGAAAAAAAAAAAAAAAAAAAAAGAAAGAAATGTGATGTTAAGATGGAGAAGCTCCCCTCTGAAGACACTGAATCTGTGAACTAATAACAGATGATGCCAATCACACATTCACTGTAATCCCATTTTTTTTACTTTTATTTTTTAATTTAAATTTGAAACAAGCTTGTTTTACATGTCAATCCCAGTTACCTTACCCTATTCTCCTTCCTTGTCTCCCTACCAACCCCCATCCCCTCCCCTTTCTGCTCCCCAGAAGAGGCCTTCCATAGGGGTTCTTCAAAGACTGTCAAATCATTTGGAGCAAGGGCCTAGGCCCTCCCCCATGTGTCTAGGCTGAGACAGTATCCCTCTATGTGGAATGGGCTCCCAAAGTCCATTCATGGACTAGGGATACATACTGATCCACTACCAGATGCTCCATAGACTGCCCAGTCCTCCCAACTAACACCACATTTAGGGAATCTGGGTCAGTTCTATGCTTGTTTCCCAGATATCAAACTGGAGTTCATGAGCTCCCCCTTGTTCAGGTCATCTGTTTCTGTGGGTTTCTCCAGCCTAGTCCTAAGCCTTTTGCTCATCAGTCCTCCCTGTCTTCAACTGGATTCCAGAAGTTCACCTCAGTGTTTCTCGGTGGGTGTCAGCTTCTGCTTCCATTAGCTACTAGATGAAAGCTCTAGGATGGCATATTAGGACTCATCAATCTCATTATCAGAGAAGAGCATTTAAGGTAGCCTCTCCACTATTGCTTACATTGTTAAATGGGGTCATCCTTGTAGATCTCTGGACATTTCCCTAGTGCCAGATTTCTCCTTGTATCTATAATGGCTCCCTCTATTATGGTATCTCTTTTCTTATTCTCCTTTATTCTTATCCTGACTCAATCTTCCTGCTCCTTCATGCCTGCCATTCTTTCACTGTTTTCTTAACACAGTCTTGCTACGTAGTCTAGGCCAGTGACTTACTTATGGCCATTGTAATTTTAAAAGACTGCATGCAAAAAAAAGACACTATGTGACAGAACTTGGGTAGAGGTTTTTTATTGTTATTTTTCTTTTTGCCATTTAAAAAAATTTATTTTACTTTCCAACCACAGTTCCTCCTCCCACACCTCCTCCTGTCCCCCCCTTACATCCTCCCATCCCCCCCCACAAGTGTCACCCAACCCACTCCCAGTCCTCTCCTCCTGGCAAATAAGGGTTCCCGTGAGGAGTCAACCTAGTCTCCACAATAGGTTGGGGCAGGGCCTGACACCTCTCCCATGCATTAAGACTGAGCATGGCATCCCACCATAGGGAGTGGGCTCCAATTGGCAAGTTCATGTACCAGGTTTGTATCATGGTCCTACTGTCAGGAAGGGGTTTTTATTGTGAGAAAGTAAATAGAAAAGGGGAGAGGGGAGACTGGCCTCTTGGGACAGGAGGTACAGAAAAGAAAAGAGAGGCAGAGAATCAGAGAAAGAGAAAATAAAAGGAACAGAGAGTGAGGAGTGGATGGGCAGAGCCCTTTTAAAAGGGAACAGTGATTATGCACAGGTGGTGCTCTTAGTGATTGCAGCTGAGGGCATATCCTGCCAGTACCCCAAGGACAGGCCAGTACAGAAGCCTGAATACTAACAATGACAATACCACTGCCTCATCCTCCAGTGTGCTGAGAGTACAACTTTGCACAACAGGACTGGCTTGCTTTCTCTTATTTCTTCCCCCATTCCCCCATGAACACTAAATTGAATGGAAAGATCAGTTCACGATCTGCCATCCCCAGTGTTGCAGGGCACAGCACAGAACCCAGAGAATGATTTCTCTGAGACCAGATCTTCGATTTCCAAGCTAGTGACAAAGTTGTCTGCAATAAAATTGGTGTTGGGGGGGTCACTTGGTTATTTTTTAGATGCAACCATTTGCACTACATGTGTACTACTTCTGAAATCAGTCAAGAGCTTCCTCCAGGACATAGCCTATCTCCATTAGCTAGGAACATGGATTCTCTGAGAAAGCTGATGACACATTTAGTTTACATGGTGGCTTAGGACCATTTGGACCTCTGGATATCTTAAATGACCTTTAAAGGTAGCGTCATCTTTACTAAATGTGACAATATTTTATTCTTAGGAGGAGGGAAAACAAAATGTTAGCACAAAGCTTGCCTCTTTTCTTTCTTTTCTTTTTTCGTTCTTTCATGCCCTCCCTAAATTCCTTGCAATGTGGAGTTACAATGATGGTAGGTAACAATGTTCCTTTATTACCTAGGAATTAAATAATGATCTATACCTTTGAAGATGTTTAGTATTCTAAATAGCAGCCAGTGCTGGCTGTCATTGCCAACTTCCAAGCTCAGCTCCTTTATTACCCTGCTTAGCACTTGATTTCTCTGCTTGCAACTCAGTGCCCAGCATTTGTTTCTTTCTCTTAATAGCTGTGTGAATTACATATGCATCCCCCGGGACCTGTTAGCAACAGATCTATTTTGTAAGAACAATGGCATAAATAAATTCTCTTTGAGCTCTTTATAGCCCACTCAGTGTGTGGGCTTCATATTGATGCAGGAGGAAAAAGTCACAGACATGTCTTTTGAATTTGATGTCATGAAAGGTGAAGACTGGCTATGTGGGGGTCATGGAGTAGGAGGAGAGAGGCAGGAACTGAGAAAAGAGAATTTTTTCAAATATAGGATTTAGAAGTGACCATGAACTGTGGAAATACCACATCACCAGGCTAAATGAGAGTGATGGTGTGGCTTTGAGGCAGTGAGGTACGGGGAAGATGAGTTGACTCAGAAAATATTGACTATTTCATCTGACAAGGAAATCTTGCTCTTAAACCTTTGCTCCTTAGGCTAAGAGAGATAGAACAAAGACAAAGACTACACAATCAGATATTCCCCCTGTCTTTAGTTAGGGGAAGATCTATGTATTTCAAACAGCAGAGATATTTGCAGTAAGTAAATCAATAACTTTAGCAACTGGGGAATGAAGAACGCAAAGTTAAGTAATTTTCAGAAAGAATCATCGCTTCGGCAAGGCAGACCATTTTGTTGGACTTGTGCTATATTCCTTTACATACAAATATCATTTAACTGTTATTGTTACAATGAGCTTAGGCTGGAAGCACAGCATCGTTTACCACATAATGGAATGTTTCTCTACTCCACACGATTATTTTTCAGTGATTTTCACATGGGCTATGGCATGCACAAGCATATTTCTGAAAGAAATGATTAATATGGCCATTCTCTTTCAGTCGACAGCTTTTTTTTCTACAAACTCATGAGAATCTATGTTAGGGATAATTTTTACTGAATTTTAATAGCAACATTAAACAGCTAAAATAAAGCAGAGCATCATTTCCATATACCATATGATATTGTTGGTCTTATAGAAGTCTATTCTTTTCCATGTTGGTTAAAGGTTTAACTAAACAAACCTTGTGCACTTACCAAGTTAATGCTACAGTCCCTTCTGGGTACTTATATGCACACACATTTATACTCATATACACCATCATAGCCTTAGAAGCTAATTCATAGGGATTTAAATGATCTCAATTACAGGAACATTTAAACTTCTCAAATACTTTTGAGGAATAATCTGCCAAGTTACTTTTCATACGACATATGATGTTTTACAAGGGTAGCATTAAGCCAGATTTGGTAAAGTTACTAATAATCCAGTTACTATGATTTACTAACTTTCATGACCAAGTACATTTCAATTTTTACTGTGAATTTGTGACTTAATTGCTTTTATTCTTATGAGGATTACAGTAGCAAAATTGTTAAGAAACATTTTAATAAATTACAATTTAGAATAATTTTAGATTCACTTAAAGTTTGAGAGGAAAGTAGACATTTATCATATGACCACTACTGCTAAGTATATGTAACCTCCACAACAGTCATAACTCCTTTTTTTTTTTTTTATAACCAAGTCCATTTAAATGAAAACAAACATTTATAGACAATATTTGGGAATTTGGGCATCATTCTTTCCAAACTACTTCCTGCTGGTAAGGGGCGCTGTCATGGGGGATTCTAAGAAGATGCAGAAATCCTGGCTGTAGTCTGCAAGACTGCTTTGTCTAGCTGTTTTGAATGTGGGATCACCTGGTACTCTGTTTCAGGCAGTTTGGCTTGATCAAACCACATTAGTCTGGAAGGAATCCACATCTTTTCATTTTCTGTAGAAACAAAAATAGAAATCCTTTTCCCCAGTAACTTGTCCTTGAACTTAAATTTTGGAGTAAAAGCATTTTTTTAGACAGTGGAGCCAAGATGTATCCCTGGTGCACAAAAGGACCTTGCAAACACATCCCCCATGAAGGGATAACTGCCTTTCCCTAGAGACAGGAGAGAAGCCCTAGTCCCTACTTCACATGTCCTGTCAGATCTACATGACCCCTACTGGATGGCATTCCCCTACATATGGAATTGGGGTGGGGGGATGGGAGGGGAGGGTGGTTAGAGTGCATGTGAGAGGGCAGAGTGGGTAAAAGGGAGGGAAGGAGGGCGGGAGGAAGGGAGGGAGTTTGGGAGGGAGAGGTGAGTGGGTAAAAGGGAGGGAAGGAGGGAGGGGGAACTGGGATCGACATGTAAAATAATAAATTAAAAAAACAGTCATAACTCTTAATCAGAAGGTGCATTTGATATATCTGTTCAATACTCATTGACACATGATCATCACTCTTTCTATAAAATATGTTCATGTCCACTAAGTGTGGCTTTTAAGTGTTTTTCAAATGTGTGATGATACTCTGCCCCCATTTGTTTTTCAGTTGCTATGATAAAATGCTGACCAAAAGCAACTTTGGGAAGAAAAAGAAAAGGCTTATTTGGGTAATAAAAGTAACCATCAAAAGAAACAAAGCCAGGGACCCGAATGCAGTAAGTGAAGCAGAGTATAGATAATAGTAGTTTTCTGATATGTGTAAATGTAATTACTATATAATTGTTTTTCCTTTTCTCCTCCAAAGGCAACTTTTCCCCAACTATGGGTCTATCCATGGCTTTGCCTTTGCTTTGCTTTTTCTTTTATATAAGACAATTTATTTTTCAGAAATTTTTGTTTGTTTGTTTGTTTATTCTCATTGGTGTTCTCAGAGCTTCCTGAATCTTTATTTAGTTTGAGACATTAACTAGGAAAAACTCTTAGTTTTTTGATAAATATATCTTCCGTGCTTTTTTTTTAACCTCCTCATAAAATACCCATTCGCAATATATTGCATATTTTGTAGCTATCACATAGTTCTTACAAATTCTGTTTCATTTCTCAGACTTCCTTTTCTTTTTACTATAATTTTTAATATATACATAGTTATTTGTTTCTCAGTCATAGACAGTATACTAATAAACTTATCAAATACAAAATTCATATAAATTTATAGTAGTTTTAGATATGTTGCATTTTAAAAATATTCTGCCTTATATTTTCTAGCTTATTTCTTACATCACCTATTCTTATATCTAATTACTTTTAGTAACATTGCTTTACAACTTCTGGACCAATGGTTTCAATATTTTTGTTGTGTCTGAGCCTACTTCTGAGGCATATTGTATCTCCTCAAATTGTGTTGATACCATTCAAGTTTATTCATAACTCATATTTTTGGAAGGCAGACTGAATATACTGGTAAAAATAAGCCATTATTGATAGCCTTTATGAATATATTAATGAGATATGAAATTAATAACTAGTTGCATGACTATGGTGCCAGAGAATTTGGTGCTCTCTTGTGAAACCTTAGTCTCATTCATAAAACATGTTATATAAATAGATTCTGCAGGAATCTTTGAACAATTTTGTTAGAGTTTGAGAGATTAACAACAAACAGCTATAAATCTCAACAGCTGCAAAAGGAAAGGGATATTGAAAGTGAAGAGAAAAAGTCATGTTTTTTTTTTTTTTCGAAGTGGGTTCTGGCAAAATACTTCATCAGGAAAAGGACTTCTGAGAAGATAAGTATCTTAAATCATTATAGATATAAGTATTTCCCCATTTAAAGCATGTCTGCAGGTGAATCAGCTGTTTGAGCAGTGATATGGCCAAGTGAACTGCAATCTGCACACACATCTTAGTTTACCTCCACACCCACTGAATTTTGATTCTTTCTTCATCCTCCTCCTCTTCCTCCTCCTCTTCCTCCTCCTCTTCTTCTTCACCTTTATATAATCCCATTGTCATGGCTAGCTTCATGTCAATTTGATAGAAGCTGGAGTAATCTGAAAGAAGGGAACTTCAATTGAGAAAATGGCTCCATAAGATCAAACCTCTGGTAGTAGATCAGCATTTATCCCAAGTATATGAATGGACTTTGGGAACCCATTCCACATAGAGGGATACTCTCTCAGCCTAGACACATAAGGGATGGCCTAGGCCCTGCCCCAAATGATGGGAAAGACTTTGATGATCCCTCATGGAAGGCTTCACCCTCCCTGGGGAGGAGAAAGGGAATGGGATAAGGGTTATTGGGGAGGATGGGAAGGTGCAGGAACTGAGACTGATATGTAAAACAAGCTTGTTTCTAATTTAAATACAAAAATTAAAAAAACGAAAAAGATCAACTTGGTAGCCAAACTTTGTTGACTCTCAAAGGGAGGCCTCACCCTCCTCTGGGGGAGTGGATGGAGGTAGGATGTGGGAGGTGGGAAGGTCTGGAGAAGGGGAGGCAGGTAGAAATAGAGTTGGTATATAAAATTAAAAAATAAAATAAAAGGATCCAGTTATGGGGCATTTTCTTAATTAGTGCTTGATGGAGAAGAACACAGTCCATTTTCAGGAGTATTATCTGTGGATTCATTGCCTTAGGTTCAATAAAAAAGCAGGCTCAGTGAAACATGAGAGCAAGTCGGGAATCAGAACACCTCCAAGCCTGAATCACCTCCCGCCTCCAGGTTCCAGTCCTGCTAGAGTTCCTGTCCTGACTTCCTACAATGGTGGACTATGATCTGAAAGTGTGAGACAACTTGCTTTCAGTCATGGTGTTTCATCATAAGGATAGAAACCCTAAATAAGATCCCTATTAAGTAGACCTTCGTTACTCAAATGTCCTTGGGGGTATGGACTGCCCCAGAGTGTCATAGACCAACTGGAAATTATGCCATTTAAGAAAACATATTCCTCTTCTCAAAACTATCAATTATTGACAGCTGCTCAGCTAGAAGTGGACACTCATGGCTGTCTTTACCCCCTCTCTGCTGGGATTTTGCCTGCTTGAGCTTGCACAGGTCTTGTCATGTCACCTGTGTTTTTGGCTTTGGCAATCTTATTACAAGTATATAAGGTATTCTGCGTCCTCTCACTGCCACCCTTTCTTAACCTTCCCCACAAATGTCACTTACTACCCGCTCTTTATAAGTACTTTTACCACACAGACTCGGTTTAAACTTTTATCAGTATATGTTAAGCTTTTTAAAATTCTCCTGTAGCTTTTTGAGCTGTTTTTATCCATTTAGTTACCCAGATAGGGAGGTAGGTAGGTAGGTAGGTAGGTAGGTAGGTAGGTAGGTAGGTGGGTAGGTAGATAAATAGATAGATAGGTAGATAGATGAGTAAATGGATAGTAGACAAAAAGGCATATATTTTCTGTGTGACATGTGACAGGATATATAACATGTGATATGAGTTAATATTAGGAGTTAAGATTAGAATAAATTACACTGAGTTCACCTGAACTAATTTTATTTTACCAAGAAAAGTAGGGTTATTAGACAAATTTTTGCCTTTGGAACAGCTATACCTTGTAGATTTATTACTAATTGATAAATAATTCTGGCATTGAAGAAAGCTATACACATGTTCAGCTATGTTCTATAATACTGTGTGTGTTCTTTATTATTCTGATATGTTATGATTCTCTGTATTTGCCTGTCTGACCCTCCAATTGCAGTACCTAACTTTCACACAACTTAACCTTTCTGATAATTTCTCTAAATGTGAGCAGATTTTGCTTGTTGGGACGGAGTGATAGCTTCCAAGCTTTTAGCATGATAGAAAATCGACTGCTGCAAGAGTATTTTCAGTATGTCCATGTCCTGTGCCTTTGAGCTGTTGTTACATAGCTCATTTTGGAAAGCTCCTTCTCTTCGTTTTCTGCTCAGTGTTTTTCTGCTCAAAGAGTTTACTTCCTACAGTTATTGAGACGATTATTTTGTTCTCGCATCTTAAAACATTGCAATATTTTCAAAATAGCTTAAATGTACTCAAAAATGGGTCATTTGGCCCCTCTAGCTAGCTATATCAGGGACAACAACATGAACATAGTATTGAGGTATTCAGAATGGTCCTCAACATCTGCCATTGGTAAATATTGATATTTCACATATAATTTAAACGTTATGGTTAATTCGCTGGTACCAAAATCTGAAAACCTTCCTCTAAGTATTTCCCATTTCTCACCTGCCACTTGGAAAGAAGTCATCCAATTGTAGTTCCATACAGCTAACACTGATTTCTAAAATGACCTTGTGGCATTGTGGTTTGTGTCTGAGATAAGACAAGTGGCTTGAGGTTAAGATGGCTCAAATCAGATAGCCTGTTTCAGATAAGCCAGGGGTGACATAGAAAGACATGGTATCAATAAAGGAGAACAGGTATTACTTTTAGGAAGTAAGGGTTGTCTTTATTCGCGGGGGACTCATGCCACTCACCCTATGGAATGCGTTTTATGAATACGGACTGTTATCATCATGGGTTATGCTGATTCCTAAAATATTAAAATCACCATTGAACAACTGTATATATCTTATGGCTTCCAGTGTAGTGTTTTTATGGAATTTCTGAGTGTGAGAATGAGTAAGTTTCTCATTCATGTGCCTTCCCTTGGGCTGTTTTACTTTTAGCTTTGTCCTGTCTAAAATCAATGCGATAGTTTTGTTTTATCTTATTATATTTTAGTTTCGTTATTTTTTAAATTAATGAATAAATAAGTGAATTAAAAGGTCAACAACTGAACTATAACTTATATTTTCTAGGAGAGGGAAAATCGAGGAATTTGAGAAATTTGAGGAATGAGTTGTTGTTAGATTCAGATTTCGTATGTTTTTGATAAACAACTGAAAGTCGGTTTGGCAGGGATAGAGAAAGGATCAGGAAGGACCGTGGAGAGGAGAGGAATATAATGAAAATATGTACAAATTTAAAATTGTTTTAAATAATTAAAAATATAACTAAAAGATTAAAAATGTAAAATAAACTTAATCTTTTTCTTTTGCTTATGTAACAGATTAATGAGACTGTTTTTTATGCCAAAGAAAATCAGCTCAGCTCCTTTTGATACTTGTACTCCATGAGATACTTTTCATAGAATCGTATTAGCACTACACTGAATAAAAATAGTTTGGATTCAGATTTGTGGTTACTACAGTGATATTTCAAAAGATATTGATAAAATTATTAAGTAGCAGATCATGGTTTCTCCCTTAAATGTAGCTTTGTAATAGTCCACAATGTGAGAGAATTATATATGTCATGGAACAAAATAAGTGAAATTATCGATACTGTATACACAAAACACACACACACACTGTAAACCCAGATTTCTGCTTAGACTCCGTTTCTTCCCGCTTAGGGAAAACGGTTGGCTAATTTAATAAAAAGAAAAATGTAAAACAAACTGTTCATTTAGTTATAATCATGTAAAACAGAACTCATATAAAAACACACATTGCAAATATGCAACAGTTTTTGGGTATTGGCAGAAAAGTTCTATATCTGCACTGTCCAACACACTGACACAGGATTTGTATAGCAACTGAGAGATGGTATGGTTAGCAAGTGGGATTTTGAAATTTTAAATCTAAATGATATAGTCACATGTGATCAGAAGTGGCATACTATCAGCCTGGAATGCTAATTTGGTACTTGTATGAATTTCTACCTTACCATCTGTACCAGTGTGTTCTATGTCAGCTTGACACAAGCTACAGTCATTACAGAGAAGAAGCCTCAGTTGAGGAAATGCCTCCATGAGATCCAGACATGTTCACAATTAGTGATCAATGGGGTAGCACCCAGAACATGCTGGGTGATGCCATCCCTGAGCTGGCCTGGGTTATATAGCAAAGTGGGTTAAGCAAGTCATGGGAAGTAAACCAGTAAGCTTCACCCCTCCATGGTCTCTGCTTTAGCTCCTGTCTCCAGGTTCCTGTGATATTTGAGTTCCTACCCTGACTTCCTTTGGTAATGAACTGCAATATGGAAATGTAAGCAGAATAAACTCTTTGCTCGCCAACTTGATTGGTGGTCATGGTGGTGCAGCAATAGAGCCCTAGCTAAGACACCATCCAATACCAGTGATGTGTAATGGGTTCGCTTAAGATTGGTTTAGAGATATAGAAACACATCAACATTTTATCATCACTTTGAAAACTTTAGTGTGAATCTATGGTTAAATAATTGCTACAGCTCATGTGAAGACTCAAAACTTCTTTTTTCAGGACAGGTAAAATTTTGAAACTAGAGTTTATTCAAGGATTTGCACTAAGGGATTGGAAATAGTCTCAGAGGAGGTATCCATCCCTATCAGTGATTCTCATAATGTCTTCAGTGAGACAAGAGATCCACAGGATGCTAGTAAAAGTTTTGTTATCAAATTAGTCTGGGAAATTCAGGTGTAAACTGCATCAAATATTTTTTTTATTGCAGGATTTCATAGAGAGTTTAAATGCTAATATTTGGGGAACTTTTAAGCAGCATATACAGATAAAGTACACTGATGTTGTTTTCCCTATGCAACTTGTTTGGTCACAAATTACTGAGAGACATTCTCCTAAAGAAGTGTTTTGCCAATGATAGCTTACAAAACAAAGATATTGACACTATAGTTTGTGAAGGAAATTCTCTTGTCACCAACTTAAGCTTCATGTTACCAAGGAAGCTGATGAGTTTTCTCATTATGCTTGTACTAGTTTGTTTTCAGCCGATTTCCTCACTAGAAATTCTTTAATATTTAGATTCTGGGTCTTAAATCTGTAGAGTCATTTTATACAAACTCTAATAGTTTCTATAAGTTTTTGAGAACCATGAGAGTACTGAAATTTTGCCCTGCTTTTAAGCTAACGAGGTAGCCTGTCACAATGTCAGACATGTAGATAGAAGACATGACTGTCTTGTTAGCTAGAGTCAGAGGACGTACAAATAATAGCACAGTAGGCATTATTAATTTCATGTTCATATCAGTTCTTTGTGACCCAAATTCCAGTAGCAACCATGCAGAGACACCAAATGGATGCTATAGAGACTGAGCATGGAAAGCCCTTTATTTTTGATATAGTTCTTGACATAACTGGTTAATCTGTGCCCTGTAAGGAAGCATTATCTTTATTGTACTAGTCTAAAATAAACTACCCTCTTCCCTAGAAGGCAAAACTATTTCTATCTTCTAAGAATAATTTTCATACTAATAACCTTGAACAAAGTCTAAAACCAAAACTATTCACAATGCTCAATTATCAATTAAGATATATAGATATTAAAAGAGCTATGTAGCATTTTGCCTGAACCTGATTCATCATGTATATTATACCTCCAAGTGTCAATAAAAAAAATAGAAGTCAGATAATAAATATGAAAAAGAATCATCTGTATGTTAAATGGTTATATACCTAAAGAATAAAGCTCAGCTTAGCAAATAAATAAACAACAAACAAATAATTTATTATTTGAACATTTTAATAGGTGTTCAATGGTTTTTGAAAAGTTTCTCCGTCATTTCTCCCTCTAGTTTTCACAAACACTCCCAACGTATACCCCTCCCAACTCATTTCTTCTGTATTATCTAAAAATTTATATATACCCTACTATAACCAATTGTATTATTCATATGTTAATTGGTTTAGGATTTCTACTGATTCATGGGCTACAGATAGCCAGTTTAACCAACAATATTTATAGATAATGCTGTTTATTTTCCAATGTATACTTAGTTATCTAGTTCAAAAATCAGGAAGTTGTATTTTGTGGACTTGCATATGGCTCATCTAGTCTATTTCATTGATCTACATTTCTGGTTTAGCTTTGTTGTGGGGTTGTTTAATTAATTACACATTGTTTCACTACTTTTTCCTCTGCTATATATTTTGAAATCAGCATTATTCTTTATTACTGGGGGTTGCTTTGCTTATCAAGTGTTTTTTTTTGTTCTTCCATGTGAATTTTAAGACAGGTTTTTCTGCTTCTGAGAAAAAATTATACTAATTTGGTCACAATTACATTGTATCTGCAGATTGTTTTTTGTAGGATGGTCCTTTTACAATTCTGATTCTACTGATCCGTAAGCACTGGAGGCCATGTCTCCCACAATTTCTTTCTTCAATATTTAAAATATTTTAGTAAATGTTATTTCCTTAGTTAACTCTAACCCAAACTCTGTGTGTGTGGTTTTTGTTATTTTAACTACAAATGACTGTAATATCGTTTTTTATAGTGTCTCTATCACATTTTACAATCAGCTTAATGCTTACTTCATAGATAGATTTTAGAAATATTTCCTGCTTTTTTATTATGGAAAAAATATGAGAATCAATTATTTAAATTCTTCTTTAAAGATCTGGTAGAATGCCCAGGACCTACATGGAGGTTTATTATATAAATCCTGAGTCCATACTAGTAGTCCTAGAAACAGACCAGAAGATTAGATTTACTTACCCTCTTCTTGGAAAATCAGGAAACATAAATCATGCTTTGATTTATTTTTTATTTTTTATTTTTTGTCTCATGGGAAATAGTTATTAGTTACATGGAATGAAGAAAACTTCCTATGAGATTTTCCATTCTTTACTATTGGTAGTATTATTTTATAAAGTTCATCTTTTAAGATTTTCTAGTTTAGTTTCCTACATTCAAGTTCAACATTTGAGCACTAAAGAAAATCTTTCTTTCTTAAAGCATTAAAATATAATTTCGTATCATTTCAAGAATGTGAATCAATGTCAAACTCTAATCTGGAGCCACTGTTGTTTGATGGGAGATGTCATTCTGTAAATATGTTTCTCATATTGGTTAATGAATAAAGCTCTGTTGGCCAATAGGAAATCAAGATAGGCGGGACTAGGAGACTAGGAGGAAAAAGGAAGGAGTAGGGAGGAAATCAAAGATGGAAGACTGAGAGAGAAGAACACCAGCCCCTTTCTCCAGTAAGACAAGACCATGAGGAAGTACTTAAATTAATAAAAATGGGTTAATAATTAAGACAGAGTTAGCTGATAAGAAACTAGTAGCAGGCCAACAGATTATAGCTAATACACTGTCTCTGTGTGTTATTTGGGCCTGGCATGGCTGTGGGACCAGACCGGCAGGGAAAAAATCTACTCTTAACAGTTGTTAGTTAAGATTTACCTAACAGGACATGAAGAAAATGACCATTAAAAAATTATTAGAGATATGTGTGAATTATCATCTTGAAATATTTATAGCTATACATGTAAAGAGTCTAGAGATCTTTTGTTTTATATAATTGAATTTATTATTTTTAGATTCCTATTCCATTTGTAATGAGAGAGAAGGAAAGGTTGCAGATATGGATAGGGAGGTGAGGCAAGCAGGATCTTGGAAGAGTTAATGGAGGAGAAAATATTATCATAATATATCATGTGAAAAAGTAGAATAAGTAAATGAAAATAATTACTGATAGATTTTTAAAGCAATTAATGGCTCAATTTTTACCACAACTGTATTTATCAGCACAATTACTAATAAATATATTATCTATAATGTTTGGTATAGAATTTCATTTTAGCTGAATAAAATGTGTTACTGAATAAAGTGAGAACATTACTTTGTGGTAGAAGGGAAGGTTGGACACTCAGAGAGTACATAAGAGAACAGTCCTATTTTCTGATGTTAACTAGCAATGTGCTTAATTGTCTGACATAAGGGAAGACCACATTTGCCACTGCTATCAAGCAGATCTGTGGAGAGCACAAGAAAAATAGTAGAGGTAAAAACCAAAGAAAATAGATGTTGTTACTAGCTGGTCTACACAGAATAATTTGACTTTAAGGCAAGGATATTAAGAATTGGAAATTTAGTGTGATGATATGAGTCAATGGACCCCCTCCCTGCCCAAAAATTGTGAAGGCCAGGATAATATATATTGAATATAGGCAGGGAGGCTGAACAGTAAAGTACTTTGCTTGTTGATGTAAGGCAAATCTGCTATACCAAAATCAAGGCTCTGTGTAAGATAACCTGGAATTTAAATTTTAGTTGGAACAACTGAGAAATTATCTCTAAAGAGTTTTAACACTTGTATACTATTTTTAATGATTTTTATTTCTAATAATGTTTATATGATAATGATATACTTTGACCATATTCTTTCTCTCCCAACTTTTCCAAGATACTTTCACATCCCTTCCCTTACCACCCAACTTTATATTCTTTCCTTCTCGCTTTCAAAACAAACAAAAGAATCAATCTCCAACCGAAAACAACAAAAAGCACACTCACAAAAGACTGATATCCATTTTGTTTCATCATCTTGAGTATGAAGTCTGCCCTGGAGTACACTTACCATACCCAGTGATACAACTGAGGAAAACTAAATTTCTCTCTTGTGGCAGGAATCAATTGCAAATAGGCTTTTTGCTGAATTTTGCTTTTCAGTGATTGGATTCTGAACTGATTGAACTTTGGCAGGCCTTGTATATACTGTTATTGTCTCTGTGAACTCTTATATGGATTAGCCCTGTTGTGTCTAGAAAATTCTGTTTCCTTGATGTAATCTGCCACCTCTGGTTTTTACAAACTTTATTTCTCCTCTTCATCATAAATCACTGATTAGTAATGTGATAAAGGCATCTCTTTCAGAGCAGGATGCTCTATGGTCCCTTACACTGTACACACTGTCCAGTTGTGTTGACTTCTAATATTTATATGAAGTATTCAAACCTAAATTTGTCTCATTCCTTCCCAACACTGTTAAGATTTGTCACTCCTCACTGGAATAAAACTCACAGGTCTTTCTTCACACAGTCATAGTTGTGATCTTCAGGAGATGAATTCCATCATTTGTATTGAACACATTTAATTAGAGACATAGTACTTCCTAATCCAGCCAAGCCATCTGAAAATTATAGAAGAGCAATATGTATACATTCCCAAATAAGTACTAAAATGAGCCTGTGTTTGTTATGACAGAAAGAATCAGAAGGGACTTGATTGAAGAAATATAAAAGCCCACCTGGCTTGTGGATAATTTATTGACTTGCAATCCAGAAATTAGCTTCAAGAAAAGACTCCAGTGGATGACACAAACTTGCTGCAAGAACTAGACCTAGAAACCGAGAAATGTACATTGACGGAAATCAATGTATTGAATTATTAAGAAAGATGGTAGACTAGCAAGCATGGGCTATAGGAATTCTGGAATGGTTGTGACACTTAATCTTCATTGCTAAATTGGTTGATTTAAGAGACAACTAGTAAATTATCTCAGCACACACTGTAATGATTATTTAAATATGTATTCATAGAAGACTCACTATGAATATACTCGGCATCATCCCATAGCCAGCAGTTCTAAACTGAATAAAAGGAGTGGGGTGGGTGTTGCATTCTCAATCT
This sequence comes from Phodopus roborovskii, assembly GCF_943737965.1. Classification (NCBI taxonomy): domain Eukaryota; kingdom Metazoa; phylum Chordata; class Mammalia; order Rodentia; family Cricetidae; genus Phodopus; species Phodopus roborovskii. Next base: position 5,074,398 of record NW_026126470.1, read on the forward strand.
ATAGCCTGATCCATAGAGAAATAGACAAGTAGGTTCACTCTCCTTCCATAATAGCACAAAGCTAGTTCTGCCTCTGTACCTTCCACATCATGTTGCACTGCTCCATCAAATAATGAGGCAAGATAAACCCTTTATCCATTAGGATGATTGTTTCTGGTATTTGTAACATATATGAGAAAATTAACTAATGAGGTTATCCTAAGTGAAGCTAAAAGGTGGTAGTTTATTACTGTTCTGAAAATTCAGAGAATATATTATATGACCTCGAAAAATGACTCATACAATAAAATATCTATTAGTGAGAAAAGGCTTGAAATCTGACCATTACAGGTCATAGTTTCCGGCAGGAAGTCTGTCATAGAACTTAGCTTGCAAAAAAAAAAAAAAACCAAAAGTTTTGACTTGAGCTCAACAGAGACTTATCCAAATTACAGGCAAACATCACTATCTAGATGCTTCAACACAAGCACTGCTCATTTGCAAAGTCCCTGCATAAATTTCCTGAATTGATAGGTTTAGAAGTATTAGTGATCTCCTATTAGGTCACTCAACAATGAGGCAAGAACTGTTTTTGTAAGACCAGGATTGTAGAAGCACCAAAAGCTTTAGGACCTTGTAGTTAATGCTGTTTATTGGGGAATGGAGGAAAAATAAAAATGAATATCAATCCCTAAGATGTTAAGAATGTGATGCTCATATTTCTATTTTGTTTAATAGTCATGACAAGACTGAAGAGAGGACAAAACACCAGTGTAAACTACTTCAAGATCAACTATGCAAATCAGCAAATCACCTCCACCATGTGTGATAGTGATTCTAAGAAGGCAGAAGATAGTCTGACGTATATACTCTGCAGCCAATGACTTCACATTCTCTGATAGAACACAATGAAAGGAGGGTAAAGTCCACATATGTATTGGATAAATCACAGTAATTTGTCCTGTTGTCTTAATATACCTCAACTATCATTTCACAGAATATCACATTAATTTATTTTTAATGATGGCATCATGCCAATTTAGCAAGGTGAACGAGAGATAGCTTTCTGGAGATGGATTTGCTAAATGGGCTCCGTGGGGTTCAAATGAATAACCATGAAATACTACTTTGGCTAAATATAAAAGAGGTTCCCTTGCCACAAGAATGCCAACATACCCAACTAAACAAACAGCTATTTGCTTCGTGTTGTACTCTTACTACTAAAAGAAGTTCAGTGCTTAGAACTAAAAAAAGTTGAAATAATCAGATTCCCCATTGAGGAGCATTGCTCTGGACAAACACAAATTGGTATGAGAACTGCCAGTATGAACATGTTCAGATATAAGAAAGACCTTGGCATCATCTCCATACTGCTCTGGCCATAGGTTCCCAAAAACATATGTTGTATTGTAAGTTTCAGTGGTGAAAACAAATGTATTCGATTTTTGTGAAAAGCCTCAGTACGGTAAAAACTCACAAAATCTGGATCTGGGATTTCGAATTAAGCCAACGTCATCTCTAGCAGAGAATGAAAATTTTCAGAAAATAACAACTGCCACATAACTGGGTCCCACCCACAAAAAAAAACTGAACTTATATTTATAATGAAAGACATGTGGAAAGAGCTATGGTATAGCAATTTCTTCCAAGTTCAAACATCCCATGGTGGAGGGAATTTCATTAGGACTCTGGAACTTCTAAAGACTGGATAAATTCATAAAAGGATTATGAAGACACAAGCAGTTCTACAAAGTAATTCATGAAGTCTCAGAAATTTCTAAGAGGAAAAAATCCTTAAAAGTCAGGAACAATAAACAAAACAAAACAGCAACAATAACAAATAGAAGTCTCAGGAAGTCCCTAAAACTTATCAGATACAAAATGCTCTTCACTCTCCACTGACACATAAGCATTAAGGTTTTATAAAAAGACAAATACTTGTCAACTTGACAAGCTGCCTGCATTTGGCTTAGTGACCTCCAGAGTTCCAGTATTTGTAAGCCATCATCCATGCAGGGATAGCCTTCCCAGATGTGGCTGCCTTTGAAGCACACATACTTTTGTAAGCAACCCCTGTCCATGCTCCTGTAATTAATCTGAATAAACACATTGATTCACTAAGCTGAACTTTGTTGAGATCATTGTTTTGGTCTGTCATTGACTTCACATAAAGGAAGAAGGTAAGGTTGTTCTGTGTCTCCAGAAGAAAGGACTCATATTGCTGAACATTAATGGTTAGAGTTTTATCAACTATAAACATGAAAGCTTGGTAGCATGTGAAAGCTACATAGTATAGCTATAACTAAAGTAATACTCCAAGGTTTATATCTCAATGCATTACACAAATACTAGCTTTAAGTGAGCAAATGCAGGAATTTTGTCCTAACAATGCCATGGCTACTAAGTACACACATGTTATAATTTTTGTTGTGAGTCTAGCTTTAAATAATTGAGTCATATCTCTAGTTTACCATCTTAAGGAATCTTTGTTTGGTTTATGCAATGAAGCAATCTACTAGAAGCCATAAACATGATACTTAAGGGGAAGAAAAATTGAAAATTGTCAGTTTATATAGAGTTCATGTTGTAATTCCAAGCTGTGTATGTGTGTGCATGTGTCTGTGTGAGTGTGTGTGTGTGTGTGTGTGTTTGTGTGTGTGTGTGTGTACAGCCAATATATTGCTCACTGTCAGACACATCAGTGAACCACACAAACTCTTAAAGGACAAAGTTCTAGTACACAGAAGGCAGAAATGGGAGAATTTCTATGAGTACAAGTCCAAACTGATCTATATAGGGAGGTCCTGGCCAGCCAGAGCTGCACTGTGAGGTCTTGCCTAAATAACAACAACAACAATGGACTTTCTACCCACTTTTGTCATAGTAATAACTTGACAGATCTTAAATGTTAACTAATTGAGGGTCCATCTCAGTTTCTAGAGAAAGTTGACTTCCTTGTAAATATGACCCTTTGCCAAAGAGTGAACAACAAACTGCACATGAATCACATGAATCTTACCCATTTCTAGGCACATGGCCCCTCTAAAGAGCCGTCATTCTTCTGTGTTTACCACTGGGACATCAGAGGCTTCATAGGCTATATCTCAAAGTCTCAAAGCTATATCTTAAACAACTTTGATTTTGTCTTCTCGTTGTATTTTCCATTAAATTCTTCCCTTTTAGCATCTGTTTTCCTGAGATTCCAACCATCTACAACTAACCAAATCTTCATGTATTCTCTGACTTAACTTAGGTCTTTCATAATATTATCATAAAAACCTTTAGGATATGTCCTTTTCTAAAAAGGTCATCATAAAACCATGATGGGGAAATGACAATTTAAACATGGAGTTTAAATATTGGGTGATAAAATTATATTTCTGTATAAAATGTTATTCCCTTAAGCTGTCAGTATTGGGGCTGGAGAAATTACTCAACAGGTAAGATAAGGAGAAATTACTCAGCAGGTAAGATAAGGAAATAAAATACTGCTCTTTTAGAGGATACAAGTTTAGTTTACAGCTTTTACATCGAGCATCATATAACTACCCAAAACATCAGCTCCTTGCTATCCAATACTGCTGACCTCCAAGGGCACCCATATTCCAGTTTGCATACATACACTTCAGTGGGTAGAGATATATACACATGTACAAAGTTAAAGATGAACTACATCTATTAAAAGAGGTACATAACATCCAGTAGAAACATGTTGGTCAACATTACGGTGAATTGTAATTTTTCATATATAATAAAATAACCATGAGGCAGGTGAAAATGTACAATGTGCTCTTGAAGTTGAGCCAAGATAGTTCTACCTGTCAATGGCTGGTTAATAACAACCACCTGTAACTATAGCTTCATGGAATCCAGGGTCTCTGACCTCCATAGTTACATACATACATGTGCATGCACCTGTTTGCATGCACACACACTATTAAAACTAAATCCTTTTAAATACAACATATGGAAGATTTATGACTGAACTGACACTAAGTGTAGTGTCATAATATCAAAGCCTTATTTCTGAGGCAATGTTGTAATGCAAATAATAAACAGAAAAGAAAAACATATAGCACCCAAGAAGTTATGAAGTTAAACATCTGGATCATAGAAAACACAGAAGAAATATATTCAGACATTAATCTTTATTTCCTCATTTTGAGTAATAATTAATATTTTCACATACTTGGTAAACACATTAATTTAAAAAGCCATTAGTTCAAAACAATGAATCCTTAAGGATGAATATTTGACAATAGAAACTGTCTCTGAAATGTGCTATGGACAAGTGCTTATGTGCTTAGTCTTCAAATAAAAAGAAAATAAATCTCCTATTTCCTTCTATAATTATGATGAGAATATAATTTATAATACCCTTCTAAGCACATGTTCACAGAAATATGCCCTTTATAATTTTGTTAGACATTTTATTACCATATAGCTAGTGGTATTTATCATTTTATGGACAATTGGCAGTTATAAACCTTTAAACATTAACATTTTAATTCATCTGCTGACTTTATTCAGAAATAGCTATGCACACAATAAGTTTTCTAGTACATCTTCCCTTGAGCAACTGTAAATTCAAACAAGTAACTCTCCTTTATGATGTGGCCTCATCTTCAGTGGGGGAACTTAGCAATTGTGTATTCCAATGAAGCAGTTTTATTTGGAAAAGTATAGTTCTAGATATCGACATTATCTTGAGTGAATTGAATAAGGATTCAAACACATGTTTAGTCAAATTATCTCCAGGATATTTGACATATTTTTCTCTTGTCACAATGTCTAGTATGAGAACAAAGTTCCAAAAGTCAAAGTCAAATCACAACTTTCTGTACTAGAATCTTAGGGTGTGTGTGTGTGTTTGTGTGTGTGTGTGTGTGTTCATATAGTACATCTTTCTAGAGTTTGGAAACTTACCTTATAAATGTAGATTTTGAGTGATAGAAGGCTTAGGAATGAGCAGCTTTTCTCAATCTGTCTCATCATAGATTTCACGGGGACCATTTAATCAAAATCGAAGGACCAAAACAACAGGATAGAAACATTGTAACCTTCAGAGGTAGCGGCGACAGCACTGTTTCACACATGAATTCATACTAGCTGTGACTGCATGTGTGTGTCCTGCTCTAGATCAAGCTAGCCAGATTTCCAGCCTGGCTAGGAAATGTGTTTGATGAAGTTCATCCCTATCTGAGGAGCATTTAGCTATTGATGGCTTATGGGGAAGACAGAGTCAGTTCCTAAGGGTGGCCCCTTAGGGGTAATTTGTCATGATCCAGAAACTAGTTTCACACTCATGGATATAAAGGAAACAACAATTGAAATCAATGCGTTAAAAAAAAAAAAAAAAAAAAAAAAAAAAAGAGCAAATGAAGTTGGGAGAGAAAAATATTGGGATCAAAGGGAAGATGAGCAGCGTTATAAAGGGGAGAGATTCGAGGGAAAGAGATGATGACGATGATGATGATGGATTCGATCAAATCACATTATAAGCTACATGAAATTCTCTAAAAATTAAAAATTGAAAGCAGTGATTAAAAATCCATACAAGAGAAAAGGCCACCATTCCCATACATAGTACTTCAGAGGAATCAGAAAGTAATTAAAACTCAAGTATTCTGCCAAGAAAAATGTTTCAAGACAAGGAATTTTCATTGTTCGCCCATTCCATCCCTCTTCTCTTGGTCCTGCCCCAAGTTATTGTTCCAAACTTCATGGACTCCTCCTGGGATCCCTTAACTGGGAAGAATGAATCGGGAGTGGCCTGGGGCAGGGGAGGTGAGGGGATGCTGTAGGAGGGGTAGGAGAACTGTAGTTGGAATGTAAAATGAAATTTTAAATAAATTTTAAAAGGATGATATTTTTCTTTGGGTGTCTTTTAGTTATATATTCTTTAATTTTGGCATGTCTGTGGTATTTAGTTCTTAATAATTATTTCAGCAGAGTCCATCTACTGGTTTGACAAAAAAAAAATTAGTCAGGATGCTATGTCTATTAATTAGGAGACATTTTTCTTGTTTTAGAGCAGAGCTTCAGACAGACAGACATTTCCCTATCAAGCTCAATCCTTGTAAGGATTCAGGCATTACGCAGGCCTGCCCCTGTTACCTGGCAGAATGCAATCAGGCAGTACTCTGGTCAACCCAGGGTTCTATGAGTACTAGTCTCCAGCAGGTATAAAGGACCCTGTAAAAGTCAGACCTCTGCCCACTTATGTTATTTTTGCTCTCTCTCTCTCTCTCTCTCTCTCTCTCTCTCTCTCTCTCTCTCTCTCTCTCTCTCTCTCTCTCTCCACTCTCTCTTCCTCTCTCTCTCTCCCTCTCTCCTGCTTTCAGTTGGCCACCAGGTACCACCCTCTTATCTCTCCCCCTCTCTCTCTTCCCCCCCCCCCTCTCCTCTCCTCTTCTCTTCCCAGTACCTCTGTGTCTCTTCCCTTCTCCCTCACTCCCCTTTCTAAATAAACTACTCATTTAAGCTATATCTGCCTGGCATGTTATTCCCTCCACCTCAGTCACCCTCACCTGCTATGGAACCTGTTATGTTCTCCCACGTGGTCCCTTACCATGGGACCCCACTCACTTGGGACCCTCACTCAGGACCACCACTCACTCCCTTATCCAGCTTTTGTTCTTATAACTGTAACGAAAGAAGAACAATCCTAACAGGTTTACACAGAAATTATGGAAGGAATTCTTTTCTGCATAGAAAATTCTCTATCATTCCTACTTCAAACAAATGGAAGTCCTACTTGGTATAAAAAAAGAGAAGGGAAGAGGAGAGAAGGGGCATTAGAGTAAAGGAGAGAATAAAGACAGAAGAGAAAGAGGGGAAATGACCGAAGGAGGGAAGGGTGAAGAAGAAAAGGACAAAGGGTAGGGGAAAGGAGGGAGAAAAGTTGAGTGGCATAATAGCCAATATGAAAAAGAGACTAGCATTCAGTTAGTTTCTCAGAAAAATTAAATGCATGTCAAGTACAATGTCCTTCCAGAGATATATGCACCCCCTCCCATGTCCTAATTTATCATTTCAGAGAGCTAATGCTCCAGTTATCTCAAAGACTGAGGTATGTAGAATACTTGTTTCATTGACAGAAGAACATCAGACATTTTCTAATAGAATAATAACAGCTAAATTATAAGGTGTTAATTATATTTTAGCACTATTATTATTATTATATGTTGTCTTATTTCTCTAAGCAGAACTCTGAAGTCTTATTCATTTGGGACTGAGAAAAAACTACAGTGCAATGAATTTTCAAGTGAGGGAGAGCCAGAGGGAATGATGCCATCATAAGACTTTTTAACAGAATCAGTTCAGGAGCCTCTCTACTGAACATTACAGAACTGACTATCTTCCCTCCAAGTGGTTGATTTTCTTCACTAAATAAATAGTTATATTCCAGCAAATATAATTAAAATGAATATGGATCTTTCAAAGTGGCATTATACCCCCTACCATTAAGCTTTAGCCCTGAAAATGGGCTAATACATTCAGAGTTTGTATTCTTTTGAAGACTAGACCCTTTTTGACCCTGCTACTCATTTTTCATAGAACTACTTTCTCTGAAATTCAAGAAAACTACCATTTCGTTCCTCTAAGTGAATTCCTTACTTTAAAGGGCATTAATTATTCATATAGCTATCTAATTATTCATTAGATAGCTTAATTACTCATGTAATATTATATAGTTTAATTAATCATATAGCACTAGGTAGCAACTCAGATAGCTGAGTATATTTTAGAACATTATCTTCAAAGAAGTGATTTTTAAAAATAATATTAATTTATGCTTTTACAAAGGTGAAGAAATGAATATTCAGGGTAGCTCTTGACAAGATCACATTGGAACGTCTGTTAAAATGGCTTTTCTTTTTCCTTTATATTCTTGCAGAATTTTTATTATCTCACTTCAATTTTCTGAATTCCAAAATCTTTAGGAACATTTGTGATATATGAAGATTTTAATTTATGACAGAATAACAGATTTGAAATCCTGATAAACATTAGCCCAAATTCCTGGCAAGAGTACATTGATCCATGCATAACACTGTATGGAGTAGGTTTTTCCTCCAACTGCTGGTCTGGTCCCACCGCTGCGCCAGCCGCAATTAACACACCAAGACTCTGTATTTGATATAATGCTGTTGGCCTGGCACTAGTTTCTTATCAGCTAGCTCTGTCTTAAGTATTAACCCATTTCTGTTAATCTAAGTATTTCCACATTGTCTCATCTTACCGGGGAGTGGGGCCGGCATCTGGTCTCCCCAGTCTCTCCATCCTGACTCCTCCTCTTTCCTCCTTGTCTCCTAGTCCTGCCTATCTTGCTTTCCTATTGGCCAACAGTGTTTTATTCATTAACCAGTATGACAAACATATTTACAGAATGACATCTCCCATCATAACACCATGCCTTGTATAATTTAATAAGACAGCAAATAAGTCTTTAATCATAGGTGGCACCTAATTATTTGTCTATAAATGTGTTAACTATTTAGGGTTTTTCAGTTTTGTTTCCATGATTTTACTTTCAACCATTTACAAATACAATATAAAATCCATGGTGATCAGTGCTTATGAGTTAAGCTAGTGCTTATTAAACCACTGCAGTCAGAGATGAAGAGTTTCAGTCTCTTACAACCAAATGAAAGGCTGGCACAGCAGTGTACACCTAGAAAGCAAAGATTACTGGAAGACCTTTTTACCCCACTGAACAGAAAGTCAAGAAAAATCAGTGATCCCTGGGTTTAGGGAAATAACATTCCTCCAGAAAGAAGGTGGAGAAATCAGGAATATTGTTGACTTCTGGCCTTCAAACATCTGCTGACAATTGTGCATTCTCATCCACACCCACATGGGAAAACTCACAAATTATGCAAGCACAAGTGTGCATATGTGTGTGCATGCACACACACACAAACACATACACAGTGTAGACTAGATTGGGATTACACATTATGGTTACTAATGTCTAATATGTAATGCTGTAATGCTGTGCTCATTATATTACATATATCCCTATATTGATAGTGGATATTGTGACATATAAATTACCAAAACGTTATGCTATTTTAAAACTTAATTATGTGTACACAAATATTATTTTGTATATTTATCATTATTCAGGTATGTAATTTTAAAATAAAAGAACATACAGATAAGTACACACCATAACATATAAATACCTGTGCGCAAGCATAAGAAAGACATGTAAAACTTTTCTAATACACACTTATGGTCAAAGTTAATGTAAATTGTTTTATATAATTTTATGAAATAGGAAATAATGTCTCTTAACACACACAAACATAAGTGCATACACACACACACACACACACAGTACACTCACCTTGTCATAAAACCTCAAGACTCAATCTTTTTCTCTTTATCTCAGAGAAACATTCCATGATGCTTGTCTCATTCTTGTTAACAAATTTTCCAATCACTGAGGTATCTGTTCTGCATTTTTGTTTTCTGATTTTCTAGACTATCATTCAGCAGAAGTAATATAGGAGAAATTACAGTAGTCTTGACAAATTGGCATTATACAATAAGAAAGGAAAATAGATTGCAACATAGGAAACAAATAAAGCATTAATCTGAAAATGGTTTGCTAGGGAGGGTAGGAAAGTAGAATAATGAACAATCAATCATATTGCTGACTGTCATAAAGGTAAAGTTATATTCAATAAACATTTTTGAAAATATAAGACAAAATCCTGTAACCTTTTGAAAAACTTGTGCTAAAATACTCAGAAGTCCAATATTTGAGTTAAGATAATCCATCTCCTCCCCCCCAAAATAACCTGAGTTCTCTAAACTCTACATCTCTCATCTCTACATTAATGAAGTGAAACATCAGACCAATGTGCTTGCAAAACCATATTTCAACTCAATTTGTCCCTCTCCATTTTATTCACATATTTCAGATTCTCTCTTGAAGTAGTCTTAACTATTTCCCAACAAAAAAAATTTCCCTCTGTTTGTGTTAACTATCCCTATTTCAGCAGACTGAAATTTTAAAGCATCTGTATGTACATGTTGCCTCTTACCTGGCTATCTTCCATAGTTCTCCATACCCTACAGGTGAAGTCAAATCCTATGATTTCCTTCAATGTTTCACATATCCTCTCTTCCCAATTGCTATTATCTTCTCAAATCAGTTCTGTTCCAACCAGCTTCATTTCTTCCCACAGACACCCCCTTGCTTCCCCTTGTCTGCTAAATTTTACTCCCTGCTTCTGTCAGGAATCTATCTAGTGAGTCATCTTTCAACAAACAGATAATTGCCATTTCTATTTTGAAATTTTCTTTGACAAAGATTGAAGATATTATTTTCCTCCTTTGTTTTCCAAAGTAAGTTGTTTATAATATTATTGTGCCCTTTGCCATATTAAGGTTTACCTATCATTTATCAATCTTATTTATCACTACTCTGTCCTCTATCCACCTTCATTGATAAATTGTGCAATATTCTGTGAAATTTTTCATATTTAACATTAAATTTTCTAGCAGACTCTTGACACAAAATATATACTTCATCTGTGTGGTTGAACTGACTTTGTCACATGAAGTCACATCAGTACATCTATGCTCATAGTCAGAACAAACTACGTACTTACTTGTCGTAACAAATCAACTATGTTGTCAATGATAGCATCAAAATAAAAAAGCCAAATAACACTTCTCTACTAATTAAGAAGCAGTGGATTGAGTATTTGCCATTTATAGATTATAAACTTATTTTTTCTTATTAAAATGAAAATCATTGAGTATGAAGTCACATGTTAAGCTAAATGACAGCCTCACAGCAAAGTCTGAGTTCCTCTGGCTCTCCCAGTCTTTCTGTCCCAGCAGGTCTCCTGTAGTGATCCCCAAGCCTTAGGTGCAGGAGGAGAGTGGTAGATGCATCAGTTTGGACTAGGGTCCACAACTCTGTGTTTTGACCAGTCATGATTTTCTCTAATGTTCATTGATGAAGAAAGAGGTATATACTTATTTGCGAGTATAAGTATTTAGACTACAGTTAGTGATTATGCAGTTTTATTAAAGTTGAGTTTATATGTTCTCCATCAAGAGACATACATGACTTCATTTGTAAAGGTTTTGAAAGAAACAGAACTATGTGCAACATGTACATGAAGAACATTCATAACAAGTTGGTGAAATTGTTGTGATGATGAATTTTAAAAGAAATATAAAGAAGGACATTGAGAAAACAGGAAAAAGGGCAGTAGAAATGTGATATTGACTACTACAGATAATCTGCTTTGTTTTGTTTTGTTTTGTTTTGTTTGAGATGTGATCTCAATAGATAGTCATGTGCAAAGTAGAATTCAAAGTTCAGGCTGGTTTCCAACCTGTGGTATTCCTACATCACTCAGTCTCATGAGTAATGGCAATGCAGGCATGCACCATCACACTGCACTTACATTTTTCCTTTCAAGAATAATATGTATTAGCAGAAACTGGCCAGGCACAACTGTCTTAATTGCCATAATTGAACTTTGTAAACAAATGCAGACTTCAGAACATAAGCTGTCAATTATCTTCACACAAAATTCCGTTAATATGTTTCTCTTGTTTTATACTTTCTCCTTTCAGCCATTAGCCTGTATGTGTTATTTTTTTTTCAGAAGTTAATAATTTAATGCTGTTATGTGGTCAATTTACAATCCCTCAGGTAAAATTATACACTTTATAGGTTTTGTTCTTGAACTGGCTAAATTGTATCCTGTTGCTACAACCAGAGTTATTATTTTCCTCATAATATGCTGCAGATATCTTAGGTTTGCTGTTATTTGTATTTCTAGCAGCTATCTGAGTGGAACCAATTTCTAAATCCTTTTTTCTTTTAAAAATTCCCTGGATGATCTAAGATGAGATTGTTTATCAGAACCAAAATTTTGATGTATTCTTGTCACCTAGTTTTAATCCCAGCATAGAAACCACTTTAGATTTTAATGAGGACATCAAGTCAGCCTCTCTCCCAACAGTGAACAAAACCTTCATTCTCACCACAGGAACTCATAACTCTTTTTCTACATCCTTAGTGGCTACTTTCAAATAGAATTCTCTCAATATGCCATATAATTCACTATAGCCTCATTAGAGTGAGCATGCTTTCATTCCCAAAACAACTTCTAATTTCCATTTCAGTCTTCTTCCATTTGCTCAAAATCTTAGCACAAAATCTTGCCCTCTATCCATGGGAACAACAACAACCTTGACTTCACTTTACTTCAGAGTCATCCAAGGACAACAATTTGCTAAATTATATTTTTGTACGTGGGTGTGCATATGTAAATGTTTTGTGTGTTTTGTGTTCGGTGCACGCATATGACACATATGCAAGACACCAACCTAGGAAGGCCAGAGCAGTATACTAGGTGTCTTCTACTGTTGTTCTCTCCTTTATTTTCTCGAGACAGGGTCTCGGGGTCTTTCATTTGAACTAAAGTTTTCCCTTTCGGATAAACTAGTCAGCCTAAAAGTGTTAGGGCCCTGTTTTTCTCTGACATCTAACACCTGGGCTATAGTCACACACAGTCATACTCAGATTTTTATATGGGTGCTAGAGATTTAAACTCAGGTACTTATACTTTCATATAAATTTTTCCTACATACTGAACCATCTTCCCAGCCCTTTAAATGGCATTCCCAGAGTATATGATGACATGACCCCATGTATCAGTATAAATATACTTAAATATTATGTGTTGAACCTTTATCTCATTACAACTTAAATAGAACTACCCATCAATCACTTTCTTTTATTTCAGTATTCCTAATGAGCAATGAAAAACTGTTTGGGGTGGGGGGAGGATTCCTTGTTTGGTTTTTGTTTTGGTGATTTTTATTTTTCAAGACATGGTTTCTCTGTATAGCTCTGGCTGTACTTGAACTCATTTTGTAGACTAGACGGGCCTAGAACTCAGAGAATCCACAGGCCTCTTCTGCCTGAATTCTGGGATTGAAGCCATATGCCAACCTGCCTATGACACCTTTATAATGCAGAGAGCCTTCTGTGATATCTTTTACCAATATCATATATATGAAATAAGATTGTGGAAAATATGATTCTACCCCTTACCACAGATGAGGTTGGGAAGTACATCCATATGTCAGGGGTGAAAGCAGAGCTGGCAAAAAATGGTGAGTGGTGTGATGACAAACAATACATCCTTTAAAGACAGATAACAAATCTTTAAAGAGCTCAGGAGTTAAGAGTTCACACTTCTCTTGGGGAGAAGGTAAGTTTGCTTCCAACATCAATGTCAGGTGGTTCACTCCCAGTGGTAATTCCAACTCCAGGGCAGTTGGGTGCCTTCTTCCTGCCTTCAAAACACCTATACACAGAGGACATACATTTACACAGAAAAATACACATAATTAAAAAGAATAAATAAAACCTAATGACCCCAAATCTCATGGAGTCATGTAGTTACTTCAATGACTTCTTCATTTCCATCTCCATTTCAAGCTCCAGGGGAGTTGCTTGCAATCCACAGAGGGAAAAGGAGCCAGATTGTATTTTCCACCGTATAATTTATAACACAATATTTCTTCTATTTTGAGAACCTTCTATTTGGGGATGGAGAGTATTCATTATTTTTTATGACCTTTTCACCAGTATTCCCTGTCCTAAATTCGGTGGTCCCATGAATTGAGAAACACTCTCTTTGTATTCAATGGTTTTATCAGTCCACTTGCAATTTGTACAAGTTTTAGAACAAAACTAAAAACCTTTTTTAAAATTTGCCACGTTTTTAGTTTTTAGTGAATAATATTTGCATGCTTTGGTAGACAATTTTCTCAAAAACTTAGCAGAGAGGGAGTGAGGGAGGGAGGGAAGGTGAAGGAACTGGGATCAATATGCAAATTAAGGAAAAACATTGTAAAGCTGGCTTCCTGTAGGATGCACACAAGCCAGTCAAAGATGGCACTGAGGGGAAGTCCAGGGGGTGAATCCTGAGTTGTTTACAAAAAAAACAAAAAAAAAAAAAAAAAAAAAAGATGATTAGTTGCCTAGATCAAGCCAGATGAGGTCACTGCATGAGCAGCTCATGTTCACTAGGTAAAGCTTAGGGTGCCTAGGCACATGATAGGCTGACCTTCAAACCCTTGGGCTGGCTGTTTTCCAGCTCTGCATTTTTGTTTTGTTGTGTTTTTGTTTTTGTTTTCCTTTAAAAGATGCTTGCTCTGGGACAATAAACGAGTTCTTGCTTGACTATAAAAAAATACTTAGTAGAAAGGTTGTCTTATGTCAAACAGAATGATGTGTTGATAGCCAAATTGACAATTCAGAACACATTGAAAGTATACAGAATTAATTTTGTTACTTTCTTAATACAATCCATCCATTACCCAGCTGTGAATCTTTGAACCTTGATCATGGTAGTTCTGCGACTGAGAAGCATTTTAATCTATTTTCTGTGAGACATTTTAACTTATAAAAGATTTTCTTTACTTGACCAAGCTTCTAATTGGATCCTAAATCTGAGACACATTAATCAGATATTATAATGACAGTTGTGAAAACTACCCGTTAATTTGATTCTTGCCGATAAAAGCCCTTTCTATTCTGTTCTTCTACATGGACTCTGATGGCCAGAAAAACCTCTTCCAATCCTAGAAATCCATTTGTGTCTATGCTATTTTTAATATGTTTGATTCCTTCCTTTGTTTAACTTAAAATGTTTTTCCTTTTTTATTTAAATTAGAAACAAGCTTGTTTTATATGGCAATTCCAGTTCCCTCTCCCTGCCCTCCTTCCCTGCTTTCACGATTCTGCTCCCCAGGGAGGGTGAGGCCTTCCATGGGGAATCTTCAGAGTCTGTCATTTCATATGAAGCAGGCTGAGAGACTATCTCTTTATGTGGATTGGCCTCACAAATTTCAATCATATACTAGGGATAAATACTGATCCACTACCAGAGGAGCCATAAATTGCCTAGGCCTCCTTAATGAGACCCACGTTCAAAGGTCTGGGTGGGTACTATGTAGGTTTCCCAGCTATCAGACTGGGGTATAAGAGCTGTCTCTTGCTCAGGTCAGCAGTTTCTGAAGGTTTCGCAAGCCTGATCTTGACCCCTTTGCTCATCATTCCTCCCTCCCTACAACTGGATTCCAAAAGTTCGGCTCAGTGTTTAGCTGTGGGTGTCTGCTTCAGCTTCCATCAGCAAATGTATGAAGGCTCTAGGATGGCATATAAGGTAGTCATCAATCTCATTATCAGAGAAGGGCATTTAAGGTAGCAGCTCCAGTATTGCTTAGTTTGTTAGTTGGGGTCATCCTTGCAGATCTCAGGACATTTCCGTAGTGTCAGATTTCTCTTTAAACCTCCATTAATATATCTCTTTTCTTGCTCTCCTCTATTCTTCTCCTGACTGAATCTTCCTGTTCCCTCATGTCCTCCTCTCCACACCTCTTCTCCCTTTCTCTTTCACCTAACTCCCTCTCCCCTCCCTCCATGTTCCCACTTTACTCAGGATCTTGTCCCTTTCCCCTTCTCTGGGGGACCATGTTTGTCTCTCTTAAGGTCCTCCTGTTGTGCCTATCAAGTTTCCTCAACCTCCAAGGAAGTGACTCCCTACTGCAAAGGCAAAAGGTTTTTATTGCTAAGAACCAAACAGTCTGGGACCTCACTCTGTCAGAACAGTTAAGTGCCTGCTTACAATTGCAAAGTTTTTAAAGGGAAATGGAGGTTTGAGACTGCTAGTCTCAACCCATAACGTTTCCAATGTTACAGAGATTTCATAGAGTACAAAGTTTTTACAAGGTGGGATTGTTCAGCGCACCTGCAAGGTTAGGGGATTTCTTTCTCTAGGACCAGTGGGCTCAGTGGCCTTGTCCTTAAGATAATGGGGAGCAGTGAGAATGTACTCTCCAGTAAGGGAGTTGTCTATATGTATGGGCAGAAGCACTTGTCCTTTCTTGTTTTCCCTTCTTGCCATGAGTCCAATATTTTTTTTAGTTATTAATTTACCCTCACACTCCTTGTTTCCTAGCTTCTCTGGCAGTGTGGATTAAAGGCTGGTAATTCTTTGCTCTATGTCTAAAATCCATATAGGAGCGAGTACATACTGTGCTTGTCTTTTTATGACTGGGTTACCCCACTCAGGATGGTTTCTTCTAGTTCCATCCATTTGCCTGTGAATTTCAAGATTCCTTGATTTGGTTTTTTTTGTTGTTGTTGTTGTTTTGTTTTGTTTTGTTTTTTGTTTTTCTTTTCCCCCGATGAGAAGTGCTCCACTGAGTAAATACACCACATTTTTCTCCATTCATTCTTCAGTTGAGGGGCATCTAGATGGCTTCCAGGTTCTAGCTATTACAAATAATGCTGCTATGAACATAGTTGAACAGTTGTCCTTGTAGTATACTTTGTGTATACACCTAAGAGAAGAAGAGCTGGATCTTGAGGTAGATTAATTCCCATTTTTCCTGAGGAACTGCAATACTGATTTCCAAAGTAGCTGTACAAGTTTACACTCCCACCAGCAGTGGAGGAGTGTTGCCCTTTCTCCACATCTTCTCCAGCACAAAGTGTGTTTGGTGTTTATTAATTTAGCCATTTTGACAGGAGCAAGAAGGTATGTGAGAGTTGTTTAGATTTGCATTTCCCTGATGGCTGAGGATGTTGAACACTTTCTTAAGTGTTTTTTCAGCCAGTTTAAATTCCTCTATTGAGAATTCTCTATTTTTCTTCCTTACCCCACTTTTCAATTGTTTTGGTGACTAGCTTTATGAGTTCTTTCTATATTTTGGAAATCAGCCCTCTGCCAGATGTGGGGTTGGTAAATATTTTTTCCCATTCTGTGGGCTGCTGTTTTGTCTTATTGACTGTGTCTTTTGCCGTACAGAAGCTTTTAAGTTTCAGGAGGTCCAATTTATTAATTGTCTCTCTCAGTATTTGTGCTGCTCATATTATGTTCAAGATTCTAATTCATTCCAGAGTTCCTCCCACTTTCTTTTCTAAGAGGTTCAGTGTGGCAGATTTTGTGTTGTGGTGTTTGATCCACAGACTATATATGGACAGAGAAAGAAATCAGAGAAACTGCACCCTTTACAATAGCTACAAACAACATAAAAATATCTTGGGGTAATGCTTACCAAACAAGTGAAAGACCTATATAATAAGAACTTTGAGTCCTTAAAAAAAGAAATTAAAGATACCAGAACATGGAAAAATCATGCACTCTCTTGGATAGGTAGGATCAACATAGTAAAAATGCCAATCTTGCCAAAAGCAATCTACAGATTCGATGCAATCCCCATCAAAATCACAGCACAATTCTTCAGAGACCTTGAAATAACAATACACAACTTTGTATAGAAAAACAAAAGATCCAGGATAGCCAAAACCCTGTACAATCAAGTAACTTCTGGAGACCACACCATCCCTGACGTCATGCTCTATTATATAGTCCTGAAAACAGCTTGGTATTGGTACAAAATAGATAGGCCAATGTATGTAACGAGTACGGTTTTTCTGCCTGCCGCCTGATATTGTCCTGCCGCCACGCCGCCAGCCCCAAATAATGCACAGAGACTCTGTATTAGATATAATCCTGTTGGCCAGTTACTAGTTGCTTATCGGCTAGCTCTATCTTAATTATTAACCCATTTCTATGTATTTCCACGTGGTCTTACCGAGAGCAGAGGAATGGCAGTTCTGTTCTCTCCAGGCTCTCCATGCTGACTCCTCCTTACTACTTCCTATTTCCTCCTTGTCTCCTAGTCCCTCCTATCTCCCTTTCCTATTGGCCAACAGTGCTTTATTTATTAACCAGTATGAGAAACATATACAGAATGACATCTCCCATCAAATGTAATCAAACTGAAAAACCCGATATTAACCCATACACCTACAAACATCTGATTTTTGACAAAGAAGCTAAAATTATACAATGAAAACAAAGAAAGCATCTTCAACAAATGGTGCTGCCATAATTGGATACTGGCATGCAGAAGACCACAGACAGATCCATACCAATTGTCATGCACAAAACTTAAGTCCAAATATATTTTCTTCTTTTAAAATCTTTTTTGGTAAACACTTTCATGAATTGTCTTGAAACCATAGACAATAGAAATCATTAAAAATAACTGGTGTTTACTTTGCAGCTAATTTTCTACAAGTTTATCAATGTATGGCTGGTCATCCATGGCTTCTAATGTTCTTTCACACATTACTTTGCAAGTGGATAGTATAGATTTTTAATTGTTCTGTTTCAAACTCTCAAACTTTTCATTACCAATCTGCCCAATCCAGTATGAAGATTTTACATTTTTAAAGTCATGTCATATGCAGTATGAATATCTGTACAATGATTATTCTAGGCCATGCTAGGTTAACAGCCTCCAAATATTGGTGATTTAAAATGGTAACAGAAGAAAAAGTATTGTACATTTATTGCTAATGCTCATTGCCTACATATCTGCAAGAGCATTTAGGCAGCTTCTGTGCATGCAAAAACTGAGCATTAAAGCCCTGCTTCCATCTTGTGAAAAAAATGATAAAATATTGTATGTCATCCTTGCAATATTATACTTCAAAGTGAGTACAGAATTTTCTTCACATTCCATTGATTAGAGCAAGTGGCACAGTCTCACCAAAATCAGAATGTAGAAAAAAAATGCAATCATCATATATGTTTGCAATAATACTTGAAAACTGATGACTGTACTCAAGAACAGCTCATCTGTACCACAGGAACCAGCAAGCTATGCTCTCTCCCATTGTGACTGCTCTTTGACCTTGATATTAAACTCTGAAATATGGAGTCTACCTGCTACCTGCTACAAAGAGTTAGAGAAACCCAATGTCTACAGTAAGATGAGGTCATTTATTTCAATTCTACAGTCAAATTTTTACAATAACAATCATATTTGGTACAATCTGGTTTGCAATTTGAAACTTACCTAGAAGGGAATCTAATAAACAAAAGTTTTTAGCTTTTAAGTATTTATAGTACAGGATTAGACAGACCTTTTCTGAGACCATCACATCAGTGCAGATGTGAATCCTCATTCTCCATGATCTCTGTGCTCCAGCTTCTCACATTTCACAACATTGTATGTCTTATTTCTGCCTGATAGAGGATTGTGTCAATCAGACCTCTCCATCACTGTGACACGATTTCAGACAACAGTGGGGGAAATATTTATTCTCATCCCTGGACTCCGAGATTTCAAGCCATGATGTTATTTGGTTCTATAGACTTTACATCTGCTGGGCAGAGCATCATCATGGTGGAAACATCTAATAGGCACCACTCACCGCATGGCAGACAATAAACGGGAAATGGTGATGGAACCTGGTATAGCCTTCAAAGTCACGGACTTGTGATCACTTTTTCTACCTAAGGCCTATATCTTAATGTTTCCATCAGTTTTCAAAATTTGCACCAGCCACTCATGGCCAAGTATTGAAAACATGCACATATGAAAGATCATCATATATTCAAACCATAATCAAAACAATATATGGCAATCCTTCTTTGCCTTATAGTGAGTTCTCAGATATTTAGCATTTTTCTTTTTACATAGAAAGTTACTAAATTCTTCTCACTAAGATTTATTTCTAGTCCATCAACATTTAATTTAACTAAATCAGTAATATTCAAATCAAAAGACAAGCAAGGCCTAGATTTTACCTTCTTAAAAAAAAACTATCTCATATTCTATTCTTATTTTCTTAGAAATTAATCTTTTTTCACTATTCTTGTTGATGCTATTTTACCTGCTTCTACCTAGAACTGTCAAGCTCCATTATATTCAGATAGAATATAATGGGAAAATTGCTATGAAATTGAAAATCTAGCACAGATACCTGAATTTTGCACCATATTTTCAAAAACTAAAAGTGATTTAAAATTTTACTGTGAAAATTGACAAAATTAAATACTTTAAAATGAAATAACACATAAGAGAGATAAATCTTTGAAAAATGCTTATTGAAAAAATTATCTATTTCACAATCATTTGACAAATGCTTAGTACAAGATAGATCCCTGTGTTCATTTCTCATATTACTGTGAAGACAAAAGGAGACTTTAATTCTCAATCTCTCTCTGAAGTCTGTCCTCATCTACTGCTTCTTATTCATATACACCACCATTTATGCACTATCAGGAAATAACTTTGGTATACTGTTATTCTGACGCTTATAATCAAAGAAACATGATATATGTATATATATATATATATGTGTATGTGATATATATATATATACACACATATATATATATGTGTGTGTGTGTGTGTGTGTGTGTGAAACTTAAAATGGATAGTGTGATGACTTGTAGAGAAACTCATGTTCCAGTAATGAGTATGAATAAAAAGTAAACAAATATATAAAGAAATAAATTGTTGGTGATTTCATTTATTCAGCTTTACATTGTATGCCACAAGTGAACACAAAGATCTGGACATGTAATTTGGACCTTAGGAAGGGACCCTACAGAAGTGGATTATTACTCTTATGATAATTTCTCTTGAGTTAATTCACTTGTTTTGTATTATATTTAAATATGCAAGAGGAATCCACTGTTCTACAATCCAGAAGCCAGCCCTTACCAGAATCCTGTCTCACTGCTGGAATACCCTTGGACTTCAGCATCAGATGGAAAATGTTTTGTGGTTTGTAAACCAGTCAGCCTACAGGAGTCCGTGTTAACAGCTCAAACCACATCAAAGAAAGGTTATGTTCTCTCTCTTTTGAGTGCTAGGCTCCAGCATCCTTGTAAATGCTCATTACAATGCTACTTTTTGTGGATGAAATTTGGAATTGATGGGTAAGAGTTGTTTCCTGGTAATGAAAGATAACTTTTTCAGCAGTACTTCTGCCTTGCACATTGAAAAAAAAATGACAACATATAAAATTGGACCGAATTTATTTCTTCCATCTACCACTTAACTAAAATTCATTCTGTAAAACTGGTTATTTTTCTGTCTAGATTAAAGAGGAGGAACCTCCACATCATGTTTAGCCAGTCTTAAATAATAACATGGTCTTTGATTACTTCAAGTCATGCCATCTTATTTTAGTAATAAAAGTGTACAATCACATGTGACACTCCAATGTTTATATAAATTGTAATAGTCTCCCTTTCATTGATTCTGACAGTTCAAAGTTTCAGTATCTTTCTCCTTCCCTCCCCCATCACTACATGACCACTGAATTCTTTGCCCTTTTGTTTTGGCTTTGTTTTTTTGTAGTTGTATGAAAGCTAAGTTATTAAAATTGATATTTTAGAATAGCCTCATTTAAAACTTCTTTATCTAAGCTATAGCTTATCCCTGGTTCCCCTAAGCTTTTATGACATACAGAACTAAAAGCCTCCTTTCTTCATTCTGAGAATAATTTTATAATTTTATTACCTTTCTTTCACCAAGTGAGTTTCACAAACAATTCCCAAAGTCAGGTATTTTCTCTGGCTGAAAAAAAAAAAAAAACATGACTCCCTCCTCAGTGCCCTAATTCTGTAGTCTTCAGTAAAGACTTCCCTTGGGGAGTCTATTGTTTTTAAAATGAACTCTGTGTCAAACCTGTTTTCATATAGCACAAAGGGTGTTTTCCCAAATAACCCATCCCTAAACTATGAAAATGAGAGCTTCATCTCCTCAAAATGCTCTGGGAAAGAGAAGCACTCACCATGCTGTTTACCCTGGCTTTATAAACACAGGAGCAAGGGGGATATCATTTTCCACCCATATCCATTTTCTAATCAAGTTTTACAACAGTATTTGCCTCCCAGAAACTCTAAGTGACTCCAACTGGCAGTTTTCAACTCCCATCATTGTGCTTACACAAAGATAATCAAGCTCATACCAGGTTAGACCAGGCATCAGCAGTGAAGAAATCAGAATGTCTAGCCACAGAGTACTGGGAGTAGTCATCTTAGGCCTGAGCTTCTGCAATTTCTCTTGGAATATCCTGTCATCTGTCCTATCTTCCCTTAAAAATTATCATATTTCAGTTTACCTCAGTAGCTGTAGTTCAACTTCACTTGGTACATGTTTATAGACTTTTTTGGGATATAAATACATTCTTTGAAACTTTTTATCACTTCAACACTGCTAATCATTTATTCATCAATGGATGTAATGGAAGTAATACTGTACACTGCAGACACTGATTCTTCCATGTTTCCATGATGAAAAACTGCAAGATTAGACCACAACAGTAAAGTAAAGTAAGTGAAAACAGCAGAGTTAAACTACTGGACAAATGTGTTCTGTATTCTAATGAAAACAATATATATATTGTTTTTTGAGATAAGGTTTTTCTGTGTAGCTTTTAGAGGCAGTCCTAGAACTCACTTTATAGATCAGACAGTCCTTGAACTCACAGAAATCCACCAGCCCCTTCTTCCCACTTGCTGGGATTAAAGGTGGGTACCACCACAGCCTGGCCAAAAAGAAAAATCAAAACAAAACAACAACAAATAAACGTTTTAGATGAGAATACTGCCTACAGCAGGGTTATTTAAAATGACAGTGCCTAATGAAATAATAGCTAATGTCAAATGCCAAAAGATTACTTATCTGTAGTTTTCTTCAATGATATCATCTTATCAGAAGCAAGAATTAACTGACCTAAACAAAGCACTTAATGGTAGGGCCAATTTTCATACAAACATGAGATGCTACCACACTGCACACAGACAACATAGTTAATGGATTAGTTATGTTGTCCAAACAAGGGCATTGGTTCAGGGAATATGTCAGTAATGATTCAACAGAATTCATTTACTTAATCCCCCACACAAAGTAATATTTAGCTAATTCTCAGAAGCAAACATAGAATTTATATAAAATTATTCATTCATTCTCCAAATCCTTTTAGGACATTTTAAATAATTATTTTAGGGACTGTGAGCTCCATAAACTAATATGTATATTTATACAGTATACATATCTGAAAGTAAATGTTCTATACCTTCTATTTACTTCCTGAGGACCACACAAAGAAAAATAAGGCAATCTAGTTCCTCAGTGTCTCAGGAAATATAATTACAAAAGTAAAGATCAAGACATACCCTGCCTTGAATTAAGTCCTACTTTTTCTTAGATTTAAATCATCATTAAATCCTAGTATATTTAAAGGTAAGAGTAATAAAGTACAATTAAGGTCTTTGTTGCATGAGAAAATGCATATAAATTGTTTGCAATACCAATTTTATTTTAGAAAT
Source organism: Phodopus roborovskii (assembly GCF_943737965.1). Lineage (NCBI taxonomy): Eukaryota > Metazoa > Chordata > Mammalia > Rodentia > Cricetidae > Phodopus > Phodopus roborovskii. The sequence continues at coordinate 5,097,581 of NW_026126470.1, forward strand.
ATGCTCAACATACAGTTAAAGAATGAATATGAACCTTATATTCTTTGTGAGATTTTCAGGTTTTTTTTCCAAATTCCAGATCATACAAGAAAATACTGCTTATGTCAATTTATTCTGATTTTAGAAAGAATTTAATCATACTGAAGAAAACCAATTACCCGTTGTTAGAAATATTTCTTTAACATTTAAACCCACATATTGTCTTGAGAAAACATCATCAAATAAATCATCTATGAAATTTTTAAATATTTTCCTTCATAATGTTAATGTTACCATCTTTATAATATCTGGTTCGAGTGAAAGCCTGACCTATCAACTGATTTTCAAAGAGGATGATCAGGGTCTCTTCTGCCCTCATCATCATCAGGAGATTGTGGAGCCTGCCCTTGGCATTAGGAGACTGTGGAGCTAGCCCTCGCTAGCCCTCAGCATCAGGATACTGGTTTGAGTGTTCATTTCAGAAAAGGTTTACTTGAGGAATGCCTTGTCCAATTAGTGATAAGTCTGCTTCTTTCAAGACACACTGGGGTACAAGACATAGTTAAGTTGAGAAAGAGAACACAATATGAATAAGGATGAATACACAGTATGGATTAAGGAGACAACTTAAATATAAGCCGTATGTAATAAACAAGAAAAGACAAAGGGAAATAGAATGCAGGTTGCCTGGAAACAATCAATTCCCATTTTGATAAAACATAGAGTCTAGGAGACTAATTAGCATCAAGACCAGATCAATTTTCCTGAACACAGTATTTCATTAGATTGCTACATGACAGCATACTAATTAAAACTGATCAGTCTAATTAGAATCCCATTAAAAGGAAAGGCAATAGCATCGAATGTTCTAATGTTCATAAAGAACTGGCTGTAGATGATTTTTTTAAAAAATTGTTTCAAATTTTTTTAAGAGGAAACAACAAATGTGAGGTAAAATGTTTAAGGAAGTTGGTACACAAGAGAAGACAAGCCCCCAAGATGCTAATCTCCAGAAACTTAAAAATCCATTAGGGACAATGGAAACAAAGTAGTGTGTCTAAGCATTCTAGCAACTACAAAATCATAGCACATGAGAGCCAGAGGTAAAAGGATTAAAAGTTCAAGGTTATCCTTGAAAAAAAAAAGAAAGAAAGAAAGAAAGAAAGAAAGAAAGAAAAGCCTTAAAAAAAACTATGGCTTTAAAAATTCAGGATAAAATAAGCTTATAATTTTAGAGAAATAAGACAAAAATAATTTGTAAATGTTATATAACTCACGTGACATATGTCCTTAACTAAATTCCATTGTGAAAAAGAAAATATGAAATTAGGGTATCTGTGCTATTCTATTATTCATAATATATATCCAGATTTCTTGAGAGATTGAATCAGATTCAGGTCTTTAATATATTTGTTATGTTCATTGCTTCTTAACACTATACACTTTCTCCTTTCTACAATATATTAGGAAAGCTAAACTATGTTATCACAAAATGCTTAGATGCTATCTGTATTTGATGAACCTTTGACCAGGTGACATAGACAATCATTTTTTTGTTTTATTTTGTATAATAGGAGGAATTGTACATTATTCTTGCATAGACTACCTCACAGGAGGAATGGTAATACATGAAGGTTCCTCCTAAATTTTAAAACACCACCTGTATTACTCAGGGTTCTCTAGAGTAATAAAATTTATAAAATGAATACATAGAATATATATATATATATATATATATATATTCATTCATTCATGTGTGTGTGTGTGTGTGTGTGTGTGTGTGTGTGTGTGTGTGTAGGGGAATTTATTGAAATGACTTACATGTTACTGTCCAACAATGGCTAGCTTTGAAAGGAAAATCCAAGTAGTTATTCATTCCCACAAGACTGTGTGTCTCAGCTAGTCTTCCATATATTCTGCAATCCTGAAGAAGAAGGCTCCAATGCCAGTGAAGGAGAGAATGTGCTGACAAGGTAAACACAAGCAGGTGAAGACCAATGGATCCCTTCTTTCTTCCATTTTCCTCATATAGACTTCCAGCAGAAGGTGTGGCCCAGTAAAAGTGTACCTCCCTGTCTCAAGATCTTGATTAAATGTCAATGTCATCTCACCTCAAGATTTAATTCAAAAGTTTTTGTCTTCCTGTCTCAAGATCCAGATCACAAGTTTGACCTCTATGTTTGGATTATACTTCATTACGGATATGGTTAAGTTGATGACCAAGAATAGTCATCACAATCCATCCTTGTCAACTTGATACACAATTATATCTCATTAATCATGATTAATTTCCAAATGGAAAGAATAACAAGGTCATAATAATACCTAGACACAACTATGCCATGTACAATCACAAATGCATTATATATTTAACAAGGTCATAATTATGCCTAAGATGATATAACTATCCACCATATATCCACAAACACAGTATATATCTAGAATAGATGGCAATGTCACTTGGGAGACAATTTTTTTAGTTGGGGATTCAATTGTCATGAAGAGACCCCATGACCATGGCAACTCTTACAAAGGAAAATATTTAAGGTATGACTACATTTTCTTCCTCACCAAAGGAAATAGTATTTGATAAAGGAATATATTCCTTCTCAAAGGACTTATTTTTATTTGGACCAATTTATATAGCTGCATTTTGAGCATCCTATCTTTTGAGACTCAGACCATTAAGACCCTGAACCTATTAAACCTTTAAGTAAATGCAAAAATCAGGAAGCTAGACATAGGTGATCCCTCTTCAACAAAATTCACAATAAACTCAAATCCCCTTGATGTGTAACTGTCAAAATATCTTTGGCAAATAAAATTAAATCTCTTTACACAGTCTTTAGGGTAACATAAAAATGCTATTTGTTTAATATTGACATAGATAAAATATTTCAATTGTCCTTAATATTTGGCTTCTCCCATATTCCTGAATGTGTACCTCAAACAACACATTCAGAATTTCTAAATTTTACTTATTGACTAATAAACTTGAGTTTACTTCATAATAAACCATTGTCTTCTATGAGGAGATATGGCACACAAAATCATATAACTGACATGTGTGATGTTTATTTATAGAGAATGAAGTACAGGTTCAGATGGCATAGTAAATTTTACAACCAGCTCTAATATTTCACATTCCATTCAACATCTTCAATTTCTATCTAGCAATGGTTATTTTTGTAGACATTAAATTTATCAAAAAGAAAATTTTTAAAAATTGATTTAAAGATTTTTAAATGAAACTTTTGTGCATTACTATTCTTGAAAGTACCAAATGTGAAAGTAAATCACTTCAGACTACCCTTTCAACAAAGAAAAAGCAAATGTTGGAATATATTCAGTCCTTGAAGGAAAGCACTATGATTTCAATTCATGGTTTGGTAACGAAGAATACCTCTCCATTCACTAGGTGCTCCAAGTGTATACTATAAAAATAAACCATAAAGTCTTCTTACAGATACTTATTCCACTCAGAAAATATAAAATGTTAGTGATGGGAAACTTTATCGTCTCAAAGCCTTTGAATTGTTTTGTGATCCATTATCTGTCTGTCAGAAAATCTGGTTGGCTCTACTAAGAATTCTGAATGCACTAACTCAAGATGAATTGACATCAATTTTCAGTAACATCATTTCTTCTAGACCAATCACTCACTCATTTACTTCTTTCCTAAATTATTTTTATTTTTTTTTAATCTGCACTATATTGTGTTTTGTATTTTTATAATAAAAGAACTGAGGCAAAGCACTTCATAAAGAAATGATATTATGTATGTAGTTCCTAGTTATATATAGTCAAGTGTGTGGAACCAATATCTACTCAGTCTCTAGCGAGGCCCTTTAAAGGAATTCTAGTCTTACTCAACTTGCTACCCAAATACCCACCACATCACACTCAACCATTAGATAGACTACTCTCCTGTCAGTCACCAGCTTTGTATTCCCTAGCTAGAATAATCTTTATCTTACTTTGAATTAGTTTAAAACACATTCTTCCAATATTGGAATTCTACCTAGGGATTTTAAATAGATAAAATTTAACCGCAATATCTAATTTGGGAAAAATCACAGGAATTTGTTAAATATTTTGTTGGAATAATTGAATAAATGGAAAAGTGAATAAATTTCATATAAGAATAAAACTTTTGTGCTACTGTAATCTAAATATCTTAATATTTTGAAAAACATGTTATTCCATTTTATATTAAGATATGCTAATTATATACATTAGTTTTTCTGCACTTTGATCAAATCTTCAGTACTTGTTTTTTCCAGTATAATATTATTTTGGTATTTCTTCCTCTTGACTACTGAAACACCCTCTCCAGTGAGGGAACACTAGCTTCTAAACAAGAAAACCAGTCACTAAGATGTTTCTTAGGAGACATTGTATTCAGATGCATGGTTCAGATTAAATACAAGAAGATAATGAAATTTTAAAATTAAAACTATAGAGCTATATAGGTATGAACAAAGGCTCCAAGGAACTCTAGCAGAAATGGGTAGCTCAAACAGTGGATGGAGAATGAAGGGAGTTAGTGATATGTCCTTATGATACTTATTCATGGGGAAGTTTGAATTGAGTCAAACTTCCCAAAGTGGGTAAATATACAAGATGTTACTCATGGCTACCATAAGAGTTTATCACAGTTTGTATGTCATAGTTTGGGTCAGTGAGATGGGAGTTAAGTGGTCTAGATCTCAGACTAGAGGTGAAGATTTCAATTATGCCAAAGGAAATACATGGTAGCTTGGTTTCCAAGGATTTACATCAGATTTTAGGATAAATGTTGTCAAAGAATTTTATGATACTGATAGTAAATTCCAACTGGTTTTGACTTCATTAAAGTATGCCTCTCTTCAACAATGTATAAAAATCAATAACTCATTTTTAGATGTTTTACAGAGTTATGTAAGTTTGATGTTATACAATATAATTCTGTTATGCAAAACTTGCTCTGTGAGTTGGTTATGGAAAATCTTTTCCAATATATATCATTATTGTCCAAAAATTACTTCCTTCTTTTCCTCCCTTGACTCCTTTTTTCAGCAGATGTGAAAACTCTAATATCAGTTTTTTTGAAAGTTATTACCTCTTCTTCCTTCAGCCAGAATTCCTTACATATTTTAATGCAAAATAATTGCATTTTACAACATGACTTTCACAATGTAAGAAAGTGGATTATAAAAAAATAAGTATGCCTAGTACAATTTAATATTTCCAGATATCCAACAAACATTAATGTTCAAAATTTGGAAACAAAAGTGGGGTTTACCAGGAACTTCATAAATCTTGAAACTTTTAATATTGTTAAAAAGTTTGAAATGGACACAAACATATTTAATATTTTTATAAGACTTATGACAATATTGTTTTCATATTCTGGTAATATTTCTGTTGCATTTACTGAAAACTAGAACCCACAGTAAATATTGAATGCTGGTAAATGTCATTGAACATTATGGAGAAATTTCCAATTAAAATTGTGATCTACTGCAAAGAAACAAAATGATAATGAACTATGCCTCAAAATTGTGAAAATTGTCACTTATTAGCACAGTAAAGATATCAGTTCTTGAAATATCATTTATAATTTCCAACAATGTAGCATATACATGTATATACATTTTTATATTATGAATAACCTGATATAAATGTGAGACAAAAATAAACACCAATTATATAAGAAAATCTCACCCTCAAAAGACAGACCAGAAACTCATACTTGCAGTATGGCAGTAGCTACAATTACTATTGCTTGACCAGATTCTGACAAACTTTCTCAAAAATTCTCCTGATGAAACTATCAGAACCCTTCCTCTTAACATTTAATATGCATCATTATTTCTTATTCTTGTGGTTTTCTTTTTATTTTAAATAAATTTATTTATTGCATATCCCATCTACAGTTTTCCCTCCTCTCCTCCTATCCCCTCTACTACATTTCTCCTCTACCCTCACTCCCATTCAAATCTTCCTCCATTTATGTTCAGAAAATGGCAGCCCTCCTATGGATATCAAACATGGCATGTCAAGTATCAGTAAAACTAAGAACCTCCCTTGGCATTATATTGGATCGGTTTTTTCTTTTTAGATATTTAAATCAATAACATTTCTATCATGTGTAAATATACTTTCATCCTTACATAACATATTTTTTCTTTTTTCCTCAATGTATGCAATTACATTGCTACATCCAGTCACCTCCAAGTGCTACTTAAATATCTAACTGTTGACAGTAGAGACAAAAATGGACCGAGCAGTCTTATGATGCCTGATAAGACTGATGTTCTGACTTGAAACTCCAGCAATTAATTAGTTCAGTGACTTTTGATAGGAAAACAATTGTAAAGATGATGGATGCTCTATGAACACACTTGATGCCATCAGCATCTTGAGTTAGGCAAATGAAGTTGAGAATTGGATTTTAGGGTGTGTTTATGAATGTGAGTTCATGTGAGTGAGGGAGTTGAGTGAGTGACTGAGTGTGAGTTTATGCTTTATGTTTGTTTCTCTCTCTCTGCTGATTACACAATTAAAATACAGACATTTGTATTGGCCAAAAAAGAAAATTTGAGTTATGAGCAAATACAATAGAGATTGGTATGTGATCTCACTATATTATTAAATAAATCTCAAACAGCATGTTCCACATTTTAGTTAGAGAGGACCAATAAAGTTGATTGTAGTACATAAATACATGTCAAAATGATCCCACTCAAAGAGTATTTACTTACAGTTCATTACTGAATAACTATCTACTAGCAAATCTGGCTGGTGATCCATAAATGGAGCATAGTCTTATTGCTATGGTGCTCAGAGTAATTGGAATCAATAATCACTCTCTTTTTAATAACTGAAACTATTTAACTACCTGAGGTAGTTCTAAACTATTAGAGACAGGCAATAAAAGAAAAATATATGTCAATAGGGATAATTTATTATGTTGTGAATTACTTAACTTTAAATCAAGTATCACCTTCATCCAAGAAGATAAAAAGTTACGTTCAGTTCCACAACTCTGAACAATGTGAAGACATACATGCAAAATGTCTCCTAAGAACAGCACTAGTAATAAAACTTTCCTTGTCTCACATTATAGTCAGTATTCCTCACCAGAGTTAACTGATACCATTTGTTAGCTTAGATTAGTTTAGCTTTTTAGGCATTTTGAAAATAGAATTTGTGTATATTTTTTGTGCAATAAGTCAGCAAATTTTGTTTCATTTGCTTACTTCTCTTGATATAGTAATGTTCACTTTCAGGATTCTTTTGTATTTTCCTTTACTACCTGTAATGCTATTCATGATATTGCTGATGAGCATCTTGGTTACATCATTTATGTAACCTGCAAACATTGTTTCATGAACACCATTGTACATTGTGTATATATATATATATATATATATATATATATATATATATATATCAGTTTGCTATGTACCCATAAAAGGGAATTCTTGATGTTGGATTAAATTGTTCAAAGTAAATTCTCTCAGACAACAATGAACCACACAGGGTGAGTTTTCTATGGCTTACTGTGTACTCCATTTCATTTTCAAATCTATCTGGGACTCTCTAGTTGACACAACTTGAGTATGACCCAAGGCCAAATGGGCCATTTTCCAGACCCTGGCAGAAGAAGTCTGGTCTTTCCAGGTGGCAGGGCTTAAAGGCAGCTCTTAATAAGCCCAAGTCTTTAGTTAATTGACATTTTGTCAGAAAGCACAGTCTGAGAATGAACATAGAGAGTATGAAAGGAAAAATCAAAGGACATTTACATTTCCAGTATAAGGAAAAGAAAATCAAGTAACTTTCTAAATCATTTGAGTCCTGAGCCAAGCTCAGGGTGGAAACTTGAAAAGGGCACTTCATTTTCTTCCCAGTGGTTAAAGAAACATTGATTGATGATTAATATACCCTAATCAAAGTGATTATCCCCTGAATAAACAGCTGTCACTAAACGGAGCTTTCACTGTCCTTACATACAAGCCTAAGTACCTTCTGAGGAACTCTGAGGAACATTGTAATATTGCTCAATTTTTATTACAAACACAGGGAAATAGTTTGAGTTACTGAACAAAATTTCTCAAACATTAGAAGAAGTTGGGTTGTTTGGAAGTAATACCATTTTGTTTAACGTTTTCTACATTTTCAGAGCCACAATAAAACATGTAATAAATCACAGTATCCCTGATTCAAGTTGGATAGTTAAATTAATCAAACTTGTAAGCTCCATAGTCAGCAAAACATATTACCTCAGTAAATAAAGAAGAGGCTCCCAATGTCAACTTATGGTCTTAGCACACATGTTCATGTGTTTTGTGTAATAAGTCAACAAAGTAAGTGTGTTTCATTCATTTAATATTTTGCTGTCCTCATGTTAACTCTGCATTATTTTTCATTTTCTTTTCTCTATTTATAATGTTATTCTTTATACTACCAATGAAATATCTTGATGATCATCAGTTATGTCAGTGGTAAACAGTGTTTTGTGAACACTCTTGCATGTTGTTTGAGTTCATATAATATTTTTGTGTTATTTTTAACCACCCTACTTTTCTCAACAAGCAATAAATACACACTGATGATTAGGACTTTCATCTGAAAGTACTGTTAAATGTTGTGGTGATTTTAATGAGGTTTCTAAAGAATACTGCAGACCCAGTGCCCCTTTCTCACCCTGCCTGGTGCCTTCAGATCAGGATGTAAAGCTCCAGCACCATGCCTACCTGCCTGGCTCCCTGCCACCATGATCTCTGACATGATTACAATGGGCTAATATTCAGAAACTGAATGCAAGTCCTCAATTAACTATTTTCTTTTATAAGAGTTACATATGACATGATGGCTATTCAATGCAACAGGACAAGAAATAAGAAAAATGTTTGAAGATGTTTTTATGTTTGAATAACTAGCATTTATTTATTGTGGTTTAATAAAGATCTGGATAAACAATTAGGCCAAACAGATGTTTATTCAGGGAGAAATAATTCACAACATAGACAGGTGAACACCAGCAGGTTACTGCTTCCAAGAATGCCTCCAGAATTCCTCCCATCCCCCTGTGGCTTGCAAGAGACTGTTCTTGCTCCTCCTCAGACCTAGTTCCCCAGGTCACTTCCGCCCCTGGCTCCACCCCCCCCCCCAGTGGTCATGGTCAGTGCCAGAGAAGGAGACAAAGTGAATATACCACTACAATTCCCCTTTTAGTCTAAAGAAAAGATTTAGGCTTGATACAAAACTATATACAAAACAGTGAATAACAAGTGTGCTCTAAGAAAAGGAAAATCAAGAACAAAACAACCTACATATCTAGTCCTAGGATGAAGGCATAACGGAGTTTACAATAGCATTGTCCTAAGCTGGAAAACTTAAGTCTAGTACCTAATATATCTAACTAGGAAGAGAGAATAATAGTTGTGATAGTTTAATCTCCAACCTCATCAAGACCTGAGAAGGAAAATAATGATACTAGGGTAGACAGGAAGTACGGATGGGCAACTTCCAAAAGGTGCAGCAAGGACAGAAACAGCATGCTACCTGGACAGTCACCCTAGGTCTCACAGCAACGTTGGTACACCCAGTTTTGACTAAGGCCAAGCAAGAGTACTTGACAGATCACAACAACAGCAGAGAGGTAGAAAGGCTGTCTTACCCTGACTTGACAAAGTTCAGCAGTCTTCTATATTTGTCTCCTGCAAGCACATAGGACTGCATGTCCAAATCAGTGGTCAAGGTGGAGGCAGTCCTTTGCCCAACAGGCCATTAGCCGAAATGAGGATGAACTCCAGAAGGAGCAACAACATGTCCAACATATTTTCTGGAAAGTGCACGGTGTTGTCAGGAGCAATAGTGTCTCATGTCAACGGAGTATTAATATTAAAACATTTAAATGCCATGTTCTGCATGTCTATGAAGTAATTGAAGATTAAGCCTCTATGTCTGATTAACCTCATAATTAAAGGAAAATGGGTGAAAATAATCTTTAATACTCAGGAACTTAGCTAAACTAAAAACTGATTTAAACTTCCTTGAGTAAAGCAGGGATTAATACCTAAACAATATAACTATGTACATATGTATATATATACATATACATATACATATGTATATATGTAAATCCCTAAAATAGAGGCAGAGTAGACAAGATGTAGAACTATAAAGGGCACCATTATAAAGATCCCTAAATGTATCAATATACAAAATGTCTTGAGTACAAGAAAAGTATACATACATAGAATATGGCAAGATATATTTATTCATTTATGTCTATGTATGCGTGTGTGTGTGTGTGTGTGTGTGTGTGTGTGTTTGTGTGTGTGTGTGTGTGTGTGTGTGTGTGTGTGTGTTATGCCAGGCTGTATATGTGGAGATTAGGGAACAATTTACTGAAGTCAATGCTCTTCTTATATTATGAGTCCAAGATATCAAACTTAGTTCATGAAGCATGATGCCAACCAGCTTTACCCATCATGTCACCTTACCAGAACCTAAATTTTAGAAATAAAAATTAAAAATTATTTCTGTGGAAGAAGAAAACTGCACTTTTATCTAAGAATTTAATTTTTCATAATTTAGTCCCTGTTTTCTTCTATTTATAAGAACAAGTGTATATTTCAAATACAATTTTTAATGAATTATAACAGTAGCATTTTCATTACCTATCAAAACATAGTTTTCCATTGCTATGTAGCAAAGATATGCACATTTATAAGAGTGTATGTTGGTGGGCATGCTGTTATTAAAAAAATAAGAACCTGGAGTATATGAATAAACACATTTTAAAGGAAAGGATGAAGTTCTCATGAGAATAGAAGAAAATAGATCACCCTAAATGAAAAATTTGTGTTACAAACTAAGAACATGAATTAGTTAAAAAGAAAAGATGCAAACACAGAGACAGACACACACATACACTCAGAGAGAGAGAGAGAGAGAGAGAGAGAGAGAGAGAGAGAGAGAGGAGGGAGAGAGATTTGTTCTTTTAGCGCCAGTAAATCAGCTTGAAAATAAAGCCTTTTCTCTAATATTTCTGCTAAAAGTAAAATTATTTGGACCTTACAATAATACGTTTCAAACGTTTCAATTAACAAAGATGGAATGAAAACAGGAATTTTTTTTAAAAAAAAAAAAGAGTCTTTTTTTTTCTTAAAGTTCAAGAAAATTTAGTGAAAACCAGGATCAGAGAACAAAATCTATTATCATTCTTCTCATAAACCAGAGTCACAAAGTTCCATTTATTATATATGTTGCTGGTACCATGTGAGAACTGTGACCTGTGTCATGCTTAGTATGTTTCCAGAAGAGAATTCTGTAAAACGAAATAAATAAACAAAAGATAAAATCATTCTCTGGTGAAGTTAAAGAGCAAAAATGTTCTTCCTGCTACTAGGAAATTCCCCTGGGTAACTGAAATTCCTACAGCATGGAAGACAAATTATGATGACATTTAATAACATACAGAGGAAGCTTCCTTTAAGATGTAAGATTTTCACAAATCCTGTAGATAACCCATTGAAAAGGTCAACTTGTAATACAGTAGTTTTTATCTGTAATGCAGTGACAGCAGGTGTACTGTAATCAGCCACAGGGATGTGTTGAAAGCAATTTGTTGCTAACAATATATAAGTTACTGCCATATGGAAATGATTCACTTTTTATGAGTTACACTCTAGTCAGGTTTCTCCCTATAAATAATATTACTCTCAAATCTGAAAGCAGTGTCTAGAGAAGGACCAGGTCTTCTGTGGGAATTTGTCCATCATAAGTGATAATGAGGAAGAAACACTGAGAGCCAAAATACTTTTCTAACACTGCATAGAGAGCAGAAGTTAGAGTACCAGTAGTTATAGTCATTATTTTTACAATTATTGGAAACAAAATTATAAATATTAATAGATTATATATATCTTCATGAAACAAGCAGGAAGAGGAAATGTCTTAAAATTATTAAGGTTGTTTTTTAAATAAAATGAGTTAATTTTGAACATTAATTTAGTTCTATTTTTAGCCTTAAAACACTAATGGAAACAATGTATATAGTAAAATCTGATGAGTTTTAAACTAAATATAAACACAAAGGAAGAGAAAAACTTTGCAAAGTACAAAAATTAATCAAAACTCTAATAAATGTGTTTGTATTTTGTTTTTATATTGATAATTCATTAACTTATGGTTGTAACTAATTAATCATCTCAATTATTTCACCAAATACTTTAAGTAGCATTCTCTCCACCACATAAAATAATTTCAAATACTAGATTACTGTAGATGCCAGGGGCTTCATGGTTTTTAATGTCACAGACTCTACATGTAATAAACAAAAGGGTAACCAAAATAGCATTGGGAGAAACTATCTATCAAACTGATACTATGTAAAGCAAAAGTTCTTCATAGAGTAGTTGCATGAATCCCAAAATGCAAGCATGGACAAGAACTTCTACCAAAAAAAAAAAAAAAAAAAAAAAAAAAAAAAACCTCTGTGTTTTTATAATCTGGTTAGTAGGAGGCAAATAAAGAGAGGGTGTGGCAAATAAAAAGGTGTGTCCAAATCAGAGCAGAATTCCCCAAGGTGTCCTGGCATTCACTAGAGCTGACTATACTTACAATCAGAGCATTAACTCAATCCAGACCCAGAAACTAAGAAAAAAAGGCCTAGGGCTTTAGATCACAAAACCTTAGCCTGTTTAAAACTAGAATACACCTGGAACATCTACCAGACTAGGAAGAAAGTGCTAAAAATAAGTTCTATTATAAATAAGACAAAAACAAGTGATTAAGGTTAGAACGTAGATTGGTGGCTATTTGGAGACAAAGGGTTCCCTTTTAGGAAAAATAAAGTGTTTTGAAGCAGACTGCACTGTGGGCTGGCACACATGTGAATATAGTACAAAGAAACATTGTTGCATCTCAAGAGGTTAGGATGCATAGAATGTGAATGGTAGGTAACTCCATAAAGTTATTTAAGGAAATAGAGAGAGCATGATAAAATCATGAAACAAAGCCACTGATTGGGCAAGATGATTCATTATGCACACAATAAAGAAAAGTTAAAGGATGATAGCTAAATTCAGACACTAAAATAAAGTCCTTAATTATGTATGTTTACTAAAATGAAAGAAAGATAAAGAAAAGATAACTTAAGCAATTGAAACGACACATTGAAAAAGCACAATACTTTTCTGCAAATATTAAGGTATAGGAAATTTGTATTAGCCTTTTCTGAGTGAGGAGAGATGAATTTTTTTCTTTTTTGTCCCTGTATCCTAGTTTGCTTTCTGGGTTCTTTGATAATTATCATGACATTTTGGAGAGAATGGGGTTTATTTCAGTTTACAGGTGACAATCCACCAAAAAGGGAAGTCAGCACATCAGTGCGGCTACCAAATGGCTGATTGCCATGGTTGGGCAACCCTACAGTGGCTGTCCCTGTAGGAATCCAACACATTTCCCTCTCTTACCATATAGTTCTGGTCTATAGTTCCTGTACTAGAATTGGTGCCTTCAACATCCTTTGTCAAGCCAGGAAAGAATGCTGACTGGTTTGAATGATGCAGGTCTGATGTAGGCCACCACAGTTGTTGAATATTCATTGAAATTCATTTCTGTCAAGTCAGGAAGACAGTGTTTTTCAATATTCTCCTAGTCTCCTAACTTGTATAGTCTTTCTGCCTCCTCATCAATGATGCTCTTGAGCTTTGAGTCTGTGAGTGTGTGTGGAAGGAGTGTTAATAGATGTGCCATTTGTGTATGGGAACACCAGAACTGTTTATCTTCTGCACTTTGACAGATTTTAGGTCTCTGCAATAACTTTTGTCCATGATAATAAATGATAACTTAATTCCATGAAGAGGTAGGATATGAATATAACTCCTAAAATGCAGAAGTGTTGCAACACACACAATTATACGGAGAAGAAATTAAGATAACCAATCTTATTTTAAAATGACAAACACAAGCAAGCATTCACAGTAGAATCCTATTCATACCTTGAAAATGTGAAAATTTGTCATTTGTAGCCACATGGACAAACCTATAAGATTTTTGCGTTGATGAAAATAAGATATTCACAAAGACAGAAATACACCTACTCTCTTACAGGAGACAAGAGAGCTTGCTGGGCAATCATAAGGACCAGAATTCAAATTCTTAGCACACCTGTAAAAAAGCTAGACATGGTCACATATGAGTTATATTCCCAGCACTAGAGGGAACAGAGACAGGAGATATCTGGATCTGTTGGTTGTCAGACAAACTTCATGTCCAGGGAGAATGACTGTCTCAAGGGAATGAAGTGCAGAGTGATAAAACAAGAAAACAATCACTATTCTCTAGCCTTCACATATACCCATACTCACACACATATCTGTTCAAATACATCTCACATGCACACAAAATATGAAAAACCATCATATCTTTTAAATTCAAGAAAATTTATTATACTAAAGTAAGAAACCAAAAGTCCGTTTTGACGTCAATATGTCAGAATACTTCATTTATACCTTGATATTTTCTACTTAGTGGGAATAGGACTATGAATACTTCACAAGAAGAACTACCGTTGACTAAAGTATAATACTTGTAAATTGCACACACACACACACACACACTACAATCTTATTCTTTCATTTAAGCATTTTACTGTTTTATTCCAAGTTCTGTTACAAGTAATTTGGTGAATAAAATCTAAGTCAAGAAGCAGAAATATTAATACTGATTAAGGAAGATCCATCCTGGGAATGCCACATTCTTCCCTAATTAGAAGTGGCTGTTCTCAAAGGTCATATCTCCTTTTGTGAGCTCTTGTATCCTGTTTATTCAACATGAAAACTGAAATGTATCCAAACAGTTCAATCCTTCAGTTGACATTCTCACACTGAAAATATCTCATGGGTGTTCTCCAATTTCCCAGATCAATAAAATAGATCAATACTAAAATAACCTTAATCATCTGCCTCAGCTAGGGAAAAGTAAATGTGAACTATTCTGAGCAAGAGAGAAAAGCAAGCAATCATGCTATTTAATAGGAAGAATTAGGATAATTGAATGTTCTAGTAGTTCCAAATGCTAGTGGGAAATAAAGAAAGGAAAACAAGTAGATTTGTATGCAATATTAACGGCAGCAATGGCAGATGGAAGAGGGAACTCACATATATTAGGCAAGCACCAAACCACTGAGATATACTCTTAGCTTGAATAACTAAACTCATATGATGGCCTCTACTCCAGATTCTCCCCATTCGCTTCTCATACCTGTGATTTTTCCCACTCTTCTTTTGCTATGCCTCTGCCTCTTGTGGCACAGGTCAGTGATTCTACTCAGCATCCTATACAGGAGTTGCTGAATTGGTTTACCATCATACAAGGAAGCAGGAATCTGGGGAAATGATGTCTCCAAGATAAGGACTTTGAAAGTATCTCTGCATCACCTGAAAACTCCTTTACCTCAGAGTCACCCAGGAGGATTGACAGAAACCACTTCTCTGGAACTTTGCCTGAACCACAGTAGCTGAACTACTTTCCTTACCCTGCTTCCCCAATGATTTCTCTTAAAATCAGTTTCTTTTCAACTGGGTCAAGAGGTACAATATTTAGAGTCTTGTGTAATTTATTACATTTCAATACCTTTAAGAAGCAATTGAAATTAAGAGAATTACTAAAAATATAGGTTAGTGTGTATTCTAAAGCAACTATTTAGGAGGAATGCACTAGCTAAAATTCCAGTGCACCATCTAGATATTCTCAGTAGGATCAAATATCTCGCAACTTCAACTTCCAAGTTCTTTTTTATGATAATGGATGAATGTACTGAAGCCCTCTATTCAATTCATGATAACTCTTAATGGCCAGCTTGGCTTCAGATAGATTATTAGTTATTGTTGGAACATATTACATTCCAACATCTTTCTTTTCCCACCTGATTCTGTTTTACTTACCATATCCAGGCATTCTACTTAAAAGTACATCCTTTTCTGTCCTTCTACTTCCTCTCAAATTCACGACCTCATCTTCTTTTATTATTATTCTTACTCTCACACACACACACACACACACACACACACACACACACACACTTTATTGATTTCATTTAATGTGGCAGGTATATAGATATGTTTAACAATGACCACTTGCAACTAGATAATATATTAGGGATTCACCCTTTGAGAAAACTGATTCTCCCTCTCTTCAGCACTAATTTCTTGTAAATAGTCATCTAGAATGGTTTCTAAATGTAAATGTTTACCTTTACACCCAAGGCAAATGTAGTTACTAGTCCTTACCAAAGAAACTTGTCAGTTTTTATAGCAACAGAGGTTACTGTAGAAAACAATGTTTATAACTTTTATTCTCTTGCATAGAAAATCACAAACTTTGGCCTTTTATCATAATCTGGAAATGGCAAATCTGGGATTAGAAAATAACAAGCTCAGGATGATCCTGGAATGTGAGTGAGCCTGTGACAGTACATGCATCAACATACATTCATCCTTTAGCTCATATTGTGACCACATCCCTTGGAAGTGGAAATCCCTGAAGACTAACTGATACCCAATGAAAATGACAGATTTGTTCACAGAATAGCAGCTTCGTGTGTAAATATAGCAGAGTATTTTCTAAAAAGATATTTTCCAAGATGCAGCAATGCTAGAAAGGCTTCCTCCAAAATGAGTTTATCTCAGAGCATCCAGCATGAAATGGAAAATAGAAGAACATAAGACTACACTGTTATTAGTTAACAGTGAAAATAGTTTGTTTGCTGGATTATAGATATAGAGGGGAGAGTAGAAAACACAGAATTAGGAATTTTAGTGATAGGGAAAAGAAATTGAAATAGGCCAATTGTGATTTTAGAAAGTGTGAAGATCTTTTTAGCAATATTAGTATTATTAGTTTAGCTGTTCACTCTTAAATTAAAAGCCTCCATTACAGAAGATAGCTCATTAAGACATGGAATGTTACATGAGAAAGATATATACAGTTCAAAGAACATGAGTCTGTGCTAGGTTCTCTACATATATGCTGTGGTTGTTTTGCTTGGGTTTTTTGTGGCATTCCTACCAGTGTGAGTGGGAGTGTCTCTGGCTCTTTTTCCTACTCTTAGACCCTCTTTATCCTCCTGGTGTGTATTCCATCATTGATATGAAGGTTTGTGCCTAGTTTTATTGCATCTTGTTATGCTCTTTTGTAGTTAAAAGAAGGATCAAGTGGATCTGGTGGAGAGGGGAGGGGATCTGCGAGGAGCAGAGGAAGGAAGGGAAGGTATTGTCAGGATATAGCATATGAGAGAAGAATAAACAAAAAGAAAGCAAAAAGCTAGAGAACATTAAAGGGTAGGGAAAGAAACAGAATACTTAAAGGAATATGAAATACATCATCCTGTAGGGACGCTAATCAAGCACAGAAAGCAAACAACTCAGTGGTTTCAGTGAGTCCCGGAAACTGATGAGATCCAATAGATTCCTACCTCCCTACAATATATCAGCTCAATGACTGGTGAGAGCACTCTCAGATGATCTGAGCTGCCTGGAAAATGGAAACATCAGATGAGCAACCTCAAAAGGATATTCTGTTTAACTGCATTCCAAGTTTCCAGTTATCTAAAGTTGTCATTCATGCTGTGGTAGCTTTTGGTCACGAAGCGTTTTTCAAGTCATGTATGCTCATATAAGAAATAGATCAACCATATTCCTCTAAGTAGCCCCAATAAAATTCAATGATTCATGAAGTTGTGTTTTGGTGGTATCATTACTTGGGTCTGCTGTTGGTTCCCTGTCCGGAGTGAGTAGACATTTGTTTTCATCCTCCCGGTAAAAGTAGAAAGAACATTCATCACTGAAGCATCATCACACACTTAAGGATATATAATAATGGGCAACTGAAAGCAATATCACTGCCATGCTTCTTGCAGACACTAATACAATTACCAGGGGACAAGAATGGAACCTATAAATAAATTTAATAGCACAAGCTGACTTGTGTTCTTAACAATGTATACCAATAGTTGATTTACCCCTTAAGAAGAACTTCCACTTGGTTAGTGATAAGTTATATGCATAGATCTGTCTATCCTAGAATATTTGCAAATATTTCAGCAGTAATCAAACAATATGAAGAATATGCATTTGTTTGTTCATCATCCAGGACCTTAGCCACGATAACAATTTAAAGGATCACAGACCGTTTGATTAATTAAATGAAAACTTATCATATATTTTCCTTGGTAGTATTATTATTTTTTTTTTTGTGGCACCTGTGATTCATCCATGAACACAAAACTACAGGATCTAGGAGTTTATTCCTTACCATTCCACTAAGAAGCCTTAAGTTGACAAAAGTATACAAGATTCATTTGGAATATAATCTTGTGTATAAGATGTTGATAAGTTTGGAAGTGATTCTCCTGGCTATAGGACATTTGTTCTCTAATGGTCTTTAAATCAAGGACATTCTGAGCTGCTTTTTCTCTTATAGGTAGGACTTCTGAGACCTGAAGCAACAGATGGGAAGCAGACATGGTAGTGAATCTTATAATCTCTAGGAACTGAATTATCTAGTGTGAGTTCTTATCATCTACAACTCTAGGTAAGTTATATTTTAAATTTTGTATGTATAATTTTTATATTGATAAATTTATCTGTGTGCATGAAATATGTCTGTGTGTCTGTCTGTTTGTGAGGATTCATGCATGAGGCAACATATTTATAGACATCACAAGACAATTACAGCCTTCCATCTTGTTGCACATGCCAAGTTAGCCAGTCTATGAGCTTCCAACAATTGTCTCATATTTCACTCCAACCCCTTTGTAAATGTCATTCCTTTCTCAGAAGCCTGAGTGAATACATGTCACTTACGTGGGTTCTGATTAACCAAACTCTAAGTTCTCAGTATTGTATGATAATATTGACCCATCTCTTCAGCCCAACTGTAGTTGTTGTGGTAGAGATGTTTTACATTACATTTGTGGAAATTGGTTTACAAGAGGACCCAGTAAGAATCCCACTAACAAAATGTGGTATGTGCATATAATTGATCATTGTTTGCCAGGAACAAACAAAAGAATATTGGTAGGCTTTGCAATATAGACAAATCCTGAAAACTTTACACTAAATTTAAAAAGCTGGTCACAAAAGATCACATCTTTTACAATGATGTTTAATAAAATTTAGTAAATGTTTATTCTGATCTATTGTGACACATCATTCCAAAAACTATAGGTAAAGATTTGCTTTAAAACATGTATATATTGGATTCTTTATTCAATAAGAAGGCAAACTGTGTATACTCTATAAAATCCTGTAATTCCTACCTGCTTACATAATACCTACCACATGGAGAAAATATGATGAATACATGTTTAAGAACATATATTTTGAAAGCACTGGAAATTGGCTTATATTTCATATGAAAAATCAGTCTTTGATTTTTGTAATTTAAAATGTTACAAATTTGTTTTTTGTGAACAGGCTTTATTCTTTTTATTATTTTTTTTTATTTTAAATAACAATCCCACTTCCCTCTCCCTCCAGCCCACCCACATCCTCACCTTCTCCCCACCCCACCCCTATCCACTCCTCAGAAAGGGTGAGATCCTCATAGGGAGTCAACAAAGTCTATCACATCACTTGAGGAAGGACAAAGCCCCTCCCCCTGTATCTAGTCTAGCAAGGTATCTCACCATAGGGGATGGGCTCCAAAATTCCAGTTCATGCTCTACTGATAAATACTGGTTCCCCTGCTAATGGCCCCACAAACTGCCCAAGCCACCCAACTG
Organism: Phodopus roborovskii; assembly: GCF_943737965.1. Lineage (NCBI taxonomy): Eukaryota > Metazoa > Chordata > Mammalia > Rodentia > Cricetidae > Phodopus > Phodopus roborovskii. The sequence goes on from NW_026126470.1 coordinate 5,117,346, forward strand.
TCAACCACATTCAGAGGGTGTTATGTATGTTCCCCGGGTGTCAGTTTGGAGCCAGTGAGCTCCCACTTGCTTAGGTCAGCTGTTTCTGTGGGTTTCTCCATTATGGACTTGACCCCTTTGTTCATATTAACACCCTTCCCTCTCTATGAATAAACTCCAGTGCTTAGATGTGGATCTCTGCAACTACTTCCATCAGTTACTAGATGAAGGTTCTTTGATGACAATTAAGGTAGTCAGTCATCAATCTGATTACAGGGGAAGGACAGTTAAGGTAAGTGTGTGTGTGTGTGTGTGTGTGTGTGTGTGTGTGTGTGTATGCATATACAATAGAAACTCTCCTTATATACACTTCTTTCTTCCTTTCAAATCCATGGCCTCTTTTTGTCATTAATTTGTATTGCCTGCATATATTTACATACATATATATTCATAAATATGAGCTGATTTGTAATTACATTAGAAGTTCTATATACACTTTCAGAGCTGACAATTCAGTCATGGATAGTTCATGTGCTCTTCCCTTGGGAAGACTATTTCCTCTGCCCTCAGCATTGCTCAGCTGACTGTAGTTCTTGATGTAGACTTGAGGCCTAGGGGGTGCTTTACATTGTATTGGCTCTAAATTAGGTGTAAGGTCTTGAGTGTGTGAATTAAAGTTATAAAAATAAAGTTCAATTAACACATTAGCACTATTTCATTAGCATTAAAGATTTTCACAGTCCACACTGTTTGAATGATTTGTAAGATTTAATTAAATTTTCTCTGAGACATCTGATAAGACTGTGTTGTGGTAAAGAAGAAATGAGTGAAGTCAAGGGAAAAAGAAAACCTAGCTTGTTGTAAAGGAGAAGAATAACCATGTCCACTAATATAAACTTATCTAACTAAATATATAAATTATACTGCATACTTTAAACACAGAAGATGTTATGTGAGAGAATTTCTCCAACATAACTAATTAACCAGGATCTTATAGTGAGATTATAAAAAAGGAAATGTGTAACATCTGTTCTCTGGATATGATACTTATTAAGTAAAGGAAGTGAAAAAAGGAACTGAGAGTCTATTTTTAAGCTTACTGATTTCAAAAAATCCTTATCATTCCATGATTTACTAAAGAAAATTCTGCAAAGATTGACACTAGACATCTATGTTTTTATAAACTTTACGTATGATATTGAATTTCCAACATTCTTAGATGTACAGATCTAAAGAAAAATTTTTGTTACTCTCAACAATAAGTGTTGCTTTCAATTAATTGGTTCAATAATTCTTTGTGTATTTATTGGACAGCCCAGATACAGTATGTTTTCTTACTCTTGAGTACAAGGCAAAATGCCACTAAATTTAGAGTGGCAAATCTACTATATTTAAAGGAAGAATATGCCAACAGGAAGGTGAATTAATTAAAAACTGGAACAGAAAGTATATGTAGGAGAGACGGAAAGTCATATAAATAACTAGTAAAGTAGTAGTTATTTTTCTGCTGCTGTGATTAAGAACAACATGAACAAAATATCTTATAGGAGAAAGAGTTTATTTGGGCTCATATTTGCAGGGGGTAAGAGTCCATCATGGCAAGGATGTGGGGCAGCTGGCAGGCATGCTGGAAGGAGCAGAAAGGTTAAAGCTTACATCCTCACCTACAAACACAAGCAGAGACAGCAAACTGAAGCAGTGTGACACTAAGTACTAAAACCTTCCCCAGTGACACATTTTCTGGAGTAAGGCCATATCTCATAAACCTCCCCAAACACCACCAGTTGAAGACTTAGTGTTCACATGCCTGAGCCTATGGAGGATAGTTTTCATTCAAACCTCAGAAGCACTCCACAGTTCCTTTAGAATGCTATGAAGGAAAGGATGTACAATAGCTGTTTATCTAACATGTTCAATATATATCCTTTGGAGTCTTTTTATCCTTGATAAAAAGAAAATGCATTACACTGCCTTACCTAAACATCATTAGAGAAATTACTATTTCTCTGGAATGCTTACTGCCAGATAATGTATTCATATTTATCCCCTGTCCCCAAATTATATGTTGAAAGCTCATGATCAATATAATGGTATTAGGACGTAAGACCTTCAGAATGTTTTTATATTGTGCCAAGTCATCTTGAATGGTTTCTGTGCCCTTTCAGAAAACAGTCTAGCCTACCACTCAAAAGAGCTACATTGCCTTTCACTGTGAGAATCATTTTAAAGAAAGCACAATCCACGAACCCTGGATCCTATTAAACAAAATATCAGGTGCTCTGACTTGTGATTGTCAACCTGTAGAACTGAGACAAATAATAGATTTATGTCATGAAAATGTTTCAAAGTTCATAGTGTTACTATTTAGGCATTTGTACTGGCCTGCCTTTGGAGTTCTGATATGACATGTCCTCAGCTGCTGCCACTAAGAGCACTACCTGTGCCTATTCAATATGTTACATTTTAAAAGTGCCCTGCCCACCTCCCATCCATCTCTCTCTTTTTCTTTGTTTCTCTCCTTCTCTCTGTCTCTCTGTTTCTTGATGGGAGATGTCATTCTGTAAATATGTTTCTCATATTGGTTAATGAATAAAGGACTGTTGGCCAATAGGAAAGCAAGATAGATGGGACTAGAAGACTAGGAGGAGAGAGGAAGTAGGAGGGAAGAGATCCAAGATGGAAGAAGGACAAAGGGTAGAACACCAGCCCCTCTCCCTGGTAAGATAAGACCATGTGGAAATACTTAGATTAATAAAAATGGGTTAATATTTAAGTCAGAGCTAGCTGATAAGAAACTAGTAACTGGGTAACAGAATTATATATTAATACAGAGTCTCTGTGTGTTATTTGGGGCTGGTGTGGCGGTGGGAACAAGCTGCCAGGGAAAAACCTACTCATAACAGTCTTTCTCTCTCTCTCTCTCTCTCTCTCTCTCTTTCTGTGTGTGTGTGTGTGTGTGTGTGTGTGTGTGTGTGTGTGTGTGTGTGTGTGTCTGTCTCTCTCTCTCTGGCAGCATGATGCTGATGGCAGCGTACACCAAGGCAGTGAGCACAGCTCTCTGTTCTGGCAGCAAAAGTACCTGCTGCCATCTTTGATAGACTGCAGCTAATATAGCTGTGGTTTTCATTTTAGCAATGTTGCTGTTTACCAGATTAAAGGCTCATGGCCACAAAAAGATAAAGATTTATAGTAAAGATAGATTCAAATTAAGAAATTCTGCTAAAGGTTTACAGTATGTTTTAAAATATACATAGGCTTGGAAGAGAAAAAGAATAAAATGGTTTTAAAAAGACAGAGAGTAGCTGGGTGTGGTGGCACACGCCTTTAATTCCAGCACTTGGGAGACAGAGGCAAGAAGATCTCTGTGATTTCAAAGTAAACCTTGTATATGGAGATAATTTCAGGGCAGATAAAAGTTACTCAGAGAAACCCTGTCTCAAAAAATGAAAAAATAGAAGTAGAAGAAATAGAGTAATAAAAAAGCCATGTAAAGATGGACAGAACAGAGAAACTTTGAATATTATACGCTATTCTGTTGTCTTTAAATTGTTTCACTGCTGAGGAAATAACAACTGCTAAAAGAAATACTGCTGGGTTAATTCAATTTATATATTTTAAAAATGCACTGACTTCCAAATTTAAGTCTAAGAACAGATTACTGGGGAAAAGGATTTCTATTTCTGTTTCCACAGAAAATGAAAAGCTGTGGATTCCTTCCAGACTAATGTGGTTTGATCAAGCCAGACCCTCTGGAGCTTTGTCCCTTGGACAAGACAGCCTTAGACACTACAGCCAGGATTTGTGCATCTTCTTAGGATTCCCATGACAGTGCTCCCTACCAGCAGGAAGCAGTTTGGAAAGAACGATGCCTAAGGTCCTAAATATGGTTTATAAATGTTTGTTTTCATTTAAATGGGGTTGGTTATAAATGGTTAATAATCACAACCAATTCTTTTTAAAAGTAAAAGAGAATTATGGTATAGATATGAATACTTTGTCTTGGAATGGATTTTCATTTATTAATACAAGTTAAGGTCAATTTTGTGATATGTATATTTCTCCTCTGGTTTAGGTATTGTGTTTATATAGCTCATTTAGAAATGTAATGAATAATGCAGTACACATTATAGATAATTACCTATGATAGTTAAAATGTAGAGTTAAGTTAGTTAGGTTTTCAAGATACACAAGTATTTGAGATGGATAGGCATTCTCCAAACCTTTCAAAGACCTACAGAATATGGCATTTAAAATCATTTAGGATGTTTTTGACAGTGAGACATAACTGCTCCTGGCAACACCACCTGCATAAGAAAGGAAGATGGACATCAAAGAAACTCATTATGGAGTTTGCTTTCAATATGGCAAGACTAGCCATCTGGGCAAGATACTGCTCTTGTCTGGACTGTTTGACTTTATGCTGTATAAGCTGGACATGCAGGACCCACAGAAAAGTGACTGCTGCTGCAAGATGGACATTGCTACAGGGTTCCTGCTTCATGGAAAAGTGTGCCAGACAGTCTGCAGGACACAGAGAAAAGTGACTGACAAACTGCCAGTACAAGAGGACAGTTTAAAGTTTCCTGCTTTGCTGAGGAGTCTTTCAGACACACTATGGCCTATAGGCTGAAGATGGAAGTTTACAGAAAAACTTTGGGTGAGTGACCAGGCAAGTTGTCTCTGTCATTTCTAGAGTTTATATATTATCCTTCTGTGGTCTTTGATGGAGTTGAAGACAGTTATGGTTATAGTTTTCCTTAGGATTAAAGACAAGTTACATATAAGACTTTAGATTCACAAAAATAGGATAGATGATAAAATATTTTCTTTAAATCTTGCTAAATGTTATTGGACTAAATATTGTTAACTGTGGTTCTTATTTGATACCTGTTTTGTTATATATTTTGGTATGTTAAGGTTAAATCCCTTCTTTTTATTTTAGACAGAAAAGAGGAGATGATGGGAGGTGCCATGCTATAAATACTATGCTATGAATAAAGCACTGTTGGCCAATAGGAAAGCAAGATGGGTGGGACTAGGAGACTAGGAGGAGAGAGGAAGTAGGAGGGAAGAGATCCAAGATGGAAGAAGGACAGAGGGTAGAACACCAGCCCCTCTCTCTGGTAAGATAAGACCACGTGGAAATACTTAGATTAATAAAAATGGGTTAATATTTAAGTCAGAGCTAGCTGATAAGAAACTAGTAACTGGGTAACAGAATTATATATTAATACAGAGTCTCTGTGTGTTATTTGGGGCTGGTGTGGCGGTGGGAACAAGCTGCCAGGGAAAAACCTACTCATAACAGTCTTTCTCTCTCTCTCTCTCTCTCTCTCTCTCTCTCTCTCTCTGTGTGTGTGTGTGTGTGTGTGTGTGTGTGTGTGTGTCTCTCTCTGCCTCGAGCCACTTTTTTTTTCTATAAATTGCATGTAACACTTTGCCATAGGAACCCAAATCTATATAGGCCAATATGAATGAAATATCTTGAAAATTGTTGGTAAATGTAAGACTGTGAGAGTTACACAATAGTATCAGTGGGTACCAAGTATAGCACATACCTCAGATACAAGAATTCATGACACAGAAGCAGGTATAGTGTGTTAAAGTACATCCTTAGCCACACAGCATATCCTCCTATAAAAAAAATGGATGTATACATACCTCAGTGGTAAAACAATTGCTTACTACACAAATGGTCCTGGATTTAACCCCTAGTACTTAAAAAATAAAACCAATAGAAAACAACAAACAATGGGTGAATGTTTTAAATTGCAGTCACTGGATGTTATCTGGAATTAAGTATCACGAAGTAGGAACTATTCTTTTAATTGAGAAGTAATTAATTGGAATAGAAAAGTAATTGGAATATGTTGTGATGTTTAAATTCATGTGTGCATAGTACAATGATCAAAGAAAGATAATTGATTAATATGTATCACTTTAGATAGTTATTATCATCATTTCCCCCTCTCTCTTCTCTCTCCCAATCTGTCTTGTTTATGTCCCATCATCCTTTCATTTTCTTTTATTATTTTTTGAGATTATTTTAGATTATTTTATCCCAGTGTTTCTCTTTTCCCCTAAGATAAAACCAAAAATAAAATAAATCATTTATTTTTCAGTTCCTACAACAAAACCCAGGCCATTGTATATGCTAGGTAAATGTTCTACCTCTCGGCTTGAATCAAACTATTTTTTAAAGTTTAGAATAAACAATGTAATTTATGAGAAAATGAAATTCAAGAACAAATGTATTGGTTTAGCCACAGCATACAAACCACCTTGGGATGAAAAAAAATCAAAGATTTGGCTGCAAAGAATAGGGTGCAAAAAGAAAAAGGAAGTAAAATGCATCCTAATATACTGAGGCTGAAGAGATGGCTCAGTAGTTAACAACACTTGTTTGTTCAAAGGACAAGGGTTCAATTCCACGTACCCACATGGCAGCTCAAAACCTTCTATAACTCCATGTATAGGCAATTCAATGTCCTTTTATGGGATCTTTGTGCACCAGGCAAATGTATATCATGCACAGTCATAAATTGATGGAAAATACCTATACACATAAAATGAAAATTGAAAAGGAATTGTCTTAATATATATCTAATGTCTATGAAATGAGTGATTTTTAATAAATGGGGCTGATTTAGGGGTGGAAGAGACAAATCAGTTCATTTTCACAGATGTTATAGGTCCCAGTAACATTTGTAAAGCCCACTTGGCAAGGTAAAACATAAAAGTAGAGATGGATCTGAAGGAGCCGAAAGAGTTATTACTTCTCACAGAAATTTATAACAATTTTGGGTGTTGTAATAAATATAGAAAAATTTCTTTGGATGAGAGTGGAAATGTGGGCCATTAAAGTTTACTGGGTGATTTTTATCACTGAATGAAGAAAAGAAAGAAACTTTCATAGGGTAAGATTTTACCAAATAACTCAACAAAAGGTTTTCACGTCAAAACAGGTGCTAAACTCTGGTTCAAACCAGTTTTCCCACCAGTAGTCCTCTATTACTTCCAAGCTCACAGTGTACATCTGCTGTAACACCTCAATATTTTGTTCTCTCAACATTTCCTCTCATGGACTCTGTCTGCTAATAATATATTATGTTCCATGGAAATAAAGGTCTACTGTCACAAATAAATTTTCAGAGATTTTTCTTCGGGAGTTTGCTCTAAAATGTATCATGAAAGACTTGGTCTCAATTCAGCATCTCTTCCATAACCCTCAAAATGTTGAACAACGCTATAGTTATATGTCTCAGAAAGTAGAAAGTGGGTTCACCCTAAGTCACAGAAGACTCTTCTATGAAGGAAAACCACAATCTTCTTGACAACAAGCCTACAGGTACTGAGCTGTTCCACCTGTTAAAAGCACTGAGCTGCCCCACCTGCTACAGGCTTGGATTTATAAGCAACAAAACCTAAAATCCTCAAATATTTAGAAACTGAATAGTTTGATCAAAGAATTTGTTCCATTAAATATAGGAGCCGTACCTTTTCCCCCTCTATTGCATTTATCTGTAACATATCTGAACTTGAGAATACATTTGGTCAAGACTATAAAGGCCCCCTTTAATAAGGGTTTCTCTGAGATGCACCTCCCTCTGAAAGGAGTAAAAAAAAGACCACAACAACATCAGATGGGAAAAAAAGAGTACATTTTCTGTACTGAACAAGCCTGGGGAGAAATCTCTATGAGAGACAAAGGCTGTAACAAGTCAGTGAAACCTTTGGCAGGCATTTTGAGTTTCAAGCTGTGTGGTGGTCCATTCAGTGGTTGAATGGACATTACATGAAAGCATTAAAAAGATTTGTTGCTGACAGCTGCAACCTCATCCATCAGTCATCCCAGGGACACACTGGAGTGTCCATTTACTTTCCCATATGGAGGGAGTGATTTGTCCAAAATTAAATAAATAAATAAATGTTGGGTAGCATATCAGAACACCAAGAAATGAGTACACAAGTTCACAGTCTTTCTTTTCCTAACAGTCAAACCTCTGTGTCTCATAGAAGATTCAGAGTACCAAATCCTTCTGTGACATTTGTACATACTGGCAATTATATCTTTATTTGGTATAAGAGAATGCAAGCTGTTAGTATTTATTTCTGCCTGTTATATGTAGTGCTAAAGAGAGAATAAATGATCTGGGAAATCAGTATATTTTAACTAAAAGACAGAAGAAAGAGCTCAGTAAATAGTGAAAGGCTCAACTAGATTCTAAAGAGTTTTGTGCAGGATATAGCTGCCTGAATGTCCCAGGCTAATAGATGCCAATAAAAAACCTACCCTGTCATTAAAGAATGTGAGCATCTGTAGTCTTAATTTTTTTTTCTCAGATTAGAAAATCCCATATTTTTGTGGAATTTCTGCCTTAGGATATCTAGACATAGAAGGAAAGTTGGCTTTGAAATGTTTTCGATTTTAAAAAAAAAAAGTATCTTCACAAAACTACAATGTATATAATCAAGACATTTTTGTGCCAAAGCCTGAGTGTTTATTACAGCTAGCACTGAGTATGCATGTGACAGCTGTGTGTAGGAAGTATAAAAAAAACAAACCATATTTAACTTGAATGTAAGACTGGTTCAGCCGGGATTCAAGTCTTGCTGAGAAGCTATCTAATGAATGCTGTGCTTCTTTTTCCTTCTCTTTCTTTGTGTGTGCTTGAGAGAGGCAAGAGCAGGAAAGCAGAGTTTATTGACTGCACACTAATTTCTCAGGTGGGAGTCTGACTTTACCAAAGCACAATGATGTGAAGTGTATGGATTCTGCTAATGGGTTTCTGAAGTGTGGAATTTGGTAATGTAACCATCTGACCTTCAATGAGTCCTTCAAATTCTTCTTTTACTATTGATACCCCTAAAACTAAATGATGGCTTGGTGCATGATTATTTTGCATTATCTTCTGATTACGCATTATCAACATAGAAAAGCACTGATCAATGTTCCTAGAACATGGTAAACACAACACAATTGTTAACTATGATTGCAGATAGGTAGTTCTAACAACCAAATGAGATAGCAGTCATGGGCACATTTTCGTACAATGACTGATACCTAGTAAATACACAATAAATGGCAGCTGTTACTATATTTTCTAATAAACCTAAATTGATAGACTTGCTGTTGAATAGAACTTACTCTTCAAAAATATGAACCTGAAACAAGAATATCACTTGGAAACTTGGAGCACCATGATGTAAAACAGAATTTAAGCACTATTGCAATTGCACACTTGAAATCTATTCCATTGGCATAGTGACTTTTAAAGATATTATCATGTATACTTGTCAAAAATGTTGTAAGAATTAAGTAAGATAATCATTATTGAGCACTTTGTAATCTGCAGAAATTAAACTACTATGTTATTATAACAAAGAAAGAAGTTAACCTTAAGTCCCACATATCATCATACTCAAAAAATGTAGTTGTCAGAGATGAACAAATTTTATCTGCCTTCTTAGTTTACTTTCTGAGGATCTTCAAAATAAACTGATAAAAGACAGACTAACAAGAGAAACATGCATTTATTTGCAAACAGAGCTTTCAAAAGAACTATTTGGAAAAAAGTTTGCAAATGTTCTTATTTCTTTAAGTCTCAAGTATATTTTCAGGGTAATATAATGTACCTTGATTTAGATCCATGTGGATTTACTGATGGCCTCTCCTCTGGTAGGAAAAAAGAAAGCTGTCTTCAAAGGGAAGTTAATGGTAGAATATCTTCTAAGAAGTTACTAAAGTTACTCTTTTAGAATAGGAAGTGATCCCATTTAACATGTTGATTCCAATTTTTTTCAGCCAAAACATTCTTCTAACATCCCTGGGATTGCTTTTCTTTACAAGATTTTATTCATGTTTTAAATTGTATCCCTATAAGCACTTCGCCTGCATGCACTGAAGTGCACAATGTGTGTGTGGTGCAGGCAGAGGCCAGAATGGAGCAGCAGATCCTTTACAGGTAGAGTTACACTTGATTGGAAAGAGCCATGGTGGTGCTGAGAATTTAATATGAGTCCTCTGGAAGAAATGTTAGTGATCTTAATAGATAAGACTTCTGTTCAGCCCCAATCATCTCTTCAGTTCTAAGCGATACCTGGATAGTCAGTGTACTAACAATAATTTCCAGTTCCGTACTTGAGAGTACCAAACACTGACCTAATTTTCAAGAGAGTTTAGAGATGTTGAACAGTATCTACATCTTGGATAGCCTACCATGTGTAACCCATGCCTGCTAGAAATGAAATGTGAAGCAAGAAGATGATTTACTAGAACTATATTTATTCCTTTATATAAATGTACTAAAGGGTAAAACAAACAAAGAGAAAGTAGCAAAACAGGACTATATGAAGATTTTCAAAGATTCTGAAGGGGTGGAAGAGAGAGCTTCAACAGTTGAAAACAAGTGCTATTCTTGCAGAGGACCTATGTTCAGTTCCAAGCACCTAAATGGGCAGTGTTGAACTGCCTATACCTTCAGGCCCAAGGGATCTGACATTTTTTGGACTATACTTACATCTGTACATTCACATACACACATTAACACACAGACATACATACATATGCACAGAACTGAAGATAAATAAATCAAAAATAATTTTTGAAAAAAAACAGGTGTAGTAATGTTGTTGAGACAACTGGTAACAAAATCGGGAGTAAATTAAAATGGAGCAAGTCTTATAAAAGACACATTCCTACCATAAACTGGTGCATTGGTGCATTGCCCAACTCATGAAGCTAAAAATATTTTATTTTTGCTAACTCTTATAATGGCAAGATTTAAAGGTGTGGGGGCTTTCAGTTCCATACACATTTCACGTTCTACAGATATCGGGATAAGCATAACCATAATAGTAATAATAATAGCCAGAAACCAAGACCCAGTATACCAAGTAAGTAAAGAATTATTGGGAGTAAAGTAGCTATACAGAATTTTTAAGTAGTGAAATGGTTTTTCATTAATAATCACTTGACCTTCTGAAAGTAGATGATTCTTCCTTATTGCTGGGTCACACCAAAGAGAAGGGTCAAGCTTCAGTATTTGCGCCAGGCAGCAAATAGCCCTAGTGATTGACTGTCAGTTTGTTTGAAAAGAAAATTTTTCCACCACAAGTATTATTATCTAAGGTTGACATTGAGAAAATTATTTTACATGTAAAGAATGCTAAATCATTTTTTAATTTTGTTTTTGAGATTGTAACATTTCTTCCTTTCTTTTTGTCCTACCAGCTTCCCATATACTCCTCCCCCTTGCCTTCAAATTCATCCCTTCTTTTTGTCAATAATTTTCAGTGCATACATATTTCTACTGATAGCTAGGAAACAGCAGGCAAGTTGTGAGGCATTGTATATGAAGTATCACTCCATGGTCATGAAGTCTCAAGCTTAGAAAGCCTTCAAATATTCTGAATAAAATTATTTCATGTTTCCACTCATTTTGGATTTTATAATTACTATTCAACATATGCGTAGAAGAGTTTCACAATTAAAATGTAATTTCTACATAGCTATATAATCATTAGTTTTGAATGGATGCATTTTCTGTTTCTGCGGGAATGTTTCTGATACCTGCTATGTGGCAGGCATTTTCTTCGGGAAGAAGCAGGAAGCTTAAAAGACTCAGAAATTAAATGAAAGGTTCATGTCTGGGAGAACAGAAACTTGGAAAAGTTTGAAGGACACTTTCCCAACAGAATAAAAAGGAAGAAGCATCTACCAGGGGAGGAGTGGCTAACTATGAAGACTATAGACAGAAGACACAAGAGTATTGAGCTGTCTGCAGCTGTGTAGAGAAATTCAGGGTTTCATGAATGTGACTTGTCACCCATGTTGGGTATGGTATTTTAGTGCTTTATCTGCTTTTGAGTCATTCCCGATGCTGCAAGTATCTTCCACACATAGTCCTATTAGCAACTCTTTTTATAAAACGTCATTGGTCCATCAAGATGTTTAATCATTACTTTGGTCAGATGAGGGGTCTATTTCTGGGATAACTGATGTGTGTGTTGCACCTCTGCAGGATGCCTTTCACATCACCGTTCCAGATGTAAGATCTACTCCCCACTTCTTCAATTAAATGCACTAAAAATGATCCCAAGTAATACATTTTAATAAAGCCTAAACATGTTTCATTTTATTTATGACAAAACTATTACTAGCATATAACAGTAAAATAGCTATTTGGTTTAACAGATGTGACACTGACTTTTTAAGATTAAAAATTAGAAGCACATTAGGGAAAATAAAATTCAAATATGTGATATGAAAACAATTTACTAGGGACCTGTTTATTGCCAGGATGAGTAGTTCTTCCTAGTTTGTCTTTGCCGTCTTGTCTAAACCAGCAATGAAACATGGTACCCATTTATTGTAAAGGCCAAAATTTTTCTGTTAATCTTTGTGAAAGTTTGATTACATAATGATTTAGATTACCAAAATACAGCATCTTTTATTCATACCCAAGCAGAGCTCTCAGTAATTCAGTTTATTATTTTAAAACACAATCGTTAATAACTTCCAGAACAGGTGTGCTTAGGTGACATTCAATTTGTTTTCACCCAGGCTTTCTCATTGAGCACTGAACTTGAGAAGAGATGTAAGCAAAACATTTTTGTTCAGTAGATGACACAGATATGTGTCTCAGGGACAAAACTGTGCTCAGTGAGAGAATATGGTCTTTTTGTCTGCAGTTGTGGGTTATACTTCCATGAATTCATCCAGTGATGGACTAAACATGCAACTCTGTTTCTTTTATTCCTTGAATCAATGTAACAAGTATTTGTATATCTTTTACTTTGTGTTAGGCATTGAAACAGTTGAGATATTTAAGGTATAACAGCAAGTAATCAAGTTGTGTTAACATCCTGTGCCATTTTACCCACAGGTTCTAGATCCAATCTCTCTTGAGTTGTAAGAGAAGCCTTCATCTGAAATAGAGTTATTACCTCTATGAAATAGCTTAAAAAGAACTGAGCTCCTGTGTCCTGCTGCCTTATATTCCTCTCTACACACAGCCATATTACTTCCTGTCTCCACCTCCCTAGTACTGGGACTAATAGTGATTAAATGTCTTTGACTCCCAAATACTGGGATCAAAGGCATGAAATCCCAAAAGTTGGATCAAAGGTGTGTGTTTGCACTGCCTGGCCTCTATGGTTAATTAGTGGCTAGCTCCACCCTCTGATCTTCAGGCAAGCTTTACTTGTCAGAACACAGCAAAAATATTAACATGATCCCGATCCTAAATCAGACCTTGAATGTCTTTATTGTAGATATAATGATGATTTGCATTTACCAAGTCCTCTTATTTAGTCCACATTCAAATGTCATTCAAACTTCTATTTTGTGAGAAGCTTATTGACAAGCTGTTTACATTAATAGAAAGCACTGAAAACTTATGATACAAGGTCGGGCTGGAGGAAGTCATTAGAGTGCCTTTGAAGTCTATGTTTTGGACCCTAATGCCATTCCTGTCTTTGGTTCCTCGCTACCTTCAGGTTAAGCTGTTTCCTCAGACAAACATTTGCTTAGAATTAATGAAACTCTTTGTTCAAGTCTGTGCTAAAATAAAACACGAAAAAATGGATTTTTAGAAGTACTATTAGTCACATAAAAATAATGAAAAGTAAAGCAATATTCATTAAATAAAAAGGAAATCACATATCTACATTAATTACTTCAATTTCAAATATAGGGAAAATTAGAGTAGATTCAAAGTAATTGTTCAGAAAAGGAAAAATAATGGCATGATGGGCATCTGACACTTGCTACTTTAATTGCAGAATGAAATGAACTCTCTATATAATGGAATCGATGGACTGAAGAGTCTAATATGATCTTTGTGATGATTTCTGCCAGAGATGTATGACCTGAATCTAGCAAGTTGATGTCATATAAGCCAAGATATAAGGATGTTCAGCAGTAAATTAAAACAATACCACCAACAACAATAGGAAGTTAAAGAAACCTGAGGTCTTTCCATAGCATAGCATCACTGTGTGATGAGTGATTTAGCCCTTGATGTGTTTGCCAAAAGATGTGTCATCACTACAACATGTCAGGTGATGAAATGGCAGGAATGTACCCTTATTAATATCTTGAATTAAAGTTTATAAAAAAGATCCACCCTACACAAAGAACTATAAACAATAGAGATAAGCTGGGATGCTAAGATGTGGCCTTCCTCAAGAAAAAATACACCAAGTGGTTGTCCAGTGACAAATGATTAACCCTGAAAACATGCATACATTAGCATTATACAGACCAAACAGGTTATATTAGAAACATACACATATGTTCATCAATAGTGAAATAAGAGGCCATGAATCTGAAGGAGAGAAGGAAGGGGCATATGGGACTGCTTGGAGAGAAAAAGGGGAATTAATAAATATTACACTTAAATCAATAATAAAAGTAAATTTAACAAACATAAAAAAATTTAAGTGTCAAAACTCTTCAGTTGCAAAATGCAAAAAAAAAAAAAAAAAAACCAAAATGACCATGAAAGAACTTCTTTGTTTTTAAAAAGTATATGTGTACAGTGAACATCAGGTTAAAAAGTCAACTGGCACATCTCAAGTTGATACACATTAGCATTTTTCACATTAGTAATCGCTATTCACTTGCAGGGTATTTATAATCTATATTCATGTCTATATTATGATAAGACTTTAGAAGACCCCAAGGACCTACTTTCAGGAGAAAACCTGTCTTTTTCTGCTCGAGATCCTGTTGTGTCATCTGATCTATATGGAGTCCTTTGGCCTCATTTAATGGAAATGGAGCACATGGATGTAGTATTTCTACTGCCTCTGCTAATTTTATGTGGCAAAATATGACTCTTTTTAACAGATAATAGTTGTTAGGTCACCTACAAAATTTCAAGTAGGAGGCAGGAACATAAAACCAAGATATTTGAAATCCCTCCCAAACTTACAATTACAGTGTTCTATAGTCAAGACTACATTAAATAAACCAGTCACTCTGGATTTTATAAATAAATAAAACCTTAAAAGTTGAAGATCACCTTTTGGAAGTGACTCAGTATCCTACTCAATGGAAGAAAATAAATAACCCTCATTTCCCCTCCAATGGAACATAAGTCAATAGGTAATAGATTTAAGACAGCAACTGAGAGACATAGCTGTATTTGAACAATTAAGCTAATAAGCACTATCTTGCACACTATTCAGAAGGCTGATTCCAAAACTCTTAAATATACAGATATAAAGTTGCAAGAAAAGAGATACCTTAATAGAGGGAGGTATTATAGGTTTAAAGAGAAAGCTGGCACTAGGGAAATGTACAGAGATCCACAAGGATGACCCAAAATAACAATGTAAGCAATAGTGAAGATGCTACCTTAAATGCCCTTCCCCTAGAATGAGATTGATGACTACCTTAAATGCCATACTAGATCCTTCATCTATTAGCTGATGGAAGCAGAATCAGAGACCTACAGCTAAACACTGATCTGAACTCCTGGAATCCAGTTGTAGACAGGGAGGAATGATGAGCAAAGGGGTCAAAACCATACTGGGAAATCCCACAGAAACAGCTGACCTGAACAAGGGGGAGCTCATGGACCCCAGTCTGACAGCTGGGGAACCAGCATAAGACTAAACCAAGTCCCCTGAATGTGAGTGTCAGATAGGCCACCTGAGCAGTCTATGGGACCTCTGACAGTGGAACCAGTATTTATCCCTAGTGTACAGATGTACTTTGGGAGCTCATTGCCAATAGAGGGCTAGCCTCTTAGCCTAGATACATGGGGATGGGCCTAGGCCCTGCCTCAAATGATGTGACAGACTTTGGTGATTTCCCATGTAAGATCTCACCCTCCCTGAGGAGTGGTTGGGGGGTGGGATGGGGGACATGGGAGGATGGAAGGAAGAGGGAACTGGGATTGATATGTAAAATAAGAGTGTTTCTAATTTAAACAAAAATTTTTTTAAACATTTCATATTATTAATTCTTTTCTTTCATTATCCCTGATTTTAGTAACTAACTATAAAACATACCAAAATGAATAATAATAGCAAGAAGAAATATTTACATTCAACTTAATATTAGAAAGAAAAGATTCAATATATTAATTTCAGAAACATATTTCATAGAAATCTTCATGTACTTGAAGATATGTTATGTGGAAAAATAATAAAGACAAATAAATTAAAATAATATAAAGAAAATTACAGCCAGTTTCTAGAAAACTAAAATATTCTAAAGTATAGAAAATATCCTGGCTATTTTTAAATCAACTGGAAATCACAAATAACAGTTTTTAAAACTAATATGAAATTTCAGATGGTAGGCAGGAACAGAGAAATATTATGTTTGAGATACCATTCAATCTTACAATTATGCAGTGTTGTGTATTCAAGAGTACAATAAAGAAGCCAGTTCATCTTGATTTCGCATATAAATATGGACATTAAACTATATAACACTAACTTGAGGGTATTGTACCATCTTGGTCATTGTTCTTCCTAAAAATAATTTCTCAGAAATAAGCTATGGCCAAAGTCTCTAATCTGAAAGTAGAATAGCAAATGATATACCCAATAGTAAACAGAAGAAGGCTGGCACACAGTGATCTGAGGGACGTCACTGGGCTTTTGATATATTGTGTTCAAGAGTTGCTTTGCTGCCCAGTGATATTAGCCTAAAGTGAACCAATTTTGCTTTTGAGATAGCATGGCCAAACCAACTTCTACAGTGCTTAAGAAGTGTGCTTCTTCAATTTCCATGTGGGAAGTGACCCTCTATAGCAGCCATTTTTAGAACATCAAAGCATGACAAATGGTATTACAACTTTAAATCACACACAGAATTTGAAGAACAAGTAAGCAGGTGTCTTCAAGCAACTTTCATTTGAAAACTAATTTCTATGGTAAACTATTTATAATGTGTATAATTTATGATTAACACACCAAATACTGACAAAATTATGGGAAACAACTATACCTTAGAAAATCAAATTATCCCTTTCATTCAATACTCTTCTACTATAACTCTCAACATCTAAATGTAAGACAACATATGAAAGATGAGAAGCATTTTATCTATTTGTGTAATAGTTTTACATTGTCTTTGGGAAAATTGAAATGTCATAATTCTGTCATAAGTAAGAATATTCCCTAGTGGTCAAGGGGCAGTGGTTGAGTTGGAAATGCAGTTCATGAAGTTAAGAATTTGTAAGGCATACACGTGTGTGTGTGTGGTCAAAAGTGAAGAAATGTACAGCTCAATTTGCAAAGAGCCTGCTGTAGAAGACCAGAGTTTGATTCATATGTGTGTGTGTGTGTGTATATATAAATATATATATATATATATATATATATATATATATATATGGAAATGTGGACACCCTGCCCTTGGTTTTAGATGCTTTACAATGATGATTTATTGTAATATACGAATCCTAACAAATGGGCATCTTCATTCTATCCAAGACATCTAGAACCATAACCCTTATAAAATTTCCTATGCCAAATCTGTATATCAAGGACTCCTATTATCTTTTATCCTGAGGTGAAAACTGCTATAAACAATATCTTTTCAGAGTCTCTGAAATCTTAGGCCCTTTTATACCCCTTCCTGCTGAAATTTTGAAATGAATTACCACTGTATAGATATGTATTGTGATGGACATCTTGTAATAAATGGAGACTTGACAGAGCTGGGTCCCTTGGCATTTGTTCAGGCATTTTACCCTCACCAGAATTCCAAAGTGAATCTGTTTAATAAGATATTGCCATTCCTAAAAATGCACTTCAATACCTCTCTGAATATACTTTACATTATAAATAGAATTAGATTTTCTTCATGTTGTCAATATCTAGTCACTCATATGATTACAATAGCCAACCATTTTTAAACAGCTAAGAATTTTTCTAGAACCAATCAAACATGCAAGATTAATTAACATATATATATATATATACATACATACATACATACATACATATATATATATATATATGATAGGATTAGAGTATACTGAGTCCTGAAGTCTTTCCCTTCCTAATGGAAGTAGTTACATCTTGAAAGGGTTCAAATTTGTTTAATCTTGTTCACTCTGACTGAAGTAAGGTGAAATCTCAAAGGAGTTTTAATTTGCAGTTCTCTGATAGCTAAGGATGGTGGCTATTTTTTTTAGTGTTTCTCAGCCATTTGGGTTTCATCTTTTGAAAACTGTCTGTTTAGTTCTACACCCTATTTTATAAGTGCTAGCCAGGATGTGGGAAAAGGGAAGTATTAACACTGTTAATATGAATCTGGTATTTTCACAAAGGACTTACCATCAACATATTAACATTGGATTAAACATAGTGTGCATGTTGCTGTTAACAACCACTTATTAAACAATGAAGTTTAAAGGCGACATAACCAAATAAGCTATATATTTTTGTTTAAATTTTTATGTTTTTGTGCTATGATCATTCTTTCCTTTAAGATATTTGCACTTTTCTTTTCCTTGTCTCTCGAGAGTTCAAAATGTGATCCTTAAAAATACATTTGTTAAAGGTATGATATGTAGTCAGATTTTTCTTTGAGCAACCAACTCACAATAAAAGGAGAGACTTATTATTAATTATGGTAGCTTGGCTTTAGCTTAGGCATGTTTCACTAGCTCTTACAACTTAAATTAACCCATTTATATTAATCTACTTTCTGCCACATGCTATTACCTCACTTTCATCTTGTGCCTCCTGTTTTTTCTCCATCTGGCTGGCGACTATGCCTTTATTTTTCCAAGAGTCCTCTCTGTCCCAGAAGTCCCACATTACCTCTTCCTGCCTACCTATTGTCCATGTAGGTCTTTAGTAAGCCAGTATATGTGACACGTATTCACACAATATATAAATATCCCATAACAATGATAGTTTTGTTTTTACTTCATGAAATTATAAATGGGCTTTCTTTTCATTATCCATACGACTGTCACAATGTGATGATCGTGGTCATGAATTTGCATCCTTGCTCTCTACTAGCCTCATGTTATCCTAGATGATTTAGATTCACTAGGACAACTATAGTTAATTCAGGTAGTCATGCCAATATTTGAGAAATACTTGGCAGGATTTTTTTGTTATTGTACAGGAACAAAAGAATAGGAAGGCTTAACAGTCCACCACCTATGGCCGGGAAAACTTACATAAAAGCTAAAGTTACATTGTAAACCAGCAATGGATGACTGGCCCTACCTAGGGCAGTTTTTCATTTATCTCGTTCTTCCCTCTTTTCATCATTAGGTATGCACCCATTCCCATGTTCAACAGGAGATGCAAGAACCACTTTTAGCATCTCAGTAAACAGTATGATCCTCTCATTTCTTCACCTGTCATTAAATTACACTATTAAATTACTCTGAACAGAGCATAATTTTCTTACCTAGGGTGTTGTCAAGAAAACTCTTGTGATAGATTAGGAATTAGTTTGAGTGACAAGTTGACAATAATGCAGTCCTTGTTCAAGAGCATCGTGTTTAGTGCATGAGTAAATCACAATAAATTTGAAATATCCTTCTGTCCTCCTCCCATCATCTGCCAAATGTTCCTGAAGGCATAATCACTCACTAACCTATTGCTTAGGCAGTGACATGTAATTAAAATGGCATCGTAGAAATAGGATGTGAATGTGTTAATTCCCATCAGAGAATATTATCTTGTAAAATATTGTAGGGCACTTCTTTGGTTTGTTTTAAATTTGCATCAAGCTTGATAACCTTGTGTTTACTAAAGAATTCAGCTTTTTGTTAAATTAGTTTAAGTAAGTGTGCTTTCTATATGTATTTCATTTTGCATTAAATACACAAAACATTTTTGAATGTCCACTCATTATTAAGCAGTATTTACAAAACTTTGGCCCTAACATGCTGTCAGTAATGATTATCTTTGGAAAGAGAGGCTTCCTTTTCTTCGTGTTTACTATCTATTTTGTGTGTATGACATTGCATATGTACACAGTCAGGCCTCTCTTACCATCAGGTTCACAGGACTGACTTTCAGGAAGCACCATCTAAAGCTCCTAAGCAGTCTCAATCCTTAAATGGCTTTTCAATATGTGTTTCTTACCTCCAAGTTTTTATGAGAATTTTTGCATTTCTTTAATACCTGTATCTTTAAAAAGACAACCTTTGAAAAATATGTAAGCCTTGAATTTCAGCAGATGCCTGTTAAAACACTTCAAGGGGAGCAAAAATGAGAGCATGTTTACTAGTCACTTTATATTTTAGTGTCTGACAAAACTAAGAACTAATCCATGTGAATTACTACATAATAATGTTGCTAGGAATAGGCTTTAGGCAGGTATAAAATTGTTGTCTTTTCAAAAAATATTATACTGGGAAAATCACCTAGGTATACTCTCTGACTGCTGTTTGAGACTTATTCCACTTGAAGTTCTGGTCACTTTTAACTGAGTGACAAATTACCTTCAGTTCACCTATCATCTTGACGTATTTAGGATGTTTATGTCTTGTAGGTAGATACCATTAACACAATGATTTAAAAGAGCCAAGAGGAATTACACATCCCTGGGTCAAAAGCAAGAGCAAGACCAGAAGACAGAGTTCATTCAACTTTACCAGGTGGTATCACTAGCAAAGCCAACATCTTCCTACGAAGCAGACAAAATAATTTTTCTATTCTCCCAGGAGTGGTACTCAGTTTTCAGTCTTATCAAGCTATCTCAGGACTATATGTTGAATTATTTAATAGCTTGTAGAGAGGGAGTTTTTAATTCTTTCTTAGTTATAAAAATTGTATTTTTGGCAGGGAATGTTAGTATCTTCAATCCACTATATCACTATTGCATTTAAGGAAATAAGACACATAAAAATTAATACCAATTTTTGTTGTGTTATCCATATTAGCATTGAGAATCAAAAGAGTTTTGGTCTATTTAAATGATAAGTTACGTGCTTGATCCATTTGTATCTTTGCTGTGGATATTGCTGGGTGGATATTCCAGTAATTAATTAATAAATAATTAATATTAAATATTCTCTATTTTTATATTCATATCCCCTTTCAAGACTCTGACATCAGTAGTGCTTTCAATTGCTTAAATTGATAACTTTTTCCCCCTGGCCTTATACATTTTATTCCCTTGACCAAAAAAAAGGAAAGTTCAATCTTATTTTTTCTTGTAACCTGGGCTCAGTTCTCAAGGCCTGCTGAAGAAAGAGGTCCTCCACCCAGCGCCCTGGAGAACTGAAGAGAATGTCCCATTTATTTGTCTGTACAAGCATCTCTGACTCTGGAATGGAAACTAATTAGTATGAAGGATTAAGTCACATACATCTTCATATTTCCAGGGTTTGATCTTTTTATGCTAAGAAGTAAACAATCAATAAACTATTAATTTATGTTGAGTTTATCCATACCGTGCAATACAGTTTGTTTGTATTGGTTTGGCTCGTAGTGAAGAGATAGCTATAGTGATTGTCTTCTTTCAGACTATGAAGCATTGTTTTAATGTTATGTAAACTTAGCCTGAACTTCAATTTACCTCTCAGAGAGAAGAAAACAAAAACTGTAATCAATCAGGAAAGACTATGCCTCTAATTTTTCTAATAGTCTGTGCACATTTCTATAAGTTAACCATTTGTATATCTACCAGGGCTGTAATGACACATTCACAGCTTAAATAGCTTGGCCTGCTTTAAGAACTAGTTTAAACAAAGACACAGGAGAATAAAATAGATGTTTATTTTCACTATTTTTATTCTGAAACTTGATAGGAATACAAGAAAGAGTAAAGATTTTTGGAAAACCTTGCATTTGGTATAATCAATAGTAGAATAGTATTTTTATAAATGACAAATAACTCGACAATTCTACTTCTGCAGCTTTCTTGGCCTGAAACCAATTCTAAACTTGATAATAATGCTGTAGATACAAAATAGTAATATGTTCTTTTAGAATGGTACATATTTAAATCTGAGGAAAAAATAATAGTCAGGAGAGCAGATAAAATCATATTAATAGTTTTACCCAAATTTTTCAGAATGTTACTTAAATTTCTCCAAATGAGTACCTTAAATAAATTTATTTTTATTTAAGAGTGATGTCAAGGTAGCAATACTTCTTTGGGATATCAGTCACTATATATGGTAGATAAGTGTGCATGGAAAATACATGAAGTTAGAAAAATTGTGACCCAAAGCAATGTAGAAGATAATCTGAAATGCTTCCCTTTAATAATAGTGTAGCCACACACTATCTCCAGAGTATGGACTGTCCTGATACATACAGAATATAAGGGTAAAAGTGATGATTGACTGCAAGATCACAATAGGCTTTACAGGGGTGTGTTTTTGCTTCTCAGAATATTCCCTCAGGAAGAAACCAGATAGACCTGTGTAGGAAGTTCTACTTGCCTGGTGAGGCCTTTTGTCTGTCAGGTGGAGAGGTTGTATGGAGAAGGGTATGTGATTACTCCAGTCTTGTTAATTCTCTTGTCACAAGGCTGAAACGAATGATTTGAAAAGCCACTGGGAATGTTCATTTCAGAGTATACAGATGACTAGGACTAGGACATTTATTGAACAACCAGAAGCAACACTACAGAATTCTCTATGCATTTCCAGTAGGTTTTAGAAGACGGCGTGTATTTCTCCAATCTTAGTGAACCAGATGCAAGCCACTCTTTCTGGGCTCCACCAAAACCAAGACTCCTAACATGGAAGGCTAACAAAATTGTTTCTTCAGATCATTGAGCTTAAGTTGTTTAAGTACAAACTGTACTTAGTACAAGAAAAAAGAAAGAAAAAAAAACCTGACTAATTTGAGACCAAGAGTATATATTAAGGTTCAGGCTAGTCTCAGAAAGACAGGGAGACATTGTCTCAGAAAGCTTAAAAACATAATGTCAATAATTATTTTGTAATGCAACACTCCACATATCTTTCTGGCCACAGAGAAATGATGTTATATTACTGTAAAGTACATATGCTGCGTGTATTGAGAGGCTTTGAGGACACCTGAACTATGGCAGGTGACTTGCATAATTCAATCAAGGCCTGTCCTCACCTGTGTAAATGATTAGTGATCCCTGAAACTCAACTTGTCCCAGCAGGATTCACTTGAACTACAAACATATTCCACCACTGTGGAGAACAACAATACCAAAAGATCCTAATAATAATTGAGACTAAAAAGAAGATTTGAAGAATGATATAAAGATACGTGGATATACACATTTAAAACATTTCGAAAATACACACTCCAGATGTTTCTAAGTCCTTCATTTTTAATATAAAAATATAGTATAAATGTACAGTCTGTATCATCTACAGTGTGGGAATAGAGTTCTTTATACATGTTTATATATAGAAAGGATATAGAAAAGGATGGAAGGTATTTTAGTGGTTCTCTGTCACTATGATAAAATAGTCATAGCAACAGCGAGAGAAAACATTTTATTTATCTTATAAATTATAATGAAAGGAAGCCAAGAAAAGAACTCAAGGCTGGAACCTGGATTCAGAAACCATAAAGGAACAATGCATGCTGTGCCCCTTCACCTGGCTTGGTTTTCTATCATCTTTATACAATCCAGAGCCAGCTGACCAGAAAAGACAGTGCACACAGTAGGTACACCCTTTTCCATCAGTGAGTAATCAAGAAAATTCTCCATAGGCATACCTATGAGCCAATATGGAGACAATTTATCAACTCAAATTCTTTACAGACACCCTCATGACAAGTTGACAACCAACATATGTGGCCTCATTAAGTAGTTGTATAAACTTAAATTAACCATTTGTTAATTTTGTTTTCTCTGAAAATGCCAAAGTCATTCCTATACATACAAGTAGCCTACTTTTGTATCCAGTTAGGAACAATATAGCCTATCGCTCTAACACAGACATCCTAAATAGCTAGTTTTTCTGAACATTTAGAAGCATATGAAAAATTGTCAATGATGAAAATAAAATTTCACATATTCTCACAACAAAAACTTACTAACAACTTTGTGTTTATGAGGTACCTTGACAAGAAGTGAGAAAGGAGACACAAGCAAGCACTAGCATCTCCGATGGTGTGTACAGTCTACACTAAGATTCAGAAAATTGTGACAAAAAAACAAAAAATATATGCAACAGAAGTGAGGGAAACCTTCTTAAGGATATGAATTTACAACTGAGTGGTAAGCAGACACATTCCATCCTCAGTCCACCAGGGGCATATGGCTAGCTCTGGCCAAAAACAGTGTTGAAGCCCAACACAAAATCATGAAAAACAATCAAAATATTATGAGAATGTTTTACTACTTGAGAATTTCACATGTGCATATGTGTTTTGTTCAAACCCGCATGTCCTTTCCTCAAATTCCTACTCTTTTCACTCCCAACTTCATGTGATCAGTTTTGAGCTCCTTGATCTGGTGCAGATCTTTTGCAATCACAGACTCTCTGAGTTCATCTGTGCAAAGACCCTTATGTCCAGAAAGTTCTGCTTCATTCTAGACATCTGACACCTCTTGCCATGCAATCATTCTCCTATTTGTTTTCCACAAGTTCCCTCATACTTGATGGCAGGGGTGTAAAATACGAATGTCCTATTTTCAGCATATAAATCTATCATCTCTTATTCTCAGCACACTGATTAATTGTGGACTTCTGTATTAATCGCCATCCACTGCCAAAGAACTTTCTCCAAGAAGGGTTGAGAAATACACCAATCTTTAGATACAAAGAAAAGAACTTAGACAGCAGTTTAATACAGTGTCCACTTAGCAGAATGACACTGTGAGGTTTGCTTCTATGGCCTATAACATAACCTGACACGTATATTGGGCTGAGTTATTGAAAGCGGGCATGAGTTCTGTCTTGTGATTACTCTTTGTATTTTTTATTTGGGGGGAAAGATTTTATTGTGTGTTTCTCAATTCTGAACATTGTAGATAAACTTGTGTGATAATGTCAAAAAAAATGGACATTTCTGTATGTGTGGGAAAGAGTGCTTATACAGAAGTGAGGAAGAACACAGTGTCCTATATAGACAGGAACTGTGGAAAACAAATGCATGGGAAAGAGCTCAGACCTGAGGAGGTACAGATTTGTGGGTATAGTAATGTGGAATCAGGAGTTACTATATGAGAGACATGTGTAACAGAAACTCCTGAGAGCTGCTACTAGAAAACACAGAAATAAGTAGATTGATAGAAGACTTAGAAAGTAAGCTCATATGTATATTGCCATCTTTTCTTGAGTTTTGTTTCATTCAGGGTTTATCACATACAGTGAACATACATGGATCTCCCGGCTAACTTGGGCTCTTTTCATACCCATTTGGATGTTGGGGAATGCAAGATCACATTCTCTTTCTATAGTTTCAATTGTCACAAAAAATAATAACTCCCAAACACATATGCCAAGCCTGGACAATTACTCCAAGTTTAAGATAACTTGTTTTATTTCTAAAATGAAAAGATCTAACAGTATGTGTGCATGCTCGCATACACATCACCAATGGAGGAATGTGGCTCATGAAACTAATTACACCTGACTCTGAATTTTGTAGTTGTTCAAGTTTGAAGTCTTTGCCCTAGTTCACCAAATAGATATTTCCACTTCAGGTGATCTTTTTGGCTTAGAAAATGGAAATTGTCAGAAGATCTTCAATTTAACTAAAATTACAGCTAGGCAGAGTTAGGAGTCGAGCATCATGCTGTTGAGCTAACACACATTATGCAGCTCCACCTGAGATTTTTCAGAGTATTTCCACCCATCTACCCACAATATACCAGTTGGTCTTGTCCTTTCATTTTCCCATTATTAAAAAATCTTTCTTATCACTCATCCTGAAAATTCCAATAAAACACTGGTTTCCTTGTTATGCTAGTTTCCATCTAACACTAAAATGATATTTAAAGTTGTAACCAGTACTGCTTTGGTTAATTTAGAGCATAAAGAGACAAGAATGTATTTAAAGGGGCCATATTTGAAATCTTAAGTTCTATTTATTGTAGACCACAATACAACATCCACTCGACTCTCCCTGCTGTGAATATTCCCTAAACGTGTTGCATACTGAACTATACTTTGCCTGCATAAATATCAATAGTTTCTTTAGGGATCTTGGCAATTCTCTGAAGATAGAAGCAGGTAGTCTTCTTTGTCTCAAAAACTTGTGGTCCCATGAAGCCAATTTCTATAGCTATTCACTGTCAAAGACACAGGTAGACACAGGTAGAAGAACTAGGAATGTCAAGGATCATTTCTGATTGAAAAAAACATCCTCTGTGATTCACACACCTGCTTAGCCAAACAAACTTCTATTCAGAATTCAAAGAAATGAATTCAGAATACTTGGAAGACAGCCTTTGAAGGCTATTTAGCTAATTTCCCAAGATAATAGCAGGCATTGTATCATGGGTTTTTTTGGTCCTTTACATAGAAGCATAAAACGTGTTTTTAGGTCTAGGGTTTTTTCTTTTAATAGGAAAGAGGGTTAAATGAAAAGTTACTGTCTTTCTTTTTTGCTGAAAGAAAAAAATGATACAAGCTTTTAATTTTCTTTCATGAAATGGAAGCATTTCAAAATACAAAATACTTTGTAGGATAATAGGAAGGAAATGAACAGAGGCCTTAAACTGCTATTTCATTTTGTGTTGACACATCCACAATAGAACATGGCATTCAGTATTTCTTACAATGGTAAAACAGAGAATACAGTGGTAATGAACAGTGCTTAACACAGTTTGTCTCATTTTTCAAGACATAAATGTCCTGTACAATGAGTTCAAAGAAATAAGATTTTGTAAAAAGAGAGATGGAAGGTAAAAAACGGGCATAAACTGTGACCCGTCAAGTATCTATATCTGTAAGGAAGACAAAAGCAAAAGAGGAACAATAAATAAATCCAAATTAAGTTGATTGGAAAGAAGCCTGTCTATGAGTTTAAAAATATTTTGAACAAGTATTGCATTGTGAATTATCTAGATAGCAATAACCTGCAATCAGATTTAAAACAAACATAAAATAGAAAAGTAATAATGAGTAAGAAAATTGGAAGAGAGTGTACATTTGGGGAAATTTACTCAACATAGGAATTACCATGTGTATTTTATGAATAGCCTAAATTCCCAAGCTCACATATATTAATTTTAAGAGTAGGTATTTTTGCATTTTCCTTAAATATTAAAATATATTTTGTATCTTTTTCTGTGCAGAAGACCTTTCAGTTTCCAGGAGCTCAGTCAGCAGCCTCAGTCTTTCATTATGGCTGGTTACCCTACAAATGTCAGTTTGATGAAAATAAGATAGTAGGCTCAGGGCTATTCATGTGTTACCTATGACAGTATGAACCAGACAAATCGGAGATTGATGTGAATGCAAAAATAAAATTTCTTCCCACAGTGTTAGCTCATATGTTAATCATGGCTGCAAATATCAACAAGAAAAATGGTCTTTTGAGGACGGGGCAGTTCTGTTAGTAACAAAAGAATGAGTTGTCAGAATCAATGTTACTAGGGTTCTAGAAGAAAGGAATCAGAGGATCTGTGTGGTGGTGAGTGCGGGTGCAACCAGGAAGGCGCTGAAGAAAATATCCACTGGAATTCTACCTAAGCAATATTCTATTCTCAGGTGCTAATCTACTCACAGCAATTCTTCTCTTCAAGATATTTCTAAGTGTTACAACATCTGTTTTCAGTTTGAAGATACAAAATTAGATCTGAGAAAGGTTCACTTTTCCATTCTACACACACACAAACACACACACACACACACACACACACCCCATAAATTATCATGTTTATGCTCATCTTAAAATGTCTTTGCTAAAATACATTTTAATATTGAATGATAGTAAAAAATATATAATCAGCAATAAAAATTATAGTGGGCCAGTTGCCCATCTCTTATAAGCAAATCGTATTTACTTTTCATGATCTTATTCATCGATGAGTAATCTGCTTCTCTTTTTGACTATTGGTTGCCATTACATTGTAGAAAAGAAACAACTTTATAAGAAAAGTCAGTCAATTCATTCATAACTCATATATGAGAATGGGTGACAAGATAATAAACCAAATATCCAAAGCCTTTATGTCAGATACTGTGAAGAGCAAGCATGTAAGAAAAACAAAAAATCTAGTACCTGTTGGAAACAGAAGCAAATACCCACAATTAAACACTGAGCTGAACTGGAATCCAGACGCAGAGGGAGGACAAGACCAGGCTGCAGAAACACATAGAGACAATGGACCTGATCAAAGAGGATCTAACACCCCCCCCCCAGACTGATAGCTGGGAAACCAACATGGGACTGACTCACACCCCATGAACATGGGTCTCAGCCAGAAGGACTGAGCAGTCTAAGGGACCTCAGACAGTGGAACCAGAATGTACAAAAGGACCTTGTGGACACATTCTCCATGGAGGAATACTCCCTTAATCTAGAGACAGGAGAGAAGTCCTAGTCTCTACTTCAAATGACTTGACAGTTTTTAATTTTAACCAAAATACTTATGAAAGTTAGTAACCTCAAAAAGTTGAAAGAATTCATTAAATTTTCTTAAAAGAAGCTTATTTGATTTTTGGTTACTCAATTCAATTATAAAGCACCATTTTTTAGCAACATCATCTAGCAAGCATTTAATTTTTTGAACTATTCAAACACAAACCAAAATGACAAGATAGCTGACTCAGCCGGTCCATATATTAAAAACAACCTTATATAAGATAAACTTCTGTAATGTCTCCATTGATCTAGCATTAGCTCATCAAATGTCCTTTCTCAAAGAAATCAAGCTCTCTCCATTTACCTAGGTTGAAAACTGAAAATGTTTCCTTGGCATCCCTTTTTAATGACTATAGTAAATCTGTAATAGCAGCCAGAGAAAATCATGAATTGAGTATCCTGTACTATTTCAAGATTCAGTTTTGCCCTCACCTATGTATACTTGTCTGATTTTTTCCTAGTGTTTTCGAAAAGGTTTCACTTTAAGTACCAGCAAACTGAAATCAAAAGACCTATAGTGAAATTCAGACACTTGTATAAATGTAGAAGCTCTCCTAGGACTGGCACAATGTTCAAAATCATGCTCATAGGCTAGACTAAGCCTATAATTTTTTTGTAACTAGTTGCTATGGGATTTAGCAATCCTCTCAAGAAATAACATAGGTGGCATCATTTTTATCATAGTTGAACACAATGCATATTGCACTTCACCAGAGGGAATATGGAGTTGAACGTTTTGTTATGTGTATTCTCCCTTGCATCTTTGTTCCTATTTCTTTGCTGTTATGTTACCTCTTGTAGAGAGGGCAATCCTCATTATAGATAAGGACAGGGTTAGGTAGGTGGCTTTGTTCTCTTTATACAAGGCACAGTTTCCACATGGTATTCTTCTAGCACATTGTTTTTAAAATTCTACAGTGAACACATATTCTCAATTGGATGGTGCAGATATATATTGAAAATACTCTTCTGTAACCATAGATATTAAATGATGTTTAATTGTTAAAAAAACCCACTTGGACAAAAGAAAATATACATAAAAAATTATAAGTAGCTTACAGAAAATATTGTCTATGTCAAAGAGGAAAAAGGAGAGTACAGTCATGGGGATTTTATCTTAAAACAACTGAAGATCACAGAAAGATAAATCCACAGATTCCTTCACATAGAAAATACTCGATGCAAATAATTTTATTAGCTTATCTAAGAAAACATTTGTAGAGGCATAGAAAATCAGTAAAGGAAAGGGGAAACAACCATATATCACATTCACTATATTGCACCACTTTGGCCCCCTGCAGCTTAATCCTAATAGTTAAGAACACAGATTCCTGTTGTGGCCCATACTGAGATGAATTAGTATACTAGCTGTGTTTGATTGTTGTTTGAATTCTGTTGTAAAGAAGAATAATTTCTTGTTATTTATAGCTCAAGTAGAAGGGAAGCACGTGTTCACAAATAAACTTCAGGCAGTGAGATATGGAAACCATCAATTGAATAACAGAGCATCAGTGAAATTATATGGAGCTAGAAAACATAAACAAAGCAACAACTGCAAATTGTCCTGAGCTGATCATGAAGATCCCACCCTAAGTTTCCACTAGGGTCTCATATGCAAAGGTAGATACCAACATCTATGGAAGAACTTGTGTTATGAAATCTACAAATCTCCTAATAAACCATTTACCTCTTCTTTCTTTCTTCCCTTTCTTCTTTATCTTTCTTTCATTCATTCTTTCTTTCTCCCTCTTTCTTTTACTCTTTGAAAATAATAAAAGAAAATACTACAGTACTATTTGTTATGTGCTATAAGAGATAAAATCAATAGGTATCGATCTTATATTCCCAAAACTTATTCTAGAAACTGTGAAGTTTAATAAAATGGTTACCTTGGCTCATCTGTGGATGTCTCAGGTAATGTGGCTGCATCTGGTGACAGTATTTATGCTAGTACAGGCCCAAAATGGTAAAGACTATGGCATAGGAAGAGACAAGAAATATACACACATACATCTGATCTCTCTACTTTCAGTTATAAAGTCAATACCAATCATGAAGTTTCTTCCTTCTGTGAGTTTTCTGATTCTAATTACCACTGAAAGATCTCACATATACAAAGAACAAAGTATCCATTCCTTTAAGGCCTCACAATAAGAATCAAATTATAACAGATAAACACTTTATGGCCCATTCAAATATTTGGAAATGACATGTTAGAATAGTTTTTTTTTTTTATTTTCATTTAGAAATATACTTTAATCACTTAATGCCTTGTCTATTCTTTGAAAATTTCATACATGTATTTAGTATCTCCAGATTAGATCTATCCTTCCATTCCTTCTCAAATTCCTCCCAAAATCTTGGATCATCCCCCCCTTTTCATGCCTCCCATTATCTATTTTTTTCTCATTGATTTATCAAGAAAAGAGCTTTTGAACTATCCCAGAAAAAAGAGAGCATAATGACTGAGATAGCATGATAGCAAACAGCCCCGGCAAACAAAGAGATCACATTTTAACCAAACAAAACACCAGGGTCTATTTATTTATATTTATTAGTCCACAGAGTGCAGCTATTGCCACCCAAGTACACTTAGATGTGGATTCATTCACTGAGATATGGAGAATCTACCAATGTCCACATCCTCAAAGAAAAGCCACTCTCCACTTTCCAGAAATCATCAACTTCCTAGGGTTACTCAGGTATTGTTGGAGACTTAGAAGTCTCCCCATCCCCCACAATACAAATAAGAAGTTTCTTCAATTAATTCTTTTAACTTTTTTACATTATAATTACATTGTTTCCTCTTCACTTTCCCTCTCAAATACTATATACATGTATGTATAAGCATATACATACATATTGCTGAATGTGTAGGTATAACTTGCTCAGTCTGTACAGTATCATTTCCATGTGTGTTCAGGGCTGACAATTTGGTATTGGATAACCAGTCAGTGTGGTCTTCCCCGAGAAGACTAGTTCTCCTGCTCTTGGCATTGCTTAGTTCCCTATAGTCATTTGTGTAGAACTGAGATCTGCCAAGCTTTACCCCATCCAAGCAGAAAGTATTTTTAATTTTAATTATACAATTGTAATTTTATAATTGTTTTGCCAGTGACTCAGACATATTACTAAATAGCTCTCACAATTAAATTAACCCATTTTTATTATTCTATATATCAACATGAGATTTGAGGGTTGTTTCCTCACATCTTTCTCCCCTGGTGGCTACATGACATTCTCTCCATAACTCTATTTAAATTTATTGCTTGACTTGATTCCTCATAGCCATTGGCCAAATCAGCGGTCTTTCTCTCCCCCACACACAATATGATTTAAAAAAAAAAAAATCTTTTCTCATTTTACATACCAATCCCACTCCCTGCCTTCCTCCTGCTCTACTCACCTTCCTCCCACCCCATCCCATTCACTCCAGACAGGGCAAGACTTCCCATGGAGTGCCGATGAAGTCTAACAAATCTCTTTTTGAGGCAGGATCAAGGCCCTGCCCCCTATTTCTCCTATTTCTAGTCTGAGCAAGGTATTCCTCCAAAGATAATGTGCTCCAAAAAGCCAGTTCGAGCACTAGCGATAAATCCTGGTCCTGCTGCCAGTGGCCTCACAGACTGCCCAAGTCATATAACTGTCACTCACATTCAGAAAGCCCAGTTCAGTCGCATGTGGTTTTCCCAGCTGTCAGTCCAGAGTCAGTGAGCTCCCACTAGCTCAGGTCAGCTGTCTCGGTGGGTATCCCCAAATTGGTCTTGACCCCTTTGCTCATATTACTACTCATCCCTCTCTTCGACTGGACTCTGGGAGCTTGTCCCAGTGCTTAGCATGAATCTCCGTATCTTCCTCTATCAGTTTCAACTGGCTCTATGTTGTCATGTTGTGCAAATAATGCAGCAACCATCTTCATATTCCATTGTGTCTGTACTGCATTTCCACTATCTTACTGTTGATAGACATCTCTGTTTATTTCGTTCCCTAAGTTGTGAATAGAGGCTAAATGAACTGAATAGGCAAGAATCTCTACAATAAGAAATAGTTTTTTGGGACGTGCCTAGGGGTAGTATATCAGATCATATGAGATATAGATCATATGGTATCCCTATTCCTCATTATTGAGAAATTTCTAGACTGAGTTCTGAAGTAGCTTCACTAGACTACCCATTTAAAAATAGTGCTTAAGTGATCTCTTTTCAGCATATGCAGACAAGAATTTGTTGTCATGTGTATTCTGCATGATGACCATTCTGATTTGAATGGAATGAAATTTTAAAATGGTGTAACTATCACTGCTTTTAATGTATAGTATTCCCATTCTCTTACATAGCCAATCCTATAATTTTGTGGTTTGCTTTCTTGGTGATTAGTATTTTTTGGAGGGGGGCTTCACATTTATAATTCCACACAGCTTCCAACAAAATAATATAAAAGATATTCCTTTCTGGCTGCCCTATACTCATCAGTGTTAGGGTGATTGCTTAGTAGGCACAAGACAAATTTCCATACTCAGTATTACTACTATAACCTCAATAACCTCAAAAGATATAACTTATATACATTAAATTTCCTTAGCTGTTTGATAATTCCATCAGAAATTGTCTGTACATAAAGTCTAGATGAAGCTCAAAAATGAAGTCAGATAAGTTCTTCCTTGGGGTATCCTTCTGCTAATTATCTAGGAGTTGAGGGACAAAGGACTGTGGAAAATAGGAAGAGTCAATACAAAGGAGATACTCTGACTGCTCTCATCCTGTAAGCTGGATTCAAGACAACATGATAAACAATACCTAGTGCTTGTAAAGAACTGGGGGCTATTTTGGAAGTTTACCATTAATTGCTATGGAGATACATGATATAAAATGGGATAACTTAAATAGGTGACCTACCTTTAAAGGTCTTTTTGGAAATTAATAAATTGATAATTTATTAATTTTACATTCTGATGTCAATTTCCCCTACCTTCTCTCCTCCAAGCCCCTACCCCCACATCTCCTCTGCCAACTCCCACATCTACTCCTCCTAAGTTTCTATTCAGAAAAGGGCAGTCCTATCATGGATATCAGCCAAATAGACAGAACTAGACAAAACTGTCCTGAGTGAGGTAACAAAATCAGTCATGCTGTATGTCACACCTCAGGATATGAGCTCTCTGCACGCCATAAACCCCTCAGATAACATTGTGTTGTTTCAGGGAAAAGCAACAAATCTTCATAACCATCATATAACTTACTTAAATACTCACTTTTAATGATAAAGAAACTAATATATTGAATTCCAAATAACCAATAAATGAAAATCATTGGTAGAAGCAGAGCAATTCCTAAAGTGGCTTCCGTCGAGTTAAGTGTTAAATTAAAAAAAAAAAAAAAAAAAAACTTTCAAGTTTTGGTTTAAATTACTGTCTTGCCAATTATTTGAATCTATGATGTTATATTAATAAGTATCCAAACTCCACAATCATATTAAAACACATACAAGATATTTTTCAAAAATTTGAAAATTGCCTCTAGACCATTATCTGAAATAACTAAAACCTTAAACAAAGAAACCTACAATCCACAGACAAGCAACAAGGACAGCTCAAAACAGGATACATGGATCTCCCTGGGAGTGAAGTGGAATAGATTTTATGGGTGGACTGGGTGGGGGTGAGCATGGGAACAGGAGAGGTCATCAGGGAGATGACTGGAATAGAGGGGCATTTAGGGAGCTCGGTGGAAAATAGAGCAGTGGAGACTTCCTGGAACATATAAGGGTTCCCTCGAAATGACTCCTAGTATGGAGGATATGGAGCCTGAACTGGCCATATCCTGTAGCCAGGCAAGGCTTCCAGTGATGGGACTGGGACACCAACCCAGCCACAAAACCTTTGACCTACAATTATACTGCCTCAAAGACATACTGGAGTAATGATGAGCTCAGGCCTTGTGGAAGGGCTCCACCAATGACTGTTCTAACTTGAGACCCATGCCTGGCACTGCCTGGATAACCAAGACCTGGAGATGGAATAGTACAGAGACCTAGGATACAACCAAACACCACTGACCAGGAAAAAAAAAAGGCAATGTAATGATTCCTAATAATATTCTGCTACACTCAATAGAGTGTTGCCTAGCCCAGTCTTCATCAGAAGACCACATCCAGCTATCCAGCTGCCTAACATTAGGCAGAGCTTGGGGAGCCTGGTGGAAGAGGCGGAGGAAGGATCATGGGAGCCAAAGGGGTCGAGGACACCAGGAAAACTCAGCAGGGACTAACAGAGACTGACATGGCAGTCAGAGAGCCTGCAGGGGTCTGTACCGGGTCCTCTGCACACATGCTGCGGTTGTTTAGCTTGGGGTTTTTGTGGGACTCCTAACAATGGGAGTGGGGTATCTCTAACTCTCTTACCTGCCATCAGGATCATTTCCTCCTACTGGATTGCCTCCTCTGGCCTTGATGTGGAGCTTGTACCTCATCTTGTTGTATCTTGCTATGCCATGTTTGCTTGATGTCACCTGGAGGCCTGGTCTTTTCTGAAGGGAAAGGAGGAGCAGTGGATCTGGGGAGAGGGGAGGTGTGGGGGACAAGAAGGAGTGGATAGAGGGAAGGTTGTGGTCTTGATGTATTCTATGAGATCAGAACAAATAAAAAGAAAAAAGAGAACCTTTTCAAAACCAATGAATATTTGAAATAATTTATATATTAATAAGTATATTTTCTCTGCTGTTAAAAAAAAGAAACCTGTAAAAGTGTAAGCAAGTTTTGGATGGGCAAAAAATAAAGTGTTCTCCCTCGCAAAATTTAAGTGACAGAACTATCAGTAGCAGCCACAGCCAGAAACGGAACTCAGATTTCTTACATTAACTACTGCAGTTAGTTTCAGGCCAAGTATATAGGATTCAGTTTCTGTTTCCTGAAAATTCTGTTGGAAAGATCAAGCATTGTCCTCTCCTTTGGAGTAAGGTATAGATAGCATGAAATCCCTAGTTCCCAGCTTCCTATTCTAATACATTAACATTTCACTCAATTCCGGTTGCAGGGTGCAGATCCTGGCTGTTCTATTCTTATGTCACTGATATAAAACTTTGAACAATAAAATGCCGAGTCATTATTTTTTTCGTTCACAATTTCAATTCTCAGATGTCCAAAGAATTGCTTATTTCTATTTTTGAGTAAGGAAATAATAGGTGTGAGCAGTGATACACAGTTCTTTCCCTTTGAATGGTCTCCAATAGACATTTCAAAGCTTAACTGAGCTAAATTCAATACAGTAAATTACCTTCAGTGCTGAGTGGGGTAAAATGAAACAATGTAAGCACCAACCCATTACCCATTACTATAAATGATTTTGAGTTGAAGGATGTTTGGGGTATATCGAGAGAAAGAGGAGATGAGTTTATCGTAATTATTAAAATCAGCATCTCAGTCTTAAGAGTTCAGTAAAAATGCAGAATCTATTGATGAGACTTACTAAAGCAGAAATTGTGTGATATCAGAATATAAACTATAAATGTCAAACACATTGGGTCTTATTAAATTTTATATTGCATTTCAATAGTTTCAATTTTCAGTGTTTTCTAGTGCAATTTAGAGACAGCATATAAGCCTTGTATTACTCCACATAGTGTTATGTAACTTGACCCATTCTCCCAATTAAAGAAAAATCCCCAGGTTATTCTAAGCTTTTTTTAAAATAATCAAGAAGAATTTAATAATAGTAGTATACTAATGTGCTCAGGAAACACAGGAAACCTAATTAATTTTTTTCATAACCAGAATTCCTTAATGCTTGCTAGATCTTATCCTTTTATTTCTTTTAGTAATAAACTTTATCACACTAAGTTCACTTATAGTTTCCAGCTCTTTTGTAGCATTTCTGATTGATTTCTTAGGTCAGATTTGCAAATTCCTTCTTTGACCACTTAATTGTAACTATTACACTGGGGAGTTCAATCACATTGACTTAAAAATGTAAGAACAAGACAAAAGAGAAGAGGAAGAATAGAAGTTGTATGTGTAAAGTCTAAAATAAGGCACTGATTATTTCCTAATGAGGAGTGGGAATTTATACAGACATGAAGAAAAAAAAACAGAAAAGGAAGAGAAGAAAGGATGGAGGAAGGAAGGGAGGGAGGGAAAGAAAAATAGATGTAGAAGAAAGAAAAAAAATGACCTTGAGTCAAAGATATTAAAGTCATCAAAGAAACAGACTCTCCTTTCATCATTAAGATTTTGTTGAATTTGATATTTTACGTTTTCAGGTATCTAAAATTTAGTGTGAAGATCAGAAAATTCTATAAAGTCTTTGCTTGAGAAGCTTGTTCTACAAAATGTGTAACTTTCAAATTTCAGAAGTTTTCTAATCAGCTTTTTGCCTAAATGGCATTCTAAATTTGCAAAACTAAGGGAAAATTTTTCAGTGCATGGCTCACAATGGCAATCTAAAACTCCCCTTCCCATATTTAATAAAAAGGCATGGTCTTCAAGGATTACAGACACAGCAAGTCTCTGGAAGTTTACATGAGTTGCAATGTATATTTATCTTTATGTATGTAACATCTTTATAATAGTGAAAATAACTTTTCCAAAATACGTTTTTTTCATTGATGTGCCCCACAGTAGGAAAAGAATTCCAGATTTACTGCAGTGAAAGGTGTTTCTAATTGGTAACCTCCACTAGAACATATATTCTGAGTCTATTCCTACCCAATAATCAATTTTGTGTGAATTACTAAAGAGCACTCTTTCCTGTGAGCCATGGAAAGATTGCTTCAGGTGATTAAGGGTCAAGCACACCTCATAGTTCTGGTTGAATATTTCTTAGAAATATTCTGTAGTCTGGGACTCTTCCACACCACTCTTTCTCTTTCATGAAGGTCAAACATATATTTTTGCTAGCTCTAATTGCCACCTGCCTCCTTCTCTAGCAAAACTACCAGTTTTATGCACAGTTATTTTACTTATAACTTATAGTTTATAGTCTGATATCACACAATTCCTTAGATGTACAACATTATTTCAGCATCTACTTCTCAGAGTCACCAAACCCACAGCAGAATTGCTAAGCCAGAAGAAGATAGTATGGATTTAGGACTAGTTAATTCACTGTGCAAGTCTTGGCAGAGAGAACAGCTAGAACAGAGGTAGCCAGTGCCCTGAGCATGACAGCATCAAAGTCTTAAATTATAGTTCATAGGAAAGTGTCATAATGGAAGGAAATGCAGAGCTTGAGAAGAATCGTATTAGGGGCAATAATGCAAGCATTTAGAAATGTAGGAAAAACAATTAGTATATTTTTACAGTAATTGACTATTGGTAATTTGTATTCATGACTTACAGAGAAAAAGAAAATAAGGAATTCCAGTAAATATATATATATATGTATGTATATATATATATATATATGCATATATATGTATATATGTATGTGTATATATATGATACACATATAATATATATATATATATATATATATATATATATATATATATAAAATCAACACACACACACACACACACACGGGTAAGTGGCACCAAAAAGCTGAGTTATAGAAATATCTAGATCTCATATCTGTTCTAAAATCAGGGATCTGATTATGATAATGTTAGAATCTGAGACATGAATGATAAAGATATTTTGATCGGTGAATCTGCTTTCATAGTGTTCCGTAAGTTTGGGTATGTTGAATACTCATTTTCATTAAAGTCTAGGAAAATTTTAATTTCTTTATTTCTTCCTTGACTCAGAGGTGATTAAATTGGGCGTTATTCAGTTTCCATGAGTTTGTAGGCTTTCTATATTTTGTGTTGCTGTTGAATTCCAACTTCAAGCCATGGTGATCTGATGAGATACAGGGGTTATTCCATTTTCTTTTTTCTTTTTCTTTTTTTTATCTGTTGAGATTTGCTTTGTAACAGAGTATGTTATCAGTTTTAGAGAAGGTCCCATGGGTGCTGGGTGCTTTGTGTTTGGGTGGAATATTCTATAGATTTTTGTTAAGCCCATTTGAGTCATAACATCTGTTAGATCCCTTACTTCTTCATTAATTTTCTGTCTAACAGACCTGTCCACTGGTGAGAGTGGGGTTAAAGTGTTAAAGTATCCCTCTATTAATGTGTGGGGTTTGATTTGCTATTTATGTTTTAGTAAATTTTTTTTTTACCAATGTGGATGCCCTTGTATTTGGGCACAGAAGTTCAGGATTGAGAAACAGGCAAGCATTAATTGCAAAGTACATAAGTGAAACCTTCAGGTTAATGGAAGCCATTGACTCACTATTTCATGAGGGTCTGTCTCTTTTGAAGAGTCCAACCCCATCGAAGTGGGTCTCTAGGGTCATGACCTTGGGAAGTCTATCTTGTCTTCCAACCATCTTTACTGCTCCCTTTACCTAGTGTGTACTATTTGCTTCCCTATGTGACAGGTCCATGACAAAGCAGCCTGCTGACCATGAACTGAAACTTCTGAGACTAGGAAACCTGTTACGCTTTCCTCCTTTCGGGTTTTGCTCACCTGTTTTGCCACAATGAGAGAAAGCTAACACATACACCCTCTGGAATGAGTTCTCTCCAGTTGAGGGTAGTCCAAAGTGTACAACGCCACAGGCAGAGGTCTCATTCTTCTGCTGCTACTCTATTTAGTTTCAACATGAATCTTCAAGGAAAAAATATGTTTCTACTGCTCCAGAGTCCTGCTGAGTGAGTAAAACTGGGGTTAAGAAGAAAAATGTCATTCTTTGAGCAATTGTTTTGTGTTCCTAAATCCCTAGCTGCAGAAGAGCACTTAACATAAATTACCATATGCCAGCCTACTTACTGAACACGTGTAAACAGTCTTGTTGCACCTGAAACTAATAGCATCGAACAAAGCAGTTCACTAAATTAAACAAATGGCTTAATTTTTACTGAGATAGAAGAGGGAAAAGAGCCATGAAGAAATGTTTACATTTGTGTAGAAAAGGCATTTGCTGAGTCGGAAAGAAGTGCTTAGGTCTCCAAAGCAATATAGACTTTTGACATTTCTTGAAAGAGTTTAGACTTAAAGCCTGTGAAATTCAAGGTAGAGAATTTAGTGTGCACATTAAGTTGTTTGGGATTCTGTGACTCTATACACCTCCCCAGAGAAAGGCTGGTTACTGATTAAACTGGAAGTGATGTGACTAGTCAACTTACACATAGCAATCATTTCAAGTATGCTTCTTTTTCTAAAATAATTTACTTAAAAAAACAATGAATTTGCACATCACAGATATTCCTTTTTTAAAGAAATTTTTATTTATATTAGAAACAATCTTATTTTACATACTAATCTCAGTTCCCTCTCCCTCCCATCCTTCCATGCCACCTCCTCCTCCCCCCCACCACCCTATTTCACATCCCATGGATGAGGCCTCCCATTCCAGATCATCAAAGTCTGACACCTCATTTAGGGCAGGACCTAGACCCTCCGCCATGTATCTAGGCAGAGAGAGTATCCTCCATAAAATACTGGTTCCTCTGCCAGAGGCCCCATAAACTGCTCAGACTCCCCAACTGACACCATGTTCAGGAGTCCTGGTTCCATCATATGCTGGTTCCCCAGCTGTCAGACTGGGGTGTGTGACATCCCCTTTGCTCAGGTCAACTGTTTCTGTGGGTTTCCCCAACATGGTCTTGACCCTTTGCTCATCACTCCTCCCTCACAGATATTTCACATATAAGTATCAAAGTACTTAAACAATAAAACCTTACAAGGTAGAGGCTAGAGGAGACACTCCCTATTTTATCAAAGGAGATATAATTAAATCCTTGACATCTGTGCAGAGGAACAGACTTCACAGTTTAGATTTAACTTAGAGGCTGTTCTCTTTTTGCCAAAAGTAAAGAGCTATAAAAACCTTCCAACCATACAGCTTAGCTCAGCAGGAGATAAGTCCTCATCTCAGAGGAGAAAAAAAGGCAGGAGGGCCAGACGCCAGATTTTGTAGGCATCACACTTTGCATCAAGGCAAACCTACTTAGACAGAGTCACAGGAGCATGTAAATACTGTAAACCTGTAGAAATTATTTCCATTGTTGCCATTAATTCCCGGTTATTGATATTAAGGATCTCGATGAAAACACATGGAATGGAGGAAGCTCAAGCACAAATTAATAGTAACCAAAAGAAAGAGATGTTATTGAGTTGGAATGGGCTGGTCAGAAAGACAATTATTGTACCAACAAAAATCCCAAACTTAGCGAAGACACACAAAGTGACTATCTGTACGGGTGCTATTTACATATAAGAAGTGTCTTCTTCCTTGCATTATAGGAAGGGAAATTATTACCCACATCTCATCAGGAATATTAATTCTACTTTATAGTACAAGCTTTTGTTAATTTTGACACTTTTCACTGTATGATGTAGATTCAGTTATTTTTACTTACTTTCTGTTTCCCTGAGAATGACCAAATTAGAGTTGTACATACCATTATCAAAAATTGGTTCTGTTGAAGGCTTCTGGAAAGTAAGTAGCATTTGATATTGTAGCTCCAGCATGGGAAGAAAGGGAAGTTAGAATCTTATCAGTACTGTGGTAAGAAACATACACACTGTAAGCTACAAAAAAATTGGATGCAAAGAAGAGTATTATCTATTTAAACATGCATGAAAAACAACAAGGATCTAAAATGCACATGTATGGAAACAAATATATAGTTGACATAGAACAGAAAACAATGGGTTCCCATTATATTTTTGTGATTATATACACCATTTAATTGTGCAGGTTACATAATGTACTTAGGAATTTTTGAGTTTCAGTTGATTCTTGTAAAGGATAATAGAGAATTTTGTCATGAGCTGAATTATATGCTTCCTAATTTCAAGTGCTGGAGTCTTGAAACTTAGTTACTCAAAAGGCAACATCACTAGAAGAAACAGTGTTTCCATAGGCAACCAAGTTCAAATAAGTTCATTAGACCACAGCCTAATGCAAGATGGCTTGCTTCTTTGCAGTAGAAAAACATAGACTCAGAAACACACTGGGAGACCTGGTGAAGAGTCCTGGAGCGAGGCTAGCAACTGTAAACCATAGAGACAAACTGAAGTGAGATCAAAAGAAATAACCATGAGGACACAATGATTTCAGACTTCAGTCTTCAAACCCGAGAACTATGAACAAATGAGCCATCTAATGCCTAACTCTTGGGTCATAGAAAATCTGTACTATTGAGGAAGAATGAGTTTTATATAATAAATTTTCTAACACTGTACAACACAGCAAATTGCCGTACTTACTGGTGAAGTAGAGGTCAGCAAATGTTTTATTCCTGAAAACAGACAGATATTAGGGTTTATAGGTCATGTAGTTTCTGATGGATATTCTTTTTCAATACATATTAAATGAAGATAAACACTTTCAATTTGTGGATTGCATGCTTACTTGTCTTAAGGATTTGATGGAGCAGAAAGTCTTGCAACATAGTAGGTTTATAGGCTCTTGCTTAGCATGCTCTGAAGCATCATTCAAATGGACATTACAAGCAATATAGTTCAACTCTCAGGTAAATTTTTCTGTTAGTTTAGTAAAATACCACTTTCAACAAATTCCCATTACTTCATCAGCCCCACAAACACACAAACTATAAGCAGCCTTGTATGCTGTTTCCTTCCCTTTTATACACTATAAAACTGTTTTTGAGGTTTTCAGCATCAGGCTCTAATTTTAAATGGCATTACTGAGAAGCCAAGAAATCTAAGCATGTTCACCGGAACATGGGAACTTGGCTGTTCATCTACCTTGCCCAGAAAGGCAATGATTTAACAAATCAAGTGTAAACATTGCATTAGACATTGCCCTCATCTAGTTACATTGATTCTTCAGCGATGTCAAAACATACTTTCGGTAAGAGACTGTGATTAATACAACCTGTAAAAGATTTTACAGACCAAAGCACCAAAGCCACATCAAGAATATATAGTCCAATATGCACAGGCGAGGCAGCTTGCTCGATAATCACAAAATCGAAGTTGATGCTAAATGCCAGAATGTATGTGATGGAATTATAATTGCAGCCCGAGTACTCATTGCTGTTCTTAGGGGTTCAATTATTAGGGTTCATGAAATGATAAACAGCTCCTTGTTCTGCTAAAGTGACTAACCTTTATTCTTTATAGACCCATCTCTAGACACTATAAATAAATAAATAAATAAATAAATAAATAAGTAAAAATCTGCCACCCCACTGAATGCCGAAATGTTTCAAATTTAATACTAACCCAGCTTTGATGGTGATGATGAAAACAAAGATTTATTGTTGGCATATGAGTAAACTAGCACACTGTGTTTTCAGCCAGAAGATATTTCCTCCTTAATCCGTGAACATCTTGTCTTATTTCCTTCCAATTACATTTTTTTCTCTTCCATGAACAGCAAATGTGTCATTTCTATCATTCTCCTGCTGGTGGCCTTCTGGAAGATGATTGAATTACCCAGTCGTTGGAAGAAACAAGCTGTTTTATGTCTTGATTGCCATGGATTTTGTGGATTCTGTTGCCCTGGGGTCTCTAGCAGGTTATTACAGATGCTAAGCTACTTCACTGAGTAATGTTCTCCTGAAGAAAATGAATGAGTGAAAATTCTAGAAACATGCAGTTCTTCCAGGCACAAAATCATCCCCAGTGAGATTCTTCTGGCTTTTAATGAAAAATGAAAGTTGTGAGAAATAAATTCTGGGTGTTTTAAACTAATCAAGAAGATACCTTCATCAGATTCATCTGCTGTCTGTCAAGCTACAGATGTGTGGTCCCGGTTCCAGCTTTTCCCAGACAGGATGTAAATATTCAAATCCCACATGCTAGTTTTCTAATCCCGAGTAACCAACTACCAAATTTCAGTGATTTTAAACAAAACACACCGTGTCTGAGGATCATGAGTCTTGAAGCAGCTTTGCTGGATCCTTCGCTTATGAATTCCCAGGATTGAAATCCGGGTGTGGGCCAGGACATCCAAGCTTGGGATAATCCTTGGTAGTTTCACGAGGACTTCCCCTCTTGTGTTTCTACATACATGACAGAGTTATTTCTGCTCATCCTTACTTATGACCTGAGGACTGAACCCAGTTCCTAGAGCATGCCTTATAGCACCATTATGTGCATCATTCCATCACACAACCTAGTCTTTTTTCGTGCAGGTCTGTGGTAGAATCTCCCTTGGCAGTTTAATTTATAAACTTAGAATTTCATCTAGAATGTAGCTTGTTACTTTTATATGATACAATTAACCTCAAAATGGGGCGGGTTCCGGATATGTGTGGACATGATCTAAATAAAGTAGAAATGAGAAGAAAGCTATGTCTGGCTAAGAATAAAAGAGGATGTGAGAAGGATAGAATTGAAGCACACTAAGGCGACGGCATGTGTCTTTGGCGTCCAAGGATGGATCAGGCCCGGACAGTGTAGAAAAGCGCCTTCATCAACAAAAGGAAGTCACAGTCTCTTAGACAGCAGACAAGAGGACCTCGGTCTGCTAATGCCAAGAATCTGAGCAGCGGCCACAATACTCTTAGAAGTAGAT
The DNA here is from genome assembly GCF_943737965.1 of Phodopus roborovskii. NCBI lineage: Eukaryota > Metazoa > Chordata > Mammalia > Rodentia > Cricetidae > Phodopus > Phodopus roborovskii. Next base: position 5,161,336 of record NW_026126470.1, read on the forward strand.
TCATTCTGGTAAATTTGTAAAATTTGCAAAGCAATAGAAAACAAATAGTACATGTGTCCAAGGGAGGCAAAACCCAGTGTCTTCTCAAGGTTTATCAGTTACAAGAACATCCTGACCCATCTGCATTCAAAGAAAAGGAATTACTTTAATAGGCCGATAAAGTAGGTGGGAATACCGGAGATCTTCTTGGAATGCTGCCAACCAGAGACCCAGTATCTTAGTTTTTCCTCCTTTAGAAATGTATTTTGTCAAGACTAATGTGAGTACCAAAGTTTGGAACAAGCACATAAATGAGATTATGAGATGACATATTAAAAAAGGCTAGAAATTGCTTCATATACAATCAATAACTCAAACAACAAATCGAAGCTAAAGTTAATGTACCTGAGATTTGTAAACTAAAAAGAAGAAGAAAAGAATGGAAAAGAAAAGTAAACTGATAGTGATATAGCGATTTCCTGTTTTCCAATCAGAAGCTGCTATGCATATGCAAATCTCATAATATACCTATGAATTATTGATCAAAAATTGGTGTTTGACAATGATAAATAACTTGGCAATGGTTATAAAGCAACTCTTTTGTATCATAAAGTTGAAGTTTCATCTATAAACCATACATAGAGTGCTTTAGTATAAGAAAGATACACACACACACACACACACACACACACAGACACGAGCAAAGTCAGCTACCAAATATTTGTGCTAAAGGAGAATCAGCACATTACTTAACCCTAGAGCCACGGAGATGATGAATAATCCATGTAGGCTCTTTTCTTTCAGAATCTTTCAGCCATATGCTACTTTACTGGTAACGTAAAGGTGACTAATGATGGTGATATTGTCTTCCTTAAACATTTTTAATTGCCAGAAATGAATCCCCAAATCCAAGGCTACATTTCCAGTACAACCTCTTTCATTATTATCTCAAAATCTTATATTTTCTAATCAATGGTAATTTATATTCCCAATTTTACTGATTTTTTTTTAGATATGTTCTAGGAAACCTACTGTCCCAATCAAAACTGCCCATGTCTTAATGTTTGCAAGCTGTAACTATATGGCATTAACTCCTGTAACTTGTTGAAACTTCCACCATTGGTGGTGTCCCCTTTCCTCCTGTGTCAAATTGCTTCAGATACATTTGAATCGATGTGTCAGTTTCTATTTTGATCTTATAACCACCTCTAAGAACTGTGGAATACTGTCATATTCTCCTTCATTGGGATTATGAGTAAGCTCCAAGTCTCAGTGAGAAACTTTGTCTCAAAACCATAGTTTATAGCTCCCAAGAAACACTCAAGATGAACTCTGGCCTCCACACACATATATATATGTGAGTACACATGAGTACACTTATATATACATGTTCCCATGGAACATTTCACTTAGTAGCTTTCCTAGCTCAAACTTCCAAAAGTCCTTCCATGATCCTCCCAAAACAACATGGTCATATGTGCCACAGTAACAACCTACTACCCTGGTACCAACATCTGTCTTTGGGTTTCTATTACTGTGGTGAAACACATAACAAAGCACCTTGGGGAGGAAAGGTTTTATGTGGCTTACTCTTCCATATCACTGATCTGCACTGAAGGAAGTCAGGACAGAAACTCTTACAGGGCAAGAACCTGAAGGCAGCAGCTTATATAGAGGCAATAGAGGGGTGCTACTTAGTGGCTTGTTCGCCATGGCTTGCTCAGCCTTCTTTCTTATAAAAGCAAGATCCACCAGTTGAGGGTATACAACCTACAGTGATTTGGGCCCTCTCACATCAATGACTAATCAAGAAAATCTCCTACAGGCTTGACTACATACCAACCTTATGGGAAAATTTTCTCAACTGAGACTTCTTATCAAATGACTCTAGCTTGTGTCAAGATGGCATAAAACCAGTCTTCAGACCCTTGAAATGTCATTTGTTGCTCCCGATCTTAAAAGATAGCCTTTCACCATTTCATCTTGTATAGTTCAAAGAATGAAAATTAACTTGCTTCATATTATTATTTTATGGATTATGTAATGAATGAGGACTATTATTTACTATAATAGACAAATTGTCAGCCTCTGTTATCTTTATAACCACAGAAGGCAAACAAGCCTCTTAGGTTGTATTATGACATTGCAATGCTAATTTTCTTTTAATAATAAAAATGATCTCTCCAAAATACGAAGTGCATAGAGTCATGTTTCATTGAATCAGTTGTGCTGTCTGAGCATTGTTAACTCGGTTCATAGTTAATTATGTACTTTAGCTTCCAATTTTTGTCTATTTCAAAAAATAATATGTGTGTTCATAAACTTATATAAGTAGTCAAAAAGCATTTTGGGCATTTTATGAAACAGCTATCATTTTCATCCAATATATACTCAAGAATATATCGAAAACTACGTTATACCAGACAGCCTTCTATGTATAAGAGGAATGGTTTGTATATATTTGTACTTTAGACTGTGTGATAACAATACTTCTTAAAGAAACAAAGTCAAAGATGAATGACTAATTTATATTTAAAGAACTGATTTTTTTATAATAAAAAATTAGTGTCTTTTAGAAAAGTGTAATTCTGTTCATATTCCTCAATAACACCATTCAAAATGTGTTGTCATGTAGCTGTACCCTCAAAACTGAACATTACCTTTATGATGGAGGAGGGAATCAAATAAGGCAAGGAAGTTAAAGAAACTTAACAGGTTTGGTGAGCTCAGAAATTTGTGCAATACAGAAGGCCTTTTTCTGAGCACACAACCTTCAGAATGTATCCACTGTTGCTAATTTTGACTTCACCAACAATGGTCCAACAGAAGTTGAGAAGGCCTAAAACTGAATTCTACAAGTTCAGTACTGTATTCGTATTTGTCCCAACTAGAGGGAAAACTATACTCACCTACACACTCTGGAGATGAACGTCTTCCTTTATCATATCCTTGAGACTGAAGTTGCAGTGCAAATGTGTTTTCCTGCCAGCACCAAATAACACACAGAGACACTGTATTAGATATAAAGCTGCTAGCCAGTTACTAGCATTTCTTATTGGCTAGCTCTGTCTTAAACATTAAATATTTCCACATGGTCTTATCTTACCAGAGAGAAGGTCCGGACCTTCTTCTCCCTCAAGTCTCTACATCTTGAATCTCCTCCTACATCACTTAGAATCCTCCTTGTCTCCTAGTCCCACATATCTTGCCTTCCTATTTGCCAACAGTGCTTTAATCATTAACCAATAAGAGAAACATATTTACAAAATGACATCTCCCATGCTCCCACTGAGCATAACTCATATTTCTCCATGGAGCCTGGGGGAGAGAGCACGCCCATGTAATTTTAGCTCTAAAGCTATCATTTGTAATCTTCACCAAAACATTTCTTATTTGAAATGGAACATGCACAATGAAACCCTGCAATCCAGGAATTCAAATGCCTTATCCAAAGCTTCAGTAACCTATAGGGCTTAGCGAAAAGTACCTCATAATCTTACAAAATGAGGACTATGGCTATTAAATGTTACCTGCACATGTTTCAGAAGACTTTCAAAGCATATTCTCCAAAACAAATGGAGTGCAGTCTAGAGATACCCTTGCCAAAACATCCTGGTACTATCTATGCTTGCTTCCTAACTATAGAGAAGGGATTGTCTTTTTTTGACAACTAAGCAAAATCTGCTACCACTGCTATAAATCCCAATACCAACTCAAACAGCTTCTAAGATCTAGAAAATTCATGAAATTTTACAACCTAAAAGACCAACAAAATCACAGATGCTGCTGATATTAGAGATGAAGCAACACAGAAACTATGTTTATATACTCTAATTGACCACAGAACATTTAATAAGTGACTTCAATATCTCTAAATTTCAGTAATGTGCAAGCCAATACAGATAAACATTCCAAAACAATGATACAGGGGTTGAGGATATGGCTCAGTGGATAAAAATGCTTGCAGCACCAATATACATATCTTGGTTCAAATCCCCACAACCTATGTAAAGCCAAGAACACTAGCATGCACCTTTAATCCCAATGGTCCTATGTGAGGTAGGAAGAAGAGACAGGAGAATATTTAGAAATTTAGAGGCCGACTAGCCTGGCGTGCACAGCTGTGAAAACTGAAGAGTCAGAGTTTTTTTTTTTTTTTTAAATAAGGTAGAAGGCAATTCCTGACACCCATGACTGTCCTCTACCCTCCACATATGTGTATAATGGCGTATATGAACTGCAGTCACACAAATATGCACAGACACATGTGTTATGAGTAGGTTCTTCAGCCAGACTGGCCTCACATCCATGCCAGACCCAAATAACACACAGAGATGCTGTATTAGATATAAAGCTGTTAGCATGTTACTGGCATTTTTTATTGGCTAGCTCTGTCATAAATATTAACCCATTTCTATCAATCTAAGTATTTTCACGTGGTCTTATCTTACCAGAGAGAGAGCCCGGCATACAACCCCGTTGGTCCTACATCTTAAAACTCCTCCTTACTTCTTTCTCCTCCTTGTCTCCTAGTCCCGCCTATCTTGCTTTCCTATTGGCTGACAGTGCTTTATTTATTAACAAATAAGAGAAACATATTTACAAAATGACATCTCCCATCACACATGCATGTGTGTACACACTCATGCATGTATGCATATACACATATCATATATTAATATGTCATATATATTATATACACACACATGCACATATATATATATATATATATATATATATATATATACCTATATAGTTAAAAACAATTGAGGACATAATGTAAAATGCAGAAAAGAGATTTAAAACACCAAAAAAGAACTAATAAGAAAATTTCAAAAGTAGAAGCATTAATCAATGGAATTGGAAGTACAATACAGAGTGTCCACAACAGACTACAAGGGGATAAAAGAACTTCTGAAATCAAGAAAGACTCACAGGTCAAGATTAAGGCAAAGAATATCATTATGTGCATTTTAGAACATAAGAAAAGATGAAAGATACTGAAAACTTAGTGCAAGAAATAATAGCCATAAAATCTAGAAGACTCTAGAGAAATAGAAAAGTGATATCAAGTACATTTTTGATGTCATGATGAAATGACTGACAAAGCAAATTAAGAAGGAAAGGATTTGTTTTGTCTCAGATTTTGATGTACAGTCTTTGCTGGAGGAATAAATGAGGTGCTACCAGCTATCACCAGGGTAGTAGAAACATGACTCAGCCACTCTCATTGCAACCGCAATAAAGAAAAGGAGAGTATATGCTAATGTAGTGTACCAGCTTTCTTTCTCGTGGACACTGCACTCAAAGCATATACAATAAATGAGAAATAGATAAGCAGACTCCATTATACTACAAATCTCCAAAAGATAGCAAAATAAGAAGCCAGCAGAGTCAGAGGCTACCTGTGGGATGGAAAGAAAATATCTGCAAAACACATAACATAAGGGGTTAATGCATAAAATATCCAAGGAGTTAATACACCTTATTGTTTAAAATATTTAAACCTTATGCAAGGTTGATGAGAAGTCGTTGTACAAAGATGTGAAGATGTTTAATGTTACTATTTACTAATCATGAGTAGTGGAGAGAGCACATGAGGTCCCACTCTTCTCTGAGTATTAATGGGAGTTAAGGGAAATTTTGTTGTTGTCTTCTGTGTTGCAGCTACTGATAATGTGTACTTGCTACAGGAAATAACCTCTCCCCCAGGATCAGGCAAGAAATTTTGGAACTCAATGAGTCACACACAAAGAAAATAACAAAAGAGAGAGGGAACAGATTTGTTGGGGGAGAGAAAGGATTTTTAGTATGCATGGGAGTACAGATGAGAAAGGGAAATTGAGGAGAGGTGACAAATAATTAAAATTTACTATACATACATATAAAACTATCAAAGAATTAAAAGAAACAAAAATAAAAAGTATATGTCAGAAGAACAGGAAGTTTTCTATAAAAGTGGTTTTCTACAAAACTGGAAGGACACATTTGCAGAAGAATGAAATTAGGCCTTAACTCACATCACATAATAAAATCAAGTCAACAGGGGATAAAAATTTAAACATCATGCTAGAAATGATTTAAATTATTAGGGAAAATGTAAGCTTTATGGCTCTAATATGTCCCACGATTTTTTAAGGGAAGTGAGCATGGATCAGAAGATGTGATAGCAAAAGCAACGATATTTTTTTAAAGTGAGGACAGAACTCAGATATGAATAAAAAACCATGGAGCCTAGTCTGTGAACTTGGGCCCAAAAGCAACAGAAATAGGGAGAGATAAAAATGTCATTTCTGTCACCACTTTTAAAGTGCATTCCCACTGGAGATCTTTTGACAGAGATCACTTCTGGTTCATGTGAATGGCCATGCTCTTAATTAGCTGACTTCTTGACTTGAGATGTAATGTTTCTAAATGTGCCAGAAATCTCTAACAGGCATCTTCCAAAATTGTGATGCAGCTGTTCTTGTTTTTAACTCCTATCATTTAACTGCACATGAAGCTGTTTGGTCCAGCTTTGCTTTCAGAACCTGCATTTCAGTTGGCCCTAAGATAGCCAAGTATTTAACACAGAACAGTCACCTGAGTTTATCTCCTGTACATTTTTTACATATTGCTCTGCTGAATAGCAACATGTTTTTCATACTTTCTATCTATATATTTTAATTGATAGACATATTTTAGATTAGTGTTATAATTACAGGAAGTATAGAACATACAAAGAGGTCATATACACCTCATTTAGCATATCATATATCCCATATATGACACTCTATGGACAACGTATTGCATTGATCTATGACACATGTTTCAATCAATATGCCAATATATTTTTTCCTAACTAGAGCCAATAAGTTTGCATTAGGGCTTTCTCTGTGTTGAACAACCTATGAGATTGTATGATTGTCATATACATGTAGGTTCCCCAGCTGTCATTCCATTGTCAGTGAGCTCACACTTGATCCAGTTAACTGTTTTCAGATCATGGTCTTGACCTCTTTGCTCATATTGCCACTTCTATCTCTCTACAACCGGACATCAGTTCACACCAGTGCTTAGCTGTGGATCTCTGCATCTGCTTCTATCAGCTACTGGATGAAGGTAGTATGATGACAATTAAGGGAATCATTAATCTGATTACAGGGGAAGGCAGTTGAGGTACCCTCTCCACTATTGCTTTAGAGTCTTCTTTTTACATTTTTAATAGTTTTTTTCTTATTTTACATATTGACCCCAGTTCCCTCCCATCCTCCCATGCCCCCCCCCAACTCCCCCATTCCATCCCCCACCCACTCCACAGGGAGTGTGAGGCCTTCCAAGAGGGATCATCGAAATTTGTCTTTTGGAGTAAGCCCTAGGCCCTTCCTCCTGTCTCTAGGTTAAGAGAGTATCTGTCTATGGGGAATATGCTCCCAAAGTCCTTTCTTGCACCAGGGATACATCCTGGTTCCACTGTCAGAGGTCCTGTAGAAGGCCCAGGCCTTCTAATTGAGACCCATGTTTAGGGGGACTGGGTCAATCCAATGCTGGATTCAAAGCTATCTGTCAGAGGTCCATGAGCTTCCTCTTGTTCAGATCAGCTGTCTCTGTGGGTTTCTGTAGTCTGATCTTTACTCTTTTTTCTTGTCACTCCTCCCATTCTGCAACTGGATTCCAGGAGTTCAGCTCAGTGTTTAGCTGTGGGTGTCTGCTTCTGTTCCCATCAGTTACTAGATGAGGGCTCCATGATGGCATATAAGTTAGTTATCAATCTCAATATCAGGGAAGGGCATTTAATGTAGCCTCTCCACTATGGCTCAGATTGTTAGTTGGAGTCATCCTTGTAGGTCTCTGAACATTTCTCTAGTTTTAGTTTTTTTCTTCAAACGTATGATGGCTACCTCTATTATGGTATCTCTTTTCTTGTTCTCATCTATTCATCCCCCAACTCAATCTTCCTTGTCCCACATGTTCTCCACTCCTTCCCTTCTCTTTCTCCTAACTCCACTCACTGTACCCCCACCCACTCCCAATATTCTCAAGAGATCTTGTCTCTTTCCTTTTTTGTGGGAGACCTTGCAAGAATCTTTTAGGGTCCTCCTTGTATCCTAGCTTCTCTGGCAGTATGAACTGTAAGCTGGTGATTCTTTGCTCTATGTCTAAAATCCATATATAAGTAATTACATACCATCTTCCTCTTTTTGTGACCAGGTTACCTCACTCAGGATGTTTTCTTAAGTTCCATCTATTTATCCATTTGACTGCAAATTTCAAGATTCTATTGGTTATTTTTTCCTGCTGAGTAGTATTAATTGTGTAGATGTACCACATCTTCTTTATCCATTCTTCAATTGAGTGGCATCGAGATTGCTTCCAGGTTCTTCTATTACAAATAATGCTGCTATGAACATAGTTGAACCCAAAATGGCTGAAAAGCACTTAAGAAAGTGCTCAACATCCTTAGCCATCAGGGAAATGCAAATCAAAACAACTCCTGTAAGAATGGCTAAAATCAGATACACCAATGACAGCATATGGTGGAGAGGATGTGAACAAAGGGGAACACTCCTCCACTTCTGGTGGGAATACAAACTTGCATTGCTTAGATTCTTAGCTGGGTCACCCTTGTGAATTCCTGGGAATTTCTCGTTAAGACCATAATGGCTCCCTCTATCAAGGCATCTCTTGCTATTTCTCTCTGTCCTTCCCCCAAATGAACCTTCCAGTTCCCTCATGTTCTCCTTCCCATCCCCTTCTCCCCTCCCTACTCCCCTTCCACTCCATGCCCTCCCTCCACACTCCCAATTTACTCAGGAGATCTTGTTAAGACTTGTTTCTATATTTTCATTATGAGTACTTTAAGAGATAAGCATTTTATGAAGATTTTTTTCTCCAGGAGTATGTTCTTCTGAATTGTGGAAAGTAACATTCTAGATGAACCTTTTAGTTTTAGTGAAGACCGAGGTATCAGCATTTGTTTTATAACCAGATAATTTAGTGTTGCCTTGAAAAAAGAAACTTTTTTTTTTACCAAAAATTACCCATATATTCAAATACACACTGTTATACAATTTCTATAGATGTTCATTTAATATTTGAATTTGTAAACCACTTGGATCAGTTCTTATAATCTCTAAGAATATTTTTACACTTTCATGCAGTAGTCTTGTTCCAAACGTACCTTGTTTCTTTGTCAAGATAAATTAATATTGCAAGTCTGTTTACAGCTTCTGTGTTATATTTTGTTTATGTGTTTTATTATCCACCAAGATGTTAAATTCTGTTCTTCTTCCTTGGAGTTATGGTGATGAAACTGGGACTTTTGTCTTTCTATGTGAACTTTGGAAATAGTTTGCCAATACAAACAAAGTAATTTTCTGGATCTTTAATTGGGATTTCTAGCTGTATAGCTAAAGTTGGAAAGAGATTGTATCTTGGCAATATTGATGTATGTTTCAACACTGAATAATTTCCGATGCCGTCTCAAAACTGCCCCACTTTGTAAGCACTAAAGATCAGTGTAGTGTACCAAAACGATCTAATATTACCGTCACAATGGAATTACATTTTAAATCCACTATTTTAATGAGCTTAAGTTGAAGTGTGTCATTTGTCCTCTTCAAGCCTCTGCCTCCTTATCTACAAAATAAAATATCTGTGACAGAAAATATTAAACAATGTACTTGTTTTCTATTGATTTTTTATACTCTTTCACTCTTCACTACATTCAAAAGTTTTATTGGCTCTGTTTCTTGTCTTGAAAAAATGTGACAGGGAAAAGTTTCAGGAAAACAAGAAATCTGCCAATTTTCAGATTTTGTTTTCTATATCATATCTATTTTATATCTATAAGGCACCAAACGAAATCTAGAAATGAAAATTTAGGATGTGAACATACTGCTGAGGTAACAGCATTAAGGGAAAAAATCTACCTCTTAGGTTGGCATAATAAACCAGATTTAGTGTTACAAGTGAGTTTGACTGTTCAGAGGGAAAGCAAAAAGTAAGGAGAGAGAGAGAGAGAATAGTAGGAAGTTATTTTCCCTAGCAACTTCATGTCAATTAAAACATCGTGCAAAATTCAGAATTACCCAATGGGGTACTTACTAGGACTTGGATCTTAAGACAAAAAGTGATTAACAAAGAGATTAAATCCACAGCACCATCAACTGGGTCAGAGATTCAGTTGCAGAAGTGGGCATATCAAAGCCTTAAATAATTTTTTTTCTACTATAATACTCATTGGATCCAGAGCTTGTGCTACGACGATATTTAGCATTGCTGTCTAGTTCTTGTGTAATGATTTCTTCCAAAGCTCTTTTGACACAGGAAGTATGAAGAGGAAGTTTATTCCAATTCAGTAAGCAACCATATAAGAAGCTCAGGCAATCCCTGAAACTGACCAGATATATAAGGCTTCTCTATTCTCAAGTTTATATAAGAAGTAAAAGTTTCTGAGAACACAGAGATCAGTCAAGCTGAGGAAAAACCATTCTGTGACCAATCAGTTTGCTTTAAAATTATATAGAGAACCTAAGGTAAACATTTTCTTGGACCATCACCCTTTCTGGGTTGGACATTCAGTGATGCAGCTGACTTAGAGCTATTCTCTCCTCTGTCAGCAACCTCTAACACATAATCCTTTAAGTAACCTCAAAAAAAAAAAAAAAAAAACTATTTGGTTAGCTAAGTTGGACTTCAGTGGCAATACTCTCCTTTAAGTAAGTAGATGGTTTTGTGTCTCCCAAAGAATATGTCACACAGCATCATTATGTTTGTTGCCTGAGCATTCTTATACATTAAGAATAGTCTGCATGTTCTTTAAACATCCAGAAGTGGCAAAATGTATCTCTTATAAATATATCTCCATTTTACAAAAATTTGTACTTGAAGTGGGGCTCAGAACACAGATTTGCAAATGAATGATAAAAACCAAGGATAGATCATCCACTCCTTTGAAACTAAAATTAGAGAAATTTATGATCAGTTATTAGATCCTTTTCCATGATAATCTGTAACCTAGGTTTGCAAAAATATATGGATCTGTGCTTACATTCTTATGTACTAATAATAATGTACATTTTGGGTTGAATTGTATAACTCAAACAAATATTTCTGAAGCCCATATATGAAACACCTTTTCGTGTGAATATTTTTGGAAATAGGTAATTGTACATACAATGAATTAAAATGAAGTCATTATAGAGAAAAGTTGGCATCTAGTCTAATGTGGCTAACATTGTATAAAGGTAGAGATATGCATGGACAGAATGAATGACATATTCGCAATGAAGATATTTCCACTATAAATAAATACAAAAGGCTGTTGACAAGTCACCAGAAGTTAACAGAAATCAAGGACAAAATGCCCTACCTGTTTGAGAAGATTTCCTTACAGACCTTTTGTCCTACATTTTTGATCTCTATAATTCTGGCATACTAAATTTCTGCTGTTGTTAAACTAGCTTGGCTTTGTGTATTATGTTATGAATATCTAAGAAAATATAAAAATAATTTCATGAATGAGAAACACAAGAACTATAGAGCATTGTAATTGTTCTTAATGCCATTTGGCAGCTTAAGAAGAGTACCAAGTCAAATTTCTATGTTTTCTTCTCCAAAAATAGACTTCAATCTAGGGCATTTTTACAATGGGGTTAAAACATATTTCAGCTGTGGTTATAGACAGGTCACTGAAAACCAAATGCAAAGATTAATCGTGCATGTTCCTGATTTACAATGGCAGCTGAATTTACAACCTTGCTCTCTCATTTTGTAGAAGACATAGATGACATTAGTCTGGAAAAACTCAAGATTCTGACAGTACAATCTGCACAAAAATCTAGGGTTCGTGGGGTGCTCTAATATCTATGGACAGCTAAAGGAGCCTTTTACATGAAAAGCTACATTTTCCACCTTGTAATAAAACTTAATATAAAATGATATCACTTAATTCTCTACCACAAAATTATCTCTCATTAATTCTAGGACTATACCAAAAAATTGATTCCATCATCAATGAAGATAGAACACTTAGTTAAATAGATTATTGACTAAAATAATATCAAATTGAAATATTTTGAAAATAATTTTGGAATAGAAAAATAATTTAAAAGTTAATACATTTAAAAAGGATTTAGTTGCTATTTTCTGCAACCTTAACTTTATCACAGGACTTATATTGCTATATTCTCAAAGGATAATCTTATGAATGGAGAGAACTTGTACATGAGTTCACATCTGATAAATAAAGGATCACTATGGAAGAAATTGGAAGAAAATGGTCCTTAAAACTCCCTTTCCACAATAAAATAAAATCAAAATAACAAGTCAGATGGCATATCTACATACTTGGGAACATGACAGAGATAGATAGAGCTACCGAGACTAGAAAGATGAATATATTTTGACTGCCTTTCCAAATTAGTTTAATGAGCATTTGAGGAGCACATCTTTTCAAGCTTAATCAGGAGTGATTCCAAGTTATAATTAGTCTTCCAGATGTGGTTCCATTACCAAATCCATTTGGTTCAGCTCATGAATCCTCAATATGGCTTTCAATGACATATAAATATCAAATAGAATGAAATCATACAAAATATTTATGCTTAGGGTCTTGGATATTCAGGGCCTCTATTCCAAAGGCAAAGTCAAAGTTTATTACTTTTTGTAATTAGGAAGAATTATTTATTTTACATGTTTCCATATTCTAATGTGGATAAGCTAATAATATCTATTTACAGCTAGGCAATAACTATAATTTTTCAATTGCATATCTCACAAAAAAAGAAAGAAGTTTTCAAATTACAAAGCCTAGGTTCTTAAGATTTGAAGGATGTAAATGTTCCCGAAAGTTCTTTGGAATTATTAGTGGTGTGTGATACTTATGATGAGGATATCAAGATCACTTAACCTTGTAAAGCCAAGTTATATATTATTCATCAACTAAATATCTTTTTCTTGAGAAAAGTCCTGTAAAATCATTTCAAAGCCGAAATAAATTTTCAGAGAACAGCAGAAGACCACTAAAATCAAGCCTATAATTGTAAATTAGATTCACTCATACCCATAAATTTGCACACATTTTACTTGTATAAAATATCAATTCATTATCAAGAAAAGAATGCAAAATAAACAGGTCTAGTCTAGTACAGAATGTGTACTGCATCAACATACCAAAGTGTGTGTGTGTGTGTGTGTGTGTGTGTGTGTGTGTGTGTGTGTATGTGTGTGTGTGTATATATATATATGAGTGTGTGTGTGTGTGTGTGTATATATATATATATATATATATATATATATAAATTAATCCAAGCTTCCATCAATGTCAAAGATTGAGCAAATGAAGATTCTCTTGGGATAGTTGTCCAGAGTCAAAATAAATAAAAATCTCACATTCTAATGCTGCAGTATAAAATGCTAAAATTATAGTTCCATCAAAGATTTAAAAATAAAAAGTTGTTTCAGGTAAGACAAACTTCAAGGTAGGTGTCTGAATAGCTAGCTATACTAATTGTAAGAAGTAGCCTTCTATTGTGATCTACATTGGCCCAGAGTCAACAGTTATCATTTTGACAAAAGGATCAGGCATTTAAGGAAAGGACACTAGAAGGTTGATGAAATGTGGTTTTCATGAAGGAGATCATATCTATATCTTTAAATTTGCCCATGAAGTTTCATATATTTATGTTTACCAATTTGACATAATTTTGCATAAGCATTTTAATAATCCAGTATAAAGACTAACTATTCTGTGCATTTTAGACCTTCTGTTTTTCTTTAACTATAGCACATTATCATTAATAAAAATCATTTATTACAATAGGGACAGAAACTACATACAGACTTAGCCATTGGGTATAACCTTATCAACCCAATCAAACACTAATCAGCAGTCAATATTTCCCTAGCAACCATCAACAGTAGACATATCCACTATAATGTTACTCAAAATTTGCTGTTAGTAGAGCTATGAAGTAACTTAGTGATGAGGTGATTATATTTGAACTCATCCATGATACTTTACCAAATTTTTTCTTTACTGCAGCAGAAATTTATATACATTTTGGAATTTTATTAATTAGTGGTGACTCTTCTTGCAACAATAATAAGCTTAAACCAGCTAAATGTTTTACTTTATGACATTTAATACTAATTAACTAAAACAACATGTTAATCAATACTTTTCTCATCAAGGATTAGTGTGTAAAAGGTAATGGTCTTAGAAAATGTGCAGTGGGTTTATGTAATTATAACATCAGTGGCATGGGCTGAAGAAAATGGGATCATGAACTGGATGTAGTAGAGAGAAGTATTCTGGGTATTCAAGAGTTCAGCAATGAAAATTCTTATATAAACACCACAAAATATATTTTGCTAACACTAACCAAACAAGTGAAAAACCTATAAAATAAGAACTTTGAGTCTTTAAAGAAAGAAATTAAAGAAGATACCAGAAAACAGAAAGATCTCCCTTGCTCTTGGATAGGTAGGATCAACATAGTAAAAATGGCAATCTTGCCAAAAGCAATCTACAGATTCAATGAAATCCCCATCAAAATCCCAGAACAGTTCTTCACAGACCATGAAAGAACAATCCTCAACTTTATATAGAAAAACAGAAGACCCAGAATAGCCAAAAACAATCCTGCACAATAAAGGAAATTCCGGAGGTATCGCCATCCCTGACTTCAGGCTCTATAGTCCTAAAACATCTGGGTATTGACCAAAAAAAAAAAAAAAATAGGTAGACCAATGGAATCAAGTTGAAAACCTTGATATTAACCCACACAACTATGAACACCTGATTTTGACAAATAAGCTAAAATTATAGTGGACTAAAGAAAGCATCAACAAATGTTGCCAGCATATAATGCACAAAATTTAAGTACAAATGTACCAAAGACCTCAACATAAATCCAGCAACACTGAACCTCTTAGAAAGAAAAAATAAAACAAATCACAAAACTTCTTTAAGGCAAAGGACACAGTCAACAAGACAAACAGCAGCCCACAAAATGGAAAAAGACATTCAGAACCACACATACGACAGAGGGCTAAGAAGCTAGTCACCAAAAACACCAAATAACCCAATTAAAAAGTGGGTTACAGAACTAAATATAGAATTCTCAATGGAGGAATCTAAAATGGCTGAAAGATACTTAAGAAAGTACTCAACATCCTTAGCCCATCAGGGAAATGCAAATCAGAACAACTTTGAAATACCATCTTACTCCTGTCAGAATGGCTAAAATCAAAAACACCAAACAGTGTATGCTGGGGAGGATGAGGAAAAAGGACACACTCCTCCACTGCTGGTGGCAGGGCAAACTCATACAGCCACTTTGGAAACCAGTATGGCAGTTCCACAGGAAAATGGGAATCAGTCTACCCCAAGATCCAACAATTCCACTCTTAGGCATATGCCCAAAAGATCCACATACATACAACAAGGATATCTGTTCAACTATATACATAGCAGCATTATTTGTAATAGCCAGAACCTGGAAGCAACCTAAATGCCCCTTGTCTGAAGAATGGATGGAGAAAATGTGGTACATTTACACAATGGAGAACTACTCAGCAGAAAAACACAGTGGGATCCTGAAACTCACAGGGAAATGAATGGAACTAGTAGAAACCATCCTGAGTAAAGTAACCCAGTCACAAAAATAAAATCATGATATGTACTCACTCATATATGGATTTTAGACATAGAGCAAAGGATTACCAGCATGCAATTCACACCACCTGAAAAGCCAGAAAACAAAGAGGACCCTGAGAGAGACACACATGGTCCCCTGGAGAAGGGGAAAGGGACAAGATCTCCTAAACAAATTGGGAGCATAGGGGGAGGGGAAAGGGAGTTAGGAGGAAGAGGGGAAAGGTGGTCATTAGGGAGCAGGAAGACTGAGTCAGGGACAGAATAGATGAGAGCAAGAAAAGGGATATCATAATAGAGAAAGCCATTATAGGTTTTAATAGAAATCTGTCACTAGAGAAATGTTCAGAGATCTACAAGAAAGACCCTAACTAACAATCTAAGCAATACTGGAGAGACTATCTTAAATGCCCTTCCCCAGTAATGACATTGATGACTACCTTATATGCCATCCTAGAGACTTCACCTAGTAACTGATGGAAGCAGAAGCCGACACCCACAGCTAAACTATGAGGTGAACTCCTGGCATCTAGTTGTAGAGAGCAAGGAGTGATGAGCAAAGGAGTCAAGATCAGGCTGGAGAAAGCCACAGAAACTGCTGACCTGAACAAGGTGGAGCTCATGGACTCCAGTCTGACACATTGGAAATGAGCATAGGACCGACCCAGACTCCCTGAATGTGGTGTTATTTGGGAGGACTGGGCACTTTATGGGTCCTCTGGTAATGGATCAGTATTTATCCCCAGTATACTAATGGACTTTGGAAGTCCATTTCACATAGAGGGATATTTCCTCAGCCTAGTCACATGGAGGAACTCCGAGGTCCTCCCCCAAATGATAGGACAGGCTTTGAAGACTCCCCATGGAAGTCCTTACCCTCCCTGGGTATCAGAAAGGAGATGAGATGGAGGCTGATGTGGAGAACAGAGGAGAAAGGGAGGATGAGAGAACTGGGACTGACAAATAAAACAAGCTTATTTTCAAATTTAAATAAAAAGAAAAAGCAAAGAAAGGAAAATTAGTAAAGAATGGAAATCCAGTGGCAGAGAAATATGAAAATGTTATTCAACTTATGTCTCTTTCAAGAATCATTTTTTTCTGACATGGCTCCGCCTTGACAATTTAACACATTTAATGTTCCATTTAAGTTGAAATTCAATCAAAATAAATCCTATGAACATATATAAAAGAAAGTGCTTGTGTAAGCAGCATACATTTTCAGCACCACGGACAGATCCTAGCATCTATATGCATCATTCTCCTTAGATAGTACTGATCAGAGGACTCCTTCTCCAGCTTCCCGAACTTCTTTAGCATTAAATGACCAAATTTTGAATATAGAAGTTATTATTTATTTATTGGCATTGCTATATAGTGACCATTTCAATGCTTATTTAAACATTCTCTATATTATTCTACTGAGTGTACTGTTTCTCATTTGGTAAGTTTTTTAAATGTAATATCTTAATAACAATCTTATATTTCCCAGTATTGCATTCAAAATGTATGACTAATGTTATGGGCAAAATTTAACAAGTACAGATTCACAGAGTAAACTTAGAACCCATGAAAGGTAAAATAAGAGAAAGTGTTGAGGAAAGCAAATTTAATCTTCTTTTGAGTTCCCTGTGAAAACATCGTGCTGCTAATATAATTACAATTACTATTTTTTTCAAGAAAGCATAATCAAAACCTGTATTCCAACCTTCCTTTCTACAAAGAGCTCTACATTCTTCCCTTGAGATGATAAACAGTTTGAACAACTGAATGATATCAAAGGTAATCAATCCACTTTGATAAGTATCTTTTCCAAATCACTTCCTAAGCCATTTGTGTTCATCTTGCTCAAAGAATTTGGAATATGCTCATCAAGAGCAAATATTTCAACTACCCTAATATACACTTTTCAGTTTCTGATGTCTTTGCTGTCTTTATTTTATCTTTTAATTTGTTTTGACTTAATGCAGCATGGATGAATTATGTCAAATTTAAAATGAAGTTTTGGTCTTGCTCATGAATAACAAGCTACTCTCCAAACTTTTTTCCTTTTTTGTTCTTAAATCTGAGGTGATTCATGCCTGTATTCTCAGCACTTGGAGGACTGAACCACAATGTCAAGGCCACACAGTTTGCTAAGAAACAATAAACTTCAGGCCAGTTTGTGTTACAATGTGAGACCTTAATTTAGAATAAGTAATAAATATGATAAAGATTAGAGGAAAAAATGACAATGTATTTTGGTTTATCCATCTACTGTAGAAAGCTTAAGTTTGTTCTCTGAACCTACAGTTCTCTTAGTACACATCAAAAAGACAATAGACTAGCCAATACTAAATTGTTGTCCCTAAGGATTTATATATATATATATATATATATATATATATATATATATATATGTGTGTGTGTGTGTGTGTGTGTGTGTGTGTGTGTGTGTGTGTGTTATTTAGGAGTTTGTGTGCATGTGGGGGGGTCAGAAAGAAAAAGAGAGAGAATAAGGGAGGATTATGAAAACTGTTGGAAGAAGTAAAGGGAAATGATGTATCATAATAATTAAAATTAAAAAAAGAAATTAAGCCGAGCAGTGGTGGCATACTCCTTTAATCCTAGTACTTGGGAGATGGAGACAGATGGTTGTCTGTGAGTTCTAAATTCAAGGTCAGCTTGTTCTACAGACAGAGTTTCAGGACAGCCAGCACTATTCAGAGAAACCCTGTCTTTAAAAGGAAAAAAAAACTTATAAAATGAAAATAAAGTATAAAAGTGAAATTCTGTTTTTCAACTCTTTTCAATAAAGAGATACAAGTGCTACAAAAAGTTGTGCTCAAATGTCCTAAAGCCATGCCTTTAATCACCACAGAAAGAGGCTGGAAGGTAGGTGAGTATTTAGGGTCTTTGTTGTGTTCCTACTCATACTATCTTAACACTTCAATCAAATTTAAACTGGCAAAGGTAATTGGCAAATTTGGGCTAACTGTAAAATTCATCAGAACAATACCTTCATATCATTTTGCTGTTAGTGATAATCTTTAGGGGTTTTTGTTTGTTTGTTTTCCCTCTTTTCTCCAACTCATTTTTGTAGCAGCAAATGACCTTGAAACTCCTAACAGTCCTGCTTTAATTTCCCAAGTATTTGGAACTGGATACTAAAAGCTATTCATTATTTTTATAAATTAGATCACTACTATAGGAACTCCACAGAGAATGAGCTAATGGGTCTTTTTCCTGTGAGGAGTGTTCTTAGAAAATTGTATTATTGTCTCTATAAAGTTTTAATCAATGTTTAACAGTTTAAATAAACTCAGGAAAGAATGAAATGACTAACTATACTTAGGATTCCATGAAATAAAATATATGATTTATTAAAGCTTGAATGAGGATTCAGAAAATCAAAGTCAGCCTCAGGCTATAGAGATCAGGTAGTGGTGATACACACCTTTAAACCCAGAAGCCAGAATCTAGGAGGTGGTGGTAAACACATTTAATTCTAGGATTCAGAATTAAGAGGTAGATGGATCTCTTTGAGTCCAAGGCCACCCAGATCTACATAAGTTTGAATTAGTTTGAAAGAGAATTATAGCTCACATTAATCCCAGGATTAGGGAGGTATAAAAGACAGGAGCAAATAGTCATTATGAGACATCCCTTCTCAGCCACAATGAGGAGAGGCAGCAGTTTGAGACTTTGTGAAGAGCTCATGCCTAAATCAGTCCTTTCAGCCTGAGCTAGAAGTAAGAGCTAGTGGCCATCTGCTTTGCTTTCCTGACCTTCAGCTCAAACCCCAATATCTGTTTCTGTGTATTTTATTTATTCATGTTACACAGATCTCTTTCTACCCTAAGTCATCCTACTCTGTACCCCAAAGAGGCTGACCTATTGCTATGCATCATAAAATATTTTGTAGCTTCCACATTCAGCAAAGGAGTCTCCCACACATGGGAACAATGGATTTGGAAGATACTGTTTGGAGTCAAGCTTCGAGTGCCTTAATTTCTTTTTAAGCCATTTCAAGATTAAAGCAGTTAAGAAAATCATTGGTGTACCCAAAGTAGTGATTCTCTACAACTGTTTCTGGATATATTTACTCAAAGAAGATAATGATGGAATGGAACAAGCTTCAAATATTCTATTCTATTCCATCAGATTTTCTGTGGTTACAGACATTGAGTTTGAATTGTTTGTAAATAAAACATCTTCGGTGTTATCCTAATTTCAGTGTCTCCCACTTACTGTTGCCTAATCAGTAACTAAAACCTGGCATGTCTTCGGAAATATACTCATTGTAAGTCTGTAGTATTAGGTTGGTCACACACACCAAGAGTTTACATATTGTAAGACCCTCAGAATGAGGAGTCTTCCAGGTTCGGTCGATACCCCAAGAACTCAATGTCCAGTCCAGTTGCTGCAAAACGCAAGAGGCTTTAATGAACAGGAAACATTTGCGCAAATGGGCTCCTCCAGCACGCAGGCTAGAGAGAAGCCCCCTCCCCTGGGCCCAGGTGTTTTAAAGGCTTAGGGAGGGGGTAGGACCCTCTGTCCATTGAGTACATGACCCTAATAGCAGCCAGATGGTCTGCTATTAGGGTCAACAGACCTTAGGGCCTCAGGGTGTGCTAATTAATCTTGTCTGGGCAAAGCAGAGTTACAGCTATCTCTTTGTTTCCTAAGGACCCTATTTACCACCTGTTAACTCATAGGAAAGGAGGGGCAGAAAGGAGGGGCAGTGTGAATTCTTGTCATCTCAGGGCCTGGTGAGGGGAAGCTAGCAAATTCCAAGGAACAGATATTGGTTAGCTTTCCAGGTCAGACCATCCTTCATTTAACTTCACTTTATGGTCTTTCAATATAACATCTATGCTAGAGGAAAATGAAATAAAAATAACTTTGGAAGTGGTATGTGGGTTGAAACCATGTCCTGTGTTTTGGCTGCAACCAGGTTCCTATCCCACCTTCCTCTAAGAATGGAGTGACCAGATGACAGCAAACAGGAGGTACTTTATTGTCAATTCAAGTAAAATAACATGAGATAAATTTCCACCAGGGATATAAATGAAACAATTTGAACTCATAGTAACAGCAGATGATTGCTGAGAGCCATTCCAGCTCTGAACCATGTTACAGCTCACAGCTCTCTCCCAGCAGGACCAGGATGCTGATTAAGAGCTGGCCCTTATATAGTACGAGTTCATGGCGCAGAAGTGTTACAGCTCTCATAGGCTTCTAGAGCAGCTACCCAATGAAGTGATGTGGCTGCAAGCTGTAAACTACAGAAGAATGAATTCCAGGGCACAGTTTCCAACATGAGGTATTGAGTCTCACTCCAGAAAATTCACTGTAAAGGCTTTGAATTTTTAGACGAAGGTGAACCTTCTCTATCTCTAGCAAGTAAGTCTCTCATCTGTCAGGTAAATCTGGTGCTGGGAGGCTGGTCTTGAATCTTCAGATTTCCCTATGTCTCCCTCTACTTGAACAAAGAAAGCAGTTAATCTTCAAGATGTAGTTGCACCTGAATCACTTAGGTTTATATGACGGCAAAATTAATTTTCAACAGAGATTCTCCTATTCTTCCTTCCAGACATTAAATAGCATTTATTCATCAGCACACTGAAGATAAAAGTTCAATACCAGGAAGAGATTGCCTTGTCCACAAAATATATGAATACTAATATGAAGGAATCTGTGTCAAATTCAGACAAAATGTAACTGGGAAGCCATAAAATATCTTCAAACAGAATTGTATGGGATAAGATATATTACATGGACTCTCCAAACTGCAGAGGATGTCAACAATTCATTTCTATAAAGACATGTTTTAAAAAACCATTACTGATAGGTGATACACAAACCTGAAATTATCCTTTTATAAATATATAAATAATGAGTTTTTCATGGAAACTGAACAATGTGCAATTGCACCTTACCTGGGAAAAAGAAGAAGAAGAAGAAGAAAAAAAAAAAAAAAAAAAAAACAAATTAAGGACTTCCTAAAATTCAATGAGAATGAGGACACAACATACCTGAACTTATGGAACACCTTGAAAGCAGTGCTATGAGGGAAGTTCATTGCAATAAGTGCCCATATGAAGAAAACAGAGGATAGTCACATTAGAGAATTAACAGCAAAACTGAAAGACTTAGAACAAAAAGAAGCAAACTCACCCCAGAGGAGTAGATGCCAGAGAATAATCAATTTGAGGGCTGAAATCAATAAAGAAGAAACCAGGAAAACAATACAAAAAAAAAATCCATTCAACAAAGAGTTGGTTTTTTCTTTCTTTCTTTTTTTTTTTTTTTTTTTTTTTTTTTTGAGAAAATCAACAAGATAGACAAAACTTTATCCAAACTAACCAAAAAGCAGAAAGAGAGAACATGCAAATTAACAAAATCAGAAATGAAAAGGGGGACATAACTACAGATACTGAGGAAGTCCAGACAATTTTTAGGTCATACTTTTGAAAACCTGTATTCCACAAAATTTGAAAATTGAAAGGAAAGGGACAAATTTCTGGATAACTATCACTTACCAAAATTAAATCAAGAACAGATAAACAATTTAAATAGACCTATAACCCCTAATAAAATGGAAGACTTCATCAAAAGCCTCCAAACCAAAAAAAAAAAAAAAAAAAAAAAAAAAAAAAAAAAAGCCCAGGGCCAGATGGTTTCAGTTCAGAATTCTAAGCTCTACTACAGAGCTATAGTCCTGAAAACGACCTGTTATTGGCACAAAAACAGATAGGTAGACATTGGAATCAAATCAAAAATCCTGACATTAACCCACACACCTACAAACACCTGTTTTTTTTGACAAAACAGCTAAAAGTATACAATGGGAGGAGGAAAGCATCTTCAACAAATGGTACTGGTACAAGTGTACCATGGTGTGTAGAAGACTGCAGATAGATCCATGTCTACTGCTACACAGAAAACTCAAGTCCAAATGGATCAAAGACCTCAACATCAATCCAGCCACACTGTGCCTCTTAGAAGAGAAAGTGGAAGGTACCCCTGAACAAATTACTACAAGAGACTGGTTCCTGAACATAACTCCAGCAGCACAGTCACTGAGATCAACAATTAATAAATGGGACCTCCTCAAACTTAGAAGCTTTGGTAAGACAAAGAACACTGTTAACAAGACCAAATGGCAGCCCACACAGACTGGGAAAAGATCTTCACCAATCCTACATCAGAAAGAGGGCTGATCTCCAAAATATACAAAGAACTCAAGAAACTTGTAAACAAAACACCAAATAACCCTATTTTAAAAAAGGGGTACAGAATTGAAGAGAGAATTCTCAATAGAGGAAATCAAAAAGGTTGAAAGGAACTTAAGAAAGTGTTCAACATCCTTAGTTACCAGGGAAATGAAAATCAAAACAATTCTGAGATACCATCTTACTCCTGCCAGAATGGCTAAAATTAGAAACACCAATGACAACTTAAGCTGGAGAGGATGTGAAGAAAGGGGAACACTCCTCCACTGCTGGTGGGAGTGAAAATTTGTACAGCCATTTTGGAGATCAATATGGCAGTTCATCAGGAAAATGGGAATCAGTCTACCACAGGACCTGGCAACCCACCCCCCCCCTTAGGCATATACCCACATGATCCACATCCATGCAACAAAGACGTGTGCTCAACCATGTTCATAGCAGCATTATTTGTAATAGCAAGAACTTGGAAGCAACCTAGTTGCCCATCAACTGAAGAATGGATAAAGAAGATGTGGCACATTTACACAAGGGAATATTACTCTGCAGACAAAAAACAATGGAATCTTGAAATTTGCAGGCAAATGAATGGAACTTGAAGAAACCATCCTGAATGACATAACCCAATCACAAAAAGAGGAACATGGTATGTACTTGCTCATACATGGATTTTAGACATAGAGCAAAGATCACCAGCCTATAATTCACACTACCAGAGAAACTACAAGGAGGATTCTAAGAGATTCATATAAGGTCCCTCACAGAAGGGGAAAGGAACAAATTTCCGGAATATATGATAGAATTGAGAGAGGGAGGGAGGGAGAGAGAGAGAGAGAGACAGAGAGACAGAGAGACAGAGAGAGACAGAGAGAACATAAAATATCGAGCCATTATAGGTTTGAAGAGAAAACTGAATCTAGAGAAATGTCCAGAGACCTACAAGACTGACCCCAACTAACAATTTGAGCAACAGTGGAAAGTCTACCATAAATGTCCTTTCCTGATATGAGATCGACAACTAACTTATCCACCATCATAAAGTCCTCATCTAGTAGCTGATGGAAACAGAAGCTGATACCCATAACTAAACACTGAGCCAAACTGGAATCCAGATTCAGAGTGGATGGTCAAGACCAGGCTACAGAAACACATAGAGATAGCTGACCTGAACAAGGAGGAGCTAATGGGCCCCCAGACTGATAGCTGGGAATCCAGCATAGGACTGACTCAGACACCCTGAACAAGGGTCTCAGCTAGAAGGCCTGGCAGTCTAAGGGACCTTGGACAGTGGAACCAGTTCCTGGTGCACAAAAGGACTTTGCAAGCACATTCCCTGTGGAGGGATACTCCCTTAACCTAAAGACAGGAGAGAAGTCCTAGTTCCTACTACAAATGACTTGACATATTTAGATGACCCCTCCTAGAAGGCATCACCCTACATGTGGAGTGGGGGGTATAGGAGGGGAGGGTGGTCAGGGGCATGCGAGGGTGGAAGAGAAGGAAATCAGGAGGGAGGGAGGGAGGAAAGGAGAGTGTGTGGGAACTGGGATTGATATGTAAAATAAAAATTATAAATAAATAAATAATAAGTTTTTCATTAAACCAGCTTCATAGTCTTTTTACCTTTAAAAATACCCCTCTGAGGTGTCTATGTTCACTGACCATAACATGTGTTTTTAGAATTATAGTGACCTCTGTTTTTGGGAATTGGTCATTGTTGCTTATTTTTGGTTGATTATCAAATGAGTTTTTAATTCTTCACAAATGTAAATTAAAGGGAGGCTCTGAACCACATTTGACAGTTGGTTCTCAGTGTATTAAACCACAGAAATAATTTAAGACTCATTAGTTTCTAATTAATTGGCATGGATGCACTCAGATTGGTTTCAGAATTTGTGTGTGTGCTTGAGCACCCATGCAAGGCATTAATATTCTGCTAGGTTTACAAATCCTATCCTTCCTTCAATAGACAGTTACAATTAATGAATTGGAAAATCCCATGTAATGCAAAAGAAGGGTTTATTGTGTTTAGGGCATTAGATTTACAAGAGATAGTATGTGGAATCAGAGGATTCTATCACTTATTGTCATGTCTCTGCTATTTGTGGAAAAACATAAACTACCCTAGTAACTCCCTCCCCAAAGATGAACATACTGAAGACTTGGTCCCTAAGATGTGATGTTGCATAACTTTTCTTGGAGAAAAACAAATATCTGTTTCCATCACATGTTGCGCCAAGGATAGAAAATTTTTATTCAACTCTGACATAGTAAACTGAGCGTGAAGAGTTACTTAACATGAATGACTCAAAGGTAGCTGTAGCACTTAATCTTCTACTCCCTAGAAGGTGCATCCCTAGATCTCTCTACACTGCTTTTAGTCAAATTCATTAGACAGTCTACTCTTACTTACTGCTCTTGTCATGGGAGAGGGCCCTTGTGAAGCTTGCAATTTCCCAAACTTCCTGAGTCTTGTCAATTTCATTAGCTTCCTGAATCTTATGTTCTTCACTACTCTGAGAGAGAATGTTTAATTTCCAGGAAATAACCCACACAACTCTTACTCTTTATGTGGTTCCTACATTATTTTTACCCCTCTTCCATAATATTCTCTTGCCCTGAGATGAATGAAAAAAAAATCTGGTTATTTTAGTCCTTCTATGAATGATGATTACACCATTATGGGACAGCAATGGTCTCTTATTCTTATCAATATGGGCAGTTATGAGTCTCTGCAATAACAGATAGAGAGAGAGAGAGAGAGAGAGAGAGAGAGAGAGAGAGAGAGAGAGATATGTCCCCTTCAATGAGACTGACAGCAACAGTCTTCTATGGATATAACTAGGTGTCTTTAGAAGGAAATTTCACAGGCACAACATATCTATTTAACAAAATAATGGCAATATCCTCCCAAGTAGAACCTATGACCTCTCTAGTCCCAAGTCTTTGGCTTGATTTATTTCCAGTGCCAAATATTAGTTTCCTCATGTGGCAAAGGCTCTAAATTTAACATCTTAATTTGTTTTCCATTGCTGTAATAAACACCATGACAAAACCCAACTTTTGGAGAAAAACAAAATGTTGGTTTATATATCCCGACCAGAGTTCATTGTGTTTATTTATGTATTTAGTTATTTTTCAAATAACTTTTTATTTTGTGAGTATGGATATTTTTCACGCTTGTGTGTATGGTTCCATTTGCCTAGTGCCCATGTCAGAAGGCATCATGATTCTCTGGTTCTGGAGTTACAGGGCTTTGAGGGTACTGTTTTGATAGACTCAGATCTGATGTTGTAAGCCTTGCTTCTCCCTTAACCACATCTGGCTATGAAAGGAATCTAAGGTAGGAGAACTCTTTCCACTCCCCTTTTTACTTTGTATTACAGGGAGAAAATGCACACATCATATTCTGGGGAAATAACTACATGTATTGAGGACAAACGTAATAATTTTATAGCCATTATTTTATCATTTATATCATCCACAAGCTGTTGTTAAAGGCTTTCAGGTGTTCATGGGCATAGCACTTGGCTTTCTGTCACTTTTCCCCCTAGGATCTTTGGCTCAACACACATCTTGACACATTTGATTTTGAGTGTCCCATATAGACCCATTTCTCTGTGTTGCCCTTCTCTCATACTCTTGATTGCTTTAGTCTTTTGTGAATCCTATTTATCTATTGGTATAAAGCATTGCTCTTAGCTACAGACTCTCCTACTCTTTAACAAATGAATCCCACGATAGGGCTCAGTACATCCACCAAAGCCACATGCTACCGAGTACCCTGCTGAATTAGCTTTTTCTAAACCCTTTTATGAATACAGATTTATCAAGCACTAAAGGTTAAACATCACCTCTGTCATGCCTAGATCCCTAAGTGATAGCAATTTACCTTTTATTCTCTTTCATATTCTGATGTGCATGGGGAATCTCAGTCAGCTATAGCCAAATGTCTATAATGGCTCGTAAGAACTAGTCCACTGGGAAATTATTACTTACATATTATTCAGCCGTTGTTTCATGAAAGATTAAATTACTCAGTTTCTCTGTTTCCACAACACTCATATATCCCATCAACTCCCATTTCCCATATACTCATAAGCTAGGCTGTTCAAGTGTGTTTCATTCTTTCTTTAAATCTTTTCTAAGAAGTGTAGAAGTATTCATTTATTCTAATAGTTTCTTACACTGTTCATTTGTTTACCTCCCCCATCTGCATGCTAAATAACAATGTTCCTTTCTTCTGTATTAAAGTTAATTTTCTGTCATATCTACATCACTATCCTCTACACTACACTACACTACACTACACTACACTACACTACCACTACAACCTCTATCTAGTTGTGACAGCCTCAAAAACTTTGATACTTGAAGAACTACCTAGCACAAATCTAACTTGTGCCCTCTCTGTCTCTTTAATCTCTTTCTTTCTTTATATACCTCTAGAGCTCTAAGAAATTGCAAGGTAACTTCTCTCTCTTGGCCTCCTTTTTTTCTACTTTCACTGAGGCTATTGCAGAGATAAACATTTGTATGTCTGCCTGGTGGGAGAGCTGTCTCTGGGGTCACAAGAGCAAGAGAACTGGCCCTTCCTCTAACCATCTGCAGCACTTGGGAGACTAGCTCCTGTATGTTGCCTCAGCAACACAGTAGAGCTGGGCCTTGTGGACTAGCCAGCCCTGAGGTCTTGAGAGCAGAACTGGCCAGCCCCTAGCTGCTTGCTACATAAGATGAACAAGCTGGGGAGGTGCTGAAGAGCTCACCCTAGTGGTGAGATGAGGGACAGCTAGTGAGCTGACCAACCTAGCAACCATTCAGGCACAGAATCATTAGTAGCTTCAGGCTCAGGGGATTCAATGCCCCCTCTAGCCTCCATGGGCATCAGGCATGAAAGCAGTGCACAGACATAACATGTAGGCAAAACACATTCATAAAATAAAAATGATAAAGACTTTAAAATAAAGATATTAATAAATGCTTTTATATCCAGGTAGTGGTGGTGAATACCTTTAATCCAAGAACTCTGGAAACAGAGCAAGTAGATCTTTAAGAGTTTGAGAGAGCCTGATTGGTCTACAAAGTGAATTTGAGGACAGCGAGGGCTACAGATAGAAATCCTATTTCATGAGGAAGACATAAACATACAATTTGATTTCTCTGGCTATTATATTCTGATATAAGAACTATCAATGAAAACTTACAGTCAAGATCCACTTTGTGATTGCAATGCTAACAACAGAGTTTTAGAATAAGACAGTAAGGTGTGGGCTCTGATCAAAGATAAAATATGAGCCATTGTACAAGAACCTGTAGGAAGAAAACACATATCCTTTGAGCCATAAACATAGCATTTAAGCCATCCATAAAAATTAGCTATTGATAATTATGTATGACCTCTGGAATAAGAAATTCTGGCTCCCATAAATCTATATAATTACCTCTTGACATACAGAGAATGAATAATTCTAGATTTTCTGGTGGAAATTCAATTCAATTTGTTATTTTGAAGACTTACAGCATGCTTATCATAGCTAAGTCAATATAAACTCAGAAACTATCCCGTATCAAAGACAGTCTAATCAGCTTAATTAAAAACACATGTACCCAATTTAAAATGCAATCAACACTATTTGCCAGAATGAGTATAGAGGCATACCGAGTCTTCAGAATTTCTATAGTTACTAGTTCTCATTCTGATTGTCAAAAACCTAAAACCCTCATCATGCTTCACTGGACAATGTAAGCTTTGAGATTTTTCTAAGCATAGTTTTAAAAAATAATACTGGATATGCTGTATATTCAATGGGATTCTCATGTTAGTTTCCTAACAATGGTCAAGTGATAATATGCCAAGAAGAAATAAAAAGTATCTCTTTTCATATGAAATAAAATATCTATAAGGGAACTACAAAGATTAGTGCACCATCAAGAACCATACTGAAGCAGAAGTTATATTTCAAAACACAACACCTAGTAACTATCCTATATGATCCATGCAAAAGATTGAGGGCTTACAGGAAATGACTACATAGTATTGAAAGCTTAACTGAACATTTATGTACATTGCAGATTTTTCTCCAGACACTGTATAATGTAGGATTGTAAGCACAACTCAACATGACATTTTCATTTTTGTATTTTTTGAGATTATATTATAGTTATATCATTTCCCCTTCCCACATGATAGATTATAGATTAGATGATAGACAGACAGACAGATAGATAGACAGACAGACAGACAGATGTGTGTATGTATGCATATGTTGAGGGAACCATGGGATTGGCTTGGCTTAGCTGCCTTGTGATGTATGAATTAGGTTTTTCAGGTTAGAGTCCACAGTTTCTAGAGCACAATGTGCCTTCCAATTTCTGGGAGTATTCCCTCAGTTAGTGAAGAACTAGCCCACTTTGTGTTTTTCTTTCTGTATATTCCCTTAGAAGTCCAGGAAACATGGAAGCTTGACAGGAAAATTGGTCTTGAACATTAATCTTGTATATCTCTATAGTTTGCAAACATCATTGTATTCTAGCAATTACAAATGTGTTGATCCTAGCAATTTCCATTATAATCTGTTTCTGATAAAAGTATAAAATGCTTGATTGCTCTCAATAAAATTGTCACAGGCTCATTCTTCCTGTGGCCCCTCCAACCTGAGCTTGATTTCGTTACTCATGGACATATCAGGTAACATTGTCCTGCTAAGTAAGCACAGGTACTTAACATATATATGTACATATGTGTATATGTACATATATGTACAACCTGCTCCATCTGTATAATGTTACTTCTATGTATAAGGTTTAAGGCTGACTATTTGATACTGGAAAATCAACTCAACCTTAACACCTTATTTTTTAACAACATTATTGCGGTAAATAAGGATCAGGATAAACAAATAGGCCGAATAGATGTTTATTCAGGGAGAAATAACTTACAACCTAGACAGATGAACACCAGGAAATTCAACCCGATCCTCTCCTGTCCGAGTCACGCCAGAAAGAGAGAGCGCCTTCCTGGCCCCCTCCGACCTCCTTCCTCAGGTCACCTCCGCCCATCGCTCCAACCCCCAATGGGCGTGGTCAGTGCTACAGAAGGATTATCTCACTACAATTCCCCTTTTAGTCTAAAGAAAAGATTTAGGCTTAATACAAAACTATATACAAAACAGTGAATAACAAGTGTGCTCTAAGAAAAGGAAAATCGAGAACAAAATGACCTACATATCTAGTCCTAGGGTGAGGGCATAATGGAGTTTACAATAGAGTTGTCCTAAGCTGGAAAACGTCTAGTACCTAATATATCTAACTAGGAAGAGAGAATAATAGTTGTGATAGTTTAATCTTCAACCTCATCAAGACCTGAGAAGGAAATTAACAATACTAGAGTAGACAGGAAATGCGGATGGACAACTTCCAAAAGGTGCAGCAAGGACAGAAACAGCAAGCCACCTGAACAGTCACCCTAGGTCTCACAGCGACGTTGGTACACCCAGATTTGGCTAAGGCCAAGAGAACTTGACAGACCACAACAACAGCAGGGAAATAGAATGGCTGTCTTACCCTGACTTGGCAAGGTCAAGCAGTCTTCTATATTTGTCTCCTGCAAGCACATAGGACTGCATGTCCAAATCAGTGGTCAAGGTGGGGGCAATTCTATGCCCAACAGGCCATTAGCTGAGGCGAGATTGAACTCCAGCAGGAGCAACAACAGTGTCCAACATATTTTCGGGAAAGTGCACGGTGCTGTCAGGAGCAACAGTATCTCATGTCAATGGAGTACTAATATTAAAACATTTAAATGCCATGTTCTGCATGTCTATGAAGTGATTGAAGATTAAGCATCTATATCGCTCGTCTGATCCCGGTTCCTGTAAAAAGTTCTTAACAAACTATGACAAGCAGAATTTTGTTAAAAGGGGACTTTTGGAGTTACTTGTAACACAAGACGAAACGCGTGCAAGCCGGGCGGCTCTGCGCAAATGTAAAGTCCCTTGCGGAAATGGGCAAAAAATGTTAAGCGGTAAGTGCCTTCTCAGGTCTGCTTTAGCGGCAAAGATCTCCTTTGCAGTAAGGAAGAGGCAAATGTCCCAAAGCTGTGGTGAGTCCACCTGGTTAAACCCTGCCCGTTGGGGAAGGTGGGGGAGGGGGGCGGCTTCTGCCGCCTGGGGGCAAAACCCAGGTAAATCCCACTTCTGACACCAGATATTGCGGTAAATAAGGATCAGGATAAACAAATAGGCTGAATAGATGTTTATTCAGGGAGAAATAACTTACAACCTAGACAGATGAACACCAGGAAATTCAACCCGATCCTCTCCTGTCCGAGTCACGCCAGAAAGAGAGAGCACCTTCCTGGCCCCCTCCGACCTCCTTCCTCAGGTCACCTCCGCCCATCGCTCCACCCCCCAATGGGCGTGGTCAGTGCTACAGAAGGATTATCTCACTACACAACATATTTGTATTGGAGTTAGTTAATAAAATAGTAGCCAGTTTGCATTAACATGCCCCCAAAACTCATGTACTCATCCTGCCTTATTATGGGGCTGTGACAATTCTTTCTTTTTCAATACAAAATTAAGTAATTTGCTTACTTAATTGCTAAGAAATTATTCAGTAATGCAAGTGACCATTTTATTTTATTATACCAACTTCAGTTCATCTTTTTTCTTTTTAATTAGTAATTTTAAAATTAAGTACATACTTTTCTTAACAATTAATAAAAACTTAGAAATTACTCTATCAAGGGTCATAATAATATTGATTTCAAACTGAATTTATGTATTATGATTCAAAGCCTTTAATGAGTTAAAAATCTAAACACAACTCTTTAGATTTTGAAGGTCACTTATAAAAGAATCTTCTGTCATAAAGAGGGTACCAAATATCTTCCATTTACCTTACAACCCAATGGAACCATTCACTGCCCTCCTATACTCACTATTTAGTATATTCTTAAATAAAGAAAAACAAGATTCTTATTGTTAGTCAGTAACAAAGTAGGATTCATTCTTTCATTTCCAAAAATATTTTGTTTCATACTAATTTTGTAGTATAGGACTTGAAGATTGACAAGGCATGAGCACAGAAGGGACTGTAACAAGATTGTCCCTTTCCTTGAGTTGCCTACAATTCTGTGAACACAAAATCCTTTCCATAAGGTAAATCTCCACTATTCAAGGAATAGAGATACACAGCACACACACACACACACACACACACACACACACACACACACACATGTAGGAATGCAGGTGCACAGTGCTTGGATACAGCATAGACCCTGCCCAGAATTTTGAGCCAAAGGTATAATCTGGCCCTAGAGCTAAACACAAATCTCACACCCTGCATGTATAAATGATGCTTAGGCAAAGATTTAGAGATCATTTCTGCACTGTATCACTATAACTTTATACCTGCTCAGGGATTCATGTTATACCTTGTCTGTTTTTCAGCTCTCCACTTTGAAGTAATCAACCAATGATGATATTAAAGGAAGCACGTGATGATCATGCTTCCAGATGAAGACAGGGAGGAGATAATATATCAGCAAAGGGTGGGGTGTCAAGGTCATGATGGGGAAACCCACAGAGACAGCTGATGTAAGCTCATGGTAGATCATGGACTCTGGACAGAGAGCTAAGAAACCTGCATGAAAACGACTAGGCCATCAATCTATATCTGGGTGAGAGTTGTGTAGCTCTGTCTTTGTGAGTCCCCAAGCAGTGAGACCAAGACCTGTTCCTGATGGTATGATCTGGTTCTTTTGAACCAATGGTTGGTTGCCTTTTCATCCTTTAAGCAGCAAGGTGTGGGGGAGGAGCTTGGTCCTGCCTGAACTTGATATGCCATGTTTTGTTGATCCCCACCAGGAGACCTTATCCCATCTGAATGGAGACTGAGGAGGAGTGGATATAGGGAGGTGGTAGAAGGGAGGTGGGGGAGGGAAGAGAAGGAAAGGAGAGAGGGGAAACTGTGATTGTTATGTAAAATACATAAAAAATGATGAAAAAATCATGTGAGTGAGAAAATGAATAAAAAATTATCCTTGCCAATGAAATAACCTTGTGATTATTTGATATATTTGATTGTGAAAATTTGGATTTTTTTTTCCTTTAACAACATATTTAAGGTCAATTAATCAGACCTGAAACCTAATGATTCTTCAGAAAATATGACTGTTACAAATATGTTCAATGAAATTATTTTTCTTTGTCCATATCTATTATCAAATTTTGGCTACAACCCTTAAATAAGTTGTTGGTTTTCAAGATGTAACTCTTCTCAGAGGTATCAGGTAAATTAAAAAATGCATGCTACTTATTAGCAATGGTTAAGTATATTTTACTAAACTATTTAAACAAAGGAATGAAAAAAGGTATTATTTTATGATACCCATGAAGTTAATTGACATAGTGATTTGGAGATAACAAAACTTCACATCCTTCCATTTTAATGATTACAGTATGATGCTGCCAGTATTTGAACTTTGAGATACGTAGTAGGCCAAATACAGAAAGTATTAAAATGTAACAAAACTTTTGAAAGTTTAAATGTGAAATTTTCCATATTGTAATGATCCTAGAAAAATTTGCACAGATGAATAATGAAATATTTTTAAATACTTTCAAAATGCAGTGACAATTTGCATAAGGGCATACTTGTACTAAATGGATTAAATTTCCAGCACAAAATTTATCAATGGATATTAGGAATGAAAATTCAGACATGTAATATCAATCAGTAGGAGAATGTTGATCTAGCATTCCAAGAACCTGGGTCCGATCCTCATCACAGCATTAACAGGGGGAAATAATAAAAATATAAACTCCCACTAGATTGATATGAATACATATTACAAAATTCTAAAATATGCAAAACCAAACTGATATCAGCATTCAAACTTTTGCATTTTCCAGTGGTTTGTAAATGTAGCTAGCTGTGATCTAGTCATGATAGTAAAAAGATAACTTACTCCTTTCTCTGCATTATTCTTTTTTATCTCTTTGTTCATCAGATATAAAAGTATATAGCTTACATCATTTGTAAGATAGCTATAATCTTCCACAAAACTACCCCTGCCTATGAGTTTCTTGTGTGTTATCCCTATTTGGAGGAAATGGATTCTCTGAATCGAAGACTCATTCACTTAACGGTAGGACAATTTTCCTTCTGGAGATTCCACACAGATACAAGAGAGGCAAAGCAGCAACATCAAGACCTCATGGCTTGGGACATTCATGAAAGCATGTTTCAAAGGATTTTAACAAATATCAAAGATTATTTTTTCCAATGATTTGATGATCCCAACTTGGAAAATCTAGAAAGAGAAGATAAACATAACATACTTTAGCATTTAGAAAATACAGGAGTTTTTTAATTAATTTATAGTTTTAAATTCATTTTACTAGAAATATAAACATGTATTGGATATTGTCACAGAGAGATATAATCAGAAAGAAGCAAAGTAAAGGCATATGAGTTAAACCAATGCCTGCCTAAGAAGATTCTACACTGAGCTTGTAATTAAGCCAAGTCATACTTGTATTTTTTTTTTTTTTGTCTTTGTTTTTGTTTTATTGGGGGATTGTCTTTGGGTTTTTTTTTGTTTGTTTGTTTGTTGTTTGTTTTTTGTTTTTGTTTTTTTTTCTTTGTATTTTTGCAGTGGGGGGTGGTTTTGGTTTTTTTTTTTTTTTTTTTTTTTGTTAGTCTTTTGGGGTTTTTGTTTGCTTGTTTGTTTTTTTGGGTTTTTTTTTGTTTTTTTTTTCCTTTGTTTTGTTTTGTTTTTGTTTTGTTTTGTTTTGTTTTTTTATTTGGTTTTTGAGACAGGGTTTCTCTTTGTAGCTTTGGAGCCTATCCTGGTAGTCACTCTGTCACTCTGTATACCAGACTGGCCTGGAATTCACTGAGTTCCACCTGCCTCTGCCTCCCACATGCTGGGATTAAAGGCATGTGCCACCACCACCCAGATGTATACCTGTAGTTTTTAATACAGAAATGGTTTGCATATTTTCAAAGCCAATTAGAAGGAAATTTCTAGTCCTCTCTAAAGTTCTGTAGCCTTTAGTGACTTTTCTTTTCTAGGTCAAGGTTAGTACAATTGGTTTTTTAGTACTATCCAGATGCACGGAACACCAACAGACACACACTTGTGGAACTCTGGGCTCCAGGCGACTGGTGTACAATTCAGTGTCTAACATTAATCACATATAATTTTTCCTTATTTTAAATATCAATCCTAATTCCCTCTCCCTAATCTTGATATACAATACTTATATTTGTCGGTTGCTAATAGCTGATGCAAGGTACCCAAAGACATTTGATATTATTCACACTGAAAAATTCAATGAAATTCCATAACCCCTCATGGAATAAAAAAAATCTCTATCAAGCCATGGCTTCACACATGGTTCATGTCTTCTAAAACTTCATTTTCAGGAAATGAAACTCCTACCTGACTTTAAGTTTCTTCATATAGGAACATGGGTGGTGCTTCATTTCATCATAATATGTATACTTTTGTTACATTTAAAATATGTTTCTCTTGATTCTCATAGCCTTCTCCATAAAATTATTTTGAAATTTTAGGCATACACATTTTAGGCATATGTTTGAATATCTATGAGTTCAATTTTCATTCTTAGATCTTCGTATTTATTTCCAAAGAAGCTGTTGTTGTTTATTTTAGTAACAATCAATTTGCAATATTATTTTAACAGTTTCAGTGCCTGATGGGAGATGTCATTCTCATACTGGTTAATGAATAAATCCCTGTTGGCCAATAGGAAGGCAAGATAGGTGGGACTAGGAGACAAGGAGGATTCTGGGCGATATAGTAGAGAAGAGATGTAGGGACTTGAGAAGAAGGTCCGGACCCTCTCTCTGGTAAGATAAGACCACATTGAAATACTTAGATTAATAGAAATGGGTTAATATTTAAAACAGAGCTAGCCAATAAGAAACACTATTAACAGGCCAACAGCATTATATCTAATACAGTGTCTCTGTGTGTTATTTGGGGGCTGATGCTGCTCTGGGACCAGGCTGGCAGGAAAACTGCTCCTAACAAGTGACTTTGTTTAAATGTATGGAAGTATGATATACTATACATATTTAAAGTGTACATTTGAAAATATTTATCTTGCATGCACACACAAGTAATTATTGAAAATGCTAGCCTCTTGTGAAAGTTACTCATGTCCTCTGACTTTTCTTTTTACCCTCTTACTGTCTGACACACCTTCCATTTCCATTTAGTTCCTGCTTTGATTTTGTAATTAGAAATGAGTTTATATTTTCTAGAGTGCCATGTAAATGAGATAATACAAGTTATGCTCCTCTTGTCTTTGCTCCTTTCAGTCTGTTGTTGCTCAGTCTGTTCGTGGATTTGTGATTGGTTTTTAATATTATAAATGAAGTATATCCAAAGTAACAAAAAGCATGCTAGATACATTTAATCCTCTAAGAAGGGAGAGGAGGGAACTGCACAAAGCTACCTAGAGATTTTAATTTATAGTCACAGTGTTCTCTCAGATCAAAATCCCTGCAGAGTTTTACCCTTCCCTCTATCTAAGGTAGCAGGAATTGGAAAATTCATGAAAACACTGGAACAAACACATATACCAAGAAATGAAACACGTTAGGCACTTCAAGCAATTGTGTATTCTTTTCTCCAGGTGACAAAATGAAAAAGTCTTTCCTTCTACTCTCTACTATCAATCTAACATAAGAAGCATAAATGAATCCAATGACAAAGTATTCTCAAACTTTGCAACCCTAGACAGGGGTATGAGCTGAGAACAAATATAGACAAATATCAGACATAGACTTGGGTCACTGCTTTTCTACAATCTTAACACTTTTGAGGAATGCACTTCTTGAATTACAGTAACTCTTATTTATAAAAGTTGGTTCAACTAACAACTACTGGTCATATCAACAAATCATTCTAAAGGTAAGGAAATTTTATGTGCAATGTAATAAAAACAGGGTCACCTAAAGTGGTCATACCACCTATGAGATCTAAGACAGGATTTTTTGCTTATTTTGTTTTGTTTATGTTAATCATTTGTAGAATCTTTTTTGTTTTATTTTTATTATAGTAAAAGCAATTAAAGTTTTCAACTCTACAATATAATTATTTTTTAACTTTAGGCAAATGTTATGCTGCATATCTTCAGAGTTTGTTTACATTCTAAAATGTTCAACAAGTAAACCCCATCTCTGCATTCCTCTAGATCCATTAAACCACCATTTTACTCTGGATTGATACTTTGTTTAATTTAAATTTATCATGCAATTATATTCATGCAATATTTTTCTTAACAAAGACTATTTCAATACTGTTAAGTTCATTTTAAATAAAAATAAGACCTTTCAGTTCTATTTCCCAGCATCATGTTTTTTAAATGAGCTATTTTATTGACTCAATTTTCAAATATTGAAATATATAAAACTATACTTCTATTTGAGAGATTTACATGTGTACCAACATTAGACCAATACATCAATAGATTTTAAAAAGACTTAATGCATTTGGTGTGTTTGTTGTATTGATAACACTAAGTACTTGAAAGTAGATACATATTGATATACTTTGAAAAATGTTATTGGAAGTGAGAGAATCCTTTTCCTGGCTAAGGGTAAGAAAGAACATATTTTCTAGCTTCAAGGTCAAAGTAACCAAAAGCCTAGGTAATTTACCTTCTTTCTTTACTTACTTCAGGAATATTGGGGAAAAATGACTCTCTGAACAATATATTCAAATAGTCCTGAAAAAAAATGAAGGAAAATATTCTGTTACTAAATATCCACAGTGTGTTGCATGACACAAGTAATACAAACCCAAAGACAGATATTGAGGTTCAAGCTGAACATCAGA
Source organism: Phodopus roborovskii (assembly GCF_943737965.1). Taxonomy (NCBI): domain Eukaryota; kingdom Metazoa; phylum Chordata; class Mammalia; order Rodentia; family Cricetidae; genus Phodopus; species Phodopus roborovskii. The sequence goes on from NW_026126470.1 coordinate 5,199,047, forward strand.
TAAGTAAAGCAGCCAGGCAGTAGCTCTTACCTTTACCAAGGCTGAAATGGAGATCCTGTCTTCCCTGTGAGTAGAAACTGAATCTTGAATGAGATCCTTTGCTTCTTCTTTATATACCTCTCTAGTGCTTGGATTAAAGGCATGAGCTCTGTTACTCTTTTTTATTGATTCACTCTTATGTAGGCCAGGGTAGTCTTGGACTCACAGAGATCCATCTACCTCTATCTCTTGAGTCCTGGGATTAAGAGTGTGTGCAACCACTGCACAACTTCTATGGCTGTGGGTTAGCTTTGTACGCTGATCTTCAGTGGCTTTATTAGATCATAAACAATAAAACACCGTGTGTGTGTGTGTGTGTGTGTGTGTGTGTGTGTGTGTGTGTGTGTGAGAGAGAGAGAGAGAGAGAGAGAGAAAGAGACAGAGAGACAGAGAGGCATAAACAGGGAGACCAAGGTGAGGGAACTGTATCCATTTGCAGCAAATGTGACCTGCAGAGAGATTCTAATGGACTGTTCCTTCAGGATCAGTTAACAGCTTCTCCTTTTTTCCTAGGCATTTTTCCCAGATAGTACATAAAGAGAGACTGGGCAATGTGACTAGTATAAAACACCAATCATTGGAGAGTGGCTTAGAATACTGTTATGGGAAATACCTGCTCTAACAATTTCCAATTTGTCAAGTTTAATTGTCTACCCAATTTGACAGGGTATATCTTTATATATGTTATGTTTATGTTTCTCTTATTGGTTAATGAATAAGTGCTAATTGGCCAGTAGTCGGGCAGCAAGTATAGGCAGGGCTACCAAACCAGGAGAATTCTAAGAGGAAGAGAGACTGATTCTCAAGGGGAAGCCATGTAGCTAGTGGGAAGATAGGATGCAAACCATTATCTGGTAAGATAAGGTCATGTAGAAATACATCGATTAATAGTTAAGTGTTGATAATTAAGAGATAGCTAGCCAGTAAGATGCCTGAGCCATAGGTCAACCAGTTTATAATTAATATAATCATCCATGTGTTTATTTGGATCCAAAGGACTGCAGGACAAAACAGGGTAGAACAGAATCTCTGTCTACACCAATTCATTTCAGGTTTTTTTCATACTCTGTCTTCCTTCTCCAACTCTTAGTTCAGTTATTCATGAAAACATAACACTCTGAACTGTAACTCATTTTCTATATAGGACCCATTCCCACAAGATGTTACCAACAAACATCTTGCTAAATATGAAGATACTAAATGAATGAGGAAGACAACCAAAAGAATAGTGAGAGAGAGAGAAAGAGAAAGATGAAAGAGAGAGAAATGAGTGAGGGAAATGAGACATAAAGAGAGAAAACAAAAAAAATCTAATTATTGTGTTCCTAAGTAGTAAAGAGTTCCCTTAAGATCATCATTCATCACAAAATCTTTTTTGTTAAAGAACTAATGATCTACATTATTCTACTCTTTCCTAGTGGGAAAGGAAGTCAGAACTAATAGCTCTAAGTGGTTTCAGACTTATTAATTTTAGCTATAGGTGTTAGAAAACTGCCTGAAAATTTGAAGAATAGCTGTCTTTAAAGTCCACTACAAACTATCATTCAAACCTAAGGAGTAAGACTGAAAATAAGTTTACTAAACTGCAAGGTGAATGTATATTTATGTTTGATTAGCACAATGGCAGTTTCACATCTATCATATCTTCGTTGTTACAATAGTTCTCTCATTAAATTATTCCTTATATTTTTATTTTTTTTGAAAGGAGGGTTAACATGAGATCTGCCTTTTAACCAAATTTAAGTGTGTAATATCTGATTATTGCTTTTAGGTAAAATATTACATAGCAGATCTGTAGAGCCTATTCTAATTTAGCTGAAATTCTACATTCAATCATTAGTGCCTCACACTTTTTCTTCTAGCCTCTGCCAATTTCTATCCACTATTCTTAATTGATCAATGGAGTACAGAGTTTTAGATACTGGATATAAGTAGACCCAATCAATATTGTTTTGTAAGGAAGGTTTTTTTGTATTGTTTGTTGTCTGTTTATAATTGGCTTATATCCTTCCTTGTAATGTCCTAGAGTTCATACTGTTGTAGTACAAAGCTAAGCTTGCTGCTTTCTTAGGTGTGAATGTTATCAAGTTGGAATCATAAAGAATATTCCCTTTATTCTTTCATCTGATAATGGGTGATTACATTGCTTTATTTCTTAGTTATTGTGAAAAGTATTCTGGGGATTTGCTTGTCATACACTTCAGCTTAATTTTGATGCAGTTCTAGGGGATCAATTTCAGTTCTTTTAGACCCACTGATTTTTTTTTTTTTAAGATGAGGCAGTTGTGTTCAGCTTTTTTGAGGACTCTCCATTCTGTTTTCCATAGGGGCTGATTCATTTGTATTTTTACAATAGCTAGGCTGACAGGAATGAGATGATAGCTTACTATGATTTTGATTTACATTTCCCTGATGTTGAGTCAAAGCATCCAGTTCTTCATTTATCTGTTCGCCTTTGTGTGTCTTCTCTAGAGAAATATCTATTCAAGTTCATAGTCTTTTTTAGCAGATTATCATTTTTTTCTTATTGAACTGCAAAAATTCCACAAGCTATTAAAGTATATACCCAAGAAATAGTTTACCTAGGAGAAAGATAAAGGGAAGTTCTAGTGAACCTGGTTAGGGTTTCTTTTTTAAATCTCATGCCCAGAAGTATTCAGACCTCTTAGATTTTGTAAAGAAATGAGTAGGGGATCATGCGATTAAAAAAAAAATAAAAACTCCTCTGTAGATCTAAACCATATTATATTATGAAAATAAAATTGTAGTTAGGTTATTATAAATTTGTAAGTATCTTTTTTATTGATCCAATAATCTAATATTGACTTAGTTATTTCTTTAAACGTACTGTATTTTGTCGCTTTTATTCTGATACAAATTTCCGGATCTTCAGTGAGAATGAGTTAAGGTTGCAAAACTTGTTACTAGTCACTACAAACTAGCTTTAGTAAAATCTTAGGAAAACAGATACAAAGCAGATATTTAAGATTGTTAGCTCTCAGTGATGAAAGTAGAATGGGGTATATATTTTCTTTTGATCTTTTCTTATTTTGATCACCCAAACCTGATTTTAATGTTATAAGTTCATATCCTATAATTACTTGTAAAATGACAAGACTTTTATGTGGTGTTGAGTCTTTTAGTGCTTTAATTATACAAAAATTTAAAAGACTTTTAGCACAAACTTAAAGGTCCATGCATAAGATGACAGGAATTTTTCAAAATAATCTGATTTAAAATCTCAACTTTTTAAGAAGTTGCATTGAGGCCACATCATCACCGTGTCTAAAGGCATGCCAAATGATTTGTTTTTGAGAGGAAGAATTAATATTGATAGGATTCTCATGAAAAAGGAATTCCGTCCTTGATTAATCCCAAACTCAGTCACTCAAGAAACCTATTGAGGATCATAAATATTCTAGACATACTGAGATAAAAAAAAATAGTCACTTTAATAACAAGGATTGAAAGATATCAAAGAGTTGAAGTGACAGAAATAAATGGGTATGCTGTTTCAGATCTGACATAGAAAAGTTTAGAGGTTTTAGAAGTAATGGGAAATTGAATTTCTACCTATAAAATTACAAAAAAAAAAAAAAAACTCATTGTGGAAAGTGTCTGATAACTTTTGTTGTCCCCATTAAACCTTATTTGATGGCTATGCCTTTTAAATATGAGCATCAAAAGGAGGTGACAAGAAATGTATCACCAAATACAAATAAAAAAGGAACATGAGCCTAGAGATACAGTGTTTAGAAGCAAAAATAATTCGATTTTTTCTGGGCAAGCTGTGCCTGGAAAAATAAAATATTTTAGGTTACAGTAATATTCACAGCAAGAACAAAGAGGTCATCTGTAGTGTATCTGAAGAGATATTATAAACTGAACAGGTTATATAAAATGCAATTCTGAAAATTTCATTTTACTTCTCTACTCTTTGACTGGGAAAATAATTTTTTGTCTGAAGAGGATGGAATAAATATTGGTAGAAAGCAATTGAACCTGAAGATATGTAAGGAGATGGCGAGATAGCATTTAGCTTCTCTAAATGCTTTCAAGTCTCCAGGCCTCCCAAGATTGCATACCAGACGATAGGAAAAACTTGCTGATGAGATAGTGAACTACAAAATGGAAATTACTTATCTCCTAGCCACTGGAGAAAATGGGAGATGTGACCAGGAATTCAGTTAGAAACATTTCAAAATGAGAGTTAGCTGTATCCTGGGAACAATTTTTTTGTTAAAATTTGTGTGGATAGTCTCAGTACTCTAAGTCATTAACAAAGCTATTAGTATATCATTGCCTGTGGAGTAGTGGCAAGTACAAAGTCTAAAGACCAGTGGCTCATTCAACCCTTATCATAAAAACTGTGCTATTAAACAGAAGATGTTATGTTGAAGATGCACTCTATGTTCATAAAACATTACAAAGATCATTTTACAATTCCTAGCCTCTCTGATTGTAGTTATAAAGCAGCAAATATACAGCAGAACAATATAAATAATTGAGTCTAATGAATTATAAATAGCATAAATATATTTATTTATATCTAAACAAAACAGTTAAAAGCCAATAATATCAATCTAAGTCTTTTCTGCTACAGAAATGGCAGGATGATTGTATTGAAAGGGCTCATTTTCCTGAATACAAGACATGTATAGTTGAATTATGGTACTTTTAAGTTACTATTTCAGTATTTTGTAAAATATCAGAAGAGTTTGAACTGATTACCTGCATTTATATGGTAGTCCCTGTAACTAAAATGTTTAAATGGTGAAGACATCTTCATATTATAGGGTATTTCTAACCTGGATAGTTTGACTATGATGTCTGACTTTTGCTTTAATAATAAAAATCATTATGTACTCAGACTTAATTACCCATGACCCAGTTACCACAGTGTACAAAGACAAACTACACTGATCCTCTTTAATCAGATGTTACTTGAACAAACTATAGATTACTGTTTCTTGTATGAAATGAAACTAATTTTCTAGTGCTCAGTTCTGAGAGAAAATCAGCCAAGGAAGGAAGGAAGGAAGGAAGGAAGGAAGGAAGGAAGAAAGGAAGGAAGGAGGAAAATACCACGTTTAAAAAATGATCTCTACTTCTCTACTTTCAGGAAACAACTCAAAGCTTTTACAATATCTAATGGCAGAGATCTTAATATACCATGCTTGTTTTATGCTATGGTTTCATACAAGTTATTAATGTTCCATGGAATGCCAGACTCCACTGGTAAGCTTCAATGGCAACCTTAGTTAAAACCTTTAAAGACCCTGTTTTGTCATTGCTTCAATGAGAAATGGTCTACGAAGCCATTTGGTTTTCTTTTTTAATCAAGTGACAGAGTCAAGTAAAAATAAAAAATATTAGAAAATCCATTTTCTGCAGAACCCACTCTGAGTTTGCAAACTCAGATAATAAATTGGATTACATTTTTTTTATACCTCGCTATTAGCCTTAAACAACAGCAGCAAAAATATAGTATCATTTCCCCTTGAAATGCACCTCAAAATAAACAATCTAGTAGATTACTTTTTAAATTACTAAAGAATAAATAACATTGTTTATACTTCAAAGTATAAAAACCTTTTGGCAAGTTTTATGATTAGCCTTTGTTCAAAAATTTCATACATGTAATAAATGTAAACTATTAAACATGTAATTTGTAACTTATAAGTCATTTATATATTTGTATACATTTTAAATGTTTGTATTCTTAATTCATCTATGAGATAGCAAAAAAAAAAAAAATACTACTTGGGGAGGGGAAATGGCTCCATAGGTTAAATGCTTTTCCTACAAGCATGAAGGCCTGAGTTTGAATCCCCAGAACCCTTGCTAGATGCAGGGGGATGCCTGCAGGAAGTAGTGAGGGGAGAACTCCATCAAGCTCAAGAACAGCTTCCCTGAACCACTCGGGAAAAACAAAGACTGTCTCAAATGAGTTGAACACAACCTGAGTTTGTCCTCTGACGTCCATACATGCACTGTGGTATGAACTCACTTGTCTTCACACTCTTGAGTACACACACACACCACACACACACACACATGCATTCAGACTCACACATACACAGAGAGACACACATATGCATATACACAGACACTCATGAAAGTGAGAGAGAGAAATCTTTAACACTACTAATACAATTTGAACTCCACTTCCAGACTATCTGTCCTCTAGTGGTTTATAACATCCTCATATCCTGACTCTGGGCTAGATGGGTTAAGAATAACATGCCTCACAGCCAATTCTGTTACATGAAAGAATATGGGCATAATTCTAGTCCTTGTTAAAGGGTAAACCACTAACTAAATTAAACTAGTTATTCTATCAGGGAAAATTCAGGTTTTTTTTTCAAAGAAAACTTAATTTCTTCTAATGTAATTTCTTTTCAACTTTGAAATGTAAGACGTAACCTCACATTTAAAAACAACACAGAAGAATACCATATTTATATGTACATAGATAGATGTCATACTTTCACTATCCATTCAACTGTTGAAAGATAATTCAATCATTTCTATTTCTTGACCACTGTAAAAAGACTAGAAATTAGCATAACTGAGCAAATATCTCTGCAGTAGGATGTTGAATTCCTTGGGCATATGCAAGGAATGGTGTGGTTGGGTCACATGGAAGGTTTATTTTTAGGTATTACTTTTTATAACTTTCCATACTGAATTACAAAGTAATTGGACCATTTTTCAATCCCACCAACCATGAATGGGGCCTCTTTGTTCTTCATAATCTCACCAGCACTTCTCTTTAGCTTCATTAATTTTTAGCCATCTCAAAATTGTTCCAATTTATATTTCCCTGATTGCCAAAAATGGTGAACATTTTTAGATATTTCATGACCATTTTTAGTTTATTTCTATTGAGAACTTTCTGTTTAGACCCATGTTGCTGGTGACCCTGCTTGGACACCCATTGGAGGAGGGGTGAGAAGATGCACTAACAACTCAGGCACTGGGAGTCAGTGAGTCGCAGAGCATGCTGCAGACTACTTTATTAAGGAAGTCAGGCTTGCCTTTATACCCCTCCCCAAGGTCCCATTTGTTCAGGTGGCTGACTCTACCATGTTTTCCTTTCCTCACTGGGGTCTCTGGTCATGGGTGTCTCTTTGTAAACGAGTCTCTGGGCATAGGGGCAGGCTTGACTCAGAAAGGAAGTGCCTGCTATGCATGGCCATGCACATGCAGGTTGGCCTGGGCACCTGGGCACCTGGGCACCTGGGCAGGGCAACCAAGGCTTGGGTAGGCTGGATGGGAGTTCCTTCTATAGATCCCTAGTCCATTTTTAACTACATCATTTGTTTTTTTGACTCTTTCTTTTCTATGTTCTTTGTATATTGTGGATGTCAATTCTCTGAATTCTCTGTCAGGATACACACACACACACACACACACACACACACACACACGGGAAAGATTCTCTCCAGTTCTATGGGCTTCTCCTTCACTGGCTTAACTGTTTCTTTAGCTGAACAGAAGAGATTTTGTTTCTGAAGTTCCACTTGTCAATTGTTAGCCTTAGCTCTTAAGTAAATGGAGGCTGTTTTCAAAAAGTCCTTTTTCGTACCTGCATTTTGTAGGATACAGCCTATGTCTCCTTCAAGCAGTTTTGGGTACTTCAGGCTTCAAATTGAGGTCATTGATCTTCTTGGACCTTATTTTTGTTCAGGGTAATAGATACTCATCTTACTTCATCCTTCCACAGAAAAATGAAATCATGAAATTGGCAGATAAATGGATAGGCTGATAAAATATTATATTGAATGAGGTGACCTGAAACAGAAAGGCAAATGCTACATGTTTCTATTTTATCATTGGTTCCTAACTCCAAATCCTCAGATATGGATGGGTAAACAGCATGGAGTAACCACAGAAACCAGTAACATATACAGAGACCATAGGTAGGGGGAGCTTGGGAGAGAACCAGCAAGAAAAAGGCGATATGAAATGGGAAACAGAATAGTGGGGAGTGATCTCTAACTGGGAGAGAGGGAAGGAGATCAATACAGAAGAATAAGGAGGGGTAGTGGGGACAGGTAACACCAAGGTCATTTGATAATGCCTCAGTGAATAATATATATTTACCTAAAATTATATATAATATGTACATACACATATGAATATACATGTATGTGTGCATATAGGTTAAGATATCTTTCTCAAGTATCGTACACTAGTAAAAAATCCCAGGATCAAGAAGAAAGAAGCCTCCTTTCAAATGGCTTGTCAGAGTAGTTCAAGCGACTCCCAAAACAATACAAATTAATGATATAGCCCTTAATTACCTCTCAGAGTTTAAGGGTTGGCCCTGTTCCCCATGTGGGAATAGGATGAGGATCTTTTGCATTAGATCTGACCTGAAAGTTTCTTTCCTATAGTCTAGCTTCCATGATTTCAGAAAATACTAGGCAAAAAGCCAGGGGAAGAAAGGAATCAAACAGCTCTACCAATATCTAGGAATCATGACAATTACCCACATGGCAAGCTATTCATAAAGTGTATGAAGTAGCATTTTCACATCAGTAGCTGTTGGTGACTCCCAACCAAAAAAAAAAAAAAAAAAGAAGAAGAAGAAGAAATTACTGTTGCTATTTCCTAACTGTAACTTTGCTATTGCTATGAATCATAATATAAACATTTTTGGATATAGAAGTTTTTCCAAAGGAGTTGCAACACGCAGGTAGAAAACGACAGGTCTACCAGAACATGGCTTTTATCTGTGGTAAAATACACACATCAATAAGAGAAAATTGGGCCTGGAGTGATGGCTCAGCAGCCTCTGCTCTTGCAGAGGACCCAAGTTTGGATCCCAGCATCCACCAAGGGCAGTTCACTCCTGCTTGTAACTCCAAACCCAGGGACTCTGAGTCACTCTTCTTGCCTCCATGGCAGACCCAGCACACACACACAGAATTAAGAATGAGATCAAATGAAACAGAATAAGGTAAGTTATGGTCAGTATGTGTTTGTGTACTTCCTTGATCTTCCAGCTACCCTACTCCAGTATGACTTTAATCCTGGAGTAAGAGTATCTATATCTGCAGAAAGATAATGAGAAGTATCATGGAGACTCACCTCTGAAATACCCAGGAACACTGCAAAGTTCCTGACTGTGCCTTCTCTGAAGGTAATTCCTATCTCTCTACATGTCCACACCTGGGAGAAAATGCAACTCTACTTATGTGACATAATGTCAGTTGTACAAACATAATAAGAAAGTTTTTGTTATGAAGAAAACTATTTGACAGACCCTTGGCTCATGTATAAAACATGCACTTTATGTATTTGTCATTCTAAGCCAATGATTCTCAACCTGTCATTCATAACCCTATTGGCAAACCCCTACTTCCAAAAATATTTACATTATGATTAACAACAATAGCAAATTTATAATTGTGAGAGAACAACAAAAACTATTTTACGTTTAGGGGTTGCCACAACCTGAGAGACTGTATTAAAAGGTCACAGCATTAGGAAAGTTGAGAACCATTGTGCTAGTGATATTAAACAGATGCAGAGGATTGACACTGTGTGATGAGGATATGTCCACCTGAGTTTCCAGCTTCACTTGCAAGTAAGCATTACATGATACATATGAAAACTAGAAATAAATCACTGGTACCTCTCCAGTTACTAACTTGAGAATACATGCCTAAAGGTTCAGTGTTAATGAAGACCCCAGAAGCGTAAGAGCTGATGAGAAAAGGCCAAAGCCTCAGGCTTGCTCTTTTCTTCCATTACACAAGGAAAATGACCTGATTAGAATGCTTGCTGAGGCCCAATTATTTCCTCCCTGTCCATAAAAGGGATTATAGGAAGCCCAATTTTAATGCACCTCATGGAAAGCAGAAAAGTTGCATTAAAAAAATTAACATCATTAAAAAGTTAAAAGTTAAATTAATGAAATGCACAGCAAGGGCTAAAGGCATGTAAAAGAATGATCAATTTTATTAACCAAGCTGGCAAAAGTCTTGCATAAGCATTACAACGTTATACAAGGAACAGTGCTCTGTGGTCCAGCGAGGCCCCATGTCAGATTAAGAGAATTGAGAGAACTTGCTGTTTGGTTGTAAGACCCATTCCAGAGTCATGTGGAGATTTGTGAATAGACCAAATAATGGACCGGAGGCAGTCCAGTGCTAAATTTCAGACTATAAAATTAAACTTCATTTAGTATTTGAAGTTAGATACCAGGGTTTTCTCTGATGAGTTGCAAAGGACCATATAATTAAACTTGAATTTTCAGAAAATATGCAGTGAGCCACTTAATAGAAGGATAGAATTTGATATCTCCTTCCCTACTTGTGTGCCAAAGATGCAAATCAATTGACCTTAACTAGAGACTGGGTACCATCTGTTCCAGCTGGCCAGACCAGAGGGCATACTGCATAACAGAGCTCCTTGATGGCTATGTACTCTTCAATTGTCCCTTTCAAAAACCATGTATTTGAAACCATAAAGCATTCTAAGGCAACACAAATTGCACTTCTTATAAGAAAAACAATTATGAATATCCACACACATAATCCACTCAGTATTTTAATTACATAGCATTCAACACATCAGTTGCCTTGTTTGTTATTGTACTTCTTAAACTCGCAAAACAAACCAAAATAGAATTTTTTTTTAAAAAAAGTATCTTATAGCCTGATTACTTAGGGAAGGGATGTGACATCAAAAGTATAAAATAGAGATTTATTTTCAAATACAAGAATTGTTTCCCTCTTTTCTTTAGTCTTTTGTACCTTCAAATGTATATACAAATATATGTTGATATATATACTTATATACATATATACACACAAAAACACAACAAAATGAAAATTGACAGCTTTAAAAATTATATATAATGTAATTAAAGTAATTAATAATATACATTCAAGAAAACATTCAGAGAGCATTTAGGAAGCACAGCTGATTGATCATCTCACAATGTTAGAAAGAGAGTACATCAGAATTTCTTCCTTTTCTCCTCCCAGTTTCTCTCTCTCTCTCTCTCTCTCTGACACACACACACACACACACACACACACACACACACACACACTTTCATTTAAGGCAGTAGTTCTCAACCTATGGTTTGTAACCTCTTTTTGGGGGAAGAAGATTGATGCTTTCACAGTGGTTGCCTAAGACCATTGAAAAACATGTGGTACTTGATATTTGCACTGTGGTTTATAACAGGGCAAAATTAGAGTTAAGAAGTAGCACCAAGAATAATTTTTATGGTTGGAGAGGGTTACACAACAGGAGGAGCTATATTAGGGGATCTCAGCTTTAGGAAGGTTGAGAACCAAGGATTTAAGGGAAAGTCTAGGTTATGATTTAGGTTCTAAATGTTCTCTTCAAGGTACAAAGATTGCTCTTATTGACACAGAAAAAAAAAAGTCTTTCAAATCTCTAGCATATACCATATATATGGATATATATATATACTTTTAGGTTATTTCACAAATGGACTTGAGATATGGTTACCACTTGTTTTTTGATTCTTAATACATTAACAACAACAACTAGTAAGGGCCATGAGTCTTACTTTAGTTATCTATGCCTGTTTGTTACTTGACATGCTTACATTCTGTCACATTATAGAACTAATGATCGTGACATCTGAATGCATATTCTATGACTGCTTCTAGAGGTATATGAACAAAACTAGTCACTCTAGATGGGACACTAGTAACAGACCTGAGATTATTTCTAGGCAAGTATAGCTTTATAATCAAAGGAGTTTACTGAGGTTCTTTAGAGAACCATAGTTGAGAAGTTAATTACAAAAATTTGATAATTCCTGAACAACATTACTTACTGAGAAGATCCATGCCAGTATTGATGAGTCATAAAAGCTTCATCCTTGGAGCATTCTATCCATCTTATAATCAGGTCCACTGTTGTAGAACATTAATTGAAGATGTGTACACTTGTTTATTCTGTATAATGTAGTTGGAATAAGAAAAACCCAGAGATTGACATTAGGGTTCAAGCTTCAAACTGAAGATCAGAGAAGCAAAGCAGCCGAGCCACTAGCTCTTACCTCTTCCTGAGGCTAAAATGGCTCTCTTGTCCTCAGTGTGGCTAGAGAATAATTGCCTCATGAGACCCTTTGGTTCTTCTTTTATTCCTCTCAAATCCTGGAATTAAGGACATGAGATCCCAATGCTGACTTCTCCATTTTGTGAGTTGTTTCTCTTTTACACTGGATCAATTTCACATAGCTCAGTGTGGACTTGAAATAACAGAGATCTGTCTGCCTTTGTCTCCTGAGTTCTGGGATTAAAGGTGTGTGCTACCACTGTCTGGATCTATGGCATGCTAGTATGGCTATCTGTATTTGTGGCCAGTGGCTAACTTTACTTTTTGTACCCTCAGGAAAGCTTTAATAAATCATAAATGATATATGACCACAGTAGAATATCTATTTAATGATGTAAAGATGTGTTACACTCTTATGTTGAATTAATTAACCCCCTGTGAAGCTGTGTTATTTTGCCTGTCTGAAACACCTAATTGGCTGCTCTGAGTGTCCTGAGGACTGAGAACTGCATGCAGGGGAACCCGCCCAAGCCTACTGGCCAGTCTGGAGTCTGCCAGTGTCCTGGTCCCACATCCAACCATGGGAGGGAGGTAAGTGTGAGCCTGTTTCCAGCCTTCCAGCACCTTACTCAGATTGTCCTGAGGACTGAGTACTGAAGACTGCATGTGGAGGAGCCTGCCTTATCAGAATGGCCCATCCAGAGTCTGCCAGCATCCTGGTCCAGCCTCCAGCCACGGGAGGAGTCCTGACACCACCAACTGGAATAGGAGAGCCATTGGAGTATGGGACCTGCTTAGACCCACCAGAAGAGAACCTCGGGTGCTATATGGTAGGGAGAAACCCTACCATAATAATACAGTCAACAACACAGAAAGAGCAATATGATGCCACCAGAGTCTAGGGACTCCACACCAGCAAAACCTGAACATCCCAACACAGATGAAACAGAAGAAAACAACCCAAAAACAACTTGATGATGATGAGACCCTCAAAGAGGTAATGAGAAAATTCCTTAAAGGAATGGAAGAAAAATGCAAGAAATGGAGGAAAAGCCAAGTCAAAAATTGTAAGAAACAATTCAAACAGTACAAGGTTTGAAAGTTGAAATAAAGGGAATGCTGGAAAAGTTAGGCAAATAATCAGGAACTACAGATGCAAGCATAATGAACTGAATATGAATGCAAGAAATGGAAGACAGAATTTCAGGCATTGAAGGTACAATAGGAAAAATAGATTCATCGACTAAAGAAAATCTTAAGTCCAACAAATCCCTGACACAAAATATCCAGGAAATATGGGACACCATGAAAAGGTCAAACCTAAGAATAATAGATATAGAGGAAGGTGAAGAAATCCAACTCAAAGATGCAGAAAATGTATTCAACAAAATCATAGAAGAAAACTTTCACAACCTGAAGAAGGTCATGCCAATGAAAGTACAAAAAGCTTACAGAATACTAAATAGAGTGGACCACAAAAGAAAGTCTCAGTCCTGAACATCTATGCCCAAATACAAAGGCACCTACATTCATAAAAGAAACATTACTAAAACTCAAATCTCACATAAAACCTCACACAGTTATACTGGGAGATTTCAACACTCCACTCTCAACACTAGACAGGTCCACCAGACAGAAGCTTAACAAAGAAACAAAGAAAATAACAGAAGTTATGACCCAATTGAGTTTAACAGGCATTTATAGAACATTCCACCCAAACAAAAAAAAGAATATACCTTCTTCTCAGCTCTACATGGAACCTTCTCTAAAATTGAACACATACTGGGCAATATAGCAAACCTCAACATAAGTACAAAAAAAAAAATTGGAATAACCCCCTGTATCTTATCAGGCCACCCTGCTTTAAAGTTTAGAATTCAACAACAACACAAATTTCAGAAAACCTACAAACTCATGGAAATTGAACAATCCCCAGTTGCACCATTCTTGGGTCAAGGAAGAAATAAAGAAAGAAAGACTTTCTGGAATTCAATGAGAATGAAGACACAACATACCCAAACTTATGAGACACTTTGAAAGCAGTGCTAACAAGAAAGCTCATAGCCATAAGTGCCCATATGAAGAAACTGGAGAATAGTCACCCAAAATAATTAACAGCACATTTGAAAGCTCTAGAACAAAAAGAAGCATACTCACCTCAAGGAGTAAATGCCAGGAAATAATCAGGTTGAGGGCTGAAATCAATAAGGTGGAAACAAGGAAATCAATACAAAGAATCAATGTGACAAAGAGTTGGTTGTTCTGGGAAATAAACAAGATAGAAAAACCTTTATCCAAACTAACCAAAAAGCAGAGAGAGAGACCATGAAAATGAACAAAATCAGAAATGAAAAGGGAGACATAACAATGGACACAGAGGAAATCTAGGGAATATTAAAATCATACTATGAAAACCTGTACTCCACAAAATTAGAAAATTTAATGGAAATGAATAATTTTTCTGGATAGATATCACTTACCAAAATTAAATCAAGACCAGATATGCAATTTAAATAGACTTATAAACCCTAATAAAATTGAAGCAGTTATCAAAAGTTTCCCAAAAAAAAAAAAAAAAAAAAAAAAAAAAAAAAAAGCCCAGTGCCAGATGGTTTCAGTACAGAATTTTACCAGAAATTAAAAGAAGAGCTAATACCAATACTCCTCAAAGTGTTCCATACAATAGAAGCAGAAACTCTTTATGGGGCTACCATTACACTGATAGCCAAGCCACACAAAGAAACAACTAAGAAAGAGAACTACAGACCAATATCCCTCATGAACATTGATGCAAAAATACTGGCAAGTTAAATCCAAGAACACATCGGAGAAATCATCCTCCATGACCAAGTAGGCTTCATCCCAGGGATGTGGGGATGGTTCAAAATATGAAAATCAATCAATGTAATCCACCATATACACAAATTGAAAAAGGAAACTGACACTATCATCACACAAGATGCTGAAAAAGCCTTTCACAATATCCATGACCCAACCCTTCATGATATCTTGGAGATATCAAGGATAACAGGAACAAACCTAAACATAACAAAAGTAATATACAGTATACCAACATCCAACATCAAACTAAATAGAGAGAAATTCAATGAAATTCCTCAAAAAATCAGGAATAAGACAAGGCCAACCACTCTGTCCATATCTCTTCAATATTGTACTTAAATAGCTAGAGCAATTAGACAGGAAAAGGAGATGAAGGGGATATAAATTGGAAAGGAAGAAGTCAAACTCTCACTATTTGCAGATGATACACTAGTTTACATAAGTAACCCGAAAAATTCTACCAGGGAACTCCTACAGCTGATAAACACCATCACTAAAGTGTCAGTATACAAGATTAACTCAAAAAAAAATCAGTAACCCTAATCTATACAGATCATAAACTGAGAAATAAATGAGAGAAACATCAGTATTTGCAATATCCACAAACAACATAAAATATCTTGGGATCTCCCATGTGCATGGATAGGTAGGATCAACAAAGTAAAAATGGCAATCTTGCCAAGAGTAATCTACAGATTCAATGCAATCAGCATCAAAATACCAGGACAATTCTTCACAGACCTTGAAAGAACAATATTCAACTTTATACGGAAAAACAAAAGACCCAGGATAGCCAAAACAACCCTGTACATAAAGGAACATCTAGGAGCATCACCATCTCTGACTTCAAACTCTATTTTAGAGCTATTGTCCTGCAAACAGCTTGGTATTGTCACAAAAACAGACAGGTAGACCAATGGAATCAAATGGAAAACACTGATATTAACCCACACACCTATGAACACCTGATTTTTGTTGAAGAAGCTAAATTTATACAATGGAAAAAAGAAAGCATTTAAAACAAATGATGCTGGCATGAAGGGATACTGGTTTGTAGACGACTGCAGAGAGATCCATATCTACCTCCATGCACACAACTTAAGTTCAAATGTATCAAAGACCTCAACAGAAACACTGAACCTCTTAAAGAGAAAGTGGGAGGACCCTTGAAAGAATTGGTATAGGAAAACCACTTCCTGAGGATAACACCAGTAGCACAGACACTGAGATCCACAATTAATTAATGGGACCTCTTGAAACGGAGAAGCTTCTGTAAGGCGAACTACACAGTCAACAAGACAAAAAAGCAACCCACAGAATGAGAAAAGATATTCACCAATCCCATATCTGACAGAGGGCTGATTTCTAAAATATACAAAGAACTCAAGAAGCTAGTCACCAAAACACCAAACAATCCAATTAAAAAGTGGGGTACAACATTAAATAGAGAATTATCAATAGAGTGATCCAAAATGGCTGAGAGACACTTAAGAAAGTGCTCAACATCCTTAGCCATCGTGGAAATACAAATCAAAACAACTCTAAGATACCAATGTACTCAATGTCAGAATGGCTATGATAAAAAATATCAAAGACAGTTCATGTTACAGAGGATGTGGAGAACTGGGCACACTCCTCCACTGATGGTGGGAGAGCAAATTTGTACAGCCACTCTGGAAATTAATATGGCAGTTCCTCAGGAAAATGGGAATTAGTTACCTCAAGATCCAGTAGTTCCACTCTTAGGCATATACCCAAAAGATGCACATTCATACAACAAGGACATCTGTTCAACTATCTTCATAGCAGCATTATTAGTAATAGCAAGTGTAATTGCAAGTGTAAGCAACCTAGATGCCCCTCAACTGAAGAATGGATTGAGAAAATGTGGTACATTTACACAATGGAGAACTACTCAACATAAAAACACAATGGAAACCTGAAATTCACAGGGAAATGAATGGAACTAGAAGAAACCATCCTGAGTGAAGTAACCTAGTCACAAAAACACAAACATGATATGTACTCACTCATATATGGATTTTAGACATAGAGAAAAGGATTACCAGCATACAATTCACACTGCCAGAAAAGGTAGGAAACAAGGAGTACCCTAAGAAAGGCATACATGGACCCCAGAGAAGGGAAAAGCAACAAGATCTCATGAGCAAATTGGGAGAAGGAAGGGAGGGAAGAGAGAGTTAGGAGAAAGAGAAGGGGAGAAGAGGAGAGGTGGGCATAAGGGAACTAGAAGATTGAGATAGGGAAAGAATAAAAGAGAACAAGAAAAGAGATGCCATAATAGAGGGAGCCATTATAGACTTAAGGAGAAATCTGGCACTATGGAAATGCCCAGAGATCTACAAGGATAAACCCAAGTAATAATCTAAGCAATAGGGAGAGCCTACCTTTAATGCCCTTCCAGGATAATGGGATATGCCATCCTAGAGCCTTCATCCAGTAACTTATGGAAGCAGAAGCAGACACCCAGCTAAACACTAGCCAAACTCCTTAGAATTCAGTTACATTGAGGGAGGAGTAATGAGCAAAGGGGTCAAGGCGAGGCTGCAGAAACCCACAGAATTAGCTGACCTGAACAAGGGGGAGCTCATGAAACCCAGTCTGATAGCTTGGACACCAGCATAGTACTGATCCAAATTCCCTGAATGTGGGTATTAGTTAGGAGGACTGGGCAATTGATGGACCTTCTGGTAGTGGATCAGTATTTATCCCTAGTATCCAAATGGACTTCGGAAGCCCATCCCATATAGAGGGATACTTTCTCTGCCTAGATACATGGGGGAGTCCTAGGCCCTGCCCCAAATGACATGACAGACATTGAGGAAGCCCCATGGAAGGTGGAACCCTCTCTGGGGAGCATAAAGAGGATGGGCTGGGGTTTGGCGGGGATAACAGGATTGGATGGGAGGGTGAGGAAACTGGGATTAAAATGTATAACAGCCAAGCTAAGGCTGAGGATTTATAAATAATATTAGTACTTTGTGTGATTTATTTGAATGCAGGGTAGTGAGCTCCCAAATAAAAAAGAGAAAAACAATGATATTGAAGCACTATTACTTGAGAGTTATAAATCCCAATTTACATACAGGTTCACATTTTCTTTGAAAAGTAGCTTTCTAGGCCTCAGTTTATAAAATATAGCATATTCATAAACAACTTTGATTACAGAGTTCTTTTGAGAACAAAGTAAGATACCACATATGAACTAATTACTGTGGTGCGTGGCATAGTATAAATGTCATTGGTCACCAAATACACACACACACACACACACACACACACACACACACACGTGTGTGTGTGTGTGTAAGAAAATAGATCTACTTATTTTAATGAGTTAGCAGCTTGGGCAGTTCTGAAAAGAGCTAGTCTCAAACTAACTAATGTGGCATTCAAGAAAATATGGGCTTTTTTGATTAGATGGTGAGTTAAAGGCTGCTTCTGACTGACCTGGTGAGTGAGACTCTACAACTACCAAAGAAAAAGCTGAAGAATATCATGACCACACACAGGGATTGGTAGGGTAGTGGGACAGTGTCAGGAAATGAGCAATTATTCAGAGAAAAGAAAGTTAGGTGAGACCTGTAAGTCTGCTGTGGAGAAGCAGCCAGCAGCATCTATCTGGCAAAGGTGTCTGATCTCACTGAGATGGTAATGCCTGCCTGAGCCCATTATAAGCTTCCCACGAAGTGATACCCAACACAAACACACAAGCCAAGAGAATAGCAAGCTGGAGGAAGACTGGGTGACCTGTAGAGATATGAATAAGAGGTGAATACACTGTGACAGAGAGATATCCAGATTATAGTATCAGGCATGAATCCCATCCTGTGGAGAAGGCCCCAGATCCAACCAAGAGCAGTTGGCTAGCCCTGTAATATTCATGCCACATTAGCAGCACTAGGTACAGCTTAACTGGCAGATTGGTATTGTAGCATGAGACATTCAATGAAGCATTGATCGCTTTTCTCTGACAGCACTCCTATTATGAAGTATGAGCGAACACTAGCCAGAAGGGCAGGAGTTTCCAGGGAAGTGCCAGATTTCTTTGTCTAAGCCCCACTGTCAAAAAGTCCTATATCTTCAGCAATAGTGTCTCATAATCTAGTTCTGCTTGGCAATCAGGGGCAATAACTATCATGATCAAGTTTTTTTCATTCACAATTTTTTCAATATATACCAGTGATCAAATGTTACACAACATATAAATAATCTTAATGACATTAAGCACAGAACCATCTCAATATATGAAGAAAAGGCTTTTATAAGAAAGTCCTAAAGAAACAAGGATGAGAAGGAATAGCTCCAACTTTGTAATGGATTAATAAATACAAAATTATATTAAATGGGACAAAACTAAAAGTGTTTTCACCAAAGTCAGAAATGAGAACAACATAAAAACAACTAAAGTCTTAGAATTGAGAAAGAAAAACATCCAACAATATGACTGGATTAAAAAAAAAAGAAAAAAAAGCTAACAGTTGTATATTCTGATATTGGCCACACTGAGAGAACAATACCATTCACCATAATAGCTTCAAGACATTCCTAGGTATAAACCTAACCATGGAGACAAAAATGCTCTGTAATGAGGATGTAAAAACATCCTTATTGAAGAAGACACAACCCCCCATCCCCACAGCCACCCCCACCCCACCTACCACTGGTCTCAGAGATCAGCAGGACAGGAATAATATTAGGAAAAGTTCTTATTGACAGTGATCTGCAGTGAAACCACAAAATTGCAACAACTTTATTGACAGAGTAAAAAAAAAAAAAAAAAAAAAAAAACACTTAAATTCATCTGGAAACAAAAGCATCCTTTGAAAACCAAGTAATTGTGACCAAAATACCAATGGCTTTTAATTGAATCAATTGGGAGACAGAAGCAGCTGGACTTGAGGGTTTCTGGTCAACCTGGATTACACAGTTGAGTTCCAGGGCCACCCAGGGCTTCTTACTAAAAACCTATTTCAACAAACAAGTTTAATAAACAAGCATAAACAATGCTAAGGGTATCATAGTACCTGATTTCAAGTTCTACCACAGAACCAACACAACAAACACATCAGGGTACCCAGAACCAAACCTACAGAAACACAACCGCCTAGTTTTTTGACAAAGATTTAAAAATATACATTGGATGGTGTCTTCAACTAATTATTCAAGGGACATCTCACTATCCATTTGTAGAAGAATGAAATGAAATTGCTGTCTCTTAACCTGTAACGAAATCAATCCAAAATGGATTTAAAAACTAACATAAGACCCAAAAGCTGTGAAACTGTTAGAGGGAAACACAGGGAAAATACAACAAATACAGGTGGAAGTATGGACTACCTGAAAGGGACTTCAGTAGCTCAGGAAATTTCTGAAACGATATTATAAAATAATTAAGTACTTCTGTACAGTACTATTGAGAGGGCAGTGAGAGAGGGAGTCAAAGTAACAAATCTAGTATGTGATGCCACAATGAAATGCATTATTTTGTCTACTAATTTTACAAATGCTTTCCTTTAAAACAAGGAAGGGCAATGTGTATCAAACCCTTCATAACTCCATGAAATGCAAGGGAGGAGGTATTGATTGAAGAATGGTTATTGAGTAATTATTACATGGGTAGGCTACTTTATTTCTACTATTACAGTAAAAGAGCACAGGAAAGTAAGGAAAAAACATAATTTTATTACAGTAATTACAGAAGCTTTGATACTCTTATAAAAACAGTCACCTTTGATGTCTTGTTGGGCTTAAATGTCACATAGTATTAAGAAAAAGGGTAGATAGTAAAAGCAAATCAACAGTGTAGGAAGACATCTTTATGATGATCTCATTCCCAATCAAGAGAGGAGAAGGCTTCAAACTTACTTATCCTTAAGTTTTCATCTCACATTGCTGACACCTTCACTGGGAGGAGACACATTAAAACTGTAATGTTTGTGTGGTAAAATAAACAACAATATACCATTTCCTTCTAGACATATGCAATTTATCTTGACTTGTGCATATCAAATTGTGTTTTAAATTTCAAGGAGTGAGGAGAATATGCCGTAAAAATGGTAGGAAAAGAAAATTTTTCAAAAAAAGTAAAGAGCACAGTAGAGCACCACAGTGCATGTCAAGGTTGATTTAATTGCACCCATAGACCTTAAGGATTATGACAAGAATCAAACTGAAGGGTGATAGACTTGACTTTTAGGAGATGGATGTAGCAGAGATGCTAAGGACATAGTGAAGTAAATGATAACAGAAAATGTAGAAACCAAGTAGAATGATGATATAAGGAGAAGCTAAAAGGGCAGATTCTTCAGACGGAAACAAATGAGGCATTATTACATAATTAGTTTATTTCTTTAAATCAATGAATCTAATAACTTATTAGACATGAAGACAAATAAATCAATGATTATCAGTGTTTTAAAGTATTGTCCTAAGTAAGGCTACTATAGACTAAGTGGCTTATCAGTAACTAGACCTTACACATCTCTGTTCTGGGGACTGGAAGCACTTCAGACATCAGGGTCCCAGTTTGGTCAGGTACTAGGAAAAGACTTCAGCTCTAGACACTGATAACCAATCCCCATATTCTAAGGTTGCTAATTAAATCTGTGAAATAATTATGACTAATTATCTCTCAAATTTTGGTCTTCAAACACCTTCACATTGGCAATGAAGGTCAAATAAGGGAAAGGAACATTAAATCTACTGCCATCCATCCCCATTCTCCAAAAATTTGTATTTTACATATGCAAAATGCACTCATTTCACCCTTACAGGAGAGAATGCTATCCCAGGCCTTCCCTTTACTGAAAATTATTTTTGAGCTCTTATCCAGTATTTACTATGTAATGGGTACTCCAGACACACTAATTACTCTACTCTACACAATCATGCTATGGGTAAAGAATGTCACAGATGGGGCTGGTTCCTAGACCCCCATCACCGGGCTGGGCCTCTGCTAATGAGGCCTCAGCTGGAGAGTGACAGGCCCCAGCTAGATCCCCCTTTCAGTGTGAAACATCCTGAGTATCAGCCCAGTCTTTGATCCCCACTGTCTTTGACCCCCATAGCCAAGCCTTGGCTAGAGGTGAGTCTGGGACCAATTCAGGTAGAATCCCCCCAACACCCTTCCCTGGGTTGGCCCCAGATCTCATTGGCCCTGTGTCCTGTCCCCATCGAGAGCACTCTTGGAGCTCTCATACACACCCACCTACCCTAACAAGAGCTTACCCTCCCCCTACCCTATGTCCTACCTTGCCAAGTGTTCCCCCAGTCTGACTGAGCACTGGGAGAGAGGGTAAGTCAACAATCCAACCATCTTTGAGAAACTTCCTGGAGCTGCTGTGAGCACACTAGACCTGCCAATCCATGCAGGACCACCTGCCTGGTCTCCTACCCCCCCCCACTGCCTATCCCTGAGGGGCCACTCTAAAGTGCTACAAGCTGGATCCTTGACTCCCATCACCTGGCCTCTGCCAAAGACACCTCAGCTGGAGAGTGCCAGGCCCAGGCTAGATCTGCTTAACAGCATGCAGAACATCCTGAGTCCCAGCCTTCAGGATCTTTGACCACCATCTCCAGACTTCTGCTGTAGCATGATCTTTGACCCCCATCACTGGGCCCCTATGTGAGGAGAGATCTCCTGGAGAGTTTGGACCACCCAGAGCTATAGACATGAACTTCAGACCCACTTAAGCCCACCTGGGGAGTACCAGAGAGAGAGAGACCCCACCTAAACCTACTGGAAGAAGCAATGGGAAGACAGAAATACAAGAAAACACCTAACATAGAAAGACAAGCATAACACCACAAGAATCTAGGGACTCTACACCAACTAGACCTGAACACCTCAATGCAGATGAAGCAGAAGGTAACAACTTAAAAATTATCGTCATAAAAATAAAAATGATAGAGGCCCTCAAAGATGATGTGAGAAAAACCCTTAAAGAAATGGAAGAAAAAAAACAAACAAAAAAAAAATGGAAGAAATGAACAAATTTCTTAAAGAAAGTACAGAAAGCCAAGAAAAAAACAATTAAACAGGTGAAGGAAATGGTTCAAGACTTGAAAACTGAAATAGAGACAATAAAGAAAACACTAACTGAAGGAAATAGAAAACCTGGGCAAACGATCGGGAACTACAGACACAAGTTTAACCACCTTAATACATGAGATGGAAGAGAGAATTTCAGTCCTGGAAGATAAACTAGAGGAAATAGAGTCATCAACCAAAGAAAATTGTAAATCCAACACATCCTTAACACAAAACATCTAGGAAATGCGGAACACTGTGAAAAGTCCAAACCTAAGAATAATAGGCATAGAGGAAAGCAAAGAAGCCCAGCTCAAAGGTGCAGAAAACATATTCAACAAAATCATTGATGAAAACGTTCCCAACCTGAAGAAGGACATACCCATGAAAGCAAAAGAATCATACCGAACACCAAATAGACTGGACCAAAGAAAAAAGACCACTTGACACATAATAATAAAATCATACAGAATAAAGAAAGAATATTAAAAGCAGTGAAGGAAAAAGGACAGGTAACATATAAAATTACACATGACTTTTCCATAGAAACTC
The DNA here is from genome assembly GCF_943737965.1 of Phodopus roborovskii. Lineage (NCBI taxonomy): Eukaryota > Metazoa > Chordata > Mammalia > Rodentia > Cricetidae > Phodopus > Phodopus roborovskii. The sequence continues at coordinate 5,222,589 of NW_026126470.1, forward strand.
TCAAGGCTAAAAGGTCCTGGATAGATGTTCTACAAGAACTGAGAGTCCACAGATGCCAGCCCAGGCTACTATACCCAGAAAAAAAATCTCTATAACTATAGACGGAGAAAACAAGACATTTAATGACAAAGCCAGATTTTCACAATATGTAACTACAAATCCAGCCCTACAGAAAGTGCTGGAAAGAAACTCCAACCAAAGGAAGTTAACTATGCCCAAAAAGATATAGGCAACAGATAATCCCACTTCACCAGAACCCAAGGTTAAAGCAGAACAATATATTCACAATACCACTGCCAACAACAAATCTAAAACAAACAAGCATTAACAATCAATGGTCCTTACTCTACCTCAACATTAATGGTCTTAACTCGACTATAAAAAGATACAGGCTAACAGAATGGATACCAGGACAGAACTCATCCTTCTGCTGCACAAAAGAAATACATATAAGCTTCAAAGATAGACATTACCTCAGGGTAAAGGGCTGGGAAAATATCTTCTAATCAAATGGATCCAAGTAGCAAGCAGGTGTGGCTATCCTAATATCTAACAAGTTAGACTTCAAACCAAAATTATTCAAAGGAGATGAAGATTGTCATTTCATATTCATCACAGGAGAAATCCATCAACACAAAGTCTCAATTCTGAACATCTATGCCCCCCAAATACAAGAAACGCTACTAAAACTCAAACCTCACATAAAACCTCACACACTTATAGTGGGAGACTTCAATACCCAACTCTCACCACTAGACAGGACCACCAGTCAGAAACTTAACAAAGAAACAAAAGAAGTAACAGAAGTTATATCTCAATTGGATTTAACAGACATCTATAGAACATTTCATCCAAACACAAAAGAATATACCTTTGTCTCTGCTCAACATAGAAACTTCTCTAAAATCACTCACATAGTAGGTGGCAAAACAAACCTCAACAGATACAAGATAATTGGAATAGTCCCCTATATCTTATCAGAACATTATGCTTTAAAATTGGAATTCAACAACAACACAAATCACAGAAAACTTACAAACTCATGGAAACTGAACAATGCACAACTGCACCATAACTGGGTCAAAGAAGAAATAAGGACTTCCTAAAATTCAAGGAGAATGAGGACACAACATACCCAAACGTATAGGACACCTTGAAAACAGTGTTACAAGGGAAGATCATTGCACTAAGTGCCCATATGAAGAAAACGGAGGATAGTCATGTTAGAGAATTAACAGCACAACTGAAAGCCTTAGAACAAAAAGAAGCAAGCTCGCCCCAGAGGAGTAGATGCCAGGAAATAATCAATTTGAGGGCTGAAATCAATAAAATAGAAAACCAGGAAAGCAATACAAAAACTCAATGCAACAAAGACTTGTTTTTTCCAGAAAATCAGCAAGATAGACAAACCTTTACCCAAACTAACAAAAACAGAGAGAGAGAACATGCAAATTAACAAAATCAGAAATGAAAAGGGGGACATAAAAATAACACAGAGGAAATCCAGACAATTTTCAGGTCTTACTTTGAAAACCCGTACTCCACAAAATTTGAAAATTCAAAGGAAATGAACAAATTTCTGGATAACTATCACTTACCAAAATTAAATCAAGAACAGACAAACAACTTAAATAGACCTGTAAGCCCAATGAAATAGAAGCAGGCATCTAAAGCCTTCCAACCAAAAAAAAGCCCAGGGCCTGATGGCTTCAATGCTGAATTCAAGGAAGAGCTAATACCAATACTCCTCAAATTGTTCCATACAATAGAAACAGCGGGTTCATTACCAAACTCTTTTTAGGAGGCCATAATCACCTTGGTACCCAAGCCTCACAAAGACACAACTAAGAAAGAAAACTACAGATCAATATCCCTAATGAACATCAATGCAAAAATACTCAATACTGGCAAACTGAATCCAAGAATGCATCAGAGAAATCATCCACCATTACCAAGTAGGCTTCATCCCTGGAATTCAGGGATGGTTTAACATACAAAAATCTATCAACGTGATCCACCATATAAACAAACTAAAAAAGAAAAACCATATGATTACCTCCCTGGATGCTGAAAAAGCCTTCAACAAAATTCAACACCCTCTCATAATAAATGTCTTGGAGAGATCAGGGATAACAGGAACATACCTAAACATAATAAGAGCAGTATAGAGTAAACCACCAGCCAACATCAAACTGAATGGAGATAAGCTTGAGGTGATTCCTATAAAATCAGGAACAAGACAAGCCTGCCCTGTCTCTCCATATCTCTTCAATATTGTACGTGAGGCTCTAGCTAAGGCTATTAGACAACAAAAGGAGATCAAGGGGATCCAAATTGGAAAGGAAGGAGTCAAACTGTCTCTATTTACAGATGATATGATAGTTTACAAAGGCGACCCAAAAAACTCTTCCAGGGAACTCCTAGGGCTGATGAACACCTTCAGCAAACTAGCAGGACCACAAGATAAACTCAAAAAATTCAGTAGCCCTACTTTATTCAGACGACAAAGGGGCTGAGAAAGAAATCAGAGAAACATCACCCTTTACAATAGCCACAAGCAACATAAAGTTTCTTGGGGTAATTCTTACCAAACAAGTGAAAGACCTATATCATAAGAACTTTGTGTCTTTAAATAAAGAAATTAAAGAAGATACCAGAAAATGGAAAGATCTCCCATGCTCTTGGATAGGTAGGATAAACATAGTAAAAATAGCAATCTTGCCATTCTACAGATTCAATCCAATCCCCTTTAAAATCCCAACACAATTCTTCACAAACCATGAAAGGATAATAATCAACTTTATATAGAAAAACAAAAGACCCAGGATAGCCAAAAAAATAAAAATAAAAAAATAAAAAGCACCCTGTATACCTGTACAATAAAGGAACTTCAGGAGGCATCACCATCCCTGACTTTAAGCTCTACTACAGAGCTATAGTCCTAAAAACAACCTGGTATTGGCAGAAAAATAGACAAGTAGACCAATGGAATTTAAATGAAAATCCTGATATTAACCCACACACCTACGAACACCTGATTTTTGACAAAACAGTATACAGTGGAGGGGGGTGGAGGAAGGCATCCTCAACAAATTGTGCTGGCACAATTGGATGAGGGTGTGTAGAAGACTGCAGATAGACCCATGTCTATCACCACACACAAAACTCAAGTCCAAATGTATCAAACACCTGAACATAAATCCAGCCACACTGAAACTCTTGGAAGAGAATGTAGGAGGTACACTTGAACAAATTGGTATAGGAGACTGCTTCCTGAACATAACTCCAGGGGCACAGACACTGAGAGAAACAATTAATAAATGGGACCTCCTCAAACTTAGAAGCTTTGGTAAGACAAAGAACACTGTTGACAAGACCAAATGGCAGCCCACACAGATTGGGAAAAGATCTTCACCAATCCTACATCAGAAAGAAGGCTGATCTCCAAAATATACAAAGATCTCAAGAAACTAGTAAACAAAACACCAAATAACCCTATTTAAAAATGGAGTACAGAACTGAAGAGAGAATTCTCAATAGAGGAAATCAAAAAGGCTTAAAGGAACTTAAGAAAGTGATCAACATCCTTAGCTATCAGGGAAATGCAAATCAAAACAACTTTGAGATACCATCTTACTCCTGTCAGAATGGCTAAAATCAGAAACACCAATGACAACTTAAGCTGGAGGGGATGTGAAGAAAGGGGAACACTCCTCCATTGCTGGTGGGAATGCGAACTTGTACAGCCATTTGGAGATCAGTATGGTGGTTCCTCGGGAAAATGAGAATCAGTCTACCACAGGACCCGGCAATCCCCCTCTTAGGCATACACCCAAATGATCCACATCCATGCAACAAAGAGATCTGCTCAACTATGTACATAGCAGCATTATTTGTAATAGCAACAACCTGGAAGCAACCTAGTTGCCCATCAACTGAAGAAAGGATAAGGAAGATGTGGCACATCTACACAATGGAATACTACTCTGTGTGTGGGGGGGGGAACAAAGGAACCTTGAAATTCACAAGCAAGTGGATGGAACTTGAAGAAACCATCCTGAATGAGGTAACCCAGTCACAAAAAGAGGAACATGGTATGCACTGGCTCATATATGGATTTTAGACCTAGAGGAAAGTATCACCAACCTATAGTTCACACCACCAGAGTAACTAGGATACAAGGTGGATTCTAAGAGATTCATATAAGGTCCCTCACAGAAGGTGGAAGCAACAAGTCCCCCAGAGCACAAGGGAAGTTGGGGGGGGGGGGAGTTAGTGGAGAGAGAACTAGGAGAAAGAGAAGGGGAGGAGAGGAAAGCACGTGGGATGGGACTAGGAAGATTGAGTCAGAGGAGGAATAGAAGACACAGGAAGAGAGAGAGAGAATAATAGAGGGAGCCATTATTGATTATTGGTTTGAAGATAAACCTGAACCTAAAGAAATGTCTATAGTCTGACTCCAACTGACAACCTGAGCAACAGTGGAAAGGCTAACATAATTGCCCTTCCCTGATAATGAAATCAACAACTAACTTATCCACCATTATGGAGCCCTCATCTAGTACCTGTTGGAAACAGAAGCAAACACCAATAACTAAACACTGAGCCCAACTAGAATCCAGATGCAGATGGAAAGGACAAGTCCAGGTTGCAGAAACACATAGAGACAGCTTACCTGAACAAGGAGGAGCTAACGGGCCCCCAGACTGATAGCTGGGAATCCAGCATGGGACTGACTCAGACCCCCTGAACATAGGTCTCAGTCCTTATAACTAGTCAACTGATTGATAACTTCCCTTTCCTTCACCTGAGTCCATCAATTAGTAACTCAAATATGAGAGTAATTGTCTATCATATGAAAAAGTGTGTCTTATATTTAAGTGGAGATTTAAAGGTGTGGGTTGCTGAGTCAAGAATCCTGGGGGCAATTGCACATTGCACATGGGTCTTAGGTAGAAGGCCTGAGCAGTCTAAGGGACCTCAGACAGTGGAACCAGGATGATATTCTTGGTGCACAAAAGGACCATTCGGGCACATCGCCCATGGAGTGATACTGCCTTATCCTAGAGACAGGAAAGAAGTCCTAGTCCCTACTTCAAATGACTTGTTAGATGTAGATGACCCCTCCTGGATGGCATTACCCTACACATGAAGTGGGGTTGGGTGGGAGGGGAGGGTGGTTGGGGAGCATGTAAAGGGGGAGAGAGGGAGAGAGGGAGTGAGAGAGTGAGGGAGAGGGAACGGGATCAGTATGTAAAATAAAAAGAAGAATGTCACAGTGACTGTTTAGAAGCTAGAAATGCTGTGCTGGAGAGAGGTTAACAGATTAGTAACCACCCAAGCAGTGGAATGCATCTTTAGACACTGCACATTCTGCCGCTGTCATTTTCCTAGGAAAGACAACTCGTCAGCATCAGCAACTGTGATTCCAACAAAGACAGTTTGCTCCTGAGACTGTTGTAGCATTTCAATAGTGCTGCCTTCCAAGATTCAGCTTCAAAACACTGCACAAAAATCATAACCCATGAAATACGATCTGCCAGAAATTATATTTTATCCTTATCATTTTAGTGTAATCTAGTCAATGTCAAAAAGATGAAAAGCTGCCAAATAATATAATTAGAAACAGCGATGTAGGACTGACAGCATAATTATAGGATGTTAGATATGTCAGATTTCATGAGTGGCCTCAAATAAAAGACTTTCATGCAACGCCTTTAATTTTCAGAAAATATCTTACACTTGGTTGTGTATGTGTATATGAGTGTGTGTGTGTGTGTGTGTGTCTTTTTCTGTTTCCAAAAGTAAAGTTTCTAAATATTTTAGTTGCCAGAATCTTCTTCTGAATTGTCAGTGCTTCTGGTGATTGGTGAAGGAACAGCAGATGCTAGCAATATACCGGCATGTTCTATTGAATCCACAACCAAGCACCAGGCCAAGCTCCTGGAATACAGAAGAGAGGAGGGAATACATGGGAGGTCAAGATCATGATGGAGAAATCTACAGAAACTGCTGAGCCAAGCTCATGGATTTCATGAAATCTGGACCTACAACTGTAGAGATTCCATGGTACCAAACTAGGCCCTCCATATGTGGAAGATCGTGGTAAAGCTTGGTCTATCTGAGAAGCTCCTGGCAGTAGGACCAGGATCTATCCCTTGCACATGAGCCAGCTTGTTGGAGCCCATTCCCTATAGTGGGTTGCCATGCTTAGCCTTAATGCAGGTGAGGTGAGGGGCTGGGTCCTGCCCCAACTTAATGTGGCAGACTTTGTTGACTCCCTATGAGAGCCCTTACCTGCTGGGAAAAGTAGATGGGGTGTGGGCTGGGAGAGGAGAGAAAAGGGAGGGTGCAGGAGGATGTGGGATGGAGAACTTTGGTTGGAATATAAAATGAAATTTAAAAGAAAAAGATACAAATGAAGATGGAACAGTGTTGGTGATATTATGCTATTGGAGCCTGAGGCAAGGGGAATCTGAGCTAATCTTAGACTCTGAGTTGTAACTGGCATTTTCTAGTTTAGGATGGCTTACACCTTTACCTCTTGCCTATGAATAGGGCAGCAATTATTTCTTATATTGAAAAACTGGAGATGAGAATATTCAATAATGAATATTCGCTAAATATAAATAACTAAAGTAACATGTATACTTAAAACTAAGACTAATATCTTTTTCTATATATTGGGAAGCCAGTTGTATTCAGAACTGCAAATGAAAACATTTATTTATTACCTGCATATACATGCATATTTCCATATATGTATATGTGCATATTTTCCTTTTGAAACCCTATTCTTTATATTGCAGATGTTATTGTTGTCACTTTTTCATAGATGAGCAAATTGAAATGTAAAAATATTAAATAATTCTATTTAATGTTATATAGTTTTAAAATGGAAAACAGCATAATCCAGACAATTTATCTTCAAATTGACATTCATAACCTCTATGCGTAAGAGTTTATTAGAGCAGATTGGAACAGACTTTCCAAATACATTCACTGAGTTTTCATAAATGGATCTTTGAATATCTGAAATTTAAAAAGGGGGATATGGGCAAGAAGCCCCATCTCTACCTGAGGAGCTCTTGACAATAGTCTTGGAATTTCACTGCCTTGGGGACCAGCCTCATGCAGACATTTTTATCTGAGGCCTTTTTTATCTACAACTTTTTTATCTGAGGGGTTTAAAGGAAAAAAAGCACACTCTCTTAATGGTTTCCTTCAGACCCTTTCTTTATACTTCTTTTGTATTCTCTATTCTTTATTTTCCTGGTGATTTCCTTCTCTCATTCTTGATGTTTTCCTTCTAACTCACTTTAACTCAGTCTTTATTCTCTTCCTTATAGCTTATTACCCAAGAAAATCTTTCAGGCAATATAAAAATTACAATATGGTTACATTCTGCTTTTCAGGTGAATTATTACAATGAATAACAAGTATAAAACAGCATGTTTTCCATATTCCTTACATGATTAACCATTTACAGGTGAAAAACAAATTATCCCCACGAACCCACATACATTCATACCGAAGCAACTTGTTACAGATTAACAGTGTGTGAGCAATCAAGATATTCTTTTAGTGGCTGAATTTTGCAGTTACAAAGAAAGGGCCAATCACTTTATTACTTATCATGAAAGGTAATCTTATAAGGAATCTTAAAGGAATCACAAATCTAAACTTCCATATATGAAAACAAATCAGTACGCCCCATTTCAAATCTTTACTGTGCATATCCACTCATCAATAGTTTCTTATATCATGAAATTGAGGGCAAAAAAAGGGGGTACATGGAATTAATCAACCTTTGATCACCAACAAACCCTAGCAAGGAAAGTATATCAGATAGTAGCAATTGGTTTACTTTGTATTTGTTCCCTGGCCTTAATGATTTCCTCATTCAACTATGTCCCTTTCTAAAATTTTAGATTATTTTCACCTCAAAGCAATTTGACAAAAACAGATTCGGCTAATTTTAAGTTATTTTCAAAGCTTTGCTTCAGGTATTGTGGACTCTGAAACCCGTGGAAACATCTCCCAATAGTAAGATGAAAAGAATTTAAACTAGCTGGTCTACTGGGACTCAATTGCTTTTCTTAATCATTAACCTAAGCCACAGTTGACGCGGCTCCTCAATACAAACCCATATGTTCTAGCTGTGTGACACTTCCATGTTGTATTTTTATTCTTCAAAACTTTATTTAAATTAACATTATTAGTAGTAGCATTAATTAGACAGTACAGCATAAGAAGAAATCACCTTCATAATGATCCATAGGTAAAAATGCCCAATAGAACAGGATGTTTCCATGAGATAAACATACTGCATTATAGGTAGTGGGGATCTCCCCAGACCCGTTCACACAATGTCAAGTACCAGAGAAAAATGGCAGTAGCAAATATGTAAAGCCACAGCACAAGCAAAATACATCTGGAATCTGTGGTCTTGGGGCCTTATCTAGTCAAGATTCACCCAAGGATTTTCCTCCTGGTGGGCTGACACACCCTGAAGTCAATTGCTATCTGCTGCTCTTCTGAAGTGGCTGAATAAGGCATCCTACCATAAAGATTGGGCTCCAAAAAGCCAGTTCATGCCCCTTTGTTAGGTCCTGGTGCCACTGCCAAGGGCCATACAAACAGATCAAGCCACATAACTGTCATCCACATTCAGAATGCCTAATTCAGTCCCATGCAGGTTCCCTAGCTAGCAGTCCAGAGTGCCCGAGCTCCCACTCAGGTCAGGTGTCTTTGGCTTTCCCATCATGATCTATAATGCCCTTTGCTCATATGGTCCCTTCTCCTTCTCTTTTACTGATCTCCAGGAGCTAATATCAGTGTTTAAGAAAATACATTCTTAAAAACCAAGTCAGAATCCTTTGGCAACCCAAAGTAACTTCAAGAATCTCCAGTTAAACTATGTATGTGTGTATACACTCCCCCCCCCCCACCCACACACACGGAAGTTTATAAAATAGGTTTCCATCTGGCTTTTGCAAACATCCTTAATATTATTTATCTATCCCCTGCTCACTTTATCTCTTACCTTCTTTCCACTTAAATCTCCTTACCTTCATTTTTCCTTTTCTCAGAAAATGGATTTACAAAAGTAATTTGACTGGAATTATCCTACATAAAAGATAATGATTCTCCCAGAAAGAAATATCTACCAAACAGACTGAGATATGAAATACTTTCTTTCAAGACAAGGGAGCCTGGAAATCTTAAGCAACACAGGATATTGCCATTGCACTTTTCTGCACAACAGAAGCAGAAAGTACAGCTCTACTGCTGAAGACAACATATAATTCAGTCATAGTACCTAGAGAAATCAAGGGAATACTGAACTGGAAGCATCTTCCCTTTGCTAGGTGGACTATCAGAAGGAAACAGGTACCTAGTGTATTACCCTTCTGTAAATCCTTCAAAGTCCAGTAATAATTGGTCTGACAAGATATGTCCATGATATGATATGATATGAGGTGTAAATGTGATGAGGGATGGGCTAACAAACACACATGAAATTGGGAAGGGTATTGGAGGAAATGAGCTTAGGAAGAGTTAGAGTGCAAGAGTTAGGGGCAGACTTGATCAAAATAAAATTTATTAGTGTTTGAAGGAAAACATTAAGGCAACTTCTTAAAATATGAACGCATCATTTTCCCCCAGTTCTTCTGAAATCAACCCAATGTGAAGATCCATTTGTAAATGGATCCCCTTTTAAAAATATTTTAAAAGAATCTCCGGTGTGTCAGTTATGCTAATTACATAATGTGGATATCATGTTAAGAATATGTGAAAATCGGCTTGCAATGACAATTGGAAGGAGATGCTATAACAACCTGAGAGACATGGAGGGTACAAAGCTCACCCCGGTCACATAGCTTATACTTGAGGAATCTCTGGTGCTGTGCAGGGAGAACCTTAGCCTTTTTTCCTAACCACTATTTGTGGTAGTACATTATTTATGATTTAATACAGCTCATCTGAAGGATCAGAATGCAAAGCCAGCCACAGCCATAGAAGCTGTGCAGTGGTGGAACACACCTATAATCTAAGGACTCGGGAGACAGGAGCAGATGGATCCCTCTGAGTTCAAGGGGCCACCCAAGCCTACACGACAATGAATGAGTCTGAAAGATTAACATAGCTCATGCCTTTAATCCCAGTACTAGAGAGTGTATAATGAGCTCAGTGCAGTCTCAGAAGCAGTCTAGGATCCTGAGGCTTGGTAGACAGCAGTCCAGCCTGGAGATGCAATCTGTGGTTCTGCTTGAATCCCTATGTATCTTTCTGGATTTTTAATATTCATGCTACAACTATTATAAATATTTATGAGATGAAGCAATCTAAATGCCCATTTAAAAGCTAAATATGTCTTCCTATTAAAAAAAAAAAAAAAGGCAGAGACTAGAGAGATAGCTCAGTGGTTAAGAGCTCTGACTGCTCTTCCAGAGGAACCAAGTTCAATTCCAAGCATCCACATGGCAACTAACAACTGTCTGCAACTCAAGATCTGACACCCTCACACAGATATCCATGCCTATAAAATAAAAATAAATTAATTTAAAAAAAATCCCGAGATTGAACTTTGCAGAGCCATGACCATTTCATTTTCAAGGATGATCTTTGCTTTATCATTTACTACAAAATTACTTTTCTCAAAACAAAGGAACAGTATGCCCGCAGTCCTACACTATCATCAAACACTATAGAAATAGAAGAATGACTTGTGCATTCAAAATGAACTTCCTGCTTATAAATGGTCACATCTGCCATTTGTCAAGCAAAGAGGCATTTTTCCAGCAGCTGTCTCTCACTTCTAAGTGTACCTTACCTTTGCATGATTGTGTGCATCAGTGTTTATATGGGCTGTGTGTGTGGGGGGGGGGGTGTAAATGCAACTATTTAAATTATAAATATCTCCATCATGTACACAATCTTTAACTGACTGCCTTAATTAGTCAAGATCTCAATCAATCATAAACCCAATATTCTATTTATTGGTCCTCAGAACTTCTGTCACATTCAACAGCAATTGAAGCAGAATAACTCTGTTCTTTTAGGTTCAATAAATTGTTTAAATGTAATTCAAGTCATTGCAAATTTATTTGCAAGGTATTCCAAGATGTGATTTTATTCTCAGTGCAAACTCAGTCAGCTATATATATATATATATATGTGTGTGTATCTGTGTCTGTTATATGTATATCTATATGTATAAACTAATTATTATTCTTTAAAAATGTTAGAGTAGATTACATTCTATTTTTTTTTTTTTTTTTTTTTTTTTTTTTTTTGCTATCATCTTCTTTTGAGACAAGTGGCAGCCATTAGCTTCTTTTAAGGAAAATCTAACAAACCAGGAAAAATAGAAGTGTAAGAACACAGGGATTTCATTTAAAGTTTCTTACCACAAGCTACCAAAGTTTGATAAATACCAGGTTCATATATCAGATAGCAGCAGCCATACCTACTGCACAAGTAAACTAAAAGGTTTAAATAAGATAAGAGGCGAAACGCTCACTGAAAATATGCAATAATTTATATACATAAATTTTTCTTTTGTGGCTATTCCAGTATAAAATAAAGAAAGTGTGGTGAATGACAATATTAAGCATAATATCTTGCCATATCACATATCGGAAAAATAAAATGTACCTGTCACTCAGCACAGCAACCTAAATGTTTCTGGGAACTAAAATGTTCTTAAAGCCCAAATTTAATATATGATATTATTCTCCTCTATAAATTGAAAATTGTAGAAAAACATGTAGGTCTATGAATATAAAAAGTTACTTAAGATTTCATTTTACAATAAATATTGAAAAGTACTCACCATTGAGTTAGCTCAACAATCATTTGTGATTGTAAAGGAAACCTTGGCACCTGAGTTTGCTACTTGGATAGAAGAAAGAAAACAACTTTGGAAAATTGTTTTCTTTCTCCAAATGCATGACTGGCCTTCATGTATGCACCCACCCCATCCCACCTTACCCCACTCCATCCTACCCCTCAAAAAATTATCAAGATAAAATTTAAAATAAATAAATATGGCAATATTAAAATTTGCCCAAAATTACAAATACATATTCTTTTGCAAGAGGAAATTAGCTGTTTTAATTAATGATAAGCAAAGTACAATCTATAGGACCACTGAGATTAGGCATAAAATAAGGAACTTGGTGTAGAAAGTTAGCTCTGTCTAAGAAAGTAAAACAGAATTCATAGTTATGGAAGGATAGGGAGAAGGAGAATTGGAACAGAAGGATAAAGTATGAGGGAAGGGGAGGATGAAGTAGGGAACATGGGCAGAGACAGTGACAATTAAGGGCCATCTGAGGGGAGTGTGGAAACCTAATAGGATAGAAGCTTCTTAAAATATATAAGTATATGAAGGTGATTTAAATAAAATTGCCAAATAATGGGGCAGACAGAACCCCAAATGAACATCTCATGTTACCAACTAAAGCTTCAAGTAACAAGACTGAGTTACATCTAATGGAGTTTTTGGCCAAAGGAGACCCATGGGAACCTCCAAACAACACAACTCTTGCCAAGTCTATATAAGGTATTCTCCACAAACTGAATTCAAAACCCACTGCTTAAGGCACCTATACAACTCATTGAACATGAAGTCAAACTGGTGCCTACCTAGAGCATTCACCCCTAGTGACTACTGTTCTTGGCACCATAAGGTGCTCTGCATGCTATTGAAAGAGGACTGTAGAAACAACCCAGGTACAAACTGTTCATTCTACACTAATGTCCTGCCTGCAAGATACGCCACCGCAATCATGACACAAAGAGTATGGGAGTAACCAACCAATATCTGATTTGACTTAAGACCTACTCCATAAGAACAAACAAAAGCAAAAACAAACAAGCAAAATGATACCAGACAATGCTTAAGAGGCCAGACTCTGAGACTATATATCCTAGGATAAACCATATACTGCTGTTCTACTAAAGCAACCATAGCAATAAAATGACTTCAAATGACATTCTGTTATACTCATAGATAGTACCTTATCCAGTTATCATTAGAGAAGCTTCCTCTTACAGCAGATGGGAACAAATATAGAGACCCACAGTCAGACAATATGCAGAATGAGAGACTTTGAAATACTCAGCCCTAAATGGGACATTTCCATCAAATGCCTCTCCACAAGTTTCAGGGAACCCTGCAGAGGAGACTGAAAGAGTATAAGACCCACAGAGGATGAAAGACACCAAGAAACAAGGCCCTTAAACCCAACAGGACTGACACACAGGTGAACTCAGAGGCAGGCAGCATGCATAAGGCCTACATAGGTCTGCACCAGAACTGAGAGGAGAAGTGGACACAGCCCCTATCCCTAACACAGAAGCTATCTCCATTTGATAACTGCTTGTAAACGAAAAGTTGTTTCCATCAAAGGAGTTTCATCAGGGAAGCAAACTATTCTTAAGGGCAGGGCTGCATGCCCCACCAGTAGTCAGGCAACGGAAAGCAAACTCAATGGCAAGTATAGAGATTCCTAGATTCATAATATTGTGTCAGGGTTTCTTTTTAATTTTATCTTTTATTTTACCTTGTTATTTTTATCTTTGTTTCTTTCGTTGTTGTTGTTGTTGTTGTTTTGTTTTGGTTTGGTTTTGGTTTTTGAGACATGGTTTCTCTGTGTAGCTTTGGAACCTGGCCTGAAACGAGCTCTTGGAGACCAGGCTGGACTCGCACTCACAGAGATGCGCCTGCCTCTGCCTCCCAAGTGCTGGGATTTCAGGTGTATGCCACCACCACCTGGCCTCTTTTATCTTTTTTATACCCTGTGGGCTCTTTGTATATATATTGTGGCTTCCAGTTTGGTGTTCTTATGAGATTCTTGGATGTGCAAAGGGGTGGGTCTTGGTATCTAGTATCTCTTTCCTGTGCCTTTACTTGAGCTCCTTTCCTTCTATTCACTTGTTTTGCGCTATTCCAATGTTTTGTTTTGCGTTATTCCAATGTTTTGTTTTATCTCATAATATTCTATTTTCTTTTACTACTATCCATTCAATGTCTGTTTCCATTCTAATGAGAGGCAGAAAAGGGTGGATCCGGGTGAGAGGACAGGTAGAGAGAAACTGGAAAGAGAGGAAAGGGAAACCACAATTAGGATATATGGTCTGAAAAACAGTCTATTGAAATGAAATTAAAAATGGGGTACCTTCCTGTACGAAAGCTTAGACTTGTGTTTCCCTTGTGATAACAGTGCCCCCTCTCACTCTCTCCCTTTCTCTCTCTCTCTCTCTCTCTCTGTGTGTGTGTGTGTGTGTGTGTGTGTGGGTGTGTGTGTGTGCGTGTGTATATATCCTTTTCCATTTCCTCCCATATATATATATGTGTGTGTGTGTGTGTGTGTGTGTGTACATATATAAGTACACTCATTCAGCCATCCACATGCATAAGTCTCCTCCTCTATACTCTCAATCTCATTTTCAGTGATGGCACCTAGAACTGGTCCAGCACTATGGTTGCAGGCATGCACTATCACACAGGGTTTTAACCTGGGTTCTGTAGATCCTAACACAAGTCTTCATGCTTGCACTACATGCAGCTCTTCCCCACTGCGCCATCTCCCCAGTCCAAAGATCCTTTAAACAGCATCACTCAGTGGCTATGAGAGTCATGAAGCAGATTTACTTTTGTGTTAAACTCCAGAGGAAGTTGACATCTCCCAACTTAACTACTGACTATGAGATGATCATACAACTATATGGAAAGTCTAAAAAGTAGACTTAAAGCTTATTTAAACCAACCCTAGAATAGCCAGATGTCCCAGAAAAAATCACTTATATTTAATATTGAATATGTAGTTAATATTTATCACAATTTTTATTAATAAAATGTTTTGCTGTGAAAAGGAAACCCCATTAAAAGACCGCCACAAGAACTGCCCCTTGTGCAATCAGTGACTGTTCTCATCAACTAAAGATATGTGTGCTATGTATTCATCATGTCATTTTTTAATTTATTCTTCTCTCATACAATACATCCATTACAGCCTCCCCTACCTCCAATCTCCCCACATCCTATATCCTCTCTCCCCTTGTATCCACTCCTCCATTTCCCTTCAGGAAATAACAGGCTTCCCAGTGATATCAACTGAACAAGGAAAAACAAGCTGAAGTAAGGTTAGACACAAATCCTCGTGGGGCAGTGTGGAACCAGCGCAGGAGAGACTTCCTAGGAACTATGAGGGCGACTCAAGTGAGGGCTGTGATGGAGAATATGGACCCTGAACTGAACATCTTTTGTAACCACACGAGTCTCCCAGTGGTGGGACTGGAACACCAACAGAGTCACAAAACACTCGATGACACCTGTCCTGCCTGCAAGATGTGCTGGGGTAATGGAGCCTCAGAGCTCGTGGGAATAGCCAACCAATGACTTAAAGCCCAAGCCAAAAAGGGGAAATATATATATATATATATATATATATATATATAAAATATTAAAGAGTGAACTTACTAGTGAACATTAAAAATGAAGGAAACATTAAAGAAAAAGGTAATGCTTTTCCTCTTTGATATTCACATTTCTTCAAGAAATTTCAGTCCTGTTAAATGAAATGTAATCGAATTTTTTTTCCCATGGCATCATGGCAACATTGTTATTTTTTAGCACATTTGTTTTAATTAAAAGTGGTATTAACTGATTCAGAAGTCACACCCAGACTTTTGTTACAATTGGTTTTCTGTTTTCATTTTTTTCTTCTTCTTCTTCTTCTTCTTCTTCTTCTTAAATGAACTAACTTCTGGTAAAGACAGCAATGTGGCAAGTCTGACAGACAATACTAGATATCCTTAAAGTAGAAATCCAATTGTCAGAAAATATAATCAATATTTCCTGGATTGAGGTACTAATAACTATGAAATACAAAAATGGGTCATCAAAGGGGGCATCAGTAATGATCAATTAAGAGCACATTTCTGGGGAGAGTTTTCTTTCTCTCCGCTGTGTCTATGAGATGAAGTCCAGACTCCATACAATGCACCATTCAAAGAAGATCACGTTGATATTCGATATAATCTCCCTTGACTCCTTCTGTTCAATGGCCTTAGCTTTATGTCCCAGGTAATTTGCCAGTTTCCCAGGACTCCATCTTATGGGACAGGTCAAAATATTGAAGTAAAAGATTAAATTTGCTTTCATATTGTTTTATAAAATGGGCCTTAATTTCTTGTCTTTATGTTTGGGCTTCATGGTATGTTACCTATGTTTATTAATATTGGAGAAACTACTTTAGAATTCTTCACAGCTAAAAAAAAAAAAAAAAACTCTTAAGCATTTACCATAAAAGCACAAGTACCTTTGGAAAGAGGTTATTCCTGTCTCTACCTCAGAATTAGTACACATATCTCTAGGCAGCAAAGTGCAGGATTATTTTACTAGTGATAATAAAGTTATAATAGTCACCATTTATTGCACACTTTAACATAAATTAGTCTCCTGCCTAGTACTTGGCATGCACTCCCTAATTTAATGTGCATGATAGCTAAATAGAATATCATGGCTCCCATAACTATTTTAGGAATAGAATTTGTACTAGTGAAGTACATATATTCTGTAAAACTTAAAACATTTTAAGTATACATTCACAAATACATACATACAGGTACATGCTTAGAGGAAAGTCATTACCACGGTCAAGATAATGAACCTAGCCATAATCCACAAAATCTTTCTTAGAGTACATCTGAATCCATTTTTCCATCACTATTGATCATTCTACCCCATTTACTATTGTCAGGTATCCACTGATTTGCTTTTTGTCTTCCTAGTGATGAGGTAGAGGGACCTGACTTCTTACATACTACTACTGCAAATAGAAAGACATGCTTAGCCTTTGGAAAACAATGTTTCTTAAATAATTAAACCTAGACCTACTATGTGATGCAGGCATATGTATTTGTATGTGAATATTCACAGTTCCCTTACACAATATTATGTAACTTATATTCCAAGGGACGCCATTGAATATATAACTTACACTAGACAGACTCAGAGTATAAGGACATAAAGGACAAATTAGAAAGCCATAGCAATAATTCACACTAGAGATAATAATAGACTAACCAGTTTAGCCTATGTAATAGTCAAGTGGAAAGAAATGACAGATTATGAGTAAAATTTTAAGGATAGGTATGAATGAGTTTTCTGGTATGGTATATGGCTACTATAAGAAAGAACTAAGGCCCTCTGATAGGCATTAGTTCAATAACTGTAAAGAGTGAGATGTTAACTAAAATGAGAGCTTTTGGAGGAAAAGACTGGAGGAAAGTGAAGTTGGGAACTGGTTGGAATACATCAGACTGGAAAGAAAGAGCAGGCAGAAGGAATCACATAAACATTTATCAGAGAGGCCGCAGATTTTTTTGGGGGGCACTCTCTTGAAGACTGTATTCAACACAGTGAAGCATGGTTTATACTAGATCCATAGCATATGGAAATGTGCATGAAATATGCTAGTAAACAGGAAGAGGCTAAGTAACAAGTAGGGCTCTCGGTGGGGTGGGGGAACACTCAGATCTGCCTGGAAAGAGCTATTGTGGGTGTACTGGAGATGGGAACATGAAGTTTAAGTTGGGAGGGTGGCAAGGGGTGGGGTGGTAGTACTGAAAAAGCTGAATAGAAAGGGGGTCAGGTAGAAAACTAGTGCATGAGAAACTTCCAGGAATCAACAGGGATGACTCCAGCTAAAAATCTTAGCAAATGGAGAAAAGTCACCTGAACTGTTAACCTCCTGTGACCAGGTAAGACTAGCAGTGGAGGAATTGGGACACCAACCCAGCCACATGACTTTTGACCTGTGGTCTGCCTGGCATATGAGATGTGTTGGGGCAAAGGTGACACAGAGATTGTGGAAGTGGCCAACCAATATCTGGTCCAGCCTCAGATCCATGCCACAAGAGTGAGCCCACCCCTAACACTGACTGAAATGCCAGGATCCAGAGGCTGGGGGGCCTAAAGACCTAAGACATACCCAAACCCAACTGGAAGGGGGAAAGGTCAATGTCATTATTGTTAGTATTCAGGCATCTGCACTGGTCTGTCCTTGTGGTTCTGACAGGATACGGCCACAGCTGCAGCCACTCAGAGCACCACCTGTGCACATTCACTAAGTTCCCTTGTAAAAGGACCCTGTCTATCTCCCTTCCTTCCTTCCTTCCTTCCTTCCTTCCTTCCTTCCTTCCTTTTTTCTTTCTTTCTCTCCCTCCCTCTGTCTCTGTCTCTCTTTCCTCTTTCCCACTGTTCCTGTCCCTGGAGGCTGGTCTCACCCCCCTTTCCCTTTTTTATGATCACTTTCCATAATAAAAACCCCACATGGCACATGGCACTTTTTATAAATTACAACAATGATGCCTAATGATATTCTGCTATACTCATATAGTGGTGCCTAGACCAATATTCATCAGAGAGGCTTCACCCAGCAATTGGGAGAAAGAGATACAGAGAGCCACAGTCACATATTAGGCAGAGCTCATAGAATTCTGCTGAAGAAAGGGGTGAAGAACTATAGGAGCCAATAAATAAATAAATGAATGAATACCAGAAAATCCTGAACAGAAGTCTTGCAGACTCTAAAAGACCAAAGTTGCCAGCCCAGACTAATGTATCTAGCAAAACTTTCAATCACTATAGATGGAGAAAAGATACTTCACGACAAAGTAAAATTTAAACAATGTCTGTCCACAAATCCAATCCTACTGAAGGTACTAGAAGGAAAGCTCTATTCCAAGGAAGTTAACTACACCCGCATAAACATAGGCAATAGATATATTGGTAGCACAAATGTCATCAGAGAGGTGTCATCCAGAAACGTGTGGAAACAGATGCAGAAGCCCACAGTCAAGCATTAGGCTGAGCTCAGGAAACCGTGCCAGAAGAGAGAGAGGAAGGATTGTAAGAGCCAGAGAGCCAAGGACATCAAAAGAAAACCCACAGAAGCAACTAGCCTGGGCTCATAGGAGCTCACAGAGACTGAACTGACACCCAGGGAGTCTGTATGAGACTGACCTACGACTTCCGTATATAAGAGACAGCTGTGTAGCTTGATCTTCTTGTGGGAATCCTAATAGTGGAACAGTCTCGGACTGTTTTACTGGCTTTTGGCCATTTCAGGTAATGTGTATGTTAAGGGAAGGGAAATCTAATGAGGAAGAGCTAAATACTGGCAATGCAATGTGCTCGATAGAGCATGCTCAAGAGGAAGGACGGTCATGCTACAACAGTACAACAGTGGCAGCTGGAGCTGGTGTGAAAAAAATACAAGCTAGCAGATGTAGTGCTGAGAGATTTCTGAAGCTTTTACGTGACTGCTTTCTAAATAAATAAGCAAATGTGATTGACCATCAGTGAAAGAAATTCCCAGGTTAATTTATCAAACAAAGGAAAAGACACTGAGTTCCACAGCTGCCGAGAGGGTACGGAGTGAGCAAGCCAGAGGTGTGTGTCGTGTTGTGCTGTAGCATAAAGTTCTCAGCAAAAAGAGTCATGAAAGAACCTGAAGCCAAGTCCAAGCTGTTCCGCCAGCCTTGTTCAACTGCGCAGATGAAGGTGCTGAGGAGGCAGTCTGAATGATTTGAAGTAGGGAGAGGAAACTGAGAAAATTAAGGGGAAAAATGAAGAAAGTTGGGAAAGCGCCATTTCTATTTTCAGTAATGTGAGACCTATGGCAGCTAGTAGATATTTTACAAGTGAAAGCGATTTAGAAGACAGATGTGGGATAGCATGAAGTACAAAGTGTAATAAACACAGCAGGAACCTGTTAAGTTTTGCTATTAACGAAGACTTTGCAAATCCCACTGAAATGCCCAGGGATGTGCACACTGGTGGTTCTGTTGTGTATTAGGAAGACTGGCACGTAAATCTTAAGGCTGTCCTTTCCCTGAGAAGGGTTTGAATTTTGTTCAGTCAGAGATCCTCTCCTGTTTATTGGTGTTTTAAACTCTCCAGCCATTTGAATATCTACAGCTTTGACAGTCCTCGATAAAATACCCATATCTTACTCTACTCAGTCATTCCTAGCCCATTGTTCTTTTCCAATATGTCAGCACTGAATACTGCACCAGGAAAGGAGAAATATGCTTGAGGCTTCTGTGGGAATTTTCATTTTTCTGACTGAATGTCTTGGTTTGGCTATTAAGGCATAGGAGCCATAGCTCTCCCCCTATGCAGCGATTTGCTCCAGAAATGCAGAATTGCATTCCTGAATGGATCATGCCTCCCATGGCCAGAGACAAGAGGACAAAAAAAGCAGTGTTGTGTGGTTTGTCATCTATCATTTGAAAAACCAAACTGCCTAGGTGAATACAAATAGTGCAATTCTCAGAGCTCTGCAGAATGAGCAGTTCCCCTGCTCAGACATAGGCTTTTCTGATTCTCTCTCTCTCTCTCTCTCTCTCTCTCTCTCTCTCTCTCTCTGTGTGTGTGTGTGTGTGTGTGTGTGTGTGTGTGTGTGTGTGTGTGTGTGTGTTTGTGTGTGTGTGTGTGTGTGTGTGTGCGTGTGCAGATCACCCAGCCCAGTACTTTGAAAAGAGCAACTAGACGCATTCCATCTCCGTCCCTTCTTAGAGCAGAATGGAGGCTAGTCGGCTGTATAAATAATGGCATTTTTCTAAAATAACTCTGTGGCACTAGTTTGGTTTCAGTCTAGAAGAACCAATCTTTTGGAAAATGGGAGATAATACTCACTGAACCAGTGTGGCCTGTTTTAATATAGCCATGTCTCCAGAGCAGTCACGTGTTTCTCCCCTCCACACTCTCCTCCTCCCTCCCCTTTCTTCTTCCCCTCTTGCTCTCTACCTTCTTTCCTCCTTCTTCCTCTCCCTACCTTCTTCCCCTTACCTCTCCCACTCCTGTCAGAAAGAAACACATGGAGCCACTGTACATATTGGGGTCACAGCACTTCATTACCAACTAAAAATGAAAAAATATATTCTAAATTATCTCTCTATAGGAAGCCAGAAGGATAGCAAAGTCAAAACTATGGGTTTTTACATTAGGGGCTCTCACTCTCTCTGCCTAATTGCCTTAATTTTCTAAGTTCCTTCAAGTCACGGCATAGTTCAAAACATAATGTAAAATGCTCTTTCTTAGCTCTCAGTGTGTTGGCTTCCACCTTTAAACAACAAAGACTACAGATGTGACCCTGGCATTGACCTAGATGATCCACTTTAAAAGACTTAAAGCAAAAGTGGCTGAGCAAAGCAGCCTCATAGGACTACAGTGCCCAAACAGATAAAGCAGACACAGCAGCAGCTTTTCAAGGAAACAGATTCTGAGAGAGGATGTTTCACCATTCTACCGCCTTCTTTTTTCCTGCTTTGGTGATATGCGAACAGGATGTTTGCCCAGGGCTCACTGGGAATTCGTGAGACTGGCTGCTGCCAAGTGCAGGCATCAGCTCTTTGTATGTCAGGTAGGAACTACTCCTCCAGCCCCAGGTGGACTCTTGACATCACACAGGAGGGGAATGATGAGTGACGGCTCATGTATCGAACCCAAGCATGTTAGCTTGTGGTAGTGGAGGGTACTGTTATTAGTGAGGACAGGGGGATTGAAGAGAGAGGATGGAGGGGGGAGAGAATGGTCAAAGGGTGAGCAGTTTCATTAGGAACAAAGCCTAGCATTTAATCGTGTAGCCGAGTGACAACAATCAACAATGAATATTTCAAAGTCTCCAAGACAGGTTTCACTGTTCTCACCGAAAACTAATTATAAATGTTGGAGATGACAGATGCACTAATTATTCCAATGTGTTCATTATGCCATGTATGATGGCTAGATTAATTATCAGCTGGACACAGTCTAGAAACATCTGGGAAGAAAGTGTGTTATTGATGGAGAATTTAGGGTAGGTTGAACTAAGGGCATATCTGTGAGGATTGGGATTTTGTTTGGTTTTTGTTTTAATCATTTTTAGTTATTTCTTTTAGTTTTTGAGATTACAACTACCAAACTTCCCTCTGCCTTCCCTCCCTCCAAACACTCCCATATGTCTCTTCTTGCAGTGTTTCAGATTCATGGCATATTTTTCATTAATGGTATATATTCATGAATACACAAGGACACATGCTCACTTGGTATACTGTTACTTGTTTGAGTCTGTTTCTGTTTTGATTGCCTTAACCAATGTGGAAAGATCCAGTTTTACAGCACATGCTACCATCCCCTACTCTGGGGCCCTGGACTATGTAAGAGTAAATACAGCTGACTATGAAAATGCATGCATTTGTTTCCTTCAGCTTTTTTTCTGTGGGTGTAACGTGACATGTTGCCTGAAGTTCTTTTACTGATGTCCTTGAAGTAATAGACAAGAAACTTAAATGTGTATGGTAACAGAAATTTTACTCTGCTCATCTTTTGAGTTCCTCTCTCATATGTTACATCCCGACCAGTTTCCCCTCTCTCCACACCTCTCAGTCGCTCACTCCACCACCCCTTTCTCTCTTGTTTTTTGTCATAACATTTTACCACAGCAATAGAATTGAGACTTAGAAAACCATATGCCTATACCAGTTTAGATATAAGTTTATATATACCACCTTACATATACCATTTATATGTAAGTTTAAACAGTGATCATGTATCAGTTTTAAAACTATGAATTTAATCTTGGGGTTTGCCCAGCCAGTCATTCATAGATTTCTATTGCTCTTTGGTACTTTGCTATTCCCATTCATGTATCCCCTCAAAACTACTGGGAGCCATATGATCTCCACACACATGTTCATTTACTTATTTAATAAGCATCACAGCATTGGAAAACATACAACATATCGATTTTATGCAGAAAAAAGTACAATATAGTGGTTATACAACTTCTTCCAAATGTTGTAAAATGTCAGTGTCCAGATCAAAGGGCATATAAGCATTCTAAGCATAACAGAAGGCCAACAGGATTTCATCAGGGGTTAGAAGGTATGAGCTATGTAAGGGATGCTTTAAGGGGCATTCTCGATGAATTCCTTTTCACTTTTTGTCCCGTATTTCCATGAAACCCATGCTGGATAAATGCTCTGGCACTAGAGTTAGCTTCAATTAATAAACAAAGCACTATTGCATCGTCCCTGAACTAACAAATAGAAAAGGATGAAAAGGAGACATAGGAGTCTTCGTATGCATAAAACCAAATATGCTTTTCATGATTTGTGAAGAAAGAAACAATGAATTAATCATTACACTCAGTTCTTTGAGTAAATATGGGTCACATAAGAGCCAAGTAAAATCTTTTGAAGTGTGAGCTGTGCAAGCAAGAGATTCCTTCAAATGGTACAGAGCACTAATGCTGAGGAAAAATTGCCAGCTCTCACTTAATTGCACCAGTATAAGTCTATTATGAAGATTCAGAATTTTAAAATAAGACAGTTGTGCTTAATCCACACTCTCTAGCTAATATGCACTTCTTTCATTTTTCATGTAACTATGATAATAATATATCCAAGTACTGGTGTGAAAACTAATTCGTACGTTGAAATCAGTAAGCACAGATATGACACACAAATGCTCTCAGAAAGCTAATTGTTATTATAAATGCTGTTGTTGTCATTATTTTTAGATGCCAATGAAATACCACAAATGTTAGCTCTTGTCACTGAAATGTAAATGCTGGATTCTGTTTGATGAGAGAATGAGAGGCAAGACTCATTGCAACGATACACAGCAATGTGTCTCCCCTGTGGGACAGAAGTTTTAGACAACTCATTTTCTTCATTAATTTATTGAAATAAGAAAAACAATACAAAATGTTGGTTGATGTTATACTATAGATGTTTTTTCTCATCTACACAAATTCGGTGGCGTTTATCGAGAGATAGTTCTCAAAAACAAATCTTAAAATGTGAGGTCATTTTAAATAGATGACACTGTTAAGTACTTAAGTTGTGCAATAAAGTTGAAATTGTTTTTACTACCTGGTGATTGACTCCCATGAGGATATCATTTGTTAGTCCCTAATTATCGATTTGAAATGTTCTTGACAATCATACCCAGAAAAATTTTTTTTCAAGCACACCTTTTTTAGACAACTTTCAGAACTGTGTTTACTGTGTAACTAAATCAATGCTTTTACACCTAAAACTAGTTTTCAGTTCCCTCCATGGGGATTTTCATCATCACTTCATGTGGTAGTAGAAACTAGTAAGAGCACAGAACTGCTGGTTGCGTATTGATTGGTATTCACTTAACACATCCGGAATAATATTGCATGGGAGGAAATAAGACATAGGCAATACTTACACAGTAATTTACTCCTATAAGCCAAGTTTAAATAGAGGATGGTATCAATGACTGAAACTACTATTTGTATACTGTTTTGTTTAGCAGGTTGAAAATAAATGGCATCATGAAACATTGAGCTTTGCTATTAGCCCTAAGAACACCTAAGAAAACTGGCATACTATCAGAATTGATAAAAGTCCATACATACCAATAAAAGTGTCTGGCACGTAGAATGTAGTTCAGTTGGTAAAGACTTTGCCTAGCATACACAAGGCCCAAGATCACATAAAACTGAGTTTGGGTGTACACAGCTCTCATAAGAATAAATAGAATTTCATCCTCAGATGCCAGGGATTCTGTTTTGAAATGCAAACAAACAAAATTCACAACAAAGTAAGGAGAGTAAAATCTAAGACTCAAAACTTAGACAATTTTGATGGCAATTTTAATATTTAAGATATTTATAACAATCTCAAAAACATTCATGTAAAAAAGTATATAAAGCTATAGAAAACATTCTCTACATATCAATTATTTCTTCCAGTAAAAGTTGGAAAGGGGGTAAATTTTGCATTTATTGGGAAGGTGATATTAAAACAAAAACATTGGGGATATAGTAACTGACCCTGAAAAATATTTAAAAGAAGAAAGTTCTAGAAGAACCATTGACAATAAAGTACCACAGAAGAGCAGGAGTCTGGTGCACAGCAAGAAAAATCAATGTGCAATGGAGATGCCATGTCAAGATTTAATACGGCCTTAAAGTAATTCTTGTATTTTCCATAAATGTGAACAGAAATAAAGCAAACTACTGTCTTTTTTCTATATTCAGAGACATATCAAAACCATGTGCTATGTACTCTATATAATGTTTATTTGATAGAATACTAACACCATTATTTTTAATTCTTGAATGCCACTAGTTAACCTATAACACAGCTGAAATAAGCCACACTGCACAATTGCAAGTATGAGAAATAATTTAAAATTTGTCTTCAAAGAAATTTTTTGAACTGAAATAAAAAATTCCCATTTGTCCTTGGTTTAACAGAGCTACTTCATGCCTGATGGGAATGTTGACAAAGTGGCTTGCAAATTGGGACCAGCAATGGAAGGTACAACCAGTTCTAGGATTTATAAAGAATTTGCATTCTTACCTCAGCTCATCCATCTTATGGATAGGGAAATGACAATAAGTAGAGTCAAGATGGAATTAACATTTTACAACAAGCAGACTCATCGTGTCTTTCTGTTATGAACTATAGTGGTTAATATGAGCAGATTTTTTGTTTTTTTGTTTGCTATTAATTTACTATCCTCATTTGGGATTTGTTTGTACCAGCTTAACCTATGCCTTACTAGATATATTAAGACAGGAAACTGAATTAAACAAAATTCTTAAAACTATTCACCATAATCTTAAACTCTGGTGCTAATATTTTGCTAATTAACTGCATTCTGTGGAGAAATACAACTGCATTTCAGTACATTTTTGATACAAGATAAATATAAAGGGCCAATTCCCCCTTTAGCTTTTATTTTTAGAAGAAGAAAGAGAAGAATCTTTTAAAAATAAAGAACTTCCCCCTAAGAAACTATAAGACATAGGTAATACTTACATTGTTTAGAATACCACATAAGTATTTCTTTATTCTTTGTTTTGATCTGATTTAATCAATGTGCTGAAATTTTCTAAAGTCAGAAACCAATGTAAAATATGTGAAACATAGTTTCACTAGTTGATGTGCAAATTGATAATAGGATGGGAACACCAGTTCTCTCTCTCTTTCTCTCTCTCTCTCTCTCTCTCTCTCTCTCTCTCTCTCTCTCTCTGTGTGTGTGTGTGTGTGTGTGTGTGTGTGTGTGTCTTTCTTTTTCCAGTCATTAAATAATCTCAAAGATTATCCTAGAGATACTTTGATTTTATTAAAGGTAAAAATAGTCACATAATTACGTTCCACTTCATTGAAATCACAATTGTCATTTTCTGAACTTTCCTGAATAATTTTGTATGTGAGCTAGACTGGTATAGCTCTCATTTCTTGGTGGAATTAGAATTTCAGTGGATTAAAAAAGAACAAAAAAAAATACAGTACAGTCTACTGTGGGCTACTTAATTATTATTTATGCAAACTTGAAGTCAATCTGAGAGGAAAACTTAAGATATAATTGTCTTCAGGTACAGAAAATTGTTTTTTTTAATAGTATTGTTATGACTTTGAAAAAATGATCCATCTATGCATAGATTATCTAGAAAATTGACTCTGATGGCCCAGCTATCATCAGGTAGATGTCCTCAAATATAAACTGTCAATGTTATTTATGTATTTGTAGGAAATGATTTCCCTTTGTGTGTGCTTTGGCAAGTCATGATGAATATTAGGAAGCTGAGCTTATGGAGACAAAACATTGGGGAGCACAATGTGAAAGCACATTTTTTAAGGTGTGTAAAATAAGCCCACTGCTTTGTTTTCAGCTCAAAACACAGTATGAGCCAATAGTTACCAAAAGTGTCTTAAGTAGGAGGCACAATCTGTTTATTATATTCCTTACACTTTTCTCTTTTTCTAGAGAATAAAGGGGAGGAAGTCATTGTAACATTTAGCTCTGGTACAAAACAATGGAAAGAAACATTAAAATGAACAGCTCAGCAAATTGCCTGTTTGATTTGGATGTCAAGCAAATCAAATGAACAAATAGTTCCCACAGCCCAGAGTTCAACACCCACAAGTTCACTGCTTTAATAGACAAGTTCATTGCATTAATAGACAACCAAATGTGATGGAACTGTTCGATTGGACGGTTCATATGGAGAAATTAAGTGCTAACAAGCAATCATCCCAAATATCTTGTCATTTGAATAACTGATTTTCTTTCATTTAATCTGAAAATATGAATTTACTCTATACATTTAATCTGCAAGCTCCAAAATATAAGAAATCATCATTAAGGTCCTTTCCCATAAAAAGGGCCAAGGAAAAATGAAAAAGCAGATCGAGATTCTGAGTTTATTTCTATTGCTACTCTTTTTCTTTATGTATTTTCTCAGCACCTAAAAGTACAAACTCATGTTCAGTGTGTTTTTCTAAACTCCCTAATAGGGTTAAAAACAAATTCTTTTTGTTGTTGTTTTGCTTTATTTTTTATTTATGTTATTTGTTTCTTTGTTTTGAGACAGGGTTTCTCTGTGTTTCCCTGACTGTCCTGGAACTCACTCTGTAGACCAGGCTGGCCTCTAACTTAGAGATCCACCTGCCTCAGTCTCCTGAGTGCTGGGATTAAAGGCATGCAGCACCACTGTCTGGCCCAACAGATTCTTTTTAATGAAACTAATTCTATATTCTCTTAATAAATGCTAGCAGAATCACTATTATTCTTCATGAAATAAGAATAATGAAAATAGAAACTGAGACTGAGTTTACTAAGTTCATCCATGGAATCTCAGAAAACTCCCTAATGTTAAAGACAAATTTTGAACTTCCACACTTACAGTATACCAAGTTAAATTTCACATTTTATTATAGTCTTGTAAGTTATATGTTTGCTTCAGTTTTATTTGCTTTAGAAAACAAACACTTGATTTCTGAGAGAAGAAAATAATGTGGTCGCTTTTAACCATACTATTCACTCATTGAAGCTCCCCCCAAAGACAGAAAGTTTGTGAACTCACAAGGGTTTCATGTGTATCAATCCCGTAGGAACATGAATTCTTGAATTCATTTTGAAAATCTAGTTGGCTCACGTGGATCAAAATCATGTTCTTGTATTTGCTGTGCATGTAAATCCGCTGTGAATTAAATTTGTGTACCCATGAGACAGAATTGATGTCCCTGAGACTGCCTACACTTAAACATTTTCCTTACAAATGCTTTTCTTCCTTGAATGAAAATTTAGTAAAAGGCGAAAGATTTGTACAATCTGAAGAGAAACCAGAGTTGCAGAGAGGGAGGAGTGATAACAAAAGGGGTCAAGACCAGGCTACAGAAACCAACAGAGACAGCTGACCTGAACAAGGGGGAGCTCATGGACCCCCAGATTGATAGCTGGGAAATCAGCATTATACAGACTCAGACCCCCCTGAATGCTAGTCTCAGTGAGAGGGCCTGGGCAGACTAAGGGAACCTCTGACAGTGGAACCAGAATCTATCCCTGCTGCTCGAACAGACTTTTGGAGCACATTCCCCATGGAGGGATACTCCCTTAACCTAGGGGCAAGAGGGAGGGCCTAGTCCTTACTAAAAATGACAGATTTTGATGATCTCTCCTGGAAAGCATCACCCTTCCTGTGCTGTGGAAGGGAGAGGGGATGGGAGGAAGGTCAGGGGGGGCATGGGAGGGAGGGATCGATATGTAATATAAGAACAAATAATAAAAAAGAAAAGAATAGAGTTTTTGTTTGTTTGTTTTATCAAACAAGTTATTTAACCCTACCAAGTATTCCTCTTACTTATTTTAGGTTCCTGTTATATATTAAATTACTTGCTGAACTAATGACACTCACAAAGCATGAGTTCCCATGCAAAGGGTTTTTCTTGTACTGTTTATGCAATAACCAGAACTGCACTCTTAACATAGCCTGGCATTAGATTATTTTAATAAATAGAGGAGCATTTCATTATCATATGCCTAACGGTTATAGAAAGGATTTCCTACAAGTTTAAATTCCTTTCCAAAGCTTATATCAAGATAGGAAAGGAACTACAAATTCTTAAAAGTTTTTGTTTGTCTGTTTAAGATCCAGTGACAACCATGCTCCATAATGACCTGGACAGCCACTAAAGATTTTGATGATAAATTCAGATGAGAAACATGTAGAAGGGCAGGGGTCAAACCCATTGTCTGTCAAATAAAAGTTACTTCGTTCTTGGCTTACCTCATCTCCTTGTCCCCAGTCCCCAAATTAAGTCCACAGAAAGAATTATGAATAGCTTAATGATCCCGTACAATCCAAGCCGATGGGAATGCAATCATGCAGTCAGCATTTCTCATCATCTAAACCATATGCTTATCTTTACAGAATAGAATTTTTTTAGACTAGTCCCATTTTGTAATGTGTTGTATATCATTAGGAGATAAGACTACCAGCTGTTAGAAGGAAATGGGAGCTTTACTAAAAGAATCCAATGGAAGGAAGTGAATGAGACAGACTATGGTAGGAAAGGAACTCCTCCAGTCTAACCATTCCATTTCCCATCCCAACTCCAATTTTTCTTACTGTATCATATACCTTTTAAAAAGATTTTAATATCTTCATTTGCATCTCTATGAAATGCAATAATGTGAAGCATTGTAGTTGCATAAAAATTAATTCTTGAAATGTTCTATAAAATACTTATCACTTAAAGCATTTAAAATATGAGTCTACATAAAAATGTGACCCACACTACACAAGACACAGTAAGTAGTTGACTTCTAATCTTGAAGAAACCTTAGTCAACAGGCTACATCAAAGACAAAGTATAAAAATCACATCTATTCTCACAGAGCAGATGTACTAATGTCAGGCAATTCTTTTTTTATAGCAATACGCAAATACCTGGGTAATAATTATAATATGAAATTAAATTCCCATAAAACCTTATAACTTGATACAAATTCAACATGGCTAACAGGGGTTTCTCTTAGCATCTAAATAACCTGGCTAACCAAATATGTACTGTGTTCCTGTTTTTTAATTTAATTGTACATAGTTTTATTACAAGGGACATATATGGCATTGGATTGTAGATGAAAACAAAAATGGCTATATGATGTTGGTTCTACGCTTCCACCATTAGGTAAGTTCTGGAAACCAAGTTCTGATCATCAGGCCTGAATCCACTGGAGGTATGCTTCTTTGCCCATTTAAGTCATCTTGCTGCTGCAAAGGTATGCTCCTCCCAGCTATGTTTGCCTGTCTTAATCTTCCATCCTCTAATCTCCAGTGAGTGCAGTGTCTCCTTCCTTTTCCATCTTCAGACCTCCTTTTCAGCAAACAGAAAAAGGAGAGAAAAATGAGATCATGCCTATGGTCTTCAAGAACATGTTCGGAAACTGTAAATGACATGGATGCTTATACTTTAATGGCCAAACTCTGTCATATAGTCATAAATCAGAGTGGGAAGTGATTGTGACATACAAACAAAAACTCCAGTCAATAGACTAAAGGAAAACATGCACCATCCTCCACAGTATTATTCAAAATGCAGTATCTTTGTAAACAACAAGTTCATCCACACCAGGGATTTCAAACTATACTTCACAATGTGATTATGAGTGTCCTGTTCAAAAGTGCCTGTCACATATATAAAACACTTGATTTATATTCAAGTTTCTTGCAGACTTATGATACTATTTATTCAAAGAGTCCACGAACAAAAAAATCTTCACCTAGGGTATTTTGTTAATGAAAGAAGGTGTTTTAAGCAAAGTTTTTTGTTTGCCATGCCATCATAATTGTGAGTACCAGATGTCCAAGCTCCCATCATCAAACTGTTGCCTAAAAGACTGGAGAAATTGCATCTCCATGTGGCTTTAAATAAACAGTCTGGTTACAACATATCAAGGGTAAATGATAAGATTTAATATGTCATTTATGTGATTCCTGGCTCCTTTCATAGAGTTCCAATCCTTGTCATTCTTTTTAACCAGCAGAGAGCTGGGGAATTTTTTGTAGTTGTTGTTAATTTTCTTTTTTCTACTTCAAGGGGATGTGAAGCTATTCATCAGTGATAACAGGCTGGAGTTAAGACTTGACCTGAAATAACTAAAGCCAATCTTCTCAACTCGCTCAGCTGCTGTTCAAAGCCACGTGCTCAGGACAGATTCCTGAATTTCATTTGAATTCCCATCCATACACTCTTCCTGAATACTTCAGATGTCTCTAAGGAAAGCAAGTTCTTAGCTGCAAGTAGACAAACTTTGGGAAGATATGTATATATTACCTTTCATCATTGAGTGAGGTCCCCAGCAAACAAACAAAAACTGGTATCTAAAAGCAGGAAGACTCTCACTAATAGTGATGGACAAAGTGAGAAGTAGACACAGAGATAACACAGAAAGCAACTGGATGCAGAGCAAAGCTTTGAGTTCTTTTAAAGCAAAGATTAAAGAAAAATTATAGAACTTTTTTTTCCTCAGAGAATCTACCCCAGAACATGGAGGTTCCGTGGTTGATACAAAGGAAGATGGGTGCTAACAACTGGAAAACACACACACACACACACACACACACACACACACACACACACACAATGAACCAGTGGTCGAACGTGCCTACTGATTACCAATTTTTAAAATAAAACCCTTTGAATAACCAAAGGCTATTTTAAAAGAATTGCTGATTCTAAATGAATAACTTAGCTTTGCTGTGTTTTCTACTCTTGTATAGATCATCATCACTATTTTTACTTTCTATTTTCAGCAGAAACTGGAGTTAACCTTTTGTTCCATATGTAGCCCGCCTTCTGAAGCGCCACCACCTCCTTTTCATTATTCCTTTCAAAAGCACTGAAATTTGCAAAATGTGCCATTTCCCTCCCTCACTCTGTGGAGGAGTAGCAGAGCTGGCTTTTCAAGCATGATGATGCCTAATAATCAAAGGAACTTGAGGACAAAAATAAGTACTCAGAGCAAGGAATATGCAAAGCTGGAGCAGGTGTGATCACAGAGGCAGCCCCCCACCCCCGCAGCACACACATACACACTCACGGGTGTTCTCCAGAAGCCTGGTGTAGCACCTGGGACTTGCCAGCCATAGGACTTACTAAAGGCTTTAAGCCTCAAATAAAAACAAAATGTTTTTATGGAGATGTTATTCACTAAATCCCTACCAATTAGCAGTGCATCCTTTCTTGTTGGCTTATATGATGTTTCTCAAAACCACTACCTGCTCTCCTGATTTCTTAGCATAAGTTACTGTCACTAAACAATTTTTTGGATGGGTGTGAGGAATCTTATAAACATAAAAAGAGAAGCAAAGTCCCCATATGACTGATATCAGAATATGTATGTTACATAATTTCTCTGAATATGTTGTGACCTTTAAATACATACATATCATCTCATTTAGTTAGCATTTCCATACGTTAAAATATAGCTGTGTACATAGCTAAATATGTTGTTTGTTTGTTTGTTTTTATATTTCGAGACAGGGTTTCTCTGTATTGCTCTGGAGCCTGTCCTGAAATTAGCTCTGTAGACCAGGCTGGACTCGAACTCATAAAGATCCGCCTGCCTCTGCCTACCAAGTGCTGCAATGAAAGGCATATACCACCAACCCCAGCCTGCTATATATATTTATAGAATATGTTTATTCATCCTTAGAAAATATCCAAACCAATTAAAGAGTCACAATCACTCCATAGTAATTCTGATATACTAATATCATGACAAGCTACCATGCCAAGCTATGGCAGGCTGGACAGTGTCATAAAGGAATTGACAGGAGGTAGCGTGTGAACAGTGGGCACTGATGGGTGATTCTGATTCTATTACAAAAATAAAAAATAAAAAAGATAAGGGTCATAACCGTTCACCAATCACTATTGATTGGTGATAGAAACTATCTACAGAGATGTGGAAGGACACACTAGAGGGTATAAATTTGTATTGTAGAGTAAGAGTTTAGGACATGAGGAAAATCTAAGCAGTCACATAATCTCAGAGACAAGGAGATCTGTACCTACAATTATTCCCTACCCTGTGTAATTATATATATATATATATATATATATATATATATATATATATATGTGTGTGTGTGTGTGTATGTGTATGTGTGTGTGTGTGTGTGTGTGTGTGTGTGTGTATGTATGTATGTATGTATCAACAAAAAAGCAATATCCCCATCAGAGACCTCTGCTCAGGAGCCTGAATGCTTATGATGTATTAAGTATCTGAGTCAATTTGAATAATTAAAAGAAAATATCATATGCTGGGGAATTTAAGCAATAAGTAATTCTTTCTTATAACTTTGAAGGCTAAGAAAGTTCGAACTGGAAGCACCACAAGATCTAGTGATTAATGGTGGCCTACTACCCTGTTCATAGATGGGTATCTTTGCCCATTCACATGGCAGTAAAAGAAAAATTGTGTTCTCTGTTTATTGGGCTATCAGCTTAACAGAATTGATAATTATCTAGATGATGAACCCTGTGGTGTGTCTGTGAGGGAGATTCTAGGTTGAGTTATAGGAGGTAGGAATGCCCACTCTAAATATGTATGGGAACAGAGTCATTGACTAACCAAAAACAAAAAATTGAGTTAAGAACCTACTCATAGCTCTCTGGTCTGACTGGGATACAGTGACCAGATGCTTCATAGTGATGGAGTGTATCTTCAAAGTGAGTAAAAGCAAGCTCCTTCTCAAAGCATTCCATTAACTGGGAACTGAACCAAATATTCAAACATCAGAGCCTATGGAAGTTGCCTTTGTCAGAACAGTAAGAAAAGTCATTCTCATTCAATCCACCACAATGTACCAATATATGGATATTGATAAATAATAAACTGCTCATCTAAAAAGATCCTGTTGTGTGTCCCTATGAAGTCACAAAAGGCAAAGAAGTAGGTATTAGACACCTTACATGCTAATATCACTTCTGCTACAAAATCTGCGACACCTAGAATCATATGCTATCACTAGTATATTAAGATATTGAAAAAGGTTCAGTTACTATTTAATCTATCAGATCCATTATTCTAAAAACCATGAAAATTTCTTTAAAGTAAATAATATAACCCAAACTTAAAATGTCAATAAAGAGGATTTACTTACTTAAATATTCGGTCTGCAGTTAATCAGTTCCTATTATCCAAACATTTCAAGTGTATAATCAATCTTGATGTCTTCTAATATAATCATGAACACACATTTATATGATACATTAAAACTGAAAAAAAAAACTTGACACTAGATTACAAAGATATTTTGTTTAAACATGCTTTTGATAACAATAGCGTAATACTTACACAGGTGTCAGCCAAACATTATATAATATCAAGTTTTCTTCTTCATCAAGGAGATAGTAACACTGATGACTTTACTGTTTTCTGAGCATTAAGGCCACATAACATGTAACACTGCTCCTGATGAGCAACTAGGGTGTGGTCTTTGAGAGGGGACTAGAGCTACGGATAGAATCTATTTATTTGGCCTCAGAATATCAAGCTGTGATATATTTACTTTCCAGGTGGTCTATTTATTTCCTTTTTATCATGAATATATGACTTACTTGAGTAGGGGAATAAAAGGCTTAGAAAGTTATAATTAACTCCCTCTGAAATCTGTTTGGCACAAATGAGAAATAAACTAACACCTGTACCTAAGCTATTTTGATATAAAACTATAAGCAACCTATGTAAAGTACTTTATTAATCAAGCAGTTAGCTGCTGTTATCAATTATCTATTATCTGCACTGATATGCTTCAAGATAATATGCTATTTCTATTGTGGCTCATTTCAGGGGACAATTTTAGGTTGACTAATGAATACCTTAAGAACTGCTAATGTATTATTTTTTGTTTGCTTTCTTTCTTTTTTCCTTTTTGAAAATAATTTTATTTAAATTAAAAACAACCTCATTTGCATACCAGTCCTAGTTCCCTCTCCCTCCTGTCCTCCCATGCCCTCCTCCCATCTACTCCCCAGGGAGAGTGAGTCCTCACATGAGGGATCATTAAAGTCTGATACATCATTTGGGACAGGGCCTAGGCCCTCCCCTGCATGTATCTAGGCTGAGAAAGTATCCTTTCACAGAGAATGGGCTCCCAGAGCCCTTTCAAGCACTGCAGATAAATTCTGGCTCCACTGACGAGGCCCCATAGTTAATGTATGATTTTCAAGTTAAGTGTGAGAAAATTTGCATGGGAGTCCAAGTAGACTTAGAGATGATCCACTCTCAATATGCCTATGTATCACTCAAAGTGTTCTGGTTAAAGGGCTGGACAGCATAAAGAAAATCTCTCTCTTTTCCCCTTAAAAACTTAGCTACTTTATACTTGGTTATTGTAGCAACAACCTCTCCAGCCTTTACAATCAGAACTTATATTAACATCAGTGACCTCCAAAGTTTTCATACATTGAACTTTGATCAAAACATGCTAAAATATCCCAGTCTCTAGCTTTCAGGCAGTATGTCAAGAGCTTTCTTATAAATCTGTTAAAAAAAAAAACAAAAACAAAAAAACAAATTTGCTTAATAAATTATCTGTCTATCTACACACAGAGACACATACATACATACACACACACAGACACTCACACTTTGGCTTTGTTTCTCTAGAGAAACCTTATTAATACATGTAGTATTATGGAGACAGCTTTTGAAAAGCTAAGCATTAAGCTGAAAATCAAGTATAAGCTTGTTTGAATTATAGTAATGTAAATGTCCATCCTGTTTATTTAGTCTACAACCATTTCTAATACACACACACACACACACATTATATATTTGAAAATTGTCCTGTATAAATCTAAAAGTTTTTTTTTCAATTAATTATTGTAAAGTTCACTGTTTCCCTAAGGCATATTGAACTTCAATATACACATTTACCTACATAAGAACATTAAAGAAAATTGTGCTATTTGAGAATGAGAACTAGACTTTTTTTTTTTTTTTTTGAAATTTGGTAATGCCTAATACAGGAATAATCTTTTGAGTACTGAGAGACATGAACCAAAGAGCGAGACAAATACTATAGTAAAAAAGAATATTAGGATTAAATGTGATTTCCAGGTCTACTTGACATCTGAACTCAAAGCATTACTCCAATGAGAATTCTGGTGTTGATTTTTCTTATTAGAAAGTGAGGGGTTATATTATTGATATTATTGTATCATTTTTCAGGAGTTGTGTCTTTTAGATTTTTTTACTTTGAAGAAAAATAAGAGAAAAAGGTACCTGGGCATAGTTAACTCTAAAGCATTTAGTATGCTAAGTTATGACTCAAAAGAAGACAATAGAAATTCTAGTTAAAATTGCAGAACATTAAAACATTACTTGTTCAAGAAAGTTATAAACTTGCAATTTCAATGAAAAAAAATGAACTACTTTTTTATGGACTTTGCCTGAAATAAATAAAGAAGACATAAAATGTGTTCCAAATATGTGGGACTCTAGAGAAATGGATTTGGGAAGTAGCCAAAAAAAAGAAGATACTCAATATACAGGTACAAAGCTTGTCTAGTAAAGAAGCACAGCTAGGATTTCTGTACAAGACAGTCAAGTCTCTGCAGTACACATCTTCACCATGCACAGAGAAGCCACACAAGTACCTACTAGTTTACCTTCACAAGTTCATTATACTTCATCTTTGTGTAACACTTAAAACACCAAAGCTCATGGTCCAAGTATTTGATCGATCAAGTCTGTGCTGCTTTTCTGAATTCAAGAAATCAATTGCATGGGTTCTGTGAGTCTGCTTGTTATAATACGTTAACACAACCTTGATGGTTTAAAGTAACACATATATTTTCCAATACTTCTGGAGATAAGGCATCCAAAATTGAGTTGTCAGTTTTGTGGCAACTCCTCCCAAAAGCCCTAAAACAGATTCTACTCCTTGTGTCTTCTAGTCCTGGGTGGTTGTTAGAATTTCTTGGCTTAAAGCAGCATCACTTGTTATCATCAAGTTGTTTCCTATTTTGTGCATTTCACAAACTTAATCTCAAATCAAGATTTTTAGTTTCATCCACATTTTGTATGAATAAGTTAACACTTTTTAAAGTTTTATAAGATTAAGACATGATATTTTTAGTTGACTTTCCTCAATATGGATAAGGAAGACAAAGGACCCAATCTTCTGTTTCTGCAGTAACTGTCACAGCATACACAGTGAGAGATGAACTATGATTAATAAGTTGGAGAGATTAATACATGTCCCATATCATGCCAAATATTTGTTGACATCTACTTCTTTACCTCAATGTGCACACAGTTTTCTTCTCATGAACAGACTTCCACTAAAAGTTTAACACGTTTATGCAAATTATAGTTTTTGATTATTTATCCTTTAGTTGCAATAATAGACAGCTGACTTAAGAAGTTTAAACAATACACACTACAGGTACTAATCATATGCTGAAAATTCTGAAGTATAAAATCATTCAAACAGTTTGACTCCACATCCAATTGTGTTTTGCTAAATCTTCCCATCCCTCGCATTCTCTTTATACTAGATTCATTGTCAGGCTGACTTTCCTCTTATAGTAAAAGTGTAAGACATTTCTAACTACATGCCTAATACATGCTAGTCATAAAATGAATAGGGTATAGAATTAAACATAATCCTTAAAGGGAAAAATATTTTTTCTTAGAAATTCTACAAATAATTTGAGTATTAACATAAATGGATCATGTTTAAGCAACAGGCTTATCATGGATTAAAAAAAGAGTTCTTATTTACTTAATTTGGATCATGTACTTCACATACATGACTGTGACAACTCTTACCAAGGGAAACAGTTTACTGGTGGCTTTCACTTCCAAGGTTCTGACCATTATCATCACGGTGGAACATGACAACATATAGGCAGCCATGATATTGGAGAAGAAGCTGAGAGTCCTACATGTTGACCATCTTGACCCACAGACAATAAGAAGTGGTCTGAATATTAGTAACCATGTAACAGAGTCTATACTAGGCTATTTTTGAGATTTTTCTCTGCCAATAGAATTAATCCAAAACTCTTCACTTTAGCCTAGGTAGACTTTCCAAGCATGGGCAAAAGGCAGCCACATTATTCACCAAAATATCACAAGACCACTCTCTAGGTCACATACTAACAGTTTTCTCCTCTGAAGCCTCTTCAACCAGGCACCCACAGTTCAAATCACACTCAGCACTACTGTCTTCCATGTTCCTACTAGAGTTGGCCCATTAATCAGCACATAAATAATTGAACTGTTTTTCTATCTCACAGCCCCAAAGCTAGTATTTCTTCAAACGGTAATTCTTATAATGGAAAACAACTCTTTGGGTGGCTTACAGTTCAGATTTTCATGGTGAGACATGGAGACATGCAGAAAGACAGAGTGCTGTGAAAAGGAACTGAGAGTCCTACATGTTAACCCTTTTTACCCACAGACAACAAGAAGTGATCTGAACAATAGACATAGCTTGAGCTTATATGAGACTTCAAAGCCCACAGTGACACACTTCCTCCAAAAAGGCCATACCTCTTGAAACAAGCTACACCTCCTAATAGCAGCTCTTTATGAGCTCATGGGGATAGTTATATTCAAACTTATTATACTCTAAAACAAAGCATTAAAAAGAACAACATCAAAAAAAAATGGTAGAAGTCAGACTCTCTTCAAGAGAAGGTTCCATTGTTAAGAGCACCAGCTGCTCCTTCAAAAACAAAGGTTCAGTTCCCAGCTCACACATAGTGGCTTACAGCCAACCCTATCCCCTTATCCAGGGAATCTGATTTCCTCTTATTACTTTTGCAGGCATAAGACATGCATTTTCTATGTGTATATACATGTAGGCAAACACATCTATGTCCGAAAGAAATAAATCTAAAACAAAATGGTAGAGTGATATCATATAAATGACAGTAAAATAACATAACAATTATTTGTCACGTTTTACGAAGTGAACTAACTTTTTATATGCAACAAACTAGCAAAACCCACTTTAACATAAGATTAATAGTCCTACACTTAACAGTAATCATGTAAATCAGAAATGTTCCCAAACATGCATGTATAGAAGGGCTTGTTCTCCTGTGCAAAAATGTTGCGGTGAGGCTGGTAGGAAGAGAGTGGAATGAGGACTCCGGTGTCATCAGTGGATTAGTATATTGATGGACTCATAATAATATATACTATTGGAAGGTGTAGACTCATCAGAACACTAGTCCTAATGAAAAGAAACAGCTCACTGAATGTGAGCCCTTGAAGCATATGACTGACATCTGAAGCCTCTCCTCTTTACCTATTGCCCTCTTCTTTTTCATCTCCCCCTTTCCTCTTCCCATCCTCCCATCTCCGCCTCCCTCTCCCATCTTCACCTCACTTCTCCCCATCCTCACTTCTCATATCTTTTCTTCTACCCCCTGCTCCTCTCCTCTGCTGTCTTCTTGCTTACCACAAGATGAACAACTTTACGCCAGCAAGCACACTGCTCCATAATCTTCTGCCTCAATACAAGCCTAAGAGGCTAAGTTATAATTAACTGAAATCTGTGAAACCTTGAACCAAATATTTAAAAAAAAAAATATTTTTTTTCCTAAGGCATTTTATCAAAGTTATGAAAGCTCCAAACAGGGAAAACAGGTACCAAAATTGGGTCATTGCTAGCACCATACCTGTTCACGTAGCTCAGAAGGCTTTAAAAGTGCCTTGTTCAAATATTTCAAAAAAAATTGGAGAACTGGGCCAGAAATAGCTTGGGATGCTTTAAACGGAGCTTAATAGATAATTCTTGGTGAGAACTTTGAAGACTAGAAGAATTCTGATAGGAGTGTAGTTGGTAAAAATTATGTTCACAAGGTTCCAGGCAGAAAGGAAGGGTATATTAGGAATTGTACAAAAGGGGACACATTTTATTTCTATCTTTTATCTGTTCCAAAGGCCTTGGGGGGAGGCTAAATTTTAAAAAGAAAAACTAAATGGAGGAAGTTTCAAAGCACTACAAATGCTACACCATATCTTTTCACCAAGAAAAAGGGTTAAGAAGAAGAGCAGAAAGATAGAAAACAAAAAAAAGTGCAGTTTTCCCCGAAAAGTGTTTGTAAAGTTCCAAGCCAAGGACAGTATGATTGCTGAATATATTAGCTCCCTAAAAAAGAAACCAAGGATTTGCACCAGGATAAGAGGAATGATGTTTTGAGGAAATTTCAGAATGTGGCCAATAATTATCTATAACAAACTCAAGGGCATACAGGTTTAAACTCATTTGCTAAACTTTGCTTTGAGAAGAAAGCAGAATGGCACCCTATTTATGCATCCCCACATAGCAAAGTATTTCATTGGTTCAGCTACCCTGGTACCCATAGGCTATTAAGAGTCTCAAAGCAAGGGGAGACAGCTTTTGTTTCCAGTCATAGAAGACCTTAGAATTGTTTGCATGATTCTGGTTTTGTGAGTATATAGAGCAACAAAGTTAT
Source organism: Phodopus roborovskii (assembly GCF_943737965.1). Taxonomy (NCBI): domain Eukaryota; kingdom Metazoa; phylum Chordata; class Mammalia; order Rodentia; family Cricetidae; genus Phodopus; species Phodopus roborovskii. The sequence continues at coordinate 5,262,933 of NW_026126470.1, forward strand.
TGGTCATAAAGACTTCTACCAAGACTTAAAAAGAAAGCTTAGTAGCCTAGGCAGTGTGTGGGGGTACCAGATTTCCTAAGAAATGTAATCCATTAAGCAACATGAATGAAGCTGGATTCTCAAAGGCAACTTATGAGAGTCAGAGATGCCAGGGAAGTGGAATGTCTGCCAAGTAAAGCTTTAGAAAACTAGTTGAGCCAAAATGAGAGAGTATCCATATGTGTGCTTCAAACAACAAGTCTATGATGAGGAGTCACTTTGAAAGTCATAGTGCTTACAGAAAGATAGCACATGCCCAGATGCTGGGTAGAGAGCTGCAGAACTTAATGATTTCCCTGCTGGATGTTGAGTATTTATTTCTCATTTTTGTAATAGGAATGTTTCAATTTCTGTATTAGGAGTATATAACATATTTTAATTTTCTTTCAAGAGGCACTCACAGCCAAGAGTTTACTTTTGGCATCAGAGGGGACCTTGGACATGAAATTGTGAGAAATACTAGAATTACTGAGACTTTGAGAATTCCTGGAAATAACAATAAATGAATATTTAATTTTTTAACTTTTTGATGAACACTCAAGTTATAGATATTATTAAGGTATTTTGCATTATGAAAAGGATATGTCTTTGTGGAAGCAATGGTAGAGTACCGTGATTAGGATGTTAAGCATCACTGCCTGAGTTAAGGTTTGTATTGCTATGAAAAGCACCATAACCACAACAACTCTTATAAAGGAAAGCATTTAATTGGGTGGCTTACATGTTCAGAGATTTAGTCCATTATCATCATGGTGCAACATGGTGGTGTGCAGGCAGACATTGTGCTGGAGAAGGAGCACAAAGTTAATACATCTTGCATAGGTGACAGGAAGTGAACTGAGACACTAGGCATCACTTAAGCACATATGAGAACTCAAAGCCTGCCTCTACAGTGACACATTTCCTCCAACAATGCCATACCTACTCCAACAAAGTCAAACCTCCTAATCATGCCATACTCTATGAGTGTATAGAGGCCAATTACATTCAACCTATCTCCTCACGTAGAACCAATGACAATCTACATAGTCATAGTTTGTAGGAATTGCTGAGTCTTTTAACTTGATAAAAGACAATATTGTTATTGATTCTATAATTCAAAATTATCATAATAAAAACCTCAGAAGCATTTTCAATGAAATTAAGAAAATGATAATAAAATAAATATGAAATTGAAAGTTTATTGACAATATTTCTCCAAACAGTATGTGGAAGATACCATTCTCCATATCCTTCCTAATAAACTCTATGCTATTCATCACCATGTGCTATTTCATAGTTATACAGAAATTTGTGAAGTCTCATTTTATCCTAGAAAATGTTGAAATGCAAACTAAGTTAAAAATTGCACTTCAATGTGTATTATTAAATCAGATACACAAATAAATATACAAACAAGAGTTGGTAATATTTAAACTTTAGGATGTAAGTAAAAGACTGTGGCACAGATTAATCTAAGAACTCACATGCAAAATCAAAATCATGATCCACCATAAGTCAGACTGATCAATTGGGCTTCATTAAATTTAAATGTATCTGATCTTTTGAAAAGTGCTAAAAAAGAGTAAAGTGTCATGACTTTCTCTTAGACTGAAAGGAAATGTTTGAAACCTATATATAAATGATAAGTAATGTGCACCACAAATATCAAAACTATGTTTAAAAGTCAATAATACAAAATGACAAATGCAGTGGAAAGTCTGCTCTTCTAGATTCAATACCCAATACCCACAACTTCTGCTATTCCATTTCCAGAGAATCCACTGCTCTCTGCTGGCCTCCAAGAACACCACACATATACAGTGCACAAACATACACATATAGATCAAAAACTCATACACATAAAAGAAATAAAAATAAAAAAAGAAAAATGTAAAACAAGCTATAAAACAACACTTAACTATGAAATAGCATGGAAAACAAAGCTAATGTCCTTAATAATTAGGAATGAGCACTTATTGTACTGTTAAATGCTTGTCAAATGAATAAAATTTAAGCTATTAGAATAATGATTATTAGGAAAGACATGGAACACCAGTTTCTTACATATACAAGTAGAAACTGCTTACAGAATAATTTAAAAGTTTGGTTAAGAAATATATTCCATAAGATCTAACCAGCCCTTGATAAATTCTACCCAAAAGAAACTGAAGAACGAATGCTTAGTAAGAATCCTAGGACTATTGTATTTCCAGTAATGTTATCTGTTTTTATAATTACATTTATTTATTTGTCTACTTATGTTACTTATGGAGGTCAACTCACAACTTTTAGGAATCAGTTCCTTCTCTCAAGGTTATAGGTCCCACAGATCAAATTCAGGTCACCAGACTTGGCAGCAAGTGCCTTTACCCTCTGAGCCATATTACTGGCCCTAGCAACTTGACTTGGAATAGCTCAAAATTGGAAGCAGCCTAAATTCTTTCCAAGAGTTGAATGTCTAAAAACTATTACTGTATATCCACAGAAGTAAAAATGTCTCAGCTGTAAAAGGAATAATTAGTTATTCAATAAAGCAAAGTGGATGATTCTGGAAATATCTCTGGTAACTTACAGTAACCAAACACAGCCCAATTCAGAAGATGCACTTCTAATTTGCTTGTAATTCAAAAAAAATGATCAATGTGTATAGAAAGAAGATAACTGGTTGTCTGGTAGTTGAAGAGAAAGAGAAAAAAAAGAGAGAGTAAAAATGAAATGTTCAAAAGAGGAACAAGGAGACTTTTGGAAGTGATGAATATGCTGATTATCTTGACTATAATGATGTTCTCATGATACACATATGGAAAAAGTTGATTTGATTCATCTTGATTCATCACCTGAAAGTTATAATTTAGAGATTCAGATAGTGGCATTAAGAATACATCATATTAAGTCCCAGAAGTAAAAATAGGAAAATGGATCTGTCAGAAACTATGCTTTCAGCTGTAAGAAAGACAAAGGAAAGGTGTTTTCAGCTGACTCTAAGAAGAAAAATCACTTGGCTTCTAATCATGAGAAATCATAGAAATAAAGAAAATTAAACAAAGGTAAGTTTACAATGAGACTGCACAGGGGAGGGGGGTAATACAGGGTTGAAGGAGGAGGAATCGTTCCACATGTATAGAATGGGAAATATTTGAATCCTTGAAATCTCAGATTCAATTTTCATACTGTCGTCTATAAAAACTTCTCGGGTGAGAAGCCATAAAATCATATAAAATTGAAAAGTAAAGCCATGGAAATGAAAATGGCAAACTTATTTATTTGTTTATTGAACACTGACTATGTTCCAGAGAGATTGCCAATAATGATAAATGAGACATGAGCTATCATGAATGACTTTGGTAAGGTAGTGTTTCCTATTTCGTACCTGATCACTAGGAAATGCAGTTCTCTAAACTATGAAGGGAAAATAATCTCAAATCAAATCTCATAATATTGTTCTAGTATTGTTCCTATTGGTATTATTAATAGCATGTGTATATGTGATAGGGGCCCATATACTATGGCACATCTTTATTCTTTCCTTCAACCTTTATGTGGGTTCCAGGTAAGGCAGGTGTTAGTTAAAAGAAGGTAGCAGGGAAAAGGGCCCATGGTGAAAACTACAAGCTACCCACATATGCTCCTGTGAGAATGCATGTTAAGGTTAAATGGAATACAAGGAAGGGTTAAACGGTGAAGCCAGGACTCTATGAATGAGAAACAACCATCTTTGCAGTGTGCACATTAAAAACAATCAGACACGATAAGAAAAAAATGGGATTTAAGAAGCAAGACCAGCAATGGTGGGCCAGCTAGCTAACTCCCGTGAAAATTGTCTCCTTTGAAAAACACTTCCTAGGCAGTATTACTTGTTACACATTCCTGCTTGTAATGCATTGCTCCTACTGTAACTGATTACAGTAAGGTTAGTTGGAAGGATGGCTTCTAATAACCCTGTCCCATTTCCCTGACCCATTTCAGGACAGCAAAACCAGACCATCTGGCTATCAAAGAGTTAGCCAATGATGATGCAGCTACTGTAAGAACAAAGAGAGCATACTATTCCCAGCACATGGAAAGTCAGAGGTAGACATCAGCTGGTAACTAATGGCTACTTATTAGTCAAGGTCAAAGACTACCAAAGTTAGAGCTCTTCAAATCATTGACAGTTATCAAGATGCCTGCAAGGTTGGAAGGTAGTAGCACTGGTCAATTGACTAACAATTGTCAGATAGCGAAGGCCAATAACTTGCCAGAGTCAATGATGAAAAGAAGGGTCTCAGGCCAGCCCTAACTGAATGAAAACACACGAATAATACATGATCATCTCCCTGGTTAGCCCAGGGTTCATACACAGGGCATGTGGGCCTTCCTCTGACTCAACCCATGATAGCATAAAAAGCTTACCTACCTCAATAGAAATCACTCACTCTTTGTCCAGTTTCTTCTATTGTGCTATTCAGCATTTTCTTCTCTTGGAAACTGTTGTCTTTAAGGGAGTTCTTCTCCAACTCTTCGTTAAGTTCTCACTCCTGTTAAGTTTTTCGCCTTTCTGAAGTAACTCTTAATAAGTCTTGCTTGCCTTTGCATACCCCACATCAGTCCATCCATCATTAACCTTAGCAGGCATGAGGTGGCAAACTTGCAGCCAAGTTGATCTCTGTCAATTTTAAATACTAAGCACATGGACAGCTGTGTGGTGAAGACTCCCATTGCTTTCAGCAACCTGACAAGTCAGGTTTTTGGCTTGTGTGTCATTAACCATTGCACCATCTTGCAATGGTTTCTTAAGTACTATCTTAACTCCAAGTGTATTTCTAAAGAAAGTTAACAGAACCCAGAAAAGCACCTAAACATTTGCAAATTGTGGCAGCTTGGAACCGTAGCTGTAAAGGAATTCATACAAGTCAAATTAGGCTTTAAAAACAAAAACATGAACAGGTTTAAAAAGCAGCAGACAAGACAGTGAGAACTGTCAGCCATGTGTTAGTAGACTGTGGCTAATTTATATGAACGCTGTCCTCCTTTCCGTTTTCTGTTCTAACAAAGCAAGCACAGGAGGCTGTGGCTGGACAGATTGACTATGTGTATGGGTAGGGTTTACAGGATGACATCCCTGTGGCATTAGATTATAACTTTTGAATTGGACACAGTGAGTCATATTATTTATAGAGTGGCCATCAGAGTTGTTTTTCCTTCTAGCCCCCCAGCTGCCACCACCTCCACTATCAGCCCCAACAGAATAACAAAGACTGTCTTGGGTGTTTAGTCAGGTTTGTTTTTTCTAGAATTTCTTCAGGTTGAATATTATCATAAAAATAATGTCACCTACTATTGCTGGTCTTTCAAGGGACTACAAGGAACATTCATGAAGGGACACTTGATTAGGAATAAGTAGACTAGAAATGGCTGGTGACTTGTTATAAAAGCCAAGGCATGGATAATGGATTACCTAATCACATTTGTTAGAATCAATTTTTGATGCACACTTGGATCTTGAAATTGTTGGGTCTTAGAAGAGACACATTTTACACAGAGGTTGAAAATACTGGAATCAACTACTAGGAGCATATAGTTGTAAATAAGTGGTGCTAGAATGGGAAATAACCGGGACAGTCACCTCCTCCCCCAGTTTGTTCCCAAGTCAAGCCATTCCTGATAAAGTTTTGGCAATCTGTCCTCTGAGTGTTTTCACTGTGTCTTGAACTGTCCTCAGCTGATTATCACAGATGCAGAATTGCTCTTCTAGCATTAAATGTATGACTTCTTAGGTAGATATTAGGACATTGAGATTGGGGGAGTCTTGAGGCACTGTGGGTGCTAGTTAGTTGACTTGGTTTTATAATTCCTCAAAATCAATGGAAATGAAATCAAGGCTTGCTAATTCAGAACACTAGACCAGCCTGGCTATCCCTTTTCACTTACCACTGCCATGCTTAATTTCACAAGTAGCTCCATTAACTAAACAGCTAACTTTTTAATTTGAACCACAAAGCAAAGACTGAGAGTTGATTGGTGGGCCAATATAAGAACTAGAAATTCTTTCAAGGCTAAAATGTTGGAAAATAACAAGAAGATTTTTGAATGTCAATATGTGTGTGTTGCAAAGAGAGTTGCAGGGCCCTTTTAGGCCCATGGCCAAATCTTACAAGTAAGGGGTTGTATTCCTCTATGGACTTTAAATTTGAGGGGATAGATAATGAGAATGCCTTGGAAAGATGTTAGGAGATGATATATATATATATATATATATATATATGTGTGTGTGTGTGTGTGTTTGTGTGTGTGTGTGTATGTGTGTGTGTGTATGATAATAGGTACATTTATATAGCTAGAGCTAGATATAGATATATGTTTATATGATATGTGATATATAGATATAAAATATATATATAAAGTGTGTGTGTGTGTGTGTGTGTGTGTGTGTGTGTGTGTGATAAGCTATGGGCAGTAGCAATGCATCCCATACTTTGAGGTGAATTTGTGTGGGAAATAAAGAGACTGCATAAGTAGGTACCTACGCCTGGGCCTCAAAGAGTACAATAAAAAAAGTGTTGAGAAGTGGAACTGGTAAGATTTGAGAAGATCTGTCTCTCAAATACTAATATATCTTAATTAGGCCACACTATAAATGTGGGTAGTTTTCTAGGAAGTGTATCAGAATAAATAAGAGAAGTCCCTGCTGTGGTCACCCATCAGTTCTAGAAAGGTTGATACTGGACAGAAAGGTGGGTTAATGTCCGGCTCCGGGCAAGATTCATGCTGATTGGCTGGGTGCTCTATTGTATGAGCTTGTGGTTAAGTTCAATTGCTGTGTTGTCACATCATTCCAGCAGTGCCCTCTCAGAATTATTTGTTCCAACACTTATGAGCTTTGACTTAATAAACCTTCTCAAGTATTTTCTATGCAGAAATTACTTACTTTTGTGCAGTGTACATGAGGTACAAATCACTGATAATTATAGTGATAGACAAAAGTAACTGAAAAGACTAGAAGGAACAAAGAATTACGAAGAGATGTTCAGTGTCCTTAAAACCATTGACACTGTTTGCACACTGAGAATCTGCAAAATTACATATTTTTTTACAAATTCGTTCCAGCATTTGTAATCGAGGTCTAAGAATAAAAATGTACATCGTGGCAAAATTCTATGAGTGATTCAAAAGCAAAATAATTTTTCAAAATAAATACTTGAAAGTGTAATACGTAGAAATCCAGTCATTGTGTTTTAAATCAAAAACAACCTGTGCCGCCACAATCAACAGTTTCTGGCCTACTTGCTCCTGCTAACACTCCACTGATGCATTTTGTCACCAGCTCTGATATGCTTCACCCAGGGGCAAGTTTAGGTCATTGTTTCAATTCTCTTGACATCAAGATTTTTTAATGCCACATTGTGGGATGCTTGCAGATAGCTTCTCGGCACTTAAATGGGACCAGGCTGGAGGTGTGGGAGAGTTAATGCCCAGGAGCCATCCCTCACCAAAGCGAGAAGAGAGGCAAAGGATAAGTGTCTTCTTTAATTCCCCAGGCAGATAATTCTAAAGAACCTTTCATAAAACACTCCATAAAGTTCAACAGAATCAAGAAGTGGTACCTCATACTGATTGTCAGCTTTATAAGGCATAGCATCCTTGGCTTTGTGTCCCCAACCCCCCTTACCCTTCTCCCCCCTTCTTAACTATCCTCACTCCTATTCTCTGTGAGACTTTTTGTATCAGCCTCTGCTTTCTCAATATCACATCAAAAATAATCATTGCCTCAGTTGGATTGCTGTAACAGATCTTTAGAATGAGGTTGGAGCTACAGCAAGCTCTAAGTTGCAAAGGGCAAATGCAGCAGGACCCTGAAGAGCATCACAATAGGTCAGAGTCTCACCTTTAGTAGATGGGAAGTGGAAATCAACAGAAATTTAGATCTTGGGGATTGTGCCATTTTACAGGATGAGATGTTACTGAACAGGTTTAGCTGCTTTTAATTGATTGCTTTAGAAACCTTGAGGGGAAAAAAGAAGACAAGTTCAGGTTGGCCTATCTACTCAAGGAATGTTTGGAATAGAGACCAGAATTTCCTAAACTTTATGATATGCTCTGGTGAAAATTGGGTCCTAGATTTCAGTAACCGTGGTAAAGCTTTGAATGGACTGATATGTGGCCTTAGATGGATGGCTCTGAGGCAAAATCAGAGCCCAAATAGGGAAGAACATCACTCGCAGATAATGAAGCAAAGGTTTTTGCTGGGAAATCCTAATAAGCTTGGAAGCTGGTATCTCTGAATCTTATCAAGCAGCAAAAGCATCCCAGTCTCTTGGATACCATTCCTATTATCCTGGGAAGGTTAACACAACTGCCAGGTAACACCATGTCTTTTCAAGGCTACACCACCTGTGTCTTCACAGTCTTCCCTCTGGATCAAACTAGATTCAAATTTCCTCGCCTTATGATACCTAGCATATCTGATGGCAGAAATAACCACAGTAGATGTAAGCACTTGGAGGCCTCTCTGAAAAGCCATAATAAAAGGTTAGCATCTGGTAATGTGGCTATGCTTTCTTTCCCATGGAAAAACTAGTAATGCAAAAAATCAAGGAAAGCACAGAGGTTGCATATCATAGCTACCCACCACACCACAGAGCAGATGTGAACCAGGTATAACAGAAACAAAGCACTTGAGCCACTGCCTTAGCAGACCCAAAAGTTACACATTAAATGACAGAAACCAAATCTACTCCAGCAAACTCTGACACTCACTTGGCCCTTGAGAAGATTGTTCTAGAAACCACTGACTAAGCAATTAAATACATACACTCAAATTACAGAGATGCTGGTGTTCCTACTGACCACAAATTGAGTGTCACAATGCCATATCCACTTGGGAATGTCTCTAATGACAATGCTGAGTGGAAAGCCTCCTAGTTTCAGGGTTTTAAGCAGTTTACTTGATAACTACTTTCACATTTTGATTTATCTCAATAAGACACACAATAAAATATATAATGCAGAAGAATCTTAACCTATGGGTAGCCATCTTTGTCAACAATCCTTTCCCACCAATCACCAAATACTAAAGAAATGAGCCAGTGATATAGACCTGAAGGCTCTGTAAAGCCCAAGACTATTAGTCTCTCCAAGGCAAATTGAACTTTGCTGATGTTGGGTAACAAGCAGTTAATGTATTGAACTTTAACCAAAACTAGCACTGTGTCTCTGTCTCTGTAACTAGTATGCACAGGTCAAAAAAATAAATAAATAAACCAATATTATATAACTGTACACTGCATCCAATATTCTCATGTCCCTACACACAGGATCTGCACCACCTAGTCCCACATCATATGTTCTCTCAGTTTACTTGTCCTGGTTTTAAAAGAACAAAAGGGAGTCCATCTACTAGGAAATACAACAGTGTCCCCACTGAACTTAAGCTATCTCTATTAACATGGATTGCTCATGCCACAGGACTAAGAGGCCAAACAGAAAAGAAGCTACTGCACTAATGCAGAACTCACCCTGGCAGTTTGGCAAGGTGAACACAATTCATAAGAGTATCGCTCGGTGCTTCAACATTCAACAATGACAGTGAACAAACAATTACAACCATGATGTGGTAAAGTCTTTCATAAAAATTTTGAGGCTTCTCACTCTCTTCGCACCATCTACTGCGAGAATGAAGACCATTCTCAGCAGTCAGACTATCGACATTCCAGGAAATGTGGACATCACTCTGAAGAGGCACACAGCCATTGTGAAGGAACTCTCCAGAGGAACTTCAGTCACATCAACATAGAGCTGAGTCTCCTTGGGAAGAAGAAGCTCCAGGCTGACAAATGGAGGGGTAACAGAAAGGAACTTGTCACTGTCTGAACCATCTGCAGTCATGTTCAGAACATGATCAAGTGTGTCACACTGAGCTTCTGCTACAAGATGAGGTCTGTGTATGCTCACTTCCCCCATCAACACCATATTCATGAGAACAGGTCTTTGGTTGAAATCTGAAATTTCTTGAGTGAAAAATACATCCACAGAGTTCAGATAAGGACAGGTGTTGCTTATTCTGTCTCTCAAGCCCAGAAGGATGAATTAATCCTTGAAAGAAGTGATACTGAGCTTGTTTCAAATTGCATGGCTCTGATTCAGCAAGCCACAACAGTTAACAACAAAGATATCAGGAAGATTTTGGATGGTATCTATGTGTCTGAAAAGGGAAGAGTACAATACAGCAGGCTGGTGAGTAAGACCTAAGTTACCCAGCTCTAAAAACTACATCCTGAATTTAAGTATGATTTGGTGGGTCTTTTTGAACAATACAAGACTTGTGTTGAAAAAAAATGGAGGCTTCTAGGCCAAAGATATGAGTTATTTCACCAAATAAACAACCTACATGAGTTGAAATTCTGGAGTGAGGGTATAGTAAACCTAGAATGAGATATTTGAGTAAGTAAAATGAGGAATATCAGTTATGGCCTCAGAATAAGCCACATAGTACAAAATAGAACATTGGCAAGTAACCATGTGGATTTTACAGAGTATGAGTAGAACTGACTTTGATTTGGACTTCATGTATTTCCTTTGTGAACATTCTAAAATTCTACTAGTCTCCTGTTTATTCCAACCGAGAGAATCGGTTCTGTAAATGCTACAATGAGCTTCATACAGATGCACTCTATAACAGCCTGAAGACATTAGCTAGAATTGGTAGGACCTCCTAAGTCCTGTAAATAGTATTTCTGTGGCATTTAAACACAACCTATGAGTACTCATGTTTGTGTAGCCTAGAAATAAGAATGATATTTTGTCCATGGGGCCATTCTTGACCAATAGATGACATACATTGATGAGACCCTCTTAGAGTTCTGAAACAGTGCCTAGCCACCCCAGGTCACAGTCTTCTCTTCTGTGTGTGATGCTAGCTCTAGGAGAGCCTATGCCTCCAGAAGAGCTATCCATTTGTCCAACTTCCTCAGAACTGCTTGTGAAGAATCCAAGAGTCAAATGATGACTCATTTACTCTCAAGCACTTATATTCTACCAGCACGTAGCTAAGTTAATATAAAACAATCATTTTCTCTTAAATAAAAATGTATTATTTTCATTCATTCCTCACTCCCAAAAGCATTCCTTTTAACAAAAATAAATCTGCTTCTCAAACTTACAGGAGATTAATGATTTTTACCTTTTAATGAAATTCAACAATCCCATCAAATATAATTGACCTACCTTAAAATCTAAAGACATCACTTATTATAATTGAAGTGCTTTTAGGCATATCTTAGAACTTCATCATAGAATATGTTTGAAGTTCCATGTGATAAAAGATTAATTTATTAACCTTAGGGTATTTTTCTCAATCACCAAAGTTTAGAATTAGTGAAAGAAAGTGATACTCTACAGTAAACACTGGCAGTTTTTTAAACAATACAGCAAAAGCATTGGACCGAAGCAAGCCCTCTGAATGTGGGTGCCAGTTAGGAGGCCCAGGCAGTCTATGGGACCTCTAACTGTGGAACCAGTATTTATCCCTGGTGCACAAACGGAATCTGGGAGCCCATTTCCCATGGAGGGATACTATTTCAGTCCAGATTCATGGAGGAGGGCCTAGGCCCTCCTCCAAATGATGTGACAGACTTTGATGATCTCCCATGGAAGGTCTCACTATCCTTGGGAGGGGGTCAGTGGGGATCATGGGAGAATGGGAGGAAGAGGAAATGGGGGGATTGATATGTAAAATAAGATGGTTTCTAAATTAAAAAAAAAAAAAAGGTAAAAATAGACAGGTTTTGGTTAATGTAATTGTCTCAAAAGATCAGCTGTGTGGGGGACAAAATCTTCTGTTTACTTTGTGTCTGTCCATTATTTTACATAGCCATCCATCACATCTCTGATTTTTGAGAAGTGTTTCTCTTTAGAAAGTCTCTACTCTGCAACACTTTGAACTCATATCTTTCTTATTTAGATTTTGAGTAGGACCTTATAGCACTACATAGACCTTCTCATGGGATCACCTGCCCTTTGCCCACCCATGCTACAGGAGAGTCTTTCCTTTTTTGATACATTGCTCTCCTCACACTCCTCTAGTATTTACAGCACGTCTGCGCTTCACTCTATCTCTAGAGCTGTCTCACTGAATTGCAGAAGCTCCTCCTGTACATACTGGTACACTTGGATCCATTCTTTCTGAATTACATTTTTGTCTCTTTATGATGCTCTTATGCATTCTGTGGATGACAGGCTTTCTCTTTTATTTCCGTCTGGATTTAGTCTGTCTTGGAAGCAAGGCGGCATCTTTTAGTCCATTTACTGTGAAAGGCATATGACTAGCTGTCTCCTCTCATGCAACCCCCTCTGCACTTTTCTTTAAACCTCCATAACCTAGCCTCTCAGGTCATTAATTTCTCAGAAAACATTTTTCTCACTCTCCTTTTCACATAATGAAAGTAGCTACTTACCTTCAAATGAGGCAGAATCATTTCAGAGCTAGAGAATGGCTTTGCACGCACCATCACCACAAGGACCATTGCTCAAGGAGGAGATCCTGCTGAGATTTCTTCTACAACCACATGACAAATGTGAGATAACTTCTCTTCACTCTTCAGAGCCAGCGAAGCTGAAGTTTTGTTGTTGTTGTTGTTGTTTTGTTTTGTTCTTACAGATGCTTACAACTCAGGACAAGTGAATTACACCAGCAGAACACGCCCTGCCCCCTGAGATAACCACACAGTGCTCACATTACAAGGATGCAGATTTTAATCCTAGAGTGAGGCTTTGCTTCCGTTAGGAAAAGGAATCTGGAAAATCAATACAATTGTGAACAGGAATCAAAACAATGTAAGATTTCTATTTCCGTTGAATTTAGCCTTGTCAGCAACTCAAAATAACAACTTTGTCTGCTGGGGCATGTGACATGAAAAGAATTAGCATCTGGTAATAACTTAAAAGTTTATATATAGCATTTTATGTGTAAGTTGCTTTTATACAAAATGTTCATTCAAAACCCCCAGCCCCATATAACTATGTGACAGAGACACAGACACAGGTATATATTTCAACAGATACAGAAACAGGATAAGGGAAGCAACCCAGGTGACTAGCTCAAATGATACAAATCCTAGACTCAATTTCTCAATAATTTACTGTCTAATATTACAAAATTAGTTCATTTAACAAGGACCTGTTAGATCCATACTCTATGTTTAAAAAAAATCCACTAATGGTAACCCAGAAACAAGGTGTTAAAGATAATATTCTAGTGAACATGGGAAAACATCCTTAATTCTAGTTACGTGCTACAGGCATCTAGGAAAGACATTAGATATGATACTATTCCTGTAAATGACAAAGGAAAATATGATTTACCAAGTGGCTTAGATTCTGACAGTTCAGGAAAAGAAGACAACAATAACACAGTTGGGATCCTGGCATAAGAAATAAAGTGCTGAGAGGCAAGTAGTTGAGATGATGAAAGATAGTAGCAATAGATGAAAATTTAAAAGTAGGCTTATATAGAGACATTATATAATAAAAAATGCAATGTACCATGTAGTATACAGCATATTTGTAATATATATATATATATATATATATATATATATATATATATATTATACATATATATATATCTTTGGTCTACTTCTGAGGTCTGTGGCCCTTCTGCTTTTAGATATCAGGATGTGAAGAAACACAAAATCCTCAGAGAAAGAATCCAATTTTCTCTGCTTCTAAGCTTGGCAGAGCTCACTCCTAACAGGCAGCTTCAAAAGGAGCCACTTTAAAGTGAATCCTTAGCTCCCACTGAGACCCAATAGTGGAGTACAATAGCAGAGATGAGATACCTCTTCAAGCCACAAATGACTGCAGATTCAATTTACAAATGGGTTATTGTTCTTGTGTTAAACCAATAGATTTGGGTGGTTTGTGTGTAACCATAGTTAACTGGAATGTGGGAGATTCAAAATCACATTTATAAGAAATACCACAAATGTGATGGATGATAGCAGACCTTCTTCATTTGATTAGAGGGACAAATGATAAGGGAAGGAAAATTATTAAATATCTCACAAATCATACACCAGTTGCAATGCTTTCACCTAGAAAATGAAGATGGAAGTTAATGACATCTGAAAACATGAGCACACAGTAACCTAGGCTCACAATGTGCCATTAAGACACTTAAACTCTAAAAGTGTTTAGCCATCATTGAATTTTTCTTACAATAATCCTCAAGGAGACACTTGAAATTTCAGCATGTTTCTTAGATACATGAACAGATGCCGAAGATGCCTAAGAGTACGTGATTAACTTGAATTATTTTATCATGAAATATATTGCCTTGGAGATATACCTGAAAGACCTTAGAAACAGCCTAGGCTTACCATACCACCTCTTCTAGTTTCTGAGATCCGTATATGATCTGTTGGGTATTTTGTTTGCTTTGTGTTTTGTTCTTTGTTGGTTGTATCCTTTCATTTCCAGAAATGAAGAATTGGTAAATATTCTGGTCTTTTTAATGCTTGGTGTGCTTCATAGTTACAGTGTTAGAAGTATTCTGGTGTTACTGAAATATCTATTACTGAACTGGAACTCTTTCCCAGACTGTATTGTTGGGCCTGCCTACTGGTTGTTTACCATCACATAAGGGTTATGTTTGGGAGACAGCGATTTGATGTGTGTATATTAAAATGCTCTTCATACTACAAATACTTTCCACCTTCCTCTGATGAGGCACTGAGGAAAATTTTTGGAGGCCATGGGCAAAAGAGAAATAATCAGTTAAGCTCCAGTTAGAAGATAAAAGGAGTTGCTTATCACCTCACTAGGAAGTTATCTTCCAGGGTTGAGGGCAAATAAATTACGCATCACTCTCTGCCTCTCAGAAATCTTCTATGGGCTGGAACAAAGGATGCTGGAATATTTACATCAATCTTGGATTAAGGAATATCAGTACTGGCAAAAATAACTCATAAAAGCTGAATTAGAAACTTTAACTTAAAAATCATGAGCTTCTGAGTGAATATTAAATGATCTAGTTTCTCTTGAAAGTACTAAAAAGAAGAGGACTGGCATCCTCACATGGCTGCCTCTGGCCAGACAGTGTGAGGACTGCCTGCAACACACAGAGTCCTGGGGCTGCAGTAGCCACTGTTGCCCACCAGAGTTCCCTGGTGTAAGGCAGTGTTTTTACTTTGTAGCATCACAGACACATTTTTCATCTCATAAAGTTATAAAAAATGAAGTTTCTTGTATCTACATGTCTACAAAAGTAATAAAATGCAATTTAGTGACAAAGAACAATGCTTCCCATATTTTGCCATTCAGGTCACTGGGCTCAGTCACATTACTCCTTAGGCCCAGAAGAAATTAGTGTTTGCTTCATCTTACTTCAGGCAAAAGTAAACTGTTGACACTGCTTCTCTAGTCCTGAAGGGACTTGACAATATATCAGTTTCTACTTTTCTGTTTCAAAGAATTGGACCACTGCCTAAGTCCCTCCAACTGTCCTTTCACTACCTTTGAGCTATCTCACAGAATGACCATTTACGGTTTTATTGTATTGCCCTTCCAATAAATATGTCAGCTGTGGATTGAACCCAATTCCTTCTGCTTGAGCTGAGCTCACAGCCAGCAAACAACTTCGAATTCCTGCCACTCAAAATGTATTTTCAATAGTCCTCTGCTTTAGGTTGCTGCTGTACTTTGAAGTCCCCTGACTTGGACCACTGAGAGGCTCAGTAAATAAAGATACCATTTTGTAAAGCACCTCCAATTTGGTTATACAATAATTCCTGAAACTAAAGTAGCCAGACCAATCCTTGCCCTTCCTACCAATCCCAGTCCCTAGTAACAGCTGACCAGGAAAAAAATATTGATTGGTTACCTGGCATTCTTTAATCCTCTGCACACCATATTTAGCTGGCTATGGTTAGCAACACTAAAACTTGGACCAAAAAGGTAAGTATTTCATTCTTCTTGTTCTTCCCTCTGCTTCTGACCCTAGAGACTCCCTCTAACGGTCCCTTTCCAGAATAAAGCCTGTGTTGCCAATGAGTCTTTCACCAACCCCTCTCCTGTTTTCTTCTCTATGACCTTACACTACCAAGCTTAACAACATGACTTTAGTCCCTGGGACCAGTGTGGCAGAAGATGAAAACAAACTCCTGAAAATCTGTTTGCCCACACATATGTCATTGGATGCCATGTACCCTCCTAACGTAAACTAAATTAATAAAAATGCAGTATTTTTTTTTTTACTAAGATGTAAGATGGCTTAAGGTCAATCAATGCATTAGGTCCTTCACAAATCCCATAAGCAAAACAATCTATTACAGTAGACTTTTGTCCAGCAAAATAAGTTTAGTTTTCTCTCATGGTCTTTAGGCCTCAAGACTAAAACATGTCATAAAAAATGAAAAAGCCTCCTGTTGTTTAATAAAATGAGTTTTAAATCAGATTTTTCAAGTTAATGTCCAAAGTACTTACTTTCTTTTGTCTTGTTTGCTAGGAATAATCTTATAACCTTTGGATAGAGGGGGAAATGAATGAATGGACTTGCATCAGAAAGAATCCTACCTCACAGATGCAATGTAAATGGTACCTAGGACCTCTTCTGCTGCTGGCAATGACCTTGGTAATGGTGAACATCTGAATGTTGCTGTCTATGAGAGGAGAGGCTATGAGTGTTTGTGGCTTCCAAAGTTTCCATAGGTAATATTCAACAATATCATAATTTAGGAGGTAGAGTCTTTGAGAATTGATTAGATTAATAAAGTGAACCCTTGATAAGTGGTGTTAGAGCCCTTATAAAAGAAATACCTTCCTCTCCACAAGGACACAGCTACAGAAGGCGGGGTTTCCACAAATATCCTAATCAAATTTGATCTTGAATTTCCATAAATGTGGTGTGTGTGTGTGTGTGTGTGTGTGTGTGTGTGTGTCCCATTTTATAAGCCACCCAGCTTATGATATTTGTGTTATGGGCATCCCGAACAGACTCAGAAAAGAGGATATCATAAATGTCGGTAATTTTTAAAAGCAGACAGATTCCAGTATTAAAATAGATATGGAGAAATGAGACATAAGAGCAAAAAGAGGAGAGGGGGGTATTTCTGGGTACTAAGGAAAGCATTAATGGGGAATCAACAAAAGCCCAGTCATTGATTAAGCTGTTTCCAGTTAGGGCTGTATTGTTGGGTAATTAGCATCTGTTTCTGAGCTACAGAGGTAGAGGCAAGTTAATGGCCTTGCTGATGGAGCCTTATCTTCTTTCCTTCCTCAATAGCAGTTATTCTGATTTCTTGGGCCTAGAGGCTGAAGAGAAATTGGCACCTGTTTCTAATCTCTATTGAAACTTCAAAATGGAAAATAATAACCTAATTAAATGAAAGGCTTCTCCTCTCTCCCGGAGATGCTGGGAAGAATACAAAGCATTCATCAGGGTGCTCAAGTCTTGTGCAGCAGAACAGATGATGGATAAAAGTTCAGGTGCCCGACAATTAGTGCTGGGCAAGTGCTTCTGGCAGGCATCCAACGCCCAGAGAGTCGGCACAGCCCTGGCCTGCCAAACGGTGTCCTTAGGAAGCCTCATTTTCTGCCCTTCGAAAGTCAGAACTGTAATTGCTGTGTTCTGAGATGAATGAAGGGCTAATCTTCCTGTTCACTGAGTGTATTTCCAGAGGGTTTCCTCTCTGGTGTGTCAGGAAGGCAGCTCTGCCTCCCCCCCCCCCCCCAACATCACCGAGGCTTGCAATGGTTCCCATAGAAATGCACCACTGGCCACATGTACAGTGTGGGAGATCCCTTGATGGTTCACACCAGAGCCTTCTGGGAGAGCCACAACACAGAAGTGGAATCTACAAGGCTGGTATTCAAAGACTGCAGTTTTTATAAGAAGTTTTATGATTCTCGTTCCCATGAAATGACTGACTCCCAATTCTAGATAACTTTTATTCGACAGGGAGGGACTGGGCACTATGTTTTAGCTCATAGTTTATTGAGTAGTAAAAGTCTTAGCCAGATGATATCCTCACCAGACTTAAAAAAAATTAAATAGTTAAAAGAGCCAGTCACAAATTCGGATCAACTTTATTTTTAAAAGGGTAGCACACACATACAAAAGCATGTGCATGCAAACTGAAGAACCTGGAAACAGCTAGGAAACCAGCAAATACTGTGGGCCAAGTGAGGTAAGCATGGAGAAAATAAACACCAACCACAGCCACCACCCCATTCCCCCCCCAACACACCAACCAAATACCGATTGACTGTTCTGTCAGAATTCCACTTCCTTGCTAACACCTTGGGAAGATTACAGGCTGTCCTGAAGAATTTTGGAAACAGCTTGTGTGGATTTGAAAGCCGTGCAAACAGGCAGTAGTTTTATTGTAGTTAATACTCACAGCAAACCTGTAAGGTTATCAGGTTGGATATTGTCATGTCTCCTTGCAGATGAGGACAAACATACCATATGTAATGTATGTAACCTTGAACATAAAATTGTTTGTTGTTAATTTCATTTTTTCCATAGGCTTTCTTTTAGGTAGTTTTCAAAGAAGTAGAAAAATCCAACAGTGACCCCAAGCAAAGGGTGTCCAGCCATTGGAGGCATGTGTTTCTTACCAAAGAAAGAGAGACTTTTCTTTACTGAAGGATTGTCATCTGCCTGGGAGATTATTAGTGATGGACAAAATTCATGATACCTTCTCTAATAACTGGGAATATTGATAAGGACTTCATTTTTAAAAATGACCTTGATTTAATTTAGTTCTTTAAGGATTTTTAACATGATATAGAAGAAGAAAAGTTGGAGACTGAATGAGAAAAAGTCCTTACAGATCTGAATTTTCCACCAGGGCAATCAATGTATGAGTAAAGTCATCCAAAGTTTGAAGAGTTGAGTGAGGCATTCGAACTTTCAAATGACAAACATACATAAACTGCAAGATGATTCATGTTTTAAAAAATCTGTGTGCCTTACCTTATTTCTATGTTTGTAATCATTTAATGTATATATGTTAGCAAATATACATTATGTATTTATGAAAATATACTGTGTTTAAGTTCAAAAATAGATCTGTATAATCCTATTTAAAAGGAAAACGGATGTTGGTCAGACTCAGAACAGTGGTGCGTGCATATCCCTGAGTTCCCTCTTAAAGCAGATTGAAGAGTGGAAGGGAGGACCTGAGTAGGCATTGGTCTTAACTCTTCTATAATTTCTCAAGCTGGCAAGGGGTTGAGGCTTAGCACACATTAGGAAATGAATGAGGAAATAAATACATCATTTATCACTTCTTTTTACTATGGCAGGAAATATGACTTTTCTATTGCTTTTTTTCATTTATTAAACTTTATTATAAAAAAACTACAAATAAAAAACATCATGCAGTAAAAATGACCACACCCAAATCTATACACCTCGGAGACTTCTAACCATTTTTGCATAGTCATTCAGATTTTTCAGTTTAACTCTCACACATATTTCATGCATTTATTTTCCACAAAAAAAATGAAAATTTATGACACAGTTAAGACTACAAAAAATAATTAGCTTTTTATACCCCCTTATGACTCAAGTCACCAATAATTTTATGCATATAAATTTCCTCATGTTTCCAGTGAATAGACTTATTACTTCAATATAATCCATCTAAATGTACAAGAGCAAAATGGGAAAGGCTGGGTGTTCCACCCATCTTATACAAGATAAATAGGTGAGAGATGACAAGCAATTATATTTATACTTGAACATTTATGTGAATTTATCTTCAAATGTATTAGATTACTGAATATCAGGGATTGGGTTTAGCAAAATTATGATAACATCTTCCTTATTCTGTGTCATATTTTCTAGACTGAAATCAAAGCATATTAAAATATAATTTATTGACCCTATTTTCCTCAGGCTCTTGTCAGTTAATGGCTGTTGGGAGAAATTGTATCATTTTCTCCAGTGGTATAGCTACTGGTGAGCTCAATTTGTTCCAGTAAATAATCTCCCACCCATGTGGGTCTCACACAAAGAAAAGAATGGGTTCGCTGGGAGGGGAAGCTAACAAGAGTTGTGGTAAAAAGGACTAAAAGTCATATACATTTATAAAACTATGAAGCGATAAAAGTGAATTTTGAAATATATAGCAAGTTATAATTCATTTAAATAGAATGTAGCACAAATTTAAATAGTAATATGAAGTCAGACTGTTAGAGATAAATTTCTTCTTGCTGAAATGTCTTGGACGTGACAGCTGTAATTTCTTTAATTATCAGAATCTCTGCAGAACACTTTGTGAGTAGGGTTATTTTTCTTTTCTGTGTGATGATTGAATCTCCCTAGAAACATATCATCATGTTAGCTCTAAGAAATTACCACTAATTTGGGAAAGGAATATAAATGGCATAAAATCTTGCCCAACCTAAGAAATAAAGGGATAAGAAACAGTTTGTGTTCAAGGATTGTTTGTCATAACTGTTGACATTTGCAATGAAGAAAAACCACAAAGATATGCTGTCAAATAGTTCTATTAGAAGGTTATACACTTAGAGATTACTATTATCATCATGAACTAGAATTCACTCAAGCTGCTCTTTCTTGCCAACATAGTGGGTGGCCATTCCTCTTAAGGTACCTTTAGCCATCTACTTATGAGTTTCTAAGTTGAAAACTCATAAAACAAAAATCAATAAAGGCTTGAATTTGTAGATGTGACTGCAGATAATTGAATTTACTCAGTGGGTGGGGAGAATCTCGAAGGAATTAGGGTAGGGAAAACTGTGATCAAAATATATTCAGTCAAAAAAGTACTATAAACAAAATAAAGAAGAAAGTGTTTAAAATTGAAGATATTAGGAATAATGTCACTGCACAGGCTTGCAAATGGTTTTCTAATCCTAAAACAATAAATGTGTGGTTTTGAGGACAAAGTAGACAGCAAAACTGACTATAAATTCTAGAAATATGTTTTCATCAATCTTTGACTAATGAGCTGCACAGCTATCATTTGAGAGCTGCAATGGAGTGTGTGTTTGCACAGTGCAGGCAGATACACCACACTAAAGATTGGAGTGTCCCATTTAATGATTTTATTCATGAATTGACTGTAAGGGCTGCGTTACTTATTGAAAAAACAAATAATTTTTTTGTCAGGAAGAAAGTTGACAAATATTCATGTATGTGCTCATAAAAATGTACAACTTCAAGATATATGTGTACATTTCTTTATGAGATAGTCTGTAAGACTCAGGCTGAGATGGGAAACAGTGCAGATATCTGGACAGCCACAGCAGTGAAGCTGTGCTGAATTTGACAGTGAAACGTGGGTTGAATAGTTGGTATCCAGCATGTAACCAATTAACTCAGGTTGATCTGATGCAGTTATTAGTGGAGATGTGAGAGAGGAAGAAACAGGTCATGCCACAACACACTGAAGGTGTTTGCTTCAATGCAAGTATCATTATTAACATACTTTGACGATGTAAATTCAGGGATGGAAACAGAACTTAGAAAATATTTCAGTTAAAGGTAATGACTGAGTGTTTTCTATTCTCGAGCTGTGTGGTGGGGTGGAAGTACACTCACGGTAAAGGAAACTGCCATTGGAACAGAAACATGGCATGCTCAAGTAGGGTCAAGTCAAGGAGAAAGCACATATCACAAGTATTTCAACAGACGGACCTGCATTTGGCTTTGAGTGATATAAAGCAATCATTTGTAATTTCCCCCAGATCCACCTATTACTAATCAACTACTTACAATCTCATTGACTTCTCCATTCTCATGGTTAAGATGAAAGAGCACTTGAAGAAATGGATAGCCAAGGGACTGATGGTAAACATGTCAGGTAGAAGCAGATTCCAAAATGTGAGTGAAGCCTTTAGCAAAAAGAAACTTCCAGGAAACTTTATAAAAGAGGCAAACATCCCAAAAGTACCATTGAATTTTTTAAAAAAAAAAAAAACTACAGAATTCGAGAAGAGAAGCCAGGAAAATTGGGAAGCATCTAGAATTTATTAGAATAAAAAAAAAACAATGTAAAACAGCAGTGATTTCATTACCAAAGGAAGAGTTATTTTTGTAGCACATGAAACATTAATTTTCAAAGGGATGGTTCAAAGGTACATTAATTTACAAACCTAGATCAAATTAAAATGACATTACTAGCTATGTCAAGTTTAATTGATAGCATATAATAAAGGAAAAGAAATAAATGAAACCAAACTTGTATTTTCCCCAATTGTCACAGAGATTAAATCCCCACAAAATGCAGCAAGTTAAATTATATTCTAGTACATTATGTATGATTAGCATCTCATATTAGTCAGTGAACTTTTTTCAATCCTGAGCTCACAGAGAAATCTAGACCCTACCCCTGAATCCCTGGGAATGCAAATCCTTTTGGGTCCCAGCTTCCCTGGCCTGTACTGTAAGCTGATTGCTCTTTTCAACCAGGTTGTAAAATGCAGAACTCTGATAAGGAAGATCATCATATCAAAAAAGGAGCGGTCCTTGCAAATGCTCTGGAACTGAGATTTTTCTCAGGGCTCCATTAATGTAGATAAATTATTTGGAGCTAAAAAGCACTGTTTAATGGCAGAAGCTCTGTTTCTTTCTTGTGGAAGACTGAATAACTTAGTCTGGAACAATGAACCCATTCCTATAAGCCCTCAGCCTCAGAATTCAAAAACACTATTAATCCGGGAGTGACATCCCTGAGAATTGTGTATGCCTGATTCAAGGGGTTGTGCTTTTTTAAGGAGTGATATGTGTTCTTTGCTTATGTTAACTTAATGTGGTTTGCACTTTCCTTTTGTTGACAGCATCCCTTTGTACACTACAGTGCTAATTATCAAAGACAGTTTCTTACTTAAGAGGACATTCCTCAGATGGAACCACCTTCATTGACTATCTCAAGCCTAGAGTTCTATAATTGTTCTAAGTGTCTCCACCAACTGCCCCATTAAAATAAACAGCAATCTGCACTATGCCCAAGATCATTACTTCATTGTAAAAAGATTCCCACTCTGTCATTGTCGAAAAATCAAAATAAAGCTCGAAAATCATTTAATAGTTTTAAAATACAGATATATTGGAGACTGTCCAGTTTGAGTAATAATCTAGGGCTTGCCAGGTGTAATTTTCTTCTGTTTACAACATATTTAACATTGTCTTCTCTACTCAGTTCCTTGGAATACTAGTTCAAATGTAGATCATGCAAATATCCTATGAGGAAATTACAAGATGTTCTAGAACTTTAGGAAAACTCCAAGCATAGATGTTGCCTGTGTCCCAGAATTGGTCCTCTATTCTCAGAGTGAATAGTGATGCAAATATGTTAATAAGGGTGAAAGAAGCTTGGTATTTCCTTTTGATAGTAAGGCAATCTAATAAATCAGTGGCTCTCCACCTTCCTAATGTGGTGACCTTTTACTATAGTTCTCATGTTGTGGTATATAACATGAATTAATAAATGGCCCCAGAGACTAATATTGGCGTTCAAACTTCAAGCTGAATACCAGAAAAACAAAGCAGCTGGCCACTAGCTTCTTACCTCTACCTCAGGCTGAATGTGCTGATCCTGTCTCCACGAGCTCTCACCAAGCCTCCTGTCTCACTGAGCTCTCACTGGTGTGGCTCACACTCTCCTCATTGTGGCTGGAAAAGGAATGCCTCCTACTTGCTCTGTTCCTGTCTTAAATACCTCTCATCAGTCCAGGGATTAAAGGCATGAGCTCTCTTACTCTTTTAGACTGATTCAAAGTCTTGTAAGTCTGGATGGCCTTGAACTCAGAGAGATCCATCTGCCTCTTCTGAGTCCTGGGATTAAAGGTGTGTGACAACACCGCCTGGCCTCTACAGCTTGTGGCTGACTTTGCTTTCTGAATCCTCAGGCAAGCTTTATTAAATCATAAATAATGTATCACTACTGTGGTGATCTCCTCAACCATGAAAGTATGTGTGTTGCTACTTCATAACCACAATTTTGCTACTGTTATGAATCATAATGTAAATATCTGTGTTTCCCAAAGGGGTTGTGACCCACAGGTTGAGAACTACTGTAATAACTAGATGCTTTGCTGAAAACATTTTAATATTTTGCTTTGATTAATCAGCACATTCAACAGCAGATATGAAGCAGACATACATTTGTGTTGCAAGGAGAAATTACGTGTGTACACATTCATAGATAATGCAATAAGAACAAAATAGCTTTGTGAAAGTTACTTATGTTAGTGACTAAGAATAAGACAATTGGTTATCTAATACCAATGATCAGCCCTGAGGACATACACACAGGTAACTGTATACAGACTGGGCAAGGTATGTTTATGTATTAAGAATATACATGTATAAACAAAAATATATACATGGAACAAAATTATTGAAAAGAAGAGGCCATGACTTTACAGGAGAGCAAGAAAGCTTATGTGGGAGGGCTTGAGGAGAAAAAGGAAAGGGGAAATGGTGAATTTACAGTATAACATCAAAATATAAATGACTTTTTAAAAAACATTATAACTGCTAAATATAAATCGCTTAGAACTTATTTTAAGATTATCTGCAAACTAGATAATACAGGTCGGGAAAACATTTATTAAGTAAACTGTTTCATAAATAAAATTGTCAACTTCAGCTATAGCCAATGCCACGCTATTGGAGTGTGAATGCAATATGCCAGTCTTTGTTGACTCCCCATGGGAGCACTTACCTGTTGGGAGGAGTGGATAAGGGATGGGTGATGGGAGATGTCGTTCTGTAAATATGTTTCTTATTGGTTAATGAATAAAGCACTGTTGTCAAATAGGAAGGCAAGATAGGCGGGACTAGGAGAAAAGGAGGATTCTGAGAGCTGTAGTAGAGATTCAAGATGTAGAGACATGACAGAAGAGGTCTGAATCCACCACGTGGTAACACTTAGATTGATAGAAATGGGTTAATATTTAAGACAGAGTTAGCCAATAAGAAGCAGTACTAACTGGCCAACAGCTTTATATCAAATACATCATCTCTGTGTGTTTTCGGGGGTGGCTAACGTGGCTGTGGGACCAGGCTGGGGGGAAAACTGGGGGAAAAACAGATGGGCTAGGAGTAGCAAGCTGGGGAAGGAGGAGGGGTGGGAGAGAAAACTTAGATTGGAATGTAAAATGAAATTTAAAAAATACATTTAATAAAAAAATCTCTAAGTCAACAAAAATCATAAAAGGGTCTCACTAGTTGTGAAATTTCATTCTATTCTGAATAAAGATAGTGTAAAGATCATGGCAATGAGTTTTTACCAGAGTGCCTCTGCTCATGTTGTTAAAATAATGAATGGACCTAGGGCTGCACCTGGAAGTCCACGTGTTTACTCAATGACTAGGTAACAAAGCCACAACTCCAAAATAATCCTTATCCTTGATCTGTGTTAACTGAAGATCACCAACTGAAGCAAAGTTATATAAAATTATTAAAATTTCCATCTGAATGTTGACTGTTGTGTGTGTGTTTGCACTTGCATGTATACAGATGAATTAATTTTAACACACCTACTGGGATATCAATCACCCAACACCAGGGCTGACAGTCAAGAACAGCTGCTCCAAATGCTGAAGATGTAGCTCAGGTGCGGGCATTTGTCCAACTTGCACAAGGCTTTGAATTAGACCTTTACCATTGAAAGAACACAAAAAGAGCTTCTTCTGGCTGTCTGAATTAGCATTATAAAACTCAATACATCCACCTTAAGTACTCACATGTTGAGTAAATTTGGTAAAAGGACAGTGGGCTGTTACAGAAGATACCCAAAAACTTGCTGGATCATTTCAGTTTTGCCACGGGCTCATTAACACATCTTGAACAAGATATTAACCTTCACCCAGCCTTCACTTTTCTTCAGTTATGGAGGAAGAGACCCAGGCCTGACAAGAATCCCTTAACATCATGTAGAACTTTATCTGTCCTGTGGACAGGTGACCATGATGATTCCTACTGAATATCTTATATTCTAGTTTGGAAAGCAGCTCTAACACCTGTAGAATGAAAGACAGTTGTGTGTATGTATGAAACGTTGATATGTCAGTAGAATAATATGAAAATACAGAAGGATTTAGATAGCAAAAACTGTGGACAATATGAAAGGAATCTTTTAATGGGCATGATAAGCAAAAAGTACATGACACCAAGGTAATTCTCAAGCTATGTCCAGAAAGGTTCAGCTTTCACTGCCTCTAGGGATATTTCAAAAATGAGCACCAGGGCCTAATTATGTGGTCTTTTGATGATATTTGGAGTTTATGTGGCTGTAATATCTGGAATGGAATGCTACATCCATCAACAGAAAACACAGACCACTCTAAGAAACCTAGTTTGAGATGATTTCAGGGACATATCAGGCAAATGACAGAGAACAAAGGTCTGTTATTTTAGACAGCTGCAGTCAAATTATATAAAAAGATTAGAAAAAAAGGGGCCCTACCATCACCAGCAGCTCAATATATTTCCTCTAGAAAATTCCAGATCTGGAGTCCAAACCGTATATCCTCAAATCTGACACACATCATTTTGCTTTGTCAGATGAGCAGGGAGAAGTTACACAGCACAAGGCAACAGGAACAATTCTTCAAGGTTAGCCTGGGCTGAAGACACACAACCCTCACAGCCTCCACCTGACAGCTGCCTAAGAACACTATCCCAGGTATCACATAGGGACCATCCCAATTTGGTTGGTCCACTTCCTTAAAGACTTTACCTGCCTATAAAGGGGCTTGACTTTTCACAAAATAGATAATAATCAAGGCAGATCAGAGCAGTCTAGAGACTTGAAGGTACATTAACTTGAAATATCTGAAATTACTTGGCTTCTGCCTCTGAGGGCTTCTGAGGCCAGGCAAAGGTTAAGCATCAGCTTCTTGTTGAAGAATAATGCACCTGCTCTAGGGCACAGACAGGTTATCACCTGTGAAATCTGTTCCAATCCCTACAAGGAAGCCTGCTGCTTAGAAAGCACTCATGCCAGAAATGAGCTCCACCATATGGACTAAAACACACTTAAGAGACAATTTTTATCGGCAAGCTAACTAGGGCAGACTTCACATCCTGTCCCTCCTTATATCTTTTATATTCACTAACCAAGAACCATTTGTAAGTGAGTTGCTGGGTCACTGGGATGCTTCCATACCTAGTTTGTATTACTTCTCTATTTCTTCATTTAATCCACAGATACACATCCTCCACGTCCACTGAATCTGAACACCACAATGTCATTTAGAGAGCTGACGTCATCTTGGGTGAGTGCTGAAACAGTGAGGGGTCACAGACACCTCCTGAATGTTGGGTCCAGTGATCTGAAGATTCTCCTTCAGCTTCTGGAAGCGCAAATCAAGACACCTTATATCTTATGGAATCTGTGCTTACTTGTTGAGACAGGGTTGCTGATGGGAAGTGGAGAGTGACAGTTCTACTCGAGAAAGAACATGGGATTGGGAGACTGAGATCCCACTTTGCCAAGCACAACTTCAAGCACTTGGGAAAGTTTTAGTGATCTCTTGTTGCCAGTTCATCTATAAGATGAGTAATACCTGTCTACATTCTTTCTCCCAGGAATATCAAGTTCAAAACTGAAATGATACATGCAAAATATCATGCTTTGTGCAAGACATTTAGATGGTATTATTAGCTGTGAAGTTTTCTAGGCCTGGAATTTATCTCTTTCACTTGTGGAAGACTGATTGCTGCCATTCTTGTGCTCATTTAATACTCACAGATGTGAATTCCAATGCTTTAGTCCTTTCACGGAAGCATATCAAAGACACAGCATATGCCATATGTCATATTCTTGGAGCCAGAATCTTACTAAAGTGAACAAAGTGAGCTATTGCTTCATGGAACATTTAACATTGCATCCAGATATGCTTTCAGCTTTGTAAGTTTTTGCATCTTAGTCTAATCTCTAAGTGATACATATCAAATATACATGAAAATAAAATACCTCAAAGCCCATTTTATATAGATTTTGTTATTTACTTATTTTATTTATTATTTTAATTATTATTTATTGTGACAGAGTATCATGTAGGCCAGGCTTACTTAGAACTTCCTGTGTAGCTAAGAATGACATTCAACTTAGGATTCTCCTGCCTCCATAACCCATTTCAGCTATTCACCTAGGGATTCATGAATGTTAGGTCACCCATCTGAGCTACACCCCTATCCCTGTCATTTTTATTTAAGCACATGCTATTTTGCTTGTCGTCTATCAGACTGTTAACTAAGAATCAATGATTATCAACAAGCATTACCTGAGTTATAAAAGAAAGAATGACCCTCCCCACACCTGCTCCATACTCTCTCTGGAGGGCTTCCTGCAGCAAGAGAAAGATTTACTTACAGCTCATTACACACACAATGGTCACACATTCATGTCTGCAATCGTGTGGAATGTTTTTATCATTATGTGAGTGGATAATGTAGCAGAGAAGAGCTAAATGATCAGAGAAACTGGAGGCAACTTTTACAATTATGCAAAGGTGGTTTAGAGATCATATTATTGAGGCTGAAGAAAATTGGGAAGCCTAGCAGAACCTAAGAGAGCTGGCAGAACCTCCTCCACATCAAGGTGAATGCTACTGCCCCGTCTGAGCATTCCTCACCGAGACAAGTAACTCTGGCCAGGAGAGCCAATTAAACTGTTAGCTACCAATCTGAAGTCATCTGCTACCTCAGCTAAACATGTATCACTGAACCTGTTGTGATGAAAACAAGTCTTCTGAGGCACAGAATTCATTTCTCTTCCTTAACAGACTAACTTGGGGGTATGGAGATGGTTCAGAATTGAGAGTGCACACTGTAGGGCATGAAAACTGGTGTCAGATACCCCAGAAACTTGTGTAAATGTGGAGTGGCCACCTGCAGTTTCAGCCTTGAAAGGCAGAGAAAGGAGATGCTTAGTGCAAGCTGGCTAGCAAGAATAACCATATCAGTCAGCTTTGTGTTGTAATGAGAGAAGTTGCACCAATGAATAAGCTAGAAAGAACAATCAAAGACAAATCATGATATCCTGGGCATCCACAAGCTCTCATACAAACACAAGCACAGCCCTACTCATATGCATATGTACACATGAAATCACGAACACTAAATACAGAGAGAGAGAGAGAGAGAGAGAGAGAGAGAGAGAGAGAGAGAGTTTATCAAGACTAACGTACCAAAGGGGATGTAAATTGACAATAACACAATTTGGATAAATAAAATATAAACAAAACAGCTTATCCTTATAAAACTCATAGAGCTCCTCCTTAATTCACAATGCAGTCATATTCTAGTCAACTCATGTTAAGCTGAAAACATCAGAAATAGTAAAATGTGCAATATGCTTAACCTAACAACCAAACACACCTTAGCAACAGCATTCTGTAGGAAAAGAATTGTTTAATTATGACTATGAGATCCTGTCCTGGATGCAGATGACAGCTCCATGCTTCTGTCTTGTATTACTAAACCCTCTTGGCATGTGGAATCATTAGAACAGAAAAAGATCAAAGCTCAGAGATACATTCACAAATGAATTCCTATTGCTTTTCTAACACAGTAAAGCTGGAAAAATCACCAGATTTATTCACCATAAGCCCAGAAGCATCTACATTAAACTATATTATTCCTAAAAGTGCTTTACATGGTATAGATATGAAAGTAATATACATCTTAAGGAGCAATATCAAGAAACTATAAACAAAGGTAACATTTATTTTGAGTGAATAATTAATTTAGGCTGTGACACTTATGTATTTCAAAATAACCATCATTACCAAACCAATTTCTTTGTTTTTAATGCTTAAAATATTGTGAGAAATAATGCATGAAAGTTCTTGGTGCATAGTAATAATGATAGCCAATGCTAAATAATGTCCATGTTCTATACATTATGTGCTTCTATACTTAACCATTCCCCCAAACACACACACACACACACACACACACGCGCGCGCGCGCGCGCGCGCGCGCCACTATAACATACTATATCATCCATAAGAGCTAGAATTTTATCTCATTGCCTCATGTTAGAACATCTAACTCCTTAAAAATGTGCTACAATAAAATGGGCACTGAATAAAATCCTTGAATGAGTGAATAAATGATCAAGCAGAAAATGTTGAGTCCAATCTTCCTAGTAGCACAAGGAAGATTGAGTCAGGATAGGAATAAAAGACAGAAGAGAGAGAGACAGACAGAGAGAGAGAAAGAGAGAGAGAGAGAGAGAACACATAAAAGAGGGAGCCATTATTGGTTTGAAGAGAAAACTGAACCTAAAGAAAGGCCTAGAGACCTACAAGACTAACGCCAACTAACAATTTGAGCAATGGTGGAAAGGCTACCACAAATGCCCTTCCCTGATGATGAGATCAACAACTAACTTATCCATCATCATGGAGCCCTCATCTAGTACCTTTTGGAAACAGAAGCAAACACCCATAACTGAACTCTGAGTCGAACTAGAATCCAGATGCAGAGGGAGAGGACAAGACCAGGTTGCAGAAACACATAGAGACAGCTGACCTGAACAAGGGGGAGCTAACGGCAGCATGAGACTGACTCAGACCCCCTGAACAGGGGTCTCAGCCAGAAGGACTGAGCAGTCTAAGGGACCTCAGACAGTGGAACCAGGATGTATTCCTGGTGCACAAAAGGACCTTGTGGACATATCCCCCACGGAGGGATACTCTCTTAACCTAGAGACAGGAGAGAAGTCCTAGTCCCTACTTCAAATGACTTGACAGATTTACATGACCCCACCTGGATGGCATTGGGGTGGGGGGATGGAAGGGGAGGGTGGTCAGGGTGCATGTGAGGGGGGAAAGAGGGTAAGAGGGAGGGAAAGAGAGAGGGAGGGAGGAAGGGGGAATTGGGATCAACATGTAAAATTAAAATAATAATAATAATTAAAAAAAGAAATCTGTCTTTTAAAAAATGAAGAAATAAATTCTGTCAGACCACAAATGTTAAGCTGTTTATGACTTAAATATTTATGAGTTCATCCCCCTTTCTAATTATCTGACTCACTATTATGAGATAATCCTAAGTCCTTTCACTTGGGCAATTTGTTAAATAAAGTGAAGAGTTGTCTTATTCTGGAAAAAAAGAAAAAAGAAAGTGTTGAGTCCATTTAAAGAGAAGGAATTTGTACCAGCAATACAATTCTCATGCTGTTTCATCTGAAGATAGAAAATACCCTAATTTCCCATTTAGGATACAACACCCTGTGAGGTTGTCCTGGTGTGGCAATATTGGATACTTTTTGTCTGATGGAAGAGCTAAAATTTCAGTCTCTCTTGTTTTTGATTGGTTTAGGTCTTCTCAGCAATGTATATATATATTATCTCACTCCTTGGGACACTGCCTCTCACACCTTGAGGCATTCCTGAGCTCACTGAACAACAGTCAATCATTGCTTTCAAAAGTTTTAGAGGAAACAAACTCAAGAGGAAAGGTAGCAGTAAACACCAAGAAGTTACTGTGACAATACTCATTCTTTTCTTATTTTTATGTAAATTTTAATCAATCTTATTTTACATATCAACCCCAGTTCCCTCTCCCTCCCGTGTCCACTACCAAACTCCCCATCGCATTCCTCATCCACTCTGTCACATCATTTGGAGAAGGGCCTAGGCCCTCCCCTGTGTATCTAGCCTGAGAGACCTATTCTTTCCTATGCTTCAAGTTGGATTAGTATGATCCTTGGAATGCAACATCAATATCATCAGGTGATGAGTAATCAGCTCATTTGGCCTTTGTGCTAACACATCAATTTGAAGCTCTTTAAACATTTGGTAATGGTTACCCTTCATTTGTTCAACAAGGCTGGAATCTATGGACTAGCCTTTGGTAGATCACATAATAGAGACAAGAGTTGAAAGAGGGATGTCTTCTACTCCCAGTGAACAATGCAGCACAGGACAGCAACACTTACATCATGATGGAGACAGCACCTTCATGGAAGTCACAATCAGAGAACAATGTAGTAAGGGTTACAGACATTCAGAGCATGGGGCTTGCAGGGGATTGGGATGAAATGGAAGGTTTAACAATGGAGGAGGAACCTGCACAGGAGTCTTGAAAGATCTGCAGACTCTCTCCACCCTCCAAGCTCATTTTATAACCGTTACCCATTGTAACAAGCCAGGTGTCTTTGGAGAACATAAAGGAATTCTGCCTGGCTGATTGCTCAAACACAGCCCTGCACATGCAGCCCCTGTTCCAGACCCATCAGAATGACAGCACACACAATACTCCCTGCTGCTGAAATATAGGCACTTTTATTCCCTTCTCCAAATATGTAACAAGGTTCCACCAAAGCAGTGGGGAATCACATTATCTAGAGCTCAAAGGGGAAGCTATAATATCCTTAATGGAAAGTTTTTGCTGCAGTTAGTTCAATTGTAAACAGTTAAAAATAATAAATGATTCTAAGTAGATTTAGAGGAAGCATTAGCTGGAAAATTATGCATTAATACTGATAAACTTGAAAGAATCAACTTCTAAGAGAGGAGTAACAACTACACATTTGCTTAAAAAGATCCACAGACCACAGAAAAGGTATCACAAGCTTACAATATGGGCTGTCCTTAGCAACCATTTTGGGGACAATTCATTATTTATTTTTTGCAGCATTTTTCAACATAGACACCCATTTAATAATAAATTCTATAAAATACTAAGCTTATGATCTCATTTAACTACAAGAGATGTTGCCCTAAGTGATTTTCTTGTTATTATCTATCATCAACTGACATTAGGCAAATTAGATCACAGTCAGAAATGCAGCTATGCAGAGGGCAGCTTTGTGCTCATGGCTGCTGCTAAAAAGTTGGGTGTAGCATTTTTATTATTGGCTATTTGACTACAAACTATCAGAACTGTAAGGAAGCTCTCTTTATTCTATGCAATGTGATACTTCATTAGTTAGATGTGCATGCACACGCGCACTTGCGTGCATGCGTTTGTGTGTGTGTGTGTATGTGTGTTACTAGTGACCGGGAATAAAATAAAAGTATTTTTACATTGCAAAAAAAATGTTTGCATACAAAATAATATGTGAAACAGAAGTATTTTGTGGAAAAACATTGTAAGCTGCTAATTTGTTTTTCCTTAGGAATCTGGCTAGCTCTAGAATTGTCACCAGATGTGACTAGAATTTGAAAAGAATGTTACATGTTCTACTTACAGCCAGCAAGAACAAAAACAATGTTAAAGGAAATTATAAATTCAAACTTAAGTCTAAATCAGGTTCTGTGAGCCTTTAGCACTATTTTGTTTACCCCTAGTCTAAATGGGTTCTGATGATATTTTTCTAAAATACCTAATTCTTTTTTGCATGTGTATATTTTGTGACACAACACTTTTGTCTTATCTTCTCACATTTTCCTCTATTCATCCTCCTCATTGCCAGTCCCAAGGATGTGCAGGCATAGTGTCATGCCTCTAAGGATTCCCTTGTCACACTTCGGTGGCAGTGTTCTCTATCAAATTGATTCATCCTGGGTGATTCCTTAAGTATATTTGTAAATAGAGCACTTCGGCCCTGGAGCATCAAAATAGGTAAGATTTGTCTTTGTGTACACCAGTGTCCCTTTCTGTTTCCTTACCTACCCGTGCAGGTCCTTCTGTCCCCAAACTTCTTATATCTCATTTGTCATATCTCTACACTCTTTGGAAAAAGGCTTAATCCAGAAAATCAATTTGAAGTCATTCATACGACTATTAGAGTTTAAACCAGGAATGGTCTCTCTCAGGATGACAGTCAAAGATGCTCACTATCAGTATGTCAAGAGGATTGGCACATGGGTCAAATGGCAAGCAATGATGATCGCTCTGTGGAATCTTTTCCAGGAGCCATTCTTTTTAATCTACAGCTTTCTCTTGGGAGGTGTTACGAAGCTGACACAAGCTACCCTGCTCTTTTCTTATCCTGAGAATTGGACTACAGCAGCCCCCATCCTTACCAACTTTTTGATTATATATGTCTATTCAGAATTGGCACCTGCCTGTCAAGCCTGTGGTGAGCTCCTGGGAGGCATATCCAGGGCTTGGAAATAAATTTGTTCTGAAGAAATCATGTTCTTTATATTAACATCAGTCTGTGGTAACATCCGAGTGCCACTGCCGCTCTGACTCCACAGATGTCCTTGGGGACACACTCTTTAAAAGGTTGGCTATGTCAGATATCTTATTCACCAAGAAAGTAGTAAGGAAGGGATAAAAAGGAGAAAGGAAGGGAGGGATCAAAGAAAGATGTAAATAAGGAAAATGGGAAGAATCCTAATAGTCATGGTATGTTTTGAAACTATTTGGATCCTGGGGAAAAATCTACAATGCAGAAAGGGGTCATGAGAAGCAACCTGGTCTCTTGTAACCTTGAAGTATAGATAACTTACAAAGTAATTTTATAGAATGTTAATTAATGAGCTGGGAAAGAAAAGCACAATAATGAAACACAGAATATCTTCTAAAAAGGAATTAGTCTCCTTGTGTCAGTTTTACCTGAACTGCAGACATCTCAAAGTCAAAACAACTATGAAATTCATGAGAACTACTTGTTACAGTACTTAACTAACAAATTTAAGCTGATTTAAAAAAAAATACTCAGAACCATCTGAGTCATACAGAACCATCCACTGAATCATATAGTAGATCAGTCTCAAAATATGGATACAGAAAAATAGTCTTAGTATATTCTTTAACAGCTCATGTGGGCCCAACTAATTATCAAAGAAATCTTGTTTTAATAAATGCATATGCATGAAGTCATGGATTTCATTACATTTCCTATATAAATACAATGTATTTTTTCCATGTTCTTGTTTATCCCACTCTTTGTCCCCCTCCTGCTGTGCATCCTTCCCTCAAATAATCTCATTTCTACTTCCAAATCTTTAAAAGAGTCTATGATCTTGCATGTTAGAGAAATCATTCAATATTGGCCTTTTGGGGTCTGGGTTTTCCTTATATGAAAAGCCCCAGCTCATATCATTTTCCTATAATACAAGTATCATATTTTCATCCATTTTTATATTGAGGAATATTCCATTTGTGTATGCACCATATTGTCATTGTTGATCCCTCTGTTAATGAACAACAACTGCCAGAGGCCAGTTGTATAAGTTCATTATTATAGCAGTGTCACAATAAAATTGGATGTGTAAATATTTTATTATGTGTTGATTTTGATTCATACATACACATAGTTATATATAATATATATTAGATAATATATGTATATTATCTCAACCACTAGAAATACCCAGAGGACCATCGCATAAAATGAATAAAGAGAAATCTCCATACTACAGAGGTAGTACTATATTCTAGAAAAGCCCATTATTTGTCTTAGTTTTAATCTACAGATTACTTTGAAGATGCTGTGGTTTAAATGGGCCCTCTAAAGTTCCTATGTTAGAAACTCAATCCCAAATTCAACTATATTCAGAGGGAAGGTCTACACATAGATAACTATGTCATGAGAGCTCATTAACCAATTAATACCCTATCAGAGGTGTGGGATAGTTTATTGTAATCATGTGTTCCATCTTGATCACTTAATTTCACACACATTCTCTCCTCTTCTACCTTCCCCCATGGCATGGCCTAGCAAGAAGATTCTTGTGAAGTGTGAGCACTATGGTATTGGTATTACCAGGCTCCAGAATTCTGAGCTAAACAAACTTATGAATTAATTAGTCCCATGTGTTCTGCTATAGAAGCACAAAATAAGCTAAGACTGAAGGAATGTTTCTATTCCATTCAGTTACATATTCAGCAATAAATAGCCAGCAATTATCAATCATTTGAGCTGAGGGAAAAGAAGCTTCTCCCAAGTTAAACATCCAGTGTCTCAGAAGATATGCACAAATGGAGGCCAGGCAACAATCAAAGAACTTGACACAGAATGTATTAAGTGTCCTGAGAGTTTCAAAGGGTGATGGCATTTCAGTGAAGTGAAAGCTCTTCCTACAAAACAAGTCAGGAAGGCCCCTAAGAGAAGTGTTAAACATGACATCTAAGGTGGAATTCAAGAACAGTGAGGAACACCTCGAGTTAGGTACAAAATATGCAAATTCCCAAAAGAGGGAAAACATCTGTAGGAAAATAATGAGAAATCAGACTATAAAAGTCTATCAACAGATACTACACAAATAACATGTGGCTCATGTAATTTGATATAGCCATGAAAAAAATGTATGCAACTGAAAAATGTATGCAACTGAAAAATGTATGCAACTGAAAATCATTACACTACCTGAAATAAGCTTGACTCAGAAAGACAAATACAACATTTCTCTTTACATATAGAACTTAAACTTAAAAGCATAAGTGTATGTATATTGTGATGATTAATATTGTCAACTAGATAGGTCAAAGAGAGTAGCCTAAGGGCATGAAGTGATAGATTATCTTAATTGGGCTAATTGAGACAAGATGATATACCTTGAGAATGGGTAGTACTATTCCCTGGGCTTGGATTTCCTACTGTATAAAAAGAGGAGGCTACAGGAGTTTAAACATCCATCTTTCTGTTTTCTGACTACAGGTACATTGTGATAGCCTGCTCATGCTCCTAGCACTGAAATTTCCCACCACACACCCTTAACCTGTGAGACAAAGTAAACCCTTCCTATCTTAAATTGCTTTCACCAGAATATTTTATCATGACAAGAAAATAACTAATATATAAGTGCATATATGTGTGTTTATTTATATGTGCATGAATACATAATGAAATTCAAAAGATATTATGAGGGGAGGAAGAAACATTTTGCAAAGGTGGAACTAGGCTAATTGAATACACATGATGGGAAAACACAAGGGAACTTACGCAAGGGAAGAAAAGGAATTAGTTGAAGAAATGTGGTGGAGGTCACTGGAGGAAGGGAACAAATGAGAACAGAATGTGATGACATGTATGTGAAGATGTCAAGTTGTAGCCCAGTGCTGTGTTTGCACATCTGAAAAGTTAATTTAAAGAAATTAGAGGTTGATTCTTAGAGTAACATAAACAACCACAGATTTCAGTTGCTGTGAAATAGAAGTTGTTCATGAAGTGGAGCAGCGATTGCTGATGCAGAATGAACACAGAGTCTCTGTTGCCATGACAGCTCAGGTATGGGTGTTAGGCATATGCAATATGGTAGATACATTAGATGCTGTGGATACAACACTGCATACTTGTAGTGCTATAAACAAAAATACCAAAGTAGAGGACCACAAGCAAAGCATGTAAACAGGAGATTACAGTCGGTATCCACATTCTCACTGATGAGACTTCTGAAACTCCCAATACATGGTCTGGCATGCAGTCTCTGCCTCCCTACAGTACATGTCTATACTGATCTACATACGTGCAAATTACCTTTTCTGTTCCTTAAAATTAGTTGTCTCATTACTCAGATTAAGAAGGCAGCAGTTTCAGATGATAAGTTTTATGTGAACACCCAAAATAAGCATTCAATTTTGTTTTGACTCTCAAAGGGGGGGAAAAAGTCATCTGTCACCAAAGAATCAATCAGACAATCTGCTCCTCCAACCCTCCTTAAAAATGCACTGCAAGTAATGGTACATAGTCCCTTTCTCCCATAGCAAAGTGTTTCGAAGAAGACATGCCATTAATGTGAACTGAGATTGTCACATAGCAGTCAATAAATATTACCTCATTTCCCTCAAATATTTTGTCTCTTCTAAAGCCTGTTGACAGTTGTCATCTATCATTTGCACTTCTTCCAAGTTGTGAGAACAGAAAAGCTACTGAAGCCAGAGGGAAGTCCCCTGGTTCTATCTCACTGTTCTGGGAAGGGATTGTGCAGATATGATTGGGATTTTTACAGCAGGATGTGTAGGTTTGGTGCAATATGTGTGGTCTTTAGGATGTTTTTTGAGCTAAACATGAACTATAATAAACTACTAGGTTTTTTTTGAGCTTTCTGTCATATTTCAATCAAAAATGAAATAAAAAAATATAGTAAGTTAAAACCGATGAAGCCATTTCTTCACAGGTAAAGTACTAGCAGAAATATTAGAGGACCACTCTTCCTTCTACAGTAGGAGATGCAGCATGACTGAGGTACCACTATCAGAATGTCATTAGTTTAGTAGTTCTCAAATTTTACTCTGTATGCTAGCCTCCTGTGAGCTACCACCACCTCCACCTCGGCTCAATGAAGAAATTGCCCTGGAATCTGTTTTAATAATCACTGCACAAATTTTAACAATGAAGCCACAACTCCTGACATGTCTCTAAAAATGCATTCTGAGCTCCTTATGTATTGCTGGAAAAAAATAATGTAGAAGGTGACAAACAAGATTTACAATATTTATTCCAAAGTGCAAGGTTACAAACACTTGGTATATAAATGAACTGAATGACACAATAGAAAATTTTAATACATAGATTCCTGTTGAAAGATAATATCAGTAAAGTTAATTTTTTTAAATTTAATTAAAATATAATGACATCATTCCCTATTCCCTTTTCTCCTTCCAACTTACCCTACATGGACTCTTTAATTATTATTGCTGTATAGACAGACAGATAATATAGATATTTGTATATATTTGTATATATAATATAGGTGTAGGTGAATAGATGTGTAGGTGAATAGATACATAGTAAAATCTGACAAGCAGGAACTATGTTTTAAATTTTTCTGTGGAACAGAAATGCTTAAAGATGACATAAAAGAATCTATCTACAACTAGATAGAGAGAGAACACATTGAGAGAAAACCATCATGAGCAGTGAGAAGTGCCTCTACAGAGAAAATGAGCTGGAGAGATGGCTAAGCAGTTAGGAGTGCTTGTGCACTGGCCAAAGACCTAAGTCTGACAGTTTCCCGTGTGTTTTTCAGATTCTTTGGTCATCATTCTTTATCCTTCTATTATTATTCTCATGTTCATGTGTAAAGCACCTGCACCTATGTTATGACTCCACTCTACCCCTGCCTTTCCCCTTAGTTCTCAAGGAAGACACACAGCTATTCACAGGTTGTGTGCTCTGGGAATTCCTCAGTCTCCTGCTAGAATACTTAATCATGTGCACTGTTTAAAGTCTCATCTTCTCACATGGAAAGAAGTTTGCTTCTCTGGTGAATATTAAAAATGGTAAGGCAGCTTACATTATTGTTTAAAGCAAAATACCACTAAAGACCATGTGTTTAAAAACGCATTAAAGATGCTAACAGGAATGAAAACAATTCCCAGCACTGATGTTGTGGTGTATGCCTGTGATTCTAGCAGTCTGGCAGGAGGATTACCTGGGCTACATACTGAGTTTGAGGCTAGCAATGGCTATATATGGAGGGATTAAAATTATATTTAGTCAAAATCCAATTTAACATATTTAAAGTAATCAATTCAAACTGAAGACCCAGTAAGATAAACTAAAGGTGGAACCATTGTGTGATCTTGGGAGTGACACCATGCCCCTGTGTTTTAGTCCTCCCTCAAGTTTTCACTTATGTTATTGAATTATTATATTTATTTTACAGTAGGAAAATGTATTCACTGGTACCTTCCTCTATCTCAAATTAAAAGATCCTTTGAAAGTTATCAACACCGATCCTATGGGTATAGCAGAATATCATTAGGAATCCCTTCATTAACTTTTCTTTTGTCTGTCATATTTGGTTCTACCCTAGGTCTCTGAGCCATCTAGCTTCTGTATCCTGGCCATCTAATCTGCTATACTCATAGGATTGATACCTAACCCATTCTTCATCAGGGAGGCTTCCTCCAGCAGCAGATGGGAGCAGATAGAGAGACTCATGACGAAACAGGCTCAGCGAATCCCACAGAAGAGAAGAAAGGGTTGGAGGAGCCAGAGGGGTCAAGGACACCAGGAGAAAATGGCCCCACCCACAGAATCAACTAAGCAGATCTCACAGGGGCTCATAGAGGCTGAAGCAGCAACCAGGAAGCATGCATGTGTCTACACTAGGTCCACTACATATATGCTATGATTGTTAGCTTGGACTCCTATCAATGCGAGTGAGGATGTCTCTGCCTCTGTTGCCTGCTCTAAGAACCTTTTTTCTACTACGGGTTGCCTCGTCCAGGCTTGATATCAGCTGTTATGCCCAGTCTTATCACATGCTTTTATGCAGTGTTCAGCTGATAGCACTGGAAGGCCCACTGTTTTCTGAAGGGCAACAACCAACACTGGAGCAGTACTTCTAAAGGATTGAGGAGGTGGCAGGGGGAGGGGGAAGAGAGGCAGGGTCAGGACACTGGGAGGAGGGAAGAAAGGACAGGCTACTGTTGAGGTGTATTGTATGAGAGAAGGCTACTTTTAAAAAAAGAAAGAGAAGACTCAGCAGAGTTAGAATATTAACAGTTTAAGTTCTCTAAGACAGAGACTGAGTCTAGATAACATTGCTATTAGTACCCCTGCTAGGAGCATCTTATGATTTTAGCCAATTTCTTCACAGCCAAGAACATGAAGGAGAGAGAAATAATAGGTGCTAGAGGCAGATTCTCAAACTCACAAGATCCAAGATAACGAGAAGTCTCCTGAGATTCCACCTTCAAGGCTTTCTATATCCAAGAGGACCAGAGAGAACATTTCAAAGAATCTCTGTAAGTATGAACAGCGGTAGCAAAAACTCCCACAAGCGTTCTACAGGAACGCTAAACCTCCTACCCAGAAGCCAAGCTGCCTTTCTCAGGACAGGGTTGATGCAATATGAGTAGTCACTGAAATATGCAGCTTAATAGTCAGCTGACAAAGAGTCTTTCCCTTTATTTCCTGATCCAAATGTCAGTGGTCTGGGACTTCTTCAACATCAGTCATGAAGAACAAGGTTACTTCTGTGGGCAAATAATTTCTCGAACTTTAGGAGGCATGTTAATCGTGTCACTGTGGCAAAAACCTGCCAGTGAGAAATAAGAAGAAGAGGAGGAGGAGGAGAAGAAGAAGAGGAGGAGGAGGAGGGAAGAAAGAAAGAAAGAAAGAAAGAAAGAAAGAAAGAAAGAGAAAGAAAGAAAGAAAGAAAGAAAGAAAGAAAGAAAGAAAGAAAGAAAGAAACAAAGAAAGGCTTATTTGGGTTTTCAGAAACCATGTCCTTCCTGGTACGATGTATCCATTTCTTTGGGACCAGAGCCATAGTAAGTCAGAAAAAGCAACAAGAACAAAAGTAAGTTAAACAAAAAAAAAAAAAAAAAAAAAAAAAAAAATATCATGGAGAAAAGCCATAGTGGAGGGAACATGCTTGTCTTTACCGAGAAGCAAAGTGAAAGAAAGGAAGTGAAAGTGAGAAAGGGACCCTGAGATACGTCCTTCATATACCCCTAGCAACCTCTATCTGGACCCACTCCCTGCTTAACACAATTCCTCCCTGCCCATCAGTCTCCGCAAGGTTTCTACAAGGACTGAATGTATCCGTTGACGGGACACACACAACCATTGTGATTCAATAGCTTCCAAAAATCTCCTACGCGGACCATTGCTTCAGAAGAGAATGCCTCTTGTTGGGTTCATAAGGTGTAGGAAAAGAAACCAGCGACGGTGCACTGATAGTCAGCTCTATGGACACAGCTTGCCGTAAATACAGTACCGGCTCAGAATCTAGCAGGACCCTTCCACATACCTCATCCCATTACTGCCTCATAAGCCAATCATAGAATGATCTTTCATTTTATGGAATAAGGGCATAAGATTTTTTTTTTAAATCTGTGAACGTTAACACGAGCCAATAAAGAAAATATCTAGGATTCAAATTCACATCTAAAAGTTACAAAATTCGCCAACCTACAATGAAGAATGAAACAAATCTCTCATCTATTTTATATTCCCACAAAATGAACCCATGGCTAAATTTTATTAGCATTTGCTCCATTTAGTATTGCCTATCTACAACAGCCTAAGCCTCCTGGAATATGTAATAATGAAGACAAGTTTTATCACATTTTAAATATTAAAAAGGAAAAAAAATTGCTTTGATTTTTGATAAGTGATAAATATGCTATAAGCCAAAACCATACCATTGGTTAGATATTGATAAACTGTTTCAGAAAATTTAACATCCAGTTAGCCTTTAATCATATCACACTCAAAATTAAACAAGGATGCCCAAACAAATCAAGACAGGTTAGAAAACCTGGATTAAATAGGGTATATTGAAAATATGCTCCTTTTGACCCCAAATAACAATCTGAGCAACAGTGGAAAGGCTACCTTGAATGCCCTTACCTGATAATGAAATTAATGACTAACTTATGAACCATCATGAAGCCCTCGTCTAGTAGCTGATGGAAACAGAAGCAGATACCCACAGCTAAACACTGACCCAAACTGGAATCCAGATGCAGAGAGGAAGGACAAGACCAGGCTATAGAAACCCACAGAGACAGCTGACCTGAACAAGGGGGAGCTCATTGACCCCCAGACCGATAGCTGGGAATCCAGCATTGTACTGACTCAGAACCCCTGAACATGGGTCTCAATTAGAAGACCTGGGCAGTCTAAGGGACCTCTGACAGTGGAGCCAGGATGTATCCCTGGTGCACAAAAGGATTTTGGGAGCACAATCCCCGTGGAGGGATACTCCCTTAGCCTAGAGGCAGGAGGGAGGGCCCAGTCCCTACTCCAAATGATTTGACAGATTTTGTTGATCCCTCCTGGAAGGTCTCACCCTCCCTGTGGAGTGGGAGGGAATGGGATGGGAGGGTGGTAGGGGCATGGGAGGGAGGGAGGGAGGGAGAGAGAAAAGGAGGGAGGGAGAGAGTGGGATCTATATGTAAAATAAGAAAAATAAATAATAGTAATAATAAAGAAAATATGCTCCTTCATAGAATTCTAAAATACAAATATATTATAATTTTTGCCTTTATTTGTCCTATAGTTAAACTTTCTTAAACCTTACTTCCTTGTATTCAAATGACAATTTCCATTCTTCTCTCTCCTGGGCACATCAAGCTCATATTTACCAGAGTCTCTACCTTTATAGGACCTGCCTGCACTGTCAATATGGTCAGTTCCTTTGATCTGTCCTGTTTGTGCTAAAATATCATATCTGTATTTATTAAATCCCCAAAGATACTTCCCCTGAATGTGTTAACTAAAGTAGCAATCTCACCCCAACCCTTCAAACTCTAGGGGATGCAAAGCAAGAATACCCCATTATCCTTTGTATATTTCCTTCTTACAGACACTAATATGAGATGTTTTTGTTCTGAGAATAAACAAGGAAAATTATAGTCTGGGGGGCTGGTGAGATGGCTCATCAGTTAAGAGCACATATTCTTGCAGAGGGCCAAGTTCAATTCTCAGCATCCTTATGGTGTCTCACAACTGACTGTAACTTTAATCGGGGAATATGATGTTCTTTGCTGGCCTCTGAGGACTTCAGGCATATACCTGGAGACATATATACAGGTAATACATTAGTTCACATAAAATAAAAATAAATCTTCACAAAAGTAATAGTCTGGATTGTAAGTGCAGCATAAGTTAGGTATGGAAAGATTACCTTTTAGGTACGTATTAGAAATATTTGATATCAAAAGTGGATTTTGAGATGAAAATGAGTAACAGATAAACCAAACAGG
This sequence comes from Phodopus roborovskii, assembly GCF_943737965.1. NCBI lineage: Eukaryota > Metazoa > Chordata > Mammalia > Rodentia > Cricetidae > Phodopus > Phodopus roborovskii. The sequence continues at coordinate 5,306,488 of NW_026126470.1, forward strand.
GTAAAAGAGCCATTGAGGCATAGATGATAAGGAATGGAAAAAAAACACATAATAACAACAACAACAAAAAAGACTAGCCTCAGATTATATTTTTGCTTCCAAATGACCTAAACTGGGAGCCATCTGTCTCACATTTCTCAAATGATTGAGAAGATATTATATTTATCAATTGCAGGATGATTTTTAAAATAAGTGTATGTCTTCTGAAAACTTAAAATCTATAAATTTTAATCTTATTGTATGTAGTTTATATGTCCTTTTCCTTCATTTTTAATTGTCAAAATAACTGTAAGCCCCTATGATTACAACATGATATCTGGAATATATTCATTGTGAAATGGCTAAATCAAGTAAACTAATATACCCAGTGCTACATATATTTTGTTGTGAAGAGTTACTATTTACTTTCAGCAATTCAGCAATCTGTATGATCTCAGTGCATCACTGTATGGTCTCCACAGAGAACTGTAGGCTCCTTTTACCTAACTGAAATTTTATGCTGTGTATGCAATAACTCCTCCATCCTCCCTCATCCTGCATCCCCTCATAAACAGCATCCTACTCTTTGCTTCTCAGAGCTTACCTCTTAGTTTCCACATGTAAGTCCATGCTGAATTTACTGTCCCACGTGTGTCTAGCTCATTTCATTTCATCAAATGGCTTCCTGATATTTCAGTGTTGTCACAAATGACAAATTTTACTTCTTCACTAAAATCTAACATTATTTCAATGTACAATATACTACATTTCTTTATTAATTCATTACCTCCCTTTAGGACATTTATAATTGACAATATAAAAGAAAAATTAGAGGGAGGTAATGTACTTTGAAAGTAGTAACTTTTCAAGTACCAGAGGTGCTTAGCAACAAAATAAAATTGTGTCTTATGAACTAAGTCCTCTGCTACAGAGTAGAACATAGTGTGGATTCATAAACTAACTACACAAAGTTAAATAAAAGAGAGAAACAAAGCAAAACCCAGCTCTTGCCCGGGATCTTGAATGAAATGAGCAACACAAACAAAACTTAAAATTTATGAAGAACGTGAGGGAAGGAGGAGAAAGAGGAGAGGAGAAGAGGAGGGGGAGGAGAACATGAGGGATCAGGGGTGATGAATAGAGAAGAGCAAGAAAAGAGGCACATCAATACAGGGAGCCATTATAGGTTTAAAGAGAAATCTGGCACTAGGGAATTGTAGAGAGATCCACAAGGATGATCCCAACTACAAATCTCAGCAATAGTGGAGAGGCTACCTTAAATGCCTTTCCCCTATAATGAGAATGGTGACTACTTTAAATGCCATCCTAGAGCCTTCATCCAGTAGCTGATGAAAACAGAAGCAGAGATTCACAGCTAAGCACATAGCCAAACTCCTGGAAGCCAGTTTTAGATAGGGGGCAATGATAAATAAAGGGGTCAAGACCATGCTAGGAAAACCCACAGAAACAGCTTTCCTGTGGGAGCAGGAACTCATGCACCCCAATCTGATAGCTAGGGAAGCAACATAGGACCAAACTAGACCCCATGCACATGGGTGTCATCAAGAAGGACTATTCAGTCTATGGGGTCTCTGTCAGTGGAATCAGAATGTATCCCTAGTGCAGGAACAGACTTCGGGAGCCCATTCCCCATGGAAGGATACTCCCTTAGGCTAGAGATGTCGGGAAGAGTCTAGGCCCTTCCCCAAATGTTTTGACAGACTTTGAATATCCCTCATGGATGGCCTCACCCTCCCTGGGGAGTGGATGGAGGATGGGATAGGAGTGTGAGTGGGGTTCATGGGAGGATGGGAGGGAGAGAGAACTGGGATTGATATGTAAAATAAGATGATTTATAATAATATATAAAAAAAATATGAAGCACAGCTCTATTTCATCAAAGCCTCAGTCATTTGGTTCAAGACAAACCCTTACCTGAGTTAAGAAAGCCAGACCTTTTGTGCACCAGGGATACATCCTGGTTCCACTGTCAGAGATCTCTTAGACTGCCCAAGCCTTCTGAGACCCACATTTAGGGGGTCTGAGTTAGTATAATGCTGATTTCCCAGCTATTAGTCTGGGGTCCATTAGCTCCCATTTGTTCAGGTCATCTGCCTCTGTGGGTTTCTGTAGCCTGGTCTTGACCCCATTTTCTTATCACTCCTTCCTCTCTGCAACTGGATTCCAGGAGTTTAGCTCAGTGTTTAGTTATGGGTGTCTGCTTCTGTTTCTATCAGCTACTAGATGAGGGCTCTATGATGGCATATAAGTTAGTTATCAATCTCATTATCAGGGAAGGACATTTAAGGTAGCCTTTCCACTGTTGCTCAGATTGTTAGTTGGGGTCATCCTTGTAGGTCTCATGAAAGGACATTGGGAGCATGTTCCCTATGGAGGGATACTCCCTTAGCCTAGAGGCAGGAGGGAGGGCCTAGACTCTATTCCAAATGACTTCACAGATTTTGATGATCCCTCGTGGAAGGCATCACCCTCCCTGTGGAGTAGAGGGGTGGGATAGGAAGGAGCTCAGGAGACATAGGAGGGAGGGAGGGAGGGAGGGAGGAAGGGAGGGAAGGAGAGGGAACTGGGATTGATATGTAAAATAAGATATATATATATATATATATATACATATATATATACATACATACGTACATAGATAGATAGATATAGATATAGATATAGATATAGATATAGATATAGATATAGATATAGATATAGATATATATCCCACATATGACTGCACCAGGCAGTGTCTCCAACCATCTCCTATCATATTTATTCAAGCCTTTTCTTTTTCTTTGTTTGGTTTTGGTTTTTAGTTTTGTTTTGTTTTTCTAGGCAGGGTTTTCTGTGTAGCCCTGGCTGTCCTAGAACTCATTATGTAGTAATAGCTGGCCTCAAACTCAGAGCTCCACCTGCCTCTGCCTACCAAGTGCTGGGATTAAAGGTGGGATCACCATGTCCAGTTTCAAATCAATTTCTTTACTGGAAGTAGCTGCCATATTTTTCCAATTCCCAGGTCTGCGCTCTAACACCTTTTCTGTTCTAGATTTATCCATCCCTTATTTTTTTTTCACATGTGTCATTTTCACTATAAATTTTCCCAGTAACTCCCTAGACCATTCTTGGTTTTGTCGTGAATTGGTAGGTATGTTTGTCCCTTAATTATTCTCAAAGTAAGAAGTGCCACCTATTTTTCTCTGAACAACATAGAAATATAGTGAGTTTATGTGAATCGGATTCCATGAGACAACTGCAGGGAAGAAAAAGTTATATTTTTTTTCTTGGGTTATATATAAAGCCATGGGTAGATCAAAACCTTCCCAAAAAAAAAAGCAATATTTCTGCAAGAAGGACAGATTCAGAGATCAGAAAAGGAACAATGTAAAGTAAAAGAAACAATGAATCATCATTTACATAAGATACCTAAGAAAATGTGGCTTTCAGACAGTTCAGTGTGAGAGTGGGTAGAAAAGGGAATACAATGGAAACTTCAAGTACAGATCAAACATTTCTGCTTGGAAAGTAAGAAAGAAATTAACATATGGAGAGGAAGTAATTTGTGATATTACCAGGGGCTTTCCAGTTTAGTGGAAAATGTAGCACAGGAAGGAAGAAATTACATTTTAAAAATAGGTTAGCTAATTTGAACTTGTTTCCATCCCCTTATCCAGATCCATTTGATGTTTGTTTATGAATATAAGAAAGAAATTTTTACAATGTGTGGAGTCAGAGAGCTTCAGGTTAGCATAGCATGGCAGCACAAGAACACATTGCTTTCATACCCAGTCATGTGCTGTTTTCAATAAAGATGATGTATGACTGACTACCCAGGTATCAGTATGAATGCAGATAAAACCTTTTCACTGGGTAATTCTATAGCTAATACACAAGTTGCTGAATATTTATCATTTGAAAGAAGAATAGTGTTCAATGTGCAAACAATAAATACAAACATTGCTTTGTTCCCTATTTTTTCTCTTACTTCTGCTTTTGCTTTTCCCAGACTAGGATTAATGAATAGCAAAGACCCACCTCACAGTTCACGAAACATGGTAAAGGAAGCATAAATCCCCAAGATAGCATTGCTAACAATCTCTAAAAGAAGTAAATGGCCCATGGATCCTTTAAATGCTCCAAGTATAGCCGCCGAATGAATATGAGTCATACATTAAATGTGATCACTGGAAGGATGAATGGACCTTTAAGGTAAAAGGAGTTCCTGTCTGAGACTGTCAGACAGAACTATGCAAATGCTCTTGCCTTCAATGTTTTATAATATTAAAATGGTTTTGAATGTGCCACAGCTCATTTCAGTGTGAGCCCACAGCCATATAGAAAATGAAATCCTCAAAAATCAGTCCTCTCCTCAAGGGTCATGAAGCAAATTGACTTTGTATTGGTGGTCTCAGTAGAGCTAGAGACTTTTATGGTATTTTAGTGGCAGAATTGAGGCAGGAAAGATATAAAACACAAGTGACAAATGCTATAGGTCAATGTCTTGACAGTCTAAATGCTTTACCCTGGTCCAAGGCAAAGCCAGTCCTTCCATCACCCCAAGTTCTCTCTTTACAGCCGTCTCCTGGGTGTGTACCTATTGTACTTTTAAATTCACTTTGAAACTCATTTTTTTTTTACTTTTTTCCTCCTTTCCCTTGATTCCTTCTTTTAGACAGCCTCTATAAGTGTGTTTCAATTGAATTGCTTCCCCACATATCAATATAAAATTGTCTATTAATCATGTCATGCAAAATTCAAAATTCCTTTAAGGCTTTCCAATATCTTCTAAAAGAACATGTCTGAAGATGAAAGTTTCTGTCCCTCCTGGTCCTGCAGCCAAACGGACCAGTGTCCCACATAAGCACACAGAGACTACTATTAATTATAAACCACTTGACCTATGGCTCAGGCTTATTATTGACTAGATCATTCTTAATTATTAACCCATTTCTAGTAATATGTGTGTGTCCACTCTGGACTTACCAGAGAATGCCTGGGCATCCTGTCTTCCCAGCAACTACATGGTGTCTCTCTGGAGACTCAGTCTCCGTTTCCCTTCCCAGAATTCTCCTAGTCTCATAGCTCCACCTATACTTCCTGTCTGGCTACTGGCCAATTAGTATTTATTCATCAACCAATAAGAGAAACATATATGCATGGCATCCAGAAGGACACTCCCCATCACATGTCTCTCAACATGATACGGAAATGTCTTGAAACCCTATTCCTGATCATTCCTTACGTTCACATCTACAATGCCATCCACCCTGTACTCCGAGCTACTTATTCTAAAGTTGTCAGTCCTCGCATTTATACTTCTCATTTTCCTCTGAAAAGACTTTCAGAGTCTATAAGGCTGAGAAAGGTAATTCGTTCTCTTATAGAACCTAAGGACACCCTACGCTTCCTTACTTGAGTGTCTGTAATGCTGTATGTTCACTTCTTGAGAATCTCCTGAAGAGTTTAAGCCAAGTCTTTATTGTCTGCTATGCTCTGGTCAGCGTTAAGAGTATCTGGATCACAGATCCTTTTTTATGAAATGAAGGAATAAAGAAAGTTACAATAGATAAACCCTGACTCTTCAACCCACATGACAGGCTTCTAGAAAAAACTATAATTTATAGAAGGTGATGGCTGCAAGGCCTTTACCTGAAATACTCATTCATACCTATGCTTAAAAGCATTCGGACACAGTTCAAAGTCATCTCACCTTCCTCTAAAATATAATAAGTAAATTTTACAAGGAGTCAAGCTTCTATGCAATCATTTCAAGTCATGACAGCTCATTCATTTACACAAACAAGGAAAATTGGAAGCCGTTTTTGTTATGTTACATGCATTAATGTTGAACTTGAGGGTGTGTCTGATGTGACTAGTTTTACTCTCTCATTGGCCTCTTCCCTTGATAAAAAAAAAGTAATGTAGTTTATGGGTAATTGGGTGTATTGTAGAATTATATTACAGACTTTTAGTTCGTGTACAATCAAACAGTGTAGGAATCTCTGAGCCCTTGTTCATCTCAGCTGAAATAAACTCTGCAGTCCAGATATCTACATCCTTTTAAAAGGCTTTCCAAAAAAAATTTAAAAGTTATAAATACTTGCTTTAGATGAAGGCTCAGCATTTGTTAATTAAAAGGTTAAATCATTCACATTATAGACTTTGAGATACATATGGTATATGTCACAACTAGTCCTCTCTACTCATATAAACTGTATGTGGCCAGACAACACATAAATGGATGGCAGTAGCTGTGTGTCAGTAAATGTTTACTTATAAAATCATATAAATGACAGATTGAGCAGATAGGTGAGAGTTGTCAACCTCTGAATTGGATAACCTTACATCTTCTCCCAATCTGAACAGCTTTATTTGTATTATTTTGTTTCCCATTTTGTTACAGAAACATCTGCTTGTTTGGTTTTTGAAAATTAATTTACCAAAAATAAACTCAACTGACAAATAACATTCAGATTGTGGTTAGTTTGCAGGAAATGCCCTATTCGTGAATATGCTTACAATTCATAAAAGTGTGATAAATTCTATCAGCTTTGCTGTTGTTCTTGAAAACGTCAGGACATTCTTTTTTACTTACCCCAATTATTTATTAGAAAGGAATATTGAAAGGAATATCAGTGCTCTCCCTTGCACTACTCCAAATGACAACAATAAAACGCAGCTGTTGCTGGAGTGGAGAAAGTGATGAAACCTCCGGCAGAACTGAAACAGCCCATTACCTGCAGAATCTCGTCCATGCAGCCGTCTCGGAAGACTGATTACGGCAATACCAATAGGCTGTGAACTACATTGTTGTATTACAGCATGGGTTCATAAAGCTTTACAATGCAGATGAAGAAAAATATAAAGGAATATTGCAGATGGGATACATAGACATTCCCTTTGCTGACTGGATAGCACTGCCCCGAGGAAAGGACTTGCAATTCCTTTTCTGTGACCCGAACTTCGGTGATGACTGCCATAGATCACTGTGGCTATCACACAGGTTAGTTAGTCCACAGCAGTGACATGAAACCATAAACTTGCCTAACTATTTTGATAGTAACTGTTGTTTGCAACTTTCAACAGATGAATATGAAACACATTGATGTCAGATTGTACCTGATTTCTTTGTGGAAGAACAGGGACAAAAATTACCTCACTATCATTAACCAGGCCTCAAACACTATACCATCAATATTTCATGGTTTTAGATGATCACTAAATAGCTTTAACAGAAACAACCCTAATGTGATGAGCATCCTAGGGAAGAAGATGAAGAGAATACTTCTTAAATGTATATTTATACATTTGACCTCAACTAAAAAATTTAGTGATTCTCCTAAGAATATTAGACAACAAAATTGGAGACATGTGATTTTAAAGCAAGAAAGCTATTGGGCATTCCAATATCACTCCAACAGTCTAAATTATTATTCCTCCACTGTTACTAATAGACTGACAAAGACTGGGCAAGGCATTTAACTATGAAGGACCTTGAAATTTGTTCAGGAAATAAAATAAATTTGTATCCAGCATGGGTGATTTTGACACTAAACCCATGTTTGGCTAGTGAGAAATCCAGAAATGAATGATAGCTAATATTTGATTGCAATTTCCATTTTATCTACCACCCACTGTGGTTAAGAAATCATCCCATGGACACCTGTCTTTGTCTTAAAATACTGAAGGTAACTAAATTGGCACCCTTTTTACAAACTATAACAATGAGAATTGGTAAGTATATAGAACATAGTGTTAAGCTCCTTTGTGGCCTAACTGAGGGAAAAAGTTCCATATAACAGTGAAAACCTAAGAATAATGTTAAATCAATTAAATACTGCTCTCTGAAGGTAAATGAATGAATAGAAAATTTCACTGAAAACTGTACCCTTTCTCTAGCAAAATTGTGAAAAACTAGCAACTTCAGTGGCTACTCTGTCTTCTCTAATCTCTCCTGCTCTCACCAAATACGTGGATCTTTTACATAAAGGAGTTACAGTGATGGATATGGCAAGCAATTGGTGCTTCTTCCTTGAAATGATAGGGATGTGGTAGCAAACATTAATAACAAAGAGTTTTTGTCATCCACAAGAATATGGGGGTTGTGATTTTACAGTGGATAATGACCAACTCATTCATTTTAATAAGTTCCAATTTTATTTTTCATTGTTTTTCTTAAATAAGCTGACAAAGCAGTAAGCTTCTGTTTTATTTCTGTTACTGAGATAAAACACTGACAAATCCAGCTTGCTTAAGGACAGGATTGATTTGCCTTACCAGCTGCAGGAGGTCTAAGCAGGAACCTGGGAGCACAACCATGGAACAACCCTGCATACTGACTTACTGTCTATGGTGTGATCTTGTACAACTTGGGCCCACTTGCTAAAGAACTAAACAACTCTCAGTAGGCTGGGATTTCCTAGATCAATTACAAAACCAGAAAATGATCCACAGTCTGATGGGGGCAGTTCTTCAATTAAAGTTTGCTCTTCTCTAATGTGTCAACATGACAACCAAGATTATCTAGCGCAATTTCACAGAGGCACGCTGACATATCCTCTGTATGTTACTGATTCTCTTCCTTCCTACCTCTCCACAGATTTCTGCCTCCTCCCACAGCCACCTATTGCCACCAATGTTATACACCGTGTATTTTCTACTACATTTTCATTTAATTGCTCTTTCTTATCTTAAGACTTCTGTTTCCTCTCTTACAATCCCCTTTCTAGTTCACACACACACACACACACACACACACACACACACACATACACACACACACACTATATCTAATCTAGTTGTTATAGTTTTCTGTTTATATAAAACAAATCTAGCATCTTCGTATGAGACAAAAAGCATGAAGAATTTTGTCTTTCTATGTCTGGGTTATATTGTTTAACAATTCCATCATATGTCATGATTTCATTCTTACTTATTGAAAATAAACTCTCACTAGGAAAGCAACTCAGTGGGTCATAAAGGAGATCAAAAGAATTCTATTGTGTGTAGATATGTATATACTTTATCCATTTACCTCTTGGTGTGCATCTAGGCTGATTGCATTTTTTTTTTTTAGATGTTGTGAATAGTGTATCAATGGCATAGATTTTGGAAAGTATCTCTCCATCTTTTCCATAGATACACAGGATCGGGGTGGCTAGATCCCAGTCCTTGATATAACACCATACTGATGAAACCATAAACACCAATGAAGAATTAAGAATTCTCCTTTCCAACATGCCTATTATCCTTTGTTGCCATTTTTGTTCCTGTTGTTAATTATTTCAAGTCACCATGAAAGTTAGATTTTAAATTTTTATAAATATACTCCATCCATTATTTCCTTAGCTACTACACTAAGACATGACCATTTCTTATTCCATAGAATAAAGGAAGAGAAACGGTAATTCACATATTTTTCTACTCCAATCTACTGATGCTTATTTTTATTTCCATACTAGTCATGTTTATAAGTTTGCATTTTGGGGCACTAGGAAATAGTTCAGCATGTGAAATGTTTATGGTACTAATATGAGGAGCTCTGTTTGATTCCTGATATCCACATAAAAATATCAGGCATGGTGGTAAGAGCTTTTACTTTGTTTCTGGAAATGTAGAGAGTAGGTGTTCACTGGTCAGCTAATTTAGCTCAATTAGAAATTCCTGGGTCCCAGGGAGAAACTCTGTCTAAAGTAACAAAGTGAAAGAAAGAGAGAGAGGAAGAAACAAAGAAATACACAATGAAAGACAGAGTGGGGAGAAAGGGAAGGAGAGGAAAAGAAAGAGAGAAAGAAAGAAAGAGGGGAAGAGAGAGAGAAAGAAAGGGTGAATGGCTTCTGTGTTAGTTGCTTTTTCCTGCTGTGAAGAAACGCACCATGACAAGGCAATTTAAAGAAAAAGGCACTTATTTCTATCACCTGGAAGGTAGATCTGCTCTAATTTCTACAGTTAAGATGATATGAAACAATGAAAGAGAAAGAGAAACCTGGAGTTTCTTTAGTGAAGGGTCTGATGGTAATTAATGTGAGTAATTAATATCCTGCCTTCTAAGAAAGATGTTTCCTATTCATCTACTTCTTTTTACCCCTGACACTGTTAAAGGTATATTGAGGAGAAAGATGGGACTGGAGGATTCTCACAAATAAAATAACTCAATATATTAGAGAAAAGAAACATTTCTTTAAGTGAGAGAACAAAAGGGAAAACTAACTTAGTGATAAAGAAAAATAAAAATGGCACCAGACCACAGACAGGCAAAATTGGATGCCAACCAAGAGTTACACAAAACTTCCACAACTATGATGAAAAGTTACTGTAAATCTGAACTATTCATCCAGCCAAGCTATCAATGAAACACATAGAGAAAATGAAAACATTTTTGCCAAGCAAGAGTGGTTTGCCATGGACAAATGTTCCAGTAATAAATAATACAAGAAAGCCTTGAGCAGACCCTTGGATGTTGACATGACCCATTCTACCAAGCTAATAGAATCAAAAGCAGCAAGCATGTGGTTCATAACATTCACGACCCCAAGGTTAGCACAGCATGTGAAGGCTGCATGACCACAGAACTTTGAGGACAATTGAGCAATAAATATTTTTCCTTTAAACTTCATGTTTAAACCCTGTGTATTTATTTCTCCACTGCTGTTTACTGGCTTAGTTGAAGTCAAAGTCATTTGGACAAAACACCAGTGACTTTTCTCTCCAACCTGGAATCTAAATGAGTGCTTTATGTTGCCCTTTCCCAAAAGGCCTCAATATTGCCACCTTTTACTTAAGGGTGAAACCAAGAAATAGAACAAATTAGATTCAAAGAATAAAGGCTAAAAAGATGTCTCAGTAGCTAGGACTACTTGTTTGAGAGGGTTAGAGTCCTTTCCACAGCACCCCATTTTAGAAGGCTCACAATTGCCTGTAACTCCTGCTTCAGTTCGCTTTTGGACTTTGGAGACAACTGCAAAGTACATGCAAAAGACACATATACACATGTACATGCAAAGAGAGAGAGAGAGAGAGAGAGAGAGAGAGAGAGAGAGAGAGAGAGAGAGAAAACTAACTGTATAAAAAATTATAACTAAAAAGTCAGTGGAGTGACGGAAAGAATAATGCCAAAACACTTAAAATAGCTGATTCATAAGTAAGGAATATAGAGCCACTGACTGAAATTGGTGTTTTGAAAAAAAACTGAATTCCAAGTTGACCAAATACTGAAGTAAATAAAATTACTGCTAAAGAGGCAAAAATGATTATTTCTGTGATTAAATTGGCAGTGAAGAGGCAAAAAGCAGAAGATTGGCACTTGAGACATGTGCGACATGATGATTGATAAACTTATTTAATACACTGGGCTTCCAATGTTACTTTGATTTTTAATATTATTTTAAAACAATGATCACATACGGTGATATTTATGGGAATGATCTTCAATTTGCAAAACACTCCTGTTTCAGACATAAGTCCCAAGATACCAAATTCCAAAGCCAAAACCAAGAGAGAAATGTTTCATGCAGGGCATGAAAGCAAAATTAAAAAGAGTGATGGATAAAAGAGAGTTGAGACAAAATGTGTGATCCTCAGTGACATAACAAATGCTAATCCAGGTGCCATCACACTACAAGGCATAAAGTGGTCACCCAGGGACAGGGCATGGAGTGTCTTCTCAAGGGTTCCATGGAGGCACTTTAGGGTGTGACTTTGCATTCAGTTCCCTCTCCCTTTTCCCTATGTCACTCGTGAATCTCTTCTCCAATTGTCCCAGTCATGACATCAAATGGAACACCTGTAAGCACAGCTTTCTAAGAGGTAAGGGACTCACCAAAATAAAGAAAATAATAAAATAATGGATAGCACAGGTTACAGGCATGGGTGGTTTGAATCAAGGCAAGGGAATTATTAGTGAAACAACATTCTATGAATTCCTTTAATTTGTGCATACTCTCAAACAGCCAAACCAAGAACACACTTTCATGTAGAAGCTGGTGGTGACAGTGAGGGGAGAGCAAAGGAGACATTGAATGATTGTAAAGATCAAAAGCATCTGCTTTCCTTTCCAGAGACGTTTCCTTTGATTTCAAGGTAATGAATCCAGAAATACCTTCCTCCGGTGCCCCAGAAGATACCGCATTATGTTTCAAGATAGTGAGGAATCTCTTTCCAGAACACAAGATGTAAATATCACCAAATGACAAACACAAAAATCTCGGAGCCTCCAATGTTTGGTGCTGTGGAATAACCTCTTATACACTGTGTAACTATATGTCGCCATTGGTTAAATTGGTTAAATAAACAAGTTGATTGGCCAATAGCTGAACAGGATAAAGTTAGGCAGAAAAGCCAAACTGAGGATAATGGGTTGAGGTAGGATGTAGTCAAAGGAGATACCAGCCAGCCTCCGAAGGAGCAGGATGTGTAGAAAATGAGGTAAGGATCCATGAGGCACATGGAAAGCATAGATAAGAAATATGGATTAATTTAAATATAAGAGGTAGTAATAAGCCTGAACTGTTCATCCAGCACTTACAAGTAATATTACACCTATGAGTGAGCATTTGAGAGTAGCTGAAACACAGAAAAACTCCAAATTTTATAGCGCTAGAGTAATAATGAAAGAATATGGTCCTCAAAGATCATTGTATTCATTTTTTATTTTATGTGTGTGTGTGTGTGTGTATGTGTGTGTGTGTGTGTGTGTGTGTGTGTGTGTGTGTGTGTCTGCTTATCTGTATGTACAACACATGTGGGCAGTTGCTAGAGGCCAGTCAGAGCCTAGAACTGGAGTCACAAGCAGTTGGGAGCTGTCCAATGTCCTGATGTAAGTGCTGGGAATCAAAAGCAGGTTTTTTGCAAGAGCAGCAAGTGCTTTTAAAACCTCCAAGCCATCTCTTCAGTACTCATGTTCATGGACTGGAAATAGACTTTCATCACACATTTGCTGTATGGCCCTGCATAGTTTTCTTAGCTTCTCTGCACGCCAGCATCCATACATATAAATAATGAGATTATGTAAACATTTTACTGACAGAGGACCAGGCAGCCAGGCTTTTAAAAAGGTGAGTTCCCATTTCTTTCAGGGGATTAGTACCAGGGTTTCAAATACTAACCAGATACTCCTCAGATTGTTTATGTTTTAAACTCAAGAAGATGAAAAACTTCAAAGTCATTCCTTGATGCTATGGTTCAGGGGAAACTGGAGTGTGCCTGATCATCCAAAGAGTTGGAGAGGTTGGGAGTTTTGCTTGTTTGTTTTTGGGTTTGGCTTTATATTTCAAGCAAAAAAAAAATCTTAAATGAACTTAAATATTTGAGTCAATGAAAATATATATTTGTGTAGATAACTTTTCTTTGATAATTTATTTTAAAATACAGTAAACTCTAGGGGACAACCTAATCAAAACTCAATGCACTATCCATAAAAATAAATGATATCATGAATTTGTCTGTTCCCATCCTTCTGAAGATGTCTCATTGATTTCTCAGAGGAAGATAAATCACCAGTTAATTATTCTAAATGGAAAACTAATTTTTTTTATGCCAGACAATGGTGGTGCACACCTTTAATCCCAGCACTCAGGAGGCAGAGGCAGGCAGATCTCTGTGAGTTTGTGACCAGCCTTATCTACAAGAGCTAGTTCCAGAACAGACTCCAAAGTCACAAAGAAACCCTGTCTCGAAAAAGCAAAAACAAAAACAAACAGAAAACAGTGGATTTTTTTTAACAACTGTGCATGCAATTTATAACTATTTCAGTTTATTACTCATAGGCTTATCACAAATGAAAGTATTTTAGCTTATGCTAACCTCATCATCCTGTGTACTTTAATTCCTCAAACTAATGGTTTTCCATACAAAATGAATTTGAGAATAGTTTTCCCATTGGACCTCATAAAAGATTACATAGAAAGCAGTTCTCAAAAGCAATACAGTACTTAATATTAGTATAAACAAAATTCTTAAGAATATTTAATTCCACAATTACATCCCAAATTCAAACAAAATTGTTCTTCAAGAGAATCTCATTTATTTCATTATTTTATTTTTTCATTACTAGCTTAGGTAACTTAGAACATTGTTTCAATTAATGTGAAATTATTTCCTATTGCTAAAGTAACAATTGTCTGATATAAACTTGAAAGAGTTCCCAGCATTGACCTGACATCATTACAGAATGTATAAAAATAATGATTTCTTGATTTATTCCCAGAAAACAGTAAAGATTTCTCATCAATTCAAATCTATCAGTGATGTAATTCTTTATGAGATTTTCTTCCCCTCTTAAATTTATTATCTGGAGAGAAAGTGATAATGTTTATGGACCGTGTGTCTACGGAAACATATTTTTCATTAGAAATCAATCATCTCTTCTTTTGGTACATGTGGTTATAGATCAGCCAAACAAGGACTAGACAATTAGAAGCCACTCTGAGAAACATGGTTTAATGTTGCAAATTTGCACCTCTGTCTTCATTGTTCATGGACCTCCTGTCACAGGAAGAAAACTTCTGGGACATCTTCAAAACCACGTTTTCTACTTCATAGGTCTCTGGGGGAAAGTATAAAATACCTTTATGTGACTTTCTAGTAGGAATGTATCATTATACTCTAAGAGAATGACTGTCTTTTCTTCAATTTAATGATGTTACATGTTATGAGACTTTGAGTCAATGGAATTATCTTTGATGCCAGATGTTACTTATGAAGCAATAGGTGATCTGTCTTAATCAGGGATTAGTCATCTATGAAAGTATGATATCTTTCCAATGATGTTCTCCATAATAGGAACTAAGAATGAGAAATAAATGGAGCCATGATAAATAGCCATCCTGGATTCCTTCATTAACACATGAAATACAGAGAAGAAAGTCACAGCAGGAGGGGTGTAGTGTGGTGCAGCTGGCTCTGACAGAAGACAATATAAGACAACTTCCCTGACAGATAAGCTTCTCAACCCTTGTGGGAAGACTTAGTCAAACCTTTAATGCTAAGCCTGACCCTCACCAAATCAATTGGCTCATACATCACAAGTTGCTTACTGGCTTCAAAGAACCAAATTCTCCCTCACTGATGTATTTCACATTAAACATTTCCTAAAGCAGAACATGAAAAGGCAAATGAGTAAATAAATAAATAAAATTTAAAAAATGTCAAAGTTACAGAACTATAAGCAATTCATAGTTTAGGAGAGAACGGGACCTAAAGCCACTACTACATCGATGAACCGGAATAAAATACATCAGCTTGCTTCTCCAGTAAGTACAATGCTCAAATTCCCAACTGGCTCATGGAAGCCTAACTGCCAAACCACCTGTAATGATTGTCTGAGTGGTCTTTTTCTCTTTTTAATAATTGTAAAGAATAAGCATTTCATTCTCACAACTCCAAGAACTTCATTTGTCTTGCAATTTCTGAATTATTCCTCCAAAGTGAAGTATCTTAAAATGTTATAGGCTAGGGACAACTGAAGAAAATAATTTTTGATATGGAAAAGTTATTAAATTATGCATATAAAAGATGAACACAATGTCATTTTAGGGAACATCAGTTTTTCCTCTTCAACACTAATTAGCCTCTTAATATAGAGCTACAGAAGCAGGTGTTTTCAGGAAAGTGTAAAATAAGACCCTGGGTCATATGACAGGCTTCTTCTTGCTATCAGTCTGGGGGCCCGTTAGCTCCTCCTTGTTCAAGTAAGCTGTCTCTATGTGTCTCTGCAGCATGGTCTTGTCCTCCCTCTCTACATATGGATTCCAGTTTGGCTCAGTGTTTAGTTGCAGGTGTTTGCTTCTGTTTCT
This sequence comes from Phodopus roborovskii, assembly GCF_943737965.1. Classification (NCBI taxonomy): domain Eukaryota; kingdom Metazoa; phylum Chordata; class Mammalia; order Rodentia; family Cricetidae; genus Phodopus; species Phodopus roborovskii. The sequence continues at coordinate 5,322,261 of NW_026126470.1, forward strand.
ATCAGCTACTAGATGAGGGCTGCATGATGGTGGATAAGTTAGACATTGATCACATTTATGTGATTAGACATTTATGGTAGCCTTTCCACTGTTGCTCAAATTGTTACTTGGGGTCAGTCTTGTAGGTCTCTGGATATTTCTTTAGGTTCAGTTTTCACTTCAATCCTATAATGGCTCCCTCTTTTATCTCTCTTTCTCTGTCTCTCTCTCTCTCTCTTCTATTCTTCCCCTAACCCCCTAACTCTATCTCCCTAGTCCCACATGCTTTCCTCTCCTCCCCTTCTCTTTCTCCTAGTTCCCTCTCCACTCACTGCCCCACCACTACCCATGTGCTCTGGAGAACTTGTCCCTTCCCCCTTCTGTGAGGGATCTTATATGAATCTCTTAGAATACACCTTGTATCCTAGTTCCTCTGGCAGTGTGAATTATAGGCTGGTGATCATTTGCTCTAGGTCTAAAATCCATATACGAGTGAGTACATACCATGTTCCTCTTTTTGTGACTGCGTTACCTCATTCAGGATGGTATCCTCAAGTTCCATCCACTTGCCTGAGAATTTCAAGATTCTAGTGTTTTTTTTTTTCTGCAGAGTAATATTCCATTGTGTAGATGTGCTACATCTTCTTTATCCATTCTTCAGTTGAGAGGCATCTAGGTTGCTTCCATGTTCTTGCTATAACAAATAATGCTGCTATGAACACAGTTGAGCAAATGTTTTGTTGCATGGGTATATGCCTAAGAGGGGCATGATGCAATCATACTTTAATTTTAAAATATAAAGGTATTCAGAGATGTTATACATGTGAAGTCTCAACATGGCTGCTTAAACAAGACATGGATGATAGTGACATGAACAAACACGCTAGCACCACAGGAGGAAATCTCATGTAGCCTCCACTCTGCACAGGCACCACTCTACAGGCACCTAAGATCATGGCCAGTACATAAGGGCAATGAAGAGTGATAAGACAGTGTCTTATCTACTAGATAAGACTGCTAGAATTTGTGCAGAAGTTTAAAGTAGCCCATTTGTCATCACAGCCCATTTGTAATCACATTGTGATATCATCACATCACAATTTCATCTATGTATGCAGAAAATTTCAGGGCAGCCAACTGTACCATTTTAAAATTTTTTCTGAAGCTACTATAGCAGAAGAATTTTAAAGCAAGCTCCACCCCCCAAAGGATGGGATAAGCCTGTTATAGGACATGCTTTTTTGCCAGGAAGAGTTGCTTGTTGTCAAGTTATGGGCTATACTCAATCTGGAGAGAAGCAGAAAGCAGTGTCGTGAAGCCAAAGCCACTTAGAGGAGGTAGCTGCATGACCATGTGCAGAGCCTAGAGGGTCAGAAGCATGGAGGAGGAGCAAGCATGCTCAAGTAACAAGCCCTCAAAGCCTTCATTGCAGACTATTCGCTGGGTAGACGTTCTCACTGTCAAACTTGAAAACTCAAGCTCCATCCCCAGGAACTACTGTTGGAAGAAGAGAAGCAACTACTATAAAGGTGATTCTTTCCACCTCATACTCACCATAGCGCGGGTCCTCACCCCATACAAATAAAGGCAATTTGTAAGAGCTTTTTTCATTAAATAAAGCACATGAAGAATATAATTCAGTTGAAAAGGGGAAAGAAATGGTAATCACTAAAGAGCAAACTGACAGGTTAGAGCTATTGGACACATCCAGAATCAGGCTAATGTACACAAATATCACAGGGTTAATGTGATAAATCAGTGATATGAATATCACATAATAAATATAACAAATTCATATCATTAATGAATTAATGATCAACTTGCATTCATAGTAACAAAACAGCAGATTCAGCACATTTAACAGTTAAAATATGTTGAATATTTACCATAGGATTTGAAATTTATTCCAAGTGTTCACATAATTCCTGCCATTTAATCCTTGCTATGGCCATGTGAGGCAGGTGTTTGCCATCTATATTTTATAGAACAAAAATCTTAGAGCCAAACATATTAATCAATTTCTCTGATTATGGATATAGATATAGCCAGATTTATTGCCACAGATGTAATTTTCTTTTAGGAAATGTGTATATATTAATTAGTAAGGCTGAGTGTCTGTAAAAGAGGTAAATAAATAAAATTAACCAACAAGCTGAACACACAATCCAGTGCTAGAAGGAAGGAGTCTTGTATGCTCTTGAACACACCATTCTGCCTCCAGGTCCAAGGACTGTACTCTGACAATGGTGTCCACCCAGACAAAGAGCAGTGAGTGGCTACTTACAATCACAGCCCAGATGTCTACTTGAACATCCATAGCATGTACAGAGAAAAAGCAGTTGCTACAGCACTGTAAACATTTCTTTTGTCCATAGATACAGTCATGCATATGCAAAGCATGCAAATGAGAGTTTTGCTACTTTCAGTATAAGGACACATGCATCATACCTTGTGGGTTTGTTACCAGAAATGTTCTATAGGAAGAAAGAATAATTTTCTTTTGTAGAAAACTCTAGAAAATATTGTGGGAATTAACTAATAGCCTCATTTTTGCTTCTAACAAGAAAAAATATTACTGCACAATTAAACAACAGAAAACAAAACTAAAATGGGCCGTGTCTGGATGCTAGTACCAATAATGTCCAGTAGATGTTCAGTGTCATGCCCACACTTTCAGTACTGAAAATTGATACAATCTTTCACTATACTTCTATTTCATCTAGTCATTTTAAAAATATTACTGTATATTGTATGAAAAAAATGGTAATAAATAAGGAAGTCATTTTTCACACTGACATGTACTCACAGTGAAGGACAAATGTATTCAGGACATCCAAAACAGGATATGAAGTAGAAAACATTACTTCTTGACACTGGGCATACCCAAATGATGACTGCAATACCTGCACACCGCCCTTTCAAGAGGCACATTTCAGAGATGTGTTTAATATCTTCAAAAGCTCCAAGCCATCATTTCAGAATCAAAACACAGCAATTTTTATTGTTGAAGGAAAAAGCAAAACAGAACTATTTCTATGCAATAGTTTGCATAAAACATTTAGAACTTACAGAAGATTTGAGTTTTTTTCCTTGTTTTAATTTGTTTTTTTTTTCTTGTTGGAGAAAGAAATAAGTTCAAAACAAAAGTCACTAAGCATATATTCACATCCAAATGCTCTGCCACAATAGGTTTTCTAAGGTGAAAATGTACCAGAGAGAATTGTGAAGTGTAGGGCTCTGGGTCTAAATGAAAAGTTCTCATCCACTCAGAAGAAAATCTGACTCACATACACTTAATTGCATAAAACCCAAAGCCATTTACAAAGATTTGTGATTTTAAGATATTTACTTTAATTTATAGCATAATTTAAAATCTGGCTTGACCAGAGTTTAATGTGTGACTCAGGATAACTACTAGCAAGCCTAATATTGACATAAGTAAAAGCCTGCAGCTGTTCTAATTCTTACCAATATGAGATTGTTTTAACTACCCATTTAAAATATTGTTTTAAATTTTAAGCACCTGATCATTCTGGAGGTTAAGACTGGCATATATTTTGGATATTTTTTAAATGAATATTGCAGATTCTAGAAAGTCTAAAGTTCTAAATTGAGACTAAGTTAGTCTTAAAGATACCACTTATGGTGGTTTAGAAGAAAATTGTTCCCATAAGGAGTGACACTATTAGGAGGTGTGGCTTTGTTGAAGTAGGTGTGGCTTTGAAGGAGGAAGTGTGTCAGTGTGAGCATGAGTTTTGAGATCTCATATGCTCAAGCTATGCCCACTGTGGAACAGACTCCTGCTGTCTTCAGATCAAGATGTGGAACTCTCAGTTCCTTCTCCAGCAAAATGCCACCTTGTCACACCATGATGATAATGGACTAAACCTCTGAAACTGTAAGTCACCCAATTATATGTTCCACTTTATAAAAGTTGCTGTGCTCATGGTGTCTCTTCACAGCAACAGAAATCCTAACTAATGCACCATTATTCTCAAAATACTATTCAAAAAGATGGTAGGAACTTGAATATGATATTTAGTTCATTGTCTAAAGAAGCAGAAATTATGGAAACATTTTTAAAAAGGGAAAATTGTCCAGTGAATTTTGGAGCAATGGAAATTTGAACATCATTTGTTATATTCCTAAAATTTCAGTTACATCAATTTTAGTCAGTTTTCAAATGTTATAGAACTATAAAACCAAGATTAAAACATGATATCCCTTGTTATATAAACAATAAGTTTTCTTTGTTGACATGTACACTATGACATTGAGTCATTAATTTTCTAAGTATCTTTATAGCCCTCCTAAGTAGTTAAGAAAAAGTGTTATGTAGGCAGGGTTTATGTTTAACATACATTATATATTTGAACAACAATTTTTTAAAAATGGAAGAAGAAAACAGGTATGTAAGCAGATACAGGTGCCTGCTGTGAAAGCCTGGTGACATGACTTTAATTTCTAGAACCCACATAAAGGTGGAAGGAGAGAACTGGTTCCACAAAATTTTCAATTGACCTCTGCACATGCTTTCACCATGGCCTATGTGTACACACATACATGCATATCAGGCACATGTACATATATGATAACTAAAACAATAAAAGAAATGAACAACAGAAAAATAATCACAATTTACATGTGTCATTTTTTAACGACAGTCACCCTCTATTGTCACATAAAGCAAAATGTCACTGAGACAAACTACTTAGGAAACTTTTCTTCAGTAGAAAACTATGGTACCTTCTAATATTCAAAGAAATGCTTTGTCATCAGCATTATTATCCCTCCTTGCCATATAATACTCAGGAAAATACCCAGAGAAGCAGACCTTCTTGGAGTTCCCCTACTAGGTGCCTACATCCTCAAATCAGGCACGTTGCAGAGATTCAAGGTGGCACAAGAAGATGAATGGCGCAGAGAAGATCATTAGAAGAACGATGCGGCACTCATCATTTTGTGCTGTCACAACACCATCTGTGTTGCACCAGACCAGAGTAACTTTGACATGACAAATAAAGCTCTTAGGGGAAATGGGAGCTCTATTAATTGTTCCCCTATCTGGCCACACACTAGTGATGCACACTCCTCCAATGCAACTCAGTACACAGTTGCAATTATTGAATTAACAGTAGCAATGAATTGTGATTTTAAAAAAAAAATAACATTTATTTTTATCTGTTTCCTCAGTAAGACTTAAAGTGTTTCCATGTCAATGGGGTGCCACAAGCCCATCCAGCCTTAATTTATGTTTACTCCCCACCTGGAAGACTCATTACGAACATAAATATTCATTTCTCTACCCTACAGTGAACCTACATCATGTCCTCCTAGCAATCGCTGCCTTCAACTTCAGTAAATGATGAGCATATTGATTGGCTTCTGACCCACCCCTGCTGACCTCTGCTTCAACATCATTGTCATTAGCAACCACAGCATGGCAGGGAACATCCATGGCAGGTTCATAGTTGCAGGATGACCTGCTTAGCATCTGTGTGTAGTGTCTCCTTTAAGCATCACAACAATCCAATGAGCTTTTTTATTAGCCCTACCTTCTAGAGCTGGAATGATCAAATATTCTTGGTACAAGGATAAGGACCTTCTAAAGTTGGAGTAATTAAATATTATCTGTAGAAGGATAAGAAACAAATACTTTAGGCTTTGTCAGCCTTGCAGTCTCTGCACAAGTAATTGTTTCACTGATCTTACAGTGCACATAATCTAATACTTGTGATTTTTATTCCACTATAATGAAAAACAAAAACTCAGGTTCTGTAGCTTGCCTGTGGGTCATTGTCATAGTTGCAAGCAATGAAGCAGAGATGTAGAACACTTAAATGCCTTCCCCAAGGTCATTTGGTGAAGCCAGTATTTGAAAGCAAGCCATCTCAGGTCTGAGTTCCTGAGCACCTCTGTACTCCCTCTAGTATTATATAACTGACATCCTCAAGGACCAAAAGAACTGAGAAAATGGGAAAGTTCTACTGCCTTAACAACTGGCACTGGGATTTCTCTTAGAAGGGGGTATTTGTTTTAAAGGAGTCTTGATAAGTCACTTGGAGAAAATTAAGGACTAAAAGACATTGTCAGCAGGACTCTGAGAGGGGCGATCTAAGTGACATTTTGGGGTTCAGCCAGAGATGAAGGAACCGAATGTATTGTGGGTGATTACAGCCTTTAAAAAAAAATGCCAGAGCCAACTCACAGGAGTGATATTTTTAAAAAGCGAATGAGGAGGTTGGGGATTTCCATCATTCTGTTACATGAGCTGAAGAAACATAAAAGCATCGCGGCAACGGGCTTAAAAATACACCCAGACATTTTTCTCATGTATTTCACAGTGTACAGGGAAAAGCAGGAGAGGATCCAGGTGCCATGTGGTGCAACCCCAGCTCAGCCTCTCTGCTGTCGCTCGCCGCTTCCCTGTACTCTCCCCGGTTCTATTATTAGAATGGCTTCCTCTGCAATAGGAGATGACTGCCAGCAGCCGAGGTAGCGGTGTGTTTGCTGTGTGGTTCCTGTACAGTGAACACAGAGACGAATCCTCTCCGCACTTCGTCGGACAAAAAAATCCCTGAATTAATAACTTAGTAACCCCACAAACCATGCAGAGTGCTCCCGGGTGCCTGAACTGTTCTCCGGAATGGATTCTCTGACAATTGTCTTAGTCTGTCACATGGGTTCTGAAGCTTGGGTTTGTCCACTTCATTTATTCACCTGGGTTGACTAGTGGGGGGCTATGTGAAAACTCATGACATCATTTCAGGAATGCAGAAGGAGAGGCCGGAGAATGATTAGTCCAGTGTACATCAATACCCAGTTGGTTAAAACATTTAAGCTACTTTAATCACTTGACACTTGGTGGGTCCACTTACACACACACCAAAAAAGAAAAAAGAGAGAAAGGAAGGAAGGAAGGAAGGAAGGGAAGGAGGGAGGGAGGGAGGGAGGGAGGGAGGGAGGGAAGACAGAAGAAGGGAAGAAAGGAGAGAGTGAGAGGGGGAGGGAGGGAAGAGCAGGCAGGGCTTGCAATAGCACCCAGCATTGCAGCATATACATCTCAGTTGTTGAGTGTTCAGCTAGCAGGATGAGACTGTGCATTCAATTAAGCTCAATATTTACCTCCAAAAATTTCTTGTTGTGAACATGGAGAGTCCCTGCGTTTTAGAAACTATCACTTTTTATGTTCTACTTATGCCAGATAATATACCTGACTTAGAACAAAAGAAAAACTTACATTCTCTTGTGAGACAGGGCAAATAGAAAGTTATTAGAAACAACCTAGTAGCAAATTAACTATGGAGCATACTTGAGATGGGAGTACAATAATTGAAGCTCAATGAGCTGAAAGAACATTCTAGAAGAGGTTTCACTTCCCTCTATCAATTTCATAAACAGAAACAAATGATACGATATAACAGTGTATATTTGAATACATAACAATGTATTTTTGAAAATGTCCAACAATACAATGTTTCTAACAAAAGAACAAATGTGACTAAGTATCTGATGTGATTCCACAATATTCCTTGAAAGGCATTAAATAAATACCAGTAAAGTCTAAAAATATTGAGATGTAAACACGCTATACACAAGAGTATATAAAAACATTCCTAAAGACGATGCAGGTTTTCTATAGCCCGGAAAGTGTGTTCACATCCATCCACATTCCCTTATAGACAAAGAAATGAAGCCCAGGTATTACTGGTAAAACTATGTGGTGAACACAGGAATAGGATTTTGATTTGTACAGAAGAAACATACTTAGAAAACTGTTGTGCAGAATTTAAATGTGTAATTTATTTTGAAATGAGAACATACTTTATCTGCAGGGTACTCATTTTCTTCGTGACAGAATGTGGCATAACTTTCTGAAAAGACAGCTTGCTCTTGCACTTCAGAGAAGACTTGTGGTTACAGGTAGTTGAACATTTTAGAAAGGAAATCACTTAATCTGCTCAATTTAGACTTTTAGAAGCAATGCATTAATGGGGAAAGGAAAAACGGTCCAAAGCATAAACGCTTTTAAATGATCTTTTTCCCTAGATAAAAATTATAATACCGTAGCTTTCAAGCATGCATTAAAAATTCAACAGTGTCCTGGTCTTTTGTGGAATTATTTTAAGGCTAGGTTTCTCAGTTATGCACTGCTAATGTTGGGGGGTAGATCATTGTTAAGGGGGTATGCTATGCACTGAAGGATGATCAGTGCTATCCCTAACTTCTAAACAATGGCTATCAGGAATATTTTCTAGTTACGATCACACACACACACACACACACCTACCTCCAGGAGGAGAAAAACTCTCCCATTGGAAATCTACTGTCTTGAGGGATTGTTTAAATATCAATGAACAGCTTTTTAACACCATGTGAAAATTAAATCCCTATCAGTTTTCCATAGCTAAATGCTCAATTTTGAAAAGTAATATGCAGGTGTTTTCAAAAGTTCAAGCACAGAGTGTATTTAAAATCCATGTAAATTCATTAAATAGTTTAAGGGTCATAAGAATCACTGCTCTGTAGCCAAGTGAATTGACAAAAATCAACTCAAAGTGATTACAAAATCGGTTGAAAGATATTTTTAAAAAAACAACACATATAGTCTTATTTTTATGATCTATGTCCCAAAAGAGATCTGTGTTACCCAAGGAATGTACAAAATGAGGAACAAGGGAAAACACAATGTTATCCAAGACAAAGCTTAGGATCTAGAAGCTATTAAGAAGTGAAGTAAAAGCAAGAGAGATAACTCAGCAGTTAATAGCACTGGGTGTCTTCCGAATGACTATAGAGTTCAATTCCTAGCACCCTCAAGGTGGCTCACAGGCATCTCCAACTCTAGTTTCAAGTGATCCAATGCCTATTTTTTTTTTCCTTTTGGCCTCTGTGAGTACCAAGCTACACATGGTGCACAGACATACATGCAGACAAAAAATATTTTTTTAGAAATTTAAAATATTTAAAACTTAAAAGCAGAGGTTACAAAATCATAATTCTGGGAATCTGGGGTGATGATTCCTTTTTGTTGTTTCTCAAGTCAGGTACATAAATCATCATTCTGATTTGGAGAACTCTAACTTATCTTTCCAGCTAATCAGCATTTTGTCTCTTATGAAGTATAAGTAGCTTTCACATACAAATTAACATATGCCTTTTCCACATCTATTATCATAACAACTCCTTTAATTTTACCTACCTCAAAGTGCCTAACATATCATCTGTCACATAGTAAGCTTGAGTGGTGCATTTTTTACGAGATGAAAGGGTGTGGGTGTGCATGCACATAACTGTATACATGCTAAGCAGGTTGTATGAAGACAAGAGGTCAGTCTCGGTTGTCAAGCTCAGGAGCCATGTACCTTATATATGACACAGGGTCTCCCTTTGAGACCTGAGGAACCCCTAAGTTGGATGGCCATTAAGTTAAAGTAATCTATCTGTCGGCAACTACTGAATTCGTGTGTGTGTGTGTGTGTGTGTGTGTGTGTGTGTGTGTGTGTGTCTTAATTTTTAACTTTAATATTTTTTCATAAAATATGCTTTGAATATAATTCAATCTCCTCTCCCAACACCTCCTGGATTCTCCTCACTTCCACACACAACTAATTTTACATGCTTCTCTTTCTCTTAAAACAAAACAATCAAGAAGAAAACAAACAAACACCACACGCACACACACACACACACACACAGTAGAAAACAAAACATGGAGTACATTTTACGTTTGCCAACTACCTCCAGACATGGAACCTACCCCAGTACATAGTCACTATATTAAGTGTCACTCCATTGAAGAAAACTAATTTTCCATTTCCCATCAGGTATCAATTGCAAATAGCTTCTTGCTTAGGGATGGTACTTGGTGTCCATGCAGAACCTGCTGAATTCTGTGACTGCAAGTGCATGCCAAGACATCCAGTTTCTTACATAGAAGCTGGGAATGGAATGTCAGTCTCGAAAGTAACATAACAAACACTTTAACCATGGAGAAAGCTCTTCAGCCTGACAAGTACATAAATGCTTAGACAGACAGTTGAATATTTAATAAATGTTCCTTCTGTCATAAGAACCACCATTCTTTATTAACAACTTGATATGAAAACACCTCACTTGGAGATCCATTTTTTATATTTTGTGATGTTTAATTGATACAAAACTTAAACTACATTCAACGGCCTTCAACTTTCCAACACATGATATCCACAACAACATTTTTAATTTCCTGACAGCTACAGTAAGCACTTGGTAAGAAAAAGATTGTTGCATTTTTTTCTATAAACCCAAAACTGTAAATTTGATACCACCTTCCAAAAGAGAAAATAGTAGGAGTTGAGTTACCGAGTCTCTCTGTGTACTTCATCAAAACTGGTTTTATGATTCAAGCCCCACACTACACAAAAGTCTCTTAAAGCCTCCCTACATTTTAGTATTCCACATAGGTCAAAGTTAGAGTGCTTGGAATTAACTCTCTATACCAAGTAATAAGTGTCTTTTGGAACTCAAAGATTTCTCCTGTCATGGGGTTATATTCTCGCAAAAAAAAAGAAGACTCATCAAAGGGGCAGGGAAGCATATTTATTTTCATACCCCTATATGATGTGAAGAAAGATAAGAGGTCTTACTGCCTATATTATAACTACCTGTGAAGCTTAACAAAACTACACCTTTGTGGCCCAGATGCCACCTTCAGAAAAGGAGGTTCAATTCATCATTCATCAGGGCTGAAGCCTGAGGCTCCTTAAGCCTTTCAGAGCCCACACAGCTTCACCATGAATACATTCAGATACAGGTCTAACTAAAATCTGAAAATGACTTGTCAAGAATGAATGAGAAATGGGAACTAGATCATAATAATACCTGTCATCCGTGAATACCTTTATCATTTGGAAGTCTAGGTCATTCGGTGTATAGCATTCCTTTTAAATTAATTATTATTTAAATTAAAAATAATCTTATTTTTACATACCAATCCCAGTTCTCTTTCCCTCCTATCCTCCCATTCCCCCCAACCATATCCCCATCTCACTCCCAATCCACTCCTCAGGCAGGATGAGGCCTCCCATGGGGGATCATCAAAGTCAGTCATATCATTTGGCACAGGACGTAGGCCCTCCCCCATGTAGTTACTGACAGGATGTCCATCCATAGGGAATGGGCTCCCAAAGCCCATTTGTGCCAGGACTTTGAAGCAGCCCAGCTGCTCCTCAACTGAAGAATGAATGAAGAAAATTGGGAACATTTACACAATGGAGTCCTACTCAGCATAAAAAAAAAAAAAAAAAAAAAAAAAAAAAGACATCTTGAAATTCATAGGACAGACTTAGAAAAATGCATCCTGAGTGAGGTGACCCAGACACAGAAAGAAAAACATGGTATGTACTCACTTGTAAGTAGATATTAGTCACAGAGCAAAAGATAACTAGCCCACAATCCACAACACCAGAGAAGCTAGGAAACAAGGAGGACCCTAAAAGAGACATACAAGGACCCAAGGAACCTACCCCCAGATGAAGAAAGGGACAAGGTCTTCTGAGTACATTGGAAGCATAGGAGGAGAGGGAGGGAGGAAAAAGATGAGGGGAGAAGCAGACATGAGTGATCAGGAAGGTCAAGTTGGGGGAAGAACAGAGGAGAGCAAGGAAAGAGATACCTTCATAGAGGGAGCCATTATGGACTTAATGAGAAACCTGCCACTACGGAAATCTCCAGGAACCCATAAGGATGACACCAACTAACAATCTAAACAATAATGGAGAGGCTACCTTAAATGCCTTTCTCCAATAATGAGATTGATGACTACCTTATATGCCATCCTAGAGCCTTCATCCAGTCACTGATGGAAGCAGAAGCAGACACCCACAGCTAAGCACTGAGCCACACTCCTAAAACCCAGTTGTAGAAAGGTAAGAATGATGAGCAAAGGGGTCAAGACCAGGCTGGGGAAACCACATAAACTAATGACCTGAGCAAGTGGGAGTACACAGGCCCTATACTGACAGCTGGGGAACCAGCATAAGACTAGACCAGGCCCCCTGAACATGGGTGTTGGAGGGCTTGGGCAGTCTATGGGGCCTCTGGCAGTAGAAGAAGTGTATAACATTATTAACTAAAAAGCCATTCTATCCACCTACCAGTGTTTGCCACAGTACAAATTCCTGAATGAGATATTTATTTGCTGCACAATAAAAACATGAACTGTAATACTTTTGTTCCTCTAACTAAATCTTGTGTTAGTATTTCTGAAATCCTACTGAATCTCTCAATATTAAAAAGACAATTTTATTGGCGAAAACAACATGATTCTGAGAAAGAGAAGATTCTTATTTCCATTTTTAATGGCACATACACAAAAAGAGAGGAGGGGATGCTATAGAGACAGCTCAACCATTAAAGGCTAGGCTTACAAACAAAAATATAAGAGAGAGGAGGGAACTCCATCATCAATTAACTATAAAGTTGTTCAGGCCATTACCAAGCAAAGAGGATATGAAATCATCAACAGATTTTTCTCTTCAGAAAAGTTATATCAAAAAGGATATAACTCTAAAAGCAGTATTTAAGCTGGAAAATGTTGGTGGTACCATCCCACAGTGCTAGGACTCAAAAAGCTAAGACAGGAGAAGTGTCAGTTTTAGGACAACCTGGATACATACTAAAACACCCCTACAGGGAATGTAGAGGAAAAATACAGAAATTAAAAAAGAAATAATTAATGAATGGGAATGGTGAGCTCGACTCTTATTAACAACCCAAATGAGAACACAGATTAAGGTCACCCCAATGTTTATGTGAATGCAATGTAATATTATTTTATAGTAACAGAACAATGCCACAACTCAACTTATTTTTCAAGTACAATAATGGTACATTGAGTTTGGGCTATAAAAATATAAGGAAATCTCTTCTATAGGCTTTAGATTATATGAAAGTTAAAAGTCTGTCAATAAATTCCAAAAGGACTTATTTAATATTCACAAGAATGTTAGGTCAAAAACAGAGATAGCAACAAATGGCTATTGAGAGAGCAAAACATAGCTAGAAACAAAGAAAGAAAGGAAGGGAGGGAGGGAGGGTAGGAGGAAGGAAGTGAGGGAGGGAAGGATGGAAAGAGGGAGGAAGGGAGGACTTAAGGGAGAAAGAGATGGGGAGAGAGATTGGTGAAAGAAGCTTTTTATCTGAATTCTACCATAACGTTAGTTCATATAAAAGTTAAAATATCTAGCTTTTCCTCAATTTTCATTTTATGTAGTAGTACTGCAATTTGGTCCCTTGGCTTCATGTATGCCAAGCATTTAACTATCTTTGTTGATCTGACACTAGTACACCTCTCCTGTTGAAATGGGGCAAGGAACTGGAACTCCTCCTGGAATCTCACATTGGACAAAGAAAAAGAATGAAGCCTCGTTCTACCTAGAATCTAGACCTTGCCTTTTGGGAAAAGATTCACAGTTTATTAGATGACCTTGCCAGAGGTGCTGGGGTTGAAACAGTACTTCAATGATGGGTAAGACCACACCTTGGACCAGGACTGCTTCCTTAGGAAAACCTCTTCACTTTTAGTCCAATCTGAACTTCATACCACACTGGTAAGATTTACTTGGGGGAACAATAGAATCTATTCTTCCCCCTTTACAAAGGGGTCACATTGCATAAATTGTCTTCTCCTCCCTATTACTACTTGCCTGATTCACTATCAAAGGAAGTGCAGATCCTGGGCATCAGGAAATATCTGCCTCACCACTTTAGCCCATTGCTTAGTCCTGCTTTATGCAGTGGCTCAGGCCAAAGACTACTAGCTCAGCCTTCACAGAAAGAGAAAACGTAGGACTGTTGCTATGATAGATGAACTGCTTAAAAGGTATCTACATACAAAGATCCTGACCGATGAATTCTAATGTTATTGCTAACAAATTTCTATCCTGAAATTTTCAGGCAACTGTGTGTAGAGTGGGAAGGAGGGAGGATAGAAAGGAGCAAAACAAGGAAGAGGAAGGGAATAATGAAAATAGAAAGAGAGAGAGAGGGAGAGAGAGGGAGAGAGAGAGAGAGAGAGAGAGAGAGAGAGAGAGAGAGAGAGAGAAGGAGAGATCGACCATAAAAGAGGGAGCCATTATAGGCTTGAAAAGAAAACTGACTCTAGAGAAATGTCCAGAGACCTACAAGACTGACCCCAACTAACAATTTGAGCAACAGTGGAAAGGCTACCATAAATGCCCTTCCCTGATAATGAGATTGATGACTAACTTATCCACCATCACAGAGCCCTCATCTAGTAGCTGATGGAAACAGAAGTGGACACTCAGAACTAAACATTGAGCCGCACTGCAATCCAGATGCAGAGGGAGAGGACAAGACCAGGCTACAGAAACACATAGAGACAGCTGACCTGAACAAGGAGGAACTAATGGTCTCCCAGACTGATAGCTGAAAATCCAGCATTGGACTGACTCAGACCCCCGAACATGGATCTCAATTAGAAGCCTGGGCAGTGGAAGCAGGATGTATCCCTGGTGTACAAAATGATTGGGGAGCACATTCCCCATGGAGGGATAACTGCCTTAACCTAGAAACAGGAGGGAGGCCCATCCCTACTCCAAATGACTTGACAGATTTTGCTGACCTCTCCTGGAAGGCATCACCCTCCCTGTGGAGTGGGGAGGGGGATGGGAGGGGGTATAGGAGGGTAGGAGAGAAGGAGGAAGGGAGGGAGAGAGAGGGAACTGGGATTGATATGTAAAATAAGATAAATAAATAAAAAGAAAATAGAAACAAAGGACAACAGGGAGGGAGATAGTGGGGCAGGGAGGAAGAAAAGAAGAATAGGCAAATGGAAGGCAGGGTTTATTGGAAGACTTCCCTCATGCTCAGTAACAGTAGTTCATAATGGCGTAATTGCAAAAAATTCTACATGGTTATGATAAACTGTTCTCCGTATGAAGGATATCCTTCAATGGAGCCCATTGATATCTCTTAAGTAAAAAAAAAAATCCATTTTTACCATGGTCAGAAACAGGACCTCAAAATGTCTGACTGAGACATTCATTCTGCTATAGGGAAAGTAAGCTAATGTATAAACGTGCATTGATGTTCC
Source organism: Phodopus roborovskii (assembly GCF_943737965.1). NCBI lineage: Eukaryota > Metazoa > Chordata > Mammalia > Rodentia > Cricetidae > Phodopus > Phodopus roborovskii. The sequence continues at coordinate 5,337,337 of NW_026126470.1, forward strand.
TGCTGGTGGTCCTAAAGCAGCAACCACATTAGTGATAAGTCCATTTCTTATGCACAGTCACTATGCTAAGGGTTCATGGATCCATCAAAATATCTCCATGGTTTGTTTCTGTCACCAGGTTGATTTGTAGAAATTGAGATGTCAGAAGTACATTACCCACTGTTAGAAATGTTTACGTGCTAATGTCAAAATCCAAATCTGAAGAGCTGCCCCAGTTCCCTACAGTGAGAACACAGGGCACTGCATGTTGGCAACTCTGTTTTGCTTCACACCTTCCCTTCTCTCAGTGTTCCTTCACACCTTGGCAGATGTGGTCCTCAAGGGACAGCTGAGATGATGAAGACATTTTTTCTGTTGACAGACAGTTGGGAGTCTGCTACTGACATCTGGTGGCCACAGACCAGGAGTGCTGTAGACTAGCCTGTGGTGCTCAGGACTATCCAAGAGAGAGAGAGACAGAGACAGAGACAGAGACACAGAGAGACACAGAGACAGACAGACACAGAGAGAAGAAAAAGCATGGGTTTTTTGGTTCCTGAAACCAAGGATCATGACAAAAGGCAAATCTGATTTGAGAATCTGCCCAAAGTTCAAATTGGGATTTGGATTTAGTTTTGATTGATATAGAAAAGGGGGGGGAGGGGTATATGACCATAGAAGAAACAGCTGGATATAATACATGAGTCTTTTTAAATTAAAATTTGTGAGATACATAGTTACTACAGATGTTACAGATATGGGAGCTTTCTGGACATTTGCTGTCTGCTAACAGCACCACCACAACCACCACCCAATGACTAGAACTTTGTGTTTCATTTGAACTAGCAACTACAAAGGCCTGCCTGTCTCATCCACAAGCATCTGATCCTGAAAGTTCATCCTTCTGGTCCAAGGATTATTTCAGAAAGAGCGCATGGCTGTAAGTTGTCTAGTAAGAGACTTTAACCAGGAATTTTCTAAATGGAAACTTTGGTGTCATTTTCCCTTTGAACTTCAGTCTAGAGAAATATTTCCACACAAAGGAATCTAAAAGACAGGAAACTCCACACAGATGTTAGATCTCACAAGAAGCAATTATGTCAGCTTGAACTTCCATGTCCAGTGTCTGATTTCTACATCTCTTCCTTTTATAAGTTGAACCATTTTCTTTCCCATCAATCTTGACTTACACTTAGCTAAATTTCTTCCCTGTATTTACCCCATGGATCTTGATCACTAAATCACATTAGTATGGCTTCCTATAAAATATTGACTGAACAACTTTGAACTACGTTCCCCTTTTAGATCACTGGGTGCATGCCCGACCTATCGTTCTAATGTTTTTGTCTTAGTTTTATGTACCACAAAAAACAATTAGCCTTTCACTGCAATCAAGACAGCATCCCAAGCAGAATTAATACAGCACTTGCTGGAAATTAGACCATATTCATATAACCTGGATAGTTCTAGGACACATGTCTCATGACTCTAGTCTAGAGTCTCAAGACTCTAAAATCTTTAAAGCCATAGTTCCTGGCCTGTCCCTGTAACTGAAATCTCAGATCAAAGAAAGAGGAGAAAGCAGGACACTGACCAACGGCTACTCCATATGATTTAAAAGAAATAATAAAATACAGGGCAATATCACATCTAAAACTGTGTGTGTTCCAGTGTTCATCTGAGAAACAGCCAAACTACAATAAAAGATGGTAAATATAAGGATGTTTATAAAAAAATTTTAAAAGGAGGTACAGTATAACTTTCCCTGGATTCAAATATTTCCACTTTCGAACAATGCCTACGTAGAATTTTTATTTCCAAAGGAAAATTATTCAGACAGCCTTGCAAAACCAATCATAACTCGGATGTTAGTGAATACTAAGTGTGACATGAGAGAGAAGAATGAACAGGGGAACGATTTACATGTATTGGAGAATTGTGGGTCTTCACGTTGAGCTACCATCAGCCCTCTTTTCAAAAACAGAAGAAAATGTGGTGCATATTATTGAGTTACAAATGGTAAGTCTACTTACTGCAATTATTTAAAATTTGCTTGAAAATAGCACAAAAGTAAGTCTGGAGCTATTCCTGTATATTCCTTTTATGTGTGTGGGAGAAAGAGACACAATAAGCACTTTTAGAAGTAAATGACTTGAGAAATGTTCAGGGAAATATGTTCACTTTAGACGCTTGGTGGCGAGTCATGTGAGCAATGGGGAAAAGCAGACATTTTTATCACTGTTAGTGGGAGAAAAAAAAAGGAAAGCAAGAAGGAAAAAGACAAATGGAAAGAATTACATGTATTACAATGCTAAAGTGCTTATGTCCTTTTCTCCTGTCATGATCTCAAATTTGCTGCCGCTTTCATGAAACCAAAAATGCATTAGCTTTCAAAATACATACATATATCTCATATACAAGTCATGCAGTCTATGATTAAAAATAATCTGACTACCTCAATTTGTTGAAGAATAATAGCCATTAGTCCGAGATAGTTATTGAATAAATTAAAACCCAATGAAGTACATTTACAAGGGAACATCAAAACCAAACCTCATATGATTCAACATTTCCAGTTCTAAATAAGACAAATTACTTAAAGCAACTTTTTCATATTCTTATATAATGCTTGTAAGCCTTTTTTTTCAGATGTGGTGGTGAAGTTTATCTGTTAATAAAAATATATTTATGCTAAGGAATGTTGTGGGTTTTGTGACCAATAATAGAATCCAGCAGCCAAAGTGGTAAGACCGTACATCTCAAGCCCTTATAGGCATGGAGTTACTTGCTTTTTTATTAAAATTAAAAATTAGACATCAGATTATGAATATTATGCCAAAGGCACTGAAAATTCTAATAATTTTTGCTGGATAACTCACAGAAAAGAGAAAGACAGCACTGTATAGTTCTGGGACCGGCCTCTAGCATGATTGACAGGTACTCTTCAATTAAACACTACCTTTAGCCTCAGACAATTTGCTGATAAATAACCCTGCCTAAACAGCTGAGAATACAAAACCAATGCTTATTCAGTCCCTTCTCTTTCAATTAACACCATTCAAGTGAATTTAAATAAACGATAAAATGAGTCCTATTTTACAAACATTGAATTTAGGCAACCACGGTTTGAGTTCATTTATTGTTGGTTGGAAAATATTATAGAGGAATTTAAATAGAAGAGATTTGAAAGGCTGCAATGCAGATACATTGAACAGCTTAACATTTCTCAAGTGTTCCATCTGCAGATGTTTGATTGAATGAGATTTTTGTCACTTTAATACTAATTATCAAGGTAATACTAATTATGAAGGTGAGAACTGCAAGTCAAGAAGAAAACTGTGCAGGAAACCAGTGTTGACGGCACTGTGGTCATGGGCTCTGGGCATTTACAACTGTAACAAAATTAATTTGTTTCATTTATAAACCATTCAGTCTAGGTTATTTCTTATGGATGAAAGGCAACAAGATTAATATATTTTGTATCTTCCATTCCTAACTTACAGTCAGAACTGCATATATTAGGACCAGTATCCACATATTTTTCATGTGTATATCTGTGTTTATTTAACATATATTTGTTTATTTGCTCACTCAGTAAGTGTTTCTATTGTTTTCTAGGAATGATTATATTCAAATTTACTCTCCAAAAAGACCCTAAAATCAGATGCATTTCTCCTCAACAATAGATATTAGAACTAGCTTGCCTGATTTCCATTGTTCTCACTTTCTTGTAAAAACTACCAAATCAGATTGCAGAACAATAGCCTCCATTTAGCCCAATAAGGTCTCAGAATTCCCCTTCCTATTGCCCCTCCTCTTTTAGGAAGAAAAGAGATGAAAGTAGTGTAATAGATATTATATATGCCACAGTATAGCCACTAAACATAAAAGAGAAAAATAGGCAATGGCAGTAGCTATGATTCTTGTATGGGTATAGCGTTCAATTGCCCTATGCAAAACTAATACTACCCCTATGTTTCTACAAACACTACCATCTATAAAGCTCATCTTGTTTTCAAAGACTCCCATAAAAATCAAAACACCAACAAAGTCTGCACATCCAACCAACCTGTACAGTAGAGGCATATAACTAATTATAAGGGTGACAACAGGTAACACTATATGACATTAAAATTTATGTCATCTACAGAATGGAAGAAGAAGGGTTTTCAGTGGTTTTCTTGCATTTTAACTTCCAAGGTACTGCCTTTCCTCCTTCAACTAGGATAACTATCACACAAGTAAATTTTGTTCTTCTGTGTTTAGCTTTGCAAACACTGGGTAAGCACCATTCCAGAGAACTGGTCACGGTTTTAAAATATTGAGCGTCTCTTTTAGGATTCTGCCTGCCTATGGTAGTTCTTTCTTTGATCTCCAAACTTGGCTGAAGCCTCTTTGATCCTATTGCAGGCATTCTGTAACCTAAGGTCATACATATATGTATCATGTGGTGAATGATTTGATGCTTGATGCTAGTTAGTGAAATCCAAAGAAAAGAACCCGTATTTTCCCACACCCAGCTTCTGAGATAAACTGGGACTATTGGTAAACTGTAGCCAATGAAACTGTAGAACGTGTGAATTTATTGTTACTCAATAAATCATGGAACTGGGGGAACATACATACACACAGAAGTTTGTCATCTGCTTGACACAGCAGTGAGTTATGTACATGACAAGTGCTTAGTTCATAGGACATTAATTACAGCAACAGATAGTGCCAAATTAACACATTCTCAGTATATATATCTAGCCACAAGCTTAATTTAGACTCCCAAAATACTTATCTTATAAATGCCAAGCAATATTTTAGGTTTTGCCAAATTCCTACAACTCTCAAAATTTCACAAGTTTATGAAGTCTAAATGATATTTCCCTTTCTCTTAATTTGTTTGGGTTGCAAAGGAAATGACATTTTCCAACATATTTCCAACCTAAATTAGGGTTTCTGCTATGAAAACACAATTTCTCATCTTGTAGAAACTCAACACTTCTGCTTCTGAAGGGTTCTCGGTGAAACAGTGGCTGTTCTGAAGTCTTTCTGTTTGTTGTGTTTGGTCAAGAGATAAAACTGATACAACAGGAAGACTCACATGGCATGGTCATCCCCTAAAAACTTGAAGGCTGTTTAGATTTCAGGTTTCTTTTTGGATGGCCTGCAATGAGCTTGGATTCCTAGAACAAGTATAATGCATTTTATTGTACAAGTTGGGTTGGTTGTGTCTAATTTTCCATGAATATTTTCATCTCTTACTATCTATGAAGGGATACATTAAGAAAAAAAATGATAAAAGTAGAGAGAAAAATCTAACTGAAAGTTTAAAAATTTTAAATGTAATTGATATTTTTTAACTCTAAGATTTTTTTCTCAATCATAATTTTACTTAAAATGGTAAATATATTAGTTCTGGTTACTGTATATGTAGAGTATATATCCTGACCTGGCTCAAACATTAGAAATTTATATAATTCTTGAGTCTAGATAGTTCAAGATCAAGATGTAATATGTTTTCTTTCTGCTGGAGAACTTTTCAGGGATCAAAGAAAGAGAATTCACTAATATCTCTTTTTTGTGGTGCTACTTATCTAATGGGAAAAGTTCCCCTGTGCATGGCCTAAGAGATAGTAATTTTCATGAAGGTCTTATCTTCGAATACAGTTATATTTGGAGTTGTACTTTAACATATGTATTTTGAGGGTTCACAGACACTCAATCTGTAACAGACTATTTTGTCCAACACAGCCGAAAAGTCTCTGTAGAGTGGATTTGATATGATTTACCTAGAATCTGAAGCGTTGCAGTTTTCTCTGAATGCTCTTACAGTTTTCCTGTAAATTAGAAGGAAGCCTATACAGCTTGCTAATTGTTACAATTATAAGGACATGGGAGTCTTCAGTGAGAGTAAACCTGAAACACAGCCACTAGAACATGTACAAACCTGTAAATAAATGATGCGGATTCAACACTTCAACCCTTCATCATATTAATTTTCAGGCTATTCATGGTCTAGACCAGATTATCTTAGATATAGGCTAACATACACACAAAAAATAATCTGCAAAAGAAGCATAGCAAATAACAAATATTTCCCAAGCTCCTATTATGGGAAATCATTACTAGCCATTATAATAGAGTTCTTTCACATGATCTATACAGCTATTTCCAGTGGTTTGTAACATCAATAAGCACCATATATCCAAAGTGTTGTGTAATGACCATATTGTCACACATGAGGCGTTTCTGCAGAGCCTTTTATTGCTAATATAAAATGAAAAGGAAGCTGCACTAAGCAAAGCAGTGGATCACACAGTAACACATACTACTTCCAAAAGAACTACAGCTTCTCTTTCTGAAAATTTCCTTTAAACTTCAATAACTCATCTTCTGTGCTTCTGTTTGGCCAAAGCACAAAAAACAAAAGCTAAGGAACAACATTTCCACTGTGCTCCTGAAGCCAGTTATCCAAGAAGAAGCATGGTTGTTTCTTAATTGATTCAGGAAATTCCCCAGAGCACAAAGGGAACATCTGTTTCTAAAATGCACTCTCCCACACTGGATACCACAATGACCTTGCCTTAGCCTACTGGCACCTCCAACAAATGCAATTAGGACTTTCACAGAGGAAAAACAAGTAATCTTCGACGAGCTCTGAGATGGAGAAATGTGCCTTTACTATGTCCTCTTGGGCTCACACTGGATGCCTGGACTTAACTTCGTAGAATGTCCTACAACAAACCTAAAAGCATTCTCAGAATGAGTCAAAGTTTAACAGTTGCTTGCAACTATTGTTTCTTTCATAAGAAAATTAACCAAGCTTGTTTAGTTAATAGTTTTGGGTTGTGTGTATGTGCCTCTGTGTGTGTGTGTGTGTGTGTGTGTGTGTGTGTGTGTGTGTGTGTGTGTGTGTGCCTGTGTGTGTTTGTTTTTGCTTGTTGGTCTTTAAAGAGGGAGAGGAGAAGAGCATGGAATTGGGTGACGAGAGTCATGAGAAAGATATGGTAGAAGTCAGGGGAAGGAAAAAGTGTGATCAGAATATATTGTATGAGACTTTTTTTTCAATAAGAAAGTCAAAAAAATGAAAGAGTTGAAATAGCCTTGTGCTAATAAAAACTAAATTATCCTGGGCTCTCAATGTGCTGCCATTGCTCAGAAGGTTGCCTGCACACTTCAATAGCATCTCCTAGGTGAACCCACTCATTTTCACAAGGCACTGCAAGAGTATTGTGATGATGTTTTTGAGAGCCCAGGGTTTCTATAGAGAGTGCCAGAGGAAGTGTAAACTCTAACACCAGGTTTATGTTCAAGATTGCATGTTGCACATTCTCAAGTCTAAGAACGAGCCTTTCTAAATGTTCCTTGACCACCTCTGGAACACCTTTCAGCCCAGGAATTTGATAGATTTGCTAATGTGTTAAAATGTTATTCCAAGAAAGAAACTATTTTCCCCCTAAGCCTTTGGGTTTCTCATTTTTCAACTTTATTATTCTCAATATTTTGTTTTCAGTTTCTTAACATTTTCTGTGGTAAGACACAACATTTTTGTCCTTGAGATGTGAGTGCAAGTTACTATATTTCCCATCTTGGCCATCTCATGAGACAGGCAGTGAAATGCCAAGAATAATGTAAACTGTACAGGAAAATACCATGACGTACTACACCCAGAAATATCTCAGCTTAATAGGTGTTGTGCCATTAACGGTGAATTTTATGGAGCTAAGGAAATGTAAATCTGTCATGTAGACAAAGATTTACTATAATGCCCCCTTCCTTGCATGATTTCCATCACAGTTAGGATCGCCAGGCGACTTAGGTGTTTTCTGGACTCTCTTAAGTTATGAAGGCCTCCTCATATTAATCCAAGGTTGGTCTCTTGACCTTCTTGGAGTTGAGGCCGACTATATAGCTTGCCATTCTTCCCTTCCATTATTGTTGATGTGATTTCTGTTGGTGCAATGGGCTTTTGGTTAAATGAAATTGATTTACAACTCATCAGAACAATTTAATTTAATAACAATTTTCTATAAACAATGAACTTTTATCATAGCTGTGGTGTTAATATACATTCTTTATAATCAGATCTCAATAAAAATTTCATTTTAAAAGGATACACACTGTATATTAGCAAGAGAAATCATTTGCTTTTGTACTTTCATACATCAATTTCACAGTTGTAACAGAAAACTGAATGGTAATTTTGTTGGATATTAATATGAACACTGAAAGCAGCCCTTGTTAAACAATAAGCTAGTCACAGAGCTTGGGAACAGTGCTGTGTTTGAAGACTGTCACTTGCAAACAAGAGACTAGCTTTATTTTTTTCAGAAGCAAAATTTGTCTTGGTGAAAAATTCTTAGAACCTTTGGAAGCTCTTATTTACAAATTTGAAAATTTAGCTAAGTATAACAAAAACAGTTCATTTTAAAGTCATAATTTACTCCTTCTATATATTTAGATATTAGAAAATATATGAGAAGTCCAACACATGGCTCAGTGAGTTAGGTGCCTGATGCCAAGTCTGATATCCTGAGTTCAATCCTCAGAACCCACTTGATGGAAGGAGAGAGTGGATGCCAACAAGTTGCCCTCTGACCTCCACATTTGTACCCCTCCCCACACAATTTATACATAAACCCTAATAAATAAATATATATACATTGACAATGTGTTTTTGTAAAATGTGTAAAAAATCATATAAGACATGATTATGATTTATAGTTATATAAGATATGTCAAAGACATACAATAAAATACTTTAAATGAGACTTTGAGGCCATTGTCAATATGAGAATCCTAACTTTGTGATGTTACAAAGACTACTGCTCAGAATATCATTATAAGTGTAACATAGCACTAGGTAGACATCTCCCACCTCCATGGCTGTGTTTTAGAATATATCTGACAAAGGACTGACTAAAAAGTATATTCACAGCCACTCTTCCTGGGACTCAATGATGACAGATCACAGGCCTACCAAGGTCTTGGGTCTATTTCTGGTTGTCTGAGATACTCCCAAGATGAAAGTCCTTACTGACTCTTTCACAGCAAACATAGAGAAACCATGGAGAGTTAGCTATGAGAAAAGAAGCAAAAGGACTTGGCAGAGACAAACTCCTTCAGCTTCATTTCCCTGGTAGAAAGCAAGTGAGCCTTCCCTTGTATAATCCCTGGTTTCTTGGTCAGTAGTAAGTAAAATTCCCCAGCTGGGAATACCCTTGAATCCCAAAGTGGATGATGTTGAAACCCCATAGAGGATGAGTGCTACTTTCAGCAAAGAGGGAGATAGGGGAAAGTACAGAAAAGATGTGGGAAGATCTCCAACCCAAATCTCTAACCAGCTACATCATTCTTATTTTCAAGAAGGATGGCTCAATGGTAAGGAGTATTTGGTGTTCTTCCAGAGGACCCAAGTTCTGGTCTGAGCACCCATGCTTAATGGCTCTTTATTACCTCTCACTTCAGTTTCAGGAGACCAGACACTCATTTCTAGCCTCCACAGAACCTGCATTCAAGGGTACAAACCTTCACACAGACACATACAAGCTTTATTTAAAAGAATAAAGCCAACGGTAAAATAGGGATTGTGATGGTATGACCCAGTCAGGCTCCAAATGTCTTGAGAACAAGAGTAGCTAAAGACCTAAGTATCAGCCCAAGTTTAAAAGCTCCAGATCTCAGAACACCAATGATGGGAGATATCATTCTATAAATGTTTCTCTTATTGGTTAATGAATAAAGCACTGTTGGCCAATAGGGAAGCAAGATAGGCAGGACTAGGGGACAAGGAGGATTCTGGGAGATATAGGAGAGAGGAGCTGCAATGTGATCTCAGGAGAAGAATCTGGCATTCACTGTAACCAAGACTTAGGCATCCCCAAATGATCCATATACCCAAATGATCCACATCCATGCAACAAAGACATGTGCTCAACTATGTTCATAGCAGCATTATTTGTAATAGTAAGAACCTGGAAGCAACCTAGATGCCCCTCAACTGAAGAATGGATAAAGAAGATGTAGCACATCTACACAACGGAATACTACTTTGCGAAAAAAAAATTATGGAATCTTGAAATTCGCAGGCCAGTGGATGGCACTTGAAGAAACCATCCTGAATGAGGTAACCCAGTCACAAAAAGAGGAACATGGTATGTACTCGCTCATATATGGATTTTAGACCTAGAGCAAAGGATCGCCAGCCTATAATTCACAACACTAGAGGAACTAGAATACAAGGTATATTCTAAGAGATTCATAAAAGGTCCCTCACAGAGGGGGAAGGGACAAGTCCCCCAGCGCACATGGGAAGGAGGGGGCAGTGAATGGAGAGGGAACTAGGAGAAAGAGAAGGGAAGGAGAGGAAAGCACGTGGGACTAGGAAGATTGAGTCAGGGTATAAATAGAAGACAGGAAAGAAAGAGAGAGAATGAGGGAGAGGGAGATAGAGAGAGAACATAAGAGGGAGCCATTATTGGTTTCAAGAGAAAAGTGAACCAAAAGAAATGTCTAGAGACCTACAAGACTGACTCCAACTAACAATTTAAGCAACAGTGGAAAGGCTACCATAAATGCCCTTCCCTGATAAGGAGATCAACAACTAACTTATCCACCATCATGGAGCCCTCATCTAGTACCTGTTGGAAACAAAAGCAAATACCACAATTAAACACTGAGTTGAACTAGAGAATTCAGATGCGGAGAGAGAGGACAAGACCAGGTTGCAGAAATACATAGAGACAGCATACTGGAACAAGGAGGAACTAACAGGCCTCCAGACTGATACCTGGGATTCCAGCATGGGACTGACTCAGACCCCCTGAACGTGGGTCTCAGCTAGAAGGACTGAGCAGTCTAAGGGACCTCAGACAGTGGAACCAGGATGTATTCCTGGTACACAAAAGGACCTTGCAGACATATCCCCCATGGAGGGATACTTCCTTAACCTAGAGACAGCAGAGAAGTCCTAGTCCCTACTTCAAATGACTTGACAGATTTACATGACCCCATCCGGATGGCATAGCCCTACATGTGGAGTGGGGGCAGGGATTCGAGGAGAGGGTGGTCAGGGTGCATGTGAGGGAGGAGAGAGGGTAAAAGGGAGGGAGGGAGAGGGAACTGGGATCGATATGTAAAATTTAAAAAATAAATAAATTTTAAAAAATTAAAAAGGAGGAATTGTGGAAGCCCACAGAATTGACTTCATTCCATCTTGACATAAGTTCAGAAAGTTTGAGCCTATTATAGCTCAACAGACTATTTGGCCTAAGTTGCGGCTATTGTGTGTCTTACCTTGAAAAAAAAATTATATCTGAAAAATTTGAGAAAATATACCATAAAGGAATCTGATTCATAAACTAAATAACCCATATTGTCAGTTCATCAACTATGAAATCCCTCTTTAAGTCTTCTACTAAGACATTTTGAAATATTTCTCTAAGCAATGACATTAAAAGACTTTACAGTAGTAAATTTTAAGCTATACTCAATATAGAAAACATCTGTATACTATGTAGTTCTAAATAGTGTCATGTAACTTCTTGGTTAAATTAAAAACACTTCTCTTTGGATTTGTGGCATTAATATAAAAATCTTAACTCATTTATATATAATTGTAACAACCCAGTGTTGAAACCAATACTCAGAAGACATTAACAGAGGGAAAATGAATAGATGAACCTCACTGCATGAACTTTTCCTTCATCATTGTTCTTTCATAGCATACTTTATCTACCACATAAAATAGCATCATATCATTAACAAGGAAGCCAACATATATTTTGCTTATTGTCAATAAGAGTAACTCTAGTTATGAGTAGAAAATGTCTAAATCATAAAACATAACCCACACACTTGTCCCCAAGTCTTGTCTCCAAGATTCTATTTTCACATGAAAGATAAGCTACAGTCATATTACAATGCTCAGAAATCACAATTGTTGCACTGACATTTAACCTTGATTTTGATTTTATTCTAAACCTCTCTGACTTGTGTTTTATTTTTATAACACAAGATGTCCTCAATGTATGATTCCAAATAGCCTCAATATTGTCTTCAGAGGATCTATATTTCATCTGTAATACCATGCAACTATGTATGTATGGCATGTCGAAGTTGTTTTAATAGTAGCAGAATTTAAAAAGAGCTAACAAATCATATCTGCCCTCCATTTTTATTCAGAAACTACTGAGAAATAAATGATGGACCCAGGAAGACTGGCACTCCCAAATTATGGCAATTAAAACATACCTGTGAATGTGGAAATGGGAGCCACATGAAATGAGAGGTCAGTCTTTGAGAGTAAACAAAGTGAAATTCAACCTCATGTAATGGCTGTGTGCATGGGAAAGCTCTATGTAGTGGTAAAGAGAAAAAAAGCAGCAAATTAGAGATATTTTCCAGTAGAACACTGACAGTGATGACGATGATAACGATGGTGTATGATGATGGTGAGAAAGAGAATAACAGCAACACTACTAAAAATAAAATCTCACCAGAATTTACCGTCATCACTCACTACTGGTAAAACCTGAAACAAGTATATTAAAATCGCCTCAGATTTATTATATGGCCAGGAACCCAGCAGGAGAGGTGAACACAAACCCTCATTGGAAATATATCCTCCATTTAGGCCTCATATCACTGTGTATGTAGCATAATTCTCAGTAAAAACCGTACTGGATACATAGGTGTAGAGGCGATCTCCTACTAGGAAAGGTCAAGAGAAACTGTTTATAAACAGCCTTGGGTTCCTCCAGTGACTTCCAAAGTTGTAAACATAAAAAAAGGTATACGAAACATTTAATCCTTAAAGACAATCCCTATTTTGCTTTCTTAGCTCCCTTCTGCTTGACTCTTGACAAATAAGTTCATCACCAAGCTTAGTCCAGAATTCAACCAGCACACTGTATTCTACTTGGGTGCAAATTCCATACCCCAATGTGCTGTGGATGCTTTTCAGAAAGTACCTCCAGGCAGAAACAGAGAAAAAAAATATCGCACACCTCATCTTGCTTAGTTTCTTCTTCTTCTTTTGGATGACAGTACCACGTTGCCATCTGTTCAATGTCTAAAACACCTGCTTCACATATTGTCTAGCTTCCTAGTTGCTTATGCTGGGAGACTAGTGTGGGACATGTAGTCAAACCCAGCCAGAAGTACAAGTTAGCAGGTTGCATTTATTATAATGGTCGGTCTCCATATTATTATAGCCTGCCCTAGTTTTGGGATATTTGTAGAATTCCTCAAAATTCCTGGACACTGGACACTGACAGTGATTATGCTGTTACATAGGCTATGAGCATTTATTACCTTCACTCCAAAAATATTCTTTTGGTTTCCTGGATACTTTATTTTTAGTTCATTTTACACCTAATTTCATTCTGTATAATTCTCTTCACTCAAACACATTTAAGTCTGGGTAATCTCCTCCTTTTATATTTCCTTGTAGTGTTTTAAGAAAGTGAAAGGTGAAAAGCAGAGGCTACAGCATGTGTGCCAAACGTAGCTCCAGCTTCAAGTTCGTTGATTCAACAGACTGCTTACTTGGTCTGGAAGTCTGTGATCATCAAGAGTTTTAGAAGAGGACTTCTGGTCTGGAGTGTCTAATCCAGTCAGTAACATGCTTGCCTTGCAAGCATGAGGACTTGCATTAAAACATAAAACATAAAAACAAATACAAAAATGCCGAGCATGGAGAGCCATACTTGTAATCCCAGCACTCAGGAGACAGAGACATGTGACTCTGTGGGCCTTGTGAGCTAGCCAGCCTGACTTGCCTCATGAGTCCCAGCCACTGAGAGAACATGTCTCAAGGAGATGGGTGACAGACAGAGAACAGGGGAGGGGGAAGGGAAGGAGGGGGATGGGTTGTAGGCAGGGACGTTCTAAAGGGAACATAGTAATTAGTGATTAGGCACATGTGGTGCTCTTAGTGGCAGCAGCTGAGAGCTTATCCTGTCAGAACCCCAAAGGCAGACCAGTATAAATGCCTAAATACTAACATTGATAACAACGTAATTCCCAATACCCCATCCCAGTCCAAGAAAACCAGAATCTCTAGAGAAAGCCTTGAAGGTAACAGTTTAAGAAGTACCCTAGGTGATTCTTTTTCTTGTGGAAATTTAGGGAAGTGTAATGTGCCATAAGCCAATAAATGTGCACTGTTACCACTGGAAGAATTGAACTGCAAGAATACTGTCTGAGTCAGTACATCAAAACTAGAATTGCATTTTGTGAACGTTTTTCCAAGACGAAACCAAGCTCTATGCTACCCTTGGGAGGAAATTCCAGAAGAGATAAATTAGGAAAAATGGCCACATTCCTTGTCCCATATGAACCCTCCCCTGATACAGTTAGAAAAGAAAAGAAAAGAAAAGAAAACAGCCACAACAGAAATACTACTCTAAATTTTTTTTTCATTAAAATGAGCATGTATCTTAAATAAAAGTCTACCTAGCAATTATAACTTACTGGTTATGTGAGAATTACAATTAATTGTTATATAGATAACATCTGTGAGGTTAAATGGCTACTTTGCAAAAAAAATTGCAAAATCCAAATTAAAACTATAAGAAATTTAATTTGTCAAAATTGGCATAAAACTTGCGCAGTGTCTTCTTGAAATTAATGAGACAGAACTCTAGATGGTGGTGACATTATGGGATAACTTTATGTATCCCTAATGCAATAAACGTGCTTTTATCAATTATAAACACAGCTTTCAGTATTTAGCTTGTAAGAGTTATCTCACTAAGTGACTAGAAATACATTCATTAGGTTACATGATTTAATTTATTTTAATAAAATTTATTCTGCTTGATAGAAGCTTAAAATAACCGAACTCATTTCACTAGACTGAATTCATTCAGAGAATATTGCTCTTAGGTTTTGCTGGAAACTTTAATCTTCTTTGAGATTTGTAGCCAGACTTACAGAGCATGATACCTGAGGGGCATTGAATATTTTTTTTCTTGAATTATTTAGTGACTATGACTATGTCAATCTGCATGTATTTTCAAAACCCAAAAATGGTCAGTTTTAATGGCTAAATATTAAAGTGTGTTGGATACATCACAATAATTTATCAAAAATATTTTGTGAAAATCTAAAGCCTGGCTGAATTACAAAATGTTTTCAAACAAGTGATTACCATTTCAATTCTGTTCCACTTTTGAGCAAAGGGCTCTTAAATTATTGTGATGCATGCCCCTGCTCATCCTACACCATGCCAACAAGCAGCTTTCTTGTTTTCCCAATACTACCCACTCTCCTATCCAAAGTGTCCTCATCTGTGTCCTATTCCCCATTGTTTCTCCAGGGAAGCAGTGAGTCTCACGAATTACTAAACTGTACCAAAATCGAGTATTTCCTATATTAGTTTTCCTAAGAATCTCATCCAAATTCGAAGTCTGTCTCCTCAGTGGTGGGGTAGATCTACGGTTGTTGTATTCTAGCATGTTTAAAAAGGTTGGTATGATCTAATTGATCTAGCATTCAAGTTCTACTTGGAGTAAAAGGATGGAAAGCTAGCATTTTTCAAGTTATCATAGTGGCCTCTCCAATTCAGTCCAATCCAACTTAGTGTTCCGAGACTGAAGTTTTGGAATGTAATTCCTCATATAATAGGATTAATACTCTGATTAGGTTAAGCCCAGGAATATGCATTTTAATAATCTCCCGGGTGGTTCCTTAGTCTATTTGGCTAAAGTATAGTCCTGTTTTCAACCATGCACGGATATAGGTCTTAAATGTTCCCTTCTGTATGGCCTTATCCAAAAGAGCAAACTGAACAATACAGAAAACAAATTAAAGGTCATGGTCCATAAGAAAGAGAAACATTACAAACAAAACAGCTCTGTTATAACTCTGATGCAGATCATTTTAAAAAGTAAATAAGCACTCCGTGTGAATCAGATGCTTTTTGTTTATATAGTCATGGGGAGAGTGACAGAGCACATCAGTTACATATCTGTCTTACTTGACTGTCTCCAGCTTGCCGATTTTCCCGTTTCGACACTGCTTCCATGTGCTGTTACTTGGCACCACGTGGCAGATGTTAAGTCATCTCTGGTAATTACATGCTTCAGTAGAAACTTCGCTACTGCATGCTCCGGAAAGAGTGGAAGCTGTCGTGAGAACATAAAAATAGAGCCTAATGCATGCGACTTTTTAAGAGCATGTGGCTTTCAACAGAAACATTTCAAAGAGACCAACGTGTTCCAAGCTGAGCAGCTTTCTCCTACAAATGGAAAGATTAAATATACCCAGGTTAGAGTTTTATGTAAAGGTCTTCTGACAAAAGCAAGAAATGGGATGTCTTTCTGGAATAACAGCTGGTGAGAACACCCCACGAGCACGTCAGGTAGACATCCTGCCGCATCTGCCCTGTGCTCTACATCCACACCACCACGCTGGACTTCCTCTATTTGTGTGGCTCAGAGTTTGCTGCTTTGTAGACAGGCACATTCAGTGGATTCAGACCCTTGGGGAGGAAGAGGCACTTACAGACAGACTTTGTGCTCTTCAGATGAACTCGGATGGAAAGCACAGTGTGTTTTCCTGCTCAGAGCAGGATCTGCAAGTTAAGTCATAACTTTAAAAATCCTGTAAAGAGGTGTATACTTTACAACTTCAACTTCTTCAGAACTAAGTCAAGAGTCAAGGTTAATTTAACTTATTCTGTATCACTCTCTGTAATCCCGGGAAAAATGAAAGAAAATTCTTAACATCAGGGAAGAAAAACAGTCATTGGCTTTTGTTTGGTTGGTTTTGGTGTTTGGAGACAGGGTTTCTCTGTGTAGCTCTAGAAGCTGTTCTGGAACTCACTCTGTAGACCAGGCTAGACTTGAACTTACAGAGATCTGCCTGTCTCTGCCTCCTATGTGCTGGGATTAAAGGTGTGCACCACCACCACCCAGCCAAAAAACAGTCATTGTCATGTCTCCAAAAATACTGAAGAAGAAAAAGCAGAGGGCACAACACTTAAAAATATATATATATATAGTGGAAATCTGGGAAATTAAAATCTGGAGCAGCAAAATCATCTTTAATGTGTTTGGTCTTCATTAAACAGTGTTCAGCTCTAGTTCATTCCGAAAACAGGAAAATGTCTCAGCAGGTGGAAGTGCTTGGCTCTAAGTCTCACAATCTAAGTTCAAAACCCAGAGTTCACAAGGTGGAAAGAGAGAAGCAACTCCAACTTGTTGTCATCTGACCTCACATGTGTGCCCTAGCACATGTACACTTACACACACACACACTCACGCACGCAGGCAAACACACACGCGCATGCACACACGCACGCATGCACACACGCGCACAGGCACGCAAACACACACACACCAAATAATATTTTTAAAATCCATGTTGGAACTGAATGGTTCCTTAGAAAAAAATGTCTGAACGGAATTTGGCTATATAATGTTACTTTTAGGAAGTGCTAAATGCACAGAGATCTCTGTGGGGCGGTTGTTGTTGTTTCGTTGTTATGATTATTGTTCTGTGGGGGTGTTTTAGTTTTGGATATTTTTATATATTCAAACCACAGGCACCTTTATTTGTCCCTAAATAATTTATGTTATCTTTCACACCCAATACATCTCATGCTGTGGAGAAAACTCCACGAATTTACCACCAAAAACAAAGTCAATGTGGTAAAATTAAATATGATTATTTATAACCATGATACCTTACACTTGAAGAGCTTTTTCCTTTTGTTCATCAATTTGCTCTTTTTTTTTTTTTTTTTTTTTTAATTCTTCTCCCATACATTACATCCTGACCATAGTTTTCTTTAGGGATATTTGTACATTGTGTGAAAATGTATTACTGTGATTGGTGTAATAAAAAGGTAAATGGCCAATAGCTATGCAGGAGGTACAATTAGGACTTCTGTGCAGAGAGAAAACTCTGAAGAAAACAAAACAAAACAAAAAAGGCTAGGTCGGCAGCCAGATACAGAGGAAGCAGGATGGGCAGTATGTAGATGAGATAACGGACCATGTTACCAGGTGTAGATTTAAAAATATGGGTTAATTTGGGTTATAAGAACCAGCTAGGGACAAGCCTAAGCTAAGTCCAAGCATTCATAATTAATAGTAAGTCTCCATGTTATTATTTGTGAATTGGAGACTCTGATGAGAACGTACTGTTTCCACTCCTTCCTCTCCTCCCAGTCTCCCTCATTTCTCCCCTCCACAAGCTCTACTCCTCCTCTGTTTCCCTTCAGAAAAGAGAAGGCATCCCAGGGATTTCAGTTGAGCATGGCAAAACAAGACACAATAAGACTAGGCACAAACCCTCACATCAAGACTGGAAGAGGTAACCCAGCAAAACAAAAAAGGGTCCCAAGAGCAGGCAAAGAGTCAGCATCCCCCATTCCCACTGTTGGAAGTCCCACAAGAACACCAACTACACAACCAGACATGTACTCAGAAGATCTAGCTCAGAACCATACAGGGTCCATATTTGTCACTTCAGTCTCTGTGAGCCTCTATGAATTCTGCTTAGTTAATTCTGTGAACAGTGTTCTCCTGGTGTCCTCAACTCCCTGGCTGATCTGCGTTGTTTTATAGGAAATGCTAAAAGTTTTATTACATGAAATGTGTTATCATTGAAGAAAATCTTAGCATGAGTAAAACTATACATTTTACAATATTAGGACATCTTATGGACACAGTGATAATGGATTTTTCTAAAATATGTATGGATCATCAAGCATTGTGCTGAAACTGATGGTCTGGAAGGAAGTGAGCACACCCTGATAGATGTTGTCATGCAAAACATAGAAAACCTACTCATCTCCAACTCAGACTAAGGTCACAGATCACAGTGCTCTAATGAGTAAAAGAAAACCTGAGACAGGCTTAATGGGTCAAAAAGCAGAATCTTCAAGCTAATAGTCAGAAATAAGTAGCCCTCCTTTTAAAAAAAATAGAAAGATGAGCTGGAGAGATGGCTCAGCAATTATGAGCATTTGTTGCTCTTCCAGAAGACCCAGGTTCAATTCCCAGCACCTACGTGGCAGCTCACAACTGTTTAACTTTACTTCTAGAGGATTTGACACCATCACAAAGACATACATGCACGAAAACACCAATGCACATAAAATTTAAAAATAGAAAGAAAGAAAGGAGGATGGAAGGAAGGAAAGAATGAGAGAGAAAAGAAGTGCTTTACAGGCATAACAGATGGTGGTAGAAGATATATAATACAGGGCTTGTTTAGTTTTAAGTAGAGTGCTAAAAGAGCCATGGCTGGAGTAAAGGATGGAGTTGTAAAAGTAAAGAGAGACAGGCATTGGGGCAATTTTTGGAGATGATGTGCCCTGCTGGCATTGAGATAATAAAAAAACAATTCATTAAATTTTCAAGCAGGAATGTGCTATAATCAAATACATGTATTCTAAAATTATTTCAGTTACAATGCATGGAAAGAAATAGTCTAAATTAATGCCAGAAATAACTTTAGCAAACATTTGTGGGAAAATAGTGGAAATATTGAGAAATATTACTGGCTTCAGATGAATAAAAAAACCATTAAACGTGAACAGAAATACTAAGACTGAGCAGAATTTAGTACGTGATTAACTAGTAGTGATAAGACAAAGGCAAATCTAACAGGAGATTAATGCCAGATACCTCGATGGCTAATTTTGGTTACCTTGACTGCATCTGGAATCCCAGCAGCTGAACATACCTATGAGGGATTTTATCACTATAAGACTCACTCTAAATCTGGGTCAAACCTTCTGGGAGAAGCCCACATACAATGACTTGGGAAAAGAAAGCTTTTTTTTTTTTTTTTCATGTACTTGCCCTCACTCTCTTTCACTGGCAAGTTTATATATCCTACTGGTAAGGCATTCTTTAGTAGTATTAGAACCAACTTCTTCCTATACCAAAGTGAACTGAAGATCAGCAGCTCTCTGGAAATACTGTGGGTCTCCAGCACCATATTGTGACTGCTGGGACATCCTGTCTTGTGAATTGAGTAAGTCCCAGATCCTTGCACTTTTAGTCAGGAGACAGCCTGTATGTGCTTTATATACAGAATTTATTATTTATATTTACTTCATTTGTATATATATTCTATCAGTTTTCATCCTTCTGAGAACTCTAGGTAATACAGATATCAAGTTCCTTAGACTGCCAAAATAGGTAGATTATGGTGATAACCACCAAAATGGGGGCTGTACGGAAAAAACTCAACACAGCAAGATATTAGTTGATCTTCGTGTATGAGAGAAAAGGATAGCTGGCCATTCTTTTTCTATCTTAAGATAGAAAACATTCTTAAGTTACTGAACATGTGTATTAAAAAGAGAGAGAAAAAAATACTTGGATTTAGATTGATTATTATCATATGAACATGACCAATAAAATGAAGAAGGCAGATATTATTATACAGGAAGAATAATTATACAAAAAAGAAAGAAGAAAGTGAGTGATGATACCTAGTATAACTAACATTCAGTACAAACTAGGGAAATGTGTTCAAAGTAAAATAAATTGTTTGAAAGAGAAATTTCTGACACTACCAACTGGCCAAGAGCAGTATCAACATAGTATCTATTATGTTTAGTAGCAAAAATATCATGGACAAGCATATCAAGAAAGTCCTTGTGTGTTAGTAGGGGCAGGCCAGTTTTCAATAAATGAGAAATGATGAATTCAAGAGATACTTACAGTCAAGAATTCTTCTTAATGTAGCTGAGGAGATACTTGAAGAAGGACATGACAAAGACATAGGCTTTTGTTAAGCAAGGCTTGGTCCTTTGAGGAATGACTACGATATAGGTTGAAGACACAGTATATCAAGATATCCCCCAAAAGAGATAGTCAACTTAAAGGAATTTTGTGTGTTTTTTTCAATTCAAGAAAAAGAAAAAAAAAAAGGATTTTTTTAAGTTACATGCATCAGTTTTCTACTGCAAACTTGGAGGTATTAACCAGTCTTTATGGGTTCATATGCTAACTAACTGGGTTCTTTTGAGGGGGCCTTAACAGTGAACTCAATGTACTTGGTACTACTGAGTTCATGCTTCAGTCGGGGTCTTTTTTCAAGAAAGCTTGTTGTTGGCAGAATTTAGCATCTTATAGCTGTAGAACAGAGGTTTTCTGGCTATCATCCATGTATTATTGTCACTTCTAGAAGCCATCTGCTGCCTGACAGCTCCCCCTGTCCGCATCATGGCAGTTTGAAAATCTCTGCTGCTTCAAATGTCTAATACTAGAGAGGTGCTCTCTTAATGGCACTCAAGATTTGATCGGGTCCTCACAGAGTAACACTCCTTGTAACTAACTTGGAGTCACCAGATTTGAAACCTTACTCAGTAAGTGCAGTCTTTCACTGGTGTCATATAATGCAACCTAAACCCAGAAGAGGCATCCACTCTATTTACATTGCTGAGAAGTGGATTGTGAAGATGGTATGTTCTAGAAGATGGAGGGCTTTGAAAGCCCCCACGGATTTCTTTCATTTATTCACGTAATAAATTTTGGTCCCACTCTTCTCCCTCCCCCGGCTCTTCCCTGATCCTCCTCCCCCCTTCTTTACCCACCCATCTTTACTCTTTCGGTCTCAGATAAATAATAGGAAAATCGCCATTATTAAATTCTGTAGCTCAACCCTGCCCCCACCTTTATTTCTCCAATTCTGCTCCCAGGACTGGGGATCAGGGCCAGGGTCATGAGTATATTAGGGAGGTATTCTACACTGAACTACTTCCTACCTACCTACCTACCTACCTACCTACCTACCTACACACACACACACACACACACACACACACACACACACACACACACCTTCCTTCTTGAAGAAAAAGTACTTGGGAACTTTTAAGTGCATATCAACTGCTGCCCCTTTACTGGACAGCAATATGAGGTAGCACTTTCTCCCTTATTTTCCACCAGAAAATGAACCAAAGAATTACTGGATTTTACTTTCTCAGCACTTATCAATATCATAGTGAAACAAGTAGCCCAGTGCCCTTTTGATTTAAGATCTCCTTTTGAAACCAGTGGAGACTAAGCAAGTGAGAGTTAGTAAATTAGGTTAGAGCCAGCAAGCTGTTCGTAGAGTATGAGTCCACTTCCTGTCGGCACACAAAAGGAAATTGTTTCCAAAACACTGGTGGCTGCAGTGAGGGGATTGTTTAGTGGTGAAAAGTTTAGCATGTGCAAGGCCATGGGTTCTATCACCAGAGCTACAAGATAAAAAGAACAAATCATGGAATCTTCCAACACAGTACACATTTCAACTATAATAAATTGAAGTGTCAAAATGGAAAAGCCTTTCAGTGAATGTGTACATGTGCTATGTACTAAAAATGGTAATACCTACCAAAAAGCAAAAAACAAAATTTATGTGTACAATGCAGTATCAACTTTAGCAAGGTGATCCAGAGACTGTCTACACAGGGGAACACAGTGCCAAAATCTATTTCCTCTGGCTTGAGAAGCTGCCCAGGACAAAGAATGAATAAAGAGAGGAATAGCAAGGACCCCAGTTACTACCTTCAATGCAACTGCATCTGCACACATTGCCCATCTGTGGGAAAGGAGTACCAGTGACAGGTCTAATGTAATATCTGCATGTGTCACCCATCTACAGGGAAGAATTCTGTACATGTGACATCAATTTGCTAAAATAGCTTTAGACACTTCTATTTGACCTGCAACCATGTTTTTTGATAGATACAACAAAATATAAATTGAATATTCCTATTACCCCATATGTAATCATATAGTCTTTAAAATGGCTTGTCTTCATATTTCTTCCTAACAGATTTAAAATAAAAATCTTATTCATAAAATGATGTTTTGCCTCATAAATGTTGTGGATGATTACAATCATGGTTTTGATAATTTCTCATATTCTAGTTAATAAAAGAAGCCCAGTGACACAATACTCTAAATAAATAATGCATGCTAACTTCATTTCTCAGTTGCTTCCTCCAAGTTCGGCTTATACAAATTTGTACTCGTCTTCTTGAAGAAAAAAAATATGACTTGGGCAAGAAAAAAGCATACTATTTCAGTAACATACATATGAGTACAAGGAACCACTCTAGAGCTGTTGTATTATTATATATTGATCTAATTGCTGTTTCCTCTGGTGTTTTGCTGCTTCCCTGGTGAGAAGCCAATGTTTGGGATTTCTGCCTGCATGTCCGAAGCCAGAAACTCATTATGACAGCAGCCCAGCAAGGCAGGCCGGTCTCGGAATGAAACTGTGAAATTGTGATTCTTCCAGCCGAGTATGGGTAGGGACATGCACTTCGAGCTTCTAATAGATTGAACCACACAATCACAGCAAAGAATTAGAATCCAGAGGTTCAGAGTGTATGTGCATGAACTCATATGTGTTTATGTGGTGTGTGTGTCCGTGTATGTGTGTGTGTGTGTGTGTGTGTGTGTGTGTGTGTGTTATTCAAGAGGAAATGAGTCAGAAAATAAACCATTCAAATAAAATTTTCCTTGACTCTGTATGTCCAAATATTTGCATTGCACTAATATTTTGTGTGAATTTTAATTATCCACTTTATTTTTATTTTGAAAGAATGTATGAAGGGGCAAATACTGATGGAATTTGCTAGATTTTGCTAAATTTCATGATAGTTTATGTCTCTAACTATTCTCATTTCAGAGTTTGGAATCAAATGTTCAAACTTAAGGTATATGTTTTTATGATTAACTTTTCTGTAAACATTTGACAGAAAAATGTGATACCTTGTTGTTCCTATAGATGGAATATTGGAGTTAAAGAACAATTTCACTTCATTTCAAAAATCATAGAATCCCACCAATCCCTGAGCTTGCCCAAGGATCAGGCCACAAAAATTCCACAAATTCCAGGCCACACTGGAAAGCTCCACCATCCTTTCCCTGAGAAACCCTATATAAACCCTGCCTTCTGCTCAGTTGCTTGCTGCTCCTCACCCAAGCAGAGGCAGCCACCCTCCTGTGTCTTTTACAATATAACTCTTGTAGGAGGTTTGTCCTGCTACATGACTTTGTAGTGTTCCTTGATTTCCAGCTGTCAAGTTTAACTTTCCCTTCAAAACCGTAACACAACTGCCACCATGTCAGGCATTCCAAACATAACCCACATACACAAAACTAAGTTTAAACATTCTAAAAATTTGTCCTGATATTTTTGTAACTTGATCACCCAGTTCTTGAGCATGGACGTTTTAAATAGTAACATTATATACCAATGGCAAAGGTTCAACATGCCTACCAAGTGAAATAATTTAATGAGTTTATGGCTCTAATTGTTCACAGTGTGTGAAGGGACAGTCAGTGTGATATTCACACTTGTTGGTAATGGAATTTAATACTGAAAAACTTTTTAAAATGTCTGCAAAGATTCCTTCGACTGGAGATAGTACAAAGGAAAGT
Organism: Phodopus roborovskii; assembly: GCF_943737965.1. Lineage (NCBI taxonomy): Eukaryota > Metazoa > Chordata > Mammalia > Rodentia > Cricetidae > Phodopus > Phodopus roborovskii. The sequence continues at coordinate 5,361,717 of NW_026126470.1, forward strand.
GAAAACATCCTTAATTGTTCATTTTATTGTTTTTCTTGGTGATCACTAACTTAGCTACTTCTCCCCCAAGGTTTTCAGCAATTTTTAGGACAAAAAAACTATGTGACTGTCAATTCTGCACCAGAGCACAATGCTCTGTGTGTGGTCATAGCATGAGGATTGCGACGGGCTCAGTGGACAATTCTCCAGCCAGGTTTTCACTTCTGTCTAAAGCTTTAGTCACACTCATTTCTTAACAACATTAACTTTCCTTCCAACTAAGGCAGTCCTTGCTGTTGTAACTTCACTTAAAAAACAAAATATATCTCAGGCATCATGCCATGCAAAAGAACCCAGGTCAACTGCTGAAATACACCTACCCCCACATTTACTTTACGCCTCATCCAATTAATTATACTAATTTACGATGTTCTTCATCTACAAAGTTCAACTTTCTTTGTATTCATTACTATTTAGCATTTTTCTTTTTAATTTTAAACAAGATCACTTGAGTTCTAATGTTTTAATAACAATAGAGAAAAGTTTTATGTTTGCGATTGATGCAAGTATTTTTGCAAAGGCTACAAGTACATAAGAAATCAAAAATGTAACTATGAATTCAAACTGCCTCAACTATTTCAAATACTTCAATGTAAATAACACTCATGAAACATGTACCCCATGTGAATGTTTTAAATGTTTTATATGAGATATAGAACAAAATAAAACACAAATCTTGTCTTTGAATTTCTTACTTTCTGTTTCATAAACTATCACTCAGGGTAACATAGTTGAAGCATTCTGAATGACACAGACTTTTGAAAATGCAAAAACAAAATATAAAATTTATACACATAAGGTCTCAAGGAGCTTTGAGATGTGTTTTGAAAAGACAGGGAATAATGAGGGGGTAGGAGACAGTTACAAAAGGCAGTGAACAGCACCAAACTAAAAAACTAAAAAGACCTTCCCCTAGGAACAGTATACCATCTCATTTGATCTGGATACACATGTTGAGGAACATGTGTGCCAAGTGCACACATATCACATATACACACATGCACCCACAAATACACACACACACACACAGCAGAGAAATAAAGCATTGGAAGATTTAGAAGTGACAACAATAGCAGTAGAAGAAATGACCCAACTGCATGTTAGTAGAATAGACTCCATCACTAAGCTTTAAAAATCTTTAGAGTTTATCACATGACAAGTTGGAAAAGAGGCCATAAGTACAGATAATTCATATTGTGACTAAAGTTAATTTTGGTAATCAGAACCTCATTATTTTAACTGAAGCCCTTTGATAAGTTTATACCATATATTTTCTGAAGTAGCATTAAGTTTGCAGAGTCTTAATACTGAAAAACAAACACATGTTATGTGAAAAGAAGTAATGTAACATGTATCACTTATTCAAAATTACATCCATGTTCCAGAAAACCAGCTGTACAAACTGCAATATGCATTTTCCACGTGTAATACTAGAGGACCCATATTAATTGTTTTGTAACCTATAATAATATCAGGGAATTATTTTTCTTGTTTTACATGAACTGCAGTGCAAGATAATCCACATTTTGAGTAGCTACAAAAAGTATTAAATGTGAAACATGATTAGTGAGCACTGAAATGTCATGACTTAGCTAATATTAGTTTTTTTTTCTTTCTGATTTATATAAATTGATGATCCAGAGTAAGTTTCCACTAGAACCTCCTCACAGATTTTATTTTCAAGAAAAAGTTTTAGTTGAAAAGGTGACAAAAAAAATTTGATTTTGTTTTAAATTTTTATTTAATCGATTCTTTGAGAATTTCATACACTTGTACAATGGATTTTGATAATATCTTTATGGTACTGCCCCACCTCTAACCTCTCCAAAAACTCCCTCTCACCCCCTCCCAATTTCATATCATCTCTTCTTTCACCTTTAGAATTCTTTAAGCCCAATTAATACTTCCTATTTGTTTATGGTGTAGGGCTATCACCTGGAGTTTTGGTAACCAACCTATGAGAGGTCACACCTTTGGAGAAAACTATCTTTCCACCTTCCAGAAGCTATCACTTCCAATAGTTCTCAACTAGGGTTGGGGCCTTATGAAACCCTCCTTCGTACATGCTGAAATGTTGACAGGCTTCATCTTTTATAGGGCAACCGTGGGTCTATGGTTTCATAAGTACCATGCCCCTCTCATGCCTATAACACACCATTTCTCAATGGCCATCCCCAATTCACACTCTTATGATATTTCTACACCCTCTCGCCTTGACGCTTGATGAGCTTTAATAGAGGAGAGGTGGTAGAGATATTCTGTTTGGCGCTGAGCAACCCACAGTCACTTCCTCTACACATATTAACTACTTGTCTCTTATGAACCATCATTTCCTACATGTGAAACTTCTCCAATAAAGAATAAAAAGTGTATTAATCTATGGATATAAGTACAAGTATTTAGAAAGCAATTTGAAAACATGTCCACTTAGTAAAATTATGGTAGTATGTTCTTTCCTGAGGTGTAAGATTTCCTCATCCATGGGTTGTTGGTCAGGTTTACAACCCCAATTCTTCATTTCCTTCTTTGAAAAGGGTTTTAATTCCACAATAAAGTGAGTGATTACCCCCAAGAACATCTATGCCATTATTATATCAATGGAAATATATCACAAGGCTAAGACTTATTATTACAGTTCACAAAGCTCATGGCTAATTAAGACTAATAATGACTTTTCTCCTCCAGTAGGCTACATAGCACCTTCCAGCACCATGAAAGGTAGCCAGTAAGTAAGAAGATTCCATATCCATATAAGTTTGATTTTTTTTCATGTCCTGTGAGAAAAATGTGTGGAGTCATCAAAAAATAGAATGTTAACATCAACTTTTTTGTGTGTGTGGGCAACAAAAAGCAGTGGTGATATCCAACTATCCTTACTCCTGAACATATGTCCAAAGTATTCTATATCACAGTATAGATTTATTTGCTCATTCATATTCATGGTGGATCCACTTACAACAACTAAGAAATAGAAACAGCTTAGATGTTAACCATCTAATGAATGGAAAATGGATAATTACAGCGGAATTTTACCCATCTGTAAAGAAAGAAATGTACTCATAAAATCTTCAAGTAAACTAATAGAACCAGAAAATACACTAAGTGAGGTAACCTAGACCCAGAAAAAAGAAATTAAGGTATTCTCTTTGTCATTTATGAATCTTAGCATCAAATATTTAGATCTGTGGGCTTAACCTGGAATATTTTATAGAAACCAATAAATCAGAAAGAAACTCTTGGTTGAAGGAGAGAAATAATTTAAGCAGGGAATAGTAGACACAGGTGTTATGAAGGGGGAAATGGGAATAATTTGAGGAAGAGAGTTTCATTGCAGTTAGACCACATGAAAGGATAGCTCCTAGAAGCCATAGGTTATCAAAGAAAAAAAAACCCAGTATATGGAATACTTCCCTTCAAGTCATTGGTCAGAGGAGTTGCAGAAATTCCCAATTATATTTTTTTTTAGTGGAAGGAAAGTTTCTTTCCCCTTGAAGTAATGAAGAATACAGTCCATAGGCAAAGCATGGAAGAATGGTTAGGCACCAGCTGATATTTCATCCACAGAAATGAAGAATTGAGCAGGCAGGGTATGAAGCATGAATACAAAACTTCAAGGCCCAACCTCTGTGACCCACTCCCTCTGAAGAGGCCTCACCTCCTAAGAGTCTCCAACCTTTGTAAATAGTGCCACCCACTGGAGACCTAAAACTCAAACACACAGCCTATAAAAGATATTTCATATTCAAGCCACAACATGCCACACCTGTCCCCCAATAGGCATATATATGGGCAAATCATAATTCAAGATACAAATAGTTCCACTTCAAAAGTCTCCACAGTCCTTAGTAGTCCCAACACTTCAAAATCCTGCCTCTTCTGGGAATCAAAACAAGTCCTTAACTGTGAGTTCTTGTAAAATCTTAAAACAAATCATATACTTCCAAAACATACTGGCACAGAATGGGCATTGTCATTCCAAACTGACAGAATGGGGGCATGGCAGGGAAAGACTGGAACAAAACCAAAACAAAAAACAAAGAAAACAAACACCAAGTCCTTCCACTATGTACACAGTCTCTGGGCCTCTCAATGTATCAATAATAGTTCCAACAAGCTAGGATAATCCTGGTCCACTAGCTCTGCTGCCTGCAGCACTCTCTGGCCAGATATACTCTGTGCCTGCTGCTTTTTTTGGTTTTGACATTTCCAACATCCTAGAGTTCCCATGGTGTTGACATCTCCAAAATTCTCAAGTTGCATTACCGATTTTTGTTTTTTCAAGTTTATCCAAGGCCTTCCAAGGCATCCTTGCAGAGAATTAAAAGCTGTCACACACTTGCTAGCTTAAGAAGTTGTAAGAAACTATAAGATTCCATGACCCTGCAATCCTGCACATCTCATGCATGTGAGACTAACACCATGTGGATAACACTGCCAAGTCTGTTTGTGTAAATTTACCTTTGTGTATATATAAATGTACACATGTAGATATAGGCATGTACACACATAAACATACACAAGTACACACACATAAATATACACATGTACACAAACTCACAAATAAATAAATTGTACGCACACATAAATATACACATGAATACACCAATTTCAAAAGCCTGAACATCATATGGTCAAGTATATGACATCAGCTATCTATTCTGCATATTGATATTCGTTTATTTTTCTTGTTTCTGTACTAAATAATAGATAAAGCACCTAATAAGTTACAACTTAATGTAGAGAAGGTTTATTTTTATGTCAGGTAGAACAGATGTAGTTAACTTTGTTGAAGGTGGCTTATTACATTCATAGAATGTTAAAAAGAGGAGACTGACTACATTTTAAAACACATTCATGAGCTATCCTTCAAATTAGCTTAATATACAAGATAAATATGATGAAAACAGAAGAAAATAGCAAGAGAGAGAAGAATAACATAAAGCATTAGAAGTCTTTCCTACATAAAGAAAACAGTGAATTAAGTTCAAAACACTGCACTGGACAGAGATGTCGATAGATGAAAACAAAGAATAAATATAGCTTTGAACACCTAGCCATGACATTTTACCATAGCAAATAAAATAGCAAGTGCTACTGTCTGGAAATATATATTAGGAAAAACTAAAACTGTCTAGTGGGAAATATCCTGAAAATATTAACAAAGACTTGTAGCTCGACAATTACAGCATACACATAACAAGCTGCTTCCATTGGATCCCTTTGTTCCAATTAAGCTGAGTGAAATTCAGCAGTCAGGTATTTGGAGATCAACTAAATGAGTATCTTCCTAAGCCTAACACTTGCCACAGCTGCAGTGGGAGACCTCAATATCAGGCTCTATATTTCAGAAATCTCCCATCCCACAGCAGCTTAGGAAACACACTTTATATTTGCCAGATATGGCTCCAAGGGGAAGTAAGCATTTTGGACCAGTTCAACAAATGGTTTTCTAGTTACCTAGTTTAGTAAATTCTAAACATTTTGAAATAATTGATCATCCTTAGTGACTGACTAATTTCAAAAAAGTAAATGAGTACAGATAAGGCACTGTATTTTATTTAACTTAATTTATGTGTGTATGGCTGGGAGGTAGGTTGTATGCTTTGCTTTGTCAGGCCTAGGAGGCCAGGCCTTTGCTATGTAGTCCAGGATGTACCTGAATTGTAGTAACCCTTCGGCTCAGTCTATTGAGTGTTGAGATTAGAAACATGCCTCACCAGATCTGGCTTTTATTTTGGTTTTGTCACCTTAGATAATAGTCTAAAAAGGAAAAGAATAGTTTAACGTTTCATTAGAGTATACCTAAATAGAAAAATAAACAAAAAACAAATCAAGGTAAAAGGGAATAACAAATATGTGATACCATGACACGTATATACACTGATCCTAATATGAACCCCTTTTTGAAAGGACATTGCAGCAATCTTCTGTTCTAATATTTGGCCTTTGTCCCTCATTACTGACACAGGGTTTCCATGGTCTCTAATTTTCTAAGTCACAGAAGTATCCAACCCTGTGTTCCTGCCTCCCTTGCATCTTGCCTTACAGTACTGCAAGGTTGACTCAGGTACCTTTTGGTTGGATCCTGAAGAGCCATAGTGGGGGTAGTTGCCATGAAAACCATCTTGTGACTAGACGTTGGATCTTTCAGTCATGTCCTCTGACAAAAATGGCCAATGATGTAATCTTCAATGACTACCTAATGAACGTCCATCATAAACCTAAAGAGACAGGGTTCAGAGAGCTTCTGGATTGTTCGACACATGGAGATGCCCACAAGTTGGCAGTGCTTAAACATCTCTTTCATCTGCCTGTTGATTTATATTCTTTATCAAAATCTTTATTCATATAACTAAAACCATCAATCCCAAGCCTAGATGTACAACGTAAGCTGCTTAATGGAGAAAGAATAAAACTGGAACAAAACAACAATGAAAGGAGAAATCTCAAAATTATATAGGAAGGGACAAGAGGTCAAATACTGATAAGTAATGAGAGGAGTCAAGGTGGATAAATATGTTCAAGACGTATTTTGTAAAATTCTTACAAAATTATTTTGTCATTAAAATATGTCTGATTAACAACCCTGTTATCCTAAGGAAACAACTGCTGCTACAACAAAAATTATATCAGAAGGTTCTATTGACAGTCTATTAACATAGTCATTAAGCAAATTGAAAGCACAAGACAACAAAGTAAATATTTACAAAAAAAATCCCCTTAATGATATGGGGATTTTAAGCACTGGTAGAGCACAGGATCCTGGCCCTGAAAATAAACAGAAAAGAGTCAACCAGTTGTCTCTTTACTTAAAGTAAAATATTTTCCAAACTTGTGCTTGCGTTATGAACTCAGGATATGTGTGTGTGTGTGTAAATATACATGTGTATGCATATATTATATATTATATTAAAAGAAAAAGAGCCTATTGTTTTGAGGGGACATGGGAGCTATAAAAAAAGGAAAACTTAAAAAATGATGATATGATGATGATGGTGATGGTGATGATGGTGACTGGCTTGGCAAGAGATGCCCACTAGTGCCATTATTCCATAAACACAATGGGAGGAACTAATCACTTTCTGCTTGGATTTAAGATCTGATTCATGAGATAAAATACAGACCTGGCACCATTATCAGGCCAAGAACCTGTGGCTAGATAATTCATAAACCCCAGGAGAGAACCTACTACAATTATTCTGGAAAATTGATATAGTATTAAACCAATTCCTAATGATTTATTATTATACTCACATCACTGGATCTCAGAACCCTCATCAGAGAATTTTCTATTTGTAGTATGAATGATTAATACAAAGATCCACAACTGGCCCACATGCAAAAACTAAGAGGATTAAAATTGTTCATCCTTAAAAGGACCATATTTACTGCCACCTCCTTCAAAGACTCATGTATCATTGCAGAAAAAGGGACAGAAAGACTTTAAGAGAAAAAGGTAGTAGGTGAGTATAAGAAAACAGTATCTTCTGGACATAATATATCGGCTGCATATATGAATTCACAGAGATTGTGAGATCATCAACAAAATATGTATGACAAGCCTGAACCTGACCATATTTCAGCATGGAGAAAATAGTTAATCACTAAGTCTCACCCTTAGCCAACTAGCTATGGGCAACTGTTAGCTGATAGATGTAGGATCAATTTTCTCTAGCTAAATTGACCAATTTCCAGTGGAAAGCCACACATCCAAAAACATTAGGGTAACACAAATCATCCTTAATAAGGAAAAAAAATTAAAAGGATGAAAATTTGGTTCGGTTGGAAAGTGAAGCTGGATCTGGGCAGATTGGTGGGACAAGGATGAATATGATCAAAATGTATAAAATTCTCAAAAACTTGATAGGTCACCCAATCTTCATATGCTAAAGAATCTAGTGATTTACCCACCCCACCCCCAACTCCTTGATCCTCACTGTGACTCGAATGCCCTGTGCAGTGGGAACTAGAGAAAACACTCTATTTGTGCTCTTCTCCTGCTGGTCATCCCATGCCCTTCTTGGGTATTTTGTGTGCTCCTATGTTCAAACAATTTAAGCCACCGCACTGATCCCTTTCTTGTTTCCTCAGAGTAAGATGTTGCTGCAGAGGCTATGTGTTCGCTGATAACTTGTTCCCAATTGTTTATACTCTAGGATGCAAAGGAATAGCTTGTGCCCTAGTTTTGCTATAAATATCAGCTGTGAATCTTCCCCTTGTGCTTGTCACCTTCCTCCCAGAATGCCCTAAGATGAACTACTTTTAGAACCAAGTTACAAGTATAGCTTTAACCCAGAAACAGGAAGGAAGGCCTAGACCCTACTCCAAATGACTTGACAGATTTGCATGATCCCTCCTAGAAGGCATAGTCCTCCCTGTGGAGTAGGTGGGGAATGGGGTGGGAGGGGGAGTTGGGGGGCATGGGAGAGAGGGAGGGAGGGAGGCAGAGGGAACTGGGATCAATATGTAAAATAAGAAAAAATAATTTAGAAAAAAAGTATAGCTTTAAATACATATAAGCATACACCAGTATACATAGAAAATAGCAGGATAAGTATTGAAATATGTGCTAGTGAATTAATGAGGTTATAGAGGGATTTTTCCTTTGTTTGACAGAGTTGCTTTCTTTTTAAAGTCACATGATACAAAACAAACCCAGAGCTGGTGCATGTCAGTATTTCAGCTCTTTGTGGGTGTACAGTCATGATCTGTTGTGGTGATACATTTTTATGACCTAATAAAGCCACTAAAGACAAGAAAGCAAAGCTAACCAAAGCCATAGAAGCTGGGAAGTAATAACACACACCTTTAATCCCAGGACTCAGAAGACAGAGGCAGGTGGATCTCTGTGAGTTCAAAACCACCCTGATCTATATGAGAATGAATCAATCTGAGAGAGTTACCAGACCTCATGGCTTTAATCCCAGCACTACAGAAGTATATAAGGAAGAAGGAAAGGGTCTCACATTTCTGGTCACATAGAAGACAGGATCTCCATTTCAGCCTTGGTAGAGGTAAGAGCTACTGGCTGGCTGCTTTGCTTCTCTAATTTTTAGCTTGAACCCTAATATCTGTCTCCGGGTTTCTATTATTTGTGTAACAACTTATCTTCAGGATCCCGTAAGCATAGATCCTCATCACATCTATTCACATTCTCTTCCTCACTTCAAGGACAAAAAAAAAAAAAAAAAAAAAAAAAGGGTTCACTTCACTAGATTTTCTTGTGTGTGTGTGTGTGTGTGTGTGTGTGTGTGTGTGTGTGTATGTGTGTGTGTGTGTGTGTTTCTGAGTGTGTGAAGGTTCACTTAACCATTGTACAAATGTTTGGAGGTCACATATTGCAGGAGTGTGTTCCTCTATTATTCTCTCCCTTACTTTTTGAGGCAAGGTCTCTCACTGCTTAGAGTATGCTGGGTGAAAATGCCCTAGGAGTCATTTACATCCAGCTCCCTCCGCAGTAGTAGGGGCACAGGCATACACTGCTGCACCTGGCTTTTACATGTGTGCTCAGGTCCCCATGTTTGCAGCAAGCACTTTACACACTGACCTGGCTCCCCCATCCCAAACTCTTTGCTTTTAAAGTGAGTTCTCAAGTTCTCAAACCCAATTTCTGGTACTCAACTAAACTCCTCCTATTTTTTTTAAAGCATCCTTCGGCTTTCAGACAAATGTTTTTAATAGAAAACCACAAAAAAATATACTTAGGAGTTATAAAGTCAAGAATCTGACTCTCCCAGTATTCCTTCTGTGTTGTTTGTTTGTTTTCCCTGGGGCAGCCAATCTCACGGCAGTCTAATCAGAAAGGCTAGAGTGCTGACAGAGAACAGACAGTAAGATGAGCCTATTGTTAAACATTACCCATGCTCGTTTTTTTGAATGCAAACTATTTCCTCCGAATGAAAGCCTTGCCCTTGATTACAGTCATTGTACTGTTGTGGATACTGATTAATTACAACTTAGTGGCTTAACATTAACCATTTAATCAACAGAAGACTTCTTCACAACGATTGAATCCTTACCACAGCATCCTCATCCCTGTCATCAATCAAGTTTGGTTGCTGCTGAGATAAAGAGCTACCAGAATCAACAGTAACCACTTGTATTTTCTCCTGGTGTTTAAAGAGCATTTCTAAGACACAGATCCCCTGATAAAACCATCCTTTTCCTCTTTGGATTCTCTCACACACACCCAATTTTCTGAAAGAGAAAATCATGTAGGTAACTAGCATGTGGGTATCACACAGACCTTTACATGTAAATGATCTGGAGCTCTCTGCTGAAGAGAGGGAATGCTTTCTACTTACAAATGTATGGCAATTTATAATACCCCCACATGCATTGTTCACTAGATTTCTAATGCTATCTTCAGTTTAATAAATGTTCATTGGATACCTATCATATGTTGGGCTCTACATTGGGAATGCGGAGAAAAGAAAAATTATTTTGAAGGTTCAATAATTGAACAATGAACAATAAAATAACAATGAACATATTTGACAGAGAAGGACTTGTATTCTTATCACGAGAATGTGCTCAAATATGACTTGAACTAGAGCCAGACCACTGAAGTGTTACTTGCTATGTTGGGGTTTGATTGCCATGCTGGAATTAAACCCAGGAGTTTCTGTGCAGTATACAAGTGTTCTACCACTGAGCACATTCCCAATCCTTAAACTGAAGTATTTCATTTGTTTTTTTTTTGTTGTTGTTGTTGTTTTTTGTTTGTTTGTTTGTTTTTTATCCCCAGTGGTAAGTACAAGGCATTTATTGGTATCAGTTAAGTTTAGGAACTCATAGTTTCTATCCCAGGGAGGATGGGTGGAAGTTTGTGATGAGTAAAGATCATCTACTTATGCAGATACAATCTCTCAGGTAATAAAACCTGTCCCAGAAGAGCCCATCAGAACAAGTGATGTTCTCTGATAGCACCTCTATGGATGGTGCCTCTGCTCTTGTGAGTTAATCTTCCCTAGTTGACAGAGTTCCCCTTGAGGGGTGTATGACAATTGAATTCTTTTTTGGAGGATCTATCTTTAGCAGATAAGGGAACTCCAGACATTTGCAGCTCCTCAAGTGTTCTCAGATGGAAGTAATCATCATATAAGAGTGGCATATTTCATGGTGATAGTTCCCTAGCTTCTTGAAGTATAACACGGGGCCCACAGTGAGTCCTTGGAGCTGGAAGCATTATCTTGCCTCTTGAAAGAGTAAAGAAGCAGTCCCGAAACAATTAAGAGATCTGAGGAGATCACTGACAGGTAAATTGTTAGCAGGGTTGGAACAAGTTCTCATTGTGTGCAAATATGATTTTGTGTTAATGACCAATATTGTCATTGGGTCATTGAGTAACAAATATATATTTGCATTTTTCACATCCATAATAAACTCAAAAAGAACAGTGCTGGCTGCAAAACTGTTTCTTTAAAATTTGGAAGCCAATTTTCATGTACATTTTCATCCCTGGCATAAAATGAATTTATGCCATAGTCAATGAAAGCAAAATCCCATCACTAAATGTACCGGCTTTCTGTCTCTGCCATGTTTTGATATGTGTGGGGGAGGGGGAGGCTGAGCACAGGGAGGACTGCATCCCTGAGCTGGATTTTTTTTTAAATCCAACATTCTCCTTCAGCACTCATTACCTATTCAGTGACTCACCAAGCCTATCAGTCTACTGTAGAAATAAAAGCTGCATTTCCTTCTCTTCCTTTAATCTCTCTGCTCTTAATTGCCATATTGACAAAAGAGAAACAGTTGTTTACTTTCCAAATTCTCTAGAGCACTAGCCAAATTAATCCTTCTAAGCAGCTCCAGAAACAAGCAGCAGGAAGCTCCCTTAAGAGGCAGCAAGCTGGACATGCAGACAAGTTAACCTTGACTAGGAGAGCCTGACTTCTTAGCTTCTTACTTCAGAAACAGCCATGTGCTACAGGAGAGCATCTGGACTGAGGAATAGGATGGTTAGACAACTTTATGTACTGTCAATCTAGAAGAAAAAGCATGGGAAGCATCTCTGATCACCTCCCTTTAGGCCATCCCCTCTTGTTTCTTGGTAATATCATCTCAATTTTGTTCTCAGCTACAATTTGTCTTTGCTAAGTGATGAATCATGACCAGTCTGATCAGTCTGAACTGATCTTGATATTATGTTTATATAGCTTGATGCTTTCATTCCTAGCCTCCCTTGCAGTTTACAGGTGGCTATTTGGTCCAATTCTGGGAAATGCTATGAAAAAAATAAAGTGTTTGTGTAGTGCTGTCAGGGTCTATTGTTCCTTGCTTTTTGTTTTTGTTTGTTTGTCTGTTTGTTTGTTTTGGGGTTTTTTTTTGATTTTTGGTTTTTGTTTTGTTTGTTTTTTTTTTTTTTTTTTTTTTTTTTTTGGTGCTTAAAAAAGAAGGTGGAGAGAAAGGTATTCCAGAAGATAGAGCCAAGTGTCAAGTGGCTGTGATACATTAAGGAGGGTATATAGGAGAGCTTGGAAAGAAAAAAAAAATATTCTGTGTTAAAGGCTTCATTGTTTAGTATGTGAGAGAGGGGCCTAGTGAATCATGTCAGTCTCAGGGATTTCCTGGAGGTATTTTGTGATGCTTACCTCCCTGTTGAAGGAGCTTCCCTGAAGTTTGGAATGTTTCAGTCTTGGAAGAAACTGGAATGCAACAACCATACTTGGAGAAATACTGAATTACAGAGGATAAAAACAGAGGCAAAAATCATAGCTCAGAGAGACAGGAAGAGCGTAAACAGGGTGAATACAAGGAAGGAAAAAGAAGTAGGTGAGAAATAGATAAGTCCCTATATCAAAATTACAAGGGAGAGTTGAGATGAGTTTTCCTTTAGTTCTTTAAGCAAGACTGAGAATTCCAGCAGTTCTGCAGAAGAAGTCGTCAAATAGCAGTAGATACAAATATTTGAATTTTTTCTGAAATATAATTCTAATTGACTCATTTTTAATATTAGCATATTAAATCCACATATTTGAATGCCTCATATATGGGGATTGTTCTTACAAGTTGCTTCTAACTTCCATTACCAATACATAAAAATGATTTTCCCATTACTCATTAAAAAACAAAACTGTCTAAAGCTCAAGAACCATCATGTGACAGAGGACAGAAGGAATGTATGCCCCAGAAGATGGGGGAAAGGCTGTGAAGTGCTATCTTCTAAGCATTGTGCAGCCAAAACTCTCATGACTTCACAACCACTGTGGTTAGAATTAGACTGGACCTGTCAACAGTCAATAATGAATCAAGGGAGGGCTCAGATTTCTTGCTGAACTACTGATGGATTCTGGGGGAGGAACAGTCACTGTCTTTGCTTGAGCCCACCCATAAAGGGCATTAAGGAGCCCACAAGGCTCTAATGGTTACACAGATGATGCTGGGTAATTGTGAATGGGTCACATGACGGAAAAGAGGCATGAATGTGGGAAAGGGAGAGGTTGCAGGAGTCAGAATGCACTTTCTACATGTGTGAAGCTCTCAAAGAACACAATCAAATTTATAAAACTAAGCTAAATTACATAAATAACAAAGGACCACAATTATCAAAACTAAAAGGAAATTCAAAATTGATACAGATAAATGATGGTAAATTGCACATCCCATTAATATAAAAAGGATATAAAAATGACAGAAGGGCAGGAAAGTAGTTATTGGATGCATTTTGATGGAAATGAAAAGGCTAAAAGGTCATCTTAAATGATGAGCTAACACAGGGATTCCTCCACAATTCTACCCCAGACACACGAAAATTCTCTCTAGCTACCAGCCACACATTGAACTTCTGGCCTCCATTACTTGTGTCATTTCCAGCCCCACACATGAGTCCCTTTAAATTTCACCAGTCATTTAACTAAGTACTGCCAGATTTATAAAGAAAAAAAGGCAAGTGCACACAAGAATTTGAGAATCAAGCTCTACTCTCAGTAGACTCAATTAACGAGGTTCTTATGATCATATTATAGATGTAAAGGGGGTAGTACAGAATTAAGAGGAAGATTATGAGACATTATACCTAAAAATGAAATATGTAGCATATCACCAAACAACTTTTAAGAAATGAGACCTTCCTTTTCTCTCCCTGTAGTCTATGAACCAACCCCGGCATCACTGCATAGAACTGAGATACAAAGATGCTGAGCAGCACTGCCCGTTGCTCCTGGAGATGGAGTAAGTCAACTACCTGTGGATAGTAGGTCCGTCTAACTGAAACCTGAAACACAAAAAGCAATATTTAAAGAGCCCCCTTTGTGTAATTAAGGCAGATGATTCTGGTCTCTGTGGTCTTCATGCTGTAGGAATAAAAGGAAGGAAAGAAGCAGGAAGGAAAGGAGGGGGAGAGGAAGGAGAGAGAAAGGAGATAGAAAAAAGAGATGGTTACACCATGTTGTTATGTATTCTGAAAGTTTCACAATTGATTTTTTTTTTCAGTACAAAAATTCAACTGAATCTTTTGAAACCATTTCTTGTCAATTGTTATTTCTTTTTTAGTATGGCCAGGCCAATTTTCTGGTCTCAGTTCTTTACTCCTAAATGTTTTGCCATGATCGATAGCTCCATGAAAAGCAGGTTTTAATGACTTATAGTCTATGATCAACTTGAGGTAATTGTTCTTATATTTCCAGTTACTATCACCCATCAGTACTAAACATGTCATGTAACAAATATCCACTGGACAAGCTTTTGAAAATGCCATTCCACTACAAAGTTCCATTATTTGGCTTAGAAACATCAGGAGGTTACCATAACTTGACATTCTTTATATCATGACTTCAACATAACAGGGTCATCCAGATCAGAATGACATTACCACAGCAATTGCACTGGCCTCTCCCTTGTTACAGCCATTATCTTTGGTCATTCTATTTAAATGCATCATTTAGCTTGACAGCAAATTGTATGACAGAATAAAAGGGACCTTGGGGTGAAAAACATCCCTAAGTCAAACTGATTTAACATCACATAACTTCAAGGTGAACCCTGAATATGCGGTTGCTACCTTGCCATGCCACCTTTGCCAGGAGGGATGCTGGCACCACTGAACTGGGGCATTTAACCTTGAGGGTAGAGAAGAAAGAAGTCAGATTGAAATGGCTGAAAGTGTGTACAGAAATTTCAGTAATTGTTTTTAAACAGACAAAAAAAAAAAAAAAAAAAAGACCCATCATTTTCAAAAATACATTGAAACATGGGAAGCAGGTACATGTGGAGGTTACAGTGTTAGATTACTTAACTCACATGTTAAGTAATTTCCAGGAAAACATGATTATACATAATAGTTTCACTGTCGTTGTTTATAAAATTGAGATGTGATATCATTATCTGCAGGGATATTTTAGTCATTACTTAACAACAAGCACTGAAAGGAGATTCATTCATAGCATGGATATTACATAATAAGTAAAATTAAATGAGAACCCAGGCGATGTCTAGACTAATTAGTCTCTTGCTGACTCCATTTTGTCCACTCCACCCCCCCTCATTATTTTTTTTTTACTGTAAGCCACTCCCCTCTGCAGTTGTCTTGGATTACAGGAAGGCCATAGCTAATGATATCCTTTTTTTTTTTTTTTAAACAAAAGATGAGAATAATCCCCGCACCCCCACCCAGATGATGGCAATGTCTTCCAATACAGATCACTCTGTGAGGAGACCACATGGCATCAAGAGCCATCATCTCACCCAGAGAGGCAAACTGCCCCTAACAAAGAATCCATATGCTTTACAAGGCCAGGCCTAAAACAATTATCAACTGGACGCTGCTCAGAGAAATGTCCTGCTCTGTGAAGCTCTGCAGCTATGCAGACATGCAACCCTTCCCTTTGTTGCTTTTTGATAAGATTTCACAGGTGCCTTTAGCCTCATAATGACAGCTCTTGAGCCACAGAATTTCCCTGAATCTCTGACTCTATCTGTTCTCCCCAGGAAGGCCACTCTACTAGAGACTTAATTCCAGCCCCTCACCTCTGCTTTTCTCATTGGTTGACCTATCAAGACATGACCATGCTTAGTTCACTGAAACTCTCAGGTTTGTTTTCCAAATATCTGAGACCCTTAAAATATCCAAACTGTAAAATGTTCAGACTTTATTATAAACAAGTGAGGTTTGCCACTGTTTCGTAGTGATCAGGGACAGTTCAAAGAGACACAGGACCAAACTGAATAACGTGAGTGAGGCTAACGGCTCAGCCAAAATGGAAATGTAGTCACCAATCAATTTGGAAATGGGAGAGAAAATGGGAACACATACACACACACACACACACACACACACACACACACACACACACACACACGGTTTTATTTTGAGTCTCACATATTCCCCTACAAGATCTCATTTTTTTAAAATATTGATCCCTAGTTGGCAGCAGTATTTTGGGCACATGTAGAACTCTAAAATGTGAGAGGTGGTAGACACAGATGACTAGTGGTGGGCCTTCAAATCTTAGAACAGCTCCTGGTTCCTGTCACAGCTTTCTAAGCTTGGGTTCTCTTTTGCGTGAACAGACTCCACCCCATGCTCCCACTGCCATAAAATAGGTTGCTTTACCACCACCATAACATACCTCCCCACTATGGTGGAATGAAACCTTTGAAACTGAATAGAAACATGTCCTACATCCCTTTACCACTCTATCAGATATTTGAATTATAATGAAATAAAAATAAATGTACTACTTCACAATTTGCCTAGAGGATCCATAGGGCTTGGGTTGTAATTATATCTTGTGTTGGATACTTGTTATAAAATTTCACACAAGAGACATGAGTAAACAAATACTGCATACACCATATTCCACATGAGCCAGCTCTTACCTGAGACCACCTCACTAAGCAAGCCATTTAGGAATATGTGGCAGAAATGACATCACCTTCCATTTTTTACAAACCCCAGTTATTCACTTGTTAGTTCAATTTTATGGATTCATTAATCCAACCATTCATTAATTCAGTCTTGAATAATGTAAAACTTAAAAGATTCTATTCTTGTCACTGCTCATTGCTGTTCATGGTCATGGACATCATAAACTTTGATATTGTAGTTACACAATTATTGGTAAAATTTTGAGGTAATATCTGATGAGTTTGGAAGGAGAGCAATATTCAAATCATTGTAGGCACAGCTTTCAGCAGGCCTCTAAGAATGAATGAAGTTGGTAAAACATTTGCCTTCCTTCATGAGGTCTCTATTCACCATCCCAAAAGTGCAATTCATTCTAAAAATTGATGAGTTTGAGCTTTGGACTTTGGTAGAACATGCTTAAAGGGCATCAATTGACCCCCTCCTTCAGATCATCTTCTGGGACTCATTTCTTGTGGTTCCTGGTGACACAACAATATCAAGGAAGGATAGTGCATCACAATTGCTTTTATGTACTACTTGAGATGTTATGTGAAAGGAGACAATCGTGGAGTCAGACAAATTTTGCAGAGACCTATAAAGGGAAAGTTATTTCCACCTGGTAAAGCATGGCTACTTTCCCAGAACTACTTTTATTTCTCCTTTAATTCTTTGTAATCTATTCTGTTCCAGTAGTTTCTTCAAAGGAATAGGATCTGAGATAAGTCTCTGGCCCTGGATGGAGACATGATACCATAAACTGCCTAAATCTCATAAAATTGCCATTTAGCAGGGGCTCTGTTATAAAGAAAACACATACCTTTATCCCTCCAAGGCATACTGCTATTCCTACCTAAAGAGTCCATCTAATGGGCCTGTTAAGTCACCTGGATGGGAATGTGACCTTTGGGAAAACTGTGTTCCAGGAACTTCACAGCAGAAACTGTAAGTCTCAGTGTATGTGTGGACACAATGGCCTTTATGCCATTGCTACAGCCCATCTGCACTGCACTCTGTGTTTGACTCCAGAGATTACAGGAAACTAAAGGATGGGACATATGCTTTATAAGTTGGTAACACTATCACCATGGTCAGCTGTGTGTTCTACACAAAGTAACATCGGGGGTTCTGATGATCTTGACTTCGGCTTCCTGAAGTTTGGCGGTGGTATATAGAGTGCTTGCCCCTTTATCCCTGACTTTTCTTTGCTGATGTTGCCTCTGATGACAAAACATTGGCTTTCTGACTGAGCAAAGAAAATAGATCTGTTTAGGTCATTGAAAGTCCAAGGTTGTGTCTCTGCCAGCCCTGCTCTTTCCTGGGAGTCCTATTCCCACCTCAGGTTCCACATAAGCATTGGTGAGCAGGTTTCCCTTACAGATGTAGTCCATTTGCAAAGTGGATTTCCCCTGAGTGATCAATAAGTGAATATGCATAGAATATGCATATACCTCTCAAAATATTTCCCCCATAGAAGAGGTTGTCTCTCTTAGGGTCCTCTTTGTTCCTAGCTTTTCTGGCGGTGTGGGTTGTAGGCTGGTAATCCTTTGCTCTATGTCTAATATCCATTAAGAGTGAGTACATACCATGTTTGTCTTTTTGTGACTGGGTGGCCTCACTCAGGATGGTTTCTTTGAGTTCCATCCATTTGCCTGCGAATTTCAAGATTCCACTGTTTGTTTGTTTGTTTGTTTTGTTTTGAGGGAGTTGTTTGTTTGTTCTCTGAATAATACACCATTGTATAAACATATCACATTTTCTTTACCCATTCTTCTGGTGAGGGGCATCTAGGTTGCTTCCAGTCCCTGGCTATTACAAATAATGCTGCTATGAACATAGTTGAGCAGATGTCCTTGTTGCATGAATGTGTATCCGTTGGGTGTATGCCTAAGAGTAGAATTGCTGTACCTTGAGGTAGACTGATTCCCATTTTCCTTAGGAACCACCATAACTGATTTCCAAAGTGGCTGTACAAGATTGCACTCCCACCATCAGTGGAGTGCATCCTCCACATCCTCTCCTGTCTTTGTTGGTTTTGATTTTTAGCAATTCTAACAGGAATAAGATGGTATCTCAGAGTTGTTTTGATTTGCAATTCCCTGATGGCTAAGGATGTTGAGCATTTTCTTAAGTGTCTTTCAACCATTTTAGATTCCTCAATTGAGAATTCTATATTCAGTTATGTACCCCACTTTTTAATTGCATTGTTTGGCATTTAGGTGGCTAGCTTCTTGAGTTCTTTGTACATTTTAGAAATCAGTCCTCTGTCAAAGGTGGGTTTGGTGATCTTTTCCCATTGTGTGGACTGCATTTTTCTCTTGTTCACGTGTTCTTTGCCTTACAGAAGCTTCTCAGTTTGAGGAGGTCCCATTTATTAATTGTGGATCTCATTGTCTATGCTACTGGTGTTATGTTCATGAAGCAGTCTCCTGCACCAATTTGTTCAAGGGTACCTCCCACTTTCTCTTCTTATATGCACGATCCCCAGGGACAAGAGCACCTGAGAAAATTGGGAACATTGGGGGAAGGGAGAGGGAGTTGGGAGAAAGAGAAGGGGAGAAAAGGAGGGAGGAGGAAGACTTGAGGGACCAGGAAGATTGAGTTGGGGGAAGAACAGAGGAGAGCAAGAAAGGAGATACCATAATAGAGGAGCCATTATAGGTTTAGAGAGAAATCTGGCACTAGGAAAATGTCCAGAGATATACTAGGATAGCCCCAACTAAAAATCTAAGCAATAGTGGAGAGGCTATCTTAAATGCACTTCCCCAATAATAAAGGCTGCTTTATATGCCTTTATAGAGCCTTTATCCAGTAGCTGATGGAAACAGAAGCAGAGACCCACAGCTAAGCACTGAGCCGAATTCCTGGAATCCAGTCATAGAGAGGGAGTAGTGATGAGCAAAGCGTTCCCCCATGCTGGGGAAACCCACAGAAACAGCTGACCTGAGCATGGGAGAGTTCATGGACCCCACACTGACAGCTTGAAAATCAGCATAAGATGGAACAAGGCCCCCTGAAAGTTGGTGATAGTTAGGAGGCCTGGGTAGTCTATGGGCCCTCTGTAATGGAACAGTATTTATACCTAGTGTACAAATGGACATTGGGAACCCAATACCCATAAAGGGATATTCTCTCAGCCTAGATACATGAAGGAGTGCCTAGGCCGTGCCCCAAATGATGTGACAGACTTTGATGATCCCACATAGAAGGCCTTTCTAGCGAGGAGAAGAGGGATGGTATGGTGGTGGCTGGGGGGGGGGGGCATGGGAGAATGGGAGGGACAGGGAACTGGGACTGATATATAAAATAATGTTGCTTCTAATTTAAATAAAAAGAAGAGGTCTTCTCTTCCACAACTATTGGGGATTAAAGGTTTTCTATAATTCTTGTACACATTGAAAAATTTATCTATAGCTAGGATGCTAGATTTTCAGTGTCTTAGGTACTTTCCATTTTACTAAAATATAAAGTAAGAGTGTAGTAGCTAAAATTTAAAGTATGTTAAAATACATTTATATACTTTGGAAGTCTGTTCTGTTTGTGGAAAGTCTCTCCTGAAAGGCTACATTGACCTTTCTTTCACTTCCCATGCCTAAAATGCACTCAATTCTAGGGTTGTGGAATTTGAAAATTCTTTGATTCTAATTAATCAGAACATTTTCTCTCATTTAGATCTGGAAACCCATAAAAAGTTATTAGCTGTCAGCAGCTTTAATGCCAGTTTATTAGGGGCCCTGCCTCGGTGCCTGCTGGTGGCTATTGTGCAGGCTGAAAGGTTAACCAGAACAGGCTGCTACCAACCGCCTTGCCAGGTGTTTTCCCTGCAGTTAATGGACCTGAGCCAATAGAAATTATTACTCTAGAACAAGCTGCAGACACCCTTAATCTTCAGACAGAAACACTAGTGGGGGAAAATAAAACTGGGATTTGTTTTGTTTTGTTTTCCACCATTGTCAAACGTGGAACAATTAAAACAAACTCCAGTTAATCTTCTATTGTAAATGGAGGGCTGGCAGCTCAAAAAGGGAAAAGAATATACATGTAGAACATATCCCATTAAAATAATAACAGTCCCTGCAATGAAACAATGTCTTGTAAAACTTACAGGTCTTTCGAAGCAAGTGGTTAAAGGGTACGTAAGTATTAACATGTCTAAATTCTTTTAATTGCTGGGTCTATAAGTCTGAACAGTTGCAACAAAATAATCAGACTCAGCCAGATGACATTGGATCCAGTCACCGTGTGCTGAAAAGTGTATGCTGTTTGAAAGGACTGAACGTGGTCCTCGAATCCAAAATGGAACAGATGTAAAACAAACAGGTAAGTGTTTGCTTTATCGTCCAGTTATCAGGGTTCCCTGATTACCCCCTGTTTAGTTTAGGTACTTCAGAACATCTGGGAAACTCAGACGAAAGACAGACGCGGCTGAGCAAAGCTTGAGTGGAGCATGGTTGCGGTGTGACAGTGCTCGTGCTGTCGGATGAAAAGGAAGGGATTCTCAACCTTTGACAACCTTCAAGACGCACGCTGCATTTTGGGACTGTGAACTATGATACTTAACTGATGGAGACAAAGGAGAGGATGCGCTTTAGTTGCATAAATTCCAAGATTCAGCAAACGGCAACCAAGAGAGGAAGCATGGGAATGGGATGGCCAGAACAGACGTGAAAACGGCTCGTGCCCATGTAAGCATTAAGGAGCTCCCCCTGTGCCAATCTCTTCACGTCCGAATGTCATTTCTCTGAGTGGAAAATGGTGTTTCTGGAAGAAATGGCTTATGCAGGAGGAAAATCACTGGTATGTTTAAAGGTTCTTATTCTGTCAGAGAGCAAAAAGCACTCAAGGCTTGGGAGGAAGGGCAACAAAAGTGCAGGGACTAAACAGAAGGATCCCACTGACAAAATGTGCGGCAGTTTTCACCTTTAAGAAAAGGAACTAATAAAGTAGAACGTACAGCATTGAGAAAGGAGCGATTAAACATACAGAGGGTAGAGGGGGAAGTTCTTCTTTACGGAGAATACCAGCGTTTTCAAAAGGAGCAAACGGGTCTCCACACTCTGCCAGGTTCACCCAGCACATTATTCCTGATTACGAAGAAAACGAGTGCTTTTAGCCCAGTAGCCACATCTGACACAGGGGATCTACAAAAGCACTGTAGACCGTGGAAGGAATTAAGGTTATGTTCCTCTAGATAGGAGGTGACCAGAAGGCACAATACCAAGGCTGTATACAATACTCTTGTAAAAACTAAAGGAAAAATAACCACAAATTATTGGACATTTTGCCCTATATTATGAAACTGTCAAGCAAATACAGGGTTAGAAAGGAGACACCACAACTAAACAAAAAAAATTGATAGGTGTTAGTTACTAAAAATTTTCTTTATTTGTATCTATAAAACCTCTGAAAATAACTTGTCTTTCCCTACAACCTGAATATTTGAGGTTGACGTCATTTGACTGTTAGAAAACTGTTCATTCCATAAGTATTGAATGTCAAACAGTGAGATAACTTAGCCGGTAAAGTCTCTTATTTTATAACCCAGGCCACCAGAGTTCAATCCCTGAAAGCCACATAAAGATAAGGGGAGAGAACTGATTCCACAAAGTTGTCCTCTGGCTTCCACACATGTGCCATGGGATGCACATGTGAGATTGTACACACACACACACACACACACACACACACACACACACACACACCAATAATAATAGTAATAAATATAAAACAGACATTGAGTAAGCACTCCCATATTGCTATAAGACAAAACAAAGAAAGTATGTAGCATGTCAGTGTGACATGGAAAAACAATGAAGGGAAAAGCAGGACGGGGAAAGAACATCGGAGATTAAGAAACCGAGAATGATGAAGGCAGCATTTTTGGCAGATGGTCAGGGAATACCCTTCTGAGATGGTAATCCGTGAGCAGAGACTGGAGTGTGTCACTCAGGGAGTCCCACAAACATCATAGTCAACACTCAGGGCAGGGAAGAAGCACCAGGGAGGGAGTCTGCATGTTGTGTAGCACAATCTGCCAATGGCATGACTGCCTGAGATGCAGTGTTAGCCAGCTGCCTAGGTGGATCAACTCATGATGAAAAGGTTCAGTTTGGCCCATCGTTTCTAAGGCTCTCATCTGGGATTAAATAAGAAAGGTCCATTGGTGTTAGACCTGTGGTCCAAGACCAGTGCATCATGAAGGATCAGGTAGTACAACCAAGTCATTAACCTCATAGCCAGAACACAAAAGAACATGGAAGACATTAGGTCCCATGAGTCCCTGTGATATAAATGATGATAAAACATTCCACTCCATCCTGCCTCTTACATAGTGTTTTTGTTCTTTCAGTAGCAACATATATCATCAATGTTTATTAAAGTTCCAGATACTCGATTAACTGAGGGGCAAGAACTATAATTATGACCACTTATCATGAAGAAAGTCTATAATTAAACGTTCTTTGAGAATTCTAAAACTGCAGCTTTAGATTTCCTACCTGTTGGGCAATCTATTTCTCAAACACACCTACCATCGATGTATGTTAAAAGGCTCTAAACTATATTCTACATATGATCTGTTGAAGATTTTTTGAATTAATTTGTTTATATTGTGAAATGGTTTCATGCTGTATAGATTGACTTACAACAGACTATGTACTGAGTTCTGAAATTTGAAACACACAAAATCATGGCCAGTGTATGCGGTGCTGTGGATCAAACCCAGTGTCTCGTGTGTGCTAGGCAAGCATTCCACCAACCAAGCTTCATTCTTAACCCCAACTGTGAGATCTTAAGCAAGTAATTTATCTGTCTGGGGATATTTATCTCCTCTGTGAAATAATAATAAGAGTAAATATTCTATAAGAATTTTCAGAAATGAAAAAAATAGGCTGGTAAAATATTTAGTATTCAGTACTTATGCTTTGGGTATTGAATTTCAATGACAATACATGTAAAAGTCTTGGTTCCCAGAATTGTCCCTCTCTTTCTCCTCCACTGTATCCTGTGACTAGTCACTCTGACACAGCCTTTTGTCATAGTTACTGACCAACTTCTCTAACCAAAGGACAGGTAAATGAGCCTCATCTTATCTTGTAAACTGAAATTAAATAATTTCTTATGAAGTTAATTGTCTCAGATAGTTCATTGTATTAATAACACAAAGTAATTACATTCAATAAATGTTAGTTATTGCTGCTGCTTATAATTTTATCATTAGAAAAAAGAAAACATGTCATTATTGAAAATGTTAGTTTTAGAAGCCTGAAGCAAAGTTTTAAATACTTGAATTATTCTGGAAAATACAAAGGTTCATTATGTATGCATTTGTTTTAGAGAAGAAAAAAAAGATTTCTAAATGTTACAAATTGTAATACAATGGCTTGTCTTCATAGCTTCTAGCTACAGAAAGGAATATTTATTAACCTGGAGATAACCAGAAATATTCAGAAATGCCTAATTACTCCTCTCTTTGAAATTAATGTTGCATGAAGTTACTTTTCCTGCTCATTAGAGAGAAAAAGCTCATCTGTGAGCACAAACCAAAACCAACCAACCAACCAGATGGATGGATAAAAGCTTTGAGAATTTTTTTATCTTACCTTGATGCTTTAAGAAGATAATTTACCATAGTTTTACTGTCAATAAAGCCTCATGCTGTTTAGAAATTTATCATACCTCTGCTTTCTGCTGTAAGTGAGCACTTCCTGTGTGCATTTGGTATACTCTGGGTAAACTGCTCAATTCTGCTTCGTGAGCTACGTCAACCTACCTCTCTGAAACCCCTATGCCTATCTCTGAAGTGCTGGCGTTCTCTGAGAATTCTTCAAACTTGACATAATGTATTCTAATACATTAGTTAACATTCTTGTTCTACAGAGGAACTTGATGGTAGAGTGATGGGGTTCACTGGTTTGGCTGTATGATGCTGCAGAGTAGTCAGAGGGTAAAACAAGTAGCTTCTAGGCAACATCCTCCATTTCCCAGCCTCTCAACCATCCCCCAATATGTGAGGGTCATTAAAAAAAAAACTTGAGTAAAAGGTTTTTGAACATGCAATTGTGAAAAGTAACTCAAAATCAAATCAAACTCAAAAAGCATCTTGTATTTCTTGAAGTATTCACCTGTGTTGCACAGAACAACTTCACTGTAGTCTGGGTTCTGAACACACAAAAAGGATCCTCTGCAACATACCTACTATGATGCTAAAATTGTTGCTTGAGATACCACTGCCCAGACATGAGACTCTGGTGTTGCAGTGTTTCTGGGGCAGATACTAAGTTTTCTGCTTTTGTAGGAACACCACTCTGCTTCCAAACAGCCCCATTAGCCTCATAGTGCACCATGGCCAGGAAGATACAGTGTCAGCACTTTGACCCCATAAGGCATGATAAAGCCTTTACCTACAAAGATGCTTTTGTTAAGGGAATCCTATCACAACAAAAGAACCAAAACTACAGGTGCTGGGGATCGAACTCAGATCTTCAAGCTCTCATGGCAAGCCCTTTACTATCTGAACTGCCTTCCCAGCTGTACATTTTATGTGTATTCATGTGTGCTTTATGTATGTATGTAAACCACACATGTACATGGATACTTAAATGCAGTAGCCATTCAAAGCCTGAATGAGGACATCTTTAATTAGAATGGTAGGAACTGAAACGATGAGCTCTGCAAGAGCGGCAAGTGATGATAACCACTGAAGCATCTTCTCAGGCCCCCTGGAGATCTAGTTACTTATGCTTTAAAAAAAAGAACATATGCTTCTCATTGGTATGTAAATTTGCTTTTGTGATTAACAAATGATACAATAATCTATATAGGAAAGAATTGTTTTTAAAATAAAATTCATTATGATTGTTTATCAATAACTCTTTAACTTGTATACTTACCTTAAATGCCTACATATGTAGAGTTGTATACGTTTTTCTCAAGTGCATAAAGGTCACTAGTAGAAAAGCTTAAGAAGTCCAGGTCTATTTAACTGTCTCTGACTTCAGGAACATTCCAGACCATCAGCAATGTGATGGACCTATGACAGACAGCCCTGAGCTTATAGACATTTATTTTCCATTGCCTATAACTCTGTCCTGACATTCCAAGCAGGCAAAAAGGGAAGCAGTCAAGTGTCCTTACAAGGTTGCTATAGTCTCCACACTTCTAGAATCACCATATTAGGATGTTGTACAAAACAGTCGTAACTATAATTACAAACTGGAGCCTGTTTTACAAGATGCAATAGGTGTTTAGAGTTAGTCAAAATGTAGATCCCAAATACAGCCCTAACTTTTTTAGCTAAGAAAATTTGGCAATGTAGTCAACTTGTCAGACTCCATTTGCTCACTTCCAGAAAAGAGACAAGGATGAGCCAAGGTTGTTGTGATGACAAGAGGGTAATACCTTTTAAAACTGTTACATTTTGTAGTGCTTGAAACTTTGTAACATTCATGCACTGGCAAGTACTAATCTACATCCTTCTTCACTTTTTTATGTCAATTACAAGCCATGACCATTCAAAGCAGTGAAACCTTAGTTCAAATTATATACAAAATACTTGCAAGACTTTACTTTTCTGGATCTGAGATAATGACATCTTGAAAAATCAATGAAATAATGATCATAGTTCACTCAACATACATAATGTAATATAGTCATCACATTGTACATGGTTATTTTTTTCTCTCTGTTTTCGTTCATCTGTATCGCAACTCCTCTTTCAGTGTGGCCCATTTAATATAAATGAGAGTATTACCAAAGACTAAGCCATTTATAGCTAGCATGTCTGTAATCCTAGTCCCCAAGAGGCTGGGGCAAAAGAGGCAGCCTGGACTACGTGGTGACACAGGGTCTCAAAAACGAGCAAATAAATCTATTTACAACTCTACACGACCAAAAACATATTTGGACAACACAGCTCCTCTTGTTCTAGCAAATAAGACTGAAAAGGGGGTATGCCACGGTTTCCTGGGAAGGCTCTTGTTCTTCCTGGTAAAGGGGACAGAGAAGTCTAATTCTTTCCCATAACTGAAATCGTGTTAAGGGAATGTAGAGAAATCATCTAGAAATCATGAGGGAAGGTTTCAGAGGCAGCAACTTTATCACGCAGAAAAAGTGAAGTCAATGCTACTTACTCATTATTTCTCGTTAGCCAAGAAAGTAATTGTTTTGGTTGGAGCAGTAATATGCATTGGATTATCTATGAATCTTTATAGCAACATCTCCATTTTACAGATGAGAAAACTAAGGAATAAAAAAAACATACTAATAAAAAGGTAAAGCCACTAATATACATTCCGTGTTCTATTCTGTAGGTCTTATGATCTTTATCAAATAAATAAGACAGTTAGGTTCTGACTTCTAAGTTCCCTTCCTCCTTCAGTTTTAGACTTCTTTCGGCATATGAATCTGGCTACTCATCATGGTTCTTCTATTGATATGAAATTACAATTCTCTCAAAGCGTCACAACTGGGAGTCAGTTTAGCATGTACTATGGACTAAGAGAATATTATAGAAGTTTCAATTATGCCTTAGCTATTGTTAACATGGGAACATAAATAAGACTTCCCAAGCCTAGCGTACTCATCTGTGAAAGTATATACCAACTCCCTGAATACTTAACCTGATCAACATGAAGCAACTACCATCTAGGAGCCCAGGATATGGTTGTCATCAAATGCCATACTTCTATCTTTTCTTTGTTCTCACTATTATGTTTAACTCTGAAAAATTGATGAATATTTTCCTATAAACTAGGTCCTACTGTCATGATATGACTACCATAAGCATATTTGTTCTATTTTATTAAACTTTGTTTATATCAGTATATACTATTTTTTCTTAGTATGCATACTCTCCACAGAAATCCTGAAATATAGTGTAAAACTCTACTTTTATTTACTAGAAAAAATAGCCAATATAACACATGAAAACCAAGTTTTATTGAATTTCTAATATAAGCAATTTATTTACTTATTTATGTGACCCTTTATTTGGTCATCATGTTTATGCAATAGCATGGTAACACAACAGTTTCATATCAAAGATTCCATTAAAAGATGAAAACCATCCAATTATCAGATCCAAAAAACATCCAATTATCAGATCCTAATAAAACATCACAAAGTACTTATAGAATTTACCAAAGCGATTGCTAAAGCAGTAAATATAATTTATGAGTTCCTGAAGGATATAGCAACAATGCACTGCATTTTTCTTTTCAGAAAGAGAAAGGACCACTCTACAGTAACTAGCCAACTACTTACCAACCATGCCCCTCTTCAGACTATGAACAGCAACCCTAATTTTTCCTGCATCCACAGGCCTCTTGCAACCTCAGTTTAATTTCTGTACAAAATAGATACACTCACATACATGTATGCATATTTCTCACTTTGTGCATGGCTATGACAGCCTACTTGACAGAGACACTTTAAGGGAAGAGAGATTTATTTGCATTTATAACTTAGAAGGTACAATCCATCATGGAGAGGAAGACATAGTGGCTGCAGTGACTCCATCTCTGGTGATAGGAGTTTGCAAGATGATGTGTTAATTTCATGACACAGCAGGAATCAGAGACAGCAATGCCAGAACCAAGACTTCACTATAACTTCAAAGGTCCACTTGCAATGACCTACCTCAGCCAGCCAGGCTCCACCTCCATAAAGTTTCACAGTCTCCCAAAGCATCAACACCATCTGGAGGTCAAGCGTTCAAATGCATAGTCCTGTGGGAGACATTTTATGTTAAAGCCATGATAATATGTTCCTAGGTACATACATATAAATAGGATTGCTCTTAAGATATTCAAGAACTGAAAAACAATTAGCAAACAAACAATTTTTAATTACTATAACTAGAAAGAATAATCAAATTCTTCAATTCAGTAGAGAATAAATAATAGTTTTAATTTCCAAGAATTTGATTCTTCTTATATTGGATGAAAGTGGTTAATCCAAGGATATCATATTGAAAATGGGGTTTGTTCTCTACTCTTCCAATCTCTTGTTAAGAGAAATTCTTAGCTGAAGTCAGTATGTATCTCATTAACAGTGAATTAGAGAACATCACAATCATGATTTCCAGCCCATTGAGTCTAGAAGTCACAAAGCTTTGTCAAACAATAATCCTTCACAAAGGCATTTAAGTACCTTGTTGAGTTTCTTGAGCCATACAGACAGGTACACTTAGAGAGGTATCTGGGAATTTTGTAGTAGTAAGTAGCTTCAATATTGCTTGTGCTCTTCCTGCCTTCTTCTCTCCTCCCCCCTCTCTCTCTTCCTCTCTCTCCCTCTTCTTTTTCACATTCTCTGCCTATTAGTCACTTCTTTACTTCTTCCATAGGCCAAAGACATTCCGCTATTTCCATCTCTTTGATGACAAGCTTAGAATTAGTCAAATTGATTAAATTATTCTTTTGTTTGATTGTTTGTTTTGTTTTGTTTTTCAAGACAGGATTTCTCTGTATTGCTTTGTAGCCTGTCCTGGAACTCACTCTATAAACCAGACTGGCCTGAAACTCACAGAAATCCACCTGCTTCTGCCTTCTAAGTGCTGGGATTAAAGGCATGGGCCACCAACACCTGGCAATTAAATTATTCTTAAAAGCTTGATCTAAGATATTAAATTCTATAATCTCCATAGTCAAATAATATCATTTGTGTCTAATCGATGCTTTTCATCCTACTTGATCTAATAGCCACAGAGACTACTCCTACACACGCCCCTGATTCTTGTCAGTACAAACTGAGTAATCTTAACACCATTGGAGCATTATTAAATTCATCTAGAGAAGGAAGCATATGTATTCATATTTGCTACACATTACCAGCATTATTGTGAGCATGGCTCTCATGGATAAGTCATATGTGCAAACAGATTTGGCATTTCTTCTTGAGACTGCTTACTCTAGAAGCAGTCGAATGTTTCATTTGAGAAGAGGCTGTAGAATTATAAAATAACCTCAGGTAGGGTTAGAAGATAAGATTCTGTATCCCCGTGGGATTAAGCTGTGACTTGGCTTTGTTATTCTGCAATGTTTAGGTTCTGAGCTTGTTTTTCAGTCGCTTCGTTTTCTGTCACTGCAGAAAAGGACAAGCTCCTTTTTAAAAGATTCCTTATTTTCTGAATGTTGGACTTCCATAAACTTGTATGTGTCCCTTTTATCACGTATGATATCCAGAGTCATCAGAAAAGGCGAGCTGATATGCAGTCATTAGAATTGTTACTGTCAACACAGGTCCGAGGGCATAGCACACTACTTCTGCATCTCTTGTCTTCTAACTAACCATACTACATAAGCCTGAACCATACAAGGAAAATGTGGGTAGTAATAAGAACTCCCTAAGTTACACGTCACTAATGTCCTGTTTCCTCATATAAATACTTTATCTGTGTGTTCCTCAAAAGTGTGAAAGTACCCAATCACATATACACAAATTAAACAATAAATATTGAGCATAGTGTGTGTGTGTGTGTGTGTGTGTGTGTGTGTGTGTGTGTGTATGTATGTATGTAGATGGAAGCCAGAGGTGTAGGTGACTCCTGGAGCTGGAGCTATAGACAACTGAGGGCCACCTAACACAGGTGCAGGAATGAAACCCCAGTCCTTTGCAAAAGTATGAATCTTTTTAGCCCCTAAATATTTTTAAAAGGAAAAATATAGGATTAAAATGATCATTTAAAATATTTTTCTAAATATTCTGTATGAAAAAATAGATTAGAAAGGGTCAAGAGAATAGAGAAAGGTGAATTTAAGGGTTATTGTCAGTTGTACAGTCAAGAGATGACAGAATTATCAGGAAAGTGGCAGCCCTGATGAATGAATATAAAGGGTGTGGCTTGAGGCATATAGTGGAGGCAGATTCAAGAAGATTTAGCAGCAGACATAATGTTGAAAGTAGGGGAAAATAAGATATTATATATGAATCTGAGGTTTATAAACTTGCTAACAGACCACACTGTGTTATAATTTACTGAGATCTGTTCAGTATACGATGAGAATTAACTTTGAGAAAAGTCCCCGAAGAAAGAAGGGGGGAAAATGTAATGTGTAAAAAGTCACATAGCTGCATGATTTTCTAGGAACAAAACACATTTTATGATGGTCTATTTCAGCATTTTAGACTCTAACCACAAATAGAAAAGTCAGCTTTATGGCTAAGATTCTGTCACTGGCAAATGGGAGCTTTCAGAGATGCCTGCTCACCTCTTCCAAATAGATGGTATTAGTAACCAAAGACAATAAAGTATTTGTGACAACTGAATTGAATATTGATTTTGTTCTATTTTTTCCTCTGGATGACTTTTTAAGAAATATTCATAAGAAGCTAGGTTCCAGATCTAATCAATTGAAAACAACAACTAAATCAATTAATTGTTAACTAACCACTTTGCAATGTTTCTTGCTTCTGCTTTTGTTTAGAATTTGTTTATATATCCTATATCAGTCAAAATTTTATTAACTGTTTCTGATACCATATTCTCCCAGAAACTCTGAGCAATAGTGATTATCATCTCCTCCCAATATATCTGAATATTTTAACTTAGTTTTCCTAATAGGCGTATAATCATACATTTATGCAACAATATTGAAATTTTCTCTCTTCCATGCTAATCACACTGTAACATCAGATGATGATAATTCACACACAATAGTCCACTACTGTTTCCCTGCTGGTTTCTTCTTAATTTTGACAAAGGTTTTTCCAGGACCTCTGCCAGATGCTCTTAATAATCATGGTACCAAATGAAATAGACATTCCTTCAAATTGTCGATGGTGTTCTTCAATGTTATTGAGAAATAATGAGTAGGGATTGCTGTAAGAAGATACTTGTGAACCCTGGCCAGGGAAGCAGATGGGATAACTTCTGATCTTCACCTCTCCCTCTTTTCCAAAATCCAATCCCACCAGTCTAGTCCCTAGCTTGGTAACAGAATGCCTGCTGCATCCTTGCCTTCCATTCTATCCCCTTGTCTAACTCTCCAATGAGACTCTCTCCTCCAAATAGCATTTGCTCCACCAATCCCATGATCCCAACCTCCAACATCAGCAGCACTCCCTATGAGTCCATTGGCCACTCCAACCGGTGAAGTATTTCCCCATCTTTCCCTTCTCATCCAAATCTAATATCCCAGTCTCATCCCCAACCTTCAGCAGACCACCTGCTGTGGCCCCCATCTGCAGTAGGCCACAAGGGTCTTCTCCTCTAACCTTCTTCCCAGAGAAGTAAGCCAGTGAAGCAGGAAGGTGAGCTTCAGATGGTCACCATCACTTCTCTCCTCCCAATCCAATATCCTGTAATTGCTCTGTAGCAGACAACCTGTTTTGGCCTAACTACACTCTTTGCGCCATTCCAAAAAGGACTGAGAAGATCGTGACAGAACACCATGTTTTCCTCTCTCCCTCCTCCTATAGGTCCCATCACTGCTCCTCTCCAAGCACATCTCTATTCCTGTCAGCTCCCAATAACTAGAAACAAATATTACCAGAAACTTCCAGTGGCCACATCTACCAGAATTCCATAAGAATTCAATACCAGGCAAAACACAACCACCAAATCCCCCTAAGAACCAGAGAGGGCAACAGTAACCAAGAACAAAATACCCACCCAATAAAGACCAAATATCAGCACCTAGAATTACAATCTTCCCAAACTCAGTTGCCTAGATGACAGCATAAAAACACAATATATAATAGCCATGACAACATGTCTCCACTAGAGCCCAGCAACTCTCCAGAGTAGACCCTGAGAACTGCAACACAGATGGAGCAGACTACAAGAACCTTAACCTTTATGAATATGGTAGAGGTCCTCAAAGAGGAAATGAATAAATCCTTTAAAGAAATCTATGAAAATACAAACAGTGGAAGGAAAGGAATAAAAAGTTCAAGACCTGAAAATGGAAAAAGGATCAATAACAAAAACCCAAACTGAAAGAAATCTGGGAATGAAAAATTTAGATTTAGGAACTCAAACAAAAATCTCAGAGGCAAGTCTCACTAACAGAGTACAAGAGATGAAAGGGAGAAAGGGAGAATCTCAGTTATTGAAGACATGATAGAAGAAATTGATATCTCAGTCAAAGAAACTTTTAAATCAAAAAAAAAAAAAAATCCAGGATTTCTGGAACATTATGAAGTAACAAAACCTAAGAATAATGGAAATAGAGGAAGAAGCAACAGAAGCAACCCAGGTCAAAGGCACAGATAATATCTTGAATAAATTCATAAAAGAAGTTTCCCCAACCTAAAGAATGGGATGCCTATCAAGATGCAAGAAACATACAGAATACAAAATAGAATGGACTAGGAAAAAAAATTCCCCTTGGCACATAATGTTCAAAATGCTAAATGTACAATTGATAAGTACAGCAAAGTATCAGGATACAAAATTAACTCATGAAAAATAGTAGCCTTCCTATATTCAAATGATAATCAGACTAAGGGGAAAAAAATTGAGGGAAACAACACCTTTCATGATAGCTTCAAATAACATAAAATATCTTAGGATAACCCTAACCAAACAAGTGCATGAGCTGTGTATTTAAAAAAAATAGATGTTTGCCTTAATGTTATAATAGTATGAATGAAATTAGCCTCCACAAACTCTAAGGGAATGGCATTATCGGGAGGTTTAGCTTTGTTGGAGTGTATATGGTCTTGTTGGAGGAAGTGTGTCACTGTGAAGGCGGGCTTTGTAGTCTTATACATGCTCAAGCCACACCCAATATTTCAGATCACTTCCCATTGCCTGAAGGTCAAATTATAGGCTCTTAGGTCCTTCTCCAGCACCATGACTGCCTGAATACCATCACGTGAAATCGTGATGATAATGGACTAAACCTCTGACACTGTAAGCCACCCAATTAAGTATTTGCCTTTATAAGAGTTGCAATAGAAATCCTAACTAAGACAGGGCACACGAGGATTGTGGAGTGTTGCTGTGACACACCCGACCATGTTTAAGAGAGGACTGTGGAAAGACTTTGAAACTTTAGGCTAGAAAAGCCACTAAGTGTTAAAGGCTCAATGGGATGTTCTGTGGGAGCTTGGAGATAAGCAGAGGATGGAGGGCTGGCTTGTGAAGTTTCTGAAGAAAGTTTTAAGACTCTGTTAGGGCCATTTGCTATTTTGATTTAAGGTTCTGTCATTCTGGTCAGCTGGGGCTGATGAGTTAGAAGGGTCACTGAAGTGAAATCTCCTGGGAAGGGTTTCCTGAGAGAAGAGAGAAGCTGTGTTCCAGAGGTGGGTCACACTTGCACCATATACTGGAAGCTGGACTTGGCAATATATACGAGTCACCCAAGTGGTACTGGTTGGGGGGATTAAAAGGGTCATGGAGAGCAGCTGTGGCTTGACACTGTGAGAGCCCAGGAGAGGCCATTGCTGAAAGTGCAGAGCAGTTGCAGGAAGGGACCCCAGCACTCTTGGAAATGTAAATACCATGGGACAACTGCCAAGAATAGCAGCAGCAAGGGATTGGAGCCAGCTGGAGCCTAGGAGACAAGCTGTGTGTGCTACAGAGAGCAGAGCTGGAGAAGTGAGCGAGGCCCTTTGGAGGAGCCCAGAAGATCTTAAGTAGATTTCCGAGATTGGACAGTTGGAGTTCTGTTATGCTTTGATTTGATGGTGACTGTGACCTGATTCTTCCCTCTTGAAGTAAGCAAGTGTTTGCTTTACCTTTTATTTTACAGAAGCTCACAATTAGGAGATTTGCATTTTAAAAGACTTTTGATTTTAAAAGAACTTGGCTATTTTAAATGGACTGAAATTTTAATGTGTTTGAATTTGTAAAGACTGTGGAAGTTTTCAAGTTATTTATGTTTGTGTGTGAATTTTGTGGGTGAACAAAAAAGGAGGGGGAAAAAGGAAGGGTTGTGGTCCAACAGTAATGGGTTTGTGTGCCAAGTTGACAGGGGTTCGGTTATACTAGCTGGTTTTGTGTGTCAACAACTTGACACAAGCTAGAGTTATCTGAAAGGAGGGACCCTCAGTTGGGAAAACTGCTCCATAAGACCAAGATTTAAGGCATTTCCTTAATTAGTGATTGCTGTGGGAAGGTCAAGCCCAATGTGAGTGGTGCCTGGGCTGGTGGTCTTGGACTGTATAAGAAAATAGACTGAGTAAGCCATGAGAAGTAAGCCAGGAAGAATCACCCCTCCATGGGCTCCACATCAGCTCCTGCCTCCAGATTCCAGCCTTGTTTGAGTTCCTATCCTGATTTCCTTGAAGATGAACAGCAATATGAATGTAAGAGTCAAATAAAACTTTTCTGCCTCAACTTGCATTTTGGTCATGGTGTTTTGACCTAGCAATAGAAACCCTAACTAAGATAGAAGAAAGAAAGAAATTGGAGAAGAAGTCAGAAAGTGGAAGGACCTTGCATAGTCATGGGTTGGTAGGATTAATACAGGCATTAATAGCCATCCTACCATAAGCAATTTACATATTCAATGCAATCCCTATCAAAATTCCAACTCAATTCTTTGCAGATCTTGAAAAGAATTTTCAACTTCATGTGGAAACACACTCTCAAAAAAAAAAAAAAAAAAAAAAAAGAGGACAGGACAACTAAAACAATCCTGAGTAAAAGAAAGAACTATTAAACATCACCATCTCCAATCTGAAATTGTACTACAGAGTTATATTAATAAAAACAGCATGGTTTTGACCCCAAAACAGACATATCAATGAATGAAGTAAAAGACAAAGACATAAAGCTACACACCTATGGACACCTGCTTTTCTATAAAGAAGCCATAAATACTCACTAGGCTATAAAGTCAACATTTTTCAAAATACACGATCTCACTATATAATCCTAGCTGTCCCAGAACTCACTATGTAGAGCAAACTGACCTCAAATTTACAGAGACTCACCTACTTCTGCCTCCCTGAATCCTGGATTAAAGGTGTGAGCCACCACACCTGCCTGGCTGAAGTCAGAATCTTAGAGAATGGAATTATCACCCTCATAAAAAATAAGAAAAGCCCTGATTCAGATATTAGTTCATAGCTGGGCAGTGGTGGTTTACACCTTTAATAACAGCACCCAGGAGGCAGAGTCAGGAGGATCCCTGTGAATTCAAGGCCAGCCTGGACTACAAAGCTACATAGAGAGACCCTGTATCAAAAAAACAAAAACCAGACAGACAGACAGAGAGAGAGAGAGAGAGAGAGAGAGAGAGAGAGAGAGAGAGAGAGAGAGAGAGAGAGAGAGTAGCCTCTTTCCACCAGGAGAGGACACAGCAATAATTTTTTATGAGTCACAGAACAAATCCTCACACCACAGTAAGTCTCCTTGTCCTTAACTTTAGACTTCCCTGCCTCCAAAACTGAAAAAATACAATTTTGCTGCTTATAAATTGTCTAGTCTAAAGCATTTTAATACCAATCACAACAGACTAAAATATTGTTCTATTTAAACTCTCCATTGAAAACCACCCTTAACTTCCAGAGAGAATTCTCAGCTTTTAAGCCTTACTGAGATCCCAGATGCCACAAAACTCTATTGTGCCCTTTCAAAGTACAGAATACACAAACATAATAAACAATCGCTTTATACCACAAAGTGTTGAGGGTATACAGTGTAGTAAATAACTTAGTAATCAGCAGAATCAGTTACAGAAATAGACTCTTGGTAGAGAGTACCAAGTCACTACACACAGCTAACCTCAGGATTCATAGGGAATTGATACTGGGACCCCCATTGATGCCAAACTCCACAGGTTCTCTAGTCCTTTCCATTCAAAGTTCTAGTACTTCACCCATGTACTTTAAATAATCTTTAGATTGCTTATAAGAAAAGGCAAATGCTATGCAACAGTTGTGACACTGTATTTTCCAGGGAGGAAAATCAGCACAGGCATACAAGTATTTCTGTATTTTCAATAAGAATTTAACATCTACAAAAGTAGAACTCATATGGAGTTGACTATACTTGATAACTGGCAATTATATGATATTATCATCAGTTTCATCACCAACATTGCTATCACCTCACTCATCATAATTATCACTCCTATTTCATATATTTCCTATGCAGTTTACAAATGGAAAACAGTGTCAAGAAGTACATGACAAGATTTATTTAAAGTTTCTTTAAACCTCGCTTTCTTACAGCAGATATTCCATTAAATGAAGAGTGTATGTATTGTTTACAATGTGTTCTTCCCACTGAAGGCCTGAGTCAGGAGAAACTTGCAGAAGTGTTTGACAAGCTGTTTGTGTTTGAAGGCTTTATTTTAATTATGCTGAACAATCAAGAGAATTGAAATAGAGTGCTGTAAAGACAAGCATTTTCTGCAAGTTCTCAAACACAATGCAGGTTTAATGTGTCCAACTTTTTATACCAGCCATAGGAAGAAAACAAAATGACCTAAACAAGCGATTTCAATAGCAAATGGATGCTTTCTGATGGTAATTGGCAGCCACACAATTCCTCTTGTTTATTTGTAGTGAATTTATAGAATTGCTTTTAAAAGTGAGATTTTCATTCTCTAGCTGAAAGTAGTATTCTTTTGTGAGTACGAAGGAGTGCCAGATGCTGGTAATGTGGTGGGCTGCTGGCTAGTTCTCAGTAGTGAGCTCTTTGTGTTTGCATTTTATTTTCCCACCTTCCAGTCCCACTAGCCTATCCTTTCCACCTTCTTACCGAAATTGATGAGCAAAGCGCTTCTTTAAACCCATGGAATAAGTTTGCATCTCTGAAGGAAAGAAACCATTATCAAAAAGGCAGGTTAAAAGACAAGATTAGGAATAGAAACTATAGGTATTTCTTTACACTGTGAACAAAAGTTCACAAGCCAGAGAGGGTCCTGATGCTGAGATGGTGTACTAGACACGAGCCTCCATCCCTAACCAAGATGCTATCTCCAACTGACAACTGCTTGTAAAGAAAAAATTAGTTTCTCCAATGGAGTCTCCAGTGGTGGGCCTCATACCTGATGCTGTATGACTAACACAAAAGAAATCTAATGGTGTTTCTGTAGACTTTTGTTGAGAAAGGGTGAGGTTGGGGGGGCGGTTCATATTGCTTTGTTTGGGCATGTTGTACTTTACCAGCCTTTTGTGATATAGTATGGCTTCAGATTTTTTGTTTTTACCGCGTGCGTGTGTATGTGTGTGTGTGTGTGTGTGTGTGTGTGTGTGTGTGTGTGTGTGTGCTTTTTCTATGTTTTTTGTTTGTTTCTTTGTTATTCTAGTTTGTTTTGTTTTTTATTTACCTGTTTGTTTTCTAAAGAGAGAGAAAAAGAAGACATAGGGCAGGGCAGTGGTGGCACACGCCTGTAATACCACAACTCACTCAGGAAGCAGAGGCAGGCAGATCTCTGTGTTCTAGGCCAGCCTGGTCTACAGAGTGAGTTCCAGGATATCCAGGGCTACACAAAGAAACCCCGTCTCAAAAGAACAAAAAAAAAAAAAAAAAAGTAAGGGAAGAAGGAAGGGAGGGAGGGAATGGAGGGAATATTTCTGTAAATTCTGTAAACATACATACATTGCAAGTGACCCTCTCAAGAGCATAACTGCAAATTTGCCTCTATTTTCACTTTATACTCAAAGGGGAATAATTTTGGACCTAATCCCCCCACACACACACAGTGTGTGTGTGTGTGTGTGTGTGTGTGTGTGTGTGTGTGTGTGTCTATCTGTCTATCTGTCTCTCTCCCTTCCAACAAATCTAAATATATCCTCTACTTTTCTTCCCAAATGAGTGCCCTGATTGCCTTTTACTGGCTATGTATCAAACTACTTTGAAAGTACAAAAGCTCCCACCCTCTCTCATAATGACATGTTTGCATATCTTTCTTGTTGCTAACTTCACACAAAGAAAAACACAAGGAACAGGTGAGTCAAGTGCCCGTACTACAGAGAAGTTTCTGAGATGGTTCTAAGACAGGCAAATAGAGGCAGGAAAATGTTCTTTCCCTGTGGTGACTTCTCCAAGAAGTCACACCTTGCTGAAAGGTTTGGTGATCATGGTGCAGATATGGGCAGGTTTGCTATCCTTCTGAGGGGCAGCTATACGTGGCCTCTGTACATGCATTAGTCCCTTCTCAAATAATTTGAGGAAATAAAGACAACTATAGGCAGATGATCACTTACAACTTGCCTTCATGCCAACTTACTCCAACTGTACTTTCATAAGATAACAGAAATACCAAAAAAAAAAAAAAAAAAAAAAAAGCATAAAAAATGTAGTAAGAAAGATACGGAAAGAAAGAAACAAAGGACGGAAAAGAACAGTATAGATTAGACAAAATAGTACAGAGAAGTCATGTGTGCTAGTGCATAGCTGTAATTCCCAGAACATAAGAAGTGAAGGCATTAGTATTTAGAATTCAAGGACAGCCTTGGCTAAGTAGCAAGACCCCATAAACAAACAGAAAAGATCACACTAAGCTATATTATTAACAAACTACTTTTATTTTGATACAAATGAACTAAATAGAAAACATACTAATTTATAATACAACTAAATACAATAAATTTTGGACGTTCAAATGCATTTAAAATTAATTTAAACATTTTTTTTAATCCAGCATTTTAAAACACCCCCAAAAAGCTTTGCTAGGAAGCCTAACAGCACAATCCTTATTGCTAAGTTTCTCACTTCCCAAAAGAGTATATGCCCATTAATTTCAAACCATTTAATTCAGACTAACAATGAGCTGACAAACTGTAAGTGCTGAAAAGGTTGACATGGTAAGAGCCTCATTCAATATTTGTTTTTATTATTATCTCCATACTGTCTTACTAAATAGATTACTTATGAATATGGTAATGAATAATTTGGACTCATCGTTTGCTTTGTTAAACAAAGCATCAGACTCCACCCCGGGGGGAATCTCTGATTTGAGTCTCAGCTTAAAATTGTATCTGCTAGTGAATATGAGTTAGATTTCAAGTTACCTCCAAGCCCCTCAACTGAAATCTCATCAACAATTTTGTCATTTACTTGAGAAAGAAAGAGGCCACCTTCTGAGAAAACAACCATAAATACTCGATCAAATAATTGCTGCTGGATAATGCAGTATCAGGCTCCCTGATCTCAGGGATTATACCTTGGAGATAACATCTCAACTGATGCATGAGCCCAAATCCGTAAATGCTAGCATGAAGCACAATGTGTGCCATCCACTTCCTAGGGAAAATAAGTGAAGTAAAAATAAAGACAAATACATCCCAAGTGCAGCTCCCTGATTCCTCACCAGGAGCCAATTGAGATGACCTACAAGGACACAGGGGGCATAGCTCCCTGGAGCCAGCCCACAGGAAAAACACTCAGTGCTGCTTCAAACCCAGAGGTCACTGACCATTATTCCCTACTTGTTCTAGTTTCCTTTTGCTGCTGAAGTAAAACACTCTGTCCAGAGCAATTTGGGGAAGAAAGAGTTTATTTGCTTTACCCTTTCATGTCATAAACCACCACTTAAGAAGAAAGTCAAGGCAGGAAACTGAGAAGGAACTCAAAGCAAAACCCATAGAAAAATACATCCTGTTGCCTTTCTTATATGGCCCAGGCCCACCCGCCTGTTTATGGTCCCTTCCATAGTGGATTATACCCTCCCATGCCAATCACCATTTAAGACGCTTCTTCACAATCATGGCCACTGTCTGTGATCCCTCGGATGACTCTAGGCTATGTCAAGCTGATAAAAGAAAGCTAAGTAGGACACTACACTTCCCCCAACTCACTCTTTTCCAAAGAGAAAGAGTATGGTTGTTTTCATCAATATTGGGACCACCATGAAGGATACTACAAATTCTACTTAAATCTAGCATCCTTTAATAGTTTACTTCTTTCTGGACCAACTATGTAAACCACCTGTGTTTACACATACATCTCAGTCTGTTTGGGCTGCTATTTATAATGCAATCCCATAACCTGAAGATCCGATCAGCACCACAGATTTACTTCTCACAATTCTGTGAGCTCAAAACTGCAAGGTCAAAGAAGCATCGACATAATGCCTGCTGCCTGTGTGTGCTGTGCCTCAGACAGCACCTTCTCTCAAGTGTTATCTTCGAACTGTTAAGGCCCAGGCAGCTTCCGGGGAACTCTTTTATTTATTTATTTATTTATTTATTTATTTATTTATTTATTTATTTTAACTTAAATTTGAAACAAGCTTGCTTTACATGTCAATCCCAGTTCCCACACCCTCCCATCCTCCATGGTTGCCCTCATCAACCCCATCCCATGCCCTTTCTGCTCCTCAGGGAGGGTGATACCTTCCATGGGGAGTCTTCAAAGTCTGCCATATCATTTGTAGCAATGTGTCTAGGCTGAGGGAGTATCCCTCTTTGTAGAATGGGCTCCCAAAGTCCATTTGTACACTAGGGATCAATACTGGTCCACTACCAGAGGCCCCATAGACTTCCCAGTCCTCCCAACTAACACCACATTCAGGGAATCTGGGTTGGTCCTATGTTTCCCAGTTATCAGACTGGAGTCCATCGGCTCAGGGTGAGAGCTTTGCCCTTTAGTCTAACCACCAGGAAACTCCTTGGTGATTATTCCCACCATTCGATGCAATAGAGTTCCAACATATGGATTTAAAAGTGACACAACCCTTAGGCCACACAACTCTATCCATTATAAAGCTGCTTTCTGGGGGACAATGTAGAGGTATCTACCTCTACCTCTTTGAACTCTTTCTATAGTACTTACAGCTTTCTGTACTATATGAAGAACTACCAGCCTACGTCCATTTTGATCCATACATGTGGGACAAAGAGGTGACAAAGGTAACTTCCTTTGATGGTAAGATATTGTCTGTCCAAATCTGAGCTCAGCTGTGGTACACACACATATAATATATATATATATATATATATATATATATGTATGTATGTATGTATATATATATATATATATATATATGTTTCTCTTTTTTGTAATTTCTAATTTTTTTCTATAATTATGTGTTTTTATACAATAAATTATAAACATGACCTAGGTAAAATTTCCCCCAGTTCATGAAGATAAGAAGCTTAAGAGAGATCTAAGCTTTCAAATGACAAGTGAAACAAAAGAGTTGTCCAAGTTATAAAACAATCCACAGAAACATTACAGTGAGCTATTTTTAATGTTTTATAATAAGTTACAAAAATGACATATTCCATGCCATGGAATGTATTCCCTTTGAGACTGAATTTCTGTCTCTTTCCCTCAAGAAAGAAATTTACTCTGATTCCTTTGAATTGATACCTACCTAGTAATCTACTCTGGCCTATAGAAGGAATAGAGAGAAGAGGTCACCTTAAACTTAGGCCTCAAGAAATTTGTAACTCTTCACTGTTTCTTTGGAAACTTACCCTGGTACAATGGAACAAAGACCTGGCTAGTTCACT
This sequence comes from Phodopus roborovskii, assembly GCF_943737965.1. Lineage (NCBI taxonomy): Eukaryota > Metazoa > Chordata > Mammalia > Rodentia > Cricetidae > Phodopus > Phodopus roborovskii. The sequence continues at coordinate 5,403,958 of NW_026126470.1, forward strand.
AGAGGATGACACACTGCATAGTACAGAAATGTACCATAGCAGCTGATGTCATCCTAGGAGAGTCAGTGAGAAGTCAACCTAGAGGGTGACCACAGGAAAGACTAGAAGACTCTCCCAGCTGAGCCAGTCCAATGGTTAACCCGCAAGACTATTAAACAATCTTCTAGTTGTTGAAGGCATGAGCTAAAATCTAGTAGATTTGTGGATGATTTCTTCCAAACGCTGACCTTGATCTGATGTACGTTTGTTGTCCTAGCATCTTCTCAAGTCGGAGGGGTCAGGGAAACAAGTGGTACAGGGCAATGGCTGAAAACCTTAGGTTATCAAGTTATGTGTTCAGTTGTCTAGTAAAATCCCCAAATGGTGTGTGTGTGTGTGTGTGTGTGTGTGTGTGTGTGTGTGTGGTATATGTTAACAGAGTGAGAAAAGGAATGTCATGGGTTTCTGATTTTCAAGGTAAACAACCTGCGGGCACCAGTGACAAGTGACTGCTTGTCTCCTGAAGTCTGTCTCCATTTCCTCTCCTTTCTGCTAGTGCTGTTCTAATGAGGAGCACTACAGTCAGAAACAGAAGCTGCCAGTGATGGTCAAATGTCTTCAGCTTCTAATTGGCCACTTGCTCGTCAGAGTGGCTCGCACAGCAATGTGATGGCTGAGCCCAGGATGGCTGCCTCTTTTCACATTGTTTGACGTGACATCCACCAGCATGAAAGTCACCCTCATAGATGCTGAGCAAATGCTCTCAACCTCAAAGAGACATGGATGTTTTCACACGGCCTGTCAAACTGGAGAGAATGCAGGAAGACAAAGAGAAGGAGCCAGCCAGGGCACACTCCTCCATACCCTCTTGTCAGAACAATCATACGCACACTGTGTTTATTTACTAACAGAGATGTCAAGGTCCTTTCACGCCTACAATTTAACATGCTGATAATATCAAAAAGAGAAGACTGCGATTTTTTTTTCCTTTCCTTTGCCTAATAGAATGCCATCATGAAACTTAGGATTCCGGAAGATGAAGGCATTGCCACCATGGCCTGGCCACTCTTTGTTCTTTGTAAGTAATCACACCAAAGAGATGTGCTAGGCATGCCTACCTGTCACGGGTGCCTAGTTCAAAACATCAAAACACTGGTAGCAAGCTACTTTTTGAGCACAAAAAGAAAAAAAAATAAAAGAGACAGATGTTAGCAGCTGAAAGGATTTAGCTTTCACAGTACATAATAATATTGTCTTTTAGCATCCTTCAACACAGGCCCCCAAAGTGATTTGAAACACATCATTCTATCACATTCCCATCTGTACAAGATGCGTATTACAGTTCTCAGAACACGCAAGCAGAAGTAGGGTGGCTGAATTTAAATTCCGTAACAGCCATGACGTCAGATCTTCCAGACTCAGGGTACTTGCATGTACAGAGACACCTCCTGTGTTTCTTTATGATTGAACTGACTTCCGTATTCAAAACACTAGGTTTGGGGGAAGGTGAAATAAAATGCAGAGTCCCAGGCCCTCAACACATCAGCATTTTTACAATTCTTGTTCATTACCCATACTTTACACAAGGTCTCCCAAAGAGTCTTACTCTCTAAGCCAGAGACAGTTCACTGTACCTGTAACTCAGACTGAAGAGCCTTCAGACATAACATCGTGCCACTAATAGCTTGTTTCTGTGTTTTGACTTTTTTAAAACTAAAATACCCATGTGTGTGAGTAATCTAGAGAAGGCAACATCCTCTTTTCTACGAAGGTGTACTCCATACCTCACAGGCAAATGAACACACAAGAAAGATTATTTTATCCCCGTCTCAATAATGGAACTCCCAGACACTTAGCGGCTGAAATGAATTGGCAGCTGGTGGTGGGGAAATGAACTGTGATTTCACTGTCCCTAGTGAGAAGATAATTCCTCCAGGAGTACTTCAGTGTCTTTTCAAAGTTGATGTGGAAGTGTGCCTGACAGGTTTAGCCATAAAAGGCCTTCAGGATGTGATGGACAAAGGGACAGCAAGACAAAGGGAGACTGTCCCCAGGGAGACTACAGGGTTACTCACCGTGCAGGGTTTAGCAGTGTTCAAGGAAACACCGCAGTGGATGGATGCCAAGGAAAAGTGAAAAGCTTGATTCCATGGCAGTGTCAAGTGTGGTCCAGCTCCCTCAACCTGTCTGTCCAGCTGCCCCACTCGGTTTACCGCACAGTGAACACTTCTGTTTCTTTAAAAGTGAGTAAATAATCATGAGGAAACTTTTCCCCTTGTGCCTGGGGAGATAGTTCCATCAGTCAACTTCTTGCTATACAAGCACGAGGATCACAGCTTGAGCATCCGGCATCTACCTGAAAGAGGCTGATACAGTGGTACCTCCTTTCACTCTTAGTGCTGGGGGTGCAGAGGCAGGCAGAGAGCCTAGAATCTTTGGCCTGCCAGGCTAGCTTGATGACAAGTTCCTGGCCAGTGAGCAGACCCATAACAGCAACCCAAACCAAATAATAGTAATAATAACAACAACAAATCTCACGGTTTACTGACTAAGAACACCTCTCTCCTCCAGGGATGTGCATGCACATGTATGTAGCTCCCACACACATGTACACATGCACAAACACCCCCCCACACACACACACAGACAAACCTTTGCTATTTGTATGAGTCTTCATCAAAAATTTGAAGGTGTTTACACAGCTTCCCTCTTTAATTTAGCATGAGGCTCATCTTATTCTGATTTGATCTCCTGATAGTTGCTGATCTAACAGAGGAGAATAAATTAATTTGGTCAATGGCCTTCTGGTTATCCGGGCTCCAGCCTGCTAAGCTTTATTGGTAAGCAGCATCCTCTACCTGAGTCCATTTCTGCCTTTGTACAAACTGTGGGCTCCATCTCTTCATCAGCACCAGCTTCTGTCAAACACCTTCTCTCCTCCCTCACTATGATCAAGCTAAAGTGTGTCTCAGAATCAGCCCTAAATATTGTAAAACCTATTCGAAAATTTAATCCATCTCTTTTTTATGAGTGCTGCTAAGCTGCAAATTTTGTTTTTAACTGATGGATGCCATCCTGTGGGGAATGTGGGTAGTACTGAGCCATTGCTGACTCTTTGGTCTGCTCTGATGCAATTAGTAGTAAGTACATGTGCATCTTACTGTCCCACTCACTAGCTGTGGGATGGAACTACAATGAAGGCAGGATGGGCCATAGCTAAATCTCCCACTCCTATTATCATCAGCGGCTGCATCGGTTACTGAAGGAAAGCAGCCTTTGTTCCAGGGCTGATTGTGTTTTCTGCAACACCAGTAACACCTCGTACCTACAACATTCTTCTGAAGAGTCTACATGACTGTTTTGTTCATTCAAAGAGCAGGAAGGGAAAGAAAAAAATGTGTGGTGTTATAGCTCGGTGAGATAAGAACTCAATTCTGGTTTATAACTGAGCTTACTGCCCACAGTGCCAAATCAATCTACCTGATTAGCTGTGGGCTGACTACAAACCACTGAGATCCCACCACAGCTCGGTCACCTTTGCACTCAAGAGCACAGGAAAATTTCAATTTCAGGGTGGGGGGTGGGGGTGGGGCTTAAAGAAGAATAAGACATTTAGTCACTTTTAAAATAGCAAACCTAATATTGTTGTGAGTGTTGCTTCACACAATTTCATGCCCCCTCAGCCTTGCTGAGCTGATTCTCTTTGCTGTCCTTACACAGGGAAAGTGAATGATTAAGGCTGGATGGCTTCACCCCAGGCAGCTGCCTGTAAGCTCCCAAAATGCTCCGCAGGTCTGTTAGCCTCCAGATGCTACCAGGCGCAAGTGATAAGCTATGAGTGACCTGTTAGAGTAGCCAGACTTGTCCAACAGTGCTTAACCCCAGGAGCAGGTAATCTGTAAATTATGCCTAGATCATGAGTTTTCACTCCTTTATGTTGCCTTGTAGAGCACCCGAGTGATGTTATTACCACCGATGGCGAGTGTTTCCTTGGACAGGTGATGTTGAATTCTTCCTCCATTTCTACTCTTCCACAATGAGCCCTGTAGGAAAGGGGAAATGAAAACTATTGTGCTTGCTTCTTAGACATTTCACCATTTAAAAAGAAGAGGAAGCAAGATTCCCAGAAAACACTGTCCCTGGTGGTTAGGGACTGTCTAACTGTATCAAAGCTTAATGAGGAAGCTGCCAAAGTTCAGCCCCCTTACACATGTAAGAGATGAGGACAGATGCTGAGAGAACGAGGACAAAGGTGTCAGAAAAAGACACAGTTACAGCATGCATTTCTTATTCTGCTGCCATCTGTGGTAAAACAGCATTTTTCTCAACTTCGCATAGTGAATACCCAGAGCTAGAGAATCCTGCTTTGGGGAAGGGGCAGAGTGGCTGACCCATGCATCATGAGATACTGGGTAACATCAAGGGCTTCTACCAAGGATTGTCTTGCCTCCAATTGTAACTGGTGACAACCACTGGTTGGGAATTTACTTGCATTTAGGAGACATTTCTCAGTAGGAATGGAATATGCAATCCATTTTGACCCAGACTATTTTTACAACTTGGTAATCTACTATTCAGTTCATGCTTTTTGAGTTTCACTCTACTTCTTCAATCAATCAAATTAAATTAGAAGTGTGAAGCAGTGGTTAGGATACCCAGTCTTTAGTATCACAAGCTCCCAGCTCACTTAACCACTCCTGAGATCTGGGGAATGTCTTGGGAGACTCTGGCTGTTGCAGGTAACAGTTCTCAGATGGCACTTGGCACCAGGCTCCCAGATCAGCCTATCGGATAAGCTGTGTTCGGGGTTGCAGGAAACTGTTGAGACTATGTGACTAACAGCTGAATATTTCCCTTAAATCCACTTTCAAAAGGGAATGAATTGCTGACCACACCCACGGAAGCCCCGCAGGTACACAAGGCTCACATTGGCAAATCTGTGACTATGTGGTGAAGGAATCTAGCTCCTGGGGTCCTGATCTAAAGCTGTTGTTTGGCTCATTTTTCCGTTGGCCTAAGGTACCCATTTCCTTTCTAAAATCTATTCAGAGAAGGAATATAACAGCTGTCAAATGAGTCAAGCTGGCCCATGTAACTCATGTGCATCCCTTGGCCCGTGATTGACTACCAGGATAAAACATGTGGGCAATTCGATCAGCGCATCTCTGGATGAAGATAACGTGAGTGGGTAAGAGATGGGTGCACAGGCTGGCAAGATGGCTCACAAGCTAAGGATGTTTGCCATCAAGTCTGATGACCAAAGTGCAATCCTCGGAACCCAAATGGTGGAAGAAGAGAACTGATTCCTTTGAGCTTTCCTCTGGCTTCCATACTTGTGCAGTGGCATGCACAGGCAAACACACCCACAGATAAATAATAAAAGTGCAAAATTTTGTAAAGATATGGGCAGAGTTACAAGAAAATGTTGGCCACATTTGGATGACAAAGCTGAGAAAGAATGTCATAGGTCTTAAGACTAATATGGCGACTTTTTAATGTTAACATTATAAAATTATAACTGAAAAACAAAAATAAAGTTAAGCTATGTTGATACTGACAAGATAATTGCAGAGTAGTGTTTTTTTTTTAATTAAGAACACTTTTAAATAAATATCAATTAACTTACTACATCAGTTCATAGTGTGCTATCAACTCAGCAACTTCTAGTGTGCTACAGGGATTCAAACATTGAGTTCAAGTGTGCTTCAATGACATCGTTTGGGAGTAAGATGTCTACAGTGTGTGAATTCTCCTTTTCCTTTTCTTTAGAGACAGAGTCACTGAGCACCCCTGAAATCACTATGTACCTGAAGCTGGCCTTGAAGTCTGATCCTGTTGCATCCACTGTCCCCAGAGCTGGCATTACTGGAGTGCACTGCCACCCTGGCTAAATGGCCATTTTCTTGATCCTTCATTTTAAATACATTACCACACATTGTTTTCTCCTTTTCAGATTGCTAACAGTCTAAAGTTGAGACATGTTCTGAACAGAAGGCTCTGCCCCGCTGAACCTCTCTGTCCTCACCAAAATCCACACCACTCTCCACTTCTTTGGGCCCTTTAGTTTTATGCAAGCTTTCAAAGCTTGCAAAGGCACTCACAGGATTCTACCTCAAATGATGAAATGAAATATAAACACTCCTGTCTGAAGCGTGTTCAGAAAAGTAAACTCCCTGTTAGGGAGAATTATTTAACAGACAATTTCCATAAAGGTGAGAGCACAGAGCCCCATAAAGAGCTTTAGGGATTGGGAAAAGGCTAATGTTAAGCTGAGTTCCCTGGAGGATTGTGGGAGCAGTTTATTTTAAATATGCTAAAATGTTAGGGCATTATCTTTCTAATAAGATGAGATCAAAGAAGAGTCAACAAACAAAACTAAGAAAATAGATGCAGTTTCAGAGTTCAAAAGTTCAATAGCAATGCCTGCTGGCTTCTCACTGGCTTCTGCTAGGGCTGACAAAATGTTCAAGATTTTCTGGGGAGCTTGGCGAGAAGATAATAAGGATTTTGCTGACAACTTCTGGACATAAGGGCTCAAGGAGTTCAGATTAGGAGCTATGCAGTTAAGAGTCAGTTTGCATTTTCTCTAGGGATGACTAGTCAGTTAAGCAGTTGATGCAAAGTTCCTAACAAAGCTATGAAACTTAAACTCCATGCATTAATGACCCCATGACATAGAAAACACAATCCACATCCCAGCCTAGAACAGCAGAGATACACTTCCCATCAAAGAAAAGGATACTTTGACCTCAAGGCCCTGGGCCAAGGGCTTAAAGTGTGTTGTGATTTGAATATGAGGCAGGCTCAGGTGTGAAGGCCTGTTTCCCAGCCAGTGTCACTATTTAGGACAGAGGGAAAGACTTTAGCAAGTAGATAATAGCTGGAGGAAGTGGTTCCCTGGGGGGGGGGGTGTGTGCTATATGCTTGATTTCCACTGTAACACTATTCCTAGTTGTCAACTTGACTATATCTGGAATTAACTAAACTTTAAAACTGGAGGCACACCTGAAAGGCCTGCAAGGGATTTTTGCTCAATTTGAGGTAGGATGGTCCACTTCTAACCTGGATCTTTAACATAGGAAGGCAAGCCTTTAATCCAGGTCTTTTAAGCTGGGAAAAGCTATGTCTGTAATGCAGATCTTGGGGGTGGGAAGAAACACTTTAACCCTCTCCTGGAAATCTATATTGGGACATGGGAGATGAAAGTCTTGACTCTTGGCCTGATTGACCATGCCTTGCTGTCAAGTCAATTCCTTCTCTGGCATTAGAACATACTTCTTTGGGATTCCAGTGTATAGTATGGTTCTTTGTCTTCCTCCAGATCACTGGTCCTTTGATCCACAAGGAACAGAAGCAGGGAACAGGGATTGGATGGCTGTGAGCATCATGGAGAAAGTCCTCCTTGCGATGACTTCAGTGAATCAGCTCAGTTTTATTTCAGTGTATAGGGAATGTACAGGAGGGGAACTTGGGGACAAACCCTAGTTTGCATTAAGTGGCCCGGTTCTATCATAAGACTTCATATGTGACAGCAGGGTCCTATAGCAAAACTCCTAGTATTAGGCTTGGTTACCATATGAGCAGCAGGAGAGGCTTCTAGCAGGAATCTCTCCCAAGGGTCACCCTAGAAATAAATTAGGCATCCAGGCTTAGAGACAGCTTTCAGATAAGGTCAATTCTCTGGGGTCAGGGACATTCTCTGGATAAGAGCTGGTAGAGGGCAGGTAGTCTTATGGTGGGGCATCCCCATGTTGCCTGTTCAAGCTTTGGAAAAATGTGCCATGTCATGATAGACTATAAGCTCTGACCATCAAGGTTTTCCAACATCTGTTGAAGACAAAATGAGATATCCAGTGTCCTAAACTGAGCAGCTACTAGACTGTTGGACGTTCTGTTCATAGCCATCATTGTTGGATGAACTGGACAGCAGGCTATAATTCACTCTAAGAAATCCCTTTGCTACCTAGAGAGATTCATTCTATAATGAATTCTGTTTCTCTATGTCTTGTTCACTATGTATGAAGAACCTCCTGAGTGACACAGGATCTCACTGCCATGATATTCTGCCTAAGGGTATGAGACCAAACACAGATGAACCTTATGATTGTTGATACTAGTATTGAGAGAAACTAGTATCACTGAAAAAACAAGCCTCTTGAACAAGCCTGTGAAGGATAATCTAGAGATTAAGTTGATTGCAATTGGAAGACACACCTTAAATATTGGTGATACTGATATATAGGTAGATTCTTAGACTAAACAGAAAGGAGAAAGTGAACTGAGCACAAGCATTTGTCACTCCATGTTTCTGGACAATGGAAACTATATGATGAGCTGCCTTCTACTCCTACTCTGGACTATATCCCCTGGAACTATAAGCTAAAGCAAACTCTTTTTTTTATGTTGCTTTCCTCAGGAATCCTGTTTTAACCACAAGAAAAGTATGAATACATCTGTGAAACCATGTAATATATTAAGTCCTTCCTTTTAATTTCTCTCTGATGTTTTGTTACACTGGTAAGAAAAACGTCTCTGGAACCCAGGGACACCTCTCCTCCCACCCCACCATTTTCCCCCAAAGCCCAGGATCATTTTCGAATCAGTGCCTGAAAACTTAGGAGTTTTTTTTTTTTTTTTTTTTTTTTTGGTACCCAAACTTTTGGTAACACATTTCCTTTCTTCTCTTTCTTTATTTCCTTTCCTCATAAAGTAAGCATGTCACCATTCTGAGACTTCTATAGAGAGCTATATTTTAAAACAAAAAGTAAAGAGCATCTATTGAAAAGAGTATACCCACTTCGGATTTCTTTTTGCCATTTCTTTTCCTCTTTTACTGATTGCAGACTGGTAAAGGTGATATCAATTAAACGATGATGCCAACATTTCCCAATGTCTAGGTAATAACTAGCTCTCATCTGCACCTATAGGCTCATATAGCAGAGGTGGTTAGTGAGGCTCCTAAAACTTCCAGGCCTCTAAAAAGTAGTTTAAGCCACAGTCAGACTGTATATTAAAAACAACCCGGGGCTTCACTTTAAATGACTGAGATTTATTTGATGTTATATAATTTAGGGATGAAATAACAGTTAAAGTTGTAGAAACTTGATCTAACTGAAAATGGATATCATCAATCAGATCTGGAATGGATTAGGGTAGCTTACCAGAGAGAATTCAACAAAAGAGTCAGAAGAAAGAGCCAAATGAGACAAGAAATGAAATGGTCCTCAAATAAAGAAAAGAGACAAAGATAATAACACATTGAAATGATTGAATGAAACTGACAAAGGAAAACAATGGGGAATGAAGAATAACAAGGAGAACACAGACGGCCATGGTTCCTTTTCTTCCCTTCCTAAAACACGATCATCACTTGGCAAGCAGTGTGTGAGTTTCAGAATTGTTGAGACAATGAGGACAAAGTAGATGAACTAATTTGGATTCCAGCCCCAAGAGTAGAGGCCAGTGTGCTGGAAATTATGTAGGAGCATGAGATACAATGTCCACATCCTCAGCCAGACAAGACAGCCTTGACCATGTCTTGACCACCTCTGAAACCTCATGCTGGGTCCCCATGGGTATCAGGAAAGAGATGATAACTATTGAATTTCCTTGACCAGTTGTCTCTCATAAAGCATCAAAATGCTGGCCTTGAATTTAAGGAATTATTAGTGTGGTGAGTTTTTATTTGTGCTTTGACAAGTAAAGCTTGCCTGAAGATCAGAGTGCAGAGCTAGCCACACTAGTTAGCAAATAGAGGCCAGGCACTAGTGATATACACCTTTAATCCCAGTACTTGGGGGTCACACACCTTTAATCCCAGAACTAGGAAGGTGGAGACAGGAAGGGATATGGCTGGGCAGAGAGAGGAATATAAGGTGGGGGAAGACAGGAACTCATGCATTCAGTCTGAGGATTTGTGGATACGAGATTTTGTCCACTTTGATCTGAGAATTTGGTAGAGATAAAAGGTCTCTTTGTGGCTGGCTCCTTTACTTCTCTGCTCTTTCAGCATCTACCCTGATATCTGACTATGGGTTTTTATCACTGAGACCAATTAGAATTCATGCTACACATTAGGAAGACTGGGAAGAAGACTCTGGCCAGGACAGTTTTCTGAGATGTCTACATGAGAGGAAGCACAGTGTGTGTGACACTCAGCAAGAAATTCAAGAATGGCTTCTTTCTTCCTTCTTCTGGGATGTACCCCTCAGGTTGACAGTGTGAGAGCTCAAGTATAAAACCAAAATACTATGGAATTTCTGCACTATGAAACATTCAACTACAGTCTGAAATCTTGTGTAGCATATAGAATTTTTCTCTAGACAATTTACAGTGGACTTCCCAGAATAGAGGAGAAAGACTCTTGGGGCTGGAATCCAAATTAGTTCATCTACTTTGTTCTCATTGTCTCAACAATTCTGAAACGCACACACTGCTTGCCAAGTGAGCAATGGGAGGTTTACACATCTAGTTTATTGTTAGAGGGGGACCACCAGAGGGCACTGTGTAGGTGGTTTTTGTCATGGCCTAATGCACTTGAGGTTGGATCTTGGGGGAAAAGGCAGAAAGTGCTTCATTGTAGCATCTTATAGGAAGCAATTAAGGATGCTAGTAGAGCTTGCTCTATTGCCAGATTTTTGTGACAATGATCATTCCTTTACTTTTTCTGCTACCCACAATAAAGAGATTCACCAACCACAGCACTCAAAGCTACTAACTGCTTAACCAGAGAAGGAAAGAGCCCCTTCAGCTGGGTGAGAGAAAATAGGCTGTGGTTGTTGGTCCTTTGCACTGTGGGCAGCTAAGAACAAAAAGTGTTCTCAGTCACAAATACAATAGGGACATGGGCATCGTGTACTTTATCTAAATCATGGATAATGTCCTACATTATGTACTTTCCTGATGACATTTCATTGATCTTGAAAAAATAAAACTGTAAAATAGAACAGTAGGGGTGTTGCAATTATCTGTTACAGAAAACCTTTTTCTTTTTAACCAAGCAGCAATTTTAAAAAGAACACAGGCATTAACAAAACACGAGTTCCAGAATTATATCTGTAACATTTAATTATCTGGATTATGGCTCATCAATTATATGGGCTGCAGGGCCTCTAAAAAGAGCTAGAAATCAATGTCATGCTATGACATGCAAAGAAGGATGCAGTATCTCAACCCAGGACCTTGGGGCCTGACTAAATGACTGATTAGCTCTGTGACCTTGGGAAGATCACATGCTTCTGAGGCTGAACTGATTTATCCTCGGGGTCTAGGGTTGAACTAGACCTCTATGCAGTTTGCAGTGTGGAAAGGTACTTGCCAGTCTAAATGTCCAGCTCAAAGCAGCTCCCCATGGAGTTTCTGCCTTGTCATTCAACAATGTGAGTTTAAAGTTGATATTCTGAGTCTTGATGTTCACGTCTGAAATGAGGTCATTCCTTGGGACTCAGCCTTCATATGCACCTAGACATCCACTAGTTCTTGCTGACCATCACCCTCAGCCATTCCTCCCAATCCCATCTCCATTCCTTCGGGACTCCAGGCCAGCCCTTTACCAGGGACACCACAGCCATGGCACTTGGCTGAGGCCTAGATCAGTGGCTCAGTGATACTCACTGGAGAAGCTGCCTCTCGCAGTAGATGGGAATTTTCACAGAGACCCACAACTGGGAACCGTTCCTGGGAACTCTGGAGCACTCACCCCTCAATAGGATGTCTGTAGTGTTCCTCTCCTCTCAGGAATCCATGGGGCTGAGGAGGCAGAGAGAGCCAAACATGGCGGGTGCCTCAAAGGAAACTCTTTTCTAGATAGAAGAGAACTGATATACATATGGACTTATAAACAATGTGGAAGCATGCACGAAACCTGCACAGATCCGAACCACATAAAAACCGTAGCACAGACAAATAGAATTAGGCACAGAGTATCACCCCCACCAAACAAGCTGCTTACAAACTGATAACACTGGGAGAGAGAAAATCAGTCTCTTCAGTGGAATGAAATTGAGTATGTTAATCAAAACCCAGGGCAGGCTGCATACTTGGAAATAATTGGCCAACACAAAACTGACTTGATTTTTCTTGTGTTGTTTTGTTTTCTCTTTAGTCTTTTGGTTGTGTGTGTGTGATTGTTGTTACTTTTGTCCTTTTTTTTTTTAAATAGAATATCAAATGGGGGGAAATATGGGAGGAATTTAGAGAAAGAAAATAATACAACCAAATGTCATATAAACAAATATTTACCTTTTTAAAGGGAACTATACACAGCATTGAATTTAAAGTGTTTAGTGTACTTCCCAGTACATATAAAATACCCAGTAAGTGTCATTATCACTAACAAAGGGTTCTAACCTATGCTTCTTTGTTGAACTTTCTTAGAGAGTTGTATAAAGCCTTAGGTTCAACTGCAGGTTTGAGCTCTCCTACTCATCATGTGCTACTTACATTTTAATAAACGTTGTAATGGTTTAGTATTCAACCCCCTTTCCGGTTTCATAGCAAAGCAAGGCACTAGACAAATAATTAAGGCAGGCACCCTAAATATAGAATGACTGACTTAAAGCCACAGCTGCTAGGAGCATCCGAGCTTTATCTCCTATTCTAAATGTTTGTTGGCTTGCAGTAATGTCCTTGGTCCAGGATGTATCTTGCCAACCCAAGTAATATTTCAAGTGTTGATTTCAACTTGGCAGCAGTAAGCATAGATCTCTGCTCCAATCTTCATGCCATTTTTCAGCACAAGGCCAAGATTCTATGATCTTTAGAAGCTGGAGTCACAAAATGAAGCAATGGCCCATTGTAGAATTAAAACGAAGGGGCACTTACCAGCAAGAAAGTCTATTTTAAATATTTCCCCAAATCCAAGTGGCCCCGCATTGTTTTGATGGTGCCATCAATGAGAGCTATCTAAGAGTTAGGGGAAGCACTCCAAACAGGTCCACTCTAATGTCCAGTTTCTCCAGTAGTTTTACTCAATTGCCTAAGAATATCCAGATAAAAACGTCATGATCATAAAGATTTATAGCATGTCTAAAATGAGAAGCCGAGTGGAGTTTTCCTTCCATAGCCTAATGTGAAAGAAAAATGAAAACCAGAATCAGAATGAACAGCGAGTAGACAGTTAAGCAGATATGCCATCTAGAGAGGCCCATATGGTGTGCTCTTACAATCTTTCATCAAAGTATGAGGTTTATCTCTCATCTCCTTGCAAACAAAAGCTTCATTGGGAGTCTTTTGGAAGATGGTAACAAAGAGACTATGACAAAAAAAAAAAAAAAAAAAAAAAAAAAAAAAAACACCCTAAGTTATGTGATGGGGGCACAGTTGCACTCAGAGAACCAAAAGAAAATGAGACCATACTAGTAATGGGTCTTTTTGAAGATCTTTACTATAAACAAACAAATAAAAATCAATTAACTGTTTGTTTCCTTCAGTAATTTATGAAATCACTATAAAGAAACAATAAAGCACAGATCAAAAACAGATGGGGTGAAGTTATTACAAAAATCCAAAATCAGTTCAAGAGTAATGTGTTTATTTTAAAAATGAAGGCTTTAATATTGGGCATACTACTCAAGATAGAATGACTGCTAGGAGGGAAACAAGTTAGATTTCTGTCAAATGGTGTCTTGGTGGTACTTTGTGTTATTATCTAATAAAGTAGTTTGGGGTCAGGAGGCTATGCTTCACAAACTTTGCTCCTTCAGTTTTATGATGCTGCTAACTTAAACATATAAATGTCAAGGATTCCCTGAAAGAGGACAAGAGTTAAGTGATCATTCATGGGTGGTTTTTATGGACTGGACCGAGAAGCATATGAAGTGCTTTGCAACTGTTCCATTCTCAGGAATCTAGTGAATCTAGAATCTTCGCTGCTTCAAACTGGCTAGGGAATTCTGCCCATTAAAACATCCCGGAAAGAAAAGAAATAAAATGGATCATCATCTCTGCTATAATCCCGCTTTGTGAAGAAATTCTGTTTTACTGACACCCTCTTCATAGACTATATCCATAGATCTACTCAACATACACTTCAGAAGCCCTAGACATTAGCAGCAGTTGAAAGGTTAAACATTCCTGGTGATGCAGTGTCGTGTTTTGGTGGCTCACATGGTTCTCATGGTCTGGCGATGAAGAATTGAGAAAAGCAATCTAGATTCCTCCACTGAATGCATAGCAGTGGATTAGAAATGGTGTGACTGCAAAGAACAGTACCATCCAGAAAAGGGAGAGGATGGAAACAGGAAGTACTTCTTGACACACGCAGCAATTCTGAAGCATTACAACCTGTCCAAGCCTGGTTTTTAGGAAGGACAAGATATTTCCATTATCCCTGTCATGCCTGCACATGTCAGTTGGGATAGTTGGTTCTGCCACACTCAAGTCTTCCATAATTACTGAAAACAAAATTCTGGACATTTTCACCCCAGGAGGAGACATATTTGGGAACCCACTTTCTGTTTATTGAAGGCTATAGATCCAATTGTTCTTTGAGGGATTGGTCAAAGCATTTTGGTCTTGGCCTATTGCTTTCACCAGCCTTCTGTATTTCTTATTTTCAGTTAATCTGATATACAGCAAATATAGTTAGGTTTTTCACAAAAACATGTCCCAAACATGACATTTATATGCAATTTTTGCTAATAGGTCACTCCAAAAGCAATAATGCTCTCACAGAAGCAGGCTTAGCCTGCATGGTACTTCTGTGGTACAAACACAAAGACGGTGTTTAAATTATGCATGTAGCATACTTATAATATGGAACAATATGATTTAGAGTGAGCTTCCTTTGCTCATAAAACCCCCAAGATATTTAGCATCAAGATTTATTTCCAGTTGTTTCAGATATAAAACAATCAGCTTTCTAAGCTTTCAAGAACCATTTTTCTAGATTCAATTTCCATCCATTTCCTAGCAAGTAGGTCGGTTCTTTACCTGTGCTGACCCCAGTTAATTAACATCAGGCAGCATACACCAGCAACTGTATCAGTTCTTTATCTCTGCCAGCCCCAGCTAATTAAGATAATGTACACTAACAATTTCATTATGTTTTCTCAGGTCAGTTGAGCATTCTTCACAATGCATCAGTGTACATTTTACCGCAAGCATTGTCAGCACATTGTACAAATTTCCTATCTCCAGTCTTCAAAATCCACTCCCAAAGTTTAAAACATTGTGCTCTATTTCAGAGGTGCATAAGACAGATCAACTGAAGTGGACTATCTGCTTTTAAAAATACTCAAAATTTCAGAGGGTTAATAAACCATTCTTCAATGCCAACTAACAATACTACTTTTGCCTTGTGAGATCATTCAGGAAAACAAGAGCCTTGTATTAGTTAAGCTTCTCTTCAGATATGTCCCCACAATCAGTTTAGCATCATTCAGCTGGAAGAGAGAGAGAGAAAAGAGACAGATGGGAGACAGGGAAAGTCAAATGAAGTTGGCTCAAGAGTGAATAGCCAAGAAATACACATTGTTTTCATTTCTTTTCTTTTTTTTTTTTTTTCCTCTCTCATTGCTGGTGATCAAACCTGGGGCTTCATGCATGCTATTTTTATCCACTCTTGGTTACCTAAAAAAGAAATTGGCAAATTGTATGTTGTCTAAATTCTATCAGATGGGACTCAACTCTCCATCCAATCTATATGCAAAGACCTGGGAAATACAGATCCACTATTGGTCTAGGCCACTGGTTCTCAACCTTCCTATTGTTATGAGCCTTTAGTATAGTTCCTCATGTTATAGTAATCCCAAACCATCAAATTATTTTGTTCCTCCTTCATAATTGTAATTTTGCTACTGTTGTGAATTGTAATGTAAAAATCTAATGCACAGGATCTGTGCAACCCCAAAGGGTTTGTGACTCACAGTTTGAGAACCACTGGTGTGGACAGAGGCCATAGACTTGGTAGTTTCTCTTCAGTGTTTCCAGTTGGAAAGAGCACACACACCTACCATGTGTGACTCTTAAAGGAAGAAACAAGGCAGACAGGTTGCTCAAAATTGAACTGGAGTTGTCACTGTGATCCCTGCCAAAGATAAATAGACATACAGAATAACTGGGTTTAGGATGTTTCTCCCTAGAAATAAGACATGGGAAACAATGATTGCTTCTGAAGAATAGAGAAATAATTCATTCACAGAAAACTGAGTTAACATACTCAAATTAGAACTAGATTCTTGTTTTAATACAATGCGTGTGTTCTTTCAGTCTCTTATTACCGCCCCACCCAATTCTTAACATCATTCCTACAATCAGAACTAGTTCTCAATAATTACAGTCACGCCTCTGTGTGGGGATGAATTTACCACGGTTAGAGGAATGCAGAGATATAGAGACCAAAACCAAAGTACTATATTGCTAACACTAAAGAGCTCACACAGAGAGGGAGACAGACAGACACACAGACAGACAGACAGAAAACCAGAGGCATTATTAGAGGGAGAAGAGGATCCATGAAATATAGAGCAGGCACTAGTATGGCTCTAGTCTCTTATTTTGAGAGTTACTGAAACTAAAGGCCATGGAGTACTAAGGAACACAATGTGGTACTTAGTTTACACTCAACTGTAAAACAAAGACTAGCTGAAGGGTCATTACTCAAAGCAATAAAGCCAGCCTACTTTATCATTTCCTTATTGAAAGTTATCCTGTAAATATTTTTATTCAAATCAGTGTCTCTCCATGTTTGCCAAGAGCAGCAGAGATCATCACATTCTAATGGGCACTAACTTTCATTAAAGAATTTCTACTGGTTAGAAAATGTGGTTCAATTTTATATAAGATGGATTGGCTTGTTTTGTTTTGTTTTCTCACCTGAGCATCTTGGCTTTTTAATATAAACATTTGTTCTACTAATTAGAAAAAGAATGAACATGAAAAATAATAACTAGATAAAGGGATTCATTTTATTCAGTGTTTTATGAATGGTATTACAGTCTCATATGTTGTGGCTTGCAATAACCAAGTAATTCATTCTGCATCAGTAAATAGTGATTTATTCTCTTGAAGCCTTAATATGCATCATTTTGCCAGGAGTTTAAGTACTCATTAGTTAATCTCCACTGCCTCTGACCTCGTAGATTTTTTTTTGTAAAGCTCCATATAGCATTTATAGGTCACAAAAATGCTAACAATGTTCAGTATGGACATTTCCCAAACCTCCTGACAGCAAAGTATTTTCCCTCAACTCCTTTGTATGTATGTCTTTTAATTAATGCTTTATCTCATGCCAAAACATACTGAAGCCCATGTCACTTTACATGCAGCATTTATACAAATGCTTGCTAGATTTATCATGCACGATGCATATAGCATTTGTATCCCACAGCTTGGAGGCAGATAAAGCATAAACCTGGACTCAAATACCTGCAGACTAAAAAGCATTAGGGAAATTGGAAAAGTGAGATGAGAGTCTTTACCAAAGTGGAAACTCTGTCCCAGCTACCTTCCTCAGAGGCATCATGGCTTGCAATTGCTGTTCACAAATAGATCTCTTAAAACCAAGGGAAAAAACTCCTCAGGAATGCTTTTAGATATGCTTTTTGTGTCCAGGAAATATTCCTCATCTAAAAGACAAGATGGTCGTTTCTGAAAATTCAGAAATTGTATTTGGAAGGGTCCTGAAGGGTCAAAACATGGAGACATGCTCCAACCCATTATAGGAGGGGTGCTTTCTAGTGATGACGAGGATTGAAGTGGTGGCACTCGACAGTTCTAAGCATAAATGTTCCCCTTGAATCATCCATCATATTTTGTTTCATCACATTTTGTTTCATTGTGCTGACTGCCAGAACCTTTACCATAAAATCTTTGAAAACGTTTTTAACTGACATGTAATGAATTAGTACTTGGGCAGAGCTCCAGATGCCTTCCCTGTGGCTTTTGCTCTAGGGTCTGCACTTAGAAAGGAGCTAAGCATCTAGCAGCAAGGACATTGACAGCTTTAGCAGGTTCAGTCTCCACCACCAGATGACAGGTTAGGTCTTGACATCCCCACCGCTATCTGTGCCTTTTCATCGCATGTAAATTAAGCAATCACAAGATGTTGATAAACCATCTACCCTGAAAATATCTAATGTCATGCTCTGATCATGCCTGACTTACCTGGCTGGAGAAATGACTCATTGGTTAGGAGTTTTTGCTATGCATGCATGTAAGGGGACCTTAGTTCAGACCTCTGCACCCATATAAAAAGCTGAGTGTGTCCAAATGCTCTCTTGCCTGTATCCACTGCTCTGTGGTGGAGAGTGGAAAGTGGAGACAGAAGGGTCACTTGGGCTTGCTGGACGCCAGCCTGACTGCAGGTTCAGTGAGAAAATGGAACACACATCCTCTGGGATGAATACAGCCACAAAAAACTCATGCACACACACCAACTCAAACACACGCACGCACGCACAAAATCTCATACCACTAAAGTAACATTGTCCTAAGTCATGTAAATATGACTGAGCCAAGGCCCCCAGTCTTGATACTTCCTCTAACCAGAATTCACTCAAATAAAGTTGCAGCAGGACATAGTAAGCATATCAGCAAGCCGAGAATCTGTGAGGTGGACTGAGAGGATGAAAGGTTGAAGGCCAGAATGAAATCAAAAACAACAACAAACCAAAGACGACAAAGAAAAACTGAATTACTACATTTTTTTTTTAGACTCTAGTACTTTAATGATTAATTAGGTCTTCAGGACTCAAGTTTCTTATGTTTTCTTTGAAGATGTATATTTAAGACCCTATCCTAATTGGTCATCATCTTAAAGTGTTCTATGCATAATTATTTTCTCTTAGAAAAGAAAAGGTATACAGCTCTTCAGAAAGAAATTAGCATGCAGATAATCATCTAATAGAACAAACTATTATGCAGAATGCTCATTAGCTGAGGTTTTCACACAGGAATCTTTAAGAACTCACCTAAATAACAGACAAATTTTAATTTTGTTGATTAAATTGGATCAATTCATCAGTTAGCAATATAATGGATATGTTTCATATGTATGAGAATATCAAATAAACATCTGAAGACCTTAATTTTCTAAGGCTTTGCTAGATCTTTTAAAGGAAAATAAAAATAAAAATAAAGACAATGGCAATTAGGTGCTCTATTATTATTATTATTATATTATTATTATTATTATATCATCATCATCATTCAGAGTGTGAATGTCTGCTTATGTTCCTGTGAGCTTAGAGGTCAGAGGGTGACAGCAAGTGTTCTTCTCTATTGATTTCCATATATGTTTTTAAATGGGGTCTTTTCCTGACCCTAGATCTGACTACCTTAGCCAGACTAGATGTTAGGGGAGTCTCTAGGATCCTCATCACCAGTCCTGGTTTTACATGCACGCACACACACACACACACATACACACACTGCTATATTCATTTAAAAAAAATGTTTATTGGTTCTTTGAGAATTCCACAAAAGGTATGTTGATCATATTCATTGTCCAAATCCTACTTCTGCCCAAACTCCTTCCATACTCACCCTTGCTTACCTCTCACCCCCCTAACCCACCCAACATTGACTTTTTTTTTTCTTTTTGTCTCAAAAGCTAACAAATGCCCACATCTCAGCCAGTGGTGGGATGCTGGTGATCCAAACTCACACCCTCATGCTCACTCAGCAAACACTTTCCCAATGGTGACACCTTCCAGCCCAGTGTAAGGAGTTTTGAAATGTACCATGTGCCTTTCACATGGATAAATACTGTTTATCAACATGAAGTTATTAATCTCATGACAGTTTACTGGTTATTCTTGTCCTGGTTTCAAGAATGACACTCTCTCCAGAAACAAAATTTTCCTTTTTTTGGCAAAGTTTATCAGACTCTGACGAGTGAAGAACTCTCTGTAGAACAACATATTCAGATGTTCCTAGCAGGCTCTGTGTTGTTAACTCTGCACTTTCTTCATATAGAAACTAGGATAAGCTAGTGAAACTGCAAGCAAAACAAACTCAAAATAAGTCAGAGAATTATGTGTTTTGATAGTCATATTTACATACCATGTTCAGATAGGTACTGCTAGAATTCATCACTGACAGTAAAAATGAGCAAAAGTGCAATGACAGATGCATTTGGACTCACTAAAGAAAAACAGAGATTATGGAGAACCAAACATGAGACAGCCAATTCCCCATTAATATATGTTATTATAGATTAAAGGCGAGATAATTAAGTCTTAGAAGAACTTAAGAACCAGACAAGATTAAAGTGTCTCAAAATAAATAGCTGCTATATGGAATACTTCTAAATATTTATAACCTGCATGCTAACAAGAATGAAGGGTTTTTACTGCTAAGCCCCAGGATCTAGTTAAGTGATAATATTTTATCGCCTGTTAAAGAAGTAGAAAATTAAGCATCCTTCTTAGGAACTGAACCAATATATTAACCTAAGAAACAAAAAGGGCTTGCCTAGGTTTTTAATGTTTAAGGTTTTCTTAATTTATGTTTAAAAGGATTCCAAAGCGATTATGGGCTCAATGAAAAATAGCAAATTGCTGAACAGTATTTGTGGCAGGTGAAGAAATGTTCATGAAGAGCAATAGCAGGAAATCCTTCCCCTACCATTTAGGTGCTGAGCAGCGAGGGCATGACCATGTAAATATTAAGCAGTCACTCCCCAACATTAACATTAAATAAACTTCTGAATCAAACATTATTGATGATTTTCACAATAAAAAAAATACAACCCTCATTCAGAATTTATACTAATCTGCTAAAGCTGTCACAACAGAGATTTATTTTCTCCTAGTTCCCAATCCCAGAAGTTCAAAATCAAGGTGCTTACAGGTTTGTGAGCCTCCTTCAGGGCCTCTTCTACCTGTGAGCATATCCCTAATGTCTCTCTGTCTTCTATACAAGGATAGCAGTCAAACTGGATTAGAGCCCAACTATGTGACTTCACTTAACTTTTAACTACCTCTTTCAAGCCTTGCCTAAGGCTGAGGATGTACCGCAGTTGGTAGAGCGTGGTGATATATTATTTATGATTTAATAATGATTTCCTGAAGGACCAGAATGCAAAGCCAGACACACTAGTTAGCTATAGAAGCTGGGCAGTGATGGCACACACCTTTACTCCCAAGACTCAGGAGACAGAGGCAGATGAATCTCTGTGAGTTCAAGGCTACCCTGGCCCACACAAGATTCACGCTGTCTAAAAGAGAATTAGAGCTCACATCTTTAATCTCAGCACTAGAGAGAATATAAGGAACTCAGTGCAGTCTCAGGAGAAGTCTAGGATGCTGAAGCTTGGTGGAGAGCAGTGCAAATTGGAGATGCAATCTGAGGTTCTGTGAATCGCCCCTTCAGTCTGAGCATTGATAGAGGTATGAATTCTCTAGTTGCTGGCTGCTTTGTTTCTCTGATCTTCAGCTTGAATCCCAATATCTGTCTCTGGGTTCTTATTATGCATTGCTTTGTACACATGAAGCATTGGGCTTGTTCCTCAGCATGGTACAACCTAGGAATGGAGTAATGGGACAAGCCTAGAACCCGGGAGGTGTAGGCAAAAGGTCTAAAAGTTCCAGGTCATTCTCACCTGCATGATGAATTTGAGGCTAGACTGGGCTGTATGAGGCCCTGACACATCAATGTGGCAATAAAAGCCTTGGCTATGGAGTCACAATGTGAGGTGAACTGCAAGTCAGGGGTAGGGAATTCAGGCTGGAAGAG
Source organism: Phodopus roborovskii (assembly GCF_943737965.1). Lineage (NCBI taxonomy): Eukaryota > Metazoa > Chordata > Mammalia > Rodentia > Cricetidae > Phodopus > Phodopus roborovskii. Next base: position 5,425,615 of record NW_026126470.1, read on the forward strand.
GATGAAGAAGGTTATTTCATCCGGTTGCTTACTAGGTACTATCTGGTTATAAGTAGCTATGTTAGCTTGTTCTGAAATAAATGGAATGATAATATAGCCAAACCAATGCTGGGGGCTGTCTTTGGGACACACCTGTATGTGGACATCTTATAGCACAAATAGCACAATAGATGGTCAGGACTCACCTTTACAAGTGGCTTCATCAGTGACTGCTAATAGTCATAATAACCTTTTATAATGTGGATAGCAATATTCTCCTTCCGACAAGACCTTCTGTTCCCAAAAGCATTAAAATCCTGTTTTACAACGTGAAGCTGAAATTTGAAGATATGATCCACAAATCACTTATACATCTATGTACAAGATAAAAAACATAGGAGGAAAAACTGTCCCCTTAATGAGATGGATACTTGCATGCCCCAAATAGTTGTTCAGGCACCTTCATTGCTGATATCACAGAGCTTCGCAGTGAGGTAGATAGAGCTCATGGATTGTTGTGAGGAATGGAGGGAAACAGAAGTCACCCACACCATTCACTCCTGAGGCAGTTCTGTGTTTAAAGCTTTAGTGGGGATTGATTTGAAAGCACAAATTTTCTACTTTCTTGACAAAATTTTGAAGACCATCAGACTACACAGAGTTTAACTTCTTCCTCCAAGACATTCTGAGATCTTGAGTCTACAAACATCAGAAAACCTACATCAGAACTTCACAAGAAACTACGGTCTAGCCCTTGCCAATAAAAAATTCTGAAAGTCCTGTTTAGTTAGCTATCTGTTCTAACCATTGCTCTTAAATTTCAAATGACCCTTTCCACATTCATAATGAAAAATGAAAGCTCAGAAAAGTAATGTCTGGGACTAGAAAGATGGCTAAGTGGTTAAGAGTACTGCCTGTTCTTTCAGATAACTCAAGTTCTAGTCTCATCACACACGGCCAATTATAACTCTTTCGGAACTCCAATTCAAGGAGATCCAACATCCTCTCCTGGCCTCCTCAGGCCAGCCACTAGCTCTTACCTGTACCTCAGACTGAAAGGGCTGTCCTGTCCTCAGCATGGCTGGAGACTAAATCTGTGAGACTGACTACTGAATGCCCTACTCCTATCTTATATACATCTCTAGAGCTGGGTTGAAAGGCATGGGATCCCAAGTACTGAGATCTCCTTTGCGTGAGCTGTTTCTCTTTTAGATTGATTCACTCTGATGGAACCCTGGGTGGCCTTGAACTCACAGAGATCCATCTGCCTTTGTTTCCTGAGTCCTCAGATTAAAGATGTGTGCCACCACTGCCTGGCTCTATGGCTGTGTCTAGCTTTGTATTTTGATCTCCAGTGGCTTTACTAAATCATTAACAATATATCACCATAGGTATGATAGCATATACTTGTGATCTCACTACTTGGGAACCTGAGGCAGGGAGACATACAATTCCAGGCCAGCCTTGAATACAGGAAGACCTTGTCTTACAAAACCAAGTAGAAAAAAAAAAGAAAATTAACATAATTACCTAAAAAGAAGATAATAAATTTTGTCTTAGTTACAGTTTCTATTGCTGTGATGAAATACCATAACCAAAAAAGCAAGTTGGGGAAGAAAGGGTTATTCAGCTTACACTTCCAAGCCGAAGTCACTGACAAAAGTAAGGACATGGACTCACACAGGACAGGAACCTGGAGGCAGGAGCTGATTCAGGGTCCATGGAGGAGTGCTGAATACCAACTTGCTCCTAATGGTTTCCTCAACTTGCTTCCTTATAGAACCCAGGATCACCAGCCCAGGGATGGCACCTCCCACAATGGGCTGAACCCTCCCCCTGATCACTAATTAAGGAAATGCCTTACAACTGCATCTCATGGAGGCATTTCCTCAACAGAAGATCCTTCCTCTCTGATGACTCCAGCTTTTGTCAAGTTCACACACAGTAAAACTGACCCCTTGTCAACTTGACACACAAACACATCACTATCAAGCCACAACTCTTCCTTTCTCATTCACTCCCAAGATCTCATATTAAGATCATAAATAATTTTTAAAGTCCCACAATATTTACACATTAAAATTTCAGTCTCTTTAAAATGTCCAATTTCTTTTAAAAGTCCAAGTCTTTCATCTGTGGGCTCCTTTAAAGATCAAAATGAAGGCACCATCACAATCTGAACCAAGAAAACCAAACCTCCAACAGTATAAACAACTCAATGTCACAGTTTCTGGACTCCTTGGGGCTTGGGTCACTTATCTAGTTCCAGCCTTCTAGGTGCTGGCTGGCTTCACTCCACTGCTGATGCTGGTCTTTGTGGTCATCCCATGGCACTGGCATCTCCAAAATGCTGGGTCTTCTGCTGCAACTGGGCTACACTTTCACCAACAGCCTCCCAACAGCTCTCTTCATGGTGCCAAGCCTCAGCTTCTTTGCATGACCCCCTCAGTCCTGATCTTCAACTTCTCCTGGCCTCTCACAGTGCCACACCTCAGCTGCTCTCCATGAACCCTTCATGCCTTTAACTAGTACCACCTGGGTGATTCTTAACCATTACCAAGTCCAGCTGCCAGCACAAGATACAACCTTGGCCACCTCGGGAAAATAGCTTCTTTGTGCTCTCAGCAAACACTTCCCAGAAGATTTCACCTACCTCAGTGATGCTGGACTCTTCCTTATCACCACTAGTTTCTTAGTTCCAGCTAACCAGCATCAAGTATCCCAGCAATCAGGTTCACTTTAGCAGTTCTGGTACCTTGTTAATCACAACTGATTCTTCATCCCCTGCTGGCCAGAACCAGATAATCTTAATTCAAAATAATAAATGGAACAGATACAGTATGTCACAAGCCATGCCTCCATCTTCTGATCTGTTCTCAAGTTCTTCCAACATCCCACTGAGCTCTTCATACCCAATGGTTTTTCTAGTCCAAAGTTCAAATGTCCTTCTATAATCATCCCCAAAACATGGTCCGATCACAGTAATACCCCATTCTGCTAGTACCAATCTGTCTTAGGGTTTCTATTGCTGAAGAGACATATTGACCATGGCAACTATTATAAAAAAAAATAATTAATTGTGATGACTCACTTGCAGTTCAGAAGTTTAGTCCATTATTGTCATGGCAGGATGTAAGGAGCTGAGTGTTCTTACATCTTGACTCACAGGCAACAGGAAGTGATCTGAGATAGTGGGCAATATTGACCATATATGGGACCTCAAAGCCCACCTCCAACAGTAACATACTTCTTCCTACAGACCACACCTTCTAATAGTACCACTCCATTTGGGGGCTATTTTCTTTCAAACCACCATAAATTTTCTGTCTTACTTGAAAGATGAAGAGCAAAAAAAAAAAAAAAAAAAAAAAATTATTTGTCTAGCTTTTCGAAAATTGGATAGTGGGATCAAATCCAGGTTGCTAATTATGCTTGAGTAACAACCACCTCCCCAACTGAGTATCTTCCCTACCTTCTGTCCAGCATTATAAATAGTTATATTCAATTCAAGAGCTTCAAGTACAACAGGGAGTTCAATGTTAAAGGGGGAAGATTATAGTCAGCCTTTGTGGTGTCCACAGAGGTCTGAGGTGAGGGGACTTGTAGACATAAAATTTTCATGAGGTGGTTACTATGTGGGACTGCCAGGGGGCTGGACTATAGAAGGAAAAGCCTAATGGCCAGGCGATGAGGAGCTTGAGGCAGAAAGGCCTCCATGGGGGAATGAGGTCTCTCCCAGAGTTTATGAGCAACATATAGCATATCATTCTGTGAAAGACCTAGAATTTCTTCATTGATTACTTTCAGCAAGAGCAAAAAAAAATGTAATTCAAATAAAATAACACAAAACCACAAAACAAAAACAAGAAAAATGGCCTTTAGTATCAGCTACACATAAAGAGAGAAAAACAAATACTATTTACATTTTGCATAATATTCCACACACATACTTTCTCTAAACTATATCAACACAATGGACATCTAATATAAAAGTATGAAGAAGAAAATAATAGAGAAAAAGATACCCAATGATCTCGTAGCATTTTAAAAATTACGTGAGAAACTGTCAGGTACAAGATTTCTACTTCAAAGTGGATGTCGGCTTGCAGTAAAACTCGTCCCTAAGAACCTTGTGCAATACAATTGACATTTCTCTCCTAATTGAGCTTTCAGGAAAACAGAATATTTACAAAGACTGATTTTTATTTTATGCATCTATTTTTTCCTCCGAATTTTTAACCTGTCACGATACACTGGAGTTAATGAGGTCAACAATGTCAATTCCTTTGATCAAACTACTAACCAATTAGTGTTTGAGCTAAAGAATGAATGTTGAAACTACATTTTCCATGTACTCTTGACTCCCAGGGATTGTCAGCTTGTGAGCATATTTTTTTTTCTTTCAATAGATTCTATGCCAGCTACTAATGTAACTGTGAAGACTGCTAGCATGTTTTGAAGCTTATATAATTAACCCTACACTAGTGATGATACTTAGCGATATAGATCTTGAATTTACTTTTAATAAATTAGAGCACAGTGGGAGAGGTGAAGATTATGTTCTGCCATCTTGAGTACTTACTGCATTGATCAGGTTTGAGCCAGAAATTGAAGCAGTCTCTCCCACTACATAAATCCAGACATATTCCTATAGCCAAAGCCTTGGGAATAATTCAGCTGATGGTGCTTGGAACAATAAAAATCTTTTTTGGCATTTGAATATTTTAATATCTGAAAGCAAAAGGAAAAGCTGTCCTGTAAACATCTTGTGAATGTCTTGTTTGCGACTGGTTCTATGAAGCATACACAATCTTCCCAGGAAAAAGAAGTAAAATTGTGTCCTAAAATATAAAGAAAACCATGATGTCCTTGGGGGACTATAAATCAATGTTCACTGTCCTCCGTCGGAGGCTGTTCCGGGATTTATGCATTCCAGGTGGCAGTGGGCTAGACAATGGGCAGTAAGAGAAGGTGGAGCATGATTGTTGAGGAGCCAACGATTTCATCTGATGATGGGTAGAGACATTAGTATTCTCCTACCTAATGCCTTAGCCACCTGTCTTGCCCTCACTACTGGTCATCTCTGAGATCCAGGCACCACCCACTAACTACCAGTGGCAGAATAACAGATGACAAAAGTAAAGGTTCATTGAGGTATTTCTCTTCACAATTAGCCAGAAAAGCACTGAAGGAGGAAAATGTCAACTGTTACTGAGGTATCTATGGTAACATATTGGCTATTATAATTATGGATTCCATGCATTTGTTCAGTTTTTAATTTGTCAAATTTATCATGGTATACAAGCAATACACATTCAGGAAGGACCATTGAATTTTGCTCTTTTCCTAGAGATCAAACATCTAGAGTTGTCCTGGAGTCAGTCAGCAACTCCATAGTCCCAATCCACCTACTTGACCAAAAAGAACACAAACAGTACATTCTCTACAGTGTGGAGCTTTGCTACATTCTTGATGCTTAGTGAATTAGATGTGTTAAGTGCATTTCAGCTTATTGTGAGTCTGCCTGTATAAAACAAGAAAAGCTAATTTAGGTTACAGAGCCGCAGGATTCCCTAAGTTAGCACTGAAACAGTTTTAATTCATTAGCCAAAAAGAAACCACTTTATTTGTTAATTCAATAAATAAAATCACAAATTCCTACTATATGATAGTTATTCTTCTGAATTCCAGAGACACGAAGTAAATAAAGCAGCAGACATTTTTTTATCTTCAGGCATTTTAAGTTCTAAAATAAAGGAATATACCCTACCTAAGCCAAGGAATGGAGTCATGAAGGGAGAAATCCAAATGCTTGTGAGAATACTCCAAGAAAATAGACAAGGGTCTTATGACCCTCATCCTCTTCAAACCACACAACTGTTCTTGGACTGGGTTTTTTGCTCCTCCTAGGTGTAGCAGAAACTAGGTGAGCTTACTCACTGTTTTTGCCACGTGGCTTGTCTTTGTGAGACAAAGACAAAGAACTCATGAGAACTTTACTCATATGACCTTTATTAACACTCAGAAGATCTGAATACAGTTTGCTGTGGCTGAGGCCAGTCCATTTATTAGCTCCATTCTCTGAGGTCCCACCACCTCTGGAGCTGGGACATCTACCAATGAGTCCCTGAATAGCATGCTCATTGCTAACAAAGCAAATAACTGACATAGTTGGGTATATTCAGTGGAGGTCCTTGCAGCACTTGGAGGCAATACACGTGTTTTATTGAAACATGAATAGATTGCTTACAGCATGATATTATACAAAAAGGGTAAGATATAAAATGAGCTTTGAAACAAAGTATCATTAGAGTAAATTAAAAGTAATCCTTACATGAAGCACAAGGACTTTAATTCATCTCAATGCCACTAGAGTGGGTTAGAGAGGTAAAAATCCTGAAGAGAATCAACATTAAAGAGAAAAGCAGGAAGATAAAAAAAATAATGAAATCTTGAGATTCACAGGCAAATGGACAGAACTAGAAAATACCATTTTGAGTAAGGTAACCCTGTCACAGAAAGACAAACATGGTATCTATTCACTCATATATGGTTTTTAGATATAGAGCAAAGGATTACCAGCCTACATTCCATACCTCGAGAGAAGCTAGGAAACAAGGAGGACCCTAAGAGAGACATACATGGTCCCCCACAGAAGGGGAAAAGGACAAGATCTTTTGAGCATATTAGGAGTGGGGTGGGGGTGGGGAGGGAGTTAGTAGAAAGAGAAGAGGAGAAGAGGATGGGAGAGAACATGAGGGAGAAGGGAGACTGAGTCTGGGGAAGAATAGAGGAGAGCAAAAAAAGAGATACCTTAATAGAGGGATCCGTTATAGTTTGAAGAGAAAACTGGAACTAGGGGAAAGCAACAATAAAAGCAAACACGGGGTTCTTAAAAAGTGATGACAATAATGTGCCAAGAACTTAGGGATATGATCACTTTAATTCTTTGAATTCCATACCCTAGAAAACAAAAGCAATTTTAAAAATAAGAAGACAGAGAAAAGCATCTTTTCTGATTACATGTCACTTTGTAGTCGATGCACCTTTCACATATTCAGTAACATAATCACTAGTTTTAAGTTTTCTCCTTTGAAAAAAGAAAGCATGAAGGTGGCCAAAAATTAACTATGAGGCTGCAATTGCACAGCACAAGCTGTCCATGTTCCACACAGAGAGAATGATACAAAATAAGTCCATCACTTCTTTGGAAAAGTAATTATTTCTATAATTAGGGTGGATTTGTTGTGCAGACATCTCTTTCTGAATAAATGATTGCCCCCTCATGAACAAAACTTTAGTTCCTCCCAAGGAGAATCAAGACCTATCATCTAAATTATTTTTTTAAAAAATGTAACTGGATAGTCTTAATTACCTATGCACCTCATGAAAATTCAATTGTGTGGGCTCTTTCAAATAAAACATGTTTTTAGATATGAACTCCTTAGATGATTTCTTGGTTTATGGTTATTTTTATGGTAAACAAGAGTATAATTCGGGTTCCAGAGCTTTCTAGACTGCTTAAGAAAAACTATAGGAGTGGCATACATAATTAGCAGAGATGTATTAAAATGAAGTCATTTTGGGGTTCTTTTGCCTGGGCAACTCCTGACTTCTTGGGATTCATAGGCTGCACAACTTTCTCAAGTCTTACTAAGAAATATCTGTATTATCTGTCCCTGACTCAGTAGAGGCTGGGATTTCTGTAAATGGTCAAACATATCTATGACTCTTTTAACTCATTCCTCATAGTATTCTTTGATATAAACTGATTAAAGATGCAAAAGTAGCCAGGTACTAGTGGCATGTGCCTTTAATCCCAGCAGAGGCAGGCAAATCTTTCAATTCAAGGGCAGCTTAGTCTACAAAGTGAGTTCCTAGTACAGCTAGGACTACACAGAGAAACCCAAATCCCCCCCCCCCAAACATGCAAAAGAATAACACTGATTAAAGCTGGTTCTGTTATAATTTCACTTTAGATTTAAGTCTTCGGATGATATAAAATATTCTAGCAAGATTTTTCTTTTGTTAATTTATGGGATCTATGCCTCTGCACACTGACTGAAATAAGGTAAGAGAAATTTTCAGAAAAGGGAACAAAAGGTCTTAAGGAAGTCCTAGCTTGTTTCAGAAACACGTACCTAAAATGAGTGGGTCATTCCACATTCTTAAAACTTTTGCTCGAAACTCAGAGAACTTGGGTGGGGTATAACAGTGACAGAAATCTAGAGTAGAGAAGGTGTTCACACAGGCATTCAGAAGCACACAACCTGTGACCAGTTCTTCTGGACCCTGGTGTGAGAAGAAGAGTGAAAACATGGAAGTGATATCCTTGGTGTTATTAAAAAGAAAGCTTTGATGCTCCAAACCCTTTGAAAGCATTTCTAGGGCCCCAGTAGTCCACAGAGCACACTGCAATATATCCACCCTTCTGAAGAAATGGATGCTGAAATAGGAAACTACGTAAGAATGCACAGCTTTCCATGTAGAAATGAACAGAACTTCTAGGATTTTGTTTTTGTTTTCTATTTCAGGGTTGCACAGGTACAACACGGAGAAGACTAAGACAAAAATCTGCTTGGGGCAGCTGAGTCCACCTGTTCAGCTTTCCACCCACACAGGAAACCCACCCTTCTTTCACCAGAAGTAGGGGGAGGCTAAAACTCTCGAAGTCCTTCTCTAGTGACATATTTCCTGTAACCAGGCTGCAGAACTGCCCAGAACAACACCAAGTGGGACCAAGTGTCCAACTTCCTTCCTTTCTTCCTTCCTTCCTCCTTCCCTCCTTCCCTCCCTACCTACCTACCTACCTTCCTTTCTTCTTTTGAATTGTTTTGTTTTTTCAAGACAGGGTTTCTCTTATAGCTTTGGAGCCTGTCCTGGAACTCACTCTGTAGACAAGGCTGGCCTTGAACTCACAGAGATCTGCCTGCCTTTGCCTCTGGAGTGCTGGGATTAAAGGCATGCACCTCATTCAACCCATACCAACTACCTTTCATTTTCCCTCTTTCTAGATTTTCTCCTATTTAAAAGAGAGTGGCAAAATAATTATTTTAAAACACTCATAGGTATATGAAAAGAAACTTTTGTTTGCTTTTTAAACTGAACTATTAAAATAACCTCAAGAAAGTAACTTTTCATAATAAAAACTTCTTAAGATAGAGATTATTGGCCATATTTCACCCAACAAGTGATGTTATTTGCCAAGCAATTAATTGTACCAACAGCAACCTCCTGCTGATGCAAGAACCCTGACTAGAAATATGCCCTCTTTGAGATCCCAATATCTCCAAACTCAAGCCAGAGCCCAACACACAGCTAGTCTTTTTGATTTCTAAGTGAATGCCCCAGAAATTCATCCCCTCTATAACATAAGAAACATCTGAAGTGATGGAATCCCCTCAAGCTACTACGATGTAATCTAATGTTTTCTGCACATGCCGATATGCTTGCAGTTCATTGCCAGGCAGCTTCCAGGCAGCTTCCAAAGTCCTCAAATTCAAGGATTTAGAAGAACAAATCATCCCTCCACATTCTTCTAGTTCCTCCTTGTGACCCTCTTAAATAGTTTGCATCTGGAATTCCCCAGAAAACCGTGTGCTAAAAGTTAGTTCCCAGCCATCTGGAAGTAAGGAAGTAAGAGAATCCCCAGGACTTGGGACCTGATAGAAGGAAATTAGATCATTCAAGACAATAATAGATTATTATTAATTGAAAGTGATATTGATACCCTAGATCAGACATTTCTCTCTCTTGTTCCTGACATGATCTTTGACCATGTGGCCCCTATTACAAGCTGCTATGCTGTCACAGACTCAAAATCTATGGCTCTAAATGACTATGAACCAAAAACATCTGATGAATCCATGAACCAACATAGGCCAAAAAAAAAAAAAGGGGGGGTGTTTTGGAGTGTTTCTCTTTTTCTTCTTTCTTTTTAACTTTACTAGTCACATACTATTTTCTAGTCACTACTAAGTAGCTAGGGTCCATGGCATGCTATTACAGGATGTAATAGGCATTGAGAAACACAGTGTTAAAGTTGTCATATGCAGTGTTACATGGTTAAAACTGCAATTCTGTTCCTTGAGATCTTCTTCTCTGTGTGATGCACAACAGAATTTACTCAAAGTTGAAACAAAAAGAAAATCTATCCTCACTCCTAGAAATTGCACTCAGCACCAAACCACCACAACATGCTAGACAAGTACTCCACCACTGTGCTGATCTCCCAGATACTTCCCAGGGACCATCCTGGTCGAATGAAAAGAACAGAAGCACAGTGCTGTGTGACATTATTCCTGGGGAGACATAACAACTATCTGTCTACTCGCACAGGGAACTGATAACAGACCAAAGTATAGCTATCAGCGAAGTCTAACTTGGTGAACCAATGAGTTTCATGTCAGTTACAGGAATATAGATGAGAGGTTATTTACAGGGCCATAAATGGCTCAAGGCAAGTGTACCACCCAAGCCTACCCTAGCATGAATGACAATTGACAAAAACTGGAAGCCCAGAGCACACAACATTCTGGCAGGCACTTCTACAGTTGAAGAGTGTCCTTTGCATGTGGTTCAGTTGACCTGAGCCTCTTCCAAGTAGTTCATCTAGTCTGTTTCTTCCAAGCTGCTCTGTCTGAACTTTTCCTAGGCAGCTCAGCTTGCCAGAGATTTCAACAATTTTTAGACCTTATACATTATTGGCGAGGGAGAGGTCTAGTGAACGGTCAGTTCTGGGGATTTCCTGAAGTTATTTTTTGAGTTGTTCACTTCCTATCTTAATGAGATTCTTTGAAAGATGGAGTGTTTCATCTACCTAAGAACACCCTTTTGTTTCACTTCCCTGTAAACATTCTGTCTTAAACTATCCCTGTGTTTTACTTTCCTTTTCACATACTATTTTTAAGAAGTCTCCCTCGTAGGTGGAAGGTTTCAATCTGGGAGGAAACTGCATCTAAGTCATTCTTGGCTCTGAGACACTACTAACCAACACCACCCCTTGTCCCACAATACCACAGACAACAGACAAAGACTTCAAAACCAGCTTCCCTTTCCATTCCAATAGATGTGCCGGCTTCCTAGATTTCATTTTAAACTTATTCTTACTGTATGGTATAGGGAATAATAAGAAACAAACACCTTTCGCTGGTGTGGATGTTTTCCCCCTATCTTAAAGGCACCTGAGGTGAAGAACTAGGTCCCTATGTGAAAGAGCTCAAGGTTTGAGGACCAAAGATTATGGAGTCCACTCCAGTTTCTACCATTGCAGTCCGGATTCTGCTATGCATAGTGCTACTTGAAAGTTTCCTACCTTTGGCGGTCCAGAAACTTTGCTGAGTAATTAATTGTGGGAGCTGTCTGTGGATTCTCAAATGATTAACAGCAATTTTCACCTCTACTTAACTGATGCAACCTCTCCCTTTCCATCTGGGATAAATCAAAATATCTACAAACATTACCAAACTTCTCCCTGGGTGAAAAGCTGCCCCCAGCGGGGAACCATTGTATTAAAAAGTTAATTCTTCCTTTTTTCTTTCCAAAACTGAAACAATCATATCTAAAGGTAGTTTAAATGTTTGAAAGCGATTCAGCATTATTAACTTCTCTGTAGGTATTTATTAAGATTATCAAATGCATTCATAATTGAGGGGCTTTCCTTTTATGAGATTGTTTGTTTTTGTTTTAAGCCCAGACACCAATTAATCATTTCAACTAATATATATATATGTATATATATACATATATATATTATACAGTTTTAATTTAATACTTCTCTCCTTCTTCTTGCCTCTATAACAAAGTAATGTAAATAATCTTGGCCTGTGCTTTCTTAACAGAAACCGAGGCGCATTTGCCATTCAATTCAACTGTTAGCCTTCTAATTATGGTACAATATTTTATTCAAGATTTCATATTCAGTTTTAGGAACACTCACAGTGTAGGCAACTGCCACTACATTTGACAGAACCCTTTAAACATGGCAGCTCTTCACCTAATCTGCATCACAATTCCGTGGAGGATGAGTCACTGTAGTGAGAAGTGGTCTGGACAGGCTTATGATTAGCTAGAGGTTCCACACAGCCAGACAGCTGTCAGGGGCAGCCAGCCTCCCAGCCCCTCCCCGGAACCCTGCGTAAAAGCTGCCTCAATGAGGCAGCTTTGACATGCTCCTCATTAGTTAAGATTTCATACAAAGACTGCTCGATAATACATTGTTTTGTTCAATATGGAGGTCAATATGGAGTGGTCCTTCCTGGCATCTATCCCAGGACATAATTTATTGCCTAATAAGCAAACAAGCTTTTCAATTACCCACCTCCAAATTTTTCTCTCTGTGATTTGACTGCTTTGCTGCCAAGGCTCCAAAACCTGAGACTAGGTGGGAAGGGAAGAGAGATATTTTCAAAAGCATGACCAAAGCAATACAAATGTTAGAAAAAAAATGTGGGGGAGAAAGGGTAGGTGCTTCCAGTCTCTATTTACCTACGATCACTTACTTACACCATGCCATTCTAAGGCATCTTTCTTGAAGGTTGACAATGAGTGAGTCGTTTCCTTCCAAACTGTTTTTCTGATCCTAGTTCCTATTCTAATTTCCTTCGAAGTGCTACTTAACCCCACCCTCGGGGGCCTTCTACTCAGCATCACTGGAGAAACCCCTGCCTTACCTCAGAAGTGTCTCCTGGCTAAGGCAGGTGAGCAGCTCGGAACAAATGCTGTCTTTGGTTCGAACTTTTCCATCTTCCACTTAATCAATCATTCTGCTTCCTCACTGAAGATCTGAGCACCTGTGGGTGCTGTAATCCTCTGTCCAGAGACAGTGGAGGCGTGTGCATCACCTCAGCATGTAGGCACATCCTCTCACTGTTTTCACCAGTACTTTAGCTCATTTTCTCGGTGGACGTCCCTCATCTGATGTCAATGACAGTCTGGTGTCAAAACACCCGAAGTGGCAGATAATGTTGCAATAGATTACACTTGACAAGATAACACAGCTTCTGAACTGTTGGATAATTATAGGCCAAAAGAATTTCAGATCAGGAGAACGCCAATTCTTATATCAATACAACTCGTCATTTTTAAAGTGAGTAACCTTATAGGATTTTCTTTCTAGCATTTTATTAACTTTAATAGCTTATGGAACACCAGAAAGGGAAGAAGGGTAGACAAATGGGAGAATTTCTAGCTCAATTAATTGCTATTAACATTTCACCCAAATGCTCTACTCCTGAAAAGGTGGTATTACAAACTTCAGTGATATATTATAGTTGTTTTCCCAGTGCTTTCTTCCCTGATCAACCTTACCCAAGTCCCTGATTGAAATCACTTACTAGGGTGTAAATTATACATTGTGAATATAAGCTTATCCTATCACATCTAGGCTAAATTTAAATTCAATTACATTAACACCAAGTTTGGATGCCTATGAAATAGAACTAATTTTCTCACATGAGACTGCATGACGTTGCTATGAGAAACTAGTAAGATACCCTATGATGACATATCTGGAAGTACAATTATGCATTGCCTGACAATGGACACATTCTCAGCAATGCATGGTTAGGTCATAGCACCATTGATGGACATCATGTACTCACACAAACTTAGATGGTACAGGTCAGTAATTTAGTGTAGACTCTCAAGTAAGTCAGGAGATACAGCTAAAGTGAGTGATGGGCTAGAAAGATAGCTTACTGGTTAAGAACACTGGCTGCTTTTCCAGAAGACCCGGGCTTTATTACCAGCACCTGCATGACACTTCATAACCATCTATATAATTCTAGTCCCAAGGAATCTGATGTTTCCATCTGGCTTCTGAGAGCACCAGACATACAAGCATACAAGCAGTCCACAGACATACATGCAGGCAAAACACACCTAAAACTAGATTTAAAATTAACATTTCAAAAGTGAATTTAAAAGAGATGTTGTGAACATGAGACATGAAATGTGTTATCAGAACAATACAGTATGCTGTTTTACAATATACTTTTTTAATAAGTAGACAGGCCATACCCTAAAATATGATAAAATGCATGTTATAGTGACACCTAAACCCAAAATGTAATAATTTGTTATCATGATTATTATGGACTGGTCATCCGTATACCCAATTTGTATGTAATAACTTCCATTTGGGTCACCACCACCACAAACATGTGAGTACTGCACTAGTATTCAGGGGTATGATGGCTGCTACATCACTAGGTAACAAGAACTCTGCAGTTCATAGCAATCCTAGGGAGCCATAGTTGCACAGGCAATCTGTTAGTAAACAAAGTGTCATTCTGTGGCTCCAGGTTATAAACTGGCTGTTCAGCAAACAGTAGATATTTTTGCCGCAAAGGGAGTCTGACAGAAAAGCTTTTGAGGGTGTGTAAGGAAGGATCCTGATGATTGGGTAAGACAGAGAGAATGGAGACTGTTATTCTTACCCTCTGTCATCTGAACACTGACAAAAACTAATAATCACTGTCCATGGTAACCTCTGACATAGTGATCCAGGATAGGTCAGGCACAGAAATTCAAAGAGAAAGGTAGGCCAGTATCCTGGCAAATACTGGAAGAATGAAGAGAGATTTCTCCACACTGCCTGGAAAAATTGAGCTCACTGCCTGAAAAGAGGCTTTATAGGTGGTCGGCCATTAGGTCGGTCATTAGCTTTCAAAGATGAATCCCATTCTAGATGCTGAAACTCCTCCAGGCTCTCTTCTGTGTGTGTGTGTGTGTGAGAGAGAGAGAGAGAGAGAGAGAGAGAGAGAGAGAGAGAGAGAGAGAGAGAGAGAGAAGAGGATATCCATCTCATCTCTGAATAATCGAATTTATGAAGAGAAAATACAAAAAGAAAGTTGGATCACAATACACTGAATGACATCATTATTGTTTTGTGTAATAGATTTTAAAGCACACTCTCTTTGTCATGAGCTTTGTCCATGAGTGTTGAAAAGCCAACTTGAGAGAGCAGCCATGTCCTTTTGACAATCAGATCAGTCCTGAGTCCAGTCACTGTTGCCACTGTTCCTTCCAATTTACACTCACTGTCATATGGGCTGATCCTGATTGCACAGAACAGCTAGGCCTGCTTTTCAGTTAGCATATCTTGGCTAGGGCATGGGTTCAGCTTCCTTACGAGGTCACAAATTTTGTTCTGGAAGTCACCAGAGAAGCTAGAGCCAAAGTAAAAACTCGGTTCCAGTCTGTGCTAGTGGACTCAAGCTTGGGACAAAGAGGCCCAGATTTCCTTGTTCTGCTGATGCCTCATGAGTCTTTTTCTTTTTTTGCCTTGACTACCTATCCTGTATTGTATCATTTCCCAGACTGCAGGGTTTCTGACTGTAAAAACCAACAGTTAAGGAGCAACTATTGGGAGACTAAGAGATTATTCAGTGGTTAGTATGCATGCATGGGGACCTGAATTTGAACCTCTGGATTCAATTTAAAACAACATGCATGGTTGGGCATGCCTGAAAGCCTGGTACTGGCATCAGGGTAAGACAGGCCCATCTCAAGAACTCAGGCCTGCTAGCCTTATACAAAATGGCCAACTTCCAGTTCAGTAAGAAACTGTCTCAGACAGTAAGACAGAGAATGACACAGAGCAGGATGCAGGACATTCTGTACGTATACAAGTGCATGCAACACACACACAAACACACAGAGAGAGAGAGAAAGAGAGAGAGAAACATGAACACTCATATAGGAATGATGAGATAAAGAAGTCGATTATTTCATCTACTTTTAAACTAAAAAGCTTCTATTGCATTGGTATCAACTTTTGTATATTGATAAAAAAAATTAAGGTTATTTTGTTAGAACAAATTGTTTATGTGTTTCTACTCTTGTTTTGTACCTATGCAGTCCATTTAAAAATGTAATGTAAAGTTCTAGTTCTTGAATCTATTATTATAAACTTCTTAGGATAACTAAGATATACAGAGTAGTTGGTCATCTATAACAATCAAAATTATAGTCATGTTAGGTATGTTTTCAAGGTCAAACAGAGATATATTTTATATAGATAGATGATCGTCAAACACTTCAGAGATCTACAGAATATGGCATTTAGGATGTTCTAATAACATAAGATTTTTCATGGCAGTGAGACACATCTGTTCCTGGCAGCACCAGTCCATTTCAGAGAAGATGATGGGCATTGTTGAACCTCCATATGAACTTTGTTTTCATTTGTGGCAAAGTTAGCCACTGAGCAAAAAAACAAACAAACAAACAACAACAACAAAAAACCTGATCTTGCCTTGATTGCTGACAGTAGGGTATCCAAACTGGACAAGCAAAACACAAAAGAAGGCAACTACTGTACTTGGACAAGACAAGATAGGACAGGCCTTCAAAAGTCCTGCTACACAGAAAAGTCTGTCAGACAATCTAGTCCTGTAGGTCAAAGATGGATACTCCAACATTGCACAGTAACCCAGGGTGACTGTACAGGCAACCACCTGTAAATGTCACTTCTATAGTTTTGGGTCGTATTTGCTCTGCAGTTCCTATTCATTCGGGTAATTTTTTATCCTTCTCAGTTCTCTTGTGGGGGTTGAAGACTATATTGGTATACCATTTTCTTTGTTGCCAAATTTAGAAAAGATGTGTGAAGTTTATAAAGTTGAGAGACATAAAGGCTTAAGATATCTATTTAAGAAAATGTTTATAAGTCTAAATGGATAATTTTAAGCTGGTAATACAAGCTATGAAGGAAAATTATTTAGGTATAATACATAGGACTCACCAAAATAGGAGAGATAATAGAGTACTTTCTCTAAATTTTCCAAATACAAATGGACTGGACATTGTGAACTTTTTACCTGATATTTGTTCTTATTGTACATAGTTTTACTGTGTCAGAGTTAAAAAAAATCTTTCCCTTTTATTTAGACAAAACAGGGGGAAATGTTGTAGGATGATCTTTTTGTACACTGTGAAAATGTGTCTTTGCCAAGTCACCTGCTGATTTGTTTAATAAAGAGCTGAATGGTCAATAACTAGGTAAGAGAGAACAGCTTGAACTTCTTGGAAGACAGAACTTAGGAAGAAACCATGGGATTTAACCAGAGAAACAAGGAAGAAGTCAGACATACAGAAAGGAGGAGAGGTAACAAGCTATGTGGCAGAATGTGAATTAATAGAAATAGGTTAGTTTAAGTTAGGAGAGCTAGTGGGACAAGCCTAAGCTAAGGCCAAGCTTTCTTAATTAAAAAAGTCCCATGTCCATTGGGAATTGCCAGTCACAAAAAGAATGCCCAACAATTGCATGTGCACACACACACACACATATTCCACATCACTCTCACTATTTTAATTTCTAACCTCAAGCCTATGTGAACAGCATAGTCCTCTCCTGTAGATAGAACTATCTGGAAAAGAAAAATCTGTCTTAGGGACGTTTTCCAGCTTTATTAGATAAATCACTTATTTAATATAAAATAAATTTATTATCGGTCTCTCCTGTTGGTGAATTCAAAGAATGACAAATCTCTAATTAAGCCTTTTTTCCTTAGATAAATGAATTATTTAATCACAATTCAGTCTACCTTCTCTTTGGTGAACAAAAAGTTAACTTGTATATGTATTTTCTTGCTTATTTTTCTCAACAAATATGAATAAAAACAAACAAAAAAACTTCAAATACCTTTCCTACAATGAAAATCTTTTGTTTCCTAAGTTCTGAAAATTAGAGATAAATTTAGCTTCCCTAGCAATCTCTTTTATAAAGCAAATACCCCCATGGAGGCTAGCAGATTTTCTCATCTTAGCATGAATTAACTCCATCTGTTTGCTTTCCTCTTGCTGTGGTCAGCTGTGCTAAAAGAATCCGCATTTTCACAGAAAGCTGGAAAGAGAAAATTACTTTAGAATGCAGGATCCTTGAAGAGGAGGAGTACAGTTGAGTCATCTCAGGGGCAGACAGACAGTGAACTGTAATGGTTCAGGGCATCTGAGGGAAAGGAGAGGGGGACTCTCCAAGGCTACTTTTCTATAATTCTACATTCTACAGCCATAAGTACTTCTATAGACAATTTAGACTCGGCAATGGAGGCTCCCAAATCTTGATCGAGAAAATTAGATGGTGTGATGAAGTTCAAATGCTAAGTATGAACATGAAAGCTCTCTCCCCATGCAGACACCAGTGCCTTCTCCATATATGTCTCTCATTAGGTGTCCTTTGAAAGCCTTTGGCACAAACACTACGCTATAAAAAAAAAAAGCTTGATAATTCCAAAATAATCAGGTTGTGTGCAGTGCTGACTGACAAGATAGAACAATCATTGTTAACTCAAATGCAAGTTCAGTGCCAGATAGAAAGTCCTTCTTTCCATCACAACTCCAAATACTGTCCTTCATATAATCCTTAAAAATAGAATTTTTGACACATGGGGGGAAAAAAAGACTAGAATTACTTAAATAAAAATGAGTGTATAAAACCATATTTTCTAAAATTCCACTTTCAAGCAAACTTTTTACGAAGTGTTTTGTTTTGCTTTGTATAGAAACTTTGAAATAGCCTGAAGGCTTTCTTTGACCAGCTGCCTTTCTATTAAATGTCCTCAGAGTGAAAAGATTCCCACAGCAGAGGCACCTGCAGGATGTGCGATTTATTTTCACTCCCAGTGTTGCTTGTCTGGAATCTCAGGCTCCACCGGCTCATCACTTACATTCACAATGGACATCTGGAGCCAGCATAATGAAACATTAGACTTGTTTGTGTTGACACATTAAAAAGGGAGAAGAGAATGGTTTAAAGTTCCGAGAGAGTCTCTGTAACATCTAATTATGCTTTCAACTGCAGTCCAATAAAAAAAAAAAAAAAAAAAAGATGCTTTTGCAGGGAAATGGGCACTAAGGAAAAGCAGGGTATGCTGTTCTGATTGTTGCTAGGTCAACTTCTCAATCTCCAAACTGAGTGACAGGCAGTCTCCACATGGCTACAAAGCCTTTCTTCTGCAGAAGCCAAAGAGATGCACCAAGACTTTTGATGCTACCATTTCCTTCAGAGTGTGTTCAGATTTCATTCCCCCTCCTCTCCTGACAAAGAAATGGTTGTAAAGCCAGCAATGTTCAAGTGCATGAGTAAGGTGTCTGTCCATAAGCCTTGTATGCAAGGTTTCATGAGATGGACCCATACCCAATGTACCTTGATATGAAATCTACCAAGGAATATTACATAGCTCAAAAAGTAATAGTTTAAGGCATATATTAGGACATCATTTTAATCTTTAATTTTTAAAATCATGACATATGTGGGGTACAGGGACTGTTTACCAGTATGTGCATATGAGTGCCTGTCCCTAAGGCCACAGGTGTTAGATCCTCCTGGAGCTGGAGTTACAGGTGTTTGTAAGCTACCTAATGTGGATTCTGAGAATCAAACTCAGGTCCTCTGAAAGGGCAGTATATACTCTTCACTGATGAGCCACATCTCCAACCTGCTAGCATTTCATTTTTTTAAAGAAATTTAATTTGTGTTTCTGCACATGTGCACTCATGCATGCCAAAGTGAGGGTATTGAGGTCAAAGGGCAACTTGCTGGAGTTAATTTCCTCTTTCCACTATGAGGATTCCAGTGATCCAACTCAAGTCATTAGGTTTGGTGAGAAATGCTCTCACTAACTGAGCCATCTGGTCGACCCTCAAATAATATTTTCAGAATGGGAGGTGGCTCAGTCTATAAAGTATTTGCTATATAAGCATAGGGACCTAAGTTAGCTCAACTTGGTGGTATGTATCTGTAGTCTCAGCACAGGAGGCAGAGGCAAGCAGCTGCCTGCCTGGAGTTCACTGGCCAGCCAATCTAGTTTACTTGACAAGTTCCTAGTCATTGAAAAAGCCCATCTCAAATGAAAAAGGTCTGAGCAACAACTTGTGGTTGCTGTCTAGCCAGCAACCACACATGAACAGCAAACATAAACAAACACACAAACAAATACACATACACACACACACATACACACACACACACACACACACACAAAGAATATTTTTGTAAAAAGGGGGCAGAGGGGCAGGAGGAAAGTTGGAGGCAGTCATAACAACTGGCTGCTTGGAAAGGCTCATGTGTATGTACACACATGCACACACACATAGTAAAAAAATGAGAAAAATAAATTCTCAAAATTAAATTTTAAAAAGGAACATTCAATAAAAGCTTCAAATATATAATTATTATTAATAAAAAAATAAGCCACTAAAAACACAGGGCTTTAGAGAAAAAAATGTGACAGATTAATAGCCATGAGGCTGCATACCAAATTCTCAAGATAAACATGAGAGGACATGTGCATACCACACCCAAATGCTACGTTCTGAGTCTTGCCACATGCTGTCTATACTGAAGGCACTTTTGTTTTTTTTTTTTTGTTTGTTTGTTTTTTGTGAAAATAGATTTTTTTCAAACAGTGTATTCTGATTACAGTTCCCCCTACCCCAGAGCCTCCCACCTGCCCTCCCATCCAAATTCATATCCTTTCTGTATCTCTATAGAAAACAAATAGGTATCTAAGAAATAATAATACAATTAAATACATTAAAAAAAAAAAAAAAACCAAGTCAAAATAGGCCCGGAACAAACTACAGAAGAAAAAGAGCACAGACTCCAGCACTGTTTGTGTTGATTTGTTTCTAATGAGAAAGAGAAACAAAGGGTGTGGTTTGCAGGAAGTGGGGAGATGGAGAGGATCTGGGAGGAGTTGAAAGAAGGGAAACCTGATCATGTTACACAAAAATAATCTGTTATCAATTAAAAAAACACAAAAAAGGGTAAAAAGGAATGTAAGTGGCTATCAGCAAGTGCAATTTGCATTTTCAGCCTTTTTTTCTTCATCTTATCAAAGCCCCTGAAAATCAGCTAGAGTTTTCCTCCATCCTATAGGTCAAGGTTCGCTTCCTCAAACTTCCCAGTGCAAACGCAATCATCTGGCCCCGTTTTCTAGACTTAGCCCAGAGAATTTCTCATGGAAGAAGCTAGGTAGAGCTTGGCAAGTTACTCTTCTAATAGATTCTAAGCGGCCATCCTGGGAGCTAGACTTTGTGAGCCACTGCTCGCCCCCTGGCTTTTCTGCTTGTACTAACATCGTGCATAGTGCATGATTATTTGGAGTCTTAACCATATTAATCTGAGTTCCTGCAAGAGCCACCTTATGTGTTCAGTCATGTAAAGACTGGTCCACCAGTGAGCTATCTGTCTTCTGGAAGGAGGTAGAACCAGCAGTATATTCCCTCCGCTAGTCTCCTCCTACACTCTCAAATAGCTGGTATGCATCCTACTTGACAGAGAAAGGGGGGGGGGGAAGACCTGGGAAGAATCAAAGGAATGAAATCAGTTCAGAGTATTCTTTGGCTGATGTTCATCTTCTTCCTAAACTGGCTTTCTGCATTCCTGGCTTGTAATGAGCACTGAGCTGTTTCCTGGCCATGTTTTAGGAAGTCCTTTGAGCACACCACCTCTGATGGTTTGAATGATGATGTCCCCTCTGGGTTCATATATTTGAATACTCTTTCCCCAGTTCTGGCCTCCTTTGAGGAAGTATATCACTTGGGGTGGATTTGAGGTTGCAGAAGCCCACACCATTCCCAGTTAGCTCTCGTAGATCTTGCTTATACACAAGATGTATGCTCTCAGCTACCACACCAGTGCCCTGCTGGCCTACCTGTTGATGTGCTGCTCCCTGCCATGATGGTCACGAACTCCAACCTCCTGGAACTGTGAATCGCATATTAAATATTTTCTTTTATGCGGTAAGAGTGACTCGTGAGAGCAATGGAAACAAAAGTAACCCAAACAACCCGTGTCTCGCCAGTATGACTGGCATCCCCATGACCTACGTGGTGCCTCTGCTTTAACCGGTTGCTGTGAAGCCTCTCCTCCTCTTGAATCACTCTCAGACTCACACCATAACAATTTGTGCAGTATTTGAAATCATTTCACACCAATTCTCTGTCTCTAGATCTGAGACATGAGGTACGCCAACACTTTTCTTTTCCTAATATCAGTAAGGTACAGAGACTTCCAAGATAGAGCTCTCTGCCGGGGTAGGCTTCTCTCTGTCACAGGCTACACCAGGTTTCCAGGCACCAGCATGAGGACTACTGACTGTAGTGAACACACCTTAACCCCTGAGGGGAGTGATGGTGTTTTATCTTCATCATCAACTTGACTGAATTTAGAATCATCTAGGTAACTGGTGAGGGATTTCTGAATATGTTTGTGAGGGTGTTTCCAGAAAAGATTAGTTGAGGGGGACAAGAACCATTCACCATTCTAAATATAGGTGTCACCATCCATAGTCTCCAGACTGAAATAGTCCCCAAATGGAATAAGGGAGGGAATGAAGGACAGACAGGTGAGTGCTTGCGTTCTTTCTTTGTTACCCACCATACCCTCTTTGCCACAATAGACTGACAATGTGAGCCATAAGAAACCCTTCCTTCTTGAGTTTTTTTTTTTCTCAGCCATTTCATCATGCTGATATAGGACTCCAAAAAAAAAAAAAAAAAAAAGGAGTCTCTTTCTCATCAGGACTCATCAGGTTGTGAGGAGACAACCGTCGTGATTTGCCCCCTTAGTTGTGATAGAATAATGCAAGGTTCAGGGCACAGCTTTCCTCTAAAGTATCCAAATATCTTCTCTCACGTGTACAAATGTGTTTGCAAACAAGTGGATCTCAACATCCTTGCCCCTTTCCTTTGTTCTACTTTTTTTTTTTAACTTTTCTTCTCACTAACTTAAACCTCACTACCTATTATTTTTCTTTGACTGTTTACATTTTGGTCTATAATTTCATTTTGAACTTTCCGTCTCCTTTGCCCATGTCACCTCAAGTAAAATGCTCTATTTGAAAACCTAAAACGATATGAGTCCTGTATGCCAATATATAGCCTATATTAGCACCTGGGAAATTTATCCAGTATACATACTATATACCATTATAAATTGTGTATACCAGTGTGAATCCTGTGTGCTCTCAGATCAACCTTGTTATAGTTAATAGTCTGCATCTGGAGTAGATATCTCAGGTGGTTCCCATTGGTATAACTCAGTGGAGAATGCAGCTTTTCCTGAATTTGTCACAATGACAAATGAAGACCATGCATCAGATCCATACCTGCATATCACCTGATAACCTCCTTCATCTCCTTCTCTTCTCAAAGGTGTCTGTCAATCGGGGAACCCATCTTTTATCCCTCAGCCACTCCACATTCACATTTTGTTCTCCTGTCCTCAGACTGTGAGATCCCTCATGAAGAAGTCACCTTCCCATCCCTCCTTTATCATGTAGGATAATTTGGGGAACTCAAAAAAAAAAAATGATCTAGAAGTCATTGGGTCCTTGGCAGTTCTGTATTTTCTCTGCAGCCGTCTTTCAAGCAAATCTAGTAGGAACATCAAAGAGAACATTATCTTTATTCTTCACTGTTCTCATTGTATTATATCTTTGATCTTCAAGAAAAAAAAATCTGTGGGAAAAATATGAGAAGATTTGAGAGTTCTGTTTTCTTTTTAATCTTTTTACATGTGTGAGGTGGGGGCTAGTTAATTGGTTGGCTGGCTGATTAGTTGGTTGTCTTTTTGTTTGTTTTGATTTGTTCTGAGACGAAGTTTCCCTATAGAGTATAACTGGCTTCAAACTCAATAATCCTCCTGTCTCAACGTCTTCAATATTGGAATATTGGGGTTACGGGCATGTACTACCACATCTAGCTGAACAATTGGGTCTGACTGAAGATGAAGTAAGGTTGCAGATATGTCAAAACTACCTGCCAACCTCCACAAACTAGATAAATGGCCAATTTTACTTCTTCCGTCTCAGAGGCCCATTCTATAATGCAAGAATGAATCCCTGAGAACGCTCCTTATCCACAGCCTTCCTGTGCAGTTTATCCAGAGAGGCTGGTGAAAGAGGTGAAAACAAGTTGATGGCAGAGCTTCAGGCCAACAAAGAAAATGCTGTCTGCTTTGGAGCCAGTCACTGCTACTGTCAGCTGCCCTGGCCATCATTTTTAGAGATTAATTCCAAATTGCTTGTATCCCAGATTTCCACCAATTAACTCCAACTGACACAAGATTGCAGGATATTGGAACAAAAGGGGGCTGGTGTCCTTTCCTGTGGAGGAACAAGGTATTTGCTTCTAAAGCCGCTATTAGCACTAATAGGAGTTGTGAATGTACCTTGTCTCCTTTTAGTGGGAGGAGAGAGCCGGCTAGTTGATGAATATAGATAAGATTATTCTATTCGCAGCAGCCCAGGCAATTTCTATTAGTTGTCATGGTTTATCTCCTTATATGTCTTTATGAATCAGATTTTGTTCAGAAGTCATAATGCTTTAGATTACCATCCGTATCAGGTAATGTCACCAATGATAAATGCCCGCTGTTAAAATGAATGCCATGTTCTCTTCTGTGTCTCAGCTTGTTGTCAATGCAGACTCCTGGGGCCATGTGTGACTGTGGGAGTCCATTTATAGGCATAAAGCAGCCTCTTGTTTATACATGATCAGTTGGTAATCGTGTGGCCTGTGTATAGAAAGTCAAAAATAATAATAATAATAAGTGTGGTGCAATCTGCAAGCCTGGAAAAGGGGCCTGTTTTGTTTTTTGTTTTTTTTTTTTTTTTTTTTTTTTACAATCAAGCACTATTTAGGAGGATTAATGTGGCTTTTGATAAACTGCCAAATAATCAGAAGGGCCAGATTTAGAACAAGGCCCACTGAAGACCTTCTGGGTTCTTCATCTCCATAAATACTCTTTATACGGGATTTTAAGCAGTTTCTTAATTGAAAATTAATGTATTAAAAGAAAGCATAGCTGAATGTTTCCCCCAAAAGCCTGAGTTATCTCATTTCTTCTTTCTCATACAAAGAAATTATGCTCTGCAATTATAGAAGGGAAAGAGGTTACTTCCTTTTACCCATAAGTCCCATTGTCCTCAAGTTAACGCATACAGGACTCCAGAGCTTGAACATGTCTTCCTGTTATGAGTAGACAATCATTTATGTGGCCTTAGAAATGCTACAAAGCTCTGCCAATTCCATTTTCTGTCTGCCTTGTCATCTGGATAAATGGCATTAAGGCAACCTTTTCAAGATAAATATTAGGACAGAGTGCTCCATGTAGCTCTCGTGCTACTATTATACATTTCCTGCTGGATGTGTCAGGAATGAAAAGCCATGACTGTCCTTTACACAAGGCCTTGTAGCAGAATTATATTGCCCTGATCAAGCTTGGAAACTAAGACAACATCTCCCTATACTCGAAGGGCAGACCTGCTTAGTATTTCAGTTCCAGTTATAAAAGATGTGAACATCCCAAGTTCATTATGGTGTGATGCAAGCTGCTGCATGAGAGGCATCCATCCACACACATCACAAAGACACAGGTCACAGGAGGAGGTGACACACATGCTGGCAGTCATGAGTATTAAAGCCATTTGTCTCTGACAAGAGTTGCATGACTTCTGCCAGCATCCCCAAAACAACAGGATACATTATTAGCCTGTAAGCAGGGTAAAATCTACTTCTAGACATGATACTAGATCTGCACTCTGTCTAACTATCCAAAAGATCAGAGGTAAAATAGGGGGAAAATTGACCAGGGGTTTTGTGAAGTTGGCTAGACTGACCTGCAATTTTTTTGTTAATGTGTCAGTATTAATTTCTCTACTAAATTCCTTTCTTTCCTTCTACCATTTCCCCCTTTCTTTTCCTCCTTTCTTCCTTCTTGCCTTCCTTCCTTCCTCCCTTCCTTCTTTTCTTTCTTCTTTCCTTTCTTTTCTTCTTTCCTTCCTCTCTACTTCTTCCCTCTCCTGGCAGTTCTTAGGGTTCAGATGCATCTAATCTCTTTTCCTGGAAACTATGGAGAGAGACACAGTTCAGGGTAGCTATTTGGCATGTTCCGCCACTCTGTTCACAGCAGTTTGTTCAGGAGTGTGGCTCATGGAAAGGAAATGAGCTGCAGTTTCCCGAGTGCCAAGTACAAATAAGTGTCATTCTAGCTGCTGTGAATATGTTTGGAAGCAAGGCAGGCAAGATGGTTCTTTAGGGACATTTACACGTAAGTGATTTTTCTAGAACTATTAGGAAGGAGCAGCTGCCTTGAAGCTATGGTTGCTAAAACTAGGAGGATTCAGGACTGACTTTGCTGTGGTCATCCTTTGCCCTCCTCAGAAGATTTATTTGATAATAAAGCAGAAATGGCCATCTCCTGGTTCACTTTTATTCGTTCTTGAGTTGACAGTATTTATAGTATACAACTGTACCTTTTCTCATATGTGTTGTGTGGTAGAGCTAATTCACACATACACCACCTCACATATATATCAATTTCTGTGTTTAGAAGACAAAATCTACATTCTTAAGATGAACGCACATTGTTGTTGACTGGATTACAGATTTTCATTTTGATGAGCACCTCTACAAAGCCATTCCATCCAAACACCAATCTACCCTTAGCCACCAGCTACACAAGCAAAGCAAACCAATTCTGTTTTTAATCCAACCCCTTTTGAATTGGATGTCTGAAACTCAAAGCCAAAAGCCTTACTAATCATTGGGGAGAAGTAAACTGGTGTAACACTTCATTCTACTCTGATATGTGCTGATGTAGGTTAATATCTTAAAGCTCAGAGAGAAGCCCTGTTACTTTTTAATTTGTATTTGTCACAGTATACTCTTGTTTATTTTGTTTCATTTGTGTCCATTACCGTTTTTATTTAGTGATGTCCATCAATTGTGTGAAACTAATAGTCTATGAATCTAACTTGGAAAAAGTTCAAATAGTCTTTTTCTTGTAGATTCATTTTAAATTTAAGTCAACAATAATTAAATGCAGTAAACAGAAAATGTATATGAAAATTTTCATCACTACAGTCTTGTTTGCTCCATTGAGCATTTAATGATCACCTACTATATGTCAGACAGCAGCAGGTGCTGCATACTTACACTCAATGAAAACTGGAGCAAAGACAGCATAAACATCAACCCCCTCCATTCACCTTAGAAACACAGCTGACTAAAAGCAGTCCATTTCCATTTTCATAAAGAAGTATACACCAGATTCTATCACACAGAAACAATGGAAAGTCAATCTTTCTTGATTTTCATTAGATATTAAAAGCAACTCCTCAGGTTACACATAATCACAATCTCTCAGGAGACTGCTAGAAATAATTGAAGTATTTACCCAACTCAGAGCATGAAGATAGTGTAATTTTTAAAATAGAAAGTCTAGCAATGTCAGATTTACAGCAGTTTATAGTCCAATATCTTCCAGTTTGATCAGGAAATAAAACCAAAGTCAATAAGCAGCTGCAAATATTCTAAATTGCCTTTCAATGTGACAAGAGGCAAAAACACAAAAGGAAGGTGCATGGAGAGCATAATGAAACCTTGAAAACCAGCTCAGTTAGAATTAAGACAATGAATTCATTTCACAAGACTTTTATTGTTGCTCCTACCACTAGTCTTGTTTTTGGCTAGGCCTGTTGGGAGATTTCTAAACATGCAACATATAATAACACAGTATTCTACTATCAGCTGATTTGATTTGTATAATCAATTGGGAAGGAAAGGTGTGGTTAACCTGTATCTGTGAGAAATTCAAGAAGATAAATATAGACACCAACTCTCAAATTGAGAAACTAAGGAAGGAGAGATGAGATATACATACTTAGGAGAAGCAATGAATAAAATCAAAGCTGTGGGATGCTATCTTGTTTTTTTTTTTTTCATTAGTTAATTTTTAAATTATACCATGTTTGTGGCATCACGTTTTTAACAAGGACTAAAGAATAATACTGATCATGTATAAATGAATGCATTCAATGATGACAGCTCATGAAAAGAAAAAAGAAAATTTTAACTTAAGGACTTTTTGAGTAGTTTCTATAGGAAAACACTATAGTAAGCCTATGTAAGTATTTAGTTTTCTGGTTTCCCATATATGTCATGGAAAGTACACATAGAATAAACATAGAAAATATGGCAAGATGGTCATATCAAGGAAGTTAAGCCAGCCTTAGAAAGCCTAATCTTGTATGTCATTTTAGTTAAATTTCTATTGTTGTGGTAAGATACCATGACCAAGTCAACTTATAAAAGGATGAGTTTATTTGGAGCTTACAGTTCCAGAGAGTTAGAGTCCATGACCATCATGGCAGAGAACATGTCAGCAAGCAAGCAGCCATGGTGATGAGCAGTAATTGAGTGTTCACATCTTGAAACACACCAGACTGGGTTGGGGAGAAAGAGCGAGAAGGAGAGAGGGAGAGTTTGGAAATGGCCTGAGCCTTTTGAAGTCACTGGAAGCCTACTCCCATTACACACCTACTCCAGCAAGGCCACAGTTCCTAATCTTTCTCAAACAGTTTCACCAACTGGGAACTAAGTTTTCCAATATATTAGCCCAGAGTCCTCTCATTCAAGCCACCATATGTTTTCTCTCATTTTTGGCTCCTAGGTTTTATATAGGTACATAAAATGATGCATAAATGTGTTACATAAAAACAGAAGCAAACTTGGTATGGCAACAAAGGAGATTAATGGAAGGGAGGAAGGGTAATAAACTCAAAATATTTAGTAAGTACATAATATACTTATATAATGATGTATCACGGTTAAATAAGGATCAGGATAAACAAATAGGCCGAATAGATGTTTATTCAGGGAGAAATAACTTACAACCTAGACAGATGAACACCAGGAAATTCCACCTGATGCTCTCCTGACCGAGTCACGCCAGCAAGAGAGCTTTTCCCTGCTCTCTCTCTGACCTCCTTCCACAGGTCACTTCCGCCCATGGCTCCACCCCCAATGGGCGTGGTCAGTGCCACAGAAGGACTATCTCACCACAATGATGTGTTTACATAATCCAGGACCATGTACATGAGCATTACATTTACAAGGGTAAGAACTATTATTTAATAAAATGTAGCAGTGAAGGAAGCTTGCTACAAGAGTCACAGATGATGTGTATAAATACTATTGGATGTTCAAAAGGAGGCAGATTTCTTCTGGTAGCAAGTTAAATGTGGATAAGCTCTGAACCTTGAGGAATGAAGCTACTTTAGTGGGTAGAAAAGCCTATGAGGAAGAACAAAATAGAACTTCTAAACTCATAACATGGAGATTCTATCTTGAATAGGCTAATGTGTCAGAAATCTCTCTGAGCATGCTCAAGCACAATACCATTGTGGAGAATCATTCATGATCTAAGACAATTCACATCATGTCTCTGAACCATGATTCTTCCAGTCATATGGGAGTTTCTACTCTCTCTTTCCCTCTCTAAGTGACTTTTGTAGTAGACTAGTATATATATATGTATGTATGTATGTATGTATGTATATAGCATATATACATATGTGTGTGTGTATTTCAACCTACTTTTTCTGCATGAAAATTTTAACAGCTTCAATGAAGTACAATTTATATTCTTAAACACATGCCACATAGTATATTCAATTTCCATGAATTTGGGTCAGAGAAACTACCACC
The DNA here is from genome assembly GCF_943737965.1 of Phodopus roborovskii. Taxonomy (NCBI): domain Eukaryota; kingdom Metazoa; phylum Chordata; class Mammalia; order Rodentia; family Cricetidae; genus Phodopus; species Phodopus roborovskii. Next base: position 5,455,096 of record NW_026126470.1, read on the forward strand.
GGAATCCCCCCCAAAGCCTTTTGATACATATTTGTATTTTTTTAAATCTTCTCGTAAGAATGCTTAAAGTGCTACCTACACTTGAATGCAATCTTCAAGTGCACAGCAAATGTGATTGCCTATAGGCACTGTTACACTCAACAGATCTACACAGCACACTCACCAAGCTTTAGACCTTCTGGAGAGTATCTCCTTATTTCCCCTCTCTCCAGTACCTTTCAACTACTGTCCCACTGTCCTCCTCTCTGTTAGACTCTCCATATTAGGGATTACATGCAGTATATACATGATTGACACAGACTTGAAATTACTTACTTAAAAATTAAAGTTCATCTATAGTCTGTCAAGCCCAACCCAAGGCCTAACTATATGTCAGCCAATGCTAAATGAAGCTAAAAATGAAGGTATTGTTTCCATAAAAATACAAGTAGCTCCAGACCCCAAATTATCTCATTAGAGATACAAATAAGAAAAGTCAAAAACATAAAAGTTGAAAGAACAAAAAAAAAAAAAAGAAGAAGAAGAAGAAGAAGAAGAAGCCTGATATACCTACCTAGCAGCTTGCTTGCAATGCAGGTTCCACCATAGGCTCAGAAATTCTGATGTGTTTTGACATATTTATCTGTGGGACTCTGCCATTGCATTACCATCTTCACATTATTTTACATCTAAATTGATTTCAATTACATAGACATTTCAAAACATTAATATTCATTTGAGATATTTCTGATATCTTCTCAGTGTGCTAAACTTTTCTAGGCTCTGGTTCATAATTAACCCACTCCACATGTAACTGCAGAGAACAACCCTATGAAATTCTGATTAGTACAAGAGCCTTTTTGCATATGTTCAAAGTTCCTGAATTATAAACATTCAATTGGCAAAGAGTTCACACGTACAAATTGTCCTACCAAGGTTGAACTTTTAGATGCCTTTCTCCTAGTCTTTAAGATTAAGTAATTTAAGCAAGAAAGAAGCCCAAAGCCACAGATACAATCTAGACTATTTTAAGAAACCAAAGAAGGAATTCAATTGTTCTCTCATGGAGGCAAAAAATCAAGACTAAGGAGCCCAAAATGGAGAGAAAAAAAAAATTACAGTAACTCTAAAGGCTATACACCATTTCCCTCTGCTCAAGAATAGAACCCTAATATTCCAGTTAGGCAGGTCAACCACTAGGATAAGGGACCACCCCTCACAAGGCATACTCACCATCTACCATGCTAAAGAGGTAGGAGGAATAATTACCCCTTAATGAGATCATGCACTTTCTTTCCCAGAAGCCTGCTCCCTGTGGTGTTGCTAAGGAGCTGTATGGGATTCTGTTGAGTCATCCTCTTTTCTGAATCCTGACTCCAAAAGGCAGAATGTTTCCTTTTCCTTTTCTTCTCTTTCCTTTCAGATGCTGCCAGAACCCAAGTCTGCTTCCTCTGGCATTTCAGCCTCTCCCCTCTTCCTCTGAATGTTTTAGCTCTGAATGGAAACCCGTTTTCAGCTATGTAACTAACAGGCTCATGTGGTCTTTTCTCTTGATTTTTTTTTTCATCTTCTTCTTATGGGAAGCCTCCAAGAATTACAGATTGCTCACCCCTTTAAGTGCTAACAAAATTGCCCTCAACTTCCTTTTGAGTGTGTTCTTAAATGGTTTTATTAATGGCTGAGGACCTCAAGAGAGGACCTCCCTTTTCCTGCTAACTTGTGGTTACTCGAAGGGGGCGGGGTTCAGTCTTCAAAATTTCCAGTAACAATAACATTTCTTATGCAAATTTATTTACAAACAAGGGCAAACTAATTTGATTGGTGCAGAGTCAGCATCTAAAATTCTGGAGACCTCAGATAGAGGAAACAAAGGGCATTTAGTAGGAATGATGCAATCCACAATCCTGGAATTGTGAAGATTTGCAGCCAAGTTGTCTAGATTCAATGGAACACAGGAATGTCTGTGAGACATATGAACATTAAATGCAGCAATTTATAAAGTAGTCAGGAGGTAGAAGGTGTTCAAGGGATAACACCTCTGGATATTTTAGCATTTCATCTAGATTTTTAAATTTGCCTGAATTTTCAGCAAAAGGTTTGGGGATACCATTCTTAGGAGGGTTAGTACGGAGTGTGAGTCTAGGCAACACTGACCCCTTTTGTCTTCTCTGTGATCTGAGACAACCCTTCTCAGTGGGTTTCCGTAGAGGCTTGGCTGCACTCCTGCATTTAGGTAAAATCCAAAGATTTGAGAAGAATTTAAATTGGTGTTTCACTTGCAGTATGAGCTTATCTGAGAACTGGGATGGTCCCTTGAAGTTGTAATAAAAGAGAAGCTACCCTTGAAGAGACAAGCAGTCCAGAGATACTGGAGCAGCAAGCAGGCTCCCTGGTGTTCAGGTCAGTCTCTGTGAGCCCCTATGAGCCCAGGTTAGTTGGTTCTGTGGGTTTTCTTGACCTCACTGGCTGCTATGATCCTTTCTCCCCCTTTCTTACACTACATGCTTTTACTTTTTCTGTCAAAATTTTCATAAGACAGAGCATCATTTATGTTTTGCTTTCCTAACACAAAGATTAAGCTATAGGTCAGTGTGATTGATATTCTCAGAGTCTCTCTCTCTGTCTCTCTGTCTCTGTGTGTGTGTGTGTGTCTGTCTCTCTCTCCCTGTCTCTCTCTCTATCACACACACACACACACACACACACACACACACACACACACACACACACACCTTGGGTTCCCAGAGACATCCATTCTTCTTCTCCTCTCAAGTTAAGCTTCCTTTGCTTTACAATTGATTACATAAATGTTTTCATAGTTCAGGTTTCTATTGATGTGATCAAACATTATAACCAATGGCAACTTGAAGAACAAAGGATTTACACTAACTTGCACTTCCAGATAATAATCAATCCATCGCTGAGGGAAGTCTAGGCAGGATGTGAAGCGATGCAGGAATCTGGGGAGCAGGAGCTGAGGCAGATACCATGGAGGAATGCTGTCCACTTGCTTGATACTCTTGGCTTGTTCAGTTTACTTTCTTTTACACCTCAGGACCATCATCCCAGGAGTGGCACAACCCAATGGAGGCTGAGTTCCTCCACATCAATCAACCATCAATCAAGAAAATGCTCTACAGGTTTGCCTGCAGGCTCATCTCATGGAAGCTTTTTTTTTTTTTTTTTTTTTTTTTTTTCAATTGAGGTTCCCTCTTCTCAGATGACTCTAACTTGTGTCAAGTTGGAAAAAAAAAACACACACACACACAACACTACAAATATCTTCCAACCTTTGTATTGAGTAGGCAGGGTACAAATTGTTAAAAATTAAACTAAATATAAAACAAAAAATTACATAGCCATAAGAACAGATGTAACAGTTCAACCCAGCCTTTCTTTGTAGGGGCCTCTACAACACTGGCTTTTAAAGAGGTCAATACTCTACTTGAGTCAGTACAAGGATTACTTTGAGTTTACTAACAGTTTCTATCAAATCATTAGGAACCAAAGAATCCTTGCCTGTGTTATACTGCTCTGACCCTGAAAGCTTATATTATCTGACATTGATACCAACACACTGTGAACTGAACTTTTAATTAGTCCATATTTCAGAGAAAACTGGTGTGACAAGGTTATCCACAGTATTACACAATTTTTTACTTGCATATGTTTTTAGCCTAAACTTGCTGTAAGACAGAAACATACAGAACTTAACATAATGACTGAGTCCTAAGAAATGTGTTAACATATTTAATGTGAAAGAAAATTTTCTGCAACAAATTCAAGAATCCAATCAAGGTTCTTTGCAGTAAAGGAGGCCAAAAAAGAAAAGTTCTCTCATTTTTCACAGGGTGACAGTATAGTCAATAATAAATTTAAATTAGATAGGCTGGGGTCCTGGAAATACAGCTCTGGTAGCTCGACCATTTAAATGGTGCCCATTAATATAAATTTAATGTCTGATAAAATACAAAATGCTTTCTTCTATTCATTTACTTTCAGAAATTGACTTTAATCATATTCCCCAATTCCTTTGGAGAATACAACCAGTCCCCATTAATTTCTACTTGGCTTTTGGATTACTCCTGCATTTTATATGAAGCAGGATGCCTAGTTTAGAAGTTAAGTTGCAACTCACAGCCTGAAGCGTTCATTTCAAAACCACATTGTCAGTACAGGCATCCAGGTTCATAAGCCCTGACAAAAATGAGTAACGGGATCTGGGCTTGGAACTTGGCAAAGGTGTCTGCTAAAGCCCCAGTGGTAGATAAGCTTGTCTCGTAAATCAGTGAATACATACGCAAGATTTGAATTTGTTCACATTGGTATTTCAGAGGGATTACTAATACAAGAACTGCAATGTTTAACACAATGTCCAACATGCTTGAGGAATAGAGGTCAGAGAAACGGCCTCTGGCCCTCGAGGTTTGCTGCTAGCTCTGAGATTCTGAAATTCGCAGGCACCACAGAAAACGCTCTAGGCTATCATAACTGCCTCAAGTACATAGGTGGGTTAGTATCCCAACAGGACCTTGAAGCCTTGCGAAATCTTTCTTCAGGTAAAGGCCACATATTTGACCAGTAGCAGAGTTGGAGATTTAAAATTAACTCCTCCTGCTCTTTCACCTTTCAAATCCTAAGCAAGCACTAATCACTGGGGAGAGGGGAAGGAAGAAATGTATCAGGTGGGAGTATCAAGATGCTATCCCGGAAGGAAAAGATCCTCGGACCCTAGAAGAGTTTATTTTGACAGCCAACAGGTCTGTGTTGGGAGAATGGTTTATAATGACTGGAGCCTAAGAGATGATATGGCTAATGCTTCTAGCATAATAGGCAACTTAAATGGAAGCCTATTCTTGTCAACCAGGTGCCCCTTTGGAGAAAGCAGCTGCTTGTGAGTACAAAATAGAAGATGCAACTTCCATACATGATGTAAACTGTCCTTGGTAGAGGAGTGAGATTAACCTCCATTGTGGGACCTGTACCAGGTAGGGTTCATGAAACAAAAGCATTCATACAGTAGTGACCATTGCCAAGCCAACCTAAAAGAATAGCAATGTACTGCAGGTATGAGAACCCCAAGAAAAGGAGTTCCATTAGAAACTTAGGCAATTCTCCTACTCTCTGAGGAGGCAATATAAACAAGACCTTCTGTTCCTTAACTGCACAATTCAGGAGAAAAAATACATAGAGAAATTGGACATCCTACTATTTTAATTAGAAATTACATTATTTTAATCGAGAGACTGCTATTGTCCAAATACAGGTGCTAAATGAAAACACATTGTGCTTTTTTTCCCCAAGGCCCATTAAACTCTATTTTTTTCAAAGCATAAACTCATACAGACAGAGTGCTGGAAATAAGCAAACACAGTTCGAGAAGCTAGAAAGCCACTGGATGAATGATGAAATACTTGGCAACTGCAAAAACTGCTGCACTCTAAGTCAGCAGGAGGGAAAGCTGAGGAGTTACCTGGCAAATGTGAGGAAGACCACAAACTTGTAGCTCAAGTCTCTCAGGAAGAGTGGGAAGGCAGGAAGGAGGGGCAACCAGAAAAGCAACAGGATTCATTTTTAACAGACATATTTCTGTGTCATCCACAACTTAATGAAGGTGTCTGTCCATGCTTGGCTTGCCCTGGAAGACTTCCCTCTGAAGAGAGAAAAACAGATTTCTGGGATGGAGGCACATGAATGGGCACAGACACCAAAATGCAATCAGGAAAACTAATGCTACTTAGTACTGAGACACACATTCCCAGCACACTTCCCAGCAGTCAACCCCTAAATTGTTGGTTCTTAGGATGGCCCTTTCCAAGGGGAAGCAATGCACCTCTCCAGATCAGCCCTTCTAGCCCAAGAGAATAACATAAAGTATGTTCACAACAGATTTCACAAGGAAATGTGACAGTTAAATTATTCCAAAGCCACCATTCCCCCTTCCTCCCGCCACATCCACAGAGTTCCCAAGCAGGACCAGTTGAGGCACATTGTTCTTCCCTATGAATGGTCACTGAAGATACTTGAGGCTAACCCCTAAGTTAGCCAGAACAAAAAGAAAGACTATACAGCTGTACCTAAGGCTTAAGACAGTGGCTTCACATAGGAAGAGAGGAGGCAGGGTCCATTTAAAGCTGAGGTGGACAAAATACCTGAACTACTGTCATCCTATGGAGAGTAGTTAAATACCTATGTGGGAAGACCAGCAGCAACAGCCTCATTACCAAAGAAAGCAGTCTGACTTAACTTCACTTGTAGGCAACAACAACAAAAACAAAACAAAACTATGAAAGAAATTAATAAAATTAATGATGTGTCAAATCCTCATAATGGATCGCTGAGTAGTCAGATAAAAATTGCAGCTTTAGTTGGGTGCCCAGCTCTGTGTCCCATGCATTGGCTGTTTGAACTTTCAGTAGTTCACCTTGCACACGTTTCAGTGACATTGCTCACAAGGAAGGAGAGATGGCCTCTGTGACGCAGTCATATCTCCATTCCTCTCCTGGTCCACTGTATTTCTTTGTTGATGCCTTTAACGTGCAAAATCAGGAGGAAATCATCCATTGGAAACACTTCCAAACCTTTATTAAATTCCTGACTTTTTAACGTTTTAAATTACATCCTTTGAGAGATGGTATGGGCAATTCTCTGCAAATAGTCTGCGAGAAAATAAAATTAATCTTTAATAATTGAGAAGAGAAGAGGCTGCTTGGAATGCAACAAGAGCAGGAAACTTACCTGTCCATCTGTTGTAGTTCGTGCCAGCCATGCCAATGAGTGCAAATTTAATACAAGGGCTCTTCCACAGTGAAAAAAGAAAAAGCCAGATTACCTTGTCACCACTTTTCAGAAATCACCTTTGGTGTTTATACCACAGTGGGACTTACATGAAAGGAAATTATAATAATACCTCCATATTTAAACCAGAGCATATGCTTGCTTACTGCTTCTCTGATGTTAAAGGCACCCAAAGCTCTCTCCTGTCTGCATCTTGGGACCCTGGTTCAGATAACACAGCACAAGGTGCTCCTCAAAGAGCAAGTTCTGAAAGGCTTCCCAAAGACTAGGTTGTGAGTCCCTTACCTATTCACTGGAACCACTGGGCAAAAATGCAAATTTCTGAATTCTGCCACAAAATGACTCCTGTAGAATTCCTGCAATCAGGTGAGAACCTAATGATGTTCTAGTTTCATCAACCTCCCAAGGACTTCTTAAACAGATGGCATGAGAAGACGGCCTGATTTAGTGGATGGGATCTGAATATCAGCGCATTGCAAATGTCTTAGTGCCACAGAGTCCAAGCAAAAGCAGAGAAGGGAAAGGTAGTTAACCTTAAATATATATGTTCACAGATCTTAAGACAAAAATTGTTTCTGTTTTGTATTAGAGTAGACACTTGAAAGGAGCATGGACATTCTTGAATCTGTGAAGTTGTTTTATTGTTTCTACAATTAATTATAAATTTTAATTTTAAATAAAGCACGGTACTAAAACACTATGAAAAGAGTGTGTTGCACATCTTCAATACTGGGAGTAAGTAGGAAAAGCCACCCTAACTTCAACAAGATGAGGACTGAGCAACCAACCTCACAACTTCTTCAAGGCTCTTGCTTCTCTGAGATGCCTGGTTTACCATTCTCATAGTCTGGCAATGGGGTTATACATATATTATGGTTGCTGGAGTTCTGGTTATCACAGCTCATTTATTCATGGATGTAGAGTGGACCAATAGAAATGATGTACATACCAGAAGAGGCAAATGCTTTTGATGTTGCTGTCCTATACACTCTCCACTGCAATTTCCAGACTTATCCTACTGAGTAGAATCTACCACCTATCCCAATAAGCAGTGGATGTAAATGGGCTGAGCACAATAGAATATCCAGCAAAATTCTTAAAATACAAGCATGGATACTTGACTAGACATATGGAAATTTAGGGCCTCCCCTAGGCACCAGTTTTCTCATCTGTAACATGGGAATCAATATTTGCTTTTCAAAATTGTTATATTTACAGACAGTGCTATAAAAAGAACGTGATGTGCAACAGAGGTGTATTAAGTGAAGCAATTTATCAAAAACTGTAGTAACATTTTGGTGTACTTAATATCATTGTATGAATGGTTAGTTAATGCTGTGTAATGACATCAAATACTAGAGGAGCACTGTTGAACTCTTCCGTGCTATCTCTTTCTGCTACCCCTGCCTTACCCTCTGGTGAAGCAATGGGGAGGTGTGCTCAGCCCACATGACTAGTTGTGCAAACCCATATCTGTAAGGCGTATGGTTTTTCTGCCTGCCGCTGCTGGTCTTGTCCTGCCGCCGCGCCAGCCCCAAATAATGCACCGAGACTCTGTATTTGATATAATGCTGTTGGCCCAGTTACTTGTTTCTTATCGGCTAGCTCTATCTTAAGTATAACCCATTTCTGCTGATCTATGTGTTTCTCTTACTGGGGAGCCGGCCGGCATACTGCTTTCTCCAGACTCTCCATCTTGACTCCTCCTTCCTACTTCCTCTTTCCTCCTTGTCTCCTATCTTCCTTTCCTATTGGCCAACAGTGCTTTATTCATTAACCAGTATGAGAAACATATATACATAATGGCATTTCCCATCACATATCTGCCTTTACTTCTCAAAACAATGGCCTTGATCACCTAGTAGTCATTTTTTCTTAATGTGTACTACTTTTCTGTATAAAATTTGCAAGTTCTGGCTTTTGCTGTGACCATTTCATAAGAAGATGGCAGAATGTAAGCAGAGCTATGCCACTATTCTTTGTTTCTTTACTTGTTTTCATAGATTTAAAAGATGCCCAAAGTCCTGCCATCACAGCATGCATATGTAAGGAGTAAGGTTTTCCTCCCACCACTGGTCTCGTCCTGCCGACGTGCCAACCCCAATTAACACACAGAGACTATGTAGTTGATATAATGCTGTTGGCCAGGTACTAGTTTCTTATCGGCTAGCTCTGTCTTAATTATTAACCCATTTTTGTTCATTTAAGTACTTCCACATGGTCTTATCTTACCGGAGAGATGTTGGTGGCATTCTGCTCTCTCCGTCTTCCCATCTTGACCCCTTCCTATTCCTTCCTATTTCCTCCTTGTCTCCTAGTCCCTTCTATCTTCCTTTCCTATTGGCCAACAGCGTTTTATTCATTAACCAGTATGAGAAACATATATACAGAATGACATCTCCCATCATGCACACCCCTTTACAATGTAATTCATCACTTTCTCTTTAAAAGCTGGAGTCTATGTCTCTATTGTGGAATCCTGGCCAATCCTGAAAGTGCTGTGATGTAATTTAGGAGACTAGGCAGACCTGACTAGGACTTAAAACTCTGGCTTCAGTCCCTTGCATCACTATCTGAGATGATTACAGAAGGCAGGAGAGCCGAATGGCACACAACAATTGGTAGTTTCTCCCTAGCAGGTGACTTAGGCCATCTTATTTCTCTGAGCCAGGAAAACCAGCTACTGAATATTCCTGCAGAGACATCACCTCCAACATAAAATCTTAATAAATAACAAATCATTGCAGTCATAAGTCATGGAGCTATGAAAGAATGTATAACACAATATAAAATAGTAATACTTCATGAAGAAATACATTCAATACTTACTACTGCCTTTGACCTTGTGTGTGTTGGGAGGGCAATCACAGTCCTAACACTTGATGAGTCCTTAATAATTACCTAGAAAATGAAAGAATGAATTAGTCACCTGTGAACTACCTTTAAATCCAATAAAGATCTGGGATTTGTAGTCTCCAATACTCGGTCTTCACCAGCATTGAACCACAGCGCCATCTATTGGCAAGTCAGATAATTTTGAGTAGACAAAAGTAGAGATTTTAAAAAATATATAGATGAATTGATACTTGTAATAATTCAATAACAATTGCAAATGAACCATGTGTGTGCCTTAAAGAATAAAATGACTCAGACACACTTTTCTCTATATTTCTTATATAATAGTCTCAGAGTCAACATATAGTTTCCATTATAGCATCACGGTTATAGTATACTATTGTTTCCATTAGCCAGCCTGGCATGGTGTTCTCATCTATAATCCTAGCAGTTAAAAGGTGGAAGCTGGAGGCTCAGAAGCTCAAGACCGGCCTGGTACATAAGGGCATATTTTTTTAAAAAAAAAAAAAAACTTTCTTTTATCTATGCTTTACATCTTTCACATCATGTCTCCCAATCCCACCCATCCCTCCAAAAAATAAAATGAAATTTACGAGAATAAAGAAGGGGGAGGAAGAAAGGGAACTAGGGAACTGCAGTGTAACACAGTGAGTCACACAGTAAACCCCCTTATGCATACATTTTTACATGCAGACATGCACCACAAAGAATGTGTGGTCTGGTTCGAGGCCCCTGGTCTCTGCTACATCATTGACACTGGGCCCTCATTAGGACTGGACATCCCACTGCTGCCTTGTGTCATAGAGATCTCAAAGCCCTGGGTCTGCAAGACATCCCCTCCGACACACACACACACACACACACACTCCACTCTGTGCTCCAGCAGATCACATATAGGGTGGATGTTGGGGTGAACCAACTCATAACCCTAGCTCTGGGCCTGGGTAGTTGAAGGGTTGGTCAGCCAGCCAACTCTTCCTGACTTCATCACTGGAGAGCCCTCTCTGGTGTTGCCCTGACTTTCACCCCTTGAAGCAATGAGCAAGGGGTGGGGTCAGCTCTTCAGCCTCCATGTTCTTAGGGTTGGCTCTCCCACACCTACACCTTCCAGGCCAGCTTGACTGTGTTCCTGCAGGTGTTGAGGGGGAGGGATACCTCTCCCCATAAGAGCATATTTTTTAATGGGGGGGAAGGGGAGTGACACAAAATCAACTTCAACCTTTAGAAAAACCTACTCTCCAATCTTCAATGGGGTTATTTCTGAACTTTCTTGTATAAAAATATATTGTGTGAGGTGTTCAATTTGTATCTGGTTAACATTACAAGTCCTTGGGAATTTAGGTGTATCAAAAGTGAATATTTAAGAAACACATTTTGGGGAATTCTTTTTAATTTTTACAATGAAACACCTATATCTTATAAAATACTCCCAGGCTGAAATCACACTATGCCTGTGTCCTCTGTGGTTGCTATAATCAGTCCAAGTTGTCTTCTGGGAACATCTTGGCCTTGCACTCAGAATCTCATCAGGAATATCTGTCAGAAATTACATGGTCTTTGAATTGGGCATAAGCTCTGTGGGTAAAGAAAGCTTCTCCTTCAGGGTTAATGTGTAGACAGAATGATACAGACACTGTTTCACCTCCAAAAACCCTGTTAAATGGCATTCTGTAGACCTCTTTCCATCCTGAACAAGCAATCAAGGGTCTTTTATGAAAAATGACTTCATCTACTTTTTAAACAACCATGTTTAGTTTTCTGTCTGTTTTGGGTTCTGTTACCTCAAGACTATATGTGAAAACAGTGTCTTTCATGAGAGGAAACTAGGTAAGATACCTTGTAATACAAGAGATGTTCTGCACAAATATCTTATTACAAAGAGGCCTCTGAGCCTGGTGAAGTAGGATTTCTGTTACCATTCTTTGAAGAACCAGATAATTGATTGGTGTGCATACAGGATTTGTGGACTTGAAATTGCAACTAAGGAATGTAGTCTGTTACCCAAAGTTCTTTCCAAATAGTCAAAATGGGTAAGAGTGAGGAAAGAAGGGAGATCAGAAGGGTGGAGTGAGCATAGTAAAAAAAAAAATGTCTTTTTGATATGTAAAAACAGCTTAGTCAGGATCCTCACTATACCCAAGACTGCACCTGATAACCCGAACCCAGTCCTAGACCCTGTGACGTCCATTGGATAGGATGTAAGTAGAAAAACAAGAGCAATGTTCTGATCTGCACATCTGGAAAGACAACATTGTCATCTGCCCTGTGATTGGAGAGTCTCCCACAGGATCGGGACCCTTTTATTTAATTTATTTTTTACTTAATATTCTTTCTTATTTTACTTATCAATCCCAGTTCCCTCTCCCTCCCATCCTCCCATGCCCCCCACGACACCCCCCATGCCATCCCTCATTCACTCCCCAGAGAGTCATTTGGGATATGACCTAGGCCCTCCCCCATGTCTCTAGGCTAAGGGAGTATCCATCCACGGGGAATGGGCTCCTGAAGTCTGTTCCTTACACTAGGGATACATCCTGGTTCCACTGCCCAGACCTCCTAACTGAGACCCATGTTCAGAGAGTCTGGGTCAGTCCTGTGCTTCTTTTCCAGCAGTCAGTCTGGGATTCATGAGCTCCCCCTTGTTCAGGTCAGCTGTTTGTGTGGGTTGCTCCAACCTGGTCTTGACCCTTTTGCTCACAACTTCTCCCTCTCTGCAACTGGATTCCAGGAGTTTGGCTCAGTGTTTAGCTGTGGGTGTCTGTTTCTGCTTCCATCAGCTACTAGATGAAGACTCTAAGATGGCGTATAGGATAGTCATCAATCTCATTATCAGGGAAGGGCATTTAAGGTAGCCTCTCCACTATTGCTTTGATTGTTAGTTGGGGTCATGCTTGTAGGTCTCTGGACATTTCCCTAGTACCACATTTCACTTTAAACCTATACTGGCTCCCTATATTATGGTATCTCTTTTCTTGTTCTCCTCTATTCTTCCCTTGACTCAATCTTCCTGCTCCCATATCCTCCTCTCCCCTCCTCTTCTCCCCTTCTCTTCCTCTTAACTCCCTCACCCCTCCCCTCTGATTTCAAATTGCTCAGGAGATCTTGTTCCTTTCCTCTTCTGTGGACCATGTATGTCTCTCTTAGGGTCCTCCTTGTTTCCTTGATTCTCTGTTGGTGTAGGCTGATGATCATTGTCCTATGTCTAAAATCCATGTATGAGTATATACCATGTTCATCTTTTTGTGACTGGGTTACCTCACTCAGGATGGTTTCTTCTTGTTCCATTCATTTGCTTGCAAATTTCAAAATTCCATTGTTTATTCTTTGTTTGTTTGTTTCTTTGTTTGTTTCTGCTGAGAAGTGTTCCATTGTGTAAATGTACCACATTTTCTCCATCCATTCTTCAGTTGAGGGGCACCTAGGTTGCTTCCAGGTTCTCGCTATTACAAATAATGCTGCTATGAACATAGTTGAACATATGTCCTTGTTGTATAAATGTGCATCTTTTGGGTATATATCTAAGAGTAGAATTACTGGATCTTGGGGTAGACTGATTCCCATTTTCCCAAGGGACCGCCATACTGATTTCCAAAGTGGCTATACCAGTTTGTACCAGCAGTCGAGGAGTCTTCCCCTTTCTCCAAATCCTCTCCAGCATAACTGTCTTTGATATTTTTAATTTTAGCCATTCTGACAGGAGTAAGATAGTATCTAAGATTTGTTATGATTTGTATTTCCCTGATGGCTAAGGATATTGACCACTTTTATAAGTGTCTTTAAGCCATTTTAAATTCCTCTATTGAAAATTCTCTATTTAGTTCTGCACCCCATTTTTTAATTGGATTATTTGGTGTTTTGGTGATGAGCTTATGAGTTCTTTGTGTATTTTGGAAATCAGCCCTCTGTGAGATGTGGGATTAGTGAATATCTTTTCCCATTCTGTGGGCTGTCCATATTGTCTTGTTGACTGTGTCCTTTGCCTTACAGAAGATTTTTAATTTCAGGAGGTCCCATTTATTAGTTGTTGATCCCAGTGTCTGTGCTGCTGGGGTTTTATTCAGGAAGTGGTCTCCTGTACCAATTTGTTCAAGGGTACCTCCAACTTTCTCTTCTAAGAGATTCAGTGTGGCTGGATTTATGGTGAGATCTTTGATCCATTTGGACTTAAGTTTTGTGCATGGTGCTAGACATGGAGCTATCTGCAGTCTTCCATAGGTCAGCATCCAGTTCTATCAGCACCATTGGTTGAAGATGCTTTCAGGTTTTTTCCATTGTATAATTTTAGCTTCTTTATCAAAAATCAGGTGTGGGGGTTATTATCAGGGTTTTTTAGTTCGATTCCATTGGTCCTCCTGTATATTTTTTTCACCAATACTAAGTTTTTCATTACTATAGCTCTATAATAGAGCTTAAAGTCAGGGACAGTGATGCCTCCAGAAGTTCCTATATTGTACAGGGTTGTTTTGGCTAGCCTGAGTCTTTTGTTTTTCCATATAAAGTTGATTATTATCCTTTCAAGGTCAGTGAAGAATTGTGCTGGGATTTTGATGGGGATTACATAGAATCTGTAGATTGCTTTTGACAAGATTGCCTTTTTTACTATGTTGATCGTACATATCCAAGAGCATGGGAGATCTCTTCATTTTTCTGGTATCTCCTTTGATTTCTTAAAAAAAAAAAAAAAAAAAAAAAAACTCAAGTTTCTTATTAGATAGGTCTTTTACTAGTTTGGTTAGCGTTACCCCGAGATATTTTATGTTGTTTGTGGGTATTGTAAAAGGTGATGTTTCTCTGATTTCTTTCTCAGCCCCTTTATCATATGTATATATGGGCTACTGATTTTTTTTAAGTTAATATTGTATCCTGCCATTTTGCTGAAGGTGTTTATCAGTGGTGTGAGTTATGTAAACTATCCTATCATCTGCAAATAGTAAAAGTGTGTATCCCCCTTGATCTCCTTTTGTTTTCTTATTGCTCTAGCTAGAACTTCAAGTACAATATTGAAGAGGTATGGAGAGAGTGGACAACCCTGTCTTGTTGCTGATTTTAGACGAATCAAATTTATTTTCTCTCCATTTAGTTTGATGTTGGCTGTTGGTTTACTGTATTTTGCTTTTATTATGTGTAGATATGTTCCTATTATCCCTGATCTCTCCAATACCTTAATCATCAAGGGGTGTTGGATTTTGTCAAAGACTTTTTCAGCATCCAGTGAGATGATCATATGAATTTTCTTTTGCAGTTTGTTTATATCATAGATACATTGATAGATTTTCATATGTTTAACCATCCCTGCATCCCTGGAATGAAGCCTACTTGGTCATGGTGGATGATTTCTCTGATGTGTTCTTGGATTTGATTTGCCAGTATTTAATTGATTATTTTTACATCAGTGTTCATGCGGGATTTTGGTTTGTAGTTCTTTTTCTTAGTTGTGTCTTTGTATTGCTTGTCTACCAAGGTAATTGTAGACCCGTAAAAAGAGTTTGGCAATGAACCTTCTGCTTCTATCATGTGGAACAATTTAAGGAGTATTGATATTAGCTCTTTTTTAATTTCTGGTAGAATTCTGCACTGTCCTGGGCTTTTTGCGGGGGAGAGAGTTGGGAGACTTTTGATGACTGCTTCAATTTCAATAGGGGTTATAGGTCTATTGAAATTGCTTATTTGTTATTGATTTAATTTTGGTAAGTGATATCTATCCAGAAATTTGTCCACTTCCTTTACATTTTCGAATTTTGTGGAGTACAGGTTTTCAAAGTATGATCTGAAGAATCTGTGGATTTCCTCAGTGTCTGTTCTTATGTCCCCCTTTCATTTCTGATTTTGCTAATTTGCATGTTCTCTCTCTGCTTTTTTGTTAGTTTGGATAAAGGTTTGTCTATCTTGTTGATTTTCTCAAAGAACCAACTCTTTGTTACATTGGTTGTTTGTAATGTTTTCTTAGCTTCTACTTCATAGATTTCAGCCCTCAAATTGGTTATTTCCTGGTCTACTCCTCCGGGGTGAGTTTCCTTCTTTTTGTTCTAGGTCTTTCAGTTGTGCTGTGAAGTCTTTAATGTAACTATCCTCCATGTTCTTCATATGGGCACTTAGTGCTGTGAACTTTTCTCTTAGTACTGCTTTCAAAGTGTCCTGTAAGTTTGGGTATGCCGTGCCTTCATTTTCATTGAATTCTAGGAAGTCTTTAATTTCTTTCTTTTTTTTCTTCCTTGGCAAAGGAATGGTACAATTGTGCATTATTCAGTTTCAATGAGTTTGTAGGGGTTCTGCACTTTGTGTCGTTGAATTCTAACTTTAAAGTATGGTGGTCTGATAAGATACAGGTATTCCACTTATTTTTCTTTCTTTTCTTTTCTTTTTTTTTTTTTGTATCTGTTGAGGTTTTCTTTTATATATATATATATATATATATATATATAATTTTTTTATTTAATTTTATATATATATATATATAATTTTTTTATTTAATTTTATATAACAAAGTCCAATTAAATGAAAACAAACATTTATACACAATATTTGGGAATTTGGGCATCATTCTTTCCAAACTACTTCCTGCTGATAAGGGGCGCTGTCTTGGGGGATTCGAAGAAGATTCAGATATCCTAGCTGTAGTCTGTAAGGCTGTTTTGTCCAGCTGTTTTGAATGTAGGATCAGCTTGTACTCTGTTTCAGGTGGTCTGGCGTGATCAAACCACATTAGTCTGGAAGGAATCCACATCTTTTCATTTTCTGTGGAAACAAAAATAGAAATCCTTTTCCCCAGTAACTTGTTCTTCAACTTAAATTTTGGAGTCAAAGCGTTTTTTTTTTTTTTTTTTTTTTTTAATTTATTATTTTACATGTCGATCCCAGTTCCCTCTCCCTCCCTCCCTCCCTCCCTCCCTCCCCTCCAGTCCTTCCTTCCCTCCCTTTTACCCTCTCTGCCCTCTCACATGCACTCTAAACACCCTCCCCTCCCAACCCCCCACCACAATACCATATGTAGGGGAATGCCATCCAGTTGGGGTCATGTGGATCTGACAGGTCCTGTGAAGTAGGGACTAGGGCTTCTCTCCTATCTCTAGAATAAGGCAGTTATCCCTCCATGGGGGATATGTTTGCAAAGTCCTTTTGTGCACCAGGGATACATCCTGGCTCCACTGTCTGAGGTCTCTTAGACTGCTCAGACCTTCTGGCTGAGACCCATATTCAGGGGGGTCCGAGTCAGTCCCATGCTGGCTTCCCAGCTATCAGTCTAGTGGCCCTTAGCTCCTCCTTGTTCAGGTAAGCTGTCTCTATGTACTTCTACCGCATGGTCTTGTCCTCTCCATCTGCTTCTGGGTTCTAGTTCGACTCAGTGTCTATGTATGGGTGTTTGCTCCTATTTTCAACAGGCATTAGTTGAGGGCTCCATGGAGAAGTTAGTTGTTGATCTCACTCTCCGGGAAGGGCATTTATGATAGCCTTTCCACGGAAGCTGAGATTGTTAGTTGGGAGCAGTCTTGTAGTTCCCTCGACCTTTCTTTGTGTTCAACTTTATCTTCAAACCAATATTGGCTCCCTCTTTTATGTTCTCTCTCTGTGTCTCTGTCTCTCTCTCTTTCCTATTTTCCATTCCTAACCAGGCTCAATCCTCCTGGTCGCACATGCCTTCCTCTCCTCCCCCTCATTTTCTCCTATTTCTCTCTCCATTCGCTGTCCTCCCCCACTTTACCTGAGCTCTGGGGGACTTGTCCCTTCCCAGTTCTGTGAGGGACTTTATATGAATCTCTACAGGTATTCCACTTATTTTTTCTTTCTTTTCTTTTTTTTTTTTTTTTTTTTTTTTTTTTTTGTATCTGTTGAGGTTTTCTATGATGCCAAGTATGTGGTCAATTTTAGAGAAGTTTCCATGTGGAACTGAAAAAAAGGTGTATTCTTTTATGTTTGGATGGAATGCTATATAAATGTGTCTTAAACCCAAGTAGGTCATAGTTTCTGTTAGCTCTATTGCTTCTTTGTTAAGTTTCTGTTTGGTGGTCTTTTCTAGTGGTGAGAATAGGGTGTTGAAGTCTCCCAAAGTAAGTGTGCGAGGTTTTATGTGCTATTTGATTCTTAGTAATGTTTCTTTTATGAATGTGGGTACCTCTGTATTTGGGGCATAGATGTTAAGAATTGAGGCTTCATCTTGATGGACTTTTTTCTGTGATAAATAAGAAATGACCTTCTTCATCTCTTTTGAATGATTTTAGTTTGAAGTCTAATTTGTTAGATATTAGGTCAGCCACACCCACTTGTTTCTTTGGTCCATTTGATTGAAAAATCTTTTCCCAACCCTTTACTCTGAGGTAGTCTCTGTCTTTGAAGTTGAGTTGTGTTTCTTGTACATAGCAGAAGGATGGATTCTGTTTTCGTATCCATTCTGTTAGCCTGTGTTTTTTTTTTTTTTTTTATAGGCAAGTTAAGACCATTAATATAGAGGGAAATAAGGACCACTGATTGTTAATACTTGTTTGTTTTGGATTTGTTGGTGGTGGTATTATGTGTTGATTTACCCCCATTTTTCTTTTGGCTTCTGAAAAAGTGGGATTATCTATTGCCTATGTCTTTGTGAATGTAGTTAACTCCCTTGAATTGGATGTTTCCTTCCAGAACTTTCTGTAGGGCTGGATTTGTGGATATGTATTGTGTAAATCTGGTTTTGTCATTGAATATCTTGTTTTCTCCATCTATAGTGATTGAGAGTTTTGCTCAGCATAGTAGTCTGGGCTGGCATCCATGGTCTCTTAGTATTTGTAGAATATCTATCTAGGACCTTTTGGCTTTCAGTGTTTCCATGGAGAAGTCAGGTGTAATTCTGATAGATCTGCCTTTATATGTTACTTAGCCTTTTTCCTTCACTGCTCTTAATATTCTTTCTTTATTCTGTATGTTTGGTGTTTTGATTATTATGAGGTGAGGGGACATTATTTTTTTGGTCCAGTCTATTTAGTGTTTGGTAGGCTTCTTATACTTTCATAGGCTTGTCCTTCAGGTTGGGAAAGTTTTCTTCTATGATTTTGTTGAACATATTTTCTGTACCTTTGAGCTTGGCTTCTTCGCCTTCTTCTATACCTATTGTTTCTTAGGTTTGGTCTTTTCACAGTGTCCCCACATTTCCTGGATGTTTTGTGTTAAGGGTTTGTTGAATTTAAGATTTTCTTTGGTCGATTAATCTGTTTCCTCTAGTTTATCTTCAGTGCCTGAGATTATCTCTTCCATCACTTGTGTTCTGTTGGTTATGCTTACATCTGTAGTTCCTGATTGTTTACTCAGCTTTTCTATTTCCTCTATTTCTTCCAATTTTTTGTTTGTTTTTTGTTTTTGGTTTTTGTTTTTTGTTTTTTTTTTTTTTTTTTTTTTTTTTGCATTTCTTTAAGGGATTTTTCTCATACCCTCTTTGATGGCTTCTATAATTTCCATAAAGTTGTTTTTAAGGTCATTCTTTTCTGCATTATCTGCATTGCTACATTCAGGTCTTGTTGGTATAAAGTCCCTAGATTCTGTTGGTGTCATATTGCTCTTTCTATTGTTTAATATGTTCTTATTCTGCTGTCTTCCCATCCATTCTTTCAGTGGGTGCAGGTGGGGTCTCCGTCTGTCTATTCTCCTCTCCTGGTAGATGTAGGTGGGTTAGGACTTCAATATCAGTAACTCTGAATCGTCTGAGCTCTCTTGGAGTTCTCAGGCAATGGGTGTAGGGGGGCCAAGACTCAATCAGGGGACACAGGGGGCCAAAACTCAAGCAGAAGCCATAAGGGGGTCAAGATTGAGATGAGGCAAGCTCCAGATGGTCCTGTATGGCATGGCAGTTCCAGTATGTGCAGAGCCAACCCAGGAAGTTCCAAGGAGAGCATGGGAGATGTTTGACCTGCGCTTGTCAAACACTCACCTCAAGCAGAGGGCATAGGAGGGCCAAGACCCTAACTCTTGAATCAGAGACTTCTTTTAGAAATTGGTCCTGCCTGACCTTCAGCAGAGATACGTCACACAGATGAACAGCCTTGGGCAGATAGGTTTAGGATCATAGTTAAGAACCCAATGTGATGACCCTCGGCATAATAAAAACAGAACTTTTGTTATACTAACTTCATATATGTACCTCCTTGCTCAAGGCAAAGGAAAAGGACAAAAGCAGAAAGAAAATAGAAGGGTAGATAAGACAGAAAGAGAAAGGAAGACTGAAAATTACCTAAAAGTTTATACACTTCCATTTATCTAAATATTTTAAAATGTATCTGAGACCAAGTAGGTACCATGGGATAAAATGAGTTCCCTCATTTTAAACATCACAGGTTTTCTTTTAATTTGAGAAAAATGGTCTTTTGTCAGGATTGGCATAAATTTCCTCCTGAATAGTATGGCAACCTTTGTTTTCACAATGTTCTAATGTATTTTCCATATATGTTTGTTTGGCAGGGTACTTTATTTTACCATTAATCAGGTTAAAACTGGTGGGGATGGATCCTTCTGGGAGGCCTATTTGGGTATATATTAAACCCATCAGTGACTTCCTAATGGCTTTGAATGAAAAACAAAAGGTTTAACAACCCTCATAAGTTTTTATAAAGCACTTAATACAGTGTATGAAATACAATGAGGGCTCTGTAAAGTACACCTATGTTATTATCACATAGGTCAAATGTCAGGGATCTGACTTTTGCACATATTTCAATCGCAATTGTTGATGATAAAGACTAACATTCATTCTTCCTGATTGCTGAGAAATACATCTCAAAGCTAAATCAGAAACCACCATATTTTTTTCTCATTTATTTGTAGCACAAATGAATAAACTCAAAATAAGTTGGTCAATGACTTATTTGCAGACACACCATTTGTTAGAAGAGAAGTAAAAGCCTGGAAGCAGATTTCAGTGTTTCCTGTGATCAGGTCACTAACAGTGACCCATGAGGTCCTGACAGAGCTAATTATCACTGTGTACCATAGAAAGACAGGCCTGAAAATTTCAGACTAAAACACCCATACCAGGAAAAGGTGGGAAAATCTTTCTGTTGCATCCCACTGACTTCCTTGAATTCCTTTTATTAGTTGCATCTGTACTTACTGGAAGGGACTGCAAGGAGATTACCTATGTATGAAGGTTGCTAATATGTGGTATTAAAAATTAATTCCAATTCTAAATAAATTGAACAAGAGGGAACTTATCAGCCATCTGCTACTGAGTTTTCTGTTGTCCTGGTTACTTACATTTATGCTAATGAAAAAATCAACCCTCAGGGCCGCACAAATCTCTCATTTCTCTTTCTTCCTTACACATTCTCACCAGAGAGCCTTAAATTATGCTTAGAGGGTTATAAATTAAATTTCAGTGAATAAGTATAAGGAGACCAACTGAGGGTCTGAGGAAGAAGGGGACTTAGCATCCTTAGAGGAGGTACTAAGTATCCATGACCTTGGTTTGGAGAAGAGGCAGGTCACCTATGACATACATGAGACCTGAGCTCAGACTTACATCATTGTCCTAGTTTCTTTTATTTCAATCCTGCTATTAAGTCAGTGGTGTTGTGTTAACTATTCCTCTGGTTTGGCATGAATTTCCTCACTCCTCACACACATTCCATAACTAGTCTGCAAATCTGTGACTCAATTTTCCCAAGCTACCTGCAGGATGATCTCAAATTGTCTAAAACAAAGAGAGCCCTCATTTTTGGCTTCCCACACACTACACAGCTAAATCGACTATTCTCCTTCACAGTTATTGACAAGTCGAAGAAAACTTTTATCTTTAAAAGGACAATATTGGGAAGAGTCCATTTCCTGTAATTTCATTTAATAGGTATGAAGAAGAACCGTGATCAGCAAAGAGGATACATTAGAGATGCATACATTACCAGATCAAAGAAATATTAATATTTAATACAGAGGCTTGGGCATAAAGAAATGGAAAGCCAAATTTTTTCTTGAACAGTTCACACCTCTTATCAAATTACCATATGTTTTATGTTCTTTCAGTAGCATAAAACATGAAAACAACATCTATCATTGCAAATACCCACCTCATCAATGGATCATGGTTTTCTTCAAGCAACAGATGGACAAAGGACAGTTTTGAGGTGAGCTTGCTGGTGTCATCTTGAATATCTCCTTTAGCAGAACACTTCAAAGAGAAGCATTCTGTGTGTACACTTACAACATTCATCTGGAAGTAAACACCATCCAAACACACGAGGATTAGGTGCAAAACAAGTTCATTTTCGTCTGGCGTATTGGTGAAAGTAAGACTGAAGGAATTTTCTTCCACAAAGATTCTTCAACATGCTTGATAGTGGCTATGACGACTTAACTTACCTTTACTAGAAAGTTTCTATTCCTACTCTGGTTGAATTCTTTCTAGAGTAATTTGTAACCGTTCCTGTGAAATACCACACTGAGAAGAAGTGTGTAAAACACATACAGAGTATGTTGAATAAGAACAAAGCAAACACCCATGTGCCTTCTAAACAGGCCATGACATGGAACACTGCAGGCACTGTTGACTTCCAAATTAGTTTCCTTCTGAATGCATCTTTCTTCCCTGCCCCCACACAGAGTATAAACACTGCCATGAACATGAGAAAGAAAATTATGTGTGTGGCTGTTTCCCGGCATGTATGTCTATGCATCACATGAGTCCCTGATACTTCCAATAGCCAGGGGCAATGGATTCTCTAGGATAGAAGCTAGGGATGAGCTGACATTGGAGGTACTTGAACCCCAACCCAGGTCCTCTGGAAGAGCAACAAGTGCTCTTTACCACTGAGCAATCACTCCACCCCTAAGTGGAAATATTCTATTAAGGGGGCATAAAGTGTCTCTGCCTAAAAGATACATAGAAATGTGAGAATCCCACAGAGCAGAGAATTGTCCCCAAATATTAAGTAAGTACAGTTTTTTAAAATCAGAAAACTAGCTTTCCTTTCTATTTTTCCTTCTTCATATTTTTAAGATATTTATGAGATGTACTCATGAATTTACAAAATTACTAAAATGTCTACTTATAAAAGTATATTTAAAAACATGAATTAATATAAGCATAATTTTTCTAAAAAGTCTACATTTCACAGTTTAAAAATACTGCAGACTAAATTTTTTGTTTTCATTTGTTAGTTTAAATCTAGTTTTAAAAAGCAAAATTATCTGCAACGTGTTTTCTGCCCTAAAATTGTTAAGAACAATTCAATTTTCCTTTCTCTAACCCACATTAGGTAATATTTTATTTCACGAAAGGTGTCTGCAAATGCATTAGTGGTTAGCATCTGAAACTAAAATGAGTCACTCTACACAGGAAGAAAATATGAAATCACAATCTACTCCCAGTACCAGTGGGCCTCCGGTGACTAATTCTAAATGTCATCGTAGTTCCAAAAAGATGATCTTGTCTCTAATTTCTTTTTGGTTCAAGTCCTTCTGAACTCTGACAACAAAGACGCTAGCCTTTGAAACACTACCCTAAGCCATAGATTTGTTGTTCAAGCACTTACAGAGTTCAGCAAGTGCTGCACAATGGGTATGTGTAGTCATTATTGTTTTGCCAAGAGCCATTTTTAAACCTTCACCATCTATCTGTATTAAACATGTCTCTTTATGTTCATGATTGAACATATTAATGGAAACAGGAAGGATTTCCCACCCAGGGATAGCTAATCCCTAGACATAGCTAGGAGTTTGATCTAAAGAGCATATTCCATAACTACTCTCCTCCTCTCTATATATATTCTCCTCTAGACCATTATCTATATAGGGTAGGGCTAGGTTCCAGACAAGTAGGGATTATTCTTTGGGTCCAATTCCTACCAAGTTTTGAAACCATCCCATTCTAAACAGACTTACCCTGTTACCCCAGTCCTTCCCATGGAATGCAGACAACAGAATTATCTGCTTCTTGGTTGACCTTGGTGTTCCTCCATGTGGCACCTCATGGCATGTTATGCCTCTTGTTTCTAGAAAACTGGGTATAAAAACACATTCATGGCACTTAGTTCTACGTCTATGTCTTACTGCTTCTGGTTTTTAAGAAATTCTGAGGACATCTGAAATAATCCACACTCTTCTTATGACTGTAACTTCAGCTGTGTCTTACTAATACAAACATTGATAAAGTCATCACAAGTTTTCTCTGAGTCACATGTGGAAATGAGTGTCTGTAATCCCAGGACTAGGATGACACAGATGGAAGGTGCCAAGATTGAACTCCCGGCATTGCAAGACCTGCAAGATTCTCTCTCAAAACATCAAACAAAATCTCTCCCTGCTCCTAGTAATTTTCTCACATTGTTTAGAAACAATTAAGGTAAAGATAATACACATTTTACTTTGTAAACAAGAAAAAAATGATAGCAAAGGCAAAATTAACATACATCTTTTCTAGGTAACTCTGTGGCTGTCAGTATCTCAAGGAAGAATTTCTTTGAGCATAATTACCCAAAATGGACTTAAAGGGTCTAATTGGATTTTTAAATTGAGATTTTGGGGCATAAAAATGTCTAATTCCTACAGCTCTTTGCACCATCTCCTATATGTCTGATTGTACTTGTCTTGGTTAAAAACAGGATTATACCACATGGGTCTCTCCAGGTATAAAGCTCACGTGTTTAACTCCAAAGTGATTTTCTATGCAAGAGTTCTCTTTAGAAATGAATTTTTTTAAAAATAAAAATTTTCCATAAAATATATTCTGATTACAGTTTCCTCTCCTTTGTCTCCTCCCAGATCCTCCTGTACTCTTCACCCATTCAATGCTTCTTTTTAGAAAATAAAAACAACAAAACCAGATTAAACAAAATAAAAAAACAACCAGAAAAAAAGAAAACAAAGAAAGAGCATGAGAAATATATAAGCACCCAGAGACACATACAAAACCCATAAGAACACAAAATTGGAAGCCATAATACATAAGCAAAAGACCCGTATGGTTAAAAAATTCCCAAACAAAGCATTGTAAAACAAACAAACAAAAAACAATCCAAAAATAATATTGAGTTTCTTTTGTGTTGGCCATCCACTGTTGAGCATGGGACCTGGCCAAGAGTTCTTTCGGGGAAAGACAGCAACAGCATACTTTGGTGTGACACTTGCAGAGGTAAGAGAGGATCCATCATACCTAAGAAAGTGAATATGGTCATCTACCACTGTCAGTTAGCTTTAAGAGCTCAGCTCCAAACAAAAGACCCTATAGGATTCATAGTGTAAGCGGATGTTCTATCATGAAGAATTTTGAAAGTGTATCACAACTTGAATGAACTTATCACTCTTGATGACATTTCTTGAGGACAATATTAACTGAGAGTTTCAATGAAGCCAAATTCTGTCCTGAGACCTAGGGAGGAAAGGCTATAAACATGAGCAAGTAGCTAAGGCAAAGATGGAAGAAGATAATCAGAGACCTGAGAGAGTACTGGCTGTGCTTACAGATCAGTTACAGGAAGAATGAAAGTCACCATCCAATGAAAGGTATTTGGTTTCTACTGTACAATCTTCCCAGTCTCTCACTGGATGCCTTAACTGTCATACTTCCCCTGCTGCTGTGATAAAATTGCCTAACAAAAGCTATTTAAAAGAGCAAGATTTTAAGCTTGCTCAGAGTTTAAGGGTACAATCCATTGTGTCCGGAAAGTCAAGTCAACAGTAGCTGCTCACATCACATCCAAAATCAGGAAGCAGTGAATGATGACTTCATGCTGGCCTTTAGCAGCAGCATTCTTTTTTATGCAAGTCTAGGACTCAAACCAGGGAATCGTGCCACCTACAGAAGATACGTCTTCCACCCTCAGTTAAAATGATCAAGATAATCCCCCCTAGCATTCCCAGAAGCTAGCCTATATCTTAGATAGTCCCTCATAAGTATTCCTGGAGGCTTGGCCCTCTGTTGGTTCATGGCTTATCAAGCTGGAAGTTAACATTAGCCAGTCAGAGAAGGCAATTACTATCCTGAAAAACTCCACAGGCATCCAAGATGGTCCAGGAGAAGACAGTGAAAGATCTCTTGAATATATGCAAGTCCTATGAGAAGGGCCAAAGCAAAGAAAGCATGCCTTTCCAGATATAGCCATGGGCTCCTAGTGTGGTCATAGTGAGGAGCCCCCTTCACAGGACTGTATCCCTATGATTCACAATAAGACAGAGGCAGGGATGCAGAAGGTGGAAGAGATGCACTTGCGACATTTAACCAAGTTTGAAAGTCCACTTTGAATCCTGTCCGAGAGGCAAACAAGACAAATAGGGGTAAAGGGGAAGGGCAGTCAGGCGCCAATGGAATCACATAGGAGAATGACTAAGAACTTCTTGGAGACAATAACTGTCTCTCCAGTGTGAGATCAGAGACCCCAGGGAAATGAATTGAGTTTGCAAAATAAAGGGCCAAGCGTCCCCAAGCCGGCAGCTCTATCTCGCAGCTGAAGGCTCCAGTGCTCTCAGCTGCCAGATGCCCTGAAACAACTGAGCAGCCCAGAGGGAAATGGATGGTGTGAGTAGCAGGCAGCCTGTGGTACCAGAAAATAGAACCTTATCAGTGCATTAAATTTGGCTTTCCTAGCAAGACAGGTAACTGTTTGTTCTGCCTACAATAAGGCATGATCTTGAATTTCTACAGTCTAAGCAAACAATATTGAGGACTGTTAGGGTTTAAACTCAGTATCCAGAGAGTTCAGAACAAAAAAAAAAAAAAAAAAAAAAAAAAAGGAGAGGGGGAAAGAAAGGGAGGGAGGAAGTGGGGGGGGGGGATCTTGAATATGATAAAGAGCTCCGCACCATTGTAGAGAAATCTGTGCTCAGAAGACTGTGGTTAAAATATCCCGAGGGCAAGCCCTACCCCTGGATGGGGGCTTCATCTTGTTAACAACCAAATGAATTTAAAGGGAAAAAGCTTCAAAATGGTTGCCTAGGAGAATGTTCCTGCAATGCCAGCCCTCAGACGCTGATATATATCTTTGGCATAAAGGGGGCAGGCTAAATCTCAAGCTGTCAGCAAACAGCATTTTGTAGTATTCTAATTGTTTCCCATGTAGTATCGGTTTTCAAGGCCTGAAAGATGCAATATCGATGGGATCATGAAGCAGAATGAGGTCAGAAACGTATGGCATTGGGATGTAGAGTTGGAATCCTTTTGGGGACTCTGAGAGGTGATTGGGTAAAAGCTGTGAAGGTTGCAATGGAGACGAGGGGATGCTGGAGATGTTAGGATCTAGAGATGTGTCTGTCAAGGAGACGTGCAGGTGTTGAGTGGAGCCAGTCTAACAGAGAAACTGCACTTCTGGGTAGCCAAACAAATGAACAACAGTTAAATCAATAGCATGCACTTTCTCTTCAGGCTGCCATGACAAAGCAAACTTAAAGAAGGAAGGGCTTATTGTAGCTTACGGTTCAAGGTACAGTCCATCACGATGATCTGACTGTGGGTTGTCTAGACTCAGTTTATAAATTTATACCAGCATCTACCCCTAATAAAATTCCTATACCTAAGGATTCAGATAACATCAAAGGGGGCTTGGCCAGGTAGCACACACCTTTGATTCAAGAAGTTGGGAAGCAGAGGCAATCTCTGTGAGTTCAAGGCCAGCCTTGTCTACAAAGAGAGTTCCAGGACAACCAGGAATTTTACACAGAGAAACCCTGTCTTGAAAAACAAAAATTAAGAAAGAAAGGGAGCAGAAAGATTCTAAGAACCAGAATAATAGAACATATACTCCCAAATAGCGTTTTCCGTGGAATTGCCCCCACGAAATTTTAACAACATGATCACCCAAATAAGACCTGCATAATGACACTACTGGTTAACATCCCAGTGTAGATGTGGGGGGAATACCACAAGGTCACACGACTAGATGGAGAGCTTAGGCACCTCTAAGACCCCCGAGTGGCTATCAAATCACAAGTCATCATCCCTAAACACATATACACGTAGCTACACCAGATGGACACACAGGCTGTATTTATATACACATAAGTGTATTGTATACATGCTTGTGTGTGTGTGTGTGTGTGTGTGTAACAATAATTAAGAAGAGGTCATGAAGCTGAAAGGCAGTGAGTGAAGGGATACAAAAAATTGGAGAAGAGAGGTGAAAATGGTGTAAATACAGTTTGAAAATCCTCAAAAAAACAAATTTAAAAAATGTCAGCTATAGACAATGAAGGACATCGAACTAGGCATTGGAAGGGTGAGAAAAAATTAAGATGCAAATTTTGAATGTATAAGAAGCAAAACCTTTGAGAAGCAGAGAAATCAGGAATAGCTGTATTCTGAATGTGCCTTGGTCATTTGTTATATAATTTCATGTTATATAACTAAGAAGGCCAAAATTTTCTTTTCTTTCTTTTTTTTTTTTTTTTTTTCCTTTTTTTTTTTTTTTTTTTTTTTTCTTTTTCTTCTTCTTCTTTGGAGCCAGCCCTAAAACTAGCTCTGTAGACCAGGCTGTGCACCACCAACACCCAGATCAAGAAGGCCAAAATTTTCTTAAGATAAGCCAGGGAAGTTAATAAGTTGGATAAAAACAAACTAACTAATAAATAGCTTTTAAAGCATTCCATTTTAATTAATAAAGAACAAGCCAAATAAACCATACAAAAATGTATGTGAAGATTTAGAAGTAGTAACACTGGTATGCTCATTTAAAATTTGGATGAGGTTATTTTATTGTTTACCAATTGATATTGTACAGCTAGATACCCACCACAGCTGGTTGCAACCTACAAACAATGCGTAAATGTGCTTTAGGAAAAAATAAGTTTGCAAAGGTGCATTCAAAGTTTCCAGTAATTTTAGATCTCTTGACAAGAAATAAAGGTTCATCAAAATATCTGAATACTTTACCTCATACTGGTAACCATTTAAGAGAAATGATTCATGCATTATATTCTGTATGTAACCGAAAGCCTAGAGTGGATTTCTGTGAAGATGAGGGATGTCTGGTCTACAGTAGAGGTAATGAAGATGAAAAGGCAGGAAAGCTGGGGGGAAAAAAACCTTTGATGGGATCTGCAGGCTTCTCAGATCTAAAAGATGGGTAAGAGTGGCGAGACAAGAATAACCTAACTTTCACATCCTGGCTTAGAGTAAGCTGATCATCTCATTGGACAACTTAATGAGAGACAAGCAATCATAATCACCAGGGAAGCCAATAGCTCCACTTTTGACAGGCCCACTGTCAAAACCACACCAGCCACCCTTTTCCCTGTCCTTTGGAACTCCATGGGCTACAGCAGAAGCACAAGCACCTGCACATCCACAGCCGGTCATCATTTTCTTAGTTCTATTCCAACCCCAGAACTCTTTGCAATTAAATGATGGAGCAGAAACCTTGTTAGTTTTCTTGTTGAAATAATCCTACCACCTTTTCTGCCCCATACCTCCCTTACTTTCCTCCCATCCTTCCTCATATGTGTACATGGATGGATGGATGGATGGATGATGTGTGTGAATGTATATGTGAATGTATATGTATAGTTACTACACTGCATACATGGAGATCAGAGGACTACCTTGGTCTTGCTCCTTCCCTTACACCTTTGCTAGAGAGAGCCTCTTAGCTGTTTGCTGTTGTGAATACCAAGCTAGCTGGCTTGGAAGTTTCTAGGTATTTTCTCCATCCTGGCTCACATCTTGCAGGACAAGCACGCGAATTACAGATACACAACCTCAGCCAGCTTTGACAAGGGTCCTGGGGATTCAAGCTTGTGTCCTGCATAGCAAGGGCTTCACTCACTGATTGTACTCCCCAGCACACCATCCTTTTATTGCAGTAAATTGTTTTACTTTAAAATTTTTCTTTTCTAAAATGGGCATGGTCATACACATCTATAACCCCAGCACCCAGGAGATTGTGTCAAGAGTAACACAAGATCAAGACCACCCTAGATTACATAGAAATGCTCTGATTCAAAAAAGAAATCCTGTTCCATTATATATACCAAGATAGTGTGACATGGAATGTCTCACTTTAGATGTACTGTGTATTTACCATTCTAGCCAGTTTGTTAAAACCTCCTGCGAGATAAGTGATGGTAGCTATAATTAACCTCATTCTGTAAGTGGAGAGCCAATACATGAACTAATTAATATAATCAAGTAACTAATTTAGAGACAG
Organism: Phodopus roborovskii; assembly: GCF_943737965.1. Classification (NCBI taxonomy): domain Eukaryota; kingdom Metazoa; phylum Chordata; class Mammalia; order Rodentia; family Cricetidae; genus Phodopus; species Phodopus roborovskii. The sequence continues at coordinate 5,484,816 of NW_026126470.1, forward strand.
TCAGTAATTCAGGATTTTCATCTCAGTATCCTATCCAGTAACAGACTGCTTCAATTCTCAGTCTCTTTACAAGAAGGATGCTACAAAAATTTATTTTTGTTGCATATGGAAACATTAATTGCCTCTCAAGCAATATAAGGTAAAAATCTAAACTAGAATTAGGAAAAAATGCCTCCTGATAAAAATCCCATTGCCTTTTCTTAAATTTGCTGTGGTTTCTAGGATTGTCTATAGCAACTAGAAAGTGAAGACACTAAACAAAACTCTAAATGAAGAAAATCCTGATGTCTTTTGATCTGTGTGCTATAATTAACCACTCAAATAGTACAAATCATAAGCTAAGAACTTACATTTCATTATCATCCTTAAATTGCAAATAAACAGCTTATCATGTTTAGAATATACTTGTAGGCATCAAGGTTTGTTGAAAGGCAAACAATAGGAAACAGAAATGGAAAGAATGCTTGATAGCATTGGGTCCAGAAAGTGCTTACTCTTAAGTTTCTCACACTGTAGTCTCCTCACGTCTCGGATCCTTAGCAATGCCATGCAATCAAGCTTCCATTCGGAGCTGAATGCTCCTAACTTATTAATTCTAACAGACAAGATAAGGAGAAAGAAAACCTCTGAAGCATGCAAATTCCATTGTTTCAATGTCTAAGTGGTTTTTAACCCTGAAGGGTAGCTCCCCGACCATTGAGGCGCTCTTGAATGCTGAAGGATGTTCTTCAGCTCCTCCTTTTGAATCCAACCTAATTATTCTGTATATGAACAACTATTACTGAAAACAGCAGTTTTATAACAGAGATCAGTCATTCCTGATATTGGGAAGCAGCTCATTGAGAAACAATCTTGCTACAAGGTCAGAAACAACACAGACAAGAGCACACCAAACTCTGACTAAGAATATTCCACACTTTGGAATGAGGTTAACGAGAGCTACCCTCACTTAGCTCATGGTGTTTTAGCACAAGGAATTAAACAATGAAGACTCTACCATAATCTGAGGCTTTTCCAATTGTGTGTTTTCCAAATAATTAACATAAAAATATACCTTGACACTCTCAAACTATTTTGCAACTATACAGGAGCTTGAATAAAAAATTAGGACCCAGTACTTGAATCTTAGAGATTGACAGGGCATCAAATATGTTGAAGATATTAAGCAATGGAGGGGGTGTGCTGACTAGTTTTATGTCAACTTGTCACAAGCTAGAATCATCAGAAAGGAGGGAATATCAATTGAGAAAATGCCTCCATAAGATCAGGTTGTAGAATATTTTCTTAATTTGTGACTTGATGTGGGAGGGCCTAGTTCTTTGTATTTTTCATTTGTATAACAATCATTCAACAACATCTATAAGGTACTCTAAGCTCCTCGGACACAGGAATGCTGCAGATGTGAATATCATTGTCAGTACTGTGCAATGAGTCCCAGATAATACCATGGATAATTAGGGGAGAGAGTTGGGAGTAATTAAAAGTAATTGATATCTCACCATCCTTGCAAAGTGTTGCTTCTGCTATTCTTTGATCGCTTCAAAGTAGTGTCAACTCTAAGAAGTAAATACGTAATTGTGAGTTGCAGAAGTCTATCCAAGCCCTTTATTTCCAACCATAACATTTGCAGCTATAATTCCAAGGGGTTCTCAGCATCTCCCAGATCCTATTATTAATAGCATTTGAGAGGCTTCTGAGTCCATTGTGGTATCCCTGGTCCCCTAATGAGTGACCACTAAAGCTCTGAGTAGAAGCATTGTGAACTCTTTGCTTTTAGTTTCTTAGTTTCCCGCTTTCTGGTTCTCAAACCAAACAAACAAAATAAAATATAGTACTGGGTTATTTGCTCTGGAATTGTTTTAAATGATGCAGTGTGGAAATTCTGTGTTGATTTGTAAGGGTTACCATGATGAGTAGGCTATGAACTGCAAGTAAGTGGATCTGGCCTTTAAAAAACAGACAAAAAACAAACAAACAAACAAAGCAAAACAACAACAACAACAAACAAGGAACTGGCTCCCAAATGTGAATGGAAAGGACAGTGTGTGTGTGTGTGTGTGTGTGTGTGTGTGTAGTGTGTGGTTTGTGTGTGGGGTGTGTGTGTGTGTGTGTGTGTGTGTGTGTGTGTGTGTGTGTGCTTCTTCCTCTTTGGGTTTTGTTGTGATTTGTTTGGGCTTTTTGTTGTTTGTTTGCCTGTTTATTTTCTAAATAGAGAGAGAAAAAAAAGGGGTAGAGTGTAATGAGATAGTCCTTCTGTAGCACTGACCACGCCCATTGGGGGGTGGAGCGATGGGTGGAGAGGACCTGGGGAAGGAGGTCGGAGGGGGCCAGGAAGGCGCTCTCTTTCTGGCGTGACTCGGACAGGAGAGGATCGGGTTGAATTTCCTGGTGTTCATCTGTCTAGGTTGTAAGTTATTTCTCCCTGAATAAACATCTATTCGGCCTATTTGTTTATCCTGATCCTTATTTACCGCAATAGTAGAGTTGGATGGGTGGGGAGGTAGGAAGAATCTGGGAGGTGCTGGGGAAACTGAGGAACTGTGATCATAATATATTATTTGAAAGCAATTTATTGTCAATAATTTTATATATAAGAGAAACCAAGACTGTGTTCCAGTATGCACAAAGGTCTGTTAAAAGCTGTTTTTCCGGCAGCCTGGTCCCACAGCCACACGAGCCACAAATAACAATCAGAGACACTGTATTAGATATAAAGCTGTTGGCCTGTTTTTAATGCTTCTTATCAGCTGGCTCTTTCTTAAATATTAACCCATTTCTGTCAATCTAAGTACTTCCACATGGCCTCATCTTACCAGAGAGAGGCCCCAGACCTCTGTTCTCTCCAGTCTCTACATGTTGATTCCTTCCTACTACTTCCCGAATCCTCCTTGTCTCCTAGTCCCGCCTATCTTGCTTTCCTATTGGCCAACAGTGCTTTATTCATTAACCAATACGAGAAACATATTTACAGAATGACATCTCCCATCAAAGGTCCTCTGTGTCAATAGCTGTGCATGAAAGCTACTGTAGATCTGGTGATCTCTGCTCTAGAGACAGCCACCTTCCTCCTTCATGCCCCCCCTTACGTTGAAGTACAATGAGGAAAGACAGGCTGTCAATCACACACTTGCTTACTTTTGTTCTTTGAACTTGAGGATCCCTGTTTTCCCATATGCCTTGCCTTTTCCTGCTGCACACTGTCTTCCCACTCTCCCTCCTCCTCTTCCTTTGTCACCTCCTGTTCCCTCCCCTGCTTCTTCTGTTTTCAATTTAGGGATGGTAAATGTCTCAGCTGCAAAATAATATGCATCGTGGGGAGGGTCTTTTAGGAGAATGATAGACATTGTTCAACAATAGAAGCCTGGTACAGGCTCCTGTATGTGGGTGTCTACCTATACTTGTGATGTATTTTGGGAGATAATATTCCTCACAGTCACATACAATGAAGTCATGAAGCATGCTTCAGGACAGGAACTCTAACTGTCCTTCCTAGGACTTGATAAACACTGCTATCCATTTATCATAATGAACAGAGTGGAACATTCAAGAAGCTCTGATAACTGTTTTTGCCTGGCTCTGGAGTTTTTTTTTTTTTTTTTTTTTTTTTTTAATAGATCACAGTGACAGTATACATTCTAGTTAGCAATCAGTGAGAATGTGGATAAATAAGAGCACTTTTATAGCCTCAAGGTGCTATACGGGATGACAATAAAATTTACAAAGACATCCTGCTCAAAACAACTTGTGTCCCCTCTCCCAGTAATCCTTCCGAACTGGCCATCTCTGACAGGTACCTGTAAGGATACAAAACTCACAGAAACCATGCTGCAAGTTCAGACATGACTGGATTCCTCTTTCTGTCCTCAGCACAGAAAATAAGGAAGCCCCTTGGTGATGGTTTCCTTTCAGTTCTGGGGCCAGATAAGACAAGTACGCATTCTAGAGCATTGTGTGAAGGCCCAGGTTAGGTGGGACCAGGCAGAAGGAGAGAGAATGAATTTCAGTCAGTTTTTAAATTGCACTAGCTCTTCTCCCAAACATTTGGTGAACTACAAGTTAAGGTCACAGTAGTTCTTATGTAAAATCTTCACAATTTTATGTTTCCTTATACTTAATGTTCACTTCCTCACCCCAACTTCATGCACACATCTTTAGGCCACTTGGCATTCTGTCATCTGCCCCCCATGGCACCTGGCAGCACATTCTGAAGGCCAGATAGTGTGGCCTCCAGGACAGTGCTATCCTATCCCCATAATTTAATGCCTTCATGGGCTCTGGTGGGTTCTTTTCTAGTTCTATTTTTGTTTCAAAGTGCTGGGGGCAGGGTGGTGGCATTGTACATGGATTTCTGTTTCACTGTAATGGTGGGCTGGGATTTTCAGAACATTGTCCCCACAGAAAACACATGAAAAATTCTCATTCATTTCCCATTTCCTAGGGATCACTGGTTTTGCTTGCCTTGTGTCAGCATCTTGAATCCTGGCCCATCTCTCAGGCTTTGTCCACTGCTGTTGCTGGTATCATTGTTGTTGCTTCAGATGGGAGAAAGCTTTGATTTAAATGTGTCTCCTCCAAAAATCGAGTGATAGAACTATGATAATATTAGGAAATGATAAGGATATAAGGGCTGCCCTCTCCTCCAGAGGATTATGCCTCTTTTTTAAGAGGTTTTACCTCTGGCTAGCTTGCTAACTGGTTCTTTCTCTCTTCTCCTATGTGGGGAAACAACTAGAAGATCCTCACCAGATACCTGTGTCATCAGCATGACCTTGGACTTCTAACCTCCAGAAGTACAGAAAAAAAAAACATTTACTCTCTATTTCATTGTAACAACACTAGACTGAGACAGAGGGTAAATTGGGTCCCTGTTTCTCCACCTAGATTTGAAGCAGAAATTGTCTTCATGATACAAGAAGATCATGGTGATCATTCCAGGATTGTTCCTACAGTACCCTTGACATGCTGACAATTTCAAGTGAAATAACTTTTAATAAATAAAATGAATATGTCTCAGGAAGGAGCTCTAAACATCATTCCTCAGACTTTCCTTGAAAAAAAATATATATATATATCACATATTATAATGAAAGCACTGGCACATTTATTCATTTTTATTATGATGCAGGAACACCCCAGCTGGACAGGACGCATAGGGGCAGGCTTAGGAGCATAGAATTTCTCTCTACTGGGTAGGTGATCCACACTCCTGATGTGCTCACTTACCTGTGAGTTCTGTTGGTTTTATCTTCTTTTGCTACCAAGAAAACCCAGGACATACAAACACTCAAAGAGAAATACAGAATGCAAATAAATAAATAACTAAAAATCTTTTCCCACACTATCATACACTAAGAAAACTGAAGACGATGAGGAAGGACTGAACTGAATGCAAGTGATGGACACTTGCATCACGAAAGTGGCTGTAAAACTAACTGGTTTTCTGGTTTAAACCCTGCTCTGGAGTTTTCATTTCTTCTGTTCAGTAAGTTCACAAAAAGTAAACTTGACAGTAAAACTGTAAAATCCAACAAGAAGCCCCACAACTTCATAGTAGCTATTCTAACTGTATAGAAGTTTGTTCTAACTGTATAAAAGTTTATTAAGATGTCTTGTCCTTGGGTCTAACTAATTTCACTCAGTGATGTTTGCTTTTTCAAGTTCTTTACAATGAAAGAGAAGTGAAAACAATCTATGTTCTGATCAGTGTCTTGGAGCTTCTCATAGCAACAGCAGGAATAGTAGTGGAGATAGCCTATGGCTGTGACAAATGGTGTAAGCACAACAAAAATCTCTATTGCTTTCTTTAACTTCCGGGTCTAAGGACTTAAAGATTCTGGAGAAGAGACTATGTTCAGGCAGAGACAAAAAACTGAATTGGAGTGTGGATCGGATGTCAGGACAAAGAGTTCAGAAGGGGAGAATAGCACAACACACAAGGCGGTTATTTAGGGAATGATGAGTCAGTTATGTGTAGTACAAAACATGCATGGAGGAGTGCCCAGAGTGAAGTTTTTAACTGTGTCACGGGGTCACATCCTTACACATTTTTATAAACAAATTTTCTATAGCTTGGACTTAGATACAACGTTTAGTAGGAATGTGACACAATCAGACGTTCATATTTACAAGATAGACCAGAAAGCACTGTGAGTCACGAATGAAAGGTGACATTGACATTAAGTCCCGTGTGATTACTGACTAGCTACTGAAGAGCTGAGGCAAGGGGTCTCATAATCTAGCTTATACTGGAAGTACAGACAAAGGATAAAGGCTGAAGTGACACAGGCTAGAGAGAGGTCTGAGGCATACTCATTAGAAACAGCCTTGTGAAGAGAAGGGACAACTAGAGTGTGTTTAATTTTCTCTGCTTAAGAAACAAAGTAGTCGGGGATGCCTTTCAATAAAGCACAAACTTAGGCCACATGTCAATCATTCGTCCACCTTCCTTCTGACAGCAGCAGATCCTCGACTCCCTCCTGAAATCTCACAAACCATTCTGTCTGCTCAGTCATGCTGTTCCTCCTTTGTTCCTTCTCTCTTCTTGGGTTCCCACTCACTCACATATGTTGCTAAGAAGCAGCTTGGAGCAGCTTCCCCATCATCCGAGTATGTACCTTTTAAAGATAATACCAATAGTCCTGAATGAGCCTAAGCTTCTCCATTCTAAACTCCCCACATGTGTTATATGCCATGGGAGAAAACCTGCTAGAATTTCTTCCCCATCACAGCATATGCTGTATGAATGTGCAAGTTTTTAGCTAACTGCAGCAACTTCTACATCTACAGCAAAGATTCTTCACTTATTCAACTTAAATCAGGTTCCTGAACCTACTACTAAGTTTGTGTGGGTACTTCCTTAAAAATCTGCTACAATTTGGAAGTTCCTGTTATGCTAATATTTTGATAACAGAACACCCTCTATCTCTGTTAAAATTCCTGAGTCTCTCCCTGTGGTATTGGTGGTATCCCACCACCCTGATCAATCCTCAATTGGGAATACTGTAAGATCAATTCAACTAGAATTCCCCAAGCCTTGAAGTCTCTCTTTAGTTCTGTATCCATCATCTCTCCTGCTCTTTAGCTACCTACCCCCTTGTCCCTGCTGTACTTAGAAGAGTACAGCCAGTTCTATACTGAGGCCCCTTGTTGCCGATTGCAATAATAATGATGATTGCAGAAGCTATGGAGGAGTGCTGCTCACTGGCTTTCTCTCCATGGTTTGCTCAGCCTGCTTCCTTATAGCACCCAGTACCAGCCCAGGGGTGGCTCTGCCCACAGTGGTCAGCTTCCCACATCCATTATCAATCAAGAAAATACTTGAGTATTGAGTCTTGAGGGGCCATTTTATCAATTGAGGTTCCATCTTCCAAAATGACTGTAGGTTGTGCCAGATCGACATAAAACTAGCCGGTACAACGTCCATTGGTAAGCCTTCCTTTCAAAATATTCTCACTGTCCACTTTTGAACCCTGAGAACAGAAACATCACGTGGTATGTGGCCCTACAGTACGTCAATGCAGAGGCTGTGACTGGATTGTGAGCATGCAGCTTTCTACCTTTGTGGTGCTGAAGAAGGCATCTAGCCACTTGTGCATTTATGTGGCTGTCACTGAAGCCTTAAAAATATGAAATATGTACAGTGTAGTAAGCAATTTTGGATATCTGGATTGTATTACTGAGAACAAAAACACCCCATGCCCCAGCATCATTAAGTTAAAGAAATTGTGATAGATAATAAACAATAAGCATAATAACTATGTACCGGAATGAAATGTTAGAAAAATCATTAACACACATATATACACAGAGAGAGAGAGAGAGAGAGAGAGGGCAAGAGAGAGAGAGAGAGAGAGAGAGAGAGAGAGAGAGAGATGAATGTAAGGTAAAGAGGGGGAATTAGAATTATCCACTGGAGGAAGAGAATGCAATTTTAAATAGGACATCCATTGGGAGAGTAATGTTTTGAGCAAAATTTTGAAAAGTGGGAATTAACATTGTGGAAATTCGAGGATTGTCTCTGTCAGATATGTGAAGGCCAGTATATCATTACATGAAGATGATTCAGAGAGGGACCTTGCCTTTCATTGTGAAACTTAAAGACTGGAGAAGTTTTTTGAGAAAACACAGTATGTTTGAACATGTGTGCTCATGCAGAGGATCTGGGCGATCTGGGAAAAGTAAGAAACCAGGAATCTGCTGACACAGTCCTCGTTGGAAGGTGATGGTGGGCATAGAAGACAGATGGAAAAGTACACAGTAACTCAACTGTAGAAATAAGAGTGCGTTCTCATTGAGTGACTAAAAGATGATCAGCCTACAGTTTTCCCCTGACCCACCAAACAGACCAGGTTGCCTTTTTTTTTTTTTTTTTTTTTTTTTTTTTGTAATGGAGAAGATAAAAGAGGCAATGAATGTCCTATTTATGGATTTGCGTAGTGAAATGTCCTATATTGTGAATTAGACTGCCTTGATTTTGAGAAAGCCTTTGTCACAGCCTTTTAGAATTCATGAAGTAATTTCACACATATAATTAATTCCATTTGTTTTGTCTTACATAGCCATCTCTTTATCAAAGGTAAACAAGATATTGCTATTGCCCACATCAAAAAAGCATTGTCTAGGGCGCAGAAATGCTATGAGACTCACCCAAAGCCTGCCTGTATTTAGAATGGATTATACACTAAAATATTTGGTATTTCATCTCTATATGTTGTATTTTGGAAAATATACAACTTCCTTAGAAAATGCCAATCTCTTTAGTAAATGGTATCCGAGGATCCACACATTGAAGAATAAATTTACACCCTTATCCAATAATATATATACACTTAACTCAGTTGGGTTGAAAACTTGTCTATAAGACCCCAAACAGGTGAACTACTAGAAGAAAATATGGGGAATAGCTCCATAGCCTTGAACTGGATATGAAACCAAAAGCAGATAGCAAAGCAGAGTTAGATCAAAGAGAGCTGTTTGATTGAACACTACATGCAGGTTGCCAGGCAAAGTCTGAACCTGAGCTTGAGACTCAGCCAGAGCCACCGGTGTCCACTGTCCTCCTCACAGAACTCTGAGCTCGCCCTGTGCTCCATGAGTAGTAGCTTCTTTTTCTGTGCAGTTCACAGGGGCCTTCTCCTTTATTGGTTATCATAAAATCTTGCATTATCTTGCTTGAGATATTTTTTGGCACAAATTTAAGAATTTCATCTTTATAGCCAATTATTTGACATTTCTGTAATCCTTCATATTTTTGCAAGTGACTCCCTGTCATGCTCATTATATACATGGCTCTCTAAATCTTTATTACAAATAGAATAAAATCAAATTAATGAAGGCAGGGATGGGCCAACATCCATTCAGTCTGCAACCTGACAGCTGGAAAAAGAAATTATGCACCCTAGATTCACCACTGTCCATCAATGCTTCCTCAAAGTATATATTCTGTAGATTATTAACCCTAAGAAAATTTCTGTGTACTGAGTTCTATAGTGAAACATAAATGGGAACTCTTCACTATGTATTCTACTCTCCAGAGTTCCAAAATATGCATTAGTATCCCTGAGAAGCCTGGCATTAAAGAATTTCCCAACTTTTTTATTTAGTCTAACACTTGGCTAGAATTATTTTTCATCTTAGAGATATTCAGAAATTGTTGAGTCAGTTCTCAAAAGCACTTACCTCTTCTTTTGTGGAAAAAGTTCTATTTTGGCTGGACATATTGCAAGCTTAGCCAAAGTTTTTCTTTCCTCTTTCCCTTTCCTCAAATTCTGCCTGAAAAATCAGATGTAAGTGGAAGTGATGTGTGGCGACCTAGAAAGGTGCACGCCTCCTCCTCTGTGTCGTCCCTTCTTCCGGTGATGGCTGTAGTTTTTGCACTTGAGCCAGCAGGAACCTTTTTAAAGAAGGGAGCTAAGGACACCCAGACCCGGATCCCTTGGTTATTCAGGAGCCACACTGTCAGCCACAGCTGCAAAGTGCCTGCCTCCTGTCTCTGTCTTCTTGATGTGAAAGAATCATCACTCGTGCACATCATGGTTATTTTAGTGGGTTTCTCCCCATTTCCTCTCACTTAAGGGTGCACCAGACTATAGTTAATAAGAGGAAGTAGTTTCCATCCTGGAATGGTGGGGCTCTTGGTGAAACACTGGTTTGGATTCTTCTAAGACGTTCTGCCCTATTACCTAAAATAAGTGCTTTTTTTTTGTTGTTGTTGTTAAATCAAAATCTATATGCTTGCAATCCTCAGTGATGGCTATTATTTTTCTTTTACCCTAAATAGTCTCAAAGAAAATGGCAACAGTTAACTGGAACTAGTGTTGGGCTTTGTTAACAAGAAAGACAAAAGTCACTGGATCCCAGTTCTGCCTCTTGACCTTGGAAAAGTACTCTGAATTCTGTGCTTCCGTTTCTCTGAAGGCAGAGGATGAAGACTGTATCCTCTCTGTCACATGGATGTTATTACAGCTGCATGACATGCAAATCTGAAAATACCTGACATTTGCAACACAGTGCACAAGAGCTCTCACTGTGATTCTGTTTCAGGGACTAAGATTATGACATCCCCAAATGTGCAGACATTGTATTTTAGAAACCCTTTTCTCTGTCTTTTTTTTTTTTCTTTTTATCCTGAAGACCTTTGTGTGATGGGTGTCTTGCCCTATACTCAGAAGAAAGAAATAAAAAAAAAAGCATCCAGACAGGGCTTGCCAAGTTCCCCTCACTTTATTGCTTCTTTCTGCCAAGCCACACTGAACTCTGGCTGCTCCTTCTTCATTGAATCTATCTATACATGAAAGCTCAGTGTTCCTTGAGTCCTCATTTTTGTATCATTGAGACCTATCTCAGCTCACAGTTTCATAGAGTTTCAGTCCATCACAGGAAAAGAAGGCCTGGTAAAATGGCTCATTCCACAGTGAAGGAGCATCAAGGGTGTTTGAATGAATGGATGGATGAATGAATGAATGAATGAATGAATGAATGAATGAATGAATGAATAGGAAAGGACATGACTGCTCCTGGGTATGGTGGAGGAGAAAGATTTTTATAGACATGTGGGAGAACATAGGCAGAGACAATGACAGCTGGGAGAGTCCAAGGTGCACATGACCATACAGAGCTGAGTCACATAGGGTTGGGGAGGGGAAAACGAGGGGGGAGGGGGTAACCAGATGTAGTAGCCAAGAGGCCAAAAGTACAAAAGGTGCAGGTGACCAAAATGGTTGCATTATAAAAGGAAGAGCCTCTGGGGAAAGGGCAGGCCAGTCTGAGACTTGAGGAGGAGGCAGGTAGGGGGACAAGGTATGCCAGCCATACCCAGCACCAGGTAGGGATTGTGGGATGCCAGGTGTGCTTTGATGTGTTAAATAGGCAGTTCAGCTATCTGCCCCAGGGTCTCCAATTTAACAGTGTTCACTTGAGAGTAGATGAGAGAACAGATCCAGGGGCAAGCTCTAACTCAAACTTTTAGAGGCCTGCTCCTGGTATTCCAGTTTCTCTAGGTACACTCAGTTGTCAGCTAGAGTTTCCACAACACGAGACAGGGCTGTCAGCAGGAGAAGCACCACCCAACCACATTTCATGTCCATCCCACAACAGCTTCTATCCCTGCACAGAAAACGTTACTAAGTGCATTTGTCATGTCTTCCTCTTGTTAATCACTTTTCTTTGCTACAAAAGTACTGACCACAAACTTTCTGGTAGATGGGAAAGGAGTGTTCCCCTACTCCACCATGTCAGAGAGATCCCTGGTCCCAACGCTATCAATATATGGGTGTGTATTCTCAGTCTCTTTCGTGATTATTGCTGTGGCCACTGTGGTTTCCCATCTATGAAGACAGGTAAACAAGATAGCCTCCTTGGTCTCATTCCATAAAAAGGTTAAGTGCAAATGGCAGTCTTAGAATCTCAAGTCAAGAGTGGGACCTCTATGGATCAGTAATACTGTCTGTGCCTGCACCCTTGGGTGAGGTCATGCCAGACCCATCGTAGAACTCTCTGCCTGTATAAATACTTGGAAGGAAATGCAATTATAAAAGCTAAACTGCAAGCATGTGTCTGAGGGTTAAACAGTCCTTGCTATAATTTTTTAAATTGCTCTGTGGAGATAAATTTAAATTTCTTACCCTCATTTAAATCTCATGTTCTCTTACACACACTTTGATAATCAGCTAAAAGCTGGTACAACTTGTTCAGTATTCACCCTTTATGTGTGTGAAGATGATTCCTGAGACAATCCTCTCATGAATATTGAGTCTAAAACTCACTCTTGCTATGACAACTGTTGTATCTATTTAAAAAACAATCTTGATAAACTTACTGATAAGAACTTTCATAACCATAATGAAGTATTTAACTTCTAAAGTTATGGTTGTTTAGAAATTAATTTATAAGAAAGAAAGAATGAGTCATAAATTTACAAATTAAAACATGCTTTAAAGCTAAAATTATCATCTCTAAACTAAGTAGCAGAAAAAAACCTAGACTATTAGTTAAAATAGGTGCATGCATTATTCAAATGATATCGCTAACATTTAAGCTTAAAATAAATGAAAATCAAGTGTCTAATTGATATTCATTTATTCTTGTGACTTTATAACAGAACAGTGCCAGCAACTTTTGTGTGTCATCATTCACTGTGACAGTGTTCCAACATCCTTTACAAAATTAAAATAAGGCATAATATTGATTTTGTTTGTTTTCAGTTTCTAGGACATGTCTGACATATATTAACAAGAATAGTCAGCCTCAATTTGTTATTTTTATTGTAAATTCTCATGGTGGGTATTAGCATTGCACTAAAAATAATCCATCAAATGATTGATTTTTAAAACATATAAAATTAGAATAGTAAAATACAGTTGATTGAAAACATTAGTTAGGGGCTGGAGAGATGGCTCAGCCGTTAAAGGCTAGGCTCACAACCAAAAACATTAGTTAGATGTCTGTTTGCTTATTGTCTTTGATCCCCTATGTACCATTTAACCCTATTAATTCTACCAAACTGGTGACCTCCATTTGTCTTTACAGACAAATTTGCCTGTATGAGGTCAAGACTACAGTGCAAGTATTTGAAGTTAGAAGAAAAAAATATACCATGTTGCTAGTTATCTGAAGTCTATATTCATGTGAAAATAGATTTTGAATAATGAAAATTAGCACCTCCACTAGTAGTAAAACAGTTATAAATAAAGAATAAAAGAAATCATGTGGTGGTACCTCCATTACTATTCAACATAAATATGAATGAGTAAATGCAGAAGTAAATGCAGGCATGCGTACTACAGGTGTTTACTCTCTGTATTTCCTAGCTCTGTCCACTAAAATAGCAGTTATTCAGTAATAATGAAAGTAGCTAATTCCAAGACTTTTGTCCTTTAGTATCATCATACAGTAGAAATCATGGCTCTTAAGGGAATGGTGAATTCCAGGACTGAGGGAGGAAAACAATAATGCAATCCTAGAATGTCTTATGGTGCCAGAAATAGAGATATAGTAAGAATAAAAAAATGATGTGGATCTTTTGAAGAGCAATTTGAGGAAACTCAATGGCAAAACTCTGGATTCAGAATGGCACAGACAGAGGATTGATACTACTTAACTTCAGAGTTTACAATAAAGCTACAATAAACTAACCACTTTTGGCCAAAGGACAGGCCAATCAATGGAACAGAATAGAGAGCCTGGAAACAGATCAGTGTAAATGCAGTCTGCTGGTCTTTGTCAAAGGAATCAACAGCTGTCACTTCAAATAATGGTGCCAATGTGACATCACACATTAGAGCTGGCCCTAGCGTTGCAGATGTGGAAGAGCCAAACCTGAGGACAGGAAGCACGAGAACTGTCCCTATCCCACCCTGATTGCCAAGAGGTACAATAGCCAAGGCAATGCTGGAGAGCTCACTCTGGCCTCTAGGACAAGGGAAAGCTGGCTGCTGGACCAATTCTACAGCTGCCCAGGCCCAGAACCAGGGTTATAACTTGGCCAGCAACGACATCCACCACATTATGTTCTGCTGGAGCACTTGAAGGAACCTGACCTGCAAACCCAAAGCTTCAGGATCTTCACAACACAGGGCAACAACAGGATACTCAGGCAGTATCCTAATGAGGGGCCAGAATCAATAGTGTAGTAGGAACCAGAGTCTGTGAACAAGACCACTGATTCTTTGGAATGGACACTTGGAAGTAAAGACATATGGACAAAGGGGTACACGACATGACTCACTGTGTTCACTGAAGCTTCCATGATGAGATTTTTATTTTTTCCCTTTTTAAATTTTTTCCTTTTTTCTCTTGAATTTTGTTTTATTTTGGGAAGGGGGCAGTCACCAGGGTAGGTGGATGTGAAGAGACAGGGAAATTAATGAGACAAAGATACATATTGTAAAAGACACACAGAATAAATAAAAAGAAAATATGATATCAACCAAGAACACTACCCCCGAATCTGGACACAACCCTCATATCCTTCACACCAAAAAGGCCAAAATTGATCAGGGACCTAGATATGAAATACAAAACTATAAATTCCTAGAAGACTTAGTTAAGGAAACTTAGATAATCACAGATATGATCTTACATCAATAACTTCTTATATCAAACACCAGAGGCATGAAAGAATTGATTAGTTGTCTTATTTCATTAAAATAACAAAGGTGCTCTGTAAACAATGTCAAGATAATGAGAACACAGCTAAAGGCTGGCAGAAAGATTTGTCAAAGGCATCTCAAACACAGACACATGAACACACACACACACCTTAAAATTCAAGAATAAGAAGGTGAAAATCAATTAAAATTTGTCAAAACGCCTGTATAGATGCCTTCTCAAAGAACATATACCAATAGTAGGTGAGCATATGAAAAAAAAATGCCTAACAACACATGTAATTAGAGAATTAAGCATAAGACAACAATGAAATGCTATTACACATTGGCTAGAATTGCCTGAAACCCTGCCCCCCAAACATTACAGTACCAAATACTAGAGAGGAGGATATAGGACAAGAGGAACAAGATTCTATTTAGGTGACAGGTTTTCAGTCTTTACCAAATAATCTAGCAATCACACTCTTTAATATTTACCCAAACTACCTGAAAAACTTGTCCCTCCTCCAAATCTTACTCACAAATGTTTATACAACTTTGTACATAATTGTGAAAGCTTAGAGGTAATCAAGGTGTTCTTCAACAGGTGAATGGATAAACTATCATAAATCCAATGGAATATTACTTAGTACTAAGGAAACAAGGAGTGGTTGAATCAAGAAAACGTGAGGAGTGGAGGAAATAAATGCATACTAGTAACTGAAAAAGACCATTCTCAAAAGAATGGTGTCTTGCATTCAAGCTCTATTGCATTTCTGAAAATGACAAAATTAAGGAGACAGTAAAACAATTAGTGTTTGCCAATGTTGTGGAGTGTGAACAAGTAGATCACAGAGGAATTGGGACAGCAGTATACTGAATCATTGTATCATTGGAATAGCATGATTTACTCCTGTACATTTATCAAAACCCATAGGACACAGAATACCAAGAATGAAGATAGTGGTAAGCTATGGCTTTTCAGTGGCCCTGTGATGTCCTCTGAACCAAAGCTACATATGGCAGGGATGGGACACGTCATGAGTGTATGGGACACAGTTTTGAAATCCCCATAAGTTACACTTGATTTTGTTTTAACAATTTCAAAATAAAAATTGAAAAAAAAATATTAATTTGACATTCTTCACAAATAAGAAAATACATCAAGGGCCAACTATGAAAGAAATGACACTTGGTCACATTAAGATTGGAAACTTTGAGGGGGGATAAAAAAATAATTAAATGGTTTGGAGCACTGGTTGCTCTTCCAGAGGACTTGGGTTCAATACCCAGCACGCAAATGGCAGATCACAACAATCTGTTAACTCCAGTGTCAGGAGATCTAGTAGCTTCTTCTGACATCTGCAGGTACCAGGCTCATGGTTGATGCACATGTGCTTGCAAGAAAGCGTTCACATACATTAAAAAAATATAATAAAATACTAAGATATTTTTAAGTGGGAACTTCTGGCACTGGCATAGTGGTTCACTCCTGTAGCTCCAGTATTCAGAGGGTTGAATCAAGGGCATTGCAAAGTCAAGGCAAGCCTGAACTATATAATAAAACTTTGACTAAAAGAAAAACAACAACAAAAGGCTAAGGATCTAGCTTAGTATAAAAGGTCTTTTGCTATGCAAAAAGCCCCACACTGGATCCCCAGTATTGCAAAAATAAATTTTTAAAAATAAGAAATATCTTTTAGTAAACATATAATAAATAAAATTAAAAATTAAAAACTAATCTCCATGTAGTCTATACAGTTTAAATAATCTGTATTACTCATCTGTAAAGAACAATGTGGATATAGGGCTGGAAAGATAGTGCAGCACTTAAGAGCACCTTGGTTAAATTCTCAATATTTAATAACAGTTTGTAATTTGAGGTCCAGAGGGTACAATACCTCTGCAAGCACCACACACACACACACACACACACACACACACACACACACACACAAATGTATTTTAAACAAAAATGTAAGAGTTCCTGTAGGAAGCATGTGCCTGCTACTATAAATTGAGACAAGAACCCATAGTGAGAGAGCTCATAAGTCTCGGGGGGGGGGGGGTAAAGTTACTAGTATCATTCTGCTAATATTACATTTATAATTCTCTACCTGTAGATTAGTAAAGCTCTTAGACATCATATGAGAAGTTACTTTGTGTAGTGGGTGGGGATTAATACAGAATCTACAGTGGCCAAAGTGCAGAGAACATTTGTCAGTAAAGCGTTAGGCCACAAACGGGACATCTACATTCCATCTCATCCCCGTGGTTCATGGGTCATGTCAGAAAAGGGTGCAAAAAAGTTTGTAAGAGGTCTGGGCAGATTGGCAGCATCCTGGTCCCACCTCTGCCCAAGGAGGGAGCCTGCCTTCCAGTGCCCTGCTCGGAGCCTCCTGAGGACTAGAGACTGTGTACAGGGCAAGGCATTGCAGTAGACCAGCCTATCTGTAGTCTGCCAGGGACCTAGTTCCACCTCCACCCGCTGATCAAAGAGAGCCATCAGAGTATTGGACCTGCTTGTACCCACCAGAAGAGAACCTTGGTCCCGTACTCACCAGGAGAGGGAGAGATCCCACCTGTACACACCTGGAACACAACAGTATAAGAACACAGTCAACAAAGAAAGATGAATATGACACCCCCAGAGTCTAGGGACTCCACACTAGCAAGACTTGAAGAACCCACATACAGAAAAAGCAGAAGAGAACAAGCCTAAAAACAATTTCATGAAGTTGATAGTGACTCTAAAAGAGGAAATGAAAACATCCGTTAAAGAAATGGAAGAAAAAACAAACCAAAAAAAAAAAAAAAAAAAAATGCAAGAAATCAACAAATCTCTTAAAGAAAACAAGGATAGCCCCCCCCCCCCCCAATAGAAAGGCTGGGTAAATGATCAGGAACTACAGATGCAAACATAACCAACAGAATATAAGACATGGAAGAGAGAATCTTGAAGATACATAGATTCATGGACCGAAGAAAATTCTAAGTCCAACAAATCCATAACACAAAATATCCAGGAAATATGGACACCATGTAAAGGCCAAACCTAAGAATAGGCATAGAAAAACAAGAAGAAACCTAACTCAAAGGTGCAGAAATTCTGTTCAACAAAATCATAGAAAAAAACTTTCCCAACCTAAAAAAAAGACATGCCAATGAAAGTACAAGAATCTTACAGAACACCAAATAGAGTGGACCACAAAAGAAAGTCCCCTCACCACATAATAATTGTAAGGTGTACTGTTTTTCTTCCCACCGCCTGGTATTGTCCTGCCGCCGCACCAGCCCCAAATAACACACAGAGACTCTGTATTAGATATTATACTGTTGGCCAGTTACTACTTTCTTATCGGCTAGCTCTGTCTTAAGAATTAACCCATTTGTGTTAATCTATGTATTTCCACATGGTCTTCTTACCAGGAGCCGGCTGCTGCATACTGCTCTCTCGAGACTCTCCATCTTGACTCCTCCTTACTACTTCCTATTTCCTCCTCAGACACTGAGGAAATCCAGAGACTCTTCAGGTCATACTTTGAAAACCTGTACTCCACAAAATTTGAAAATCCAATGGAAATGTACAATTTTCTGAATAGATATCACTTACCAAAATTAAATCAAGAACAGATAAGCACCTTAAATAGACCTATAAATCCTAATGAAATAGAGGCAGCCATCAAAAGCCTCCCAACCAAAAAAAGCCCATGGCCAGATGGCTTCAGTGCAGAATTCTACCAGAAATTCAAATAAGAGCTAATCCAATACTCCTCAAAGAGTTCTACATAATAGAAGCAAAAGGGTCATTGCCAAACTCTTTTTACAAGGCTACAATTACCTTGATACCCAA
This sequence comes from Phodopus roborovskii, assembly GCF_943737965.1. Classification (NCBI taxonomy): domain Eukaryota; kingdom Metazoa; phylum Chordata; class Mammalia; order Rodentia; family Cricetidae; genus Phodopus; species Phodopus roborovskii. Next base: position 5,503,254 of record NW_026126470.1, read on the forward strand.
GCCACACAATGACACAACTAAGAAAGAGAACTACAGACCAATATCCCTCATGAACACTGATGCAAAAATACTCAATTAAATACTGGCAAATCAAATCCAAGAGCACATCAGAGAAATCATCCACCATGACCAAGTAGGCTTCATCCCAGGGATGCAGGGATGGTTCAACATACGAAAATCCATCAATATAAATCACCATATAAACAAACTGAAAAAGAAAAACCACATAATCACTTCACTAGATGCTGAAAAAGCCTTTGGCAAAATTCAACACTCCTTCATGATAAAGGTCTTGGAGAGATCATGGATAACAGGAACATACCTAAACATAATAAAAGCAATATACAATAAACCAACAGCCAACATCAAACGAAATGAAGAGAAACTCAATGCAATTCCTCTAAAATCAGGAACAAGACAAGGCTGCCCACTCTCTCCACATCTCTTCAATATTGTACTTAAATTTCTAGCTAGTGCAATAAGAAAACAAAAGAAGATGAAGGGGATACAAATTGGAAAGGAAGAAGTCAATCTCTCACTATTTGAAAATGATATGATAGTTTACATAAATGACCCAAAAAACTCAACCAGGGAATTCCTACAGCTGATAAACACCTTCTGCAAAGTGGCAGGATACAAGATTAACTAAAACACATCAGTGGCTGTAATATATATATATATATATATATATATATATATATATATATATATGTTGAGAAAGAAATCAGAGAAGCATCACCTTTTATAACAGCCACCTTGGGATAACGCTAACCAAACCAGTGAAACACCTATATAATAAGAATTTTGAGTCTTTAAAAAAGGAAATCAAAGAAGATACCAGAAAATGGAAAGATCTCCCATGCTCCTAGATAAACATAGTAAAAATGGCAATCTTGCCAAAATCAATGCAATCCCCATAAAAATCCCAGCACAATTCTTCACAGACCTTGAAAGGATAATACTCAACTTTATTTGGAAAAAACAAAAGACTCAGAATAGCCAAAGCAACCCTGTACAATAAAGGAACTTCTGGAGGCATCACCATCCCTGACTTCAAGCTCTTTTATAGAGCTATAGTCCTGAAAACAGCTTGGTGTTAGTGCAAAAATAGACAGGTAGACCAATGGAATAGAATTGAAAACCCTGATATTAACCCACACACCTATGAACACCTGATTTTTGAAAAAGAGACTAAAATTATACAATGAAAAAAAAAAGAAAGCATCTTCAACAAATGGTGCTAGCATGACTAGATGCTGACCTGTAGAAGTCTTCAGATAGATCCTTATCTAATGCCATGTACAAAACTTAAGTCCAAGTGTATCATAGACTGTAACATAAACCCACCCACACTGAACCTCTTAGAAGAGAAAGTGGGAGGTACCCTTGAATGAATTGGTGCAGGAGACTGCTTCCTGAACAAAACACCAGTAGCATAGACACTAAGATCAACAACTAATAGATGGGACCTCCTTAAATTGAGAAGCTTCTGTAAGGCAAAGAGCACAGTCAACAAGACAAAACAGCAGCTCACAGAATGGGAAAAGATATTCACCAACCCGACATCTGACAGAGGGCTGATTTCCAAAATATACAAAGAACACAAGAAGCTAATTACCAAAACACCAAATAATCCAATTAAAAGGTAGGGTACATACCTAAATAGAGACTGTCAATTGAGTAATCTAAAATGGCCGAAAGACACTTAAGAAAGTACTAAACACCCTTAGCTATCAGAGAAATGCAAATCAAAACAACTCTGAGATACCATCTTACTCCTGTCAGAATGGCTAAAATCAACAATACCAAAGACAGTTTGTGCTGGAGAGGATGTGGAGAAAGGGGAACACTCCTCCACTGTTGGTAGGAGTGCAAACTCGAACAGCCACTTTGGAAATCAGTATGGCAGTTCCTTAGGAAAATGGGAATCAGTCTACCTCAAGGTCCAGCAATTGCAATCTTTAGGCACATACTCAAAAGATGCACATTCATACAACAAGGACATCTGTTAACTATGTTCATAGCAGCATTATTTTTAATAGCCAGAACCTGAAAGCAACCTAAATGCCCATCAACTGAAGAATGCATAAAGAAAATGTGGTACATTTACACAATGGAGTACTAATCAGCAGAAAGAAAAAAAAAATGGAATCTTGAAATTCACAGGCAAATGGATGAAACTAGAAGAAACCATCCTGAGTGAGGTAGCCCAGTCATAAACAGAAAAACGTGGTATGTACTCAGTCACATATGTTTTTTAGTCATAAAGGATTACCAGCCTACACTCCACACCACCAGAAAAGCTAGGAAACAAGGAAAAAGATCTCCCAAGCAAATTGGGAGCATGGGGATAAGGGGTGGGGAGAGGGAGTTAGGAGAAAGAGAAGGGGAGAAGAGAGGAGAGGATGACATGAGGAAGCAGGAAGATTGAGTCAGGGAAAAGAATATTGGAGAACAAGAAAAGAAATACCATAATAGAGGGAGCCATTATAGGTTTAAAAAGAAATCTGGCACTAGGGAAATGTCCAGAAATCTACAAGGATGACCCTAACTAATAAACTAAACAATAGTGGAAAGGGTGCCTTAAATGCCCTCCCCCGATAATGAGATTGATGACTACCTTCTATGCCATCCTAGAGCCTTCATCTTGTAGCTGATAGAAGCAGAAGCAGATACCCACAGCTAAACAATAAGCCAAACTCTTGGAATCTAGTTGCAGACAGGGAGGAGTGATGAACAAAGACTTCCAGACCTGGTTGGAGAAACCCATAGAAACTGCTGACCTGAACAAGGGAGAGTTCATGGACTCCAATCTTATAGCTGGGAAACCAGCATAGGACTGACCCAGACTCCCTGAATGTGCTGTTCCTTGGGAGGACTGGGCAGTCTGTGGGGCCTCTGGTAGTGGATCAGTATTCATCCCTCATGTAAGAATGGACTTTGGGAGCCCATGCCACATAGAGGAATACTCCCTCAGCTTAGACACATGCAGGAGAGCCTGGGCCCTCCTGTAAGTGATATTACTTACTTTGAAGACTCCCCATTGAAGGCCTCACCCTCCCTGGGGAGCAGAAAGGGGATGAGATGGTGGTTGGTGGGGCCAATGGGAGAGGAGAGAAGGGGCAGGAACTGGGATTGATATGTAAAACAACCTTGTTGTTCATGAGTTCACAATAGCTGTAGTTGCCTATACAAGACCTACACAATATTAAACCAGTCAGTACTCCTAACTACATTCTAACATGAAGTGGAAAGGGTGTTATCATTTTTAAAAAGCTGTGTTTGAGAGAAAGACACTATGCAACAGGGTTCATGCAGAGGGGATTTTTATTAGGAAACGGGACTATAAAAAGGGTTAAGGGAAGCGGGCAGACCAGCCTCTGGAGACAGGAGCATCAGGAGAGAGGAGAGAGAAAAGGGGGTGAGAGGGGGTACAGACAGAGGGAGGGACAGAAAGAAAGAGAGAAGGATGGGAGGAGGGCAGGAACCTTTTAAAAGGGAACATAGTGAATACGCACAGGTGGTGCTCTTAGTGGCTGCAGCTGAGGGCGTGTCCTGTCAGAATGCTAAGGACAGGCCAGTACAAATGCTGCCTGAATACTAACAAAGGGCTCATGAGCTCATGAGCTCCCACCCCTAACAGATGAGTTGTAGGCGGTTGATGTTTTCTGGGGGAGGGAGAGTTAAGGATCTTTTCTTTCTTTCTTTTCTTTTCATTTTCTTTTGTCTTTTTTTGGGGGGAGGAGGTAATTTTGGCTTGAAGTTTTGGTGTTTTAATCCATGGTTTCTTGGCCTGATAGTTTTCGGTCAGTGTTTCAGTAGAACATCAAAGTGGAGAGTCTGTGGTAGATCTTTAAGGTAGGTACATCACAGTCCATTGGATGGCCCTAAACCTAGGAGTATGTGGGAAACACACATTGGAGTTGATTGGGGTATTCTAAATAAAAGGAGGGGCATGAAGTTGGGGATGTAGGGGCTGGATTTTGGAGGAGTTGAGGTAAATATGATGAAAAATATTATATAAAATTCTCCAAGTTAATTTTAAAAAGAGCTCATGATTATTTAAAAATTAACTTTGAGTATATGGTATTTTTTTTATTATTCCACAGAAAGATAACAGATTCCAACTACAGAGAAGATGCTTGACTCTGCCAGTTGCTGTGTTTCCTGACCCTGGAAACATAACAACTTAAACCAAAGGGAGTAAAACTTGGCACTGAATCGGGAAGCTAATTTATCAGGAAAATAGGTATCTACAAATTCCCCAAATGATGAACCAGGAAGAATGCCTCAGGCACCATCTTTCCCTGTTCAGTACAGACACAGGTGAAACCTAGCAGAAATAGGGTGTGCCCATCACAGTATTCTGTCTGCTTCCTGTACTAATTAGTAAACCAACTTCCAGTCAGGAACCAAAAAGCCAAATTATTCAGAGACAGAGATGCCATGTGAAAGTACAGGAGTCATCGCAGCAAAGGGAAGCCTAGCTTTTCATCCTGAATAGAGAAGTTAAATTCAATCCAAAGGAGAGTGTCTAAGGTAACGAGCTGTTGCTTTGCAGTTGCATTTGTCTTGGAAGGTCTCTGCAGAGAAGGAAAGGACCAGCCTCAAAGTTTTGTTGGCAGGCTGTCCATAGATTGAATCAGCACAAAGGAAAAGGAGGAGTCTATATTCCATGGAGGAATGTGCTCAAGTCAAGCATCCTAATCTTTGGCTTCTCTGTTTCCTCATTGTTGCACTATTACTCACTCCTCCAGGACTGGATTTTAGATAGTCCCAGACTAGATAAGCCTTGTGCATCTTTGCATTGCAAGGAAGGGAGGTAAGGAAATGTCTAGCTTGCTTTCTGTTGGTGTGATAAAAACACTGGCCAAAACCGAATTCAGGTGTGTTTATTTGGTTTCTACTCCCAGTTCACAATCTATAATGAAGCAAAGTCGGGGCAGAACATTCAATAGAAGTCATGGGACAATGCTGCTGTCTTGCTCTACCTCTGATTTCTGTCAAACTCAATGTCTAATCCAAGATGACTAGTCATGTGTTGTACCATTGACGTACAGCTACAACCATAGCCTTGCAAGTTAATGACTCTTATGAGATTGTGGGCATTCAATTTCCAAGTGTTTTGAATTTTCATCATAATCTCAAAGTCAAGAAATTTTATAAAAATAAAAAAATAAAAATGTCTGTGTTTGAAAGAATGTAGCACCTCTGGGGTAGCATCTAACACACACATTCACACACCAACACACACATCCTCACACATGTTATAGCATGATTTAGTTTGTTTTGGTTTTTACTCGAAAAGAAGCACCACTTAGCTGCTACACAAAATGGTGACATATAAAGGCTCCATTCCTTCCCTTGAGGGATCCTTATCAGGGAAAATGTTCTTCCTGGAGCCCTAGGATTCCAGCACCTTAACTTATTCTCAGTAGCTTCCAGGCTTTGGAGAACCCACAGAGAGTCTAAAAACTTGAGTATGGATCAATATCCCTATGTGGTATGACAGAAGGATGGATGCTCTAGCTCCATCTCTCAGGGTGTTTCAACAGTTCTGCAGAATTCTTTAGAGACGTCCTATGATCCCCAGCCCAAGTTAATGTCTCAGATGGAATAGTAACATGTCAAGATGCATGTCTCATGTACTGACTCCATCCCAGCATCCTGCTTTAGTCTCCCACAGCCCAGCAGATCCCAAATCTACTCTATACTGCTCAATGAAATTACTTCTAATTCTCTTTGCTTGGTAACAAGTGCTCCCCAGTCTAATCTGGTGCTGGTAATGGTGCTGCTGGTGCTGGTACTGGTGGTGGTGGTGGCTCTAGGTGATGCTGGTACTAGCGGTAGCTCATGGTAATGGCTCATTTGTGGTAGTTATGGTGGTGGTGCCTATACAATGCAATTGAAGGGCAAGAGAAGGCTGAAGACTGAGTTCAGTCACATGGTCAGTGATTTCATCAGCCATTGCTACATAATGAAAGCTCTGAACAAAGAGACCTGGAGGACACTCTTGTAGAATGAGAGTTGGGCTTACTCAGCCTGCAGGGAGACAACATAGAAACTAGGAGCCTGCAGGGAGAGAAGGTGGAAAGTAGGCACCCACGGTCTGATAGAGCTTTTAAAACTGAAATCATCATATTTTCAGTGAATTTTGCAAACCATTCCAGAGAATAATTGGACCTGTACCTGAGGGAATTGTGGAACTCTCTGAATTAACTGTCATCCAAAACACAAGAACCTCCTTAGGCTTGTTACCAGCATCTGAATTGAAAGTATTATTTTTTGTGTGTGGAGTCCGATAGTGACTCCCAATAGTGTGTGTCAGTGCTATGATATGACAGAGATGGAAAAAAAGACTAGGTCACCTAAGCCTTGCAGTAGCCATAGATATTGGCAAAAATATTCCCAAACTGGGTTTGATTGTTGGCTGTGCAACTCCATAAATGTACTACAGAAAAATCATTAAATTGTATACTTCCAGTGAGACGCATTTCTTTTATGTTATACTCAATAAAGTCACTTTAAAATAAAAGAAATAATAATGAAACAAAGCAGAGCACCCCATCTTCTACATGAGGACCCTCAGTGGAGTGCCACTCCTTTTGGATCTAGCCAAACACCACAGGTTATTTTTGAAAGAACTGAGTAGGAAAAGGTGCCACCTTCTCGAGGGACACATCTGCCATCTAGTGGAGGACTTTGGTAATAACTATGCATGTGTATGATATCTGCGATGAGGTGGCACCCCTTCGAGCTGTACAGGCACAGTATCCTGAGTCCAACAGATGCGTGGCACTCAGATCTTTTTTTTTTTTTTTTTCACCAGAGATGAACCAAGTACCTGGCATTCCTCCTCCAGATCCTATTATTCCCAGAGGGCCACTGAAACACACCTCTAACAGCTACTTTCCATGGCCCTTACATGCCCTATTTTTTTTTTTTCCTGAGATTGGGTCTTTCTATTAGTCCAAGCTGGCCTTGAACACTATACTCCCAACTACCGGAACGAGTGACCTGATCACCATATCTAGATTGAAGGATTTTTGATTGTTCTGAGCTGTGAGCTCCTTGTCCCCAGGGATATAGCCCTGCTTGGGTCTGACTTTCTTCCTAGCCTTACTTTCATCACAGAATAAGAACCTCCTCATGCTTATTCTGAAAAGCAACTCAACGCACTTCGAGGAATGTGTTTTTCGTTACTGATTTAAGCCAGGTGATCAGGAACTCTCAGTTCAACACGATTAAACAGATCTTCCACCATGAATATCATTTCAGTAGACACATGACCAAAAGAGCTAGAAGAGAAAGGAGAAGGACAACAAAAAACACTTAACTGACCACAAAGATGAGACGTCCTTAATCATAAGTCCATTTTACAGCTGAGGACACCCAGGCCTTTGTTGTGAAGGAGGATGGCTGGCCAGACTGTGCAGTGGTTTGCTGCAGAGGTAGGGTCCACCTCACATCTTACATTGTATCCTTGGGAGAAATAGGGATTAATGCTAGTTTGGGAGGAGAAGGGCACTGACTTCTAAGCTAAAGTCTTAGCAGTGGGAATACAACCTCCTTTCATACGGGAGAAGAGTGGGCAGAGTCTAGAGTCTTGGGCGAAACAAGGTGGGTTTAATATAAAGGGCCAAGCCAGAGTCATTTTGGTCACAGCATCAAGAATTCCTGTGAGGACTGTGAGATTGTAGACAAGAGTCAGGAAGTCAAACAACAGCACTATCAAGTGGCAGCAGAAGACTAGGATCAAGTTCCAGTTCTGCCACTTGGAGTTGACAAAGTCACTTCAGGGTCCCCGACTTCTTGGAGCAGCAGCCTCGTCAAGCTAATGCCACACCTGGATCTTGTGACCCAGACTTTGTATATTGTCTCCAAAGAGAAGTGACGCAGCCCCGAGTGATGTCTCTGTGGGCATGGGATACCTGGGCGGTGCTAACTTATAGAATTGGTTATTTAACAGCTTCCGTGGTGCGGCAGGGAAGAATCTGCAATTCAAGTCCTCTCCGGGCCGTCACATTTATGAGCTACCAGTAACTGTGTTACCTGCACAAGATTAAGCTGACCAGAGTTGTGGCATAGAAGAGAGAAGTTCTCTCCGTGCCCTACACCTTACTGAGGCAATTCTGGCATGTGGTGGCTGCTGGAAGCTGGAGAATCATCCTCTTTTGAGGTGATCCTCCTGCTACAGTTCTCTCCCTCAAGTGGAAGGCTCCACACCCATGTACATATGGGGAACATTAATTGGACTTACAGAAATGTTTGGCTCATGGGAGTGGATGTGTTGAGGAGATACAGGGGAGCTAGAAGAGGGAAACGAGAATAGTATATACTATTTCATTGTATATACATGTATAAAATTCTCAAGAATAATGAAATATAGGATAAAAAAAATCAAGTCCTTTCCCATTCGCTTACTCAATGAAATAACTATTACAATGATTATCCTTGAAACCTTTACCTCAAGCTGCCTTCTCTCTCCTTCAAGCTCTTGAAGGAAAAACACATTGTTTTTCTTATACAAAGCTGAATGCCTGATATATAATAGAAGGTCAACAAATACGCAAAAAAAATTAATTCTTCACATTTCATATATATAATAGCTGACATTTAGTAAGGTTAAAAAGCAAATTGCAAGGATGGAGAAATGGCTCAGCAGTTAAGAGCAATATCCGTTCTTCCAGAGGACCTGGGTTTGACTTCCAATGCCAATGCAATGGCTCACAATAATCCTTAACTCCAGTTTCCAGGGATCAGATGCTCTCTTCTGACCTCTGTTTTCACCAGAAACACACATGATGCACAGACATACATGAAGGCAAAACCACCCATACAAATAAAGAAAGCTAAAACATGTTTTTGTTTTGTTTTAATCAAATCCAAGGCCACATATCTTTAGCACCCTATTTGTGCTTTCCCATCGTGAGATGTGGAGGGTCCTTATAATCACAAATTCTCCCATCAGGTGGCTGGCTAGGAAGATTGCAGGTTTCTTGGGTTTCTTAATAGAAAAGGGAAGCCTGATTGGTGAGTTATGATGTGGTGAAGATCCATCCACAGGCAATGAGCTCACATCAACTAGCAGTGAAATTTTGTACCGTTGTCTTCCTACTTCACTCTTCGAAAGAGGGCAATTTTCTGCTCCTCTGTGATTAAGTCCCTTGAGATCCATTGTACCTAATATCCAAGAACAAAAATGAGCCCAACCTCCTACCTAGCCTACGTCAAAGCATTTGCTCCCCAGCCAGATTGTTTAATCGACACTTTTCAGGTGGTTCTGTGTTAATTAAGAGAGAGCAACTCCAGTCGTGACGGTGGGTATTTCAAACAGGTGTGATTTTCTGGCTCCGTTTAGGGAAATCTCCGGAGGATTCTTTCCATCCAGCACGTCTCGGTTCAGTCTGGTCTAGGCAGATTGGGCATGCATTTCACTTTATTATGGCACATCAAGCTTCCAGTAGAGCCTTGTCAGTGCAGTTTCACACAGTGGGTGGGCATGTGTGTTCTGCATATTAGCGGAGGCTTTTCTTCTCTGCCAATGGAAAGGGTTTTCTATTCTGAATCCATTTAAAGCCTTGGATGAGGTTATAACGGTAACTATCACAGGGGAGTAGGTTAACAGTAACAGTCACGGGTCTCAAAGTCTGTGTTTTGTCCACCAAAGCAATCCAGGCACAGAATTGCTCTCCTGGATTCAGGATCTTTTTCTCAGGACAGCAAATTGGAGTAGGGAGATCTGATTATTTTTATTACCGAAAATATATTGGTACCACTTATAACTGAAATACACAGGGGAAGTAGCGTGAGCTCTTATTTATTACTTTATACATATTGGATTGTTGGAATTATCAAAAAACTGTATGGTGATTTCACATAGATATTAAAATCATAGACATCTTTCCAAAGAAGCTGACAGAAGCAATCTAATCACTTGTTAAAAAAAAAAAAAAGCAGATTATATTACAAAATAAAAAGAAATCTCACCACCTACAAATGACACCTGGAAAATACTTTGTCACCATGTCTTAACTATTTGTAATCAACCTCCTTAATAATTACATTTATATTGCTTTCAAATATTAGAAATGCTATTCAGTATAATAAATTCTACAGAAAAATTATGTATTTCCCCATTAATTTATGAGCATAATAGTGTTGAAGGGCTGTTATGGTTGTTGCTATCATGTGAAGAACATTGAACGGGTATGCAGTCCTGTGCTTTGTAAAGATATCACCACGTTATAGTCACTCTTCCACTTCAGCATTTTAAAAGCCAAAGAGGTCTGAGCTGGGGAGATCGCTCAATGGACAAGTGCTTTGCTTGCAAGCAAGAGTTCCAGAGCTTTTAATCCCCAACACACATATGAATCAGGTATGGCAACCTGTAACCTCATATTGAGAGACAGACGTGGATTCTGTGAGCTCTTGGTCAGCTAGCGTAGCTAAAACATGGTAAGCTTCCAGTTTGCTGAAGGACCCTGTTTCAAGGGAATAAGAGTGAGAGAGGAGAAAGCCATTGTCCACTTTCAGCCCCAGTATGCACACTGGACATGCTCACTCACCTATATAATACTGCTACCACCCCCCCACAAAACGTTAATTGTTGACTAATAAAAATATGCTAGAGAAACAAAAGTGCAAACATAACCTTTGTTGAGATTTCTTTCCCTGAGACTAAAGAAGAAATTATAATTTGAGGAACACTTACAATGGGCCAGGCATTGCAAAATGTTTGACAGAAAGCATTCGGTTATTCAGCATGCCTTAAGACATAGGTATATATGCATTATCCAGATGCTACTGCCAAGGCAGCTGAGATCCAGAAAAGCCTTGACAGGGTTGACTTAGACAATGAACCTCATGCTGGGGCCTGCAATGTGAAGGCAGATTTTTCTAGAGCCTTGTTCATTTATCAGCTAGGTTGAATGCTCTCCACAGATTCCCAACTGTTTACATTGTGGGCGACACGCAAGCTTGCTGAGTTTCCATGTTATTCAGGGCACACTTGCTCTCAGATATGGAGAAAAAAGAAACAAAACATGTGCTTCATCCTCTACATCTTTCCTAATAAAACATATAAAACAACTTAGGAGAAACTGCAATATGATTATATAACATTTCCCATAATTTCCAACTCAGGAGCTATTCACATATTCTGTAAAATTCAAAGGGTTAGCCATAAAATTTTCCAAATGGATTGAGGGAAAGGGTACTTTAGCTAAATGCTTGCCTTAAGATTTTTTTTTTAAGTTTAACTTACTAATGAGTGTGTACCTTGAGAAATAATTGGCAGAAAGAAACAAGGCAAAATGAGAGCTAAGAAGGCGATGACTTCCATGGAATGTGCTCTTAAGAACTATAGCGACAACTTCTGAGGCATAATCACAACCCACACACCCATATGAAAGGCATATCGTGAGTAAAAGCCTCAGCTGTCAATTACGGTGTCTGTTCTCACGTTGAGTGTTAATGAAGCTGGAGCAGAAGGGGGACACACATGGTTTTTATCAGCAGAACAGGGCATTTCAGTTCTTCCAGCTTTTCCGATTTCTTATGTTGACTACACTACCAGAGATTTCCATGCTGAAACTTAATCACAAAGGTAACACCTTCCAAGAGTATGGCCTTCCCCATAAGACTCAATGTAGCGCCATACTGAAATGTACAGCCTTAGTAAAATCCCTATGAAATCTCCCTAACACGACTTTAAACAAAGCAGGTAGAGCAAACACAAACACTTCCCAAGTTTTTCCCAGATGTTTACATCCTATTGCAGGGATCTTTTAGTTCATATCTTCTTTTTTTTTTTTTAAACTAAAGTACATTTATTTATTTGCTTGTGTGTGTTATGTGAGACACACAGAAGTGTTCAACTTGTGGGAGTCGGTTCTCTCTGGGACCACGTGGTTCCCCGGGATCGAACTCAGGTCATCAGGCCTGGCAGCAGTGCTTTTATCAACTAAGCCATTGATCTCAAACAGGATCTTGTCTTCTGAACAGACAGAATTCCTTCAATGGACACAGAGAATTTAAGCAGAAGTTTGCTTAGCAATGCTAAGCAGATATTCTAAAAGGAGTTTAAAGTGGACTGCCTCGATCTAGACGGCAGCATCCTGAGTTCTAAACTATGGACTTAGAAAATATTGTCACTAATATTTATGAGGTGGGTGGCATACCCATTGAATGAAATGACACATTTTCCCTTCCAATGCACAGTGAACCAAATCTCCCTTCCGGAGCATTCCTTTCCATGATCCTCTAGGAATGCTCACCAAAGAAAGGGTTCAAACCACAAAGCAAGCAGTATTCTAAAGACCTCAGGTTGTTGGAGGATGTAGACCTCACGTGTCAGGAAATACCTCAGGACTGTAGTTCTGATTAGCAGGAACAACCTACCTTCAGCTTCAAGAATGTTTAACCACAAGGCAACACTCTGACAGACAGGAGATGCAGCTGCAGTTTTCCGGAGTGACATAGCCCATAGCTGGAAACTGCTATTCATATACTCTGGCTACCTAACCAAATGTGGGAGTTGAACATGGCTAGTTACGGGGGAGACTGCAAATAACATCATGTGTCTACCCCAGCCTATAAACACTCCACCTGTGACATTAGCTTCCTAAGTGCCTGTGACCTGAGATGAGAAACAGTGAGTGGTGAGGGAGACTAAGGCGTTTGCAGACTGGAGGAGCGGAACCCGATCTTTACATTGCTGGGAATTATTGACACTTCTCAGCAGGAAGTGTTCAGAATACTATAGAGTTCTCTTTCAGTGTTTTTATTTATTTTAGAAGTGAGGCCAGGCAGTGGTGGTGCACACCTTTAATGCCAACTCTTGGGAGGCGGAGGCAGGAGGATCTCTGTGAGTTTGAGGTCAGACTGGTCTACAAAGCGAGTTCCAGGACAGCCAGGGCTATGAAGAGAAACCCTTTCTCCAGAAACCACACACACAAACAAAGAAGTGATCACATCAAAGTACCTTTACTATATTGTGTGAATATATATATATACATACATATATATGTATATATATATATTATATGTATATATATGCATATATATAATATGAAAAATATAAAGCGCAAACCTTCATTGTTTATGTAGTATAGTACTTGGCATTGTTTTAAGCGTTTTTACATATAATAAACTCCCACCACCCTCACAAGAAGCCCATAAAGCAGGAGCTATTTTTATCAGCACTTACAGTCCAGGAACAGAGACAACCCATGATCACACAGCTCCTAAGTGCTGGAGAGCACTCACTACCCAAGCATTCTTCTCCCAGTTCATGACTTGATCTCCATAGTATACAACATCTCTTGGCTTCCAGAAGATAATACATTTTATTTTTTTTCTTTAAGTCATCATATCAAAACATTAACTTGATTTATTCTCATTGAATCTAATACCCCATACATCTCCAAGTTCCCCAGGTATTTTATTGCAAAAGCATGCATGTCTGAGTTTTCATATCCTCAGAGCTGAGGTTTTAAAGTGGCACAAAGTTCCTGGAGATTTCCAGATCCACTCAAGTACAGTTCTGTGCCACTGTTTAGTCCATTAGCAAGCTGTGCCAAAGCAATTTTTATCACCACAAAAGGCATGTTCCAATGGGCCGATGAGTTTTTGTTTATTTATTCAACCATTGTTATCATATTTATAACATCTAGAGATTAATCTTACAGATGAAAAACCTCATAGAGGGTGGGAAATGAACATATGGCACGATTCCAGAAACTTAGCAGTTTTCCGCATAGCAATTTTAGGCAAAATTCGAGCATATGACTAGTTGAAGCTGGCAATCTGCTGTCTGGGTTAGAGTTTATAGGAAAAAATGTTAGTGCCGTGAATAAGCATCTCATCTCTGACTCTAGGGATGTGCCCCGACCCTCTAATTTGTGCCATTCGGCACTAATCAATACGTTACAAGCCCCTAACAGGCACTTCTGCAGATCCCAGAGAAACAACTCACACCCCAGAAAGCATGGGCTCCCTGAATATTCATATCAAGTGCAAATGTTAATTCATGCAGTGCTTGCGTTAAACTGGTTTAATTATCTACTGGAGGAATCTATTAAAGGCGTGCTGTCAATCCTCCAGATTGGGTTCAGCAAAGTGAAACTGAATTGCGTGCCTTTTCAGTTAATTACAAAAAATCTGCCTGACATGCTTTAAGAATGGTCAAGGTGGGGGGGGGGGGGATGAGAGGGAGAGAGGAAGAGAGAGAGAAAGAGAAACACCACCAGCATCAGCTCCCAATACACATTGCTACTTCTCTTGTTGTCAGCCTGGGAAATACAGAATAGGATGAGCAGCAGGGAACACAGCTTAGGAGACCATGTGTTCTGTCGTTACATCGCTTGGAGTCTTATAAGGGATGTGGTGTACTGCAATAACCAGTTCCTTTTAAAAAACCTCAAGTCTCGGATAACTGGGTTTTCACTGTGGAGTTTGACACAGTAATAAGTTTTAGCACTCAGGATATTCCTCGGTTGCTAGTCTCAGGACTTCTATATATTGAGAAAAATTTCTGTTTATAGATTTTTTTTCTTCTTGTCTCTCTAATGCTTAATTTAAAAAAGAAAGAGAAAAGTGAGGGACTAGAGATTGAGAGGTGGCACAGGGCTTAAGGGCCATGCTTTGCTGCTGCAGAAGACCTGAATTTTGTTCCCAGCACCTACACTGAGTGGCGTGCAATTACCTCTAATTCCACCTCCAGGGAACCCAGACATCCACACTCACAACTGCCCAAGCTCACATGTACCACACACATATGCACAGGCCTTGTTTTTAAATAATTTCTCTTCCCGAACTGTCTTCCCCAATTATCTAGGTAGTGTCACTGGGACTTCATTGGACAAGTTCATCTCCAACTCAAACAATGGTGGGCAGGCCTCAATAGGGAGAATGTGGAAACAGTCTATGATTCTATTAGCATTTCAAAATATCATGTAAGATATAGTTGATTCATACTGAAATCCAGTAGCTGTGTGTCCTATCCAGCCATATTTTCCTAGTCCTTGACATGTTCATACTTTAGATTCTATAATAGCCATCTCTGTATTCAGGATCGATGCAAAAACTCCAGTGTCTATTGTTCTGTTGCTGACTTTGTTTTGTTTTTTCAAGACAAGGTTTTGTGTATGCAAAGCTATCCTTAAAATGGATACATAGCTGAGGATGACTCTGAACTTTTAATCTCCATGCATCTATCTCTAGAGTTCTGGGATTAAAGCAAGCTGCATCCCCACTGCTAAAAATTTAGTTTCAAAGAATAATCATGAGTCATAGAGTAAGCTATTGTCTTCAGGGGTTTAAGAGGAGTGACTGTTTACTTGGCTTTTACAAAATGGCTATAGAAATGAATAAATTTTAAAGTTTAGGTTATTTGGAAACTATTCTCTATATATCAAAATACATAGCATGCCCAGATACCAGTAAGCCACATCAGCTTATTCATCTCCCCTGATTCTTTCCACTTGTCTCCACCTCTGAAGACTTTTTCATATTTCCCTGACTTCAACACTGCAATCACATCCAAACATGGACCTGTGCTCCGCCTTTGCTCCTCTTTAGTTGTATGTGCCCACACATAGGAGCCAAACCAGATTCCATAACAAGTCCAAATACAAAATTTATGTCAAACTGCCCAAAGTCAGGCACCAAAGAACAGAACTCGGTTCACTTTAGACAAGGTATCGGGTGCTCTCTAAGTCTCAGACAGAGAGTAGAGTAAGGGTTGACAGGAGCTGGAGAAAGTAGTTGTTTGAAGAAGAGTTTCAAGTTGTTGAGACGACATGATCATGGGTAACACTCTGTTCAAAACTTTTCAAAGTAACATTAGATCTTTCTCTCTGCCAAAAGGAAGTCACATGTTCTCAGTGAAGCACTGTGCCTTCTCCATAGCCCACTGGAACTCAGCATGAACTTCCCCACTCCTCTCTAAAGACTCTTCACTGATCTGCAGCCACCTTTCAGCCCATCTCTTCCCAATCCTTCTTCATCTGCTCAAGTTAAATTAGTTATCTGTGCCTCAATAACACACCCAGCTTAAGTGTACACAAACTACACCACCGCCTCCACCAAGTACCCAGTCATTTTCTTATTTTTTTGCAGGGTAATGAGATACTACCTTGTCTGGACGGTGTCATCAAAGTACCTGAAATCACATCTACCAGTGGGTACCTTCATGTTGACTTACTTTTCTTCTAGTATTTATTAAAAGAGATCAAAAATTTTGTTTTGTACAGCCCTATCTCCTATGCCTTAAACATCAACTTGAACCTTGTAGATGCTCAATTACTGATCATTACTTAAACATTAATCTAGATAACCCAGGTAAAGCTTTAAAACATGTTTTCAGGTTTTTACTCAATTTCCAATACAGCTTCCTAAGTGAGGTCAGCTTGCTTCAATGTTATTATATGAAGTTAGAAACACCACTTACAGGGACTGCCATAGATATTGATTGATATAATAAATGAAGCTTTAAACTAGCTTTGTCTAGTTTTTAATGTTGTACTTTAATTCTTCTACTAACACATTATCCCCCAAAGATGTCTGTCCAATGATTTGAGCCACACAGCTTAGTAAATCTGTCCAGTTGAAAACGTATTTGATGCTCTCATTTCTGCCAGTGGGTGACACACTGTTGAGTAGCCATAAACTATAGACTGATTAAGAACACACTTCCATTAAAGTCCCCATGCTGTTTGAAGCTAGTGATATTAACTTTAGTGTGCAGTCCTGACTGTGGGTATGAATTGGTGCCAACGGGAGACAAAACATGGAAAAGTAAACATAGAGCAGAAGCAAAGAAACCAGAGCCAAGGCTGAGAACGGAGAGCCATGCCTGTGGTCAGGAGGTAAAGCAAAGCCTATTTCAAATACAATGAAAAAAATGCAGATAAGCAATATTAGAAGCTGAGAAAGACCGTTCATAACAGAGTATCTATCTGTAGCATATTTCCAACCTACAGTAGGAGTGAAATTCATGAATAATATTAAAGGTATTTACACGATCCACCGTTCTCTTGAATAGTGTTTACCTAATGTAATAAGATCTGGATTGCTTGAGCAAAATACAAATTTGAGGTTATAAGACTTCAACCTGACTGCCTGCATTATTAAAAACCGGAGAGGAACTTTTATGAATACAATAGTTTACATCAACATTACCACTTTTTTCCCCCTCACGTCCTAGATTATTTGGATTGCGTTCATACCCTGTAATAATTATATAGTTCCTGAGGGAGATTTTTCTTTCCTTCTTTAGTATGCTGTGTTTCATTGAAATCAAAGTCTTCAAATTCAAATTTCATTGCAACAATTCCAATCACCTTCCATTGTAAAGAAAATAGCATGTGAGGAAATACACTATCTCCTAAAGCAAACAGAGAGCACTTCAATACAGAAAAAAAAAAAAAATGTACCTAAAAACCGTTCCCCCATCTCATTTTTCTTTCAAACTTTCAAACACTGACAGAAGTACATTTGCAAAGCAAAAAAGCAAACATCAATAGCTGTTTTCCTCTTTTCTTACTCTTAGCCCTTATCTTTCTCCTTATACATACATTTGTGCAAAACATCCTGGTTGACAAAGGAAGAGGAAACCCTCATGTTAATAACCATCTAGCATCAGGTTGCCTTTCTATGTGTAGCTTATCTTGAAATTTTTGCTATATTTTTCTAGCCTGTGCTTTAAATTTGGGTGATTAAGAACACTACGTATTAATTTAAATGCTCTCTCAGAAGGAACTGTCTAACCCTTTATTAACATTGTCAGTTTTGCTCAGCCAAGGAACTGTTTGATGAGTAATTGTTTTGTCCAAGTTTAGATGATGGATCTTTTGCTCTGCTTACTTTTTGCTTCATTTATAAGACACAGACTAGGTAGGGCCTCTGGTTTCTGTAATGTCACTCATGGTTGTTTTGGTCTCGTTTCTGTTGAGTTGTGGACAATATTTTAACTATCTGGAGAAATCAGCCCTTGTATAGAACCAAGTAACTGTTAGCAAATGATGTAAATACAATTTGGCACAATTTACTCTCTACCAGATAACACTGCACTACCATGTTGAGTTCATGCTTTTTTGTTTATTTCAAGTCATTTAGGAAGGAAAGGATATTTACAAATGATGCTCTTTGCACCAATCCTTATAAGTTCTGTTGGATTCCATGTCCTTGCTATGTGCCATGGAAGATGAGATGAAAAGAATGTACACATATCTAAGGTGTTGTAGACTGTGATCCCCTGTGTAAAACAAAGACTATCTTCATCAGAGCAGTTGTGCATGCTTGTTGACCCCTACAGAAGCAAGAAGGTCTTTAGCCCTGCATCTGAGATTGCAGCCATTCTTCTAGCCATTTGTACACACTTCTACTCTAATTGCATGTGGCCTTTGAGGAATGGTAGTTGAAGGGGGTTCCATCTATGCAGCTACAGAGGAGCCATCATCCATGCTGGGAATAGACTCTCCAGTGTTGCTGTTTTGGGGTCACCAACATTTCTTCCAGTAATTGTGTACTCATGCTCTTGCAAGTAAGCCAAATCAACTCTCTGGTTCTCCAAGGTTAATGTTAGTGGAATTATATTTTGGTTTCTCATTGGGATAGAGATTGTTTATGCCTCTTGAGGGAAGAAACTTTTACTTTTTGTAATAATTTGTGAAACATATTTAGTAGGTAGTCTGATAAATTTAAATACCAGCATCCAAACCCTGTTTCAACATTGTATTTATCTGATACAAAGTCTAAAGAGAAAAATTCTGACAGATGTGTTGCCAAAATGATACAATTTCTAACCCTTTACTAGTGCACTCTGAGGAACAGGTCCTCCCTTCCCAAATGTTCTATCTATTTCCATCCTCCTTAAATCTCTGCCACTTTGCTTTGGTCAAGCAAGCACAGAATGATCGACATGCCAGTTCTGAACTTAAGTCTCAAGAGGCTGTGATCTCTTTTGCTCTCCACTCCCTGCTTTGAGATCCACCATCAGTGTGTGAACAAATCCTGACCAAATGTCTTGATCGTGAAATATATCCAAATGAAACCCTTCCATCATACCAGCCAGCCACCAGTACTCAGCCAGAACCAGCAGCCCTCACAGACCTGCCAGATTTTCACAGATGTGTGAGTGATCCTGCTGGGATCAGTGAGATTCATCTCTGTCAGCAAAACTAGCTGACCAGCTGACTCTTAGACTAATGATAAATAATATGAGATTATTCTTTTGCACCACTGGGTTTTATTGTTCTTTCCAAACAAAATTAATTTAGTTCTAACTCCAACTGAGGGGGAAAACATAAATCTTAAGGATTGAAAATAAAAATTCCTTGAAACCCAAGCCATTAAAAATTTAAGTCCTCCCCCTTAGCAATAAATACTGAATGAAATACAAATATACTCAAGAAGGAGGCAAAAACAGGAACCTTGAGTCTGCTGTCCTAAGCAAGATGCCAGCATTCCTACCCGATTCTATCTCTAGCTTAAAACAGAGTGTGGTCAGAGGAAGAAGTATACCAAAGTAGGAAATGGCCATGAAAGAGCTTCAAGTAGACAGGAGAAAGAAAAGAGATGAGAAGAGTCTTTTAGAGCAATGAAAGGACAAATCTCCATTTAAATCACAGTCCCTATTGAGTCACGTGTGTGGGGAGGGAATGTGTGTGTGGAGGGGTATATACCCAGAACCTATCTGTGCCCTTCACTTTCTTGCAAATTAGGGAAGGCTATTCCCATTAGGGAGCAGCATGGCTGCTGGATCTGAGAGTTCCCTGTCATAAGCAGAAGGGTGTCTGTCATCAGTCTGCCTCCATGTAAATGACCTACTTGAGTACAGTGAGTGTACTCAAGCCTGATGAAAAAAACGGTGCTGCTTATAGAAGGCATAGATCAATAAATAATCACAATAGATCAGTAATCAAATTTTTGAAGTGACTACAAAGGGGGCATGTGGGGTAGCTCAATGGTAGAACATGTATCTAGTGTGTGTAAGTCCCAAGCTCCCCCAGCAGCACCACACACAGGAGAAAGAGGAGGAAGATAAGGAAAAGGACAAGAAGAAGAGGAGGAGGAGGAGAAGGAAAAGGAGGAGGAAATGCTCCCCCAAATGAAACAAGCAAATGTGTATTTGACTTATGTATAGATCTAAAACAAAAAGCCTCAGAAAGCATTTAAGTTCGTTTCTAAGAATGTTAAGTCCTGAGGAGACAGAGTCTGGAGTGATGCTGTAGTTATGCTTTGTTGCCAAGGTGACAGCAAGAGAAGAAGACACAGATGGGTGTAGCCCTATTAAATGTGCTGGGTTTGCTCAAATATGTGTAGCACCCCACTCTCTAGAATTTCTTCATCCTTCCATCTCAATACATCAATAACAATTTTTAAATTCAAATATCCAGCCTAATTATGGAAACTCTGTATTTAGTTTAAATGCAAGTATTTCCATTTCACAGCCCAACACCACAACCCCATGAAGTTCCACATTAAAGCCCAAGGAAAGAGTGAGAGATAGAGTGGGGATAAAGAAAAAGAAACAGCAAATGTGTGGAGTTTGAGACAGGAATGTAGCAATTCCGAAGAACTGCACACAGTTCTGCTGGGCTATGGCTACACTTCTTAGGAAAATGAAGCAAGGGGAAGCAATGGATGGGAATTCCTTGCTCAGGACATTGAATACCATGATGGTTTGTCAAGTTTGTTGATGGCCTTTAAGTAAGGCATGATCTAATGAGGCATGCAACTTAGAAAAGACCTCCTAAATATACTGTGCTTTATGGAGGAAAGTGAGAATAATGTCAAGGGGAACACTGGGCAAACTTCTAGAGTGGTCCTAGGAAGAACTGTTTGTCTGAATTAATGTGGTAGCTCTGAGGGGTGGTGATGTATGGAAATAGGTAGCTTAGAGCAGTGGTTCTCAACCTTCCTAATGTTGAGACTCTTTTTAATATAGTTCCTCATATTGTGGTGAGCCCCAACCATAAAATTATTTTGTTGCTACTTCATAACTGTAATAATGCTACTGTTGTGAATCATAATGTAAATGTCTGATATGCAACATACCTGACATGTGACTCCTGTGGGGTTCGTGAGAATCACTGGCTTGGATTATTTGGACGGAAGATGTGCAGAAGTGAGGAATGGATAAGTAAATCTCTAACTATGGCAGACGGTGGTGAAGGGGCCTGAGCATATAACTAGAGGATACCAGACAACCAGACAGAAAGGAGGCACTGAGCTGAAAACTGAGCTTATGGAGCTTTTTTTTTTTTTTTTTTTTTTTTTTTTTCAGCACAGTATGGTGGCTGGCCCACAGTAAATATGCCACAGTGAATCTGTCTGGGAATGAACAAAATGCTTAGAAAAAAAGATCTGAGCGTAGAAAGGGGGGAATAATAATCATAGGTTTTGAGAATTTATTTTATGAGAGAGTGAATTCGATCAATTCTACCCAGAATGAGGACATTAGAGAATGCTGGCCTAAAAACTGCCGCCCATCTTCAATGAGATAAGCACAGGCACTTTAAATAACCATTTGGAAAATTTCACAGCGTTTTATTGGGCAATTTTATGTCTGTTTCAGCTTACAGTAAGAAATCTGGCTCGCATTTTACATGACTCTACCCCTCTCTATCTTTCTTTCCTAGTAAGTCTAAGAGATTCCTCTTTTATTTGCTAACTTTTATAAAATTCTGGGACTGTAAAATATGGATGGATCTTTGAAATGATGACCACAAAACCAAAAATCTAGATCCAGAACCATAATCAGTTGAACTGCAGAATGATGCTTTTTGAGGAAGATGTTTGTGGCAACCCCTTTCTTTCTGCATACCTGTTTTTGTAAACCAAATCCTATCCCTCCACTTAGTATCTCTGTCACCTTGACACACTCAGAGCCACCCAGGAGAAGGGAAATTCAGTTGAGAAATTGCCTCCATCAGATTGAATTGGAGGGTATTTTCTAATTAATGATTGATGGAGGCAGGTCCAGCCTACTGTGGGTGGTACCACCCCATGTGCATGGGGCCCTGTGTAAGAAAGCAAGATGAGTAATCCATGGAGAGCAAGCCAGCAAGCAACCTTCTTCCATGGTCTCTATTTCAATTTCTTCCTGCAGGTTCCTGGGTGAGTTGTTGCCTTGAGTTCACTCAGGGTTTTATCAGAGCAATAGAAAGAAAACTAATATGGTATCTGATGGTGAACAAACAGAATTATGTTTTGTTTTTCTGTTTCTTTATTCCACTTGACTTTGGAAGTACTCTTATTCCCTGTCTTTGCCCAGACCCCACAGAGAGGATAGTGTGGGGGCAGAATTATAAAACAGTCCCTCTGTAGTATAGTTTCTATTCTGTGATGTGAACAGATTTTGGTAGTGGTATCTGGATGTTATCCTCTTAACCAATATAGCTAAAATGTAGAAAATAGATCTCCTAGAAGTCTCATTCTCACAGCAGCTTTGAAGAAGCAAGCCACAAAGTACTTTTTCTAAAACCAACATGCTTTTAAAATGAAAGATAGGTCATTTTCCTGGCGAGCTGTTAGATAATACCTAACCTTTAGCCAACATCCCTATTGCAGTCATATTGCAGACCTCACACACAAGATATCAACAACAGGTATCTGGGATCCTGGCATGGAGTAAAGGAGAGAGGCTCTTCATTGCTTTAATAGCTAAATCTGTACTAATTTCTTATTCACCATAAAAGTTAATGTAATCAGACAAGTGGTATCTGATTGGATTTAGATGAAGAGGAATTTGGGCAAACTAGGTGCTTGTGTCGCAGTTCCATTATGCAAGATATGAGGAAAGAGAACAATTGTGAGAGGAACAAAACTCATTTTGATGGAATAAACCTCTATCTGAATAACTTACTACTAAAAGAAGATAAACACACGTTTATGGTCTGGTATTTGAGTCATTCACTGTGGAACAAACAATCTTGTGGGTGGGAGCTGGAAAGAAAAATCTGAGGAGTTATGAGTTCTTAAGAAGGGGGGGGGGGGGGAAATGCCCTGAGAAAGGGCATCATCAGGCAAGGCTAGTGTTTAAGACATGTGAAAAAGAATTATGAAATATCATTACCATTAATTAGAAATGGAAAACATCTGTTAGGTATTTGACAAAAATAGCTTCAATAAGATGGAGCTCAGCAAAATCAATATGGTGTGACACTGGTGGCTGGTACAAATGTGTAAGCATTAAATAGCAACTCTGGGGAGGTAGAGAAAGGTGAGGTGCTTAACGGCAAATAGGTACAAGGCTGAGTAATTTCTCACATGGAAAAGGGATTCTATAGATAGTATGAAAGCAGAGAAAGACAGGAGACTAAGACATCACACTTTGAGCTCAAACAGCAGCAACAACTTTAACATGGAGAAGCTATTCATTCTCAGTTACAAAACACAAAGAAGCTGGGCATGGTGGTACCTGCCTTTGGTGCTGATACTCAGGAGGAAGAGGCCGATGGAGTTCTGTGAGTTCAAGGCCATTCTGATCTACATAGCAAGCTTCAGGCCAGTCAGAGCTACAAAGTGAGTCCCTGCCTCAAAACAACAACAACAAAAACTCACAAAGGACAAAAGATCACATTAAGAAAACTGTATTATACCTTAACATAGCAAAATATATTACACGACAGTTATCAAATAAGAATCACAGTTAACAATATTTAGTCCATTAACATTTAGTAAGATTTATTTATTTATTTATTTATTTATTTTTATTTTAGACAGAAAAGAGGAGATGATGGGAGATGTCATTCTGTAAATATGTTTCTCATACTAGTTAATGAATAAAGCACCGTTGGCCAATAGGAAAGCAAGATGGGGGGGGGGGACTAGGAGACAAGGAGGATTTGAGGAAGTAGGAGGGAGGAGTCAAGATGGAGAGTCTGGAGAAGGCAGAACCGCCAGCCGCCTCTCGCTGGTAAGACCACATGGAAATACATAGAAATGGGTTATACTTAAGACAGAGCTAGCTGATAAGAAACTAGTACCTGGCCAACAGCATTATATCAAAAAAAAAAAGAAGAAGAAGAAGAAGAAAGAAAGAAAAGAAAAGAAAAGAAAAGAAAAGAAAAGAAAGGAAGAAAGAAAGAAAGAAAAGAAAACTGTATTATATAAACAGTCAGTCTCAGTCTCTGTTGCTCCAAAGAGAAGTTGTCAACCTCAAAATGAAAGGCAAGGTGGAGACCAGAAACTGGGAGTGAGACCAGTTTTGAAATGGCTCATGTGCAGACTGTTAGTGGATCAACAAGAGATTAATGAAAGGATTAAGAAGCAATTAAAATCAGGCAGTGTGAACTGGTAGGAGGCCAAGTCTGCAGAGTTTTGCTTGAAATCTGTTATTGACACTGGGTAGCAGTGAGGAGAAAAGCTAGATTGATGGTGGGTTGCTGGCCCACAGAATCTCAGCTCGCATCAGCTGCGTGATTGCACATGGACAGTCAGAAGATGGAGAGTTTTCACAACAGATGGCAAATGGACTTTCAGCCAGCTATGACACAGGCAAATCTTAAAAATCTAACCACTAGAAAAGAGAAACATTCTGGAAGCGCTCCAATCATGGTGTTTTTAGCACTGGCCTTGAAGATCCACCTAATTGCCTGAAATGGGTCTTTTTTATTCTGAAGCTTTTCATGCTTTGTATGTAAACACAAACACCCACACATGCATGGTACTGTCAGTTCCTTGAAGTGGGTTGAACAGAAGCAGCATAGTTGACTATGCATTTATAGATGGGCTTTAACATCTTGGTTATGTAATTTACGAGGCGCATTTAAAGTTATTTTAAGATTGAGATCAACTGTTAAAAGAAGCGAACTCGCTGGAGAAGAGGGAGTATTGAGGAGGACAGAAGAGAAGGTATGATGCCATATGGACATGAAGATTCCATGTTAAAGCTGGCGATGTTGTAGGCTAACCTAAAATTTAATTCTTAAAAAGTTAGTCATCTCTATATGCCTTAAATTTCTCATTCAAAGTGGCATAGGTAATGACTTCTAACCCCCAGTATGCATTTGACATTACATGCGATCATTTATGTGTTTGCGCTTGGTATCATGGCATCTATATGAGATATATAGATAAGAGTACAGTTTCATATATTACTCTATTTTTGAGCCAGTAAAATATTAAGAAAAAGTAGAAATGCACAAGATTTAAGAACAAAAGTCATCAAAAGTCTATCATCTAAGCATTGATTTTCTTAATATGTTGGTGCTAAACATAAAATTTGAAAGCAGGAGAGTTCTGATGACATAATGCTCCATAGTTTTCTATAAGGGAAAAGGCCGGCAGAATCCATCTGGCCTTTCTAAGAGCATATGGCTAATGAGCCGAAGAGTCGGACCCACAAATGGGGTCTGTCATCTCTAGGACTCTTCCACTCCCTGGTGGGAGCAACAGCATCAACAGCAAATGCTTACTGGATCCAGAGATGCTCGGGCACCCACCACTCTGTGTGCAAAATTATTGTGTGCTATCCACTTAGATCTGCTGAGAAACTGGTCAGGTGATCAGCAAAAGCCAGCCCTTCTAGAGGGAACTAGAGCACCTTAGAGCTATTCCTACAGCACACAATGCACAAAATTTAAGTATGCACTCTTCGCCTTTTGGGTACTGAAGGGACCAGCCCCCTGATTTAGCAGCCATGACAGACTACAGAAAAGACTCAACATGTGCTTGCCTGACCTTGCTCGTCCTCCCTAGTCACTAGTCACATATCCTCCTCATGACAAGGAACCAATCACAAGTTAGCTGGAGGGACTTTGGATGTGCTTTATGGCTCTGGACTTGCTTTAGGGTACAAGTGGCACATTAGTGATGTGCATAGCATAGCAAGCAACCGCCTAGGAGGGTCTACAGAGGACATAACAACCAGTTGACCAATCAACACAGGACAGGTCATCCAAGCCCGGAAGCGCACCAATCCTGAGACTGTTGAATACCCCGGAAACTCCCTTTACACTGCTCATAAGTTCCCTGTCTTATGGTTCCCCTGGGTCCTTCTCCCGCTATCTGCCACGATGAATGGACCAAGGGCCAGAGTTAATGCAGTTAGCTCATTAAACAACAATAGACGACTCCTTACTTTTGCATTGGAATGGGTCTCTTGGTGATTTGGGGATTCAGAATGTGGGCATAACAATACCAAGAAGAGTACAAGAGCTGCAAACTAAGTGAGCTCTAACACTTAGTTCCTAGAGTCATGTGACTTACAAACAGGCCTGCTTGATAAATTCTGAAGTTTAAAAAAAAAAAAAAAATTGGTAAAGGCCTTTTACTGGTAGGTTTTTCTCATCAACGTGCTTTAATGCTAGAGTCACCTGGGAAGAGGGAGTCTCCATTGAACAAATGCCTGAGCGCCTGAGCATATTGTCGTGTGGCCATGGTGTTGAGAGACTATATTGATGATTGGTGTGGAGTGACTATATTGATGATTGATGTGGGAGGATGCAGTCCACTATGGGTGGCACCATCCCCAGGCAGGTGTGCCTGATCCATATGAAAAGCATGAGCTAGACAGCAATCCAGGAAGCAACATTCCTCCAGGAAACTTCCCTCCCCATTCCCACCTGGTGTTTCTGCAAGATGGACTTTGACCCAGAAGTAAAAGTCTTTTCCTTGCCTGAGTCATCTTTGTTCAGGGTGTTTCATCCCAGTAGTAAAAAAGCAGACTAATGCAGGCTTCTAGTTTAGCCCATCAACTTGAACCTTGTGGAAAGGCTCCAACTAGCTTTTTAAGTGATCAAGCAAAATGGAATAAAAACAGTCTAGTTCAATTTCCAATGATCATTTAATAAAGAAATATTTACTGCCTATCTCACATGGTGGTTCGGACTGTAGGCTTCCAAACCAGGTTTGCACCCCACCCAAAAAATTGTAGTTAACCTTCTGCATTCTTTAAAACAATACAATTCTTTAAAGGCTGTCCATTTAAAACAATAAGAAGGTGAGGATCATTATAACAAGTAGCCTAACTAGTCGGCTCCCTCCAGCCTTAGTGGAAGGCAGTGTAAGAAAAGTGTGGCCAGTATAAGAAAATTTTCATTCAGATTTGTAAACTTGCTGTATTCCTACTATGTGCCAGTTATTTTACATTTTTGTGGATATGCAACTAAATGCTCTGCCACTTAGAATCCCCTAAAGCTGCTAGTGGAAGTCAGAATATGGTACAAAACTCACTCTAAACAAAGCAAAATGTGAACTTAAAAGGGATTAGGCAATGTGCAGTCTGTAGGGCATCTGGCAGTGGATCAGTATTTATCTCTAGTGTACAAATGGACTTTGGGAGCCCATTCCCCATAGAGGGCTACTCTCTCAGCCTAGACACAAGGGAAAGAGCCTAGACCCTGCTCCAAATGATGTGACAGACTTTGATGATCCCCATGGAAGGCCTCACCTTCCCTGGAGAGGAGAAAGGGGAGCGGGGAGGGGAGTCAATGGGGGAGCATGGGAGGATAGAAGGGAGAGGGAACTGGGATTGATACATAAGATTCTTTCCTTAAATTAAAAATATATAAAACAAAACAAAACAACAACAGAAAGGGATTAGGCAAGAAGGAAAAGACCAGCTAGAAGAGTATAGATGCAATAAAGCAAGGGTCTGAGGAGTTGCAGTACCCATGTACATGAGAGCTGTTAGATGAGAGAATGTTTGAAGAAGTTAGCTACAGGGAACAGGGGCAAAGTCAGATAAGGAGGTGAGAAGCTGAGATGGTACCATGTATTCCAGAATGCAAGTATTCATATCACTACTTCTGGCTAGGAACACAAAGCAGGGATGGGGGAAAGGCAATGAGATTGGGACAAATAGGATGCTGGGTACTTATGAAGTATCTAGATATAATGGTCTATTAGAAGAAGGATGTAGAAGTCTGTGGTTCTGAGTTTCTCCTGACTGCCACATTTGTGTTGTTCCAGCAGTATGTGGCCTATTGTGAAATTGATTAGTTTCCCAAGTAGGCACTAATCCAATAAAGTGAGCAGAAGTACCACACCCACTTCCGCATTTGGACTGTGCTTCCCAAGAAGCCTTTCTCATCTTTGACAGAAGCTGGACCTAGAGAGGAAGACAGGATGGTAAGCTACATAAAAACTACGGTACCTCCTCCCAGGATCCCTGCCATGTGCTCCTTAAGTCTAGTGACCAAGTAGAGAATTGCAGAGACTAAATCACTTGCATGGCCAACCTTGACATCATCCTCATTGCCAGCACATCTGCAGCATGTGATGTATCTGTCCCACTCTCTCATGACAGAGCTACTCCCAGTGGAAGGGAGTTACTTAACACAACATTCATGATGAACTGAGTCACCCAGAACCTCATATTTCATTCCTCCTTGCTTCAGGCCAGGCACTTCCCTGCTCCTCTACAGGCTGGTCATCTTGTTTGGTTCTGTATTTCTCAAAACATTCTGGTTATAGGCTACCAGTGTCATATTTTTTTTTCTCGACTGCCTTAATGACATCACAACACAATTTCTGAATTGATTCTTGATCATTCTACAGAGGCAAGTAAGGTGAGGTCACTTTACCTCACATTATGTGAAAATGGGGGTGCAAACATTTCCCTTTCAAGATGGTTGTGAAAAAGAGATGAGGCATGATCTTAAGGTGCCAGGCAAGTAGTAAGATAGCCAACAAAGACTGTTTCCCTTCCTGATCATCATTATCTTACACATGCATTCCTTACACTTCATCTTTGTCTTTCAGCTTTCTGCTTTTCTGTCTGCCTTCCCATTCTTATTTACTTGCTTTTTCATCCACTTTTTTTGAGACAGAATCTACTGTAGCACAGACTGGCCTTGAATTCAGGACCTTGCTGCCTCAAGGTCCTGATGGTGTATACCACCATCTTTTATGTACTTTCATATTTTCTAGAACACCACCCTTCTAGTTTCTAGCTCAGTAAATCTTCCACAATTTCACAGTCCCAGCACAGAGAAGGGTAGCAGCCATGTGGAGAAGCAGAGATTACACAGCATCCACAATTCTGAATATGGTTTCTTCATCTCTCTTTCAAAGTAAGTCTCTGTGAGCATTGCATTTCTTTTGCTATGCATCTGTAGCGAATGGCCATTATGTTGGTTCTTTTTTTAAGATTTATTTTATTTTATTTTTACTTCTGTGTTTATGTGTGTGTGTTGGTGTGGAAATGTGCACGAACTCTCAGAAGCCAGAAGAAGCCATCAGATTTCCTGGAGCTAGGGTTAGAGGCTTTGTGAGCCTGGCCATCTGTGTCCGAGAACTGAACTCTGACCCTCTGCAGAGGCAAGATGTATGTTTTTAACAGCTGAACTCTCTCTGTCTAGCGCCTAGTGGTTTTGGTAAGCTTCTCAAGTCATGCTTATGTCTCTTCATCTGTGGATGACATCTCCAATCTTCCCTTAACTCCCTTCTCTTTTTGATCTCAAATTGTAAAAAAAAAAAAAAACAGCCCTTTGATTATTAGAACATATGTTATATGTTTTAATACTCATCCAATGTCCCAATGTCCTAAGATGCCATCACCTTACCAAGAGTTTAGAGGTTCCTTTCTGCATTCATTAATATCAATTTTGGGGCTGTGGAAGCTCACCACAGAAATAAAATTCCATAGACTCATAAGATCTTAGGTTTTCTAACTTGTTTGCTGTTTCTTGAACCATGCTTGAAATGAAAGGGGATATTTTTATGCTATTCAATTAAAGCATTAAGAAACTGGCAGAGTCCCCAGACAATACTCTTCTGTAAATTCAGAGTTCTGGGTTGCATCCTTGGTTATGATGCTTTCAGCATCAATTAACAAAAATTTGACAACGGGCAGTTGAAATGTTTATCTCATATTTTAAAATCCAAGAGACAAGGCTGGTCAAACTGTGGTTCTAAGGACCCAAATGGCAATATGCCATTGCCTGCCTGTCAGCAACACACTTTTCATGGTTCTACCAGGGCTAGGCACCGTCTGCAAACAGAGCTCTGCTACCCAAGGCACAGGGACTTTGCCCTTTGGTATTCTCTTTTCTCATTGAAGAAACTTTCCCAAGAGTACCCCAATCCCTGTCCATCAAGAATGCAGTCACCAGTCATTGACAAGGGGCATGAAAATGGCATAGTGGAACTAGAATTTTCTTGATTCACAACATTTAGGATTCATCCCCCAGGACAAAGCAGGGGACTTTTCATAAACACATACCTCTGTGCTGGCACCTGTATATAAACCCATGTTGTACCATTCATATTTAGATAATCATATTGGTAACATTTTTGGATGTAGCTGCCATGAAGATGCATAATTCCACAGCAAACTCCATGATCCCTTGGCTCCTATACTCTTTCTACACCCTCTTCCAAAAATTTTCATGAGCTTCCCTGTGGGAGTTGTTCTGTACGGTGTATCTACTGGGACTGGGCTCCACAACTTTCAATTTTGATTGGTTATGGTTTTCTGTAATGGCTCCTTTTGAAAACTAACTTTCCTTGATAAAGGGTGAGAACTGCACCCTACACAAAAGATTACCAGCAACTAAGGAATGTTGAGAGAGGGAGAAAAAGTCCTCCTCAAAGAATAACACACTATTTGGTTATCCAATACCAAGTAGTCAGCCCTTAAAACATTCATACAAGTAACATTATAAAGGCTGAGCAGGCAACATAAGTCCAGCCACACTAAATATCTTAGAAGAGAAAGTGGGAGGTACCTTTGAATGAATTTGTACAGGAGACCGATTCCTGAACAAAACACTAGTAGCACCGATACTGAGAGTAACAATTAATAAATGAGACTTTCTGAAATTGAAAAGCTTCTGCAAGGCAAAGGACACAGTCAACATGACAAAACAGCAGCCCACAGAAAGGGAAAAGTTATTCACCAAAACACCACATCTGACAGAGGACTGATTTCCAAAATATACAAAGAACTCAAGTAGCTAGTTACCAAAACACCAAATAATCCAATTAAAAAGTGGGGTACAGAACTAAATAGAGAATTCTGAATAGAGGAATCTAAAGTGACTGAAAGACACTTAAGAAAGTGTTCAATATCCTTAGCCATCAGGGAAATGCAAATCAAAACAATTCTTAGATACCATCTTACTCCTGTCAGAATGGCTAAAATCAAAAGCACCAAAGACAGTTTATGCTACAGAGGATGTGGAGAAAGGGGAACACTCCTCCACTGCTGGTGAGAGTGCAAACTCGAACAGCCACTTTGGAAATCAGTATGGCAGTTCCTTAGGAAAATGGGAATCAGTCTACCACAAGATCCTGCAATTTCACTCTTAGGCATATACCCAAAAGATGCACATTCAAACAATAAGGGCATCTGTTAAACTATGTTCATAGCAGCATTATTTGTAATAGCCAGAAACTGGTAGCAACCTAGATGCAGCTCAATTGAAAACTGGATGGAGAAAATGTG
The DNA here is from genome assembly GCF_943737965.1 of Phodopus roborovskii. NCBI lineage: Eukaryota > Metazoa > Chordata > Mammalia > Rodentia > Cricetidae > Phodopus > Phodopus roborovskii. The sequence continues at coordinate 5,534,656 of NW_026126470.1, forward strand.
GTACATTTACACTTCTCAATGGGGAAAAAACAAAACACAAAAACAAAAAAACAATGGGGTCTTGAAATTTGCAGGCAAATGGCTGGAACTAGAAGAAACCATCCTGAGTGAAGTAACCCTGTCACAAAAATAGAAACAAGAGCTGTACATATTCCCCAGAGAAGTGGGAAAGTGACAAGATCTCCCTGGCAAATTGGGAGCAAGGGGGTGGGGGTTAGGAGGAAGAGGAGGAGAGAGGTGGGCATGAGGGAGCAGGAGGATTGAGTCAGGGAAATCTAAGTAATAGTGGAGAAGCCACTTTAAATACCCTTCCCTGATAATGAGATTGATGACTACCTTAAATGCCATCCAAGAGCCTTCATCCTGTAGCTGATGGAAGCAGAAACAGACACACACACAGCTAAACACTGAGCTGAACTCCTGGAATCCAGTTGCAGAGAGGAAGGAGTGATGAACAAACGGGTCAAGACCAGGCTGGAGAAACCCACAGAGACAGCTGACCTGAACAAGGGGTAGCTCTTGGACTCCAGTCTGATAGCTGGGAAACCAGCATAGGACAAACCCAGATTCCCTGAACATGGCTGTTAGTTAGGAGGACTGGGAGGTTTATGGAGTCTCTGGTAGTAGATTTATCCCTAGTATACAAATGGACTTTGGGAGCCCATTCCATATAGAGGGACACTCCCTCAGCCTAGACGCATGCTGAAGAGCTAGGCCCTGCTCCAAATGACATGACAGACTTTGAAGATCCCTCAGGGAAGGCTTCACCCTCCCTGGGGAGCAGAAAGGGGATGGGATGGAGACAGGGGAGGAAGGGAGGGTGAGGAAATAGGGATTGATATGTAAAGCAAGCTTGTTTCAAATTTAAATAAAAATATCATTAAAATAAATTAAAATAAGGGCTGAGCAGGTTACATTTAGGGATACATATATGCACACAAAAGTATTAATGAAAAAAGATTATGAATTTATAACAAAGCAAGGATGTGTATACAGAAGAGTTTGGAAGGAAGAAAGGGAAGGAAAAATGATTTAATAAAAGAAATAATAGAAAAGAAAAATTATACTGTAATTCTAAATTATACTGTAAATTGGTTATTTCCATATTATCTTACCTGACTCATAAAATCTAGTCATTAGCCTGTATTCCTTTATGGAAAGCTTTCTTTACTCTCCTATATTCAGTGCATCTAGAGAAGGAAATTATTCTATGGTTATCCTCTTTCCGAATGACAGAGAGGCACATTTTAGAGTTAAAGCACTAGGTGGTCCACAGGATATCTGTGCCAGGTTGGGATGTGTGAGGCAGCCTCCCTGGCATCACAGTAGGAGAACATAATGCTGGATTTTGGACTTCTGTCAAGTACATTCAGGGCATACTGGCATCTCTATAAGCTTCAGAGATGATGCCACCTGAAATGCTGGGCATGGGGAAAACGGGGACTGCATTGGAAGCACTTTACGTGGGTGGCAGAACGAAATGTCATGTGACTCAGAGGTATGAGGTAACATCAGTTTGCTTCTCTGGAGTCTGTGTATCCACTGTGGGATTCTGTTGATTTGGGAATGTCTCTGTTAGACTTGCTCTAGTGTAACTTGAGCAAGAGCTGCATTCTCCAAAATAGCTTTACTCCATGGAGCTCCAGGTCTTCTGCTACTTAGGAGGTAGGTCCCAACTGACATGAGGCTCTCCAGGTCCCACAGAGGCAAGTTGTGGAATGCTTTTCATACCCATTTATTCATGTTCCATTAGCCAAAGCATGCTATTGAGCCAAAAATCTTCAGGGATTCCATTCAGAATTCATAGCACTGGTCCTGTTACTTTTAGGCTTGTGGTGAGACAGTATATCCCAGCACGAATGGATGGAGAAACAAAACTGATCACCTCATTGTGAGCCAGGGAGCAAAAAGGGGTAGAACGGGTAGGTTACTATAATTCTCTTCAAGGGTGTGTTTCTAATAACCTAAATATTTCCTACTATGGACCACCATTTAAAAGCCCCATCATTTTCCAATAGTGCCACTCTGAGGATCAAGCTTTATGGGCTTTGGGAACATTTAAGGCCCCAACATTGGTATTATCTATAGGACTGTAGAAATCATTAGGATCATCAAGGAAGGAAACCATAAAAATGATATAGAAGTTCTGTTACAGAAAATACTGACAATGTCCATGCAAATACTGAGATCCCAAGGTGATCCCAAGCACACCCTAGCAGGCACTCATTTTCTGGTCTCTGCCCCAAAATAGGAAAGTCTCTATTCATTTGAATCATGTGACTTACCGCCTTGGACTAATTCCTTGATCACGAAGCAAGTTCCTTATACCTTAGCTTGCTATTTGACCTGTAAAGAAGAGAGTACAGTAAAAATAATGGGAACTTATGTTTGACATTTATATTTCTCATTGAACAGTAATCCATTAGCATTCTGTTTTATGATAGTTAATAACACTTCTCCACTTAATGAGATGTAGTGTCACCTGGACACTGGGCCTCTAGGCATGCCTTGGGGGAGGCTATATTTGCTCTGTCAATTAAAGTAAAAAGAACTGTGTAGTGCGGGTGGCCCCATTGCTGAGCTGGAGTCTGGACCATATAAGGGAAAAGTGAATTGAGTGCTAGCATCCATTGCTGACTGCTTCCTCATGGTGGTAGAGGAGAACTAGGACCAGCTCCCTTTATCTCTTGCTGTACTGTCATGACGGAGGGCACCTTGAACTGTGAGCCAGAATCAATCCTTTCTTCCTCAAGTTGCTTTTGTCAGAGCATTTTATCACTGCAACAGGAAAAATAACTGAGACATTTATATGTGTCGCTATTGTGTGGGCCTTTAAAGGTATAAAAAGATTTAAAAATAATTCAAAGATATCTTCACATTGTATCATACGTAATATTGAAAGTTTAGAAAAAATGGTCTATATGCATCATTATTTCACTAGATCATATTGTTTATAGGCTTAACAAAGACATGTATATTACCAAAGCATGAATTTCTCATAACTTTATAACTACATTTTAATGTACTTTTTCTTTGTAAACAATCACAGGCAAGAATATTTCATGTTCTGCCTTTAAATGTATTATTCTGAGATGAGATCTCTAGGCTCCTCCATGTTATGATGAGAAAAAAAATGGCTTTGGTAAAGTTTGAAAGTTACCATGAACCAGTCTCCCTGGTCTAATAAAATGAAAAGAAACAATAAGTATTCTTGGACTTGCAAAGTTAAGAAGTGAATCTTTACACAAGGAAAATCACCAAGTATGTGATCCTCTTCATGTAGTATTCTTATACAGTTCCCTACTGTGCTTAGTAGTGATCTAGAAATGCCAGTGATTTTATTAAAGTTGGCTTCTTGGACTGAGTGTTCTCTAAAGGCCATTCCAACCTAATGCTGTACCATTTTATTACTCTGAGGCCTACCTCGAGCCCGGGATAGTTATTCCATAACTAAATGAAGAAAGTCACATCCAGCCTACTATAGAAAAAAGGTAAACTGCCCCCCTGCAGGTCCATGGTCTGTTTGTGTCTTCCCTTCAAGCTACAGATGCTCTTATTGTTCAAGTAGCTAAACAAGTCAAGAGAAAAATAATGTTTTGTGACACATCAAAATATATAATATAGACATGTTAGACAGTGCTTGATCGAAATACAGCCCTGTCCTCTCTTAAATACCATCTGCAGCCTTGTTAGTGCAGTAGGTAGCTGGTCAGTCTCATAAACACCGTCTGTGGCTGCTTTGTCACAGTAGAGTACGTGGGTTAGATCCCATATTGCCTGCGAAACGCAAACTCCTTAACATCTATCCCTGTATAGAAAATGGTTTCCAAACCTTTTGGAAAACTGAGCATCTAATCCTGTCTGTGATGGTGACACTTGGTACTAAGTGTTCCTTCCCAAGTGAAGCAATCCTAAAATAACTTTCTTCTCTCCCTACCTCAACTGACTTACTGAGTGGTTTCACTGAGTGTCCTGCTTCAGGAGTCACTGCTCGTGTGTCAGGCAAATCATGCACATAATTCACACTTTGAACAAGTTAATTATTTAAGTGCTCAATCTTTTAGTCTGCCTATCAGCCAGAATCATGAGGAAATGAATAAACATGAGGGCATTGCATACTCTTTCCCCGCCCCCATCATTCATTAAAAGCATTTCAGGGACTCATTAGTAAGGAGCTTAAGCAGCCTTTATAGCTGGCTGATAAGATGCCAGGCATTAGTTTCCATACTCTACAAGTATCACCTAAATAGGGGGGGACTGAAATTCCTGTCAGCTTGTAGAAATTAGCTGTGACTCAGCCTCTCGCTGCCTTCCTTTAGCTCTTCAGGAAAATATAATTCCATCTCTTTGATTTATTCAAATTGCTGGAAAAAAATAAAACTAGTTAAGTGAATAAAGGACTTGGATGCAGAAGACGCTGAGTCACTTGCCCACTGAGGAGTACTTTCCTGTTTCAGCCTCAGAAAATGAAAAACAGCAAGGAAAAATTGGGCAGTTTTGAAAGGGATTTTAAGTCAGTACACTGTGCTCCCAAATTCTCCCATAACTTACGAAAAGCCTAGGGTGTATTGGTGCCGTTTTGTGGCATGATGATGTCAAACATTAAATGTAATTCTAGTAGATGTCCCTTTAAAATATCTTTCCCAGCAGTGTCTATTCTTATCTGGCTGTTGGCACACCCTCTTCTTCCATAGTTCATATGTTGTACCAGGCCACTGGACAGCAACCTCAAGATCAGTTGCTCGGGACAAGAAGCTTCAGGTGGTATTTTGTGATAATTCCTCATGATTGCCTGTCACAATTTTCCTGTTCACATCTGGGTGTTGTGTTTGTTTGGACTTTATTGGAGGAGCACTGTATTTTAGGTGATGAGGATCAAGAGAGAAGGGTTTGTGTATCTATGAGTTACTAACATGCCAAGAACTGTGAATCAAATAAACTGAGCATCTTTTGAGCGCTTGTAGTTTTTGCGGTTACTCTGAACCCTGAAAATCCCTTAGGATCAGCCTGTATGCCCAGAGCCTGTGTGACATCTGTCTCCAAGGCGGAACAGATTAATGTGTGTGCTCTTCCATAGCTGCAACAAGTTCCAAGGATTGAGAGTGTATGCCTGGTGGGGAGAAATGTTTATTTCAGCAGGGAGGGGAAAGGACAGCTTGGAGCCAATAGGCACAGAAAGGCATAATGGAGCCTTGTGCTGCCGTTTAAACTAAAGTCTGCTCGCCTCCTACGAAACGGCAGCATTTGCCAATGAACTGCTTCCAACGAGAACTAATGAGCTCCCTCACTATAAAGTAATAGTCTTTAAAGTAAAATTTCAAAGCATAATTAATCGGCCTCTGAAGAATGCCAGGAAAACAGTAGCATGAATGTCAGTTCTGAAAGTTTTCAAGTTGATATATGGCAAGGGATATTTGCTAGCCAGGTCTGAAGGCTTACTAAAAACTTCCAACTATATTTTCCTTCATAGGTAGTATCTAAAAATTCTTATCACTTATCATGGTCCCCCTAAATTTGTACTCCAGTGCATCTTAACTAAAAAAGTTGCACAGATGAAATTATATAAGAACTATTAAAATATTCATTTAAGAGTCAAAGATTACATGCCTCAGAGTAGAAGGCATGTAATTCCCTTATAAAATGATGGTTCACGGATAGTCTGTCATTCAATGGAACACATTTCAAATCATGACTACTCCAGAGGAGACATGACATTTGTCTATTACACTTATAAATGCGTTTATTCTGTGTGTAAAACCATAATAGCTACTCTGAATGTATGCATAGCGTGCACATATTCTTTTTACCTTGAGAAATGCAGGCCCATTCCTGTAAGAATGGGGATTAAGGGAGATTAACATAACAACTGTCATTGCTACAGTGGTAAATACATGATTAAACTAGGCCCAATAAAGTCACTTCCTTGCATTGCAACATGAACATGGGGGCAGCGGGGGGGGGGGAGGGTAATAGTTCATTTGTCTTTGGAGATGCTAAGCTGGCATGCTATAGCATGTGTGAGTTCTTATCAGCTAATTTTCATTATGACCAAAGAAGACAGAAAACCAACAGGAATGAGTGAGGCTTGCAGGCAAAGAGAGGGAGAGGTGAGCTGGCAAATGTGCAGACACGAAAACACAATTTGAGTTCAGGATCTGGTCATATCTGATGTAGTTTGGATCAATAGACCACTGTTTCCTTTAGGCTGCTTGGCGATGGATATCTATTCCTTATTACTTAAAAAGATCTGACAGTCTGTCAATAGGCAAGAAAGTCTCTCATAAAGAGTGAGAGGGCTAGCCATAATGAGGAAGTTATTGAGCACCCTTTCAATTCTACCAAAACTGTATGCTGGAAGATGATATAATTTTCCCTTCCTAGTTAAACTGGAGAAGATATTGAACAGCAAGCAAGGGGTGATGGATGGCATAGGTTTATCTTCAGAATAGATAGTCCATAGAGGAGTATGAGGTGTCCAGGCCACTTTAGAGGGTCTTTCAAACTTGTACAAGATAATCAGATTGGAAAAGTAAGATAGGTGTGTGGCCATATCTCCCTCAAATCTTCCACTCTCTTCATTTGGTAGCTTGTAGAATTGTATAATTAGTTGGCTATTTGGAAATCGGGGCCTTTTGTATCTTTCCAGCATTTTATGCTAGCATCCATTAGATATTCCTCTATGCTAATTGTCTTACAGTTTCTATTGTGACAAAACACCATGACCAAAGGCAAGTTGGGGAGGGAATGGTTTATTTGGCTTATGCTTCAACATTGTTGGTCATCACCAAAGGAATTCAGGTCAGGAATTCAAACATGGTAGGATCCTGGAGGCAGGAGCTGATGCAGAGGTTATGGAGGAGAGGTGCTAACTGGCTTGCATCCCATAACTTGCTCATCCCACCTTCTTATAGAACAAAGGACCAGCAGCCCAGGGATGGCACCAACCACCATGGGCTGGGCCCTCCTCATTGACACTTAATGAGAAAATGCCTTACAGCTGGATTTCATCAAGGCATTTCCTCAGTTGCTACTCCTTCCTCTAATGACTCTAGTTTGTGTCGAGTTGACACAAACAACCACCTAGTATACTAATTTAAAAACAAAAGAACACAAGTCCCTGCCAACATCCTATTATTAAGCTGGAGGCTACCGAAGTAAAGGCAAAGCAATACCTAGGGCTCGGCAACTGAAGCTTAGAGAAACTTTTCAGATAAGGATAGTGAGGCAGGCTGTGTGGTTAAGATGCAGTGTATGTACATGTTGACAGCAAAGAACTTCTCCTCAGCAGCATGGACCATAACTGCTCCTAGTTAGCAAGACAAATGAGTCAAAAAGAGGGAAACTGCCAGATGGTGCACGTTGTTAATAATGCCCATCTGTGAATTATGGAGCTGATTTGCGATTGTATTTGGTGATACTTTTTTTAGGGGGAAGCAAAATAACAAATAACATCTCTGTAAAGAAGCCCAGCACATACCTTACTGGTTTTACAGCTAAATTTTATTTGTTCTCAGCATTAGATTTTGATGAAAACTTGCTCAGTCTGGACCCAATAGATCTGTGCTGTTCCAAAGGAGTTACTAGGGTTATTATTGTGAGTCACTTCTCTTTGTCATTCTTTTTTTTCTTTAACCATGATTTTTTATTGATTATTTGGGAATTTCACATCATGCACCCCAATCACACTCATTTCTCCGTCCCTCTATACCCCTCTCCCCCACCCCCGTAGCATCCCCTGCAACAAAAGAGTTTTAAAATGTTAATTAAAACAATAAAGCAAAATCAAACAAAAGCCACTTCCCTCCTCCATCTTTCCTGCCTCTCTAACACCTCTTCATTTATCTTAATGGTATTGGTAGCTATGGTATGTCTCGAAGAATACCCTTTGGTCTACTCAGCTTCACTTGCAAATGTTCATTGTATAAGGTATTCTTGGTTGGGTTCAAGGCTTCTGGTACAGCATCAATGCTGGACCCTCACAGAGATGCTTCTTGGATATCCCATTGTTGCTTTGAGTCATGGAGATTCTTCAGCCATGGTTGTGCAGGGCCACTCCCCTCAAGTGGGCCTGCAGGTCATAGATGAGGTAGATGAACCCTAGATGTGGGTCTAGCTATTAGCTGATTTGGTCATTCCAGGCTGCTGGGACTGCTGTCCCATCCCCCCACCCCCACCCCCGGCAAGGGGCAAAGCCCAGGCCACTGGAGCTGGATTTCCCATGCCCATGGTGACGGTAGGATCATCTGTCCTCTGCTGCAGTGGCCAGAAAGGGGCAGGGTCAACTCTCCGTGAGCGAGCCATGGGCAGGGCTCAGCATGGCCCTCAGATTTCCAAACACATTTCCTATGGCCCCTCTAGTAACAGGGGTCATGAACATCAACACAGACCCCAGCTGCAGCAGGACCATGGACAAAGACATGACCCTTGGCAGCAACTTGGGTCCAGCACTGCTACCCAGATCAGTATGATAGCCCCAGCAGCAGCACGGGGACCACCAATACCAACGTGATCTCAGATGGCTGACCAGACTCTGGGGGCCACAACATCAGCTCTGGCTGGTTCAGGGCCACGGACCCGGGCATGGCCCTCAGCAGCAGCTCTCTCTTTCTCATTCTTAAGCATGTTATTTTTATTTTATTTGTATGGGTGTTTTGTCTACATGTATGTCTGTGCACCAGGAGCATTTTTGGTTCCCAAGGAAGCAGAAGAGAAGTCAAATGCCCTGGATCTGGAGTTACAAATAGTTGCTAGCCCCCATGTAGGTTCTGGAAACTAAACCAAAGTTCTCTGGAAGAACATCCAGTGCTCTTAACTTCCAAGTCATCTCTGCAGCCCCAATTGTCCACCTTTCTTTTAAAAAAAAAAAAAAAAGCAAATAATAGATAAGGGAAGTTTCATAGTGTTAAATTGTAAATACAATAAAAATAAAGATAAGCAAAGTTACTGGCCAGAACCAGTCTTCCAAAGAAGATGGTGCTTGGGTCTAAACATAAACTTAAGAGAAAGGAAAGAAGGTTACGCTTGACAACAAGAGTGGCAATAAGTAAACAGCAGGAACCCTCAGGAATCCTCATAACCTCACAATATCACAAGGATCCCTAATCCCTGATAAGGTCCTGTCTTGACCGAAGAATCATGTGGAGAGTGTGGACAGCAGATTCTGACTATCCATGTAGGTATATAGATTTATGAATCAAGCATGCTATTCTGGGGTCTTGTTTTGATGTCAATTATTCTGATTCCATTCTCAAGGCACAGACTTTCGATCCTAAGCTTGTTCAATCCATACTATGGAATTTTCTCATAATAATTTGAATCTCTGTACTTATAAAGGTAATTTCAAAATTAATCAGAAAAGTCATGATAGATTGTCATGGTCTGTCCTGGTTTGTTTTCTGTTTCTGTGATAAACACCATGTCCCAAAGAAATTTGGAGTAATAGCTGTCATAGTTTGAATGTAATTGGGCCCCATATCTCACAGAGAGTGGCACTATTAGGAGGTATGTCTTTGTTGAAGTAGGTGTAGCCTTGTTGGAGGAAGTGTCACTATGGGAGTGAGCTTTGAGGTCTCGTTTGCTCAAACTTTTGCTCAAACATGTCGCGTTGCCTGAAAAATGTAGAATCTCAGCTACCTCGACAGCACTACGCCTGCCTGCACACTGTCATGTCCGATGACAATGATAATGAACTGAACATGTAAAACTGTAAACTGCCACTTCAATTAAATGTTTTCCTTTACAAAATTTGCTGTGGTTATGGGGTCCCTTAACAGCAATAGAAATCCTAAGACAATGGGTTTGTTTCATTTTAGGCTTCCAGGTGTTTGCAGTCCATCTTTGAGGGAAGTCAAGTATGAAGGAACTCAAGGCACCCCGAAGACTGAAACTGTGGAGGAATGCTGTTTAATACTTCTTTACTTCTGTCTCATGTCAGTCAGCTTCCTTATATACCAGGGCCATCTACATAGGGATGGCTCCACCCACAGTGGACTAGGTCTCCCCACATAAACCAACAATCAAATCAATCTGCATAGGTATGGACACAGGGCAATTTGATCTGATTAATTCCTCAATTGATGCTCCCTCTTCCAAGGTTACAATAAAGCTAACCTGTATATTATCTTTCCATTCAGCCAAACCTTATAAATGTACTAATAGTTGACTATATTTAGATGTGTAAAATAAGGCATTCCTACTGTGACTACATTAAAACTGTGAATTAATAACAGTTTCCCTGTAAGTCAATAATAAATTGATATTCCAATGTCTATTTCTGAATCATCTATCTTTTAGTTAGAGTAAGACAATAAAATTGTCTGGAATACCAGAGGTAGAAGAATTGGATGTCATCGAGGCCAACTGCCCTGTTTTAGAAAAGCATCAACTAAAGTCAGGATTGATGAAATAAATCATTGGGAGGTATAGAGCATGTTGGCATCACAAGTAGAACCAGAGCTAGAAGAGTTTTCCTTCTGTTATACTATAATAAATATTAAGTTCCCAGGATCACAGAGGAGAAAGCAAATGCCAAAAAGTGACTGCACTTAATCAAGTGAAGTAAATCTTCTTGCATCTCTCGTGTATGTTCTTATTTTAATAAGCACTGGGAAAGGTACCATGCAATTCAACTCTTTTCCAGCATGGCCTTATTATAGAAAATGCCCATGCCCTTGAAATGCATGCAAAACAATGGGTGTTATCTATAATTCTGATCAAATAGAAAAATCAAGATGGATATTTGGCAAACATCTTTCCAGAATTGTGTAGACATAAATTTATGTGTCTGTTTTCTTTCCCCACCTAAATGTTATTTCTCCAAGAAGAGACAGAACTAATGTAGGTTAAAAGCACCAAGAAAACCTCATGCTCTAATATAATGCCTACATGACTTTAGATGAGTAATTAGCAATACTCCCACTCATACAGTCAAAAGCACTTTTTACAGTGTTAGGAGGACTTGAGACTGGAGTGATGGCTTAGTGGTTTAGAGCTCTTACTGCTCCTGCAGAGAAACTGAATTTGTTTCTAAGCACCCATGTCAAGAACAACTCCCTGTAATTCCAGGACAACCAATGCTCTCTTATGACCTCCCTTGGCATCCGAATACATGGCATACCCTCACTAATACAAACACATGAACATAACCAAAGTACTTTTATTATTAAAATATATTCATGAGGGCTAATCCATGATAATATTTGGAAATGCCTAGAATAATAGTGCTGGAAAAATACTATAGAAATGTTTATAAAATGTCAGCAAATATGTATTTAATAAATATTTATGGGATACATTATGTGTATTCATAATTATAAACCATAAAACATCAATCCTTATGCTTTATTTCACTGAATATTGTATTGTTAAAATTTTTGTACATTAACAAAATAATTACTACATCATTTGTTCACTTTCTACTAATTGACTCATCAGTTCACATGCTAATTTCCTTTTAGTTAATTTGCATGGCTAAGATCCTTACTAAAGTTTTGGTCCTATGATCTTCACAATGAACCTTCCCTTAGCCACTCTGCAGCTATGAACTCCAGTCCCCATCCTTTTCTCCTGCTTTTCAAATTTCCTTCATGGCACACATCACCTCCAAACAAACTGCATTGTGTAATTAGCCATTTATGGCATTTACTTTATTTTATACTTCCCCATGGGCTGTAATTGCATGAGAGCAGGAAAATATTTTGTTCACTGATTCCTCCAAACCTCAGAAGAATACCTGTTTCCGAGCAAATGCTGTAAGAACATCAGCTAAATGGAAAGGCATTCCTTTTATTCTTATTATTACAAATAATTTTACACCTGCTATTTCTGTCATTTAAATTCTCTTTCATTCATACTGTTGAAAGGGACACTACTGGGTCACATGTTGATAACAGTCTTGGTGTTCTTATTATGTAATGCGTTCTTCAGGTCTCTGAGACAAACCGTGCAGTGAGCAGGGAGGAAGTATAGCAATTGACCTTGCTCCGCAGCTCTGCTCTCCTGCAGAACACTGGGATAACCTCTTCCCTAAGGACTGGGGCCTTCTTAATCTGAATGATCCAAATCCAAATACTGATTCGGCAAAACAAACCAGTGGAAAGGTACTGGACATTAAGAACATCAAACACACCTGTATACCCTTCTCCTGTGACCACATGGCACACCACCTTGAAGGAGCTACATGCCCCTGCATTAGCTACACTCCCTCTGCAAAAGCTGCACATCCCAACGGCAACTTCACACCCGCTTCAACAGCTGCAAAACCCCTGCCCCAGATGCACACCCTGCAGCAGGCCCACACGCCTGCAGCAGGCACAGAGGCACACTCCTGTACCAGATAACACCTCTCAGTTCTTCCTTTGCTCCTGCTTTTTCTGTGTGTAGGTTTCCAAACCCATAGTTTGAAAACTTTGTTCCCGTTGAGAGTATTCATTTGCTGGTTTGTGCATGGGTGTGTGTAATGCTACGCATGCGCACATAGAAGGGGACATTTGTTGTCTCTGTTCTACCCCTCTCTGCTTATACCCTCGAGATTTTTCACTGAACCTGCAGCTAGGCTGGCAGCCAGCAAGCTGCAGTGAGCTGGTCACTGTGTTGTCGTCCCCCACAGGGCTAGGACTATAGCCGTACACAGCGGTCATCTTTTTACATAGGTGCTGACAATTTGAACCCAGGATTTTATGTTTGCCCAGCAAGTGCTTTAATCCACCGAGCCAACGCCTCAGCCTCCACATTTTAAAAATTGAATTAAAAATGTGACCCTTGGATTGCCAGAACTCATTAAGCATCTGAATATATTTCTAGACACAGATTTAAAATAGTCTCTCATCATAAACTTACTTATTTGAATATATCTCCATTTGCCTCTCTATTCCTTTAACAATTTTCTCGTAGAACATAATACCGTTTCCTATCAAATGTTTCAGTGGAGAATGGCTGTCACCTTCCTCATTCTAGACAGCATTCTTCTGTTAATGCCCATTATTTTTATTGGCTGCTACAGCCCCCTCTACTTGGTTCATTAAGTTTCCTGCTGAATGCATGTCCCATTTGACCATTTGTGCTGACATCCAGCCTCCTCTTTCCTATATTTGGGTCCTGCTTTTATGGAGCCAGGTTCAAGGTCTTACATCGTGTTAGCACCATAGAAAAGAATCTATTACACACCCCCAGACAACTATTTGTTCCTTTCCAGATAGTTTTCCCAAGTCCATTGTAATTTCAAGCTTATAAGAAACACTGTTCACAAAGAAAATGTGATGTTGTATACTTGATGTGGGTCCATGCCACATACAACCAGCAAGGGATTTTTCAGCATTTTCTGTAGCAGAATCATAAGCCAATTTCAAGGGCTGCTGACTGTGGAAAACTGACACAAGAAGGAAGTCAGCAAAAGGATTTAATACACAAAGGACAGTGGGAGTATTGAGAAGAAAAAGAAAAACCGCAGCGAGTAAGGTGGTTTATAAATTTGGTGAAATTAGACTGTCATCATCAAGCACTCATCAGTTAGATTTTAATCTTGCACCTGTTTCACAGAGAAACATCTATTCTCACAGACATTTCACAGGAAGGAGCTGGTTCTCCTGTATGCACTTTAAGCAATCAGAATATGTGTCTATGTCATCGGTAGGGTGTTACTGGGAGAGTAATTATATTCAGTCCAATTAGAGAGGCATCCTGATGTGAAGGAAGAGTGTATGTGGATAACACTCAGACCAGGGGTTTCGTACATTCTTGTGTGTTTATTACATTCTGTACTGTGCTGGGGTATATAGTCATTTTTAGGATAGAATATCACCGATGCTGATCAGAAAAACATAAATCTGTTGGTCACCTAGTTTTGAAGAAGCATTCCTCCATTTACAGATAAGGCCTGGTTATTTTTCTTTTTTGCAATTTTTGATCATGATTTCTTTGTATTTCTCTTAATATCATCATCCCCAATGTTTTTCTCTACAAACTTTCTTGTGTTTAACCAGGAATCAGCTAGTGTATTAATTAGTTCACTAAAAACTTAGCATAAGCTAAGGATTGCTATTTTATATTAAGGACTGCTTTTATCTTGAGGAATGTTCCCATGTCCCATCTTAAAATTTTCTTGAAAAGTGGCTCATGGTTGTCAAGTTTGGTAATGTTTGGATGCTGTTAAAAGTACCATTAGTATTGTCGCCATTAAAAATCAAGTGTTCACATGAACTCACAGAGACTGTGAATACATACACATGAACTGCACAGGATCAAGACAGCCAAATCCAGGTACAGATGGGGTGAGGCTCGTGAGAAGATGCCATTAGCACTTGGTAGCTTTGGGAGAAGGGAGAGTCATTTTAAATGCGATCCACACCCTAGTAGTTGGTCCTATGTCCATGCACATATGGCAAGCCCTAAGTGGATTCAATGGACCGAGAGAGAGAGAGAGAGAGAGAGAGAGAGAGAGAGAGAGAGAGAGAGAGAGAGAAGAGTGCATGGAGTTGGGACAAGTAGTGGAAGAGATGGGCTATGAGTTGGAGGGAGTGGATGGGAAGGAAATTGATCAAAATGTAGAATATGCATTATGAAATTCTAAACAATTTTAAAAATAACATTCTTAATAGTAAAATCAAATGAAAAGGAAGTGTTCAGATTTTAGCTCATCCATTCCCTAGACATGGAAACCAGTTTCTTTAAGTGCCTACTTTCTCTTTTAAATAAGGAAGATGTGACTATCCCTTAAGACGTCTGGCATGGCATTGCAATCATACACTTGCTGGTATGTGAAAGGTGTTCAAGAAGAGTAGTAATGACTGTGTTAGCTAGCTACTGCTGCATAACAAGTTACATCAATACCTGAAGCATCACACAATTATCTTCAGAATATTCTACTGGTTGCACTGGCCATCCTTACTCAACTACACAGGGTTTGAATGCTGGAAAGCAAGGACCATTAGGAGCCCTCTTGGAGACTACTTACCAAGATGACAATGATGATGGTGGTGGTGGGGATACAGAATGGGGAGACAAAGAGTGTATCTACAGCACAGAAGAAGCTTGATATTCAATGTGAAGCCCTTCAGAGCTCAAATAATACCAAGGCAGTTCCTAAGTAAACTCTTCTCTGGAAGAGCAGAATAGCTCACTGCTTCTATGTCATAGCATATTCTCAATTAATTCAACAGATATTTGGTAAGTGCTGAGAGTGCTTCTATTTGCCAAATCAATGAGCATAACAACACTGCCTGCCATTGTGAAGTTTCTTTGATAATACAGAGAGGGATGATAGGACGTGGCAAATGACCAAGTATGCTACCAACAAATGCGCAAACGGAAAATGTATCGAGAACTTTGGTGTGAGGAATGAGTATGTGATGTTTCCAAATAAATGCAATTTTGACTCATGTTGTTCGTGTGTGTGTGTGTGTGTGTGTGTGTGTGTGTTTGTGTATGTATGTATGTATGAATGTATGTATGTATGTGTTTAGAAAAGTACTCTATGATTGCTGTCCTAGAAAACCATACTTACATAGGTAGGCAGACCACAGCTTGACACCAATCTTTTCTCTGCAGTTACTCAGTTATCTTTAAAAGAGAATGGTGACATTTTTGCTTAAACATAAACTTACCTTCATTTTAATTTCCGTGCACTGTGTGTTTAAAATCAGGCCATCATCTCTGCTCCATCAGGTCTAGGGCAAGAGGGAAGTATTTCCCCAGCATCTAAGTCCAAGCCACACAAGACAAGCAGAGGCCTCACCCCTCAGCACACTGTTGACAGGCGCCATTCCTTTGTTGTCCTGTCCCATTGGCCAAGGGCTTTGCTTTTCTCACTTCTTCACTTTGAAGAGTGCTGCAAGATCACACACTAATTATACAGCCATCGTATCCTGAGATAACTCGGAAGAACTAAGGATTCTCCAGATGGATGAAACCAGTACAAAAGCTGTACTTTGTGTTATAGTCTCGTGAATGAATTGACTGTTTCTTGCTGTAGACTCTTCCTGTAGCTCATTCCTTTCTGTAGCAAAGTTGGGATTTACTCCCACAGTTTAGCACTATCTGATCATTTCCTGGGAACAAATTTCCCCCATGCATTTCGAGTTTTACTGATTATATTCCCTAGTGATGGGTAAAATACCTGTTCTCCATTAACAGGTCCTAGTTTACTGATTATATTCCTTAGCTATGTGTGAGGCCTGTTTCCCACTATCAGGCCCTTGCTCTGATCTACCTTCCTGCAATTACCTTTATTAATAGACATTTGGTCAGTGTTTAGGGCCCAGGCAAAAGCATCCCATCTAAGACATTCTCAAATATCCAAGAATATAGAATTATTACACATCCAAAGTCGCTGATTCATAGCAGCCTAGGTGGATAGAAAAAATAAGCTTTTACCTCACTGGCAGAGACAGTGATAACCTAAGTTAACCCTGCACTAAGAGATTCTCAAACTTCTTGTTTTATTAACTCAAGATTTTAGCTCAGAGATTTACTTCTCTCTCCTGTTTCCCCTGAGAAGATAAAGGCAACGGTAATCAGCCCAACTGCTCATCCTCAGGGGAAAGTAAACTTTCCTGAAGGCCTGTGCCACCACTGAGGCCAGAGCACCAGAAGGAGCCAAGTTTCGTTTCTTGTGTAAACTAAACTTAGACCCTCTCTTTGATGTACAGTTCTAAGCAACTGATGGTAAAAGTTTCTCTTAGAAGTTTTAATTTATTGCTCTGTATGTAAATCTTATCTGACTTGCTGACCCTGAGAGACACAAGCCTCACATTGTACTGCAAAAAGTATTACTGTTGCAAATGTACGCGTGTGTGTGTGTGTGTGTGTGTGTGTGTGTGTGCATGCACACACACACACAGAGAGAGACACACACATGCGTGCATACGCATGAGCGAGTGTACTTCTAAGAACTGGGGAGAAAAAAAAAGAAACAGACTCACAGAGAGAGAAACAAACAGAAGAAGCAGAGAGAGAGAGAGAGAGAGAGAGAGAGAGAGAACAGAAAGAAGAATAAAAGAACATGAAGGAGAGCAATTGTGTGTTAGTCAATTCCTTTTTCCTCTCAGATTTTAGACCCTTAGCTTATTTGTAGTTCCTTTTTTTTTTTTTTTGAACCCTAAGTGAAAACTCTAAAACTTTTAAAGTTATTGGTAGAAGAGAAGGAAGACAGTGTTTATTCCCCCCACTCACTCAGCTCTGCTTTGCCAGGCTGACTTCTGAGTGTGTAAACACTTCCACAGGGAGACACTATAACTGGCTTCTTGGTCAGTGAAGGACAGAACAAAGTCAGAGAATTCTCAGAGCAGGAAAGCCAGAGAAAAGTGTGTAGACTACTTTAGCTGGATATCTTGAGCAAGCAGCTACGAACTTCATGATTGCTGCTCTAGGAATGCGTACTTACATAGGTATGGCAGGGAGGAGACTGGAGAAAAATGGCTTTGAGGGAAGGAAGTGCCCTCTGTGATGACCCCTTGTGTTGTGTGGAGTTAACAGCGGTGAGACAGCTATCTAAGCCAGCTTAGCGTGTGCTTCCTTAAGCAACATACCTGTGTACATACAGCCATCTCAGGCTTGAAGGAAGACACCTAGAGTGCTTCAATCTGGTAGTACTGGAACCATTACATGCTATGAGCCGAGTGCACACCATCCTCAGGAAAGGAAGATTCTCATAAGACAGGATGAATTCCATGATAGCCCTTTTCATATGTCTTGTAAGGAGGCATATTTTTTTTTATTACATTTGGCACCACACTAAGGACTAATTTATCATCTTCTATGGAGATCTTTGGAACCAATCTAGAAATTTTTGTATGGCCCTTTGTCCTTGAGTTGACAGTTTAAACAAAACATAAATGTGTAAAACCTTTCTCTTTTAAAGATAACTGTCACTACCTTTGTGGTCTCCCTTCAAAGTCCTACAATGTCCTTGCAGGGCTCCAGGGATTTGACCCAACTTTGGCAGCAAGGGAATGAACAAATGACAGGCACATGGACACACAGAGAATCTGGGACTGGCTGGGCTGGGCTCGTGGATGGAGAAGTGTGGGCACCCAGGAAGCTCAGTATATTTATTACACACAGAACATAGAAGTGGGGTTCCTGCAAAAAAGCTAACAATGAAATGTGTTTAATTACACAGAGATAAAGGAGCACTCATGAACACATGCTATCTTATGTCATTTAAAGAAACAAACTTTTTTTTAAAAAAAAGAAAGAAACAAAGTTTTGTTTTTTGTTTTTTGTTTTTTTTTAATCCCGGTCTTTAAAGAGTCCACTATGCTACAGTGCTTTCCCCGAGCTACTGAAATTCTGTTACAGTGAAATAAGCCTATGAGAAATGAAATTATTGAAAGTTTATGGACAGAGTCATAGGTATTGATACGAGGAGATATTCCATTGGGTGAACTTACAATATATAAATGATTCCATAGAATACCAATTGTGTGAGTGGAAAACTAGCACTATGAAAACTGTAGTTTAATGAAAGCATATACTTACACACACACATGCACACTGCCCTTTTATACATGAACTGGTTGGGGATTGTCTTCTGCTGAGAGAGAGATATCAGAATGCCAGCAGTTACCATTCCAGTAACACCTTGAGGGGCCTTTTTGTGCATTCAGAGTTGAGACTCACTAAATAGCGAGTCCCATACTCATGATCTCATCTTGACTCTGTGACCACTATCAGAATCTCAACCACCAATTTTCTGAATAGCAAATCAAAATGGATAGAGTGCATGATCAGATTAGCTGCAAAATTCTAAGGTTCTTTGATGCATCTTCTCTGAAGCAAATGAAAATGAGTAAAGTCCAGACACTCCAATAGGCAGCAGCTATCCCCTTTAAATCTCTGAGACCTTTTCTCCACCTCCCTGAGATCAGCTTAGCAGTCAGTCAGTATGTCTCAACTGCTACAATTACTCATCCCAATCTCTTCAGTTCCTAGTGTATTTTCCCTGACCTCTCTGAAGCATTTTATTCTAATAATCAACTGTTCCTTCTTAAAAGTACCTCTTTCCTGGCCAATTGCTGTATTTGCCTCTTCTTTCCCATCTCAGGTTAATTCTTGTAGTCTTATTTGCAACCCTAAGCTCCTCGAGAGCTATGCCGGGATTTTTAGTCATGGATGCCTCAAGTATTAACAGTCACTACACCCCCTTCTTCCTCTAGAGACTCAATTCTACTTACGATTCAGTTTCCCACAACCATTTGCCTGACATTCTGGTGCAATGTCTGCAATTGACTGGAAAGCAGTTTCCCTGGCTAGATCCCCTACTCCTGAAATTTAGCATATCCCAAACCAATTGTTAGTTTCCTTTCTCCAACATTTTTACTACCCTCTATCCAGAACCCTGGACTCAGACAGGAACTGAAACGAGATGTTTTTCAGTTATCAGAAGAGTGTCATAGTATGAACATGTGTCACACATTTCTAACTTTCTCAAAACCATCTCTGTTTGTATCCAGCTTTGTTTCTCTGACTATCTTTGAGGGTTACTGGTGTATTTGCAAATGTGCTAAAGAGTTGAGGCAAAGATTTTCACCAGCCTGTGCTAGAATATTGAACCCAACATCTCTCCTTACCATGAAAGCTTTAGCATTAAGGAACAGAGAATAGTTATGTACAGTGTAAATTTAAACACAAATAACTTCTCAGTTGGTTTGGGTAAGGGTTTGCTAAAACATTACCAGTTAGATGGCTGGCTGTGTTATAAAAATAAGAAAACAAACAATGATTTTTTTTGGAGCTCTATAGATGTGAAATTATGTATTAAAATATTTATGATAAAACAAATATTAATGATGAAAACAATG
Organism: Phodopus roborovskii; assembly: GCF_943737965.1. Lineage (NCBI taxonomy): Eukaryota > Metazoa > Chordata > Mammalia > Rodentia > Cricetidae > Phodopus > Phodopus roborovskii. The sequence continues at coordinate 5,554,452 of NW_026126470.1, forward strand.
TTGAGACCAAAATGATTCACTGAAAACTGGTAATTACATCTGTTGTATAAAAATGGTAATAGAATGTGTGACTCTCGGGACCTGGGAATACTTATTTCCCTCATTTTATATATAAGAAAATAAAAAAGTGCTATCATGATTTTTTTTAAATATATTCCACTATTGCATTTTGAGTCTTTTTCTTTTCTTTCCTCCAGAATTCACCTTCATATCCTAGTGACTCATTTCTGTCAATTCCTTTCTCTGGAGTCTCAGTGCTGTGGTATAGCCCAATTCTGGTTCTGTACATTGGGCTTTGGGTGAGAGTCTTCCCCAAACTGTTTTTGGTCAGAATTGTATCACAGCAAGAGGAAATCAAATTAGGATAATGTACATGTGAGTAACAGAGTCATAGAGTTCCAAGGGACTCACAGTAACAAAGGCGTGCAATGAGCAAGCATCAGCCACATGTCACCCACGGCACTCACTGCACACAGACGCACCAAATGTGGATTGGGGTATCAAATGTGATTCTTGTTCACTTCAAACCATTGTTGGATAGTGTCCTAAGACCACTACTGCTGTTAGGCAGAAGTCTAAGATTTCTAAGGAGTCTAAGATGGCCCCCAGGATTCTTGACCCAGCAGCCCACATCTTTGAACTCTCTGCTTAAATATAAGCCACACTTGTTCATATGATAGACAATTACTCCCATATTTGAGTTACAGATTGATGGACTCAGGTGAAGGAAAGGGAAGTTATCAATCAGTTGACTAGTTACAGGGACTGAGGCTCTTTCCTGACAGATGATCAAGAGGGGGAGACAACTTGTGGAAGGGGCTGCTAGTTCCTGAGAGCAGTATCAACCAGTTCTAGAAAAAGAGTTGAAGAGAAATGAGTACAGCAAAAAAGCCAAGGAGTGTGAAAATGAAACCCGGGATCAAGCTCTAGAGAAGAGTCTAACCACACTGCAGTGAGCGCATCTCCATCTTAGCCACATGACATCTGGAGCAGCCCATCTGTAATTTCAGCCCTAGGAAGGGAGAGACACAGAGGATCACCACAGCAAGCTGGCTTGTTTAACAAAAAAAAAAGCCATATTGGCTCAACCCGAGTTCAATATAGAGACCCTGTCTCAATAAACAGCTGAAGAATGATTGAAAAGTGTTGGGACTTCATACACAAGGACATGTGTATGTTCAGCTTCATATACCCATGGCCATACACACAAACACACGCCTATGTGCACAAACACGCACACACACATACATGCTAACACACATGCACTTTAAAAAAATACAGAGAATGATAAAAGAAGATACCTGGCAATTATCCCTGGCTTTAAGCCACACAGCAATACATATATATGCACACACATAACATATGCATCTAAATATAAAAGTGTGAAATAAGAGTATTAAATTATACCATGTGTGTTATAGATGACTAAGCTCAGCCTCAAAATTTCAAGAAGAATCATTCCAGCAATTTTTCTAGCAGATGTTACTAGAGTAAGACATGATGATACATTTTAAATAACCATTACAGGTGAGCCTATATTTATGAGATTTCCCCTTGTTCTATAAAACTGAAAAGCAAAGATAACCTATTATAGTCTCAGCTCTGAAATTATATGATAGCTGTATCATTGTCCTTTATAGGTTAGTCAATAGTTTACATTAAGGTATACCACATTTATCTCCCAGAAAAACCTCAACATATACATTGGGGTTTATTTTCTTATTGTTAATTCTGACTATTGATGAGGAAGCTGTGAACACAAAGAGGTTGAGTGAATGGTTTTCTTAACACTGCCAGAAAGTAGAATGTAATCTAAACTGGTACCTCCACCCTTACTATACACTTGAAGAATGAACATTTCACTAAAGAGGTATAAAATCTATATGGAGACTGGAGTGGAGAGAGGAGAAAGAACAGAGGTAATTGTTGAAATTATCATAAAATTCAGCCACTTTCAGCATCAAATCCAAAATGGGATGTAATGTAACTCACATTGCCCAGACCACTGAAAAAATTCACTGAAATAAAAAAGAAAGTAATGATTATACTTCTTAGTCCAAGAGGAGACTAAAAACATAGTATAAAATATATCTCATATAGGATCATTAAAATATGCTAATATTCACTCAAGCCAAGAATAAAGTGACCAAATTGAAGTTTTAGAAAGGAATGCAGACACAAATAAATACATTTGCCTTTTCACTTACTAGAGACAGAAGGGAATGGCTAGTTTAATAATGGTCTTCAAACTTCATGCTTATCATAGATGGTCATAAAATCAACCCTGGATTAAGTTATCTGAGAGGACCAAAGAAAACAGATTGGAAGGACAAAAGCATTTCTTGTGAGTTCTGTTTAAATTATTAACATGCACAAGCCCTGTTCCTCCTCCAAATACTTGTCCAGGTCTGAGTATTATAGATTGCCCTTTTATTCAAAAAAAAAAAAAAAAAAAAAAAAAAACAACCCAAAAATGTGGCATTGGATGATAAACTACATGAACACTTTTTCCATACTGACAGTAAAAAGCATGTCCCTGCCCTAGAAAGAAATATTTATAGGGAAGGGCTGTGCACCAAGGATCTCTTATGTTTATCCTTTCCAAATTAATTCCTAGTGCTTCGGTTTCTGCTGGGAGCCCCCCTGAGAGACACTTACTAAAAGAAAAGGTGTGATTTCCTATTCAAGAGTGTGAGAAAAGACTAGTGAGGTGTTTGTAAGAAGAACTTCAAGGGCTCAGATATTCTCCAAGGATTGTCAGCTAACTGTGCTTCCAATGTGCATTTGTGTACTGCACAGCTTACCTTTGTACGTCATTTACATCTTAAAGTGGAGACTGCAAGGATAATCTGGATCATCTGAGTGACCACTAGAGACTTGAGTATTTCTGTTATCCCTGAGTACAACGGAGCCATACTTTTAATGTGAAAAAACTTGAAAACAAAAAATAAATCCTGTATTCATATGAACTTGGAAACAAAATGCTATAATAGGTACAAGAAAAAAAATGAAGGTTTTCTTGTGATTCAACTCTCTCTCTCTCTCTCTCTCCCTCCCTCCCTCCCTCCCTATCTTCAAGCAGCAAAACCACTAATGAAAGAGTCTAGAAATCATAGGATAGATGAGGCAGCTTATGTACAAAGTCCTATCTGTTCTTTAAAACATTCAGAGTGGATGGGGGGTTGAGAGGGAGGTAGAGAGGAGGGAGCTGGAGAAAGGGGAAACTTGTCAGTATGTAAAATAAATTTTAAAAATGGAAAAAAAAAATAAGCATTGGTGTCTTCTGATCCTGGGGCGGGGGTTGGGGAGTGGGGAGGGACATGCTCAGCACAAATTCACATTCCCAACCAACAAGTTCTTTACAGCTGATATCTGTTAGGGGAAGTGGGGGTGGAGGGTGGGGGGATTAGTTTTCTCCAATGGATGGACACTGGGTATATCAACCCCACTCCAGGGCTGGTCCCTTGCTCAATGGAGTCATTGGCCTACGCAAAATGGACACCATGGTTTTATTGTTTTGCTGTGTGTGTGTGGGGGGGGGGGCTTTCTTTTTTGAGAGAAAGAACATGAAGTTGGGTGAGAAGACAGGAAGATCTAGGAGTTCCTGGAGGAGGGGAAGGAATATAATCAAAATACAGTACCTAATTTTTTTTTTTTAAAGTCAATTACAAAAAAGAAAACATGCTCAGACTTCAAGTGGCTACATCCTTTCCATGGACCAACAAGACAGATTAATGTTACCCATTTCTATTTTATTTTTTAAGCTTTAAGCTTTTCTAAAGATGTTAGTGTACCTTAGTGTCACACAAAATGTCAATGTATATGGAATTTTATACACGGTCATTTGTTCACTGTAAAAGAAATAATGTAAAAAAAAAAATGGAGGAGGGGCTGGAAAATGTTAGGCTTTGAGAGCGGGATAGATTTATATTACCAAAGATTTAGATGCGAAATAGTGAAAACGCCCATGCTTGGAAACAGCCTGGTTCGGAGCTGCTGAGAAAAGCAAACAAACACAAAACCAACCACGATTTCTGGCTCGATGAAGTAAGCAGAGTGCCCTTTTAACCTTCTAATATACTAGCCAAAAAAAGGTGACCTAGTATAGTCAGTCATCCTGCCAGTCGCCCTTCCACTGGCTCCTGCCATCCCGACTGCAAGGAGTCTGATTTATCAACCCCTCCTAGATTACTTCCATTCCCTCACTGCCGTCCCCACGCCCCGCTCTCTTGACTGGTGCACATGGCACTAGCCATCTGCCTTGGGCTAAGCTACAGTTCAGAGATCATTTCCAAGAAGGCACTGGATCAAATAAACTAGCAAACACAAACACCACGCGAATGTCCTGGAATAGAGGAAAAGTGCAAAGTATATTCATTCACTTTTCTCGTAGCTAATCTGTTTTACAGGTTAGACAACAGGGGAGTGCAGGACAAGAGGAAGCAGGAAGATTGAGTCAGGGAAAGAATAGAGGAGAGCAAGAAAAGAGATACCATAGTAGAGAGAGACGTTATAGGTTTAAAAAGAAATCTGGCACTAGGGAAATGTCCAGAGATCTACAAGGATGACCCCAGCTAACAATCTAAGCAATAGTGGAGAGGCTACCTTAAATGCCCTTCCCTAATAAAGAGATTGATGACTACCTTATATGTCATCCTAGAGCCTTCATTCAGTAGCTGATAGAAACAAAAGCAGACACCCACAGCTAAACACTGAGACAAACTCTTGGAATCCAGTTACAGACAGGGAAGAGTGATGAACAAAGGGGTCAAGACCAGGCTGGAGAAATACACAGAATCAGCTGATCAAACAAGGGGGAGCTTATGGACCCCAATCTGATAGGTGAGAAACCAGCATAGGACTGACCCAGACCCCCTGGATGTGGGTGTCATTTAGGAGGACTGAGAAATCTATGGGGCCTCTGGTAGTGGATCAGTATTTATCACTAGGATATGAATGGACTTTCCATTCCACATAGATAGCTACTCTCCCAGCCTAGACACATAGGGGAGGGCCTAGGCCCTGCTCCAAATGATATGAGAGACTTTGAAGATCTCCTATGGAAGGCTTCATCTTCTCTGGGGAGCAGAAAGGGGATAGGATAGTGTGTTGGTGGGGGCACAGGGGAGGAGGAGGAGAGGGAACTGGGATTGACATGTAAAACAAGCTTGTTTCTAATTTAAATAAAAGAAAAAGAAAAAAGGTCACATAACTTAAATTCAGTAGATTTGGAGACAATTTATTGCTGCCAGACAATTTAAAGGCAAATGCACTTCACGATCGTATCAATTTTCATAACAAGACAGTTCTAGGTTAACATTTGTTTACAAAAAAATAAGACTTTTATAGTTTCTGCAAGTGTTCTTTAAGATTGGTGTTTTGACAGTCCTTGGTGTGTGCCTGGGAGTGGTTTCCTTTTCTAGTTTGAGAAAGCCCCATCTGCTTCTCTGACCTTGGATATTCCTCTTAGGTTTGAAGTATACTCCAGAAGACAATTATGGATTTATCCACTGGCATCCCAACCTTATTACTGAACATGTTTCATTTTGAAAAATTTCCACATAATATGCATGCCTAAGTTTGCTCTTAATAGAGTGGATTCTCTATTGAATTTGCATTTCTCAGATCAGTGAATACCATTTTGAAAGTAGTCTATTCTTTTAACTCACTTTGGGGAAATTAATTATTGAAACCTATATCATTGACATATGGAAGCATTAGGATAAGAAGAAGAAAAAACTTGCATTGAAAAATATCTAGACATTCAGAGACCCACACCCAGGCACTATAAGGGAGAAAGTCTAAACTAGAGGTCTCCATAAAATCCTTCCACTCAGAGCTCAAGGAATTGTAATACAAAAAATAAAAGACCCAGAGACTCATATTCAGTTTCAAGCTTCAAGCTGATGATAAGAAAAACAGAGCAGAAAAGATAGCTCTTACCTCTATTTCAGGCTGAAAGGACTGAACCTGTGTCCAGGAGCTCTCACCAAGCCTCAGACTGCTGCCTCTCCTCATCGTGGCTAGAGAATAAATCTCAGGGTGCCAGCTCTGAGACCCTGTTCCTGTCCTATATACCTCTCATGAGTTCTGGGATTAAAGGCGTGATTCAATCTTGTGTAGCCCAGGGAGGCCTTGAACTCAGAGATCTGTCTACCTTTTAATCCCGAGTCCTGGGATTAAAGGTGTGTTAACACCACTGCCTAGCCTCTATACCTAACTAGAGTAGCTGCTTTGCTATTCTGACAATCCAGTGGCTTTAATAAATCATAAACAATGTCACCACAGGGAATCATACTGAAGAGGAGGTAGAAAGATTCTCAGAGTCAGAGGGGATGGAGAACACCAGAACGTGGTCCTCTAAATCAACTGAGTAAGTCACAGAGACTGAAGCAGCAAACACAGGGCCTACACGGATTGGTATGGCCCTCTGTATATGTTATAGCTACTTGCTTATTTTTATGGGACTCCTGACTGTGAGAAGGAGTGGGCCTCTGACTCTTGTGCCTGATGTTGGGACTCCTTTTCTCCAGCTGGGTTGCCACGCCCAACTTTGATATGAAAGCTTTTGATTCCTATTATATTTTATTTTGCCATGTTTGGTTGTTACCTCTTAGAAACCTGTTCTTTTCTACTAAGAGAATGGATCTGGACAGGAGGGGAGGGGGAGGGAGGGGAACTGGGAGTAGAAGGAGAAACAATAATCAGGGTATATTGTATAAAAAGCAACGATTGTTAATTTAAAGTGTGCAAACATTAATTATTTAGTTTTATTGGAGAAAAAAAGGAAAGAAAAAGAAAACTATCTGAACTCCTTTGCAAAAAATAATATCAAGCTCCCTACTAGAGTACTAGGTAATGTATGGGACATGGTGGGACATGGAAAATTGCTTAAAGGGCAGCATAGCCAAAGAGCAGGGGCAGTAAACATTCTGATAATTACATTTCTTCAATAAATTACTCAAATATTGAATGAGAAAGTAAAAGAATACCGTGTGTGTGTGTGTGTGTGTGTGTGTGTGTGTGTGTGTGTGTGTGTGTGTCCCCTCATTCATTTTCTATTGCTGTGATAAAACGATACTCAAAACCAACTTAGGGAGGAAAGGGTTCATTTGGCATACTCATCCTGACCATGGTCCATCATTGAAGGAATCCAACAGGATTTTGTTGTAGAAAGCACATGTGGATCACAGCAATAGAAGACGGTAGTTTGTGAGATATGAGGCAGCAGATAGGAAGGTGAGGGGTTAAGAATATGGAGAGGGCCACTGGATAGTACAGCTTAGATAATGACATGTTCTAAGCATATTCAGACATATTATTCACTGAACATAATGGAGACTGAAGCCTCGAGGGAGACAAAAATCCAACAGGAAGGTAGAATATTAAAAGGGCTGTCCACCAAGACCAGGCTACAGAAACCCACAGAGACAGCTGACCTGAACAAGGAGGAGCTAATGGGCCCCCAGATTGATAGCTGGGACCCCCTGAACATGGGTCTCAGTTAGAAGGCCTGGGCAGTCTAAGGGACCTCTGACAGTGGAACCAGGATGTATCCCTGGTGCACAAAAGAACTTTGGGAGTACATTCCCCATGGAGGGATACTCGCTTAGCCTAGAGATAGGGAGTAGTCCCTACTCCAAATGGCTTGACAGATTTTGTCGATCCCTCCTCGAAGGCACCACCTTCCCTGTGGAGTAGGGGGATTGAGATGGAAGGGTGGTCCAGGGACATTGGAGGGAGAGAGAGAAGGAGGGAGGGAGAGGGAACTGGGATCGATATGTAAAATAAAATAAATTAAAAAAAATAAAAAGACTGTCCTCAGAAATATTGAGGGGAAGTCAAGATCTCTCTGAAAATCGTACGTTGTCAATAAAATTCTCAGGGAATACAGGAGACAGGACAGATAGTCCACACCCAGTGCAGGTTGGAAACTGTAATATGGTTTGGGGTAGTGTGTCAGCCCTGTTTAATTATAGCTTCCTTTGCTGCTGAAACATTCACCAACTCAAGTTAGGCCAGATCCCCAACCTATTACAGTAATCATCTTTTCACAGATTATATGAAATTGCTTCTGCCAACACAATAACATGGATGGACAAGGACAACCAGGTCAACCAGGTAGCACATGTGTGTCTGAAGAGATGGTTCTGTAATGAACTGTACTCACTGCTCTTTCATAGAATCCAAGTTTAGTTCCCTGCATCTTCAAACAGTGGCTGACAACTGTCTATAACTCTAGTTCGAGGGGATCCCATGTCTCTGGCCTCCATGAGCACCTTGCATTTATATACACATACTTAGACACATACATATACATAATTAAATAATAAAAATGTGTAGTCGTTTGAATGAAAACGGCCCCCCAAAAGGAGTGGCACTATTAGGGGTTGTGGCCTTGTTAGAATAAAAGTGTCACTGTAGAGGTGGGTTTTGAGGTCTCATATACGCTCAAGCCATGCCCAGGGTTTCATACCACCACCTCCTGTTGCGTGCAAGTCACTATGTAGGACACTCAGCCACTTCTCCAGCACCATGCCTGCCTGCATACCACCCTGTCACACCATGATGATAATTTACTAAACCTCTGAAAATGTAAGCCACCCCAGTTAAATATTATTCCTTTATAAGAGTTGCTGTGGTCGTGGGGTGGGTGTCTTCACAGCAATAGATACTCTAAGACAAAATGCATCTTATAAAATAACACATAGATGAGCTAGCTACAGCTTCGTATGGAGGAGGTAACTGATATTATCTGCCCTGGACAGGTAAAAGGCACATAGAGATAATCTTTTTAAACAGTATCTATGTTGCTTATGTTGGTCTTTTTACTCTGAGTGCAAATGATCTTCCTTTGTCAGTCTCTTGTGTGGCTGGGACTGTAGTTATTGGTTACTAAGACTTGCTGACAGAGAAATCTTTTACTGAAGAACATAGGTGGTTAGACTGTGTTTGCCTCCTTCATTTCTTAAACACATTTGCTATAGTCTAGGGTTGCAATCAAGTTTTTTAAAAAAAAAAAAAGATCAATGTTGCAGAATACTTGTTTAACTATGTACAGATGTGTTACATTTGTTTAATTATGTAAAGATGTATTGCTGTTCTATTTTGCCTGCCTAAGGTACCTGATTGGTCTAGTAAAAAGATGAACAGCCAATAGTGAGGGAGGGAAGAGGTATAGACAGGACTTCCAGTCAGGGAGAGTAAGTAGGAGGAGGAATGTAGGCTCAAAAATATAGAAAGAACAAGAGATGCCAGGAGCTGGCCAACCAGACATGGAGGAAGCAGGAAAATAGGACATAGAGAATGAAAGATTAAAAAAAAAAAATGCTCTAAGCCAAGGCAAAACATAGATGAATAGAAACAGGTTAAATGAAGTTAGAAGAGCTGGTAGGATAGGCCTCAGCTAGGGCCAAGCATTCATAATTAATAATGTCTCCATGTCTTTCTTTGGGGGCTACAGATCAATTTAAGAGGAGTAGCTATCGTGTGCCATATGATGCAAATAATTATACTGGATATCTGTGACTAAAAATGCCACACAGAATAGTTTCTAGTGACATTAGAGATAGTTGTCACCAACACTCCCCTATCCTCTTTTCTTGAGTGTTGGTAGTGGTAAACTCTGAAGTCCTTGCCCATCAGCACCCTGTCATGGGTCAGCCTACCACCTTTAGCCATCGCATTTCCCTGGCCCTCAGCCTGTTTCATTTTAGAAAATTAGTCACTACCTTTGGATAAATAAGAAGTTCTATATAAAAATAACCACAGGCTAATTATTACTATTATCAGTAATCTTATTCCCTTTAAAAAAACAAAAAACTAGATTGGGTCACCTTGCCCAGCCTTAATACATGGGTAGGTGCTTAATCTCACTGCAACTGGATATGCCATGTTTTGTTGATGCTCATGGGAGACCTGCCTTTCCTAAACAGAAACAGAGGAGAGTGTTATGAGTAGTTTTTCTGCCTGCTGGTCTTGTCCCTCTGCCACGACAGCCCCAAATAACACACAGGCCCAGCTGAGGCCCAAATATCTAATACAGAGACTCTGTATTAGATAAATTCTGTTGGCCAGTTACTAGTTTCTTATCGGCTAGCTCTGTCTTAAATATTAACCTATTTCTATTAATCTAAGTGTTTCCACATGGTCTCATCTTACCGGAGAGAGGGTCTGGCGTTCTGCTCTGTCCAGTCTTACCATGCTGACCCCCGCCCCACTACTTCCTCTTTCCTCCTTGTCTCCTAGTCCCGCCTATCTTGTTTACATATTGGCCAACAGTGCTTTATTCATTAACCAATAAGAGAAACATATTGACAGAATGACATCTCCCATCAGGAGAATTGGGGTTGGTAACAGAGGGGGCTGTAGGAGAGGGACTAAGAGAGGAAAGCGGGGAAATTAAGGCTGGGATATAAAATAAAGAAACAAATGTATTTTAAAAAACTAGACTGAAGTTGGGTTCTATGGTCCTGTGTCTTATTCCTTAGTGAACTGTACAATTTCCAGCCTGTTTATCCTGTGGTGTGGTAGTTATTCATATGTAATAGGCTCTTCCATAGCAATATGCAGTGGAAAATTCCTTTTGACAAGCCATAGCAAGCTTAATTGAGTCATGACGTATCCCATTAAATGGCTTCCAATGAGGCAAACAGTCCTTTGCCTGAGGTAGCAAATGCTATCCTAGGGTTTCATCATGACTGTGTGGTCTTATATGCCTAAGGAAATGAATTTCTTCACTTGTAAAAAGTTACAGAGGTATGGAGCTAATATTAGAGTTATTGAATTACATTTTAAAGAGGTACATGTTCTACCAAGCTAATCTTCCTTAGATGTGAGGAAATTCATTTTTTTTTTAATTATCACTGGATTACAGGTCCCTTTTTAACTGTTATGTTTGCTTAGTTGTTTAGTGAGTCCCTTATGAGAATCCCCAATCAAGTCTTTTTAAGTTTGAATATTATTATAAAATGTCATTTGTCATGTTAATAGAAATCATTCTGTCATGATAGTAGTTCTCTCTCACACTGACTCTACAGCCTGCAGCCATTCCAAATGCTGACATTCCAGTTAATATTTTTAGGACAGATGGTGTTAGGGCTCTCAGCACAAGCAGACTAGTAGTAGCTGATAGTATACAGTATTTAACTTGTAAGCTTCCATCTGAGTCTTCCATAGGTGCCCCTGGGATGGAGTGATATTATAGTACCACTGTCAGTCTGGAAAGGAACACTGGGAATGGGTCTCATCTTTGCCTCCAACCCCAGGGCAGCAATAAGTCAGGAAAGGGAGATTGTAAACCATTGATTTCAACCATACAGATGAGTTGCAAATAAATTGTGCTATCTGCTCTATTTGTCCCTAAAGTCAAATTTACCTAACACATAAGTCGAGTAGCCCCATTCAATTGCATCAAAGGATTTCTGGCACGTAATGCAATTGTCACTATTCATTTGGATTTTCTCTTGTATTTCAGATGAGTTTCATTAGCCTATGCAGATGACCTGATGCTTCTGACCAGGAACAGAGGCTGCTTGAATAAAGGTCTATTAGGTCTTTATTATTTATTCATGCACCATGTATTCAGGTAGCCATTATTTTATACCTACCCACATTATATGAAAGCGTATTTTTCACAGTACCACTAAGGGAATAACATGTAATTTAAGTATAAAGCTAAATGGATATATGTAATAGAGTAAAGAATAGTAGGGCACTTTTGCTTCAAACCACAAATAGTATCTTATGCTTTAAAAATTCAGTACAAACCATTTAAATGCATGGCGTTTACTCGTAGTCTATTTGTGAAATGAGTGGATGCTCAGGGTGCTGATGGCAGGGAGCAGTTAATGTGTTGGTAGGTAACCTAAATTTTCATAGAACTCTTTTTAAAGTGACCATGTGCCACTGAAAGTGGCATCAATTATTCTTCAGTTTTTAGTTGAAATGCAAAGGCTGTCCAAATTTCCAATTTTCAGCTCACCATCTATAACAGAGAGGGAGGCAAAATATACCTCCATGGGAGATACCTTAGTATCACAATCATAAGACACCCTTTCTCAGAACAGGAATGAAATAGTTCCAAGGCTTTCCTTCCCCAAGTATTGACAAAGCCTTTGATATTCTGGGAATAAGGAATTGGGCATACATAGGAAACTGAATAGTGAAGAATAGGCATAAAGGCAGCAAGCAATCTTGAAAGTTCTCTAATACATACTGGGTGGGACAGTGCAGTGACAGAGGGGCTGGCAATGGAGCCAGCCCTCATATGGGTCCCCTGCTTAAGTTGTCAGTGTCCTTGACAAGCAAATAACACTGGCCTTTGCTTTCCTCATCCACAGAGAGGAAGGCAAACGCTAACTCACGTGTAGCTGCTTATTCCTGGGCCATAGGAAGCTTTCTTCCTTCCTTTCTTTCTTTCTTTCTTTTTTTTTTTTTTTTTTTTTTTTTTTTTTTGTTAAGATCTTTTTATTTATTATGTATACAGTGTTCTGCCTTCATGTATGCCTGCAGGCCAGAAGAGAGCACCCGATCTCATTACAGATGATTGTGAGCCACCATGTGGTTGCTGGGAATTGAACTCAGGACCTCTGCAAGAACAGCCAGTGCTCTTAAACACTGAACCATCTCTCCAGCCCATGCAGCTGCTTATTCCAATGCTTGTTTTGGGAGGTCTCTGCATCCCAAGGGCCGATTACTGACACATACCACCACCCTTACTAAAGCATAGTTATAAAGATCAAAAAAGGCAACAGAAAGACTTCAATCAACCATTTAATGCTCAATATTGTTACAGCCATCTTAATAACAAAATACATAAATATATGTAATAAATACATACGTATTTTTCATCAGTACCAAGAGAGTCAAGTTCAGTACCATACTTTGTGTTCAATTGAAGCTTCATGACATCATACAGGAAAAATAATGATATTCAATACCTTGTACTGTGAAAATTTATATTGTGGTTAACTTACACACATACACACACACACACACACACACACACACACACACACACAAATGCACTTTGAAAACTATAGAATCCAAAGACAGGATTTCAAACAGGGGGGGAAAACCCCACTAAGTCAAACTAAACACTTTCTGTCGTTAATCTTTGATATTAACTGAATACATTTGATGGGCCCAAAAGATAAATTATTACTTTAAATACACTGGTCAGATATATTTTAAAACACTGCAGAGAACAAAGGAAATCCCAAAACTTTTCCTAGATTTTCCATTCATTTGAATCCAGTTACACATCCTTGCCAAACAAAATGTATGTACTGAATAGCTTAATGAACAGAACAGACAAACAATATATTATTCTTCTTCCATGGAAATTTGTGTTCCATAGCTGATTTTTTTAAGCTTATTTTTGTCTTGAGAGATGGCTCAGCAGTTAAGAGTGCTTGTTGCTCTTGTAGATCAGAGGATTCCCAGTACTCACACGGTGGTTCACAGTCATCCGTATCTCCAGTTCTAGGGGAACCAAAGCCCTGTTCCTCAGGCTTCCTCAGGCAACAGACATTCATGTGGTACATACACATACACACAGGCAAGACAATCATACATGTAAAATAAAAATAAATAAATCATAAAAAATTTAAAAACTAATTTCTAATTTCAAGTGTGCTTTGTAACTTTTTTCTCATGTTCTATCCTTCCCTCATTCATTCCCTTCCTTTGTCCTCCCTAACTCTTTCTAAAAGAGGGTCTTGCTATGCAGCCTAGGCTGGATTTGAACTTGGAATCCTTCTGCTTCAGCCTCACAAATTGTTTCCAAGAGAAACAATTTCTAAAGAAAATTCCATGATTGAAAATTGATTCTAAAACCCCAGGCACATATATAGAAGCATGCACAAAACTCTTGGGATATGTATATATATAGAGAGAGCCACTCAGTGAATGGTTTGGGGTCTTGGTAACAGATAATTTACTCTCATTAGGCATATCTCTCTTGTGCATTAATATGTGACATCACACTCTCATATAACATTTTATAACCAAGTGAAATAAAAAGTCCCTCCAGATTGCAACTGTAAGATAATCAGATTCTGTAGTACTCATTATGACTGCAATTATGTAACAAAGCACTCCAAATATAGTTCAGTTATTGCCGTTATTAATCATTCTGGTTTTGTTTCAAGTACTTGTTTTATAGCCTGTTGGATAGACTGCATTATTTTACAAGCTGAATGTCGAAAGTCAAACTCGTGCGTGTGAATCTGCTGTTCTAAAGGCCTTTCAACATAATCTACCCTTTCAATTTGTGAATAAAAGAAAATGGGGGATAAATGAAGCTGGTGTCAATAGAGTCACTGACCTTTGCAGTAAACAGAAGAGAGTCCTTAGCACAAAACAACTTTGCCAATAAGAAACCTATTTTGCTAGAACTAGAAATTCTGCTGCTTAAGAAGTTAGCCTTGGAATAGCAATTGTTCTTACAAAAAGAATCTGCACATTTGATGAGGAAAATGGTAAGAGTGTTAGCAGATCCCGTTTTAAGGGAAAGGTTTAAATACCCATGACACAGAATACAGTCCTAAGCATTTGATGTACAGAACCATGTATTCTAATGAATTTACCAAGTAAAAACAAGACATTGATTAGAACAGAAGCAGTACCATCTGTCCCAATTTAAAGCATCACTATACATATATTTGAGAAACAAAACTGTACCTAAAAATTCTTAAGCCTATGCTCTAGCGGGCTGAAGTGCTAACTAAACAGAATTCCAAATGATCCTTGGGAGAGTGGCTCTGTAATTATTTTAATACTAACATGTAGTGAGATCAAATAATAGGCATATAATAACATATCAACAAGACTTACAAAATCCACGGTGCCATTTTCCTGTACTCACTGCTTTTTTTCAGTTTGGCTATAAACATTGGGCCCCAAGCTTTGCCCTTTTCGGGAATCACCAAAAGACTGCATTTCTGGCCGGTGGGGGCAAATGTGAAATCCTGGGAGCAGGTCCTTGCCATTCCACTAATATCCACAGGCGCGATGGTACTGTGGGAGCTTAAGATCTCATGGATTACATCCTGATTCTCCGCCTTGGATAGTGTGCATGTGGAGTACACGAGTAGCCCTCCAGGCCGTAAGGCTTTAATTGCAGACCTATGTGTAATGGCAAAATGAAGAGGTGAGTTAGGTACAAAAAGGAAAGTAGGGGACCCAAGTCAAGGAGATTACAAACCAGCCTTGCTCTGCCTCTGGTGGCAAGAACTCTTTCTGGGTTCTTTTCTGACCCTTATACAGAGTTCATTTGCACCCTATACATAGTTTATCACTGATGAGTGGGAAATAGTAGCCAGATAAATCAAGATGGGAAAGTCAGAGAAAGTGAATTTGGTTGATGGATTGTTCTTCTAAGGGTAGGGAGAAGAGGGCAGAACACAGATAATGTTTTTTTAAGTCATGAAAGTGAAACAGAAAGCCAAGACACTAATTGAGAACAGACATAAAAGGATCATACTCTGTGTACTCCAAGTTGGGCTAACAGGTGGAAATCAGAAGGCATTCACCTAAGAAAAAGGGATAAAGCATTTGTAGGGAGAGACATAAGCAGCTGCTATGGGCTGAGAAACCAAAGTCCTTTGCACTCTACCTTAAAGGGCTCTTCGAGAGTAAGAGCCAGCTTCCCACAGTGTGATATTAGCAGCAAAAGCTCCCACCCTTACAATAAGCCACCTGTACGTTGTTGTTGTTTCATTATAGACTAAAAAGGTATGGCCAAGGATTCCCAGGAAATGATTAATCAATACATAAGAAAAAGAACACAGACAGCAAAACTGTGGCCTAGAAAGAAACTGGCAATTCAATTCAGGGAGCAAAATATGACACAATAAACACAGAAAAATGAGCAAAGATGGATCACTTATAAAATAGCAACATCATAAGAAAACAGCAAGAAGATAGTTCACAGAAATTGAACATCGGTTGCCAAAATAAGGAGTATCTGTAATACTCCTTGGATTAGCCTTGGATAACAATGGCTAACAAATCCCCCATCCCCCATCTTCAAAGTAAGACAACAGGTGAAGTCAAAATAAGCTTGTTCAAAATTCAATTAACAAATTTAGAAAAATAATACACAGAAGTTTTTGACAATGGCAACTGAATTAATGTAATAAGATAACTTTCCATAAATGGGGCAGGATAACAATTCACATGGACGGAACTTATCAAGAGGCTACCATATTCATTATTATCCATGTATCACCTATTATATGCCAAGCATTGTCTAGATATGGGATATATAACAATGAATAAAGCAAAACAATGTAAATACTAACAATTTATTAAAACACCTCATACCTGGTGTGATATCTTATCCTCTAACCCTAGCAACCCAAAGTCTGAGGAAGGAGAACTGCCATGAGTTGAGTTTGAGGCCAGACTCGGTTACACAGTGAGCATTAAGCCAGCCAGGGTTACACAGACAGGCTACCCTGTCTCAGAAAGCCCCAGAGAAAAGCACACTATATCCAATTACAAATGTTCAGCCCTGAATACATGCACATACAAGTAATGTCTAGACTGAGCAAGCTGTATTTTAAAATTTAGGAACACACACACACATGGTAAGACCAACTAAAGAAAAGGAGACCATGAGCTGTGCAGGGCACTTGACAGGAAGGAAAGGGAAGGAGGAAATGATGTAATTATATTAGTCTCAAAATAATTTTAAAAAAATCTCCTCTCCCTCCACTCTCCAAGTAGAGGGAGGAGAAACTACAGTCAGGATATAATATATGAGAGAAGAATATTTTTTTTTAAAAAACTGAAAGTTACAAAAATAATAAAACCAGAGACCTGGTGGGGGGAAACCTTTATTTCCTCAAACATCACATTCTCACAATTGTCTCAGGAACACCAACTATGGGAAGATGAGTGTGCCAGTGACTGAACCATGCCCTCTGACTTATAGAACGGAGTGTAAACACACACTGTCTCTGCACAGAACTGAATTTGGAAACAGGATCTCTAATGAAGTAATTCAGTTAAAATCCAGTCATTGGAAAGGCTACACTAATCCAATTGAGCTAATATCTTTATAGGAGGAAACTTAGACACAGAGACAAAGGAACATGTAAGCCAAAGGAAAAGAAGGTCAGCAGCCATGGAGGAAGATCTTACAAGAAGCCAGTCCTAGCAGCGTCTCTCAGACTTACAACCTGTCACTACTTCGTCAGCTATTAGGTGCACTTTGCCATGGTGGTCAAGGCAAAAATCACAGAAAGTATATGTACATGCATAAATACATATAAACCTATTCACAAGAATATGCGAGTTGGCATGTATGTTTATTTCATGTGTAAATTAGTGGCAGGTACCATGGAGAAAATTAAATCAAGACAAAAAGATTAGGAGTGACTGGGCAGTGGGGAATTGTAACAACTGGGCCAAGCAGATGTGTGAAGGATACACACTCTATACTGCAGGAATAGCCAACAAAAAATCTCCAAGGCACGGCCAAGGAAAGAGGACAGCTGTGTGGCTAAAGGCAGGGAAGAAAGGAAGGCTTTCATGACAGGAAATCAGAGTCGGAGGTGCAAAGGGACCTGTGAATGCTTAGTAAACTTCACCTTATACACTTGCACTGAAATACATCATGGCTAAAGTTTAAAATACTGAGAAAAAAAAAAGAGAAGATACTAAACATCTCCAGAAAGGAAAATGAACATTAATATATAGGTCATTTCAACATTCAGAAATCAGGCTGGAAATAGTCACTGTCTGGTGAAATCTATTTGCAGCTGACCCATCAAATAAATATGCAAGAAGAACTGAAAAACTCAGAGATCAGATGACTCTGAAATTTTTCCTCCAACAAACTGAAGAGGTAAGTCAAGGAGGAGAGTCAGAACCCATAAAAGGGTAAATATAGCATAGAACAGTGAAGGGCGGGAAGCCTCGGAGCAGGAGCAGTGTGTGAAGGTTGGAGGGAAGCCTCTTCAGGCTACAAGGAGAAGGAGGTCACCAGAAAAATCACTGACAGGTAAGAGAACCTACAGATTGTAGATAAAAATCTCAGAAGGAACAGTACCAAGGCTGACAACCATGAAAATGAAAACACCAACGAAGGGGTACTGAGAAATAAATGAGAGGGAGATATGCATAACAGCGTCAGCACACAAAGCACTGATTTTAGAAAAACAGAGGAAGAGGCATGCCCTTGGTTATTAAGAGGAAGAGAGAGACAGACAGACAGAGAGAGACTAAGAAATGGAGGTCTCATAGCTGACTAGGGAGGAATTGGTAATTTGGGGTGCAGGTTTACTCCACTCACGACAAAATGCAGTCTGTGCAATCAGTAGTCACAGATGACCAAGGGCACAGGGTGTAGGGTCATGTACATGAGATGAATACTAGCGACAGGCTAGTAACTAGTACCTACAGTGAAAAAAGAAAACCAAATTATTTAGAGATGTGGGGATGCTCTTTTGAGATCTGACAGTGACCTGGAGGATAAATTAACAAGAGAAACATGTGAAAGTCATTGCCTCTGAAAACATAGGAGGAAGAGTGGAAGGAGAAGAAAGCAACAATTCAGACACTCAACTCTAGTTCTGGATTTTCATCTATGTGGTTAATTTTTATGGTAACACAAATGATAGGGGAGATTTAACAGTAGGGTAAGTATTTGCTTTTCCCACAGCAATTGGTTTTGTATAAATTTTGACTGTTAGGCAAAACTTAATCTCCAGACAGCCCATGTCCTGAAATTACAGACTGTAGAGCAAATTCTAGCTAGTCTTAACAAAACCCCAAGTCAGATCTAGGGGTTAATGCTGAAAGATCAGAGAAACAGGGCAGCCAGCCACTTGTTCTAACCTCTACAAAATCCTCAGAATAAAGGGGTGAATGCTCAGACTGAATGCTAAGTTCCTGTCTCCTCCCACCTTAGACTCCTCTCTGCTCAGCCATATCCCTTTGTCTCCACTTCCTCATCCAGTATTAAAGGTGTGTGACTCCCAAGTATTGGTTTTGAAGGTATGAGCCACCACCCCCTGACTCTATTTCTCTTTTAGACTGGATCAATCTCATGTAGCCCTGGGTGGCCTTGAACTCCCAGAGGTCTGTCTGCCTCTGCCTCCCAGTGCTGGGATTAAAGGGGTGAGCCACCACTGCCTGGTCTCTATGGCTAACTAGTGGTTTACCTCTGCACTCTGATCTTTAGGCAAGCTTTATTTGTTAAAGCACAAACAAAATATCACAATAGGCCACTAACATTTTCTAGTACTTAAACTGTATACACTTCCCATATATCCCTTCACTGAATTAAATGTATGTTGGGGCATTTAAATGACAGACAGCAGTAGCCAATGGCAAGAAGCACTTGATGGGAATCTCTAACTTTCTGCCTAAGGTTTTGAGATAATTCAATTTGTATTAAAAAGAAAACCTTCGTTCAGAAATTAATGTGGCCTGCCAAGTCATGCCAACTTAAGTTTAGAAGATAAATTAAAGATGCTGGAATAAAAACAAAACATAAGAATCAGCCAATACTAAAACCTCATAGAAATTAATTGAAATTTGCATCAAGCCAGGAACATATCACTTGTAAATGGTGAGGCTTGTGTGTCCTTCTACACAACTTTTGTGAGTAGGGAAAAAATAAAAACCCCTCGTGTTTGCTTAAGTGCTAGATTTGTTACCTATGGAATTAAATGAAAATAGTCACTATAATGGGAGTCTAAAAATGTCTCTATTCATATTCAAAACTGCATATATTCTGTGCACAGTGACTATCTAATGTATTTTTTAAAAATTGTACATCTATTGCCATAGTCCATAGGAAATTATCTCAGATGAGCAAAGTTCTAGTACAATTTTAGTAAAAAAATGGCAACACATTTAGTGGCTTAAAGTACTGAAGCCTTATCTCCTTTGAATCTCTAGAGTCCAGTTTACAATGAACTTCATGAATCAAATCAAGGTAGTCCTATGCTGGTGGTACCAGTCACGAATCTTGGCCAGACAATGCAACCAGAACTTTGTCATCACAGCTCCTTGCCTACCTCTATGCTTCTTCTCATCTGCAAGGTTCTTTGTAATGACACTGGTCTACTGAGACATATCCAGAATAATCTCTTCATCTCAGAATCATAATTTAGTCAAATCTAAAGAGCTTTTGCCCTATTCTAGTGACTGGTCATGATTGTTCTTACCACTGGGTGTTGTCTTATTAACAAGTCTCTCCTCTAGTTTCTAGATATAAAGACTGTCCCCCCACATTATCTGCGTCCATATTGTGGAGAGTGAAAAGAAAATATGGATAAATACCTCTTAAGGACTCACAGCATGCATGAAGGGTAAGTAAACTCCCTTGGAAGTCAACCCCCAGGCATATTTTTAAGCAATAAAGTTTGAAAGACCTTAACACACTCACTAGAAAGCTAAAAATTGGGATGGAAAGGCATTTAAAGACCAGAGAGTTGAGAAATACATTCTCAATCAGTATGATGTAGGCCACATAAAGGACAAAGGAAGAACAGACAAGAAAACCAGGCGCTAAGAAGTTAACAGGCTTCTTCCTCCAGCATGAACTTCTGTGCAGTGCCGTTATTCTTTCTGTTTGACTGAGAGGAAAACTAAACTACCCTGCTAACCTTCTCCAAGGGAGCAATGACCTTCTCAATGACCCCAAGTTTCCTAGGATAACGAGATCTTAGCAAATGTGACATTATTTCCCTGTACGATAACCACTAACCACACTGCATTGAATGATCACAAATAACATTTTATTAAGATGCATTATTCACCACCGAGAAATAGTAGAGAAGGGTTTACTTACAGGCACCAAACAGAAAAAAAAAAAAAAAAAAAAAAAGATAGCATGGTATCATGGGTATCATGCTAACTACAACAGAATCAGAGGTGTTCATCCAAATACAATTAGGAGTCTCCATTTCTTATATTTTTGGTTGTGAGCCTAGCCTTTAACAGCTGAGCCATCTCTCCAGCCCAGTCTCCATTTCTAAAATGAGAACTGATAAAACAGTATCTTGTGCTACATATCTTATCCAATACACAATGTCCAAGTATAATGAGAAATTTGGGGAAGACCTATGTGAGGAGGCACAATGCCACACAATTCAATCCCTCTCATTTCCCTAGAGCATCTATCTACATTCTTCCCAGAACCTTCCTACATAAGTGCTCATTAGGCTTAAACCCAATTCGAAATACAAAGTAAAACCCTGCCTCAGAGCAGTGCTGTAGTAAACAGAGCCGATGTTGGTTAAAGGGCATAAAGTAAAATGCAGTGGGGAATGCTTTATAGCAAGGACTACTAACAGAAAGAATGGTGACTCAGCCTCAGAAGTCATTGCAGTGGCCCTTTTCTTTAGTGCAGATCTAAGCTATCCAGCTCTCACCAGATCTCCTTAGCTGTGCAATGAGTGGTGTATGGAAAAGTCTGAAATGCATCTAGTTAATGAAGCAGCTGAAAACAAAGCCAGACCTATCCCTACTGAGGACCCCATTACATACAAGATAATCATGAGTTCATAAATGAAACAAAATCCTTGCTGTGTCTTTGCAAGTTTACAGCGTATATGCGTATGGGACTTCAGGCCTACTCTTTCTATTTTACCATTAAAGCCAAAAGCTATGAATCCTACAGGGTATGTTTTTAAAGTTTTCTTTAGTCTAAAAGTAATAAACTCACACAAATCTATTTATGGTCAAGACTTATGGCATATGGTGTAACTATTTCTGTTTTGCTGAGTAAGTGGCAATGTTTGATTACAGAGTGAGAGTCCCTCTGAACTCTGCAGGGGAAAGCAGGTTATCCTATATACCACATGTGTGCTAGGAACTTTCTCAACCCCATCAAATGTCTGAGCTCTGAAAACAGCAACACTATACCTTAAGCGTTCTGAATCAGATTTTGAACTTCTGTCTTATATTCAAGTAAGCATCAATGAAAAGTTATGTAAAACAGGATCTGTGATATATCTACAAATAGCCACATGGTTATCCACTGAACATTCTATTCAACACTTTGTACAAGGAGACAAATGAAATGCTTATTTTAAAAGGTATCAGAAAGGGTTGATGCCTGTAGCTCAGCAGTAGACCATTGCCCAGCATGACCCCAATCAATAAGGGCAAATCAAAGAACCATCAGATGGGCAGATTTACTAAGCAGTCCATGTACACACCAGTGCCTTGTCATCCTAACAGAAAAAGGAAAACTTGATTCTTTTGCTTTTGCAAGACATCAAGGGTTCCATCCCCTTGACTTCAGAGTGCTTTGATTTGTATGTTTGCATTAAAAACAAAAACAAATGAACAAAAAAAGCCCCAGATCTTTGTTTATAGGTACTAACTAAAGCCAATTGTCAAGGCATTCCTTTCATCTTCGGGAAAATGAAATCCTCTGCTTTTCATTGAAGCTTATTCCCTTCAAGGGTCTACTTTCAGGAGAGAGGCTAAACCACCAAGCATCCTCTGAGACACCGGCTCAAAGACTAGGGAAGACGGTGCTCTTCAGTACAGGAGAGCTCACTCACCTTTAGGTCTTTAGGCTCATAGGGTTCCAACTACCAGTATGTGATCTATAGAAAACAAAAAGGAAAGGCAAAAGGCTACCTGAATTTAAATCCTTTAGAGAAAAACACAGTACTTTCATAATGGCAAGTTTCATGAACTTGAAAAGCTAAACTGAATGGGAGAAGCAAACACACTTAGAACCCTGACAGCTATCCAAGCTCCAAGTCACTGCCAAGTCTTAGCATGTGACACAGGATGTCCTGTCCGGTCTTCCCTATGGCAAACCTTAGACTAAGAATGTTCTTTGTGGAAATGCTATTAAGATCACCTGACATGGAAAGGCTGTAAATTCCTCTTTCTCATCTATTCTTCTACTACCTGATTACAAAACCCGACATTCAGTGGGGAGGAGGGTCACTGTTAATTAGATCAGTGCTTTTAACTGTTTTCTGAATGTAAAAAGGACCAAACTCAAACATTCCAGGAGAAAAGCAAAACATGACAAAAACTTAACCAGCACAGCAACAGTGCCATCTTTTGACTAAAGAAGAAAATAGTTTTAGTTTTCCTTTTTCAACTTCTCAGGTCCCGCCAGGAGGTTAGTGACTTTATTTTATGTCAGCGACTTTATTTTATGTCATCACTGTAATGTATTTTAAGATGTAAAGCAGGCCTCACCTCCAATTTCTGATGTGGAGATAAGGGATCACAGAAGACTCTGCTCTTGATAATATAGGTGATGACTGGAAAATACTGTAACTAATATGTTTATATCTCATTTTTATTCATATCATTCTATTGACACTGTTGAATATCATCGTATATAAATATGAACAAGAGAAAAAATAAGATTCACATGTTGTTTTCAGTGGACAGAACACAGTCTTAGTAAGCTTATCCACCTTGGAGACTTTAACATTACACTTCCAAAAAAAAAAAAAAAATCAATTACGGAAGACTCAGGCGATTACAAATACTTGCTGCTTCCAGAAGAGCTGAGTTTGATTCCATGCACTCACATCAGGCAGCTCCCAACCATCTAGAGCTTCAGCTAGAGGGTGACCCATGCCTTCCTTTGGCCTCTCAGGTACATGTAGTATATACACATTCGTTTATTTATAAAAATAAATCCATTTTAAAAATCAAGTCAAAGTTTAATCATTTTAGACGTTTAAAGTAAACGTAAGAAGCCGATGCTGTAACTGATTACCTTAATCATTTAGAGTCAAGCTATACCGCAGTGACTCTGCATCACGGTACTTTGTAAGACATGTGCTACTATACTGAAAAGAGAATGGGCCACGGGTGATATGAAAATTGCAAGTCTCCTAATCCCACTGCCCAAATAACAGTTAAAGTGTAAAGATGCAATGCCTCCTCCCAAAGGACACTACACACTTGACATATATCATCCCATGACAATTTCACTCTGTGTTTGGAACAAAAAATACAGTGCTTCTGCATAAAAGGGAATGTAGATTTGGCTCCAATTAACTTGGAGCAGGCAAGCGAAACTCTCCAGTTCTTGAACCCCATACAAGGAAGCCCCAATGAATAATCAGGGCTTTGGAGAATCTTCATTCAAGTGGCACTCTGCTCTCTTGGAGCAACCCGTGCTATCGCTTTTTCTGAATAAACTATTTTTGTTATTCTGTAGTCTGGATGCACTCCCCCCTCCTTTCACTGATGTTTTCCTTTTAATATTTTTTTTCTTATTTGACATATGGATCCCAGTTCCCTCTCCCTCCCATCCTCCCATGTATCCTCCCTGCCCTCCTCCCATCCCATTCCCCACCCACTCCCCAGGGAGGGTGATGCCTTCCAGGAGGGATCTTCAAAATCTGTCAAGGCATTTTGAGTAGGGACTAGGCCTCCCCTCCCGTCTCTAGGCTAAGGGAGTAACCCTCCATGGGGAATGTGCTCTCAAAGTCCTTTTGTGCACCAGGGATACATTCTGAATGCACTTTCATTTCATTTTTAAGATGCCAAGATCGTGGAAACATGTAACCTAACCCAAACTGCCAACTACCAATAACAAGCTAAACTGTGTGAAGGCATGTAATCTGTCTTTGTATTAACGCTTGTTTGATACCTAAAGAGTCCTGCACACGTAGTCTTAATGAGACCTTACAAAGTGTACTTTGTGTAGTCTGACTTCATTTATCAAACCAAGGGTCACAAACTTTGACTAAGTTACACTGCTAATTAAGGAAGCACAGACTGCTGACCTAAGCTAATATCAGAACAGGTGTACAGGCTTTACCACTGCTTCCTCCTAAAGCAAACATTAAAAGTGCTAAAATAAGTACGGAATCTAGGGCAACAAGACCTGGGATGCCACATGCATTCATTTTACCATCCCAATTGTACCAAGTCCTCATGGAAGAAAAGGGAAAACAACATGCCTTCAGGCACTTTAATACAAAGAAACCAGAAGCTGGCAGGGCTGAGGCAATACCTGAGAACCTGAATAAAGTGTTGTTCGTGATGCTTGTTTACTCCTTCCTACAAATTCAATTCTAATTAAACGGTAAGAACTAGACTGGCTGCCCTGGTGGGCTCAGGCTCCCATGACTATGGAACCTGGCTGTCTACTCGTTGCCAGTACTACTTTAGGAAGCCTACTTATGTTGTTATTTATTTAAGTCATTATTACATAAAGATCTTTTCTGTTATATCAGGAAGAAAAATATTATGGGGGATGTTCTTCTGTATATATGTTTTGCTTATTGGTTGATAAACAAAATACTGTTTGGCCAACAGCCAGGCAGGAAACATAGACGGGGCTACCAGTGCAGGAGAAGGCTGGGGAGAGGAAGGAAGAGGAAAGGCAGAGACGGCAAGGAGCCACCAAAGTAACAGGTCCGGGCATTCTCAATAAGCCAAGACCATGCGAAAAGACACAGATTAATAGAAATGGGTTAATAATTAAGACAGAGGTAGCCAATAAGGAGCCCTAGCCATCGGCCAACCATTTAATAATTAATATGTCTCTGTGTGCTTATTTGGGGCTGAAGGGCAGTTGGACCTGGCAGAACATAAACCTCCATCTTCAAAAATACCTTCAGTACTACTGAATTTGACATCATGCTGAGCTGCTATAGCAGAATCTAAAATGTAATAATGGTAAAATAAGCAGGTAACTGGGAACAAGTTACAATGCTAGAATAATAACTCGTGCCCTTTTTTAACTTCATTGGACCACTGTGCTCAGATATAGTTAAATATTATTCTGAGCATATCTGCAAAGGTGAAGAGGTTAAATAAAATTAGCATTTGAATTGAGAGTCTAATAAAGCAGGGTGCACTTAATAATATGGGTGGGCCTTGAACAATTAGCTGAAGAACTGAGTTGAAGGAGATACTGACCTCACTTCAAGAAGAAACTCTGTTACAAGCTGATCCTACATTCCAAACAGCTGGACAAAACAGCCCTACAGACTACAGCTAGGATATCTGAATCTTCTTCGAATCCCCCAAGATAGCGCCCCTTACCAGCAGGAAGTAGTTTGGAAAGAACGACGCCCAAATTCCCAAATATTGTGTATAAATGTTTGTTTTCATTTAATTGGACTTTGTTATATAAAATTAAATAAAATAAATAAATAAATAAATAAAAAGAAGAAACTCTGTAGCAGATTGTGATGGACTCCAAGGGGCTCTTTCCTAGGTCTCCAGCCTGCTGGTCTACCCTGTAAATTATGGACTTACGAACCTCGAACCTCCCTAATTTCATACAGTTTCTCTGGACAACCCTAGCTAATATGGCCAATAACCTTTACTATATCAACACAATTTTTTTAATTCACATTTTTTAATCTCTTGATAGAGTTATCTAATCATCATGATGCCATAAAGTATATAAACAATAGTTCAACTCTTATAGAGAAGTTAGCAGCTGTGCATATTCCTTTTGGAATCACAGGGTATCTTTCAAACTCTATAATTCTGAGAACCTGAGCTCTAATTCTGGATATTTACCTCATGGAGGAACCCAACAGCTCCTCTACAGTTCTCTTAAGAACAATAAGAGATCTATTTTGGAAATGGAGACGGATTTCTCTTCATCCTTGTGGGTTCTCCCATCTTGTGTGCAGCCAGCCTTCCTAGCTCAAGTCTGAGCTATATAACAAACTCTATGAGTATATGAGATCTAATTCTCAGACTACAACCCTGCAGCATTTGGGAAGATTCTTCTCTAGCCAAAACTCTGCTCCCAGGCAGACAGACACCAACCACTGTGTAATAAAAGACCTAGTCATGGAATTACACTTCTGCTTACTTTAAAGACTTATGTATGTTTTCCCACACAAAATCATACCTTTGTTGAAACAGGTGAATGAACATTGATTCATCTGTCAAAACCCACAGCTCAGTCTCTGAAAAGTTCACTATAAAATTCCCTAGTCCATTTCCCCCAGGCAACATATTTTCAGCTTTCTGAAAATAATGGCTCTGTTATAATCATGCTGTATGTGCCCATGTATTTATTATTTCTGTTTTGAGGCAGGGTATTGCTATGAAACTCTAGTCGCTTGGCACTTGCTAGTTAGCCAGGCTGGTATAATATTCCTTCCTGCAAGCCCCTGAATACTGGGATTACAGGCAGGAACTACACTATACTTAGCTTGTGATTTTAAAATATAACACATTAAATGAATGTTACCTTAAGAAGGATGCCATGAAAATAAAAAACATTCAACATTAAACATAAGAAAGCATTTAATTTCAGCAAACATTAAAACATTCTCAGTAAAGAACAGCTCAAGCAGCTTCTAACTTTTATGTTGCAGAAAAGGTGAATATACTAGAGGCCATAAGCTTCACTTGGGGAAAGAAAAAAAAAAAAAATAAAGATTTTTTCCTAACAATTGAGTGAAAAAGATTTTTCTAACGACTGCATGAAAAAAGTTTTTCTTCACACCAACATAGGTTTCAGATAAGCCCCACAGTAGAGAAAAACAATCAGTTAAGGGAAAAAATATTCAACATTAAACATAAGAATGTATTTAATTTACATTCAAAAATTCTGAGTAAGCAATAGCTGAAGCATTCTCTAACTTGTATATTGCAGAACAGGTGAATATAATAGAGACTGTAAGCTTCACTTGGGAAAGCAAAATCAAGTTTCTTCCTAACAATTGAATGAAGAAGGTTTTTCTTCATGCCAATGTAAGTTTCAGATAAACCCTGCAGTAAGAAAAACAATCAGTTAAGGAAGGGCTAGTCCCTAAAGCAATATGGCTTTACTTCTGGTAAAGTGGTATTGTTACTGTTTTTAAAGATTCTATTTTTAATTATGTGTTTAAATGGGTATCTTTCTGTGGGTTTGTACATGTAAATGCAGTACCTATGGAGGCCAGGGGAGGGTGTTAGATCCTCTGGAGCTGGAGCTATCAGGAATTGGAAGTCGTTCCTCATGGGTGCTAAGAACCAAACTTTAGTTCCCTGAAAGAACAGTACTCATTCCTAATCACTGGGCCATCTCTCCAGCGCCCAGTCGGTAACCTTTAGTAAGTAACTGGACTCCATAAGAAAGTAATTAAAAAAAAACATGGTTATTGCTATAAAAATGACATATGTGGTAACAAAAACACAATTATGTCATCTTAAATACAAATTATCTCAGATCTTGCCTTTTTATTAAGAAAAGAGAAATCTAACAGAATACATTTAAAAATGATGGGGAGGGCAATTGCATCTAAAAATAGATCTATTTTTAAAAGAAGATTTTTGCCTAATTAGGTGGAATAACAGAACCAATTTAATCACTAGTCTATAGTTTGACAAACTATAAAAGAATTCCTGACTCCAAATTTCCTTTAAATCTCCAGCCCAAATGTCCAACTCCGGTGTGTCCATCCCTTGTCTCCCCGGGACTGGGGGGAGGAGCTCTATCCTTTCTTTTACCTTTCCATCCTGGGTCTGTCTCTTTCCTGGTACACCCACAGCTTCTAGTATTCCTTTCCAATTTTCCTGCGTCCCTTCCTTTTCAGTGGCTCTCATTTCTTTCCTTGCCCACTGCCTGTTTCTCTTCATTCCCCCCCCCCATGAGTTTACTGTTGCTGCTGGAAAACAGCAGCCTGAGCATGGAAGCAAATCACATCTCCCTGTGTGATTATGCACTACGACCTCGGAAACATTAAGGTGAAAAGTTGGAGCTCATATGTGCAATCTATCAAATAAATGCAGATCTGAAATTAAGTTTCAGGTACTATAAACACCCAAACACAGATATTTCTAGGTTGATAGCTATCCAGTGCTATCATCAGTTTTAAAAGTATTATTTTACAAGCCTTGAGGGTACCCTTTCCTGTGCTCACAGTAAGTAATCAAATTTCTAGATAGCAAACTGTTTATTTTCAAAGAAGTTCTGTACATTCAAGATAAATAAACATGACCGAGCTTGCTATTTTCAGACACACCATGCCCAGTGGCCAGACTTTTGTCAGTATAAGAAATGAAACCACACTGATAATTAACCATCTCTCTTTGGGCAGTAAGTTTTTACCTTGAAGAAGGGATATTTCTTACACTGCACTAGGAGAACAAAGAAATGACATCAGATACTCCTGAAGCGGATTGAAAGAAGCCCTAACACACTTGTTTCCAATTTCCACTAGAAAATCTCAAGTTTCTTGTATATTTAGAAAATTTACCTCATTAATAGGTGTCTAGGAGAGGAGAGAGAGGTTAAGTATTGAAAATTCTCTGCTTAAGAATGAAGTTAATAGATTTAAGACCACTTGCTTGAGTTAGCCAAGAGTGGCAGCACACCAACAACTCTGCCTAACGTCAAGATAGGGTGCTTGGTTTTCCCCATGAAATCTCACTCACACAAAGAGAGAAAAAATTAAGTCTTTGAGCAAATCAAGAGAACTAGTGTTTGTGATGGAGAAGTTCTGGGAAGAACTGGACAGGGGTGACTAAGGTATGGGTTTGATTAAAGCACTTCTTGAAGACACATAGAAAGTAAAGAAAACCATCAGAAGTGATTCAATTTGGGCTCATGACTAACACATTTGTCAACACAGAACTATTGAGTAATGATTTTGAAATACTATTTTTAAGTAAGGAATGGCTTTTAACTTAAAATCTTTTAAATAAGAAATGGTCTTTAAATGAAATGCTATGCTTTTGCTTAAAGATATGACATCTAGCTATATTTTGGGTACAGATTAAGGGGCTCTAAAGATCATCTTATATATTCCATCAAGATGTTTCCTGAATCAATGTTATACGTGTTCCCTGAATCAGTGCTCTTGAACCCAGTCTTTATAGATGCTCCCTGAATAAGTGCTCTAGAACACTGTCTTTATAGATGTTTCCTGAAGCAATGTTCCAGAATACCATCTTCACAGATATTCTCTGAATTAGTACTCTAGAACCCCATCTTTACAGATGTTCCCTGAATCAGTGCTCTAGAACCATGACTTTACAGGTGTTCTCTGAATCAGTGTTTTAGAATCTTGTCTTTATAGATGTTCTTTAAATTGGTGCTATAGAACCTTTTCTTTATAGATGTTCCCTGAATCAATGCTGTAGATTTCCTGGCACTGTGGATGTTCCCTGAATTAATGCTGTAGTTATGTCTTTACAGCTGTTCCCTTAATCAGTGCTGTAGAATCCCTATGTCATTGTAGATGTTCCCTGAACCAATGCTGTAGAATTTCTGTCTTTATAGATGTTCCCTGAATCAATGCTATAGAATCCCTATGTCTTTACAGAGCAGAGTCAATTGACATGAATAATTCTTTAGAGAAAGACAATGATCTCCTCTTAAAGAAAGAAGTCGTTTGACTCCTGCAGTGGTCAGATTAAGATAATTAAAAGCCTGAAAGATTTAGTGACTGCATGCTAGTGAATCCATTTAGGTCAACAGCATGGTAAACTCAGGTGCCTGTAGTGAATGGTAGAATGGGGTCAAGTATCATATCCTGACTCTCATGGAAGAGCTTTGCAGGGAAAGCTCATTAACAGGGTGCACTCGTCCAGTCAAATTTGTCAGGTGAAGGAATAGTTGTTCCCAAAAGAGAGAAGTTTCAAGGAAGAATATGAGGCACCAAGCAGCACATGAGAACAATAAAAGCCTGTGCTGTGGAGCACACTTATGCCAACTCTTGAGAGGCACAGTAGGGCTACAGACTGTTAATGGCTTCTGTGGAGAGCCAGTCAGTTTTACTACAGCTAGGGCTCCACGTAGGCCAACCATGCCCAGAAGCAAATGGAAACCCAAACTGACATCAATATGTCATTGAAAAAAAAAGCAAAAACAAAACAAACAAACAAACAAAAAAACGACAAGAAGTTGTTAGGGGAAGGGAGGTGGGGGAGGGCCTGGGAGGAGTTGAGGGGGAGAACTGGGCTCGAATAGGGTCAAAATGCAGTGAATGAAATACTCACATAATTAAGACAATATTTTTATGAGATGAAATCACAATACTGAAAAAGATTATATCATTAGTTCCCTAATAATGGGTTATTTTCAGTTACACAATATAGCGTTCAAATTAAATACGAGTCAAAGGTACTTTGACTTTTAAGTAGAACCTGAGGCTAAGGGCCAGTGGTAGAACAGTTACTAAGCATAGGCTAGGACCTGGATTTGATACTTAGCAATGAAAACAAAACGAAACAAAACACAGGCTGTATACAGTCTGACTTAAGAACAAATAGTTTGGCCAACGAATAAATCAAGTGTTAGGCCAGTAAGATGGCTCTCTAGGTAAAGGTACCAAGCTTGACAACCTCAGGTCAATCCTAGAACACAAAAAAATTGCCCTTTGGCCCCCCACTCATGCATATGTGGCTCAAGATAAGTAAAGCAGGAAAATAAATTAATAGTGATAATACAGCCCGATTTTTCTCTTTCAAAGTATACCTATTTACTTGTATGTGTGTGTATGGTACTGTTTTTCTTGTGTTACCTGCCATCTAGCTATTTTCTCTGGACAATCTGCATGTTTTCCTGAGGATATTAAAACTACATACTTCATTATTTACAGTGCTTGGCACAGTCCCATACAAAGTAGATAATTAACAACTGCTTAACAAATTAATAAATACTGATAAAAATCCTATACTAAGTTTGTATTTCATAGTACTAGAGACACTTTTACTAACCAAAAACCTCAGTCAGTTTTCATGTATGAGTGAACACAACAGCTACAAACTATTGGGCTTGATTTCTCCTGAACTTACTTTCTAGAATTTCATTTAGTTTAGAAATTCTGACAACTATCATTGAAAAAGACAAATGTAAAGGCTGTGTATAGAGATCAGGAGGGGTGTATAGACCTAGCAAGCATAAATCCCTGAGCCTAATTCTCAGTACCAAAACCCCCTAAGCCAAACCAAACCAAACCAAACCAAATGATAACTATCAAAGTTCATTCTGCCAAATTATAAATGATTAACCACAGAAGTTCTACTTTCTAACCCTAACTTTTAAAAAGAAAAACAAAAAAGGAGAAAATGCAGGAGGAAGGAGAAACTCAGTGTTACTATCATTTGCAGGAACAGTTTGCTTTTGTTTTCTGAATTCTAAACATGTATGACATAACATGTGATGACAACAGACAAGGCAGACTGACAGGACCTTAGAGGAAAGAATGCTTCACAGCAGAAACAGTAAAGAAACCTCCCACAGTGACATAACCATGCAGCCTGTGATCATTCTTCGGACATGGGACTGACTACTTTGGTCCACCATATTGATAAATGGTAAAAGGCCCACACTCCAAGTCACTGGGAGTCTCTCAGCTTAGCTCCGGAGCATCAATGAATAAAAGTTGGTGATTTTTTTTTTTTATTGCTTCTTTTAAAACACAATTCTTGCTGTCAGTGTACCAGTTTTTAAGACTTGTTATCTGGGTGATTTATACAAATTTTCAAAACATTACCCAATAATCTAAGCTTCCTCTTTCAATGACTCCTCAAATTCAATTTTACTTGTCAAGGAGTGAGAAAAGAAAACCGGAAGGGGTCACTATTCTTTGTGTGATTGATTTTCTTATAGGAAATGGATGACATGATACATTACTGCAATAAGATACCTATATTTTTGTGATAAATCATACTCTTCAGTTAGCACTTTCCCAAGCCCAAATCGTGTAAGTTTCTCCTGCACAAATATCAAAACCACGTTCTGGAAAGATGCAGTGTTTATCACTTCCAGCATTTTTCCTCATTCTATATTGTTCTGAATATATTGAGATGTAAATGGAATGACAGAATTCTACTGTGTAGTGTATACATGCACGACACTCACTAGCAGTGACTGGCTCAGAAATTATCTTGAGAAGCAACAATAAAGGTATAGTTTAAACAGCATTCTATGAAGAAAAATTGGGTTATGCTCAATTATTCCTTTAATTCTTGCTCTTCACTCTTGTATTCTGAGAATAGCTTAGGACAGTGGTTCTCAACCTTCCTAATATTTCAATCCTTTAATATAGCTCCTCATGCTGTCGTGACCCCAACAGAAAAAATATTTTTATTGCTCTACTTCATAAGTACGATTTTGCTACTGTAATAAATCATAATGTAAATAGTTTTGGAGACAGGTTTGTCAAGGGGTCACGACCCACAGGTTACGACAGACTGTCTCAGGGACTATTTGTGTGATAGAATGTTATATAATGTGTATGTTCATCCTTGAAAAACTCAACAGAGATTTTCATATAAACCAGAGTCCCTACTTAAGTTTGCAATTAACTCACATGCTTGGGGATCTGTCCTCTGTCATCATGGTGTTATTCACGATTTTAGCCATCAACCAAAAAAAAAAAAAAAAAACAAAACAGTAGAGTAAATTACTATTGCCCTGACTACATATAATACTGCACATGCATTTGCTTTTAAATGATTTTATGAGTGAGTGTAAGTGCTGAAGGCCAGCTTAGGTCAGGTGTCTGCCTGTCCTGCCCATGGTTGGCTCTGGGGGTGTTCTTCAGCACCACAAAGCACCCCCACCAACAAAAACCAGAACAACTTGCACATCGTCTAATAGCTCTTTCTAGAAAGGAACATAAAAACCTTCCACTAAACAAAGCACCACTTTTCATTTATACACCACATAAAATATGCAAAATTAATATATGCCTATAGATCTTTAACTTTCAAAGGCTAAATTTTTAAACCCTATGAAGATTACCTATCTAAGGGCTCGTTAAAAAAAAAAAATTCTGGGAAGGTCATGGATGGCCTGATCTAGAAAGATCCTCCTGTGCCAGCCCCTACAAGTGCTGGGCTCTGCCTGAGGCACACGTCTAGACACTGCTTCTCTCCTTTCTTAGTTCCATCTTTTGTCACGTATTAGGCCAGACAACATGTTTGCTTTCTTCCTAACTGCTTTTTTGCATAGATCTATCACTTCTTTACAGTTTGGCTAAACCTTATACGTATAAATTTACTCTCTTGTAAGTTGCATATAAATCTATTTATCTCACATTACAGAATAAAATGATTATACCTATTCTTGAAAAAATAAGTATGCAAGGAAAATTAAGAACACAAGCCAAGAAACTTCCTTGTACATGACACTGGTATCTATGATTTTAAAAATTAGCATAGTTCTTTTTTTTTTTTTTTCTGAAGTAGAGAATAGGAGGGAGATAAGGAAAGATTGTTTGGTATGCTTTATCTTTTTAACCCCATGACTTGTGTGTATCAGGAAATCGGATCTTTATTACCCTGTGTGTCTACAGCTTATGTATTTGACTCTCTGCCCTTTTCATCATTATCACTTAGCCAGATACCAATTTCAGCTGCTTCTAGTCAACTCTACCTCCAGAGCAGCCTCAGATTCAGAGGCAAGGCTTGCAGGCTCACGGCTCACAGGAGAGGATGGATGACAACTACAGGGATGGCCTTCCCCATTAACATATGATGATGTGGAAACAGACACCAATCGTGACTGACAGTCAGTTTGGTGCCGTCAGCCTACTTTAGCATAAGCCACCTTTTGCATCAAGTTAAGAAGAGTAGAGTGCCTACTAAGGAACAGCTTCAGCTTTCAGGTCATAAGGGGTGAGGTATGTGATGATCTTCAAATGACTGAAATGCTATTGTATCTTAAAGAAAATTTAGTACATGGAAAAAAAACATAAAGTCAAACCAAAAGCAAGCTTTGTCTATATAAAAGCTAAAATCATCAAAACATATTATGTAAATTGCTTTACATTTATGCCTAGTTATCTTGCAGCACAATAAGGATTACAAGGTTATTCTGACCAGATTAACTTTGGCCAGAAGAATTATAACTCTGTATTCCAAATATTAGGCTTTCGAATTTACTATTTTAAAACAATTATTTACTGAGCTCCTTTATTTGTTTGGCACTACTTTGAGAATAAAAATTATTCTCAGACCCACAGAATTAACTAGCAGGACTCATAGGTGCTCACAGACACTGAATGGAAATCACAGACCATGCATTTGTCTAAACTAGGTCCTCTGCATATATGCTCTGGTTTTATAGCTTGCTGTTATTGTGGGACTCCTAATAGCATCTCTGATGTTTTTGTCTGTGCTTGGGACCCTTTTCTTCTTACTGGGTTGCTTCATCCTGCTTTGATATAAGGGTTTGTATTTAGCCTTATTATAATTTGTTATGCCATGTTAAGTTGATATCCCTGGGAAGCCTGTTTTTTTTTGGGGGGGGGTGAAGGGGTGTTGTTTGTTTGTTTAAGGGAATAAAAGAAGAGGATCTAAAGTACAGGAGGTGTGTGTGTGTGTGTGTGTGTGTGTGTGTGTGTGTGTGTGTGTAGGGGCTGGGAGGAGTGGAGTACAGATAAGGGAAACTGGTTGGAATATAGCTTATATAAAGAATAAGTAATAAGGAAGCATAAACATCTATTCTCCAGGACGCTTACAGTCTTGGTGAAAGAAAGATAAACACAGGCAAATGTCAAGTCACACATGCACTTTTATTTATTTATTTTTGTTTTTCGAGACAGGGTTTCTCTATGTAGCTCTTCCAGTCCTGGACCTCACTCTGTAGACCTTGAACTCAGAGATTCACCTGCCTTAGCTTCCCTAATGCTGGGATTAAAAGCCTGTGTTCACCATTGCCTGGCTCACCATTTTTAATAAAGGTAAAGATGTCATTAAAATTCATTGATTAAGGCTTCAACAAATGGTTAGCAAAGCTGATTCTTGAAGAACCAATCGCTAGTCAGAAGGGAAGGTTAGAGTGATTTAGAACTCTAAAGCAAAATAAATGGGAAACGCATTGGCCTTGAACCTGAAAACTACAGGGACTGCATGAGGTTCCACTGCCTTGCAATACACAGACATGGAGAGTCTTGAGATAGTGAGGGATAATGAAGAGGCGAGTGAGCGGGGTTGAAGTGTGGCCTTGACTATTAGGCTAAAGAGCTGGCAAAGCTGTCTGATAAGGAAGATGTACTAAAAACCTGGCAGGATAATGAGGGTTCAAGTTTGCATTTCAGATGTATTGCTTCACTGTGAAGAAGGAAGTGGTAGAGCTCATGACCGCAGCCCTGTCAGAGGCCAGCAGAAATCATTTCAGTGATAGATACCGCTAGCATCTAGGTTAGGCTGGGAGGAACTGAGAGAACCAGTCAGAGCCGACATACCTAACAGTTACAACAGAAACGTCTAAGTGATTGATTGGGTATGGGAAAAAGGGGGTACTGAGGATGGCTTTCTAACTTAGGCAAAGACAGCATGTTATTTACTAAGACAGAAAACAGGAAGATTGATAAGGCTCTGTTTTTGTTTTTTTATTTTGTTGATTTGGGCAGTGGGTCTAACAAAGCATTAGAAATTATGAGTTTTAACTTAACTGAGACAGAGCTCTCTGGTAGGTTACTGAGTGCCTAAGTGCAAGGCTATGGAGAAATCTCAATTTAGATATATATTTGAAAGATAACACTTTACATCATTTGAACCTGTCATGCAGTAAAATGATATTAGCGATTGATTTAAAGAAACACAAAGTTTTGTGAGCTAAGTAAAAGTTAAGAAAAGTACAGAGAAGCTACAACTGCAGGTAGGGAAAAATAAAACAAGAAAGCATAATCACACATGTCAAGAGCAAAGAATATTCGAAGAGAGAGAGCAAGTAGTCAACAATGTAAACTGTAACAGACATCATATATGTTGGCCGGCAATATAAATATAATCAAGAAAACGGCCATGATGCCTGTCCACTGAGACAAAGAACAGCATGTAAAATGTTTTTGAAAAGGAAAATAGTTCATAGAAATTGAGAACGAAGCAAATCTATACAGAGAAACTGAAATATTACAAATAAAAAGTACAAGAACCTATGCACATAATAACACCTCCTATTTTTAATGTGCTTTTTAATCCATACTTAATTGCATACACAGAGACTGATGCAGAAGGTTTACAGGCATATAAACCAAACTTAAGTCTGATGGTTAGCTTTGTAAAGAAAGCTGGTATGTGCTTGGGTTTGTGGCCAAGAGGCTTACATCATTTGATAATTTTTACACTATCAGTATTTCCAGATATTATAAGCATATTTAAGAACACATTTTAGCTGGGTATGGTTGCTCATGCCTATAACTGGAGAACTTGAAAGACTGAGGCAGAAGGATTGAAACGTGTTGGAGGCCAGGCTGGGCTACAGAGCAAAATACTGTGACAAAAACAAACAAACAAACCCCAAGAGCGAGAAAGGAAAGAAAGAAGAAACAAAGGAAGGAATATTAAAATCCTATCAAATCTGGGCAGGTGAGGTGTGTCAACAGGTAAATACATTTGCCATTCGATAAATACCTGGATTCTATGGAAAAAGGAAAGAATCAACTTCCAAAAATTGTTCAGTGACCTCTATGTTCATAGGTCAGTGCAACTATGGTGTACACACACATACACACACACAAAATTATAATAATAAGCAGAACAAGTAAAAATTTAAAAACCTGTCAATTTATTTTAAAAGTAAATTGAGTGAAATTAAGATAGAAAAAATATCCATTTAACAATTAGTAGATATTTAAGAGCTTTAACAAGAAAAGGTTTGTAAAAAATGAAGCAAGCTGAAAACAATAAATTGAGATGAAATGGGAAGAAAGGCATTAAATAAAATAGAAAAATCGAAGAAACTGGTAAGTCGGTAGCAGAAATAACAAATAGTAAAGGATAATTCACGTGAGGTAAGAAGGAAAAGTTCTCCAGAAGCCTCACTGCCTACTCACATCATGAAATGTTTTGCTTGTGACCTTCAGAGGAATTAATCAAAACACCTTTAAGGCCAAAGCAGCTTTCCACTTGCCTGCTTGCCACGCTTGGCTGCAGCTATTTAAATTATATCAGGAACCCAAATAAGCTTCTGAATAAACAGTCCTCACCTTAAGAGCTCTACCTGTAGGACAGGCAAATTGTTCCTTTGATGGATCCTACAGGCAGCCTTCTGAGAATCAGACGAGAACAGCCAGCTTCGATCATTTGAACACGGAGCATCAACTAACACCTGGAGAAAACAAAGGCAAACAATGCAAAAATACTTAGGATGAGGTATATGGAGCAGCTACATGGCAAACAGCACATAAATAAAAACCACTGTCTTAAGGACCCAAATATATGACATGCTAGGTCCTATATATTTGTCTGATAATTTACAGAAATTTTTCCTATGCCGTGCTAGTGATTGTTTCAATGGAGAGGGAACCTTACAGACTAAGTGTCTATTGATCTCTATTATTTGAATTTAATATTTTTTTCTGTTTTGGGTTTTCGGGTCAGGGTTTCTACGTATTGCCCTGGCTGTCCTGGAACTCACTCTGTAGACCAAGCTAGCCTCTAACTCAGAGATACACCTGTCTCTACTTTCAGTGTGCTGGGATTAAAGGCATGTACTATCATACCTGGCTAAATTTAATATTCTTGATGACTACAGCTATAACTTAAAAACGTTACTAATCTTCAGAAAACATAACTGTATTTCCGAACCCACAGTACTTTTGTTATAATTGTTTTTTTCACCATAGTAAAATTATACATTGTTGGAGGCAGAACCCAGGGTCCAGTAGTTATTTTTATGAATTAAAAATTCAATTTTAACTTACTGAAATGGCTTTTCTTTATCTATCAAAGTCTGGTATGAAATGTTACTGAATTCAAGTAAAATGTACAAATGGTTTTTACTGGCTCAAATGATAACTGGTCATTTCCAGAGTAACTCTGAGGTACCAGAAAATAGAAGACATTCTACAATCGCCAAACCCAGTGTCACTTTGTCCACTGAATCATACTAACCATCCACTTTATCAAGGTCTCCCACAACACTGAGAAAGTGTACCATCTGGAAGCAGAAGGTGAAGAACGACAGAGAACACAATACCACATCACCAGGAGTCTGTCAGTTTTTCACAGGACAATAAAAGTACCTTGTCAAACGCTTCAGGCTGGGCATCTCCCATTTCTCGGCCATCCAATTCCGACACTTTAATTGCATTTGTCAAAGACTGTGGGATGAAAGATTCCAACGTCTGTCTCAGCCATCTCACTCTCGGACTATCATATTCGTTACAAAGAAGATAACCTAAATATGAAGGATTCAAAAGTTCCAGGGTTGTCCAAGATAATATAATTGGTAAATTTTTACTTTGTAGCAGATACACTTCAGAAAAATCAGACCTTCAGAGTTTAATACAGAGATAAGGCTCAGAGGTAAGCATTATGGTAACTTTAAAAACAAAAATGCATCCTTTTAAAATATTTACCATGTTAGGCCTCACATCCTCCCTGAAGCTCTCACGTTTATTCAATCAAGTTTAATTTGCAATGTGAAAACTTACAGATTCCTAGAGATGCTGTACAAACAATAGCTCATGTATAATTTTCACCGTGAAGTACCAGCTGTTGAGAGTCGGCAATGTATTCTGATAGGTATGTAAAGTTCCTTGCTGGTACAGCACATACATATTAAATGAAGGAAAGTAATAACAGTGTCAAATAAAAATGGGCAAGTATATAAGCTACCAGTAAGAAAAACATGAGTTTAAATTGTGAGCTGAGGGCCTAGGAAAGCTGTTTAACTCTGTGATGGCGGTTTACCTTGTGGAGATGGGTAAAATGGGAATCATACTTCCACATGGCTGTTGTGAAAGAACTGAGAACAAGATGCTGGCTGAAGAAGTGGTGCCCCGCCCCGCCCAGAGACACTGGCTTATGGGCAAGGGAAGTCAGGTGAGAGGCAGTGTCTGGGCTTAGCACAGAGTAGGAAGAGATGAACAGAAGAGAGCTGAAAAGGAAGTGGCATCCTTGTCTAGGCTGTGGAAAGAGAGATTCCTCCTAATTGGGGAGAGGAAAGGAATGAAGTGCAGACATTGACTTGAAACCAAGTAGCATGAGGAGCCCTGTGCCAGACAGACTTACAACTCTTACAGCTTGGCTAGTTCTTGGAGACTGTGACGCTGTCTTCTCTTTAGTTGGTCAGGTAGATGCTACTGCTTACTCCTCCTCCACCGACCGCAGGAAGCAGAGCAAGAAACGAGACTCCAAGCACTTGGAAGTCCGGCAGAACCCTGAAGGTAGGACTTCGCCTGGGAGCACAGTGTTGAGAGTACCCTAGCCCCAGGCCAGCGCTCAGAAATGGACCTACTTTGTGTCGGGTGAAGGAGGGTCACACCTGTGTGTACAGCGCCACCAAATACAAGCTTGAGACTATTCTGGTACCTGTTGCTGTGAAACTCAGATATAACCCAGTTGAACATCAAGCCTAGAAGACCAGGGACTACCTCTACTACTCCTTCCACAACTTTGCAGGACACAGGCAAAAAACAGGACTTATCCATCCTTGTGGCAGGTATGACACAGAAGTGCGCATAGGACTTTCCCTTAGAACTTGTGGTGGTAACAATATTATGAACACTATCCCTTACATTCAAAGAGACTTACATGGGCCTACCCCAGCCTTGGAGTAAGATTTGTAATGACAAACTACACCATTTAGGTACTGCTCTAGTTCATTCTGAACTACATACCTACTGAAGATAGGCTTGGGAAATTTGGCTTGGGGAATAAGCTACAACAAGGAAAAACCCAATAGTGGAACTGTGATAAACCTAGACTCGGGGTGCCATCTAGTGCTAAGAACCAGAAAGGTCCACAGATTCAAGCAAATCATTTAGACTGTGAAAGAGCAGGCACTAACATAGCTAGGTTACAAAGACTGGGAGAAAACCCTCATGTTAATGCACAGACCATGTCATAAGTCAAGCATCAGAATTGTGATCACGACTAACAGACAAAATAAGACAAGAAACTGACTGTAAAACAAGCAGCCCTTGACAAATGGGAAGAGCTAAAAGTGGCACTTTTAGGGAAACTTGGTAAGCTTCAGAAAACCCAGAGAAGCAACTTAATACCTAAGCAGAGAAATGACAGACTAAAGTGACTCTCGAAAACACTAAATATTTAAATGCAATATAAGGCAGCAACAGCAGAACAGAGCAAACAACAACAAAATGCCAGTTGCCTTGAAATCAGATTATCTGGAAACATACTGTTGGAGAAAAAAGAAGTAAATGCAAGGGGAGAGATCTGAGAACTGGGGGGGGGGGGGGGTGTCACTGTCGGCAGAACAGATATAGGAGTTGCAGGAGTTCAAGATGGAAGTGAGAATGCCAATGGGTAGAACAGACTTCATGAGAAACCTCCCCAAATCTAGACATGGATCCAGGGATCCAGCTGCAGGGATGCCAATGGTCACATCAGATCCAATGCAACCAAGCTGAGTCTTCAAAGGATGAATAAAGACAGTACTAAAAATAACAGAAATGAGGGAGTAGCTAACGGCTACCAAAGGCTAACCGGATGTCTAAACTGTACTGCGGACAGCCAGGATGTCTCTCTAGAACAGCTTGGCCATGCCATTTAATGAGCTGCATCATCCCTGGCTAACAGTTCATGTTTTACTATTATAATCGTAACTATTCGATCTTTTTCAGTAAAAACCGCACATCGCAAAACCTGTGTCAATGATAGTATTAAACATTTTAAAAAGTCAGTCCATTGCTGTGGTACAGTTGAAAGCAATACCACACCTGTCTGGATCAGGAGACAGACAAGCATATGAATTCTTTAATCACATTAAACCCATTTGCCTTCCAAAGCCATGAGCCATGTTGCCTAGAATAATGTCTGATGTGGACATAAACAAATTCAGTGTATAAATTGCACATTTAGTGTGGCCTTCATTTTAAGTTTTGCTTATAGAAGCACTGACTAGCATTCCTTCTGCATTCCACATGTGATAGTGCGGCTAACTTAATTTGGGCTTTAAATACCACCATGAAGACATCAGTGCCTTAGAGGGAACCATTATCATTAGTCTACTTGGATGAAAAGCTATTTCATTTGGAACACTACTGGTAGTTCACTGACCTTGATGAAGACTTTTCCTATCTTCAAAGTCCTAGAATGTTATCAATTTATAACCTTTGGGTTCCCTAGCCAATTACTGTCCTCACTACAAATGTGTAAAATAACTATAATCTATGATGAGGTGGCTTAGGATTAAACTCAACTTGTTACAATGGAATTACATTAAGATGTTTCTCTCCCATCTTTTACAATATTAAACATTCTATGCTTAAAATTAATAAGCCTGTATGACTCAATTTAAGAACACCATCAAGAAATACAGAAACAGTGAGTGTAAAACAAATACTCCTTAAAATAATGATTTTACAAAAGCACAAACTATAAAGCTAATAATGTAGCCTTACTAAAATACAACCTTAGTATTTATTTTTATTTCTTGAACCAAAATACAGAAAGCCTCAGCCACAGAGTTTTGTCAGAAATCTAAAACATATGATTTTTTTATTTTTATTTTTTATTTTTTCCTCTGAAATAACAATATATCTGTCCCATAGCCAAATACAACTGGCTTCACGTTTTGAATATGTTTCCAAAAATTTTTATTCCAACAGCAAATGTTCTCAAAGGAAGAAATAAATTAGCAGTCTACAAGCTAGGAGATGCATGTCCTGGGGGAAAATAATACCTTTCTGAAAGACAGGAAAGGTTGGAGGATTTAAACAAATTGCTTTTTAGATCATCCACTTCCTAAAGGCATCTCCTTCCACATGGCAGTTCACCAACTTTACAATTAAAAGCAAGCTTCTCACTCATACGTAATCTTAAGGAAATGTGCTGGGTTCAGAAACCTCCAGTGCATCAACAAAGTACAGTTTAAAAGACAAAGAGGCTGGAGACAAGGCTCAGCTGGTAAGAGCTCTTGCTCTTTTAAAGGTCCAGAGTTCGAGTGTGCACATCTGGTAGCCCACAGCTGCCTCCATTGTAGTTGGTTATTTTTACTCTTTGGCTTTTTTGAGGAGCCCTTCACCCAGCTCCAAATAAATCACACAGGCTGCCCTTAGCTTGACTTATTTCTAGCCAGCTTTTCTTAACGTACATTAGCCTATCTACCTTTTCCTCTGGGCTTTTATCTTTCTCTCACTTTTGAATGTCTTACTTTCACTCTTACTCCATGGCTGGCCGTGTAGCTGGGTGGCTGGTCCCTGGAGCCCTCCTGTCTTCCTCCTTTTCTCGTTCCTCAATTCTCTCCTCCCAGATTTTTTTCTCCCTGCCTGCCAGCCTCACCTATTCTTTCTTCTGCCTTGCTATTGTCTATTCAACTCTTTATTAGACCAATCAGGTATTTTAGACAAAGACTTACAGGTTAACAGAGTTAAACAAATGCAACATAAAAGAATGCAAAACATCTTTGCATCATTAAAACAAATGTTCCACAGCATAAGCAAATGCAACACATCTTAAAATAACATTCCACAACACTCCATCTCCAGTTCCCTGCTCTCCAAGGCTCCCTTCTGACCTCTTTGGGGTACCTGTGTGTGTTTGCATATAGACAGACAGACAGATGCACACGCGCGAGCACACGTGCACACACACACACACACACACACACACACACACACACAAATTCTTTTTTTAAAAAAAAAAGAAAATAAAAAAAGCCAGTGACTTCTTGGTTGAAAGACTGATCCGTTAACAACTAAGCAAGTAAATGTGTGGGCTTCAAATTTATTTTTGAAAAGCTGAACACATTTTACAGAGTGCTCACCCAAAAGATCACAGTATAATGCCTGCTGCACCTGGGAGTTTGCAACCATAATTCAGAAGAAATTTAAACAACCAATGTAACCAGTAAAGCACAGCTCTCAGTATTTCTGGGTTTTTTAATCTGTGTGAACAATAAATAAAAGATCATAAAACATAACCAAGCTGAACAGGAACTAAACTCTGCTTCGTCTAGCAATAACTAACATTCAGAGAAACATGAATTAGGGTTTTCAAAGTTTTTGCAAAATTATCACCTATTGAAATAGCTTTTGAACACTGAGTCGAACTAGAACCCAGATGCAGATGGAGAGGACAAGACCATGCTGCAGAAACACATAGAGACAGCTTACCTGAACAAGGAGGAGCTAACAGCCACTACACTGATAGCTGGGAAGCCAGCATGGGACTGACTCGGGCCCCCCTGATTATGGTTCTCAGCCAGAAGGACTGAGCAGTCTAAGAGACCTCAGACAGTGGAGCCAGGATGTATCCCTATGCACAAAAGGACTTTGCGAACACATCCCCCATGGAGGGATAACTGCCTTAATCTAGAGACAGGAGAGAAGCCCTAGTCCCTACTTCACAGGACCTGTCAGATCTACATGACCCCAACTGGATGGCATTCCCCTACATATGGAATTGGGGTGGGGGGATGGGAGGGGAGGGTGGTTAGAGTGCATGTGAGAGGGCAGAGAGGGTAAAAAGGGAAGGAAAGAGGGAGGGAGGGCTGGGGGGAGGGAGGGAGGGAGGGAGAGGGAACTGGGATCGACATGTAAAATAATATATTAAACAAAAAAAAAAAAAAAAAATGCTTTGACTCCAAAATTTAAGTTGAAGGACAAGTTACTGGGGAAATGGATTTCTATTTTTGTTTCCACAGAAAATGAAAAGATGTGGATTCCTTCCAGACTAATGTAGCTTGATCACGCCAGACCGCCTGAAACAGAGTACAAGCTGATCCTACATTCAAAACAGCTGGACAAAACAGCCCCACAGACTACAGCCAGGATATCTG
The DNA here is from genome assembly GCF_943737965.1 of Phodopus roborovskii. NCBI lineage: Eukaryota > Metazoa > Chordata > Mammalia > Rodentia > Cricetidae > Phodopus > Phodopus roborovskii. The sequence continues at coordinate 5,599,075 of NW_026126470.1, forward strand.
AATCTTCTTCGAATCCCCCAAGACAGCGCCCCTTACCAGCAGGAAGTAGTTTGGAAAGAACGACGCCCAAATTCCCAAATATTGTGTATAAATGTTTGTTTTCATTTAATTGGACTGTTATATAAAATTAAATAAAATTTAAAAAAAGAAATAGCTTTTGTGTGTATACAATTGTGTATACATGTTCATGTATGTGTACACATGTGTGGCTGAGCAAATGTGTACGGGGGCAGAGGTTGACTTTGGGTATCTGTCTTTGTCCATAGACCCAAGGACCTTCCTGGACCTCCTCAGTGCTGAGATTACAGGCACAAATCAACATGCATAGCATTTTCTTCTAGATGTTAGAGCTGTGAATCCAAGCTTATTATATCCTCATGTTTCCAGAGCAAATACTATACTGACTGTGACAGATCCCCAGCCTGGACTTACACCAATATTAGCAACAATAATAAAGTCACTCTTACTTCACTGTTTAATACTATCTTCTCTTGTCACATGTGGTTATGAGAACCTGACCTGTGCTCGAAGATTAAAACAGCTAATTTCAAAGACCTCTAAGAAAATTGAGAGCGTAAAATACATCCTCAAACACCTTTATTGTGAATATTTACTAAAGGGTCACTCACTACCTTAGTCCTCTGAAAAAATGTCAAATTAATTTCACTTCTTACTACTTTTTCAAATGAGAATATTCAAAAATTTTAAATTTTGCATGTTTCCTAGGACACATCTACTGAGCCAAGTGTGTTAGAACCACATGGTCTAAGGAATCACAAAACAAAATGGTTTTAAGTGGATTCTCTGTATCTGAACAATAGCTCTGACAATGGCATCCAGACAAGCCTCGGACTGACTTAGTCTGAGAGAAGTCCTGAGTGCCATCCCCAGTGAAACCAAGCCCAAAAAGCAAATGAAAATCCCAAACCCTAGACTATGAGCTTATGAACTTACTCTCACATTCTCTGGAAGACCCGTGTTCCCAAACACCCGGGGAACAGTGCTCCTTACACTTGCTTCCTCAACCACACTTTTCATTCTTACTCACGGCATCCTAACTCGTACTCAGGCTTCCGAACTCTTCATACTCATGCTCCCATTTCTCCTCATATACTTCCAAAGTTTGTGAAATGCTCACATGTGAAACAAATGTGCGGTGTGGAGAGAATGAACAGACAGTACCTGGATAAGCACATTGCAGCAGAGCCACTGATTTGCCTCCAGGAGCAGCACACAAGTCCAGAATGGTCTCCCCATCACTTGGTTCCAGAGCCAGGACTGGGAGAAGAGAGGCAGCGTTGAGGAGGTAGTACTTTTTCAAGTTTCCAGTCTGATGTCGTTCCGAAGGCATTCTGTCTGGAGTTCGGCTGAGGTAACACTTCATTGATTTAGGGTAATACGGTAAGGACCCTTGAAGGACTGGATAATAGCCCCTCAGATATAAGTCCTTTTCCAGCTCAAGGGGATAATTGAATCGGTTGAAGAGGATGGCATATTGCCACAGCGATGGAGATATTAGAACATCCCTAGGCAGGAAAGGGGCAATGAATGAGTATCAGTATCATGACCTAGTGCAATCTTATACGATTAGTAGGGTGAATGTGGCCCTACATTACATTCCATTTCACGGTGACTTACTTTTCAGACAGGATCTGTAATGGTTAATCTGGACTGCCACTGTTACAGGGTTGAGAAAACTCTAGATTTAGTAATGCACACTTCTGGATGTGGCAATGAGATGATTAGTTCATGATTAATAGATTAATCCCTGGTGGGTCCATGGATTGTGCCATAATTGTGGATGATGAACAGCTGGATGTGGGGCTTGGTTGGGAGGTAGCAACCACTGGGGCTGTGTCCCGGGGAGGTAAACTTTGCCTCAGTCCCTCCTACTCCCTTATCTGTATCCAGGCCCTGACAACGTGGGTGGCTTTTTCCACTTGGCTCTCCCCACCCATCATGAACTGACACTTCTCAATCTATGAGCAAGTAAATCTATCACTTTAATCATTTCTGTAACTTACTGTGTCACAGAGACACACTTCTGACCAATACAGGATTGGTCTTCCCAGCTTTTCCTTTTGCCTTATATGGCTGTGATGTGGCCCACCCTGACTTTACTTACAAATATAGTTTTATTTATTTTAGCTTATTTTAAGATTAATTCTGATTAATGGATTAGGATTGGAAAGAGGCTGGAAAGAAAGCAGCAGATAAGAGAACACCTTTTATAAACATGAAGATACCCAGCATCCAGGTACAAAGTCAGGCATGGCTGTAACCTGTATTATAACTTGGAGTTATGTGCCTGCAACCCCAACATTGAGAGTGCAGACAGTAGCGCTCTCTGCCAGTCAATGGCAAGCTTCTAGTTCAGTGACAGACTCTATTGAAGGCTGTAGGGCAGAAAGTGACAGAGGAAGACACTTGACATTTTGCTCTGACTTCTGAATGGGTGTGCTCAGATACACATATCCAGACATGTGCAACCACATAAAGATGCATGCACCACACAAAGATCTCTCTCTCTCTCTCTCTCTCTCTCTCTCTCTCTCTCTCACACACACACACACACACACACACACACACATAAACACACACATTCATAGAGGAATACATCCTTACCTTTGCTTGTCCCCCAAAAGCAGCCTGCCGAGAATTTACATAACTTTGTACCTGCCAAAAAGTATTTTTGTTGGGGATGGAAAGATGGCTCAGGAACCGTTACAAGTGCCTACTGGAGAGGACCAGTGGTTGTCAGAACACCTAATTGCTGGATGGAATACAGATGTTGGAAGGTAAAGCTGCTGGGGAAGCCTGCATATCAGTCCATGAGTGGTTTCTAAATCATTCCTGGCTCCATATCATCTTAGCTTTATGTCACCTCCTAATTCCATCACTGAAGAGGACCCATATTCAGTTCTCAGCACCTACACAATAGCTCACAACTGTCTACAGCTCCATCCCTGGGATCCAGAGCCTCTTTCTTGCCCCTGCAGCCTCCTGAACACACTTGGTGCACATAAATGTACAGGCTCACACTCATACACATAAATTAAAATAATAATAATGTTTTTAATAAAATAAAACCCAAGAAAATGGCTTCCATCTGTCAGTATTTGCACAAAAGATTTTCCTTAGCTACTAAATTTAAGGCCATGGACTCTATATTATAGGGAACAGTAATATCACAAAAATAATGTGTTTGAAGCAATGAGTATTAAGCTCTTCTCCAACAAGAACAAGGGATTTGCAAAGCTAACTTTGGGTAACTCTCCAGTAATGGAATTAATGAGATGACACAAGGCTCAGATGATACGGAGCCAAGGATGATGTGAAAACCACACATGGACTGATAGGCAGGCTTCCCCCAGCAGCTTTACCTTCCAGAACTGTATTCCGTCCAGCAGTTAGGTCTCCTGACAAACACAAGCTCACATCAAGCGACATGACGCAGCAGGAAACATTTAATTTATTTACTAGCTGACCTTTCTGGCTGAGTTATTTGGGAGGCTCATTAACCATGGTCAATTAAATAAATTCCAGCTACTACTTACCCTGAAGTTGCTTATGAGAGAAACGGCTGGATTGAAATGTAACACCTGTGACTCACGCATGCCACGTGAATTTCAATGACACCTGAAACGTGGCCTGCTTTTGCCTTTCATTGCCTCTTGCTTACTGTGGACAGCACATCTATTGGATTTACCTTGCCGCTGGATCCTGCTTGGAGTTACTGATTCAGCAGCATAGTGTCCTTTTAGGCAAACTGGTGACGTATTTACTTATTTGTGTGTGCAGAGTGTATGGTGCATATACACTTCAGTGCCCTCGTGGAGGTCACAGGACAACTTCTGGGACTCAGTACTCACTCACCTCCCACCTTACCTGAGGCAGGGTCTCCCGCATATCTGCCACTGCACTAAGTAGCCCAGGTTAGCCAGCCCTCCCAGTTTCCAAGCCATCCTCCTTTGTCCACTTCCTATCTTGCTCTAGCACTACTGAGACTACAGAAGTGTGCAGTAGCACTCAATGGACTGACGCTAAGGCCAGGCTTGCTTAGCAAGCACTTTTACCCTGAGCTATCTCCCCACCAAGAGCCAAACAGTCTCATTTCCAAGTCATTTCCACGTAGTTTCTGGGTCTACACTTTGGGAACTACAGCTTTAACTCAGACTCTGAAGCAAAACCAAGGAAGCCACTACAGATTTTCTGAATGTGTGTCTCCCTCATATCCCTCAAACTAGATGGGCGTTTGCTCAGTGGTGAGTCCTGCAGGAGTCTGGAGTGGCTCAGCGTACATCACCTCACTTCTCTTAAGAAACAACGTGTGCTCTCTACTGTTTGGCTAGGACACGGTGTCACTTTTCTTCAGAACTCCCAAAGCTATTCTTGGATTTTTATTCTTTCACAGCAATGAATTGCTCAGTGCTCAGGCTAAAATAAATAAACAAACAAACAAACTATTGGGGCTGGAGAGATGGCTCAGTGGTTAAGAGCACTAGCTGGTCCTGCAGAGGTCTGGAGTTCAGTTCCCAGCAAGCACATGGTGGCTCACAACCATCTGTAATGAGCTCTGGTGCCCTCTTCTGGTAAGTATGGAAACATGCAGACAGAAAACTATATACAGAATAAAAAAATAATCTTTAAAAAATTGTTGACTGGAATGTGTGATGGGTTCCAGAGTAGACTGTACTAGAGAACCTTCTCAAAATTAAAAAAAAAAAAAAGTAAAAGAATTGTGTATACAGAAAGCTTAACAAAGATTATATTGAAAGCATTAAACTTGGAGACAACACCCTCATAGCATTGTCTTTCCAAACCAAGCCCGGTGTTTCCTTTTATTAAGATTTTCTGTGAGTTCTCTTAGTAAATGTTATTAATCCCATCTCCTTTGAAGCATGTTGTCTAAGAAGACTGTTAGTCTAGGAATACCCCTGCTACTTGTCTATTATCAAACATGCTAATTAAAACAAACGAAAAACAAAAAACCTGGAAGTTCCAGGAGGCAAGCGGCTCAGGTGTGAGGAAGACCTGGCATTAGGAGAGCCCAGTGGTGTTGGCTCGTGGTGGAGACAGGGACACAGGGGACACTTAAAACACTGGGTTAGTGAAATGGAGCTCTTCACAGACTTAGGGATGAGGGAGCCTGATCAGATCTGAAAATAGGCACCGTGGTAGCTAAACAGCAATCTTCAGAAATTACTCTCCTTCTTTTATGAACTAGACAAAATAATACCTAATTAAAACAAGTAAAATCATGGAGGCACTGGTAAGTGCCCAAGCTTTCTAAGTAACCCATGCCCCAACTGATAACTTTAATGATACTCCTTAGGACACACACACACACACACACACACACACACACACACACCATGAAAGTAGAAGTAAGGTTAGCTGGGAAGAAAAATAATGGTATTAGCAGAGGAAGGGGAACAGGAGATGGTAACAATGGGTATGAATATGATCAAAATACATTATGCATATGTATAGAAATGACACAATGAAACCTATTATGTATAATTAATATATGTAAGACCCTGTCTCAAAAACCAAACCATAAATATAAATGCACCCAGTGAAACACGGTTACTGGAGTGAGGTGACACCAGTCACCGTTCACTTCAAGCTCAAATGCTGAGTCTTCAATAAGTAGAAAAGCATTCTTCCTTTCTTCAACTTATTCCATTATATATTTATGTCTGGAGTTTTTTGTGAGTTTTATTAGAAAAGGGAGGGAAGGAAGAAGGAAAGAGAAAAGAGGTAAAGAGACACAGACAGAGAGAGGACAGAAGAGAAGAAGACAGGAAAAGTCCTGTCTGCTCCAGAGGAACAGTAGAAAAGACGGTCCCTGGAATTTTTTTAAGTTTTTTTTTTTTTTTTTTTTGAGACAGAGTTTCTGGCCTGGCTGTCTGAAACTCACTATGTAGTCCAGGCTGGACTCAAACTCACAGAGATCCACCTGCTGGGATTAAAGGTGTGTGCCACCTTGCCCAGCTTGTAATTGATTTTTATTCACTATTTTATTCACAATTCTGTGGTATGTCCACTCACACACTTCACATGTACTATAATGTTTGCTCTTAAATCTAAAAGTATAAAAAAGTATAATAAAAAGATTTTATTATCAATAATCTTAGTGCAAATATGCTTAAAATTTGATATTTATTAAAGATAAGTAAAATTTGATAGGAAACTGGTATATTTTAAATTTTGCTAGAATGATCCAGGGTTCAAGACTTTTTATGCTTGTTTTGGACTTTTATAAAGCAAATTCCCCCTTAAGTCAGTTAAAATTACATGTTTTGTAAAATTAAATGCACTGGCCAAGTTTCTCACCTTCTTCTGAGTTATGTCTCCAAAACTGTTACTGATCCATCACCAAAAATATTTTAATACACTGTCAATTGCAGCTTAAGTTTTGTTAACACCAAGCCCTGGAAAACATCTCAGCTGTCAAACAATTTTCCGTTTACTTTCTAAGCTCTGATGTTGACATCCCACATCTTGAGCATATGTGGATTCTAATGCCCTAGGGAAATGCTTTATAGTAGCTGGATAAATGGTTCAGACATTAAGGTTTCATTCCTTGAATCCACATGGTGGCTTACAACCATTTCTAAATCCAAGTCCAGTGCCAGGAATCTGATGTCCTCTTCTGACCTCCTCAAGCATTAAGCACACACATGGCACACATACACACACGAAAGCAAAATAATCATACACATAAAATGAAGTAAGTAAATCCAAAACATAATTTAAAAGCGAAATGCTGTGTAGAAGTCAGGATGGAGAAACCATGGCTTTCTTTGTAAGTGTATATGGTATAAATGTGGGTTCTGTTTTGTTGAGGTTTTTCTGGTTATAGATGTTGTAAATTTAAAAAAAACACTGCTCAAGACAAAGTCGCCATAGGACAGAGCTTGGCCTGGAGGGGTTTCTTTAATGGGGGAATGGGATAGGGGGAAGAGAAGAGGGGGAGACTGGCCTCTGGGGACAGGGGTGTTGTAAAAGGAAAGAGAGAGAAAGAAGAGAGAGACAGGAAAGGGAGAGACAGAGATAGGAAGCAGGCAGGGCCCTTTTAAAAGGGAACATAGTGAATGTGCACAGGTGGTGCTCTTAGTGGCTGCAGCTGAGAGCATATCCTGTCAGAACCCCAAGGACAGGCCAGTACTGATGCCCGAATGCTAACAATAGGAGAACCACTGAAAGTCAGGTTGGGAAAGCAAGAGTATGTACTGGCTTAGGGAGATGGGACGGCACTCTTCTGAAAGGGCTTGAACACTGCTGAAACCTGATGTGACTGTTTACACCTGTGGAAGTCTTTTTTTGTTTGTTTGTTTGGGTTTTTTTCGAGACAGGATTTCTTTGTGTAGCTCTGGTTGTCCTGGAACTTGCTTTGTAGACCAGGCTGGCCTCATACTCGCTGAGATTCGCCTGCCTCTGCCTCCCAAGTACTGGGATTAAAGGTGTATACATACCACCACACCTAGCAATGTTTCCTATTCTTACTACAACATGCCAAATCATTGTCTTCCTAAGATTCATTCTCTAAATAAACACTATGCTCTGGCTATGTGCTATTTACAAGATAAACATTTTTATGTTTAAATATTATGTAAAGTGTCTTAAAAAGATAGTAAAAACAAACAAACTAAACTTACACAAGAATGACTGACCTCTGAGAAAGTCAATGAATCACATTAGCAAGGATCCCACTGTCAGCTTGGCTATTTTCCTCCAGCTGGTTTGAAAGCGGGCTGTAACTCAATTCTCTCTAACTGCTGGGTGCTCGGGCTTCTGGATGATGTAAAAGAACCAGCTTTATTCCCAGGTTTCTTACCCATGACTCTTACTCTATATGTGATGTCTGTGATAAAACCCAGGGTCTCATGGATGCTGACCATGCACTCTACCAATGAGATATACCTTGACCCCTATAATTTCTATTTTAACTAAAGCCAAGCACTTAAAAAAGGAAAATGTTGAAACATTACATATTTGGTAATGCAATCTTCATTTAGCTTTTCTGTGACATTCTCTTTCTCCCGCTACTTTGTTCTCTGCCTAACCTTCCTCTCCAGCAAGAAGTAGAGCAGCTATTACGATTTAAATTTCAAGGGTTGGAGTCCTTGTACCAAAGTCCTCGCTGTCCACTAGAGGGAGTTCCCTAGACCACTTTGAGGGTTGGCCTCATGGGAACACTTGAAGTTGTTTCCGAGGCATTTCCTTTTTATTCTTCAGATTTTAACAGGGGCTGAAGGCTTCTCACCTTTTCCTGGTAATGCTTCCTAAGACCATTGCAAAACTTAGATATTTACATCATGATTCATAACAGTAGCAAAATTATTCTTACAATGAAGCAACGAAAATAACGTCACGACAACATGGGGAACTGTGTTAAGTATTTAGGAGTCACTGCATTAGGAAGGTTGAGAACCAATGGTGTATACATTTATGAGAATTCATTTTCTCTTCTAAAGTAATTACACGGAATAGGTATCATTCTGCTTGTTCTACAGATCTGGGCAGTGTGGCAGGTTTTCAATAACTCGTCCAAGTTACTCGTTAGAAAATGCTGAGAGCTTTGAACCCACACCCGTAACTACCAGAAGGAAGGAAGGGTATACCTGCAGGGGGAGGGGCAGCATATCTAGTACCAAAGGCCCAAAAGAGCCTCTTCACTCCTGTGGTTTGGGTTCAAATGTGACACCGCACATAGTGAAGGCTCAGAGGGTCTGTGGACAGGGTGACACAATGGAGGGTGGCAGCGCTGGGAAGCAGCACAGCAGAGTGATTAAGAATAATTCACAAGCTGGGCTGTGGTGGCCCAGACCTTTATCACAGCACTGGGGAGGCAGACAGGCGGATCCCTGTGAGTTCGAGGCCGGCTGGTTTACAGAGTGAGTTCCAGGACAGCTAGGGCTGTTACACAGAGAAAAGCCTGTCTTGAAAAAACAAAGAAAAGACCCCTAAGCCCTCTCCAATCACACGGTATGTACACCTTCTGAAATTATTTGACCTCCGTGTGTCTATGTGTGAGTGGAAATAACTATACCTCAGAGGACTGGTGTTTGTAAAGTGAGAGTTACCTCTCACAGTGCATGACAGTGCAGGATAAAGTAAGCAAACAGCAAATACAGAAGTTGTGAGATAAGGGCAGTAGCAACGTGCCAGAGAGATGAGGAAGGCTAAGTAAAGAGCAGAGATAGAACTTAAAGGGTGTCCAAACCAAAACATGTCTTAGAGAGAAGCAACAGCTTTTGGCCACCATTTCTTGTTGATGATCTGAGGTAACACAGGGATACAGAGTTGCCAAGACTATGCAGTTTCCACAGCAACTACAACTTCAGGGATCCCAGAGGTCAGGCCACATTCCAAAACTCATAGAACACAATGAAAAAACTGCTGCGCTTGCAGTTATGGGCATCCTGGACTACAGCAAAGGCTTTCAAACTGCAATACACCTTGCAAGAGACAACTCATGGGAATTACTTGGCTCCAGTCGAAGCAAGATGTCTAGGTTTTCCTGACAGCAATGTGGGGTAATACTGCCAACCAAGGATGCTCACAAAATCTTAGGTACCCAGCTTTTTTGGAGATTCTGTCATGGAGACTTAACTGACAGTCTTTACAGCCAATTTTAGCCACCAAGCCCTCTGGATGTTGTTCCCTTATCCGTGGTCTGTAACTCCCTCTGTAAATCATATTGTTAGACTAGCAGGTGAGGCACAAGCCCCCAGGCAAACATTACACTCTTATCAGGGCAGTATCCGTACATTTCAAGGACTCAGAGATCACCTCTCAGGGGCTGAGAGAAAAAAACCACTCACTTTCCACTAAACTCCTTTATTACAAAGACACTAAGGGTATAGTAGAGTAAGACTAGATTGACATCGAGGCCTCCTCCAAAAGAGTGGATGTACATAAATCCTCAAAGCAACATAGGTTTAGAAGAGAACGATGACGTGCATGTGACTATGCTGACCAGAAGGAAGAGGAATTGCTAGAAAACACAGCAATATGCAATCTGAAAAAGAACTGCACATTGTGAGAAGACATCACACACACAAACAAAAGTTTAAGCTCTGCTCTGAATGGACTTCTTGAAGGCAACCAGCGAGGAGCAATTATTGAAACCCTGAAACAAAGTCTTCCCCATCACTATAGACATCAGAGAAGCATGAGAGAGGACATGCTCCAACTAAAAATACTTACATACAGTCCATTATGTTTGCAGATATTTATAAAGCAAACATGCAATTCTGTTATTTCCCCATGCTATCTCCCATGGCCAGCCTTTCTAAGAAAGCTTTCATTTTGCCCATGGCAAATTTAGTACATGTTTATGCAAAACTTAAGTTACCATGAAATCCTACCAAAAGGGTAGATGGAACAGAAGGCACTGCTAATTAAATGGCTTTGAGGTTCACTGCTCATTTTGTTCAGGGTCAAATAGTAATTTATCAGTCTTTCTGGGTATACGAAGTAGAAAATCAACTCATTACAGGTTATGAATAGCCAGTTACTAAAAAGTCTCTAGATAAAATACTTCTCACAATCTTTTGTTTTAAATCACCCAAGAATGCTAATTACATCTCAGGTACTAGACAGAACTGGACGAAGACAGACTGGGCAAAAATCCCTCAGCTACATACTAACCAGCTGAATGAATTTAGGCAAATTAACGCCATGTTTTCAGAAACACTGAAAACAACTCTAAAGTTTGCTCTCAGGAGTACTTAAACAGGTATTGTTTCCATGCAATATTCGTTCAATGTGTGTGGTTCTTCAGATAGTCTATAGGAATACCTTTACATACTAAAAAAACTCATGAATTCATTATATACTTCACTATTCATTTTTTGATAAGTCATTATGAACTGTACCAATATAACTATTGCATTTCCATATTTATAAGTTCCATATCTTAACATCCTAAAATCATCTTTGACCCACTTCATATTTTATCATATTTTATTATCTTTATTCATGACTTAGTCTTTGTCTCAAAATATGCTTAAAGTTGTTCTGTGAAAAGGAGAAATAGTTAAGTTAATCTACAAAGAGATGATATAAAACAATCATGACAAATTACTATCTTAGCTAAATTTCAGACTATCTACAGTCTACGGTCATAACACTTTTTCCTCTTTACTTTGAAATATGGACTAGGCAACCCCTGCTCAGCCCTTATTGTCTGGTTCTTTTTACCAAGTTAACCCCAAAGTCACCAGTGGCTTATATTGGCACCCATACATTCAATACATAAAACATGCCATTCTTGCTTTACATTTCTGGAATGTTTACCTTGACCCTCCCCACTTCTCCCATGAACAGACTGTATGTAAACTAAACAGGACTATACTGTTCTTTGTATCCCAGGGGGATTCATAGATACATATCAGGCACTCCTTACAAAACCCCATGCACTACCATTCTGTTCAAGAGCACAAACTCACCAAACACACAAATGGTATTTGTCTCTTTAAAAAAGGTGAATTTATTTCAGGGACATGGCGTATGACTGTGCACAGAGGTCCGTACTCTGGTTGCCAGCTTAGATGTCAAGTACTCTCTGTACCTACCCACTGAACCACAGCATCACACAGGCCCATTGGTCACTTTCCTGCATTATACGCTTACGTCTTTAAAATACATTTAGATTTGTCAGTGTGCAGGTGTATTCCAAATACAGACTTAACGGAGAACATGACTGCCAAATAGAGTATGAGAGAAAGGAACACTGACTTTAAGGACTTACATCCTGAATTTCAAAAAGTTAAGTTTTTTCAAAGTTAGGATTTCTGTTATGGCATGGTTTTACAATGTAGTACATTTCCACTTTTACAGATAAAAAGTAATTGCTGGAGAGGAGGGTATTCATTTTTACTATCTCTGTTTGCTTTCCCTTTTTTTTTTTAAATACCATCTGTGCCCCTTTCTACATCTCAAGCAGGAGGACAGCTGAGTGACTCCTTTACCTGTATTCTTACTGGACCCTTCCTCCCAAAAATGTACTAAACTATTATCTTCATGGTGTCACTATCATCGAAGACTTGCACTACATACTTCCACTGTTCTGTCACAAAATATCAAGAGATGAATTACACTAACCTTACTGTATTCCAGGAATCCCCAAGCTCTTTGGAATACTGTTTGTCAAACTGGTCCAACACAACTCTGCATATCTGTTTTGCAAGCTTCCCCTCTGAATTTGCTTTCAGCTATGATGACAAGAAAAAGTCGCCAAGAACACATTGTGATATTACGGATTTATTGCAATTTGACATTAACGTGACGTTAATTTTCTTCTTTACCTCTGCATTTATTCGTGGAGCATTTCATACATGTATACAATGTATTTTGGTTAACAGCCACACCCACACACTTGTCCAACTCCCAGGCTCCCCCTGTAACTTTGCCTCTAAACCTCCCATCCTTTAAGAGCATACTGGTCCAATCAGCGCTGTCATTATGAACATGGACGTGTGGAAGCAGACTGGGAAGGAAACTTAACGGTCAGCTACTGCCAAAAGCTCCTCGGCTAATCTTCACATACCGGTTCTTGCCTTGCGAGCAATACCTCACGTGTTAGCAAAACATTATTGATATTCTACCTACACGTGAAAATGGCGTTTCTGAAAGTGGTAATTTCCCCAATGTAAGGCCCAGGCTAAGGGCGAATCTATGATAAGGGAATCCCAGGAGGTATTAAAAAAAAAGTGGTTTTGTTTTTTTGTTTGTTTTTTTGTTTGTTTGTTTTAGTTAACACTAGAGAGGAATCAGCACGGCTACTACGCTCGCGCCAACGTAAAATTACTCCACAGTGAAGTCTATTTACGGCGCCGCGGGGAAGGCTTTCGGCACGGCTGCCGGGATTTGGGCAGAGCGGCTCCCATCCACCCCAGTCCGCCCCGGCTCTCCGCGGCCTCAGTCCGGGCGCCGCGCCGCCCAGGGCCTCACCCGAGTCAGCATGGTCCGGCCGAGCTCGCAGACAACGGGGAGAGACGCCACACTTCCGGGACCCGCTAGGAGGTCACGGGCCGTCCCACACTTCCGGTCTGCGTTCTCGCGGGATGGTAGTTTCAGGGACCCAAATCTCGCATCAGGCACCGGTCCCGCGAGACCCGGGGACACAGGCCACGGACCTGCGCGGGAAGGCGCTGGCGCTGAGGTCCGGGGCGAGCCGGGCTGCTGGCTCACGCTCGGCGTTTGCGTCTGTGTCGGGAATAGACCTCCGTCGCTACCGAGCTGTCAGGGTCTCATAACCAAAGGCATGCTAATTTACAAGTGTGAGCTCCACGATGAGGAAGCGGCCGGTGAAAGGATGAGACCGTCCTGTCCCTCAGGATTGATTGATTGCCTGCGAGGATGCATCCTTAGGTGAAGTGAGAAATAGCCTGCGACAGTGCATCCTTAGGTGCAAAGTGTTAAATAGCCTGCGAGGATGCATCCTTGGGTGCGAAGTGTGAAATAGCCTGCAATGGTGCATCCTTAGGTGCAAAGTGTGAAATAGCCTGCAATGGTGCATCCTTAGGTGCAAAGTGTGAAATAGCCTGCAATGGTGCATCCTTAGGTGCAAAGTGTGAAATAGCCTGCAATGGTGCATCCTTAGGTGCAAAGTGTGAAATAGCCTGCAATGGTGCATCCTTAGGTGCAAAGTGTGAAACAGTGCATTGGAATGCCCAGTAAAGCCCTCAGCTGGGACATCACATCAGAGCACACGCCCAAAGCTGGCCATTAGTGTGACTCGCCCCAAGCCTGACAGGCATGAAGATACCCTGGAGACATTTGTGTGTCTGCCTGCTGAAGCAGTGGACCCCAGAGAAATGGTCATTTCCCCAGGGATATCACCCTGGGAGACGGAAAGGGGAACTTGTCTTGTGGAAAGAGACTGACAACAGTTTTACGTCAGACCACCCTCTGACAGGATGTGGAAAGCCAGACGATGGCCCACTGGTCCCAGAACACGGATCTTCCATTAGGACCCCCAAGACCAACATGGGGAGGGGAGTGGCTTCACTGTTCCTTTTCCCAGCGTGGGCACATGGAATGGCATACATGTCCCCTTTCTGCTTCCCACTTTCAATTTTGGTTTTTAAGTAGGCTGAGGGTAGGTGGCTAGATTGACATGGCTATCGTATCATTGATGCTTTGAATAATGACTATTGTTATTACCAAGCACTGACACCTTATTCCCAAGGACCAGAAAGGACCCACCAAGCCCCGAATAATGACTATTGTTATTACCAAGCACTGACACCTTATTCCCAAGGACCAGAAAGGACCCACCAAGCCCCCAGCACAGGTCAACCAAAAGCAACATTGATTGTTAGGAATAACTGTTCATTAGCATTTTCCTTGCTCTGTAACAAACCTGCAGTTTCTCAGAGGCGATTTGGTCTCATAACTAGGCATCATCATTTTCAGATAGAACTGGACGCTCAAAATATCAGTAGAGGTATATGCAATAGGTAGGTGCTGGTTTCTAAACCCTACGCAAAGAAAATGCTCCTTGACCACTAATGTGATGTAAAGCTAACCATGTTTATTTAGGCACATTCCTCAAGAGTCTAAGAAGTGTCTTGTTAGAATTTTGACTCAGTGCAAAATAAAATACAGTATTTGGTAGGCAAATAATTAAACGAATAGTACCTGTTGTATATTTGGGGAAAAGCAATTCATCTATCTTTTAGCTATTACATGTAGAGAGATATGGTGTATTTTCTATGTCCATTATAAAATGTCTCAGCCAATGACCTAACTATAGTTTCATAGTTATAAAGTAGACCTAGAATATAGGAGGTAGATTCATACTAGGAAGTTAAACTTGGAAAGATCAGATCTATTAAACTTCTTTTGAACTACTGAAAACACAGATGAGAATTTACTTGTGTTTCTTTGCTAATATTTTAAGGTAATGTCTCATGTCACTCAGACTGGCCTTGAGGTCACCATGTACAGAAGGATAAACTGAATTGATCCCCCTACTTCCACCTCAAAGGTTCTGAGACTCTGCGTGGTATGCTTTTATGCCTAGTTGGTAGTTGCTGGGGACTGAGTCCATAGCTTTGTAAATGCTAAAATGAACTACATCCTGTTATTATTTTTTCTTTCAATATCGTTTCAGACTTGGTTGCTTAACAAGTTAAAGGATTAATAACACCTCTAGGTAAGATTTTTTAATGTAAACATTTTTATCATTAAATCATTTGATGTAAGGAGTGCTTTTGGATATATTTTATAGTCTATTCCTAACAATTTTATGAATTTTCGTGTTTATACAAACCATGTCTCAAACTCTTTTTATGTTTGCCAAAAAGGTAAAGATCCTTGGGGGGGGGGGGGGAGAAACCAGTCAGGCATTCTGAGAGATTCTTGTTCCAGAAAGAAACAGAAAAACAGAGGTACCTGCAATCAAGGCTAGATACAGTCCATGCAATCATAGACTTTCAGTTCAGGTGAGACCCTTTACTTTGAGGATCCAGGTAGTGTACAAAAATCCAAGGGCACAATCCACTCTGTGATCAGGTAAATATGACCTCAATTTTTATTCCCTTTTAGGGTTTGTTTGTTTGTTTTGGTTAAACTTCCTTTTGTAGGGAGGCATAAGATGTATGTTGTACAGGTAAGTATGTACATATGTATGAGGACTTAAATTTGTTCTAATACTTTCATATTGAAGTTTCTTTTTTGTTTTTTTCTTTTGCTTTTTTTTATATACTTTTTAAAATTTAAATTAGAATCAAGCTTGCTTCACATGTCAATCCCAGTTCCCTCTCCTTCGCCTCCTCCCCTGTTCTCCCACCAACCACATCCCATCCCCTTTCTGCTCCCTAGGGAGGGTGAGGCCTTCCATGGGAGTCTTCAAAGTCTGTCATATCATTTGTAGCAGGGCCTAGGTCTCCCCTGTGTATCTAGGCTGAGAGTATCCCTCTATGTGGAATGGGCTCCCAAAGAAGCCCCATAGACTGCCCAGTCCTCCTGACACCCACATTCAGAGGAATTGGGTCAGTCCTATGCTGGTTTCCCAGCTATCAGTTTGGGGTTCATGAGGTCCCCCTTGTTCAGCTGTTTCTGTGGTTTTGTTTGTGGTGTTTTGAAGACGGTCTCTCTGTGTAAACCTGGCTGTCCTAGAACTCACTCTATAGACCAGTCTGGCCTTGAATTCAGAGATCTACCTGCCTCTACCTCCTAAGTGGTGCACACCTTTAATCCCAGCACTTGGAAGGCAGAGGCAGGCAGATCTCTGTGAGTTCGAGACCAGCCTGATCTACAAGAGCTAGTTCCAGGACAGCCTGTCTTGAAAATAAATAAATAAATAAATAATAAAATTGAGGGGGAACACTGATTAATTCCCCGTTGTATACTGTTTTATCAACTGTACATAAATGGAACTTACAACAGATGACTTATACCCTACTTGCCCTTCAGTTATAAAGTTGACCCACTAAAGGAAATACATTTCTCTTTTCTTGTGGGTTTTTTGTTTTGTTTTGTTTGTGCGTTTATTTCTGGAATAAGTTTCACTTCTATTTCTACAAAACAAAGAGATTACTATTCTTCATCTCTGACATACTTTAAGACCTGCATCGTCTGAATTTATTATCTGGATCAGATGATATATACTTCTCAACAAATGAGTATCTACAGAATGTCACCTGTAAAGTATCCTCTATTCAGAGGAAAGCGGGAACTAAAAGCCAACTGTGTTGTAATTTAAGAAATGCAACCAGTGAGAGAAAGACACGATTTGACAGGATTCAAGCAGGGGTCTTTTATTTATTTATTTTTAATTAGGAAAAGGGATCCTAAAAAGGGGAGTAGGGAGACCAGCCTCCGGAGACAGGAGCAGCAAGAGGGAGGGAAGGAAGGAGGTAGAGAGAAAGGGTGTGAGACTGAGAAAGGCAGAGGAACAGACAGATAGAGGGAGAGAAAGAGGAGGATGGGAGTTGGACAGGACCTTTTTAAAAGGAAACATCGTGAATGTGCACAGATGGTGCTCTTAGTGGCTGCAGCTGAGGACATATCCTGTCACAATCCTAGGGAGAGGCCAGTACAGATGCCTGAATACTAATAGGCAGTAACAAGACCTACAAACTATAGTTATATGTGTCTAAGCAGTTTCAGCTTTTGAAAACTTTTACCTAGAAGCATGAATTTCTTTTCTTAGGATGGGAGAAAATGAATACCCTGAGTAAGATGCACAAAGCACTGACCCTCAATAATGTTTGAAGAGTTTTAACCATGGTTTGGGGGAAGGAGTGCATGACAATGCAAAGGTCCTGGGAAGCAAAGATGATTTTAGATGTACTGCAGTTAGAGTTACAGCCAGGAATGAGCTGCCTGGAGTGGATGCTGAGAATAGAACACAGGCTCTTCTGCAAGAATAGCACGTGCTCTTACCCTCTTGGAGATCGTTCCAGATCCCCAAATATTTTCAGCTGGAGAACACGTAGTAAAATAAAACATTCAATGGTCTTTTTTATAGGTGAACTTTTCTAGGCTACTCAGAGTTTTGGTAAATTCTAAACATTAATGAAAATAGCGTTTAATTTTCTGCTTGAAGGAAACATGGCATGGGGTTGGAAAGGTGGCATCAGTCTGGCAGGTTAGAACATTGGTTGCTCTCCTAGAATTCCTGGGTTTGAGTCCCAATGCTCACCTGGTCGCTCACCACCATCTATAACTCCAGTTCCAATGGATTCAACACGCTCTTCTGGCCCCTGCAGGTACCTCTCTCTCTCTCTCTCTCTCTCTCTCTCTCTCTCTCTCTCTCTCTCTCTCTCTCTCACACACACACACACACACACACACAATCACAATGTTGTTTCTCAGATCTTTAGTTTTCATATAAAAAGTTACTTTAATCCACCAATTTAACTCTTTCCACAATAGTGATGTTTTTTAAAAAAAAAGGTTGAGCTAAATAAAATAATTTAAAACCAGAAAAGGAAAAGAGATTGGTGTAAATAATTTTTTTATTGTGATATGTTATAAGCCATGATGAATAAGAATGAAAATGTATAGTATAACAAAATAAACATAGAAGTGTTAAAATCTGATAGGATTTACAAAACATCTTTTAAAGGATTTTTTACACTGCTTTAAGAAAACATACTATTATAGAAAACATCGATTCCAGTTTATGTTACAATTTCAAAATCATTTTCATTAAATAGTCGGTAATAACTGTACTCTACAGTAAACACTGGTAGAAAGCAAGAATTTTTTTTTAAAAAAAATCTTTATTCTCAAACCCAATGAATGTTAAAAGATAGAAAAAGTGTATTTAGTTTTAAAGGGGAATTTAAATATTACAAAATGAATCAAAAGGGTGAGCCTTTCCCTCTAAATCAGTTTAGATTTTGCCTTCTGTGTTCATGTGATCTGTCATATCTGAGCCACCTACTAATTGTGCATATGGGTTTTGCATAGAAATTAAAATGCTTTTCCCTCAGTGCACAAGGTGATACACAACTCACAGAAACACCACTGCTCACTAGGACAACGTGACCTGACCAATCCAGGTCCAGTGAGCTAAAATATGAACACAATGTATTACAAACATTTAACAGACAATAATTTACCTTAGCAGGACTTACATTCCAAAACCAGTGTATGTCTATGGCCACACAAGGTACCAATCTTAACAAGGTCACACGGGAATTGTTTTTTTTTTTTTTTTTTTTTTTTTTTTTTTTTTTGTAATCTTCACCTTGATTTAAAGGCATATTTTCAATTGAATATTACCTTATGAATCCACTACTAAATATATCTCTAGAAGTCTTGGTAAAGGATGGATGAACCTTATGCATGGCATTCAAGAGCAAAACAAGGGCTGTCATTTGGAATTAAGAAGTCCTGTTACAATTAATTCTTTATCATGGGATTTGAGCAGCACTTTCATTTGAATGGCTGTATTTGCTGTAAACCGACCTTTATAGACAAGCAGCAGCCTTTGCCGTCTTCTTACCTTTAAATTCAAGGCATGGAAGAATGGGAGCAACCCAGTCAGTGGAGCTCCTCACAGGTGACAGGCATGCAGAGGGCACCTGAGCTCTGGAAGTGACCGGTCCTTCAGTTTGGTCTTTTAGAGCTTTGAATAATGTCTCACAACACACATTTTTTAACTAATTTAAACAAGTTTAGGATTTTTTTTAAAACAATTTCACATATCTTAACTTTTATTGAGATTGTCACTAAGGAAAATAGACAGTGACATCAGAACTGAATTCTCTCCTCCATTACTACTTTCAAATCATGTGATTGAGTAGAATTAAAGATCTGAAAACTTGCTTTTTAAAATAGCAGCTATTTTTTTAATAGCTGCTATTTTAAAAGTACGTCAAAATAGGTGTACATTTTAAAAACAATGTTATCACAAAACATTTAAACACATCCTGCATGTATACTTCATGTCTGTCAAGTTAGTCAACTTCCTATCCAGTTTAAAGCAAGCATCTGTAGAAAAGTGCACAATCAATACAATAGCAAACTCAAACAAAAGCTTTAGAAAAAAATATAAAAATAGTTACAATTTAGGTTATAAATTCCCAGGATTCCCTTTTCATGTACATGTACCTTACAAAACATGTTTAATGCATAGAAATACAGACTATTAAATAATCAGGTATGTAGAGTCCATTGGCTCCATTTCTGAGGAGGTTTTCCTTTGGGAGAATGTCCAAGAGTAGGCACGTGTAAACCAAAGAATCAACACTACATCTTGCTAATGTGACCAAATGCTCATCAGCTACTGGTCCTTTTGTTTCCTTTCTGCTTTAACCACAGAACATGGAGAAGTAAATGTTCAGGTCAAGTTCTTGGGTATTCTTTCCTCCCTGATATTATGGTTGTGTTACCCAGGAATCAGTCAGTGTTCAGTTTTCTACTTTTGGGAAAGTCTCAGTTCACTTTGCTGATATTGAAAGAACCAACCCATCTGACTTGGTTATGAGATCATGTCCGGAGCATCACCATTAGGTCTCTGTCGCATAGCCAGAGGAGGCAGTGGCTTCCCATAGAAATCTGCATAAAAACAGAAATGGAAAACATGAAACAGTATGGTAATCAAGTGTTTCACAGCTAATTGTTTTCCAGACAACATCTTTAGAAGATTGAGATGTACGCAATTTTCAAGTGAATGGATAGGTGGGCAAGACCGAAAACAGAAAAAAACAAAAAAATCCAAGAAAATATTTGAATGAATTCAAAACATAAAAATCTAGGTAAATTCTAAATGACTATTAAAATATTGTACCAAATATACATACTTAAGGGTTTTTTGTTTGTTTGTTTGGTTAGTTTTTTTTTTTTTTTTTAACACATTCACACTAGAAAACAAATACAAAATCTGAGAATCTACATCATCTGCTACTAAGTTCCCTGGCCAGTCACTATTTATAATCACCATGTTTCGTTCTAATGATCATGTTATCTAGGTATTTTAGGAGAAGCAAACTAGCCTCCTTTACCTAATCTTACTACAATTCTGTGTTTGGTAACTATATTGAACAAAATGGTCTTTCTTTTTGAGTATGTGAATTACTGGTAACTGAATCCAGGGCTGCATTTGTGTATGAACAGTGTGCGGGAGTTGGGTCTCTCCTTCAAGTGTGTTGGTCCTGGGGATCAAATTCAGGTGTGTAGGCTTGGCAGCATAAAGTACACTGCCTCAAATTTCTGCTTCTTACTTTGCCACAAACTAAATTATAAACCTAATGCCATACTTAAGTAATCATACATTATTTTCAAGTCTAGTAACCTTAAAATTATTTCAGAAGCACAAGTGTTCAAAATCACTTACAATAAGTATATTGGAAGTGAACAAGGGGAAGTATTTTCAAAGCAAGTGAAAATCAAAACCAAAAATTAAGCTGTCAAGATGTCCTAACAAATATTAGTGTGGATTTTTTAAAACCAGTCAGACCTAAGTTCAAATCTTGATTCTGTAGCCCAGTGGCATAAAAAATTTGGCTCTTGCCTAAGGTAGTTTTGCTGCCACTATGACAAGGCAATTTGGAAGAACTGAAATTGCCAAGCACAATGGTAGATACCTATTACTTGCTATAATTGTTATGATAAAAATTATGATATAACCAATTACTTTGATGAATTTAAAAATATGTTTATTAAAAGGCCAAATGAATGTATACAGAATGTTGCTTTTGTCTTCCAAGAAATTAGTAAACTTTTGTACTGCATTCTGTGTCACTTCCTTACAAGATACTGAATTGTTCTATAAGATAGCGTATTTTAATTTCCTAAACATTTTCATAGTGATTATCATGCATTTTAAAGGTGAAATTTGGAAAGCAGTAAAAAGATACAAACATGTTTAGCTTCATAATTTTAAGCTTTGACAATATTCTTTAATTTGCATAGCTGGTATTTTTGACTACCAGAAACTTTGATTCACTTCTCATAATGTGGCATATATAACACATTGAAGGAATACAGATTGAAAGTGTTCACAAAATAAAAGCAGATTCGCATTTTGTGTCTCTTTGAATGCTTCTGTCCTACCTGTTACACAAAGAAAGCTTTGTAGGCAATAAAAGTGATTATAAAAATAATCAAGCTGTTACCAAAGCAAATGCCCAAAATCAACGTAAGCAGCTCCCCTTAGCTGCTTTCTACCTGAAAATGGCCATTCTGGTTCAAGTCAGTAAAGTTTACATCACAAACCACATACAGTTGGTTTTTAATTATCTACTAGCTCATTCCGTGTCTATTGCACATCTGCCATCAGTCTTTTGTCCACATATATCTACATATAAGGGAAGGAAATGTGTTCAAAACAAATAAAAAGAGGGGGGTCTATCTAGGGAGATGGCTCTGAGGTTGAGAGCACTGGCTGCTCTTCCAGAGGATTGGGGTTCAATTCCCAGCACCCATAAGATGGTTCACATACATCTGTATCTCCAGTTCCTTGGGATCTGATGTCCTCTTCCGGTTTTCCCCAGGTACCAGGCACACATATGGCACACAGACATACACACAGGTAAAACACTCACACACTAAGTACTTTTTAAATTATTTCTTTAAACATTAAATCTACTAACACAATGTCTGTGCATTAAATGAACATTGCCTCTTAGAAACTACTTCAGAGTAGTTTTGAGAAAAACTATTGTTCTTTTCTATCTCCGTTTTTGTTGCTGTTGTTTGGTTTTTCTTTTTCAGACAGGCTCATGCAGCATGGGCTGTCCTGTACTCCCAATTTTCTTGCCTCAGCCTTCAGTGGTGCTTGGATTACAGGTATACTTACTTTTGGATCCTGTTTATACTGGCTTGTCTTATTTGAACACCTAGTTCTTATATCACTTTCTATAACTGACCACGAAGTCTCTGAATAGCATTCCAAATTTCCACTAAAGAATTTATTGTCATAGATACTAGAGTAGTTTGGAGGACTATTCTTTCCATTAAGTCAGGTAAAGTGCATTTCTTATTCATCTTGATGTAACACATATTTAGTGCCAAATAAAAAATATTTAGTTATTGTTTGGGTCTAACACGATCCCCCTCCCCCTTCCCAGCTCATGTGTTTCAACAGATTAATCCCAAACTGGTGGTGCAGCTGTTTTGAAGGCTGTGGAAACCACAATAAATTAGTAGCAGGAACAGAGTCCTTGCTGTGATGAATATTATTATGTAGTTATTAAGACTTTAACAGTTGGTTTTCAGGATGAACGTGGGAGAACTTAAAAGCTACTGTCTAGAGAAGTCTTAGAATGAATATATATATATATATATATAAAGAACAATGGAAATTCTGCTAGACACCTAGAAGATGAGACCAACAGTGAAGGCTGGGTTCAGATGGGAACAAGGACTCTACTGGGATTGGATAAGAGGCCATTAAACAAATAATGTAGCCACATCCTAGTCATTCTGAATTCACCAACAATAGATTATGTTACTTGGTGTTTAACATCCAGGCTGTGGCATGGTTATTGTTAGATGCTTTCAGCCACTCTATCTGAGAACAGAGAGCAAAGAGTGGAACACACAGACAAAAGCAGCAGTTTGGCCTGGAAAAGGAAAAAGCACATTTAATACAAAGCAAGTGCAGACACTGCAGGCCTGGTTACTCAAGGGATTAAGACCAGGAAAGAGGCACTGCACATGTCTAGCACTGCACAACAACAACAGAAAAGGTAAACTGGAGACTATAGCTCCAGAGAAGGTCCTTGATGTAAATGCAAACTCACTTGGAGGACTTTCAGTTACAGCAAGCAGAAAAGGTGACCTACTAGGAAAGCCACCTAGAGAAACATTTTGTAGCCATGGGGATACAGAGTGTTACAGCCACAGACCATGGGATTTTAGCTTTGTCTTCAGCTGGCAGCAGAACTTGTTGCTGTCCATGTGGTGATGGTTTGGGGAGCATATAGAATGCAAGAGTTACAGGATTGTGGAGGCATCTGCAGGAGGTGCAGAGAACAAACAGCCTAAGGCAAGGGCATGGTTAGCAATAGCAGATTCTCTGAGGAGAGTCTTTGACAGTGGCAACCCGAAAGTTGTAAAGGTGAAGCCTAGGCTGCTACACTGGGATCACCACAAGATGGGATGTCTGTCAAAGAAAATCCCAGGCCCCGGGAAACTGCCTCAAGAGAAAGGTCACGTATGCTGCAAATGATAAAGCCACCAGTGCAGGACAGAACAAGACCATTGGAGCTGATGATACTACCATGGGCCCTATATGCTGTACATGTGACACTGGATTTAATATTTGCCCCACTCAGCTTTAATCTTGTTCAGATCCATCCTTCCCCTGATAGTCTGTTCCTCCTTTATGGGAGGGGGATGTTTATTCTGTGTTATTCTCTTTTTATTTTAGAGGGTTCACAACTAAGAGACTTGTATTTCAGGAGAAACTTTGAACTTTGGAATTCTGAATAGTGTTGGGACTGGCCAGACTACAGAGATTTCAAATTAGATCAACTGTACCCATACTATGAGGTGGACATGAAATACTAGGGTCTAGATGTAGGCAGGTTATATGTTGATTCTCAACTGTTCCTACATGTGCATGTGTGTAAGTACTTGAACTCTAGCTAATGACACTGTTTCAGCACCATCAGAAAATGGAGCAGGTGACTAGGGGCAACTTCTGAAGGTCACCCCTGCTCTAGTTCTAGATAGAGCCCTCTCTGCTTCCTGTCTGTTGGCATGTCATTAAGTTGCCACTGCAAGCTTTCTGCTCTTGTGAGAAATTATTCTCTATGTATGTATATGTGTACATATAAATGGACAAACACTACTTTCTAATATTGAATATTTAAACTGATAATATTCTTATATGAATAAAGTCAGGTTATATAATAAAACAGGATTTAAACTATTATCAATAAAAATATTATCAATAAAAATATTACAGAAATATGCAATGTCATTCTGTATGTTTCTCATTCTGGTTAATGAATAAAGCACTGTTGGCCAATAGGAAAGGAAGATAGGAGGGTCTAGGAGACAAGGAGGAAAGAGGAAGTAGTAAGGGAGCCAAGATGGAGAATCTGGAGAGAATAGAATCGCCAGCCGCCTCTCACTGGTAAGACCACGTGGAAATACATAGAAATGGGTTAATAATTAAGACAGAGCTAGCCGATAAGAAACAAGTACCTCGCCAACAGAATTATATCTAATACAGAGTCTCTGTGTGTTATTTGGGGTTGGCGCGGCGGCGGGACAAGACCAGGCGGCAGGCGGAAAAACCCTACACCTTACATACTACCCTTTCAGGAAGTCTAAAAGTAAAATCACCTATCAATATAAATTTTCTAATTTTCACTAATGATTAAGTAGAAACTATTAGGGACCTGTACCATTCTGAAAACAAAAGCAAGAAGCAGGGTTGGTTAACTGTCAAATAGTTTGTTTCTGTTTGACAAATGCAGAGTTTATGGTAATATTTTTTCTAAAGATTTAGTGTCTTTTTCTCTATTATGTTCTCACAAAAAGTGAATCGGATGCTCTAAATAAACATGTTTATGGAGCCACACTTAAGACTCACTCTTTTGCATTCTAAGATCGTGAAATCCTAGTCTTCTAGTCAGGAATGACTTCTGCCTCGAGTCGTAACTGCCTTTTCCTAGGCTTTATTTCTTGGAGTTCTAAGGCAATGCACTGGCTGGATTATAGCTATGACTATTTCATTAAGGAAAATTGTTTTCTTGATTCAATGAAGCCTTCAAGAAACTTTCTGTATTTGGTTCACTAATCTGATCTCTCATTTCATACATTGTGTTGATCTTGACTTCATTTTAATGTTTAGTAACTGAAAATCTTATTATGAGCAGAGAGAGCAATTACGTTCATTATACCACAGTTCATTGAACACAGGCAGGGCACGACAGTTTTCTAGAACAGTAAATAACACTGCAGTAGCTCACACTTCAGTTGCTGGGACACTTTTCCCATCTCAGAATTTTTTCTATAAGGTCTATCAAGAATAAACGCAAGAATGAGTCTTCATATATTTGTATTAAGATTTTAAAAAATCAAATTATGTAATTGTAAGGTGCATTAAAAACAACAAATAAAGCAAAATGAAAATTAAAAGCATAATGAAAATGATGGTAGTGGATCTGAAAGCTATCAAAAGTAAAATACTGAAAATGTGAAATGATAAGATGAAGAAAAGCGGATGTATTATGCACAGATGATATTTGAAAACTCATCCTTTTGTATTACCATTATGACGTGTTTCACCAAGAGGCTCAAGTTTTGGAAGTCTAGTGACTTTGGGGGTTCCCCAGCCAACTAAAGGAAAAGAAAAAGATTTAGAAGCTCTGTTAAATGAGTACTTGTTAAGGTCTTTGCAGAGGATCCTTCCTTTGATAGAAAAGGTACTTAACATTCTATATCAGTTTGAATATACAGTGACACAATTCTGAACAGGTACATTTTTAACTGGTTTCTATTTACTATATGATGTTAACATCTGCTTTAGCATATTATACTATACTATATTATATTATATTTAGTTATATATAAGCTCTTAATACACATTTAATTAAAACTTCACACTTCTTACCACCATTACAAATAAACTACTGGTTACCATTATAACACTTAGCAGAGGCCAAGAGAACTATTTTGTTAAAAAATACTAGAAATGAATCTTTTACAAAATTCATAATAAAAAATTTTACATTTAAAGCTTTGGCACAAAGGCTAAACGGGAATTGTGAATGAATGTTTTCATTCAGTTCATACATATTTACCAGCACCTGTAAGAGCTGGGACACTCAGTGAAGGCTCTTTACAGTTTTTGTGTAGTTGTGTCCCACAGCTTTGCATGCATTAAGTCCTGCAACTTCTTAGAAGGTATATATGCATATTGCATTTATATTGAGAAAAAAAAATCACACACACATATTTACGTAACTTTTAGGATAAAAGATTAACAGTCGAGCATTTGAAAGCCCAATCTAGTTGCCAATCCGCTAACATTCAATTGCCTTCAGCAAAGTGTGATATTGACATTTCAAATAGAATTTGACCACATTCTAGGGATTATTACGTAAAGTTATATTACTACATTTTACCATTTCATTCTTAAAACAACCCAGAAATTCACAATTGTTAACACAGAAGTTAAACGCTGTATAACACAGACAGTTAAGGTTCTTTCTCACAAACTGGCGAAATAATGTAAACACTAACTACAAACTGCCTAATTTCTTCACCTGTTCCCCTGCAGTTCTTAAAGCCATGTTTCTAACCCAGGGACACTTCCACTCACCAGGAGGGGGAGGTGGGGGGGGAGGGGGACTCTTAGGAGCAGATTCATCTGTATTGACTGGTTCTACCCGATGACTCCTTTTCATTCTCAGTTTCTTAGTTTTCTTTTTACTGTTATCTGTAAGAATATAGACATGGAACTTTAATTCATGAGAAAGTGAACTTTTATAATGTAAAAACAAAGAATAAAATGAGACTATTGGTATTATATTCATAATCACTAATTATACAACTTTGGGAATTACTATTCAACAACCAAGTACGAACTTAGATACACTAAGAATACATTTTACATGGCTGATAGGATGAGTGTATGCTTAATGAATAAAACACATACAACCAATTTCTATGAGAGGTCTTCATTTCCAAAATTAACTAGCATTTCTTCCAAACTCAATGTCATTGAAAGCAATTATAATTGTCTAAGTGTAGGGATTTCATAAAACTCTGAAAGGCCTACAAAAAGAGGAAAGATGGTGATACTCTTGAAGAGAGATATGTAGAATGACTGACTCTAAGGATAAGTACTCCAAAATAAATAAATAACCACTTAAATTACTGTTAAGAGCCCACCCACCAAATCTAAACACATTACTCATTAAAATAATCTACAAACAAGGTATTTCCAGTATAAATGTATGCAACCAACATCACATTAGTAGACCTTACAGAATCTACTATTCTTAAAAAAGCAAAAACAAAAACCATACAAGCTCTACAAGAATCACACATGAACATTTTAAGGGTCTGTATTAATGTATAAATTTTTATAACACAAAAACCAAAATTGGACATTACACTGAATAAATTCAGAACGCCATAAAAATATTTTGACTAAAAATCCTGAGCTCTTAAAATTTATTTCATCTATTAAATATACATGCAGCACAGCAGATATATAACAATATATTTCCTAAACTGAAAATTAACTGCAACATAAGCAATAACCAACATCTGTGAAACCTACAAAGCTATAGGAAATACAAATATGTCTAGAAAATAATTATTTTAAAGTGAGCAAATGTGATATGGATCATTTTACTTCGTATAGTGTAAAAACAGAAATAAAAAGTCTATTACAGAAGCATTTTTGTAAACAGGATAAAAATGAAATCCAGCGCATGGCGCATAGGAATAATGAGACTTGGCACCTGATTCTGACGACCGCTGGTCTAGCTCATCTTCATTGTTCAGCTGCTGTGACAGGGCCTCCTTGTGACTCTCCACCACTTCACTGTCACTGTTTTTGTGGCAGCCACTAGGCTGGCTCTGCAACTCTACTTGCCCCTGCTCCACATTATATTCCGGGAGGCAAACCTCTCTCTCTCTCTCCGCAGTCTGCTTCTTTTTCTCTTTTTCTAGCTTTTTTTCATTCTAAGAAAAATGAAATACATTTATCTTTATCACAGTGGTGGCATTTAAGATCATTTCGAGGAAGAAATCAAGTAAGCACTTTGGTGAATCCATGTCACTGCAAGACGCACAATGAACTGTGAATATATCATTAAAGCATACTAACTGCTAAATATTCAATACAGACAGAAGTCTGAAGAAAAGTACAGATTGCCAGTAGTTTCATAATCCAGAGATGACCACTATTCCACTTATAATCATAGCATGTTTTCTTAGCCTCTCCCACACTCACATAGACACACACCACCAACAAACATACATGAATGTGATTCTCTCTACTTACATATATTTACTTGCTGATGAAAAAAAAAAAACTGAAGGTTTTATTTTAAAATGTTTCCTTCCATGTTAATGAATGCATGACTTAAAATGTACCTCACATGCAGTAAATATTATGTGTTAGCTCCTATTATTTTTATCAACTGAATTAACATTCGTTTGTGTTTATAGTATGTATACATATATGTACGTACATATGTATGCATGCAAGCATGTACACTTGTTAGTATGGGTGTATGTAGAGTACAGAGGGTGGCAGCACGGGGCTTGAGATAGGGTCTCTAAGTAAATCTGAAACTAAATCTGGCTAGATAGGCTAATGATGCCCTGTCTGTGTTTCCCAGCATGTCTATTACAGTCGCATTCCTCCATGCCCACCGCTTTACATGGTTCTGGGTACCGGGGGCACAAAGGTCCTTGTACTCAGAGATGACTAGGAAAACCAGGACTGGTAAACACACATGGACCTCTTCTCAGTGAAGGAGATGAGAAAATACCTGTTTTCCTAACCAGAAGGTGAGGGGTGGATATTGCTAACACCTAGCGACCCTTCTGCTATCGGTGGAGCAGACCTCACCCAAATTCCCCAGAATGATTATCCCCAACCCTTCCCTCCCTAGACCATATTTAGAGAAGATGTCACATGTACTTCATATCCTGTCTACCTCTATGCTGTCTCTGTCAGAGATCACACTAGATTCTAGGTCTTTTAACAATAGAACCCACCCTCTTGGTCGCATGTACTTTGTAAAGAAGTTTCTATGCAGTCACACCTTAAGATTCATTGTGCATCTGGAATTGGATTGATTGTTGCCTGGAAACGTTTTCCCAAATTGCATTGTATTTTAAATATGCCGACAATGGACCGCCTGACACCAGACTCCCCAAGGAAGTCTGATCCAGGTAGATGGGAGTCAATCTGCACTGGGTTTTCAGTCTCATCTCTCTGAGCACTTTGATTTTCTGTCTGACACCTCCAGGGAACCACTCATCTAGGGATCTGAACTCAGGTCCTCATGCTGTGGGTAAGGTAATTAGCTCTCTCCTTAATCCCCCAATTACATTAGTATTTTTAAATGGCTGTATCACTGTAGGGAGAGGAAAGTCCTGAGTGAATGTCTATTGTTGACTTGGGCACAGCCCTATCAGGACTGTAGTATCTCTCAGAATATGGGAGTGGCAAAGAACCACCCGAGCTGCTCCATCCCCATCCTCAGGGTAAGGTTCAAACAGATAAAAGCCTCCCTAGGAGTCCAAAAGCAAATATTGACAGTGTGCACAGCAAATGTATCTGGTAGTTCTCTGATCCTTTTCATAACCTGAAGACTGCTTCACCACAGAGGTTCTTCCTACTGAAAGTAGCTAACCCTGCCTCCTTGTTCAGAAGTATGCACCAACGCTGTGTCCTTGTTCCCTTCCATGCAAGGACCCCACTCCCTGTTCAGTTGTATATAACAAACACAAGGAGCTTCCAATGTGCTGTGGCTTCTCCACCAGAGCCCAGACCACCTGATGCCCACTTTTTTCTGTGTGTGTTGGTCTCTGTTTGATCCTCTCATCACCTTGATTATGGCAGTCCCTCGAGTCATGCAGAATTGGGCATGTATCATATAATGTCTTTTATACATTCCAAAAGATGTAATGTTTCGCTATTAAGAAGCAAATTGCCTTAGTGTTTTAAATGACATTCCTAACAGCGGGGCTATATCAGTTGATCAGTTCATTTATGTGACAAAAGCAAAACTTCCCTTCAGAAAAACTGAATCAATTCTATATGCCAGGGGTCAGAGAGTGACATTTGTTCCTAAGTGACTGTGAGGAGGGACCGGGGAGTAAACCTAGGACCTTGTGTCTATTAGGCAACTGCTGTGCCAGTAGGCTACATCCTCAGGCCCTCTCTAAGCCACTGCCCAGGCTGTAAGTCTGTAGCTCAGCTAAACTAGTAAATGTCAGCTTGGCACTTCTTTAATTTGACTTGAATGTGACATGACTATAATTTTGTTATTACTGGAGAAGATTATTAAACACCTTTATGGTCATGCCTTCTCCCACCTTTGGGGTGAAGTACTGCCTTTTAAATACAATGTCCAGGTTTATATTATTCTTGTAGTAATTTCTAGTACTAGTCCATAGTCACAGAACCATGTGTCTGGTGTCTCTTTTAGCATCAGGGTTATTTTATGTATTTATTTATATTTTAGTTTTCATTTGACATTTTAATTCTGTATAGCAATTCTTCTAAATTCAAATGTAATAAATTCTATTTTTATGGCTTACAGCTTGAATGTTTTGCATTAATTCTTTATGTCAATATGTAATATACATGAGTATAACATAATTTAAAATACATATATATTTCCATTACCACAATGTGAAAATAATATCAATCCTGGTACAAAAAAAAGAACAAATATTAGTACTATAAAAATATGGCAAAAATAGGTTTTATCGAAAACAGTAACTATGAACTATTTATTCAGCTTTTACTTTTATTTCTGTATATTTTGAAGGCATATTTCTCTTTTTATACTGTATTAAACATGATGTTTTAAAAGTGACTGTGGTGTGTTAGACAAGCATTTGTTCTATTGCTGGGTGATATCCCCAAGGCTCCAAAGTAAACTGAGTGGGGGGAAAAATGGTTAACCTCCACATTGTCGCCCATCTTTACCTTCATTGGGAATTCTCTCTGGGGGCATTCTCTACTGCCCTGACTGTTGTCCCAACACCTAACTTACTGAATTCTAACTACTATGTAACACATAAAAACGCATATTGCCACACGCCATACAATCCATACCTCCATGATTACTGCTGCTATGGGCTGGAAAGGATTAGCAAAAACTGGTCCTGGGTCCATCTCAGCCACACCACTGGTCCCATCCAGTTCAGTTTGCTCTCGTTCTCTGTTTCAGGGAGGAAAAGAAATAAACATTCCTTCTGAAAGAGGAGTGAACCAGTTTTACCATTTAGCTAGAGCAGAGTTTCATGAAGACATGCTAATAACAGGCCAAATATGCTTCCGTAAAAATGAAGCATTTGAATGTTAAAAGGAATCCTAAGAAGAGGAAGAACCCTGGCAGAATGGAAAGGAATGGCTTCCTTCCCAGTGTCTGAGTAAGTAGAGTCAGTGCATCGAATGAGCCCTGATATTCCAGGACAGAATGCCAGAAGAATGCTAGGAATCAACAGGAAGTGAAGATAAAGCAAAATGACAGGAATTCCAAAGGCCACCGACCAGCACAAAGCAGTTATGGATTTCAACTTCAGAGCCTCTTGGGGAAGGAAAACACCATGCTGCAAGCTGCAATTAAGGTGAGTGAAGGTCCCAGAAACACATGCCATAGCAGCAGACAGGAAGTCCTAACTACCCAAGAAACCTAAGCTTCTGCAGCTGTAGATGCAGAGCAAGGATCTGGTCTCAATGAAATACTAGTACTACCAGGGAAATCATGCTGATTGCTCAGCAAACACTGCAATGGCTCCAAGTAAGAGCCATTTTTTTTTTTTTTTTTTTTTTTTTTTTTTTTTTTTTGAAAAAGGCTCTATTCCTAGGAACTAAACTGCTCTAAAGGTCATAAACAAAAGAAACTGATCACAACTCAGGGACCTAAGAAGCCTTATGTGGCAGTGCCAAGGTGGGGAGATAACCACCAATCAATAAGTTGATAATAGGCTATCAATGACAAGTGCACTGTGAAGGTTAAGAGGGAAGGGTCAGGAGGGGGTGCTCAGGGGTAGACAGTCCTGTTCCGTGAGGAGGAGGGAAAGCACATGCACCAGGGTCTGGGTCTGAAAGCACAGAGACCAGCTGCCAAGTCTGTTTCACAGAATCCACCGTTTCAACTGTTTCCTTCACTGTCAAGGAACATCCAAAAACACACCACACCCTGGGTATTTGCCTGGCCATTCTGCACACAGCAGAGGCTCCATATGCAATAAGGGCTCTTGGCAGGCAGATTTGGCCACACCTCTGATATACATATAAAAACCTTCAGAGTCACCGCTAATTAACCTGTGTGGCAGGAAAGAGCCAGGGAGCAGCCTGGATACTGACCTAAATTGTTAGGGCAGAAGCAGAGGGGAATGACAAGTGGTTTCAGCTACAACTCACTGGCCGGTCACACCTGGTGGATTTGTGTTTAGAAGACCCACAGGGAGTCACTTCCAATCCAAGCACTCTGCAAGGAGGGCAGGGCTGCTGTTACCTTCTAACATCAACTTACTTTTTTATTCTCTAATTGGGTCTTTTTTCTTTTTCTCTTCTACTATGCTTTTTTTTTTTTAAGTCTTTATTCCTTTTTTACCTTCATTTATTTTTACCCTTTTCAGTTTACTGCATGTTACTTTCACCTTTTCTTCCTGGTGTTCTTAGCATTAGAGTAGTTGCACCTTTTAACTGGTTAATATATTTCCATGACCACAGATAAAGCAATTTCGACAAAGAAATAGAACTATGAAAAACAAGGTCAAAAGACTCCTGTAAGAGCTAGAGATTCAGACTGCAAATGGCAGAGTGTGCTTGAAAGTCCAGTACTCAGAGACAGCACAGGGAGATAGACCACTGGGTTCAAGGGCGATTCTTCCCACCAGCACACGCCTAGGTACATTTTCCCTACAAAAATAATGTCCATCATAGGACATTTAATTACTGCCACAGTAATGAACACTGCATTTCCACAGTTTACTTACACACACACACACACACACACACACACTCTTTCATTGTACTAGGCACTAATGAATTTTGCTGTGACGTTTCCAAACATATGCGCAATGTGCTTTGGTCATATCCATTCTCTTTTGTCCCTGTTACTTATCTCAATAGTCCCTCTTTGACTTTCAAATGGATCACCTTTCTTTTTTTAAGTCCCATATATGAAAAGAAATACACAGTCCTTAAGTGACCGTGACCTTATTGGTTTACTTCTCTTAACAAGGTGACAATCCTTTCATTTTACAAAAGTGATGTAATTTCATTTATGGCTTAATAAATGTTCTGCCATTTGTACGCCTGGGAAAAAGATAACAGTGGGATAAAACTAGAAATAAACAGAGGGGGAAAAAAAACTCAAGAAGCTATGCAAACATAGAGAGTGAAAAACTGGCTTTGGAATAATTAGTAGATCACAACAGAATCAGGAGAAATCTTAACATTTTTAGGATCAAATAAACTGGAAGCCAAATAACAGCACCTGTGGGATACAGGGAAATCAGTGCTAAGAGGGAAACAGACAGCACAGCACGGTAAACATAAACAAGCATGTGAACCAATGGATAGCACAGAGAACTCAAAAGGAAGTCCACAAATCTACAAATATCTGATTGTGATTAGCTACCTATCTCCTAATCTTAAAAAAAAAAAAAAATTCAAAAGAATTTGAAACCTTAATGGAAAAATTGAAACTTCTTTAGGCAATCATAGGAGAATTATTTCAAGATCTTAGATAATCAATTTCCTGAATAGGACCCTAGTGTTTTAGAGAATGAAAGCAAAAATTTGTGAATAAGATTACATTAAAATTTAAAAGCTCTGCACGGGACAGAAAACAATTGAATGGAAAACCTGCAGAATGGAAGAAAATCAGTGTTCTTGCCAGTTACTCATCACAGAGACTTGGTATCCAAAATAAATAACAAAAAAAAAAAAATTAATCTACTAAACAAACAAACTAACACAGGCAAATTTTCAGAACAGTCACTTCTCAAAGTGCAATACCCAATAAAGGGTTGACATTTTTAGTCATCATAGAAATATAAACCAATACTATCAAAACTACATTGAAATTCTATCTCACTACAGTTGGAACGATTATCATAAAACAAACAAAATGCTGGCTGGCAAGGTTGTGAAGAGGAACAGTCCTTGCTGGTAGAAATACAAATTTGTATAGCCACAATGAAAACAAAAATAAAACCCTAAAAATCAAAATATCATTATTATCCAGCTCTACCAGTACTGGGTGTACACCTACAGAAAATGAAGCAAACAAAAAAATACATTTGGAAATCTAAATTCACTGCAATGCTGTTCATTTTCACCAAGTTACAGAATCAGTCTAGAACTCATCACCAGGTAAATGGAATATATGTATGTATGTATGTATGTATGTATGTATGTATGTATACATAAAATAAATGGATGCTATTCACATATTACAGTACATGGATACAATAATACATTATTGTACATAATAGCAGTTTGTTTATATAAAGATATATAGTAAAGAAAGAAATTATGCCATTGGAAAGAAAATGAATAAAACTAAAGTTTATCATGTTAGTGAAATGAGCCAAATACAGAAAGTTAAAGAGTGCCCATTTTCACTAATACATTGGGAAGAACAGGAAGAGAGGAGCGGGGAAGGGTATGATCAAAGCCATTAAATGTATGTATGGAAATGTTTTCAAACCCATTAATATGTTCTAATAATTATAACAGAAAGAAGTGGTTCTCCGATCAGCTTGTACATAGAATATAGGCCACTGCTATGCCAATTATGTTCCACGATGAAGGGGAAAAAAAAGCCCTACCTTTCTATTCTGAATCCAGAAAATCAAGGTGAGGAGATTTTTTGCTTTACCACCCTTTATGACCTTTACCCTAGAACTGCGGGCCTCAGCTTTCCTGCAGATGGGATTACAACAGTCATAAGAAGGTAGTTCATGTGAGAATATTCTATAAATGAGCACACATATAGGACAGCTATCCTGGTTTTCATTCATTAGTAATGATGGAGTCACAGCTCAAAAGTGAAGTTTTCCCTCTCTAACTGGCTGCCTAGGAGACTACGGAAGGGAAGATGGCTCAGAGAGTATTTCTTGTATCTAACTTGATTGTTATTACTACCTCCCTCCCCCCATCCTTTCTCTTCCGTCTTTTGGTTCAGGGAATTAAATCCAGAATTCATGCAGCTAGCTCCCCATGCACGCTACCAGAGAGCCAGCTCTACCTTTCTCCCCATGTTTTTATTTCTGCATTGGAGAAAAGAGTTTTCAGGAAAATATTTTATCTTACATATGTGTGTGTGTGTGTGTGTACATACTATCAAATATATATATATATATATGTGTGTGTGTGTACATATATAGGGTATTTTGTATGATTGGCTATAATGATATTTACATTATGAAAGTTATACTAGGATTGAAAACAAAAAAGCACTAAAGAATTCTCACATGACCTTCTCGTTGGGAGCTGGTCATCCTGCATATAACCTGGAAACCCAGATAGTCCACCACCCCCATCCTGCATGTAGCATAGAAACCCAGGTAGTCCTCCTCCCATGTGAGAGGTGAGTAAATAAGTGCAAGCTAAATTTGCACGAAGAACTAATTTTAAAAGTGAAAGAAAGACTGTTCATTCCATGTACTGGTATCGGGAGAACTAGAAAAGGGGCATGGTGACATCTCTTGGGGCTGGGTGGTTGGAGAGTAATTCCACATTATTTCTTTCCTTTAAATCCTATCTCTGAGTTCTATGAGCGGTACCACCAGAAGGCTCCCTTCACCATATAAAAGAGGCCTCACAAAGAACTCAGAGTAGGGGACAACTTGGAGCAGCATGTGACACCTTATAGAACGCCAGTGTTACTGACGCACAGGGAAGGAAGCAACTGCAAAACTTGTTAGGACTTTGCTTCGACGTTTTTTTTTCTCATTTTCTTTCATTTCAACGTGTAACAAAAGTGACAAAGAGGAATTTAAGATTGAGTATGAAATTTAACTACTGAAATCTCAGCACTTTCTTATAGCATTATATTAGTTTATAAATGATTCTGGAATATTATTTTTACAATCATTCTTCAACTTGGTGAATTCAGTTTTTATGCTTCCCTTCAGACAGAATACAGAGATAAGAACCCGAGCACTACCCTTCCAGAAGACACAAGTTCAGTTCTCAGCATCCATGACGGATGGCTTACAACTGCCTGAAGTCCAGCTCCCAGGATCCCACACTCCTGTCCTTACTAGGCACTTGCACTCCGATGCACACAGCCACACCCACACATACACACAAATGCACACAATTAAATAAAATAAATCCTTAAAAACAACACCTCAGGACAGAGAAACATTTTGATAAAATCAGTCTTCCAGCTCAGGTTTGAGTTAATCAATCATCTAACACCGCAGCTCCACACTGAGGGTGCACACCAGCTTCTCATTCCACTGCATTTTGACACACTGAATCTGATGTTGCTTTCCCGAGGATCCCTGTGCATTAAAGGACGTTAACGCCAGCCACCCTGACCTCTACCTATAGCACCCCACCCATAGCAAATAAAAATGTCTCCAGACACTCTACATGTTCCTAAAGTGAAATCTCCTGTACTTTGAGAAGAACAACTCTGAAATTACTCAGCACCAATTGATACAAATTTGAAACATAAGAAAGTAGTT
Source organism: Phodopus roborovskii (assembly GCF_943737965.1). NCBI lineage: Eukaryota > Metazoa > Chordata > Mammalia > Rodentia > Cricetidae > Phodopus > Phodopus roborovskii. The sequence continues at coordinate 5,635,927 of NW_026126470.1, forward strand.
ACTAGTAAGAAGTATACTTAACTAGTATCAGCCCCAGGCGAGTTTTTAAGTCCATCACTTGGGCTGGATCTGGGGCTCCATGGTAGAGTGCTTGCCTACTACACACGAAGCCCTGGGCTAGATTCCTGAGCACAACAAAATAAAAAGTACCATCTACACTTGTGTATGTATACAAAGATTCACAGAAATGAGAAATTTACTTAAAATCTTTCTTCATACAGAAAGAGAGAAAACTGAACAGACAGACTGAGCAAAACTTAACAGATTAAAACTGCTCCTTTTAGTCTTCAGATGAACTGTGTGGTAGATTTAATCTTCTTACCTTTCTTCTCTTAATTTCCGCACTCGCTCAGCCCTCTCTCGTTTCTCTTGTTCCTCAAGAGCTCGCTGTTCAGTTGTGTCTTTTTGGATGCGCTCGCTTAAGGCATCAAAGTCTTTTGCAATGATATGCAGTAGCCAATAAAGCCCCTTTTTAATGGACTTGTCAATTTTCTTTCCATATCCCAAGACTGCTGAACAAGGTTCCTAAAACAAATTGTTTGATCCAAAGATTAAAACTAAAAGTTCTTCACACAAACATATTCATAAACCATTAAGTAAAATTATTGGTAGAGCAAAATTTAGCCCTTTAATAATATACCTTTCAGAACACAATTTTGCAATAACTAAATTTAGTACTACCAGAACTTGAAAATAATTATGCATATTATCTGTGTTACATCATGAGGAAGATGAAAGGATCATATACAATTTTATATAAATTTACTGGAAGAGAAACTAAACTGCATTGCCATTTATTAAGAACACCTAGAAAGACCAGGCACCGTAGTACACACCTCTACATAGCACTCTGGAGGCCAAGGCAGGCAGGTAGATTTTTGAGTTTGAAGCCAGCCAGGGTGACATAAACAGATTGTCTCAAAAAAAAAAAAGGGGGGGGGGGAGGTGGGTGTTGAAAAAATATTGGAGGTTATAAATTCTTTGGCTGAACTAGGCATGGTGACTCAAACCTTTAATCTCAGCACTCTGGAGGCAGAGACAGGTGGATCTCTGTGAGTTAAAGGCCAGCCTGGTCTACAAATGGAGTTCCAGGACAGCTAGGGAGGCTACACTGAAAACCCCTGTCTAGAAAACAAAACAAAAAATCCAAACCCCCAAACCCTGTCTCAAAACAAAAAAAAAAAAAACCAAAACAAGCAAACAATCAAACAAAAAAACCAAGCAAGCAGAAAAAGAACAAAGAACAAAAGAAAACAATCCTATGCCAGTGAAGTTATAGCAACAGACACAACTATGAGGCTTACAGCTGAATGGTCATTTCCTGAAGTCTGAATAAGTCCTCTGCTGTGTTCTTCAAGACTGTACAACAGCTCACAGTGTGCTGTAACTTTTTAAGAATCTTATTAGATCTCTTATGCTGATTTTTTTCTAATTTCCAAAATTTGCAACATGAAACGTTACTGATTTTATCAGTAATATCTATATCTGTCCCCCCCAAAAAAAGCAAACATAAAAAATTTAGAAACAATATAGGAAAGCTTCTAGAAGTTAGTGAAAAAAAAATTAGAAGAAATTTTATAGTATTAACAACTATTAACTGAACAATGACAGACAGGCATACAAGCTATTTTAACACTGTTTTCGTTATCTTTTTACATTTCTTTATTAACGTGGGGGTGTGCACAAACAGCGCAGCACAAGAGGTCAGGAGGCCACAACCTGCAGGAGACTATGGTCTTCCTCCACAGGATCCCAGGGAGTGAACTCCCACGGTCAAGCCTGGATGCTCTTTCCAGCTGAGTTACCGTATAGCACGGTCCCAAACGATTGCTTTCCAGTTGACTATCATTTTATAGAAACAACGTTCCTTGAACAAAATTAAAGAGCGATGATGATGATGATATACTTACAATCTGGCACAGACACTTGTGCTCATTGACCAGCTTCTCGAGAGACAGACATTCAATCACATCGGCTTCCCCTAAAGCTCCCTCCTTGTCTTGTTTATTTGCCAACCTAGGAAGACAAAGCAACTGGTTGTAGAGCAAATGTATAATCATGAGGCAAGTGAAGTGTCCTTTCCACGGTCTCTGTTCCCAATATCTAAATCTATGATTATAGAGTAAGCCGGTTCAGGGGATACTGGAGCATAGATTTCATAACTTTTCATAGTGACTGCTCTAAAATCCAGTGTAGAAGAACTGGCTACGAAAAACAAAAACAAAAAACAAAAAAACAAAAGCAGCCAAAGAAACTGCATGTGCTAGACAGAAGGATAATAAAAACTAGCAATAGAGGAAGCAGGCTACTTTCCACAGCCTGCAAACAAAACTCCGTGCCTTTTCTTCTTAAAAACAGTGCTGGTGGGAATGTGAGTTCCATTCCATTTCACACTGGAGAGACTTGGCAAAGCAGCTACGGAAATTAATTTGGAGACTCCTCCTACTCCACCCTCATTCTATACACACCATTTCACCATTTCTTAGCTCAACCTCACAGTTTCCTTGTGAAAATATAACATATATATTTTGCTTGAAAATATAAAAATATATACTTTGGGGTGGTGTTTCAAAATTTACAACTGAGCACTGTGGAGAACATGTTTCTTTTGGACCATGATATTTTCTTTTTCCCAAACGCAAAATCCAATCCTGAAATTATCTTGATGCAGAATAAAGAAATCTGTACTTCACTCTCAGCTGCAAACTGACACATCATACAGATAATCCAATGTCCATTCACCACTGCTGCTCGGGAAGGTTCTTTGTGTTCACACAGTACTGTGATGGTGTGTTTTATTTGGTAGGGGAGAGGGAAGGAACAGAACTGAGGAAGTGGGAATTCAAAGACTCAATCTACATTTTACTTTGATTACAGCAATGTCCATCCCACACCTCCAGTGGGGGCAGGAATACTCAAAAAGTCAAGATTTAGAATTTTAATACTATGAAGGATTTTTCATTCCATTTCTCTGTTAAACATTTCTTCCTGGTAGAAATTAATTTTGAATTTCTATACTGACATAATAAATACACAGTAGTACTGTATAACTATTATTCTACTTTGAAAATGACAGAACGTTACTCTAAAGTAAAACTAACAGTATACAAAGAAAAGTGAGGGGGAAGGTTGGAAGACAAAAGTCTCTGTAATTCTGTGAATTAAGCTCTGTGGCATTTCCAAGTAAAAGAGAGTTTGATCATGAATAGAATCTAAAACTCAGCGCTCTCAGCTTCCTTCCATCCTACTCGTTCCTACTTCATTCTGTCCTTTCAGGGTTTGAAATCTACAAAGAAACCTTTGTTTAGGCATACCAGCATTTTTCAGAAGTCAGGCATTCTGCGGGCAGTGTAGACTAGGTGCAGAGAATGTACTCACACTCTGGGTGAACAATTTAACAAGGACATCCTGTTACCAAGGAGCTCAGGTGAAAGCCATCTCCCTTTAATCTAAGGGACAGGCTAGGAACAGGCAAAACCAGATTCCCCAGGTATGAAGTAAGCAATCCAAGGTTCTCATTTGATAGTAGTAGCAGCAAACGTACAACTTTATCTCCAACGTATTTGACTTCATTGTTTGGCTTTCAGTTAACTGTATGAGAACCATAAAGAAAGCCTGTGGCTTAGAAGTGATCTAAGCACTGGATCGAGCATTAAACTCCATGGCACTCGGATTTTCTCTCAGGCTAAGGACTCCAAGAGTAGGAAAATAAGACAGTAAGGTAAGTGGATTAGTGTGTGCATGTGTGTGTGTTTGTGTGCGCGCGTGCTACTTAAAGTGAAATATCTACTGTGTGTCTGTGTGTGTGTGTGTGTGTGTGTGAGAGAGAGAGAGAGAGAGAGAGAGAGAGAGAGAGAGAGAGAGAGTGCACATGCGCGTACTATTTAAAGTGAAACATCCAGAAACTGCAATGCAGGTACCCTTTGACAGTAAAGAATGGCTCAGCCAGTCCTTCAGATACTTTACTGTTTACACTTGCACAGAGCTGCAAGCTGCTGACCTGTCCTGGCTATGATGACCTGAGAAGGACTGAGGTGGACTTACCAACCTTATATAAAAATCATTACTTCAATTCTATAAAAACTCCTCATTTTAGAAAAGCAGACCCTATGAAAACAAATCTGAAATTTTTTCTTTATAGATATTAAATTAATAAAGCTATGCTTATTTTAGAGAAGACTTTTACACTTAACACTTAACAGAACTTTATGTCCAAATTTGACAGAAAAATATTAATTTCTTCACTGATATATCCTAGGATCTGCTAAAATGAATTTGAAGAAATTTTAAAATAGTTTTGTTGGGAAAGGGCTACTATAAAACATCAAAGCACTCAAATATTTTACTGTTGTAGATAGTACGTTGAAAGTACTTAAACTAAAAATTTATTATAGTTCTTTCAAACCATTAAATCAACGAAATTTTAGATTGGCACCATTTAAATGAAACATACTTCCTAAGTTATAACTGTATTTAATAAATACTCATTTCAAATCAACGTAATGACTTTTGTTAAGTATTTTTAAAGGAGATACGAAGTTGGCCACATAATATGCAAGGTAATCTCTCTCCAAGGCTATGCACTTTGAAATTTAATATGAAGACTACTTCATATCTATATAATTTATCTGAATCACATAATCAAAAATTAAAAAAAAAACCCAACAGCTAACTCTGTTATGATCTTACTAGTTAGTAGTTAGTTCAACAAGAAAACTAACACATACACATCAAATACAAAGGACACTGAAAGAATACTGAAAATGTCAGCTAAATAAAGCTTGAAATTATATAGAGTAAGATCCCCCACTTGTAAGCTTGAGCTAGAAGATGCTAAAAGTTGCCTTTATACACAAGAACAAAATGTATTTCTTGATTTACTAATCAAGATCACAACTACAGAAAGTTTACTTTAGAAAATCCATAAGCATATTAAACATGTATCCCATGGTGGTTTTTTAAATTTTATTTTGTTTAATTAATTAATTTAGTTATTTTGGTTTTCAAGACAGGGTTTCATTGTATAGCCCTAGTTGTCCCGGAGCCCACTCTGTAAACTAGACTGGCCTTGAACTCACAGAGATGTGCCTGTTTCTGCCCTCCAGTGCTAGCATTAAGGGTGTTCACCACCACTGCACCAACACATAAGGCTGTGGGTAATGCATATTCATGTCTATCTCTAGGAATCTACATTCTCTACAACAGGGTGAAGTTCCCTTTGAGTCACTCCTATTTACTTTTCTCTTTCCCACAAGAAACTATTACATGTTATTACCACATGTATCAGCTACTGTCATATTTTTCTTTCTTTTCTCAAATACCATGCAACTCACAGATATAGCTAACATTATGGGTGAAATTCAAACCACACAGCAAATTCAAAAAGGTACAGTAGTAAATTAAGCATTCTGATGATCCTATCATCTACAGACAGAATAGTACCACACTAAGAAAATTGCATTAAATTAATGATCTCATGAACTTCATCTAGCCTAGTCAATTAAATGATTTTTATGAGTTTTATATTTATGCTTACATGAACTGTATCCAAAATTTAAATTCTAATATGATTATTCTAATCTATGGATACAAAATTAAACTGGCAAAAGTTTTGCATATAGTTATAAACACCACCTGTTAAAAAATTTAAGTGCACCTGAGTTTCTACATGGACAAACAAAAAATTGAAGAAAACCGAACATGGTAACACTGCAAAGGTCATCACCTATGTCTTCACCAAGGTAGACAGCTATTTTATAAATGGTTCCCTTCTGTTTGGAATATGGAGAAATGTCTGATATAAACTTAACTTTAATAGTATCAATTTAAAACTATACCAATAACTTTTAAAATAGCAAAATCTGGCAGATGCTACAAATGAAGAGGGAACATAAGCACAGTTATGAGCACAAGTTAAACACACTACATTGGACAACTAGAAAATAACAGTATCTTAGAGGCTGGGACTAAGGCTTTAGAATTTATAGCAATAAAACTGTAATTTCTAGATGAACTAGGAAAGAGAGAACACAGTCTGTACAGACACAGAAACACCTGTTTTAACTTGTCCAGGATTAGAGCAGGAAAAGAGATACCCATTTAACAAAATCACAGAAAACTGAGGTATCTGTCTGTCTATACACACATACAAACACATATGTTCATGTGTCTTTTCTGTGATACTGTAAATACAACCCAGAGTATCATGCATTACTGGGCAAGCTTTCTAGCATTGAGAGATGCTTCCAGCCTCCAGGTCTGTACTTCCACTACCTGGATAACAGTGGACAAATTCTGTGGCTCCAGCAGGAACAACCAAACCACCTTAGATTGAATCCATAATTTAGAAGGGCATTGAGGGCATAATATAATACCTCAAGGGACACAATAGATACACTTGTCTACCTTCAAGAGTAGCCAGAAGTTAGTGGTCACCTCAAAGGAAAGAATTTATTATCAAGACGATAACCTAATAAGATAAAGAAATTTTAACACATATATGTTAGCTATTCCAAAGAATTGATGTGCATCCAAAAAATGATGCACACCATATATACATTACAGCTAGCCATATAACCACATAAACATCATCTACTTTATGTATGCCTGGTACACAACAGCAAAAAGAAACCTAATTCTATTGACATGTTTGCATTTTCACATCCTAACACAGTGATCCAAAGAAAGAATGTTCTAGTATTTACTTGCGTTTTATGTGTATACTTGGCATGTGCACAAATGTACATATGAATGCATTTGTACACCCCTTTGCACTTACTAAAACAACTAACACTTCAGGAAAAAGCTTGTCTATGGTACAAATAATTTGCTGCTGTTTTTTGTTGTTTTGTTTTTGTTTGTTTGTTTGTTTTTAAGACAAAAGGGTCATCTCATCCTAAACACATTAGTGAAGGTGTTGGAATGCCTGTGGGAAGCTCAGGACTGGACTAGAAATGGAGATGGCCACAGCCAGAAAGGTAGAACTGAGGTCTCCAAGTAACCAAGATGGAGACCAGAACCCTTGTGAGCACACATAGACAGCAACAAGTATTCCAAACTTTAACTCAATGTTTGACAATTGTATTGCCATATAGTAGAATTAGGTAGAATTTCTTAAAAATTAAATTTAACTTTTACAATGAATTACAAGTTAAATTTATTACAAAGCTAATAATCTTTTCACTGTAACTTAAAATTTACAATTAAAAATTTAGCCTTAAAATTTACATTAAGGATTACATTGATTGTAATCAACTATAATTAATTATATGACATAACTACAAGTAATACATGACATAACTTGATTAGTATAATTTAAAACAAGGGAAATTGCTGGGTGAGTGATGCATATCTGTAACTTCAGCACTTACAAGGGAGAAACAAAAGGGTTATGAGTTCAAGGCTAGCCTGACCTATCTCAAAAATCCAATGGGCAGTGCTGGTAAGATGGTTAAGTAAGTAAAAATGCTTGCTGCCAAACCTGATGACTTGAGTTCAGTTCCTTGTAATCCACATGGTGGAAGGCAGAAACCAACTCCCAACTCCAGAAGTGGTCTTCTGATCTCCATACATGAGCTAGCACACACACACACACACACACACACACACACACACACCTACACCACTATATAATAAAAAGAGGAAAAATTATTTTAAAATGAGCCATAAAATCTTTTACATATAATTGTTGGCTTTAGTATTGAAACTTTCCTGATCAAAATTAGTTTCAATTTAATAGAAGATATAAATAATAATAGTTAATATTATTCAACACATTCATTCTGTTTTATTTTCTAGACTCATGGAAACGGGGTAAAATATTTTTAGAAGTTTTACAAGATACACAGATTTATAATTACATTTCTAGGATAATATCTAATCTTATATTTCTCTGTGACTAATTTTCATTTTGCAAGTTTTCTATATTTAATGTCAAAGTTTAATATTGTTCACTCTGAGCTGTGAAACTCACTACTTTGGTAGTTTCTAATCCAACAGTCTTTAACAGAAGGTAGAGAAACTACTCCTTGCAAGGAAAGCAGAAAACAGAATGAAGATGATAGGCAAGAAGAATCCTTGTCCAGCTTAGAAATTCCTTATTTTGAATTTTGTTGGGTTTTTTGTTTGTAATTTTGTTTGTTTTGTTTCTCAAGACAGGGTTTCTGTCCCTGGCTGTCCTGGAACTCACTTTGTATACCAGGCTGGCCTTCCTCTGCCTCCTGAGTGCTGGAATTAAAGGTGTGGGCCATTATCACCAAGGCTTGACTTTGGTTTTAATGTTACAACAGCACATCTGTCTGTGTGTGTGTGTGTGTGTGTGTGTGTGTGTGTGTGTGTGTGTGTGTGTGTGTGTGTGCGCCCCTGGGGGGAAGGTAATCTACGATCTACTGTAATTACAATATTTAAAATAGCTGGAACAAATAGAACATTTCAAATGTCCTATAGACAGCAGCAGCTTGAAACACAAGAGCTCAGTAATAAAATTACATAGCAAGTGTTTGAGCAAACAGCCAACATGTAAGCTTTATTCCTTGGAATGTGGAGTGTTCCCTACATGCCAAATCATTCTGATTACTTGTATTTAGAACCTGCTGTGTGCCTAGGTTATCTTTCCCTTCTAGGTGCTAGTTTTTCCTCTAAGAGATCCCAAGGGGGAGTTTTGGGCATAGTAGCGGATTTTTCACTGAAATTTGTAATGAGAAAAGATGAGGATTAGAGGCTGTGAAAGAGGAAACAGCACTTCAGAAACTCTGACAGTAAACCACGTGAATAATGTCTTGGATCAGACTGAAATAGATGTCTAGTTCCTATTATACTAAGGAAGAAATGCTGATAAGTTTTATTAGTTGTTTGGAAATAAGCTACGACATACAATATGGAAAACAATAATCAAGGATGACTTGAGCTTTTGAATTGGAGTGCCTGAAGGAGCAGAGTTGCCAGTGAGTGAACTACTAGAACAATCTAAAACATTGAGATACTGCCAACTCATTCCAGACATACACACCTAGATGGGACTCAGCAAGCAAGCAGCTGTTTTAAGAGCAATCTAGATTGGAGATCTAACTTGGAATCGACAGTATTTAGTGCCATTCTTAAAAAATAATGGAGGATAATCTTCACCTTATAGGAATCCCAATATTCAGAGGTAGGGGAGATGAGAGGCCAGGGGTCTTGGGGAGTGTGGGAAAGAAAGAAAAAGGGATAAAAAGTCAAACACTTTTTTGGACAGTATCTCAACAATTAATTTTGTCAGGTATGGCTGATGGATTAAAATCTTCAAGTCATATTGCTTCTACCTTCAAAAAACATTTCCCAGTGACTTTCATGTACTCTATTTCTGCTTTTATTATTCAGCTCTATCATGAACCATTTTTTGCTACACTGGGAAACAATTCTATATAAAATAAGTTTAAAAAACTGTTTTCAAAACAAAATTCATGCCAATGCCACACATGTTCTTCATGTGTTTTCTACTGCATCCATGGTAAACTCATACTCCTTGCCCTGCATACAAGTTAACTATAATCTGCTTCCAATATGCCTTTCTGATTTCTTTCCTCTGTTCATTTTCATTCTCTAATTTCTATCTATATAAGCATTAATTTTTTTCTTAAAAGTACAACAGCCTTGGGATAAAGAGGTGGTTCAGCAGTTAAGACAATGTACCATTCCTACAGAGAGCATGAATTCCAGTCCTAGAACCTATAGCAGGCATCTCCTTGTCACCTTTAACTCCAGCTCCAAAGCATCCAACACCTCTGGTCTTGACAGATATCTCTATTCACATGTGAGTATCCGTTCAGAAACACACACACATACACATAATTAGACAAACTAAAAAGTGTATCACTCTTATTCATTGGTTTGGCATTCTATCTCCTATATAGAATCCGTACTCTCTTGTCTCTTCAACTGTCTAACTTCTCAAGATTTGGGAGTTACATCCCAAATAATCTCCTTATAGAGGCCTTGTGTGGCAGGCTTTCTTTTGGGTCACCAACCAGCTCCCTAAACATGACATGGACTTATTAGTTATGAATGCTCGGCCTTATCTTATGCTTGTCTGACTAGCTCTTACAATGTAAATTAACCTGTTTCTTTTCATCTATGTTTTGCCTCAGGGCTTTTGACCTTTCTTATATTCTGCATGTCCTACTCTGTGTCTGGTTGGCTGGTGACTGCCTGACCCTGGGTGTCTCCTTTCTTCTTCATTCTCTTTTCTCTTTTTTTCTGGGTCCTAGATTCCTCCTCCTCTTTATTCTCTCTGCCCAACAGCCCTACCTACCTATCCCTCCCCTGCCTAGCTACTGGCTGTTCTGCTTTTTATTAGACCAACCAGGTGCCCTAGACAGGCAAGTAAAACAGCAACACACCTTTACATAGAAAGTAATATTCTACAACTGCCTTGCCTGATTATCTGTTGAGACATAAGATGGCCTTATGTATTTCTTTAATTCTAACTTCATAAACTAGTTTATCTCAAGACAATTCTACATGCTTATGAAGTCTTCTTTATACTGCATTAACATTCCCCCTATATTAATTCCCACTCACTGACTTTTAGAATGATGCTCTATGTCTAATCATGTTGTATAGACAGGTTTTCACATTTAAAAAAATAATTGTAAAAGAGATCTCTTATAATGATTTAAATTTATTCAGAAGATTCTCCATTTTTTATGGTTTTCTAAACTTCTATGTTCCTTTGGGAATACATAATTTATGAGTTTCCGCCACAAAGTATCCTACCCTCAGTGTGCCATGAATAGTGTGGCACAAGCTTCTTTCATAGCCTATTATACTGGTACTTATTATTCTGGTGGCTGATTAAAAGTCTGTGTTGAAGTCCCATACTTTGTCATAGATAACAGCTAGGAAACAAAATCTTCTATTTTGTAAATGTGAAGAAGTTTTCTAAATACTTGATATTTCACATTCTTTCCCATTAAATCTTTTTTTTTTTTTACTTTTACATTTAGTATATGCTTGATATTAATCTCTGACTCTCAATACAACTTCAGGAGACTAAAGACCACACTAAGCACCATGAATATATCTGATAACTATATGTGTATATCAGAAGATTCAAATTATTAATTTAAAAAGTCTGTATAAATATGCCAAACATTTGAGTTCCACACTATCACATCCTATCAGAGCTTTCTCTGTTCAATAGTAAGAGAATGTCTAGAGATAAATGAGCTGTTTATATTCCCACTCAGTCTTTTCAAAACTATGAAAGGCATTAAGCCGTTCTATACTTAAGGATTAAGAAAATAGTGGTTTATTAAAATAATAGCTTTTATTTCACTGTATATATGTGTGTATCATTACCTTATCATTATATATAATCATATGTCACTTATTTCCATTTGATTTTATGCTATGGACAATTAGGGGCACTAGGTGAAAATATAAATATTATCAGCATTCTCGGATAAGGTTTTATATGAACATGTTCTCAAGTATCTAAAGATTATCATGCTACGAATTCCTATACATTTTGCCCTAGGAGTGAGATCCTTGGAAACAACTGACAAGAATGAAAAGCCAGAATAATCAACTCAATAATTTTCATATATGCATGCACAAACTTTGGGAACACATTCCCCATGGAGGGATACTCTTAGCCTAGATTGGCATATTTTGATGATCCCCCATGGAAGGCCTCACCCTCCCTAAGGAGTGGATGGGGGATAAGATGGGGGGCTCGGTGGAGGGTATTGGGAAGATGGGAGGGATAGGGAACTGAGATTGATATGTAAAATAAGATTGTTTCTAATTTAAATAAAATTTATAAAAAAAAAGAAAAGAAGGCTATATAAAATATGCTAATTCAAAAAGCTCATTATATATTTCTTAAAATCCACATAGGATTTATTTTGTCCTTGTTAGTTTTAATTGAATTATGCACATTTACTAAAATGATTATATATGAGTGTTCTGCCTGAATGTATGTATGTGTATCGCATGCATACCTGGTCCCCACAGAAATGAGAAAAGGGCATCAGATCTCCCGAAACTGGAAGTATATATGGTTGTTCCACTGTCATGTGTGTGCTGGGAAAGGAGCCCTGGTCCTCTGCAAAAGCAGCATGTGCCCCCAACTGCTGAGCCATCTCTGCAGTACCAGAAAAACATCAATTTTAAACGGGACACAGGCTAAATTCAATGGGAAAGAGATCTTTAATAGTGAATAATGCTATTTTTAGGAGGCCAAAGGCCAATCCTAAAAGTTAAAGTACAGTCCAAACAACTTTTGTAACGGAAAATCATGTTGAGGAGACAGTGTAATGGCATGGATGAATCTATGTGTAGGCAACTGTATTCTCCCCATTGCTTTCTCAGCGACTATACTCAAACAAATGAGCTGTACAGCAGGGGCAACCATCCAAAGTCATTCCTAAATTACACTTTCTCTATTTTGATCATCTCTACGAGGAAATTAGTTTTTACTCTCCTTCTCTTTTTTAGTTATTACTATATAGTTCAGGTTGGCCTCAAATTCCACATGTAGCTAGGATAGCCTCAAATTTACTATACTCTTGCCTTAGTCTCAAGGGATTATAGGCAAGAGCCATCATGCCTTGTTGATATTCCTCAATTTTTATAACTTCCTGTTAGAAAACTAGAATTTTTGCTAAGAGACATACAGCTAATGGGGGAAAAACAGCAACTTCTTTGTTCAATTTCATTATTTTTGTTTTTTAGGAGGGAAGGGAAAATGAAAGACCGACTTCAAGAATTAAAACAGAAAACCAAGGAAATCGAACTCTCTCGGGACAGTCAAGTGCTTGCAGAAGCAGATGACCAAGGGGTGCTTGTCCAGCAAGCTGTTATTTATGAGAGAGAGCCTGTAGCTGAGAGACATCTACACGAGATCCAAAAACTGCAGGAGACTCTTAACAGCTTTGCTGATGACGTTCAAAAGTTTGGACAGCAAGAGAAGAGCCTGGTGGCTTCCATGAGAAGGTTTAGCCTACTTAAGAGAGACTCGACCATTGCAAAGGAGATAAAAATCCAAGCAGAGCACATTAACAGAGCACTGGGTGATTTGGTCAAAGAAGTAAACAAGTCAGAGGTTGATAATGGTCCATCATCAGTGGTCACAAGGATACTGAAGTCTCAATATGCCGCCATGTTCCGCCACTTTCAGCAATCCATGTTTCTCTACAATGACACAATAGCTTCGAAGCAAGAAAAGTGCAAGACATTTATTGTCCGCCAGCTTGAAGTGGTTGGAAAGGAAGTGTCTGAAGAGGAAGTGAATGACATGCTTCGCCACGGGAAATGGGAAGTTTTTAATGAAAGCTTACTCACAGAGACCAGCATCACTAAAGCACAGCTCTCGGAGATTGAACAGAGACACAAAGAGCTTGTGAATCTGGAGAACCAAGTGAAGGACCTCCGGGACCTCTTCATTCAGATATCTCTTCTGGTGGAGGAGCAAGGAGAAAGCCTCAACAACATTGAGGTGATGGTGACCAGCACAAAAGAGTATGTCATCAATACCAAAGAGAAATTTGGACTCGCTGTAAAATACAAAAGAAGAAACCCCTGCAGGGCCCTGTGCTGTTGCTGCTGTCCATGTTGTGGTTCCAAATAATGAAACATCCCAGGGTTTGGGGTAAGGTTCCCACATTTCAGTGTCTTGTTTGGGTTGTCTTCATTTTACGAGTCCAGTTACATACATTTTATCACTGCTAACTGGTCACTTTTCTCTTTAACATTTACCCACTGAAGTTACAGAAATGCTGAAGCCAGTGACATAAGCATTTACTTAAAATGTACAGGTTAACTATTAAAAATGACAGGGAAAGACCTTATGTTTCTGGAAAAATATTGAGTTCTCCTGTGCATTTCTGTATTCTTATGATGATGAATATTCAACTGAGTGATTGTTACTTTATTAATCTGGAGTATTTGAGAATATTTTGGTAATTGAAACCTGTACACAACAAGGTCTCAAAAGACGCCACAGTGCATCAAAATGAAGCTAAAAGGTCTATTAAGGCTTTATCCTCAGATAAGTGAGTAAACCTGGTGATAACTGGTTTCTGGGAAAACACAGTCATAAACGTATTAAAGAATCTAACTGGTGACAGTCCAGCAGAAGACCTAAGGTAAGGTAAGTCTGTTTTTATGAACTTGGACAAGAAACTGAATTACATACAGATCGGAGGGCTTGACAAAGTCAAAAGGCAACTATGTACTTGAACATGTGACATCACTTTATGATGAAGTATACATAAATGAAGAGGCCTAAGCAGTCCTGGACTGTGAGATGGTCCTTCTGGCAGCCTCCAGAGTTCTTGGATGACACAGGCGTGCACCACTGAGTCCATTCTGTTCATTTTCTTTAAACCTCACCTTTTACTTCACCGCTCATTTTTGCACACTGTGCCCCACCTGGGCTGTCCTTTCCTGTAATGGAGCAGGTCTGGAGTTTCTATTCTCTTTGTTTGTTAGTCCTGAAATAAACCTGTCTTTATTATCACCAATTCTGTGTTCACTTGAATGTTGCCACTGTTTCCTACTGGAGAATATATTTTTTTTTTTTTCTCACTGGTAAAGTCTTAGAATTTCCTGCATATGAAAGCAACACGGTCATCTTCGTGGCATTTTTTTTTTCTTCTACTGCTACTAGCAGGTGATATTTCTGTCCAGTAAATATTTGCCATTATTGTTCTATAAAAAATAAATAATTGCCTTTGAGAGAGAAAGTCCTTCCATGAATACTCACCGTAGCAAAACTATGACCTGTGGCATCTCATCATCTCATCACTCTTACTGTAAGTGTCTGCTGGAATGAACATCATCTTTTTTTTTTTTTTTTTTTTTTTTTTGCCCCAGAGACAGGGTTTCTCTGTGGCTTTGGATCCTGTCCTGGAACTAGCTCTTGTAGACCAGGCTAGTCTCGAACTCAGAGATCTGCCTGCCTCTGCCTCCCGAGTGCTGGGATTAAAGGTGTATGCCACCACCACCCAGCTAATTTACACCATCTTATAAATCTGTTTTACTTGCTTCCGTGTTAGCATGTGAATTAACAATTGATTTCTTGTGTGAGTCCAATCAATATCCATAGTCGGCAAGAGCACTTTTGCCTACCATCAAATTACTGTTATCCCATTTTGCTTGTATTGCCCTGTCTCCTATCCTCCTTACAGTATGGAAGGCTGCATTTCTGCTCCAACAGAGTTTTCCTTCTCTCTGTAACATCAGGAGTGAGCTCCTCCTCTGGGTCACTGGCTCTGTCACAGTGCTGTGTTTCTTGTATTAGATGTCCGAAAGTCCCTACATGCCACATCTCTTCAGGAATGACTCCTCACTGTAGAACTCTATCTGTTGGCCAGAGTGGCAAGAAAAGGTGAGAGGATTTATTTGTCCCAATTTCTATTTCCTTAAAAAACCCTAAGACAAAATTATCAGTTGAGAAGAGTAGAGTTAAGGGAGCAAGAAGATGGATGAAACACTCAGGCCAGAGGGAAGGATTGAAAAATGGCAGAATAACCAGGTGGCATTCAGGACCCACCTGAAATGTACTGGGATACTTCTGGTATCAGCCGGTACACTTGTGTTTTTAACCTAGCAAGGCTCGGCAGCTTGAATGCTGGCAGAGAACGTGAGCATCCCTGTCTGCTCAGCGTGATGGCTCTCCCACACCTGTGCAATGCACAAAATGTGTGTTGAGGGAGCTGGGGAACTTGAAAGGATTAAATTGTAATGTTGCATCATGCTTTCAGTACTGAGAAGTAATTTTAGCTTAGAAATGGAAACTGAATTGCTTTCTACTGTGTAGAGTATCAAGCATCACTGTGGGAAAGATGTTTCACGTGTCCCAGCTTCAAATGCTTGGAGGAGCTTTATAGAAAGGGTTCCTTTAAGACCAATGATAAACTCAACAGCTGACTGGATCAATGAAGCTATTACCTCCACTGTTCCTTTTAAAGTTTTACTTAGAGATTTACAGATACTTGGTTATAGCTGTTCTTAAATGATTTATCATGAAAACTAAAACTATTAACCACTATTTAATATGCATTAGTTCAATTATACCCAGATGGATTTGTAAAAAGTTCTTTGTATTAGTATTCTATCACACTTATAAAGTAAGAATTAAAGAGATTTATTGTAAAGCAGTGAATACTATTCAATTTCACTGCTACATTCTCTTTTTATCACATTAATATGAATTACACATATTAATGGGTTCAGCAATGACATTTGCATGGGAGCATTACTGTGCTTCATCGTATCTGCATTCCTGTGTCTCTCATAACCTTCTCTGGTAGTTGCTTTGTACTCTCGGGTTGCCTTCCCCCAAACTGCTTAGATTCTAAATTCTACATAAAAGTGAAAAAAATGCTACATTCGTCTTTCTGTCTCTGGATAATTTCCCTGAACCTGGTAACACCTACTTGCTTCCATTTTCTTACAAATGACTTGATTTTGTTCTTCTAAGGTGCTTCTCTGTTGATTTGCACCTAGGATCATGCCATAACATAGCTATGATATCTTATGACTATGTCTTCAAGTACTTACTATTATCCTAACCTAAACAACAAGCACAACATATTTAATCAGATGTTAAACATTCTGGATATTTTATTTCCACACTTAATAAGAAGTAATAATAGCAATTGTTTTTCTTAATATAAATATCTAGAAGAAAAAACTAATTCTTGAAAGAATAGATGGATCATTAGGAATCTGCTGGCTCTGGAAACAAGAAAAATTAATTAAAAATTTTAAAAGATGATTAAAGTCTTTGGGGTACAGGTTAACACTACTAAATTGCATTAATGGTCTGAATTCATGTAACACTTTGAAGCACTATATCATCAGCAATAATATTCAAACCCATTTACAGAACAGTAGGAACACTCGGCAGGCCATGCTTTCATTATCTGATTCACATGTCAGCACAAGCATCCAAATCCCCATTTACAAGAAGAGCTTTGGAGGCCAGAAAGAATCAGTAACTTCCTGGACTTTGTGGTAGATGCACACCTGCAATCCCTATCTTGGGCTGGCAGGTTGCTGGGAGTTCCAAGTTAGCCTAGGCTACAGTATGAGACAAAGGGAGGAAGAAAAGGAGAAACAGGGAGGGAAAAGGAGGGGAGGCGAGGAAAGGGAACCTCCTGAGGCCTGACTGATTCCAAAGGTCTCATCCTCAAAATACTGGAGGTCTGGGTTGAAAACAGTGAAGCGGGAAGCCCATGGCAACATGTTGATGTCTACCTAGCAACACTGTCAATCATTTGTTCTTTGTTAATTTTAAAAAATGTGATTAGAGAAAGAAGAATGTAGCATATGGGTGAAGAAGGACAGAGTGCAAGTCCACAGTGTGAGTAAATCAAGATGGCAACTTCAGGAGGTTACACAGTGTAAGCAAACCAAGATGGTGGCTTCAGAAGGTTACACAGTGTGAGTAAACCAAGATGGCAGCTTCAGGAGATTACACAGCAGCAAAGCTTTGACAATGGGCCCTAGAACTTCAGTGAGCAGTGGACCTGCAGGATGAAGCTAGTCAAGGCAATCACACTCGTGTTTAAGAAATCCTGGTTATATGACCCAAGGTTTCTAGCACAGTAACGACCTATCACTGTATGATAAGACAAGTCATTATTCCAATAGCTAAACTGGACTAACACCAAGTTATTATCCTGAGAAGAAATTGTAGCTGGTGGCTTCAGAGACATTCTCGATGAACATATTAGACAACTCAACTGAACTCCAAAAAGGTGATGGGCAGAGTGATTTATTACCCCTCTAAAGACAACTGTCAAGACTACACAAGAGAGAGGAGGTCTACAGATGACACCTGTCTTCTTCAGAAACTGCTATTAACTGGGGCTGATGAAAAGTTAGGGAATAAAACTTCCAGTTCAGGTTACTTCATAGGGAAATCAAACAGTGCCATGTACATTAATTCAAATTGTACTAGTTACTCAGTATTTGTTGAATTAATATATGCATAGATTCAAATATGCACAAAAGAAAAAAGAAGAAAATTAAGTGACTATTTGGTTAAAAAGACAGGAACTACTCCACTGGTGATTAACATTGTTTAATATTTTAATTTTACTTCAGAAACCAGTGAGTTGCTGCTTAAATATTTTCAAAGATGACTTTAGCCTGTAGGGCTTCACAAAGGTCACATTTCATATATACTTCTATTAATATTTTACTTCAGATTCAATAAAAGTTATGACTCAATTCTATAGATATAGTAACTTCTTTAATTGAACACTTAAAAGTTTAAAAGCTTAAGCTTTATCTGTAAATGATCCAATAAAGTTTCAACTTTTATAATAAAAGTTTCAAATAGTCTTGTTTAAGTGGGGGGGGCAGCGAACGGAGAGAGAAGTAGGAGAAAATGAGGGGGAGGAAAGGAAAACATGTGGGACCAGGAAGATTGAGCCTGGTTAGGAATAGAAGATAGGAAAGATAGAGAGAGAGACAGAGACAGAGAGAGAACATAAAAGAGGGAGCCAATATTGCTTTGAAGATAAAATTGAACACAAAGAAAGGTCGAGAGAACTATAAGACTGCTCCCAACTAACAAGTTGAGCTCCGTGGAAAGGCTATCATAAATGCCCTTCCCGGAGAGTAAGATCAACAACTAACTTTTCTCCATGGAGCCCTCAACTAATGCCTGTTGAAAACAGGATCAAACACCCATACATAAACACTGAGTCAAACTAGAACCCAGATGCAGATGGAGAGGACAAGACCATGCTGCAGAAACACATAGAGACAGCTTACCTGAACAAGGAGGAGCTAAGGGCCACTAGACTGATAGCTGGGAAGCCAGCATGGGACTGACTCAGGCCCCCCTGATTATGGGTCTCAGCCAGAAGGACTGAGCAGTCTAAGAGACCTCAGACAGTGGAGCCAAGATGTATCCCTGGTGCACAAAAGAACTTTGCGAACATATCCCCCATGGAGGGATAACTGCCTTAATCTAGAGACAGGAGAGAAGCCCTACTTCACAGGACCTGTCAGATCTACATGACCCCAACTGGATGGCACTCCCCTACATATGGAATTGGGGTGGGGGGATGGGAGGGGAGGGTGTTTAGAGTGCATGTGAGAGGGCAGAGAGGGTAAAAGGGAGGGAAGGGGGAGGGAGGGCTGGGGGGTAGGGAGAGAGGGAGGGAGAAAGGGAGAGGGAACTGGGATCGACATATATTAATATATTAAACTAAAAAAAAAAATGCTTTGACTCCAAAATTTAAGTTGAAGGACAAGTTACTGGGGAAAAGGATTTGTATTTTTGTTTCCACAGAAAATGAAAAGATGTGGATTCCTTCCAGACTAATGTGGTTTGATCACACCAGACCGCCTGAAACAGAGTACAAGCTGATCCTACATTCAAAACAGCTGGACAAAACAGCCTTACAGACTACAGCCAGGATATCTGAATCTTCTTCAAATCCCCCAAGACAGTGCCCCTTACCAGCAGGAAGTAGTTTAGAAAGAACGACACCCAAATTCCCAAATATTGTGTATAAATGTTTGTTTTCATTTAATTGGACTGTTATATAAAATTAAATAACATTTAAAAAAATCTCCTGTGCAATTGAGAAGCACAGGGAAGAAGCTCCTCTTACATTTTTCTTAATTTAACCTTATGGGTGATTATATATGTATATGTATATATACATATATGATAATATACATATTATCTTAATAATCTTAATAATGAATTACAAGAATGAGGGCAAAGTGACAAAAGGGCAGGGGCAAATAGTCAGCTTCTCTCTGGGGGTTGAAGAGCAATCTGAAATCATGGAATTTTGCTTTGCTTTGTGTCGCGTTACAGCGCCATCTGGTGTTTACTGTGCACAAATGCCATGGATACAAACGTTCCTAATGTCTTCTACAAATGTTCAGAGATGAGGACAAAATGCTATAAGCATATGACTGAGACAATAAAGCTAGATCACATGAGCAGTAGCAAAATATGAAAGCTCAGAGTGAGAAATGAAAGTGTTATTAGAGAAGGAACCATTTAAGTAATTAGAGAAGGAACCATACACCACTGAAAAAAGAACAGAAGAGTGCTTGCCTAGCTTGTACAAGGCTGTGGATCTGTTCAATGTGCTTGACACCTGCAATCCCAGCGCTTGGAAGGCAGAGGTGATGGATCTGAAATTTGTTTGGCTTTTTGTGCTTTTTTTCTCCAGAGACAGGGATTTTTTTCCTGTAACAGCTTTAACTGTTCTGGAACTTGATCTGTAGACCAGGCTGGCCTTGAACTCACAGAGATCCACCTGCCTCTCCTGAGTGCTGGGATTAAAGGCATGTGCCACCACCGCACAGCTGAAAGATCTGAAATTTATGGTCAACCTTGGCTACATATCAACCTCAAGAGCAGCCTGAGTTCTGCGAGAACATATCTTAAAGAAAACAAAACCCCCAAAGAAGCAAATAAAAAAATGACAGTGACAAAACATAAATTACTGAGAGGAAGCTAGATATGATGTCACACCTCCCAATGCTGAGGCAGGAGGATCTAGAGTTCAAGTTCAGCCAAGCCTACAGAGCAAAATCTTGTTTGGAAAAAGGGCTGAGGTTGCAACTCAGTGGCTGCAAATGCGCAGAGTCTTTGCCTAACATGCCAAGGCGAGGGGCGGGAGGTGATAAAAGATTTCCTAAAACCTGTTCAAAATGCAAAATTAAATCAAAGCAGGCAATCAAATAAAACAAGAGTGCATATTTGATTCCTCAAGGAATCTAAGAAGTTCACTCATAACACAAGCCAAATTCTTTAATCCCTACCAAAGGCAGTATAACATTATAACTGACAAGTGATTGTACACATTTGTTATACTACTAGATGACCACCTTGGTTACTTAATATTCTGTAAGAGGCAAGTATCTCTTGCTAATGCTCCATTACTTACACCAGTATAGGCTTTCCTGATATCCTAGGATGTCTTAGCACTTCTGACATTGTCTCTTTTGTTTCTTCCATTCTCTCTTCATCACTGGAATCCACAACAAATATTACTCCATAGGACTCAGCATAATAATTCTTCCAAATTCCCCGAATTCTTTTTCCACCTCCCAAGTCAAAGATGGTGACTTCAAACTTTCCTTGTCTAAGGTCAATTTTAGAAAATCCAACAGTGGGAGCTACGTCTTCAGGATGCTCTATGTCAAACGATACAAAAAAAGAGGAATCTTTAGACTTTAACATGAATGTATCTCTACAACATAAATTATACAAAAAATCGACATGCATATGTCACTACAAAATGGAAAAATCATTAGCTGATGCAATAGACACTAGCTCCAAACACAGTTATATGAAAGAGTGGTTAATAGAGTAAATATCCAAACTAGTATTTTTACTATACATATATATAGGAATTTGTTCTGGTTTGCTTGTTTGTAGTGTTGTTGTTTTTGAAGACGGGGTTTCTCTGTGTAGCACTGGCTGTTCTAGAACTTGCTCTGTAGACCAGGCTGGCCTTGAATTCAGAGACCTGCCTGCTCCTGAGTGCTGAGATTTAAGGCGCTCATGTGCCATCTCCACCTGGCTATTTGTTTTACTATAATCTTAGCAATTAACAAGAAATGGGTACCTAATAATTATATGTTGAACGAATGAATGAGTTCTTGTGCTAGGGTTAATTTCTTTTTCACTCAGCTTTAACCTTTGAACACCACACCACTCAAGGAAAGTCAGGAATACTAAAAAGTAAATAAAGAAATCTGAAGAATCAAAATGGAAGAAGCTGCAAAAATAAGTTCTTTACTAATCAGATAAATTAAAGCTACAACTGAAATAAAGAAATTTTTAAGGGCATGCTGCAAAGAGAGCTCAAATTCACAATGTTTTATATATGCCCCAATACATTAACAATTGGTGGGCTTTGGCAGAACAGTGGACTTTTATATCTGAAGACACCAGGTATAGTGGGCACCTTACCATACCTGCCACGGAGAGCAATGATCATGAGAGATTTAAAGATTCCTGAGAGAAATAGAAGCTTCACTCTAGGAGATGGGGTTAGGCTAAGGCTGGGAGCAAGGTGAGAAATCAAGCAAGTAGCAAGGGACTAAACATTGGCTGGATCAAACTCTCGGCAGGTTTTATTTGGTTTGGTTTTGCTTTTGAGACAAGGTGGCTTCTGTGGCCTAGGCTGGCCTCCAACCTGTGCTTCTCCTGTTTCAGTCTTCCCAGTGCCTTTAAGACAAGTCTGCACTATAATGCCTGGCAAACCCTTCAGTGAATACCAGGGGAAGCAACACTGAACAAGAAGGGCTCTGAAAATAGGAAATGGGGAGCTGGAGGGTCCCTGAGATGTCAGTTATACACTTCAGTGATTAAAGGAGCACTCTATTGACTGAAAACGAGTGATGGGCCATTTCTCAGAGAGCTAAAAAATTTAACACAAAAGATAGAGGAAAAAGCTTATTAAACATTAATAGACCATGCAGATTCAGTGGGCAAGAAAAAGCTTTAGTGCCACGTCTGCCTCTTTCATTCGCTCCTTATCACTAGAATATCCTATAAATCTTTCTCCTTGGGACTTTGCTTAGAACTCTATGGTTCAAGAGTAGAAAGACATGACCAAAGGCTTTTAATTCTTTATATGATATTAAATGGATTATAATTCAATTCCTCAGTTGTACCAGCTATATTTCCAGTTCTCAAAACAAAATGTAGTCAGTGGTCTACCCTACTGCATGGACTCAGTATAAACTATTCCCGTTATTCAGAAATTTCTATTAAATGGCACCGGTTGTTTATAGAGACTGGTTCCTACATTTAACAAAACATTCACTGTGACAAATCTTCGAGAAATGTTCTGGGATTAATTAATTATAGCTGAGAAACAGGCTTGCAAGGTACCATCTCTCTCTCAGGCAGTATCCAAGAAGAGCTTCTGCACTGACAGGAACACTTAGCAGAGCAATTATAAGCCACATGTCTGCTGCTGACTCCTTCATTACTAAAAAGACAAAGGGGTAAGGCTAGACCTAATACAAGTAGCATGATTTTCAGAAACAGGACACACAGGAGCTTAAACAGGGAGCTAGGAATATTTTTTTTTTTAAGTTTGGGAACACGAATGTTTCCACACATGGATTCCCAAGCAGAGGCAGCGACTGAGAGGTGGGTCTAGGCTGGAAAGTGGTGGTCTACTAAATACTTAACAACTTACCTGGAAGTAGAGGGAGAAGGCTAACTAACATGTAGTATATGCCTACTTGCACAGTGTAACTACTCCACTGTGACTGACTGCAAACTAATTCTAGTTACTTGTGGGTGCTCATAAAAATGGCTGCACTCCATCTTGGCACAAGGACAGAGAGTTCAAAAGTGTCCTCAGCAAGTCATAAGACCCAAAGGTCACAGGTGTGGCTACAGTAGGATGTTTGGCTGTCTGATTCTAAATAACAACAGACCTGAATCTGAGGTGTGACCACTCCTGATCCTCAAGGCTAGGGAACAAGAAGTTGGAGCTAAGGTGTGGTTACCGAACCCTTAAAATAAATGAAGAAGAAAAGTCTGTTTATTCCATATACATGTTACTGTGTTCCCCTTTTTGGATAAGGTATATAAGAGTGGTGAAAAATAAACTCTTTGTGGCATTTCAGTATTGACTGATCTGCCTCCTGACCTTTATTCTGTGTCTCAGTCTTTTCTTTATCATCTATAGCTAGCCTTTCCCTCATCCACATTCCCCCACTCAGGTACGGACACGGGGCCGCTCGGCTGGTTCAGGCTGTAGCCCACAAAGACAGCTCCAGACAGTAACTAGGAAGATACCCAAGAAGAGATCTGGGAAGAAACAGCACTGGCTCTTGTTAGGAAGTCTGACTCAATATACGGAAGCAGTAGTGTGGTCCAGAAGATCACTGCTTCTTGTCAGTGCACATGAACTAAAATGATGTATCTGTTTCTGGCTCGTGGTCCTAAAGGAGAGAAGCATGGCCTCCTCTTCTCTCTTACCACTTCCTTGCAGTTCAAATGCATGCTGCAGAGAGCTAACTTTGGCTACACAGGAGAAAGAGAACAGTAGGGATGGCACAGTGACTAGGAAAAAAGAGGTAAACCACTGGGACTGGAATGACATCCTAGTACTAGACTGCTTTTGCAAGGCCAGAGGGAAATAAACTTCAATCTTGATGAGACCCTGTGACTTCAGATTCCTGTTAGACCCATGCTCGATTAACACGATCATTCTGATAGTCAGGGAGATGAACATCCCAGTGAAAAAAGCAATGTTCATGACAGGGAAGATACTTATAGAAGAAGCTATTGAGACCTCACAGATGAAAGACACTGGTGTCTGGACTTGAGTAATAGCAATATAAAGACAGGGTACATCTATCTCAAAACAAACAAAAACCTAGCAGAGGGGGATGAGCCAAGAGTAAGAGCAGAACCAGAAATAGACAAGGAGGTGCCATGGAAAGGATGGCTTAAGAAGGCTTAGCCGGGTGGTAGGGGACATGCATTTAATCCCAGGACTGGGGAGGAATGTTATACAGAGAAACCCTGACATGACCAAACAAGAAGAGGAGAAGGAGGAGAAGGAAGAAGGCTGTCCACTATTCCCCAAGAAGCATGGTATAAAACACTGAGACACCAAAATGAATAAAACTGCCCTCAGGATTAAGAGCCTGGAGAAGTAGACAGACAAACAGCTAAGTACAAGTAGAGTGGGCCCCAAGAGAGAAATGCAACTGAGTATATAAATACTCATGAGGATGGGCACACCTGGAAACAGAGTTTATGAAAGAGGAGACTGCATGGCAAAGATGAGCATTTGTGTAATCCCAGAAATCGAAAGGCTAAGGCAGAGGACTGCTAGTTCAAGGCTAGCTTGAGTTACTCTGTCTCCCCCACTGATCAATGCTGTCAAGATGTCAAAGAGACTACACCTGTTCAAATGTGAAACACAGCAGTAGGGGGACATCAGGAGAGCAAAGCCTAGCCATTGCATAAGTATATTAACAGCACAAAGTAGTACACTATCTCTGTACCATTAACAGGTAATAAAACAACATAAACAAATGACTTTGAAAAATTAGCCCAGAAAGCAAAATATGTTCTACTTACCTCCTTGGATTCCCTTTGCTGTGGCTGTTTTACCAGCGTTATCAAGGCCCACCATCACAAGGGTCACTTTTCTTAAAATAATAAAAATTTAAAATTATTCAGTATGAGGGTGAGGATACAAGAAAATTTATCCATTTCAAGCAATATCTACTATTTACCACACAATCTCTTAGATGCTAGGAACTATGCTAATGAATAAAATACTAGCTCAAAAGCACAATTTATGAATATAACATGACATTATCATCCTATTGTCCTCAACGCAAAAATTATAGAAAACATTCCTAGGCAATAAGGAAAAAAAAGAATGAAAAGGGAGCTAAACAGAGAGATGGTGCCTAACCCTGAGCTACTGATCATTATTTTATTTGGGACTCAACCATCTTACTAGTTGGACCAGGAAATTAAAGCAGATTTATCTGTCTTACAAAGCACATACAGAATTCTTGCTAGGTGTTAGGCTCATCTCTGCATTTAGAGATGCATCAACATACCAAATAAAAATATCAAATACCACATAATAATATGATTACTAGCTGAAGTAGTAACATATTTAGAAAGAAGCGTTCTATTGTTATACAGCATAAAATATTTGTTACTCCATTGAGTAAAAACAGTAACAAAAGTCTAGTTGAGCTTTACAGATGAAGAAATGCAAGCCCATAAATTTAAATAATTTGTCAAAGTTACACAGTGAATCAGCAAGTCCCAACCAGTACCTAATACTAACTTCTAGAACTTCACAAACCCTACTAACCTGGTGATTTAGTACCCTAGCAGGCACTGGCAACTACTACTGTCACCTGCTGGTCAGAATTAAGAATTACACTAAGTGCAATTGCTGTTAAGGCACCTATTCAGGACAATACCCTCAATCTCAGCATGTAGGCCTGTTAGTATCTGGCCGCTGGAACCTTTAAGTCCTAACTCCCTAGTTCTCAGGACTTTGAATAAGCCTTTGAATCCATTAACCCAGCTTAAGTGCATTTCACACTCAGAGGCACAGGTCAACCAACCTTCAGCCACCAGCTCAGGCACTCCAAGGAGGCCAAGAGAAACCCAGACATCACTTGTATTAGTAAAATTCATTTTTCCCTAGCAATGATCCAAAACAGAATTACAATGGCAGACAAGGGTGCTCTTTAAACTCTATGCATGGCTTTCTGGAATGTGCACTTTTATTTTCCCCCTCTCTCAAATTGTAAGTGTATTCAGAGACTACAAAATAAAATAAAAGTCAAAGGTAAATGTGTCAGACATTGCAGAAACACGTCACTGGTCAGGACTAAGGAAGAAAAACCCAGTCTCCCAAAAGTCAAACTAGTCACTTATCAAATAAACAGGGACATGATTCTATACATTAGTCAATCAGTGTTGAGGGATTTAAGATAAACCTACTTATCAGTTATCACTATAATAAACCACAAACACACAAAATTAAAGTCTTCCTTTTTACATTTATATTTTATCTCAAGAAAGAAAATAATAAAAATAACTGAACAGATATAAATTATGTAGTATGTCAGAACACTGTTAAGTACTATGAGGAGAAAAAATAAAATACATAAAGATACAGGAACTGAGATTGGAAGACAGAGCAGTTTCATATAGAATGTTCAAGGCAGGCCTCATGCAGAAGGAAAGACACAAGGAAGGTCTGGCAAAGCTTAGTTACTCATCCTGGCAAGAGACCAGGATGGTGTAAGGACAGTCAATAGAAACTGATGGGAAGACTACAGTGTAAAATTACACTGAGAAAAGGACAGAATGAAAGGACACAAGCCCAGACACTCATCAGAACCCAGATTCCATAAGGCCTGTGGGCTACAACAGGGACTCTGACTTTTACACGGCTAAAAAGAATTTATTCTGCATGTTAGTTTCCCTTGTTACCCGAGAACCTCAGTCTTTTTAAAGTTTTTCAGAGTACCATGGCAAATACATGGAAATCAAAGTTACACCTGACTCAGCAAAGAATAAGAAGGAACTTCGGATCCTGTCCCCACCCAGCACTGAGGAGGTCACTAGCAATGTCAAGGAGATCCTCAGCTGGTGGTGAAGATGTGAAGATGAGGTCATATGTATCAGAAGTTCTTTCTGTGCATAGGAAATTATACAAGCATTGTCAACTGTGAACAGTATGAATTTACCTCCTAAGAAAGCTGGGAGGTCCATGGTATACACGCAAACCTGCAGCCCAAATACTCACACGTATAAAATAAGAAGATAGGTCCACATTTTGTGATTGTTTCTATTGTATTCTAAATAGCATGGATTAATTATAAAGAAGCTAATGAACACTAAGGAATGTCAGCCCTCACAAACTAGAGAGCCTAGCAAAGAAGCCAGAAGACTGGAAGATAATTTCCGTAATGTGAGATAATTACCACAGACAAAAGAGCAGCAGGACCCTGAAGAGAGCCAGAAACAGAGCCCACTCCAGAAGTCTAAGACTGTCTTACAAATGAAGACTGTTGAGGCAGCAGTTTCTAAGAACACTATAGAATTCTTTATAACCCCCTTGAGGGAACCACACCCCTCTCCCACAGCTCAGGGTTTGAACACAGCTTCTAGCTCAGGGAATTATTTAGGGAGGCTCTGGAAACTTGTGGGCCTAACCGGAAGAAGCAAGCTTCAAGGGGCAGGTCTTTGAAGGTATATTATCCCTGGTCTCTTCCTGAGAGAGGGTGTGCATGTTTGAGTGTGTCTGTGTGTGTGTGTGTGTGTGTGTGTGTGTGTATTTAAGATTGTGTAAATTAATTTGTTTATTTTACATGAGTGTTTTTGCCTCCATGCATGTATGTGTACCAAAAGGCCTGAAGAGGTTGCCCGGTCCCTGGAAGTGGACTGACAGATGGTTATGAGCTGCCACATAGCTGTGGGACCCAAACCCCAGTCTCCTTAAGTGCAACAAGTGTGCTTAACTGGACAACAATGTCACCAGACACTTGAATTCTTTTTTCTTTTCTTCCTGCTACATAGGGATATACAGATCTGTCCTTTACTGCGAACTCTCACAGCCATTTATGTTCAAATGCTTGGGACCATGAAACTGTATAAAATCTCTGAAATCATAAGCAAAAATAAATGTTCCTCTTAGATCGTTTTTGTAAGATGTTTGGCAACAGCTAGCTATGAAACAGTGATATTAGCTTCACTAATATAACTGTTTTCAATCAATGCAACCAAGATAACCAACCCCTCCCCCACCCCACCCCCACACACAGGGAGGTCCAGATGTCCACCTCACAAGTATAGATTCTACCAAGTAGACAAACTAACCATCACGCCTATGGACAGTAATCATTTGGGGGAGGGGATGGTGGAAGTCAAATACAGGGCCTTACATATGCTGGGCAAGTACTACCACTGATCTATCTATATTCACGGTGCTGAATAAGGTCCTTTTGCTCAGTCTGTCTCTCTCTCTCAGTATTTGATTTCCTTATTCGAATGTCATCTTTTAAGTTATAAAGGGCCAAATGAGTAAAGTGGAGGGAGACAGAATCTGTGATGTAAGTTACATTACATGG
The DNA here is from genome assembly GCF_943737965.1 of Phodopus roborovskii. Classification (NCBI taxonomy): domain Eukaryota; kingdom Metazoa; phylum Chordata; class Mammalia; order Rodentia; family Cricetidae; genus Phodopus; species Phodopus roborovskii. The sequence goes on from NW_026126470.1 coordinate 5,664,550, forward strand.
ACTATATTAAGAACATAATATTAGCATTCGGAGGATTATTTTTAAAAAGTAGATGAACATGTAAACTGTCATAGTGCCACAGTATGTTAGTATTTGTGTTTTGTCCTTGTCACTGGAGGGGCATTTTTGGGTAGAAATCAGATTTGGGCTGTAAGGAGTAAGGTCTTTCCATCCGCCACTGGTCTTGTCCCTGCCGCAGCGCCAGCCCCAATTAACACACCAAGGCTCTGTATTTGATATAATGCTGTTGGCCAGTTACTTGTTTCTTATCGGCTAGCTCTGTCTTAAGTATTAACCCATGGTACAAAACTGGGCAGTTTTGTACCCTTAACAGCTAATGTTTTTATTGAGCTCTTGCCTGAACAATGACAAGATTGTGTTGCCTGTGCCAGTCTTCGTAGACTCTGTGGGCCTAAGAGTACTGTATACTGTCTTTTCCTGTTTGAAGGGCTATGCATTTGATCACTGATCATAAGGCTAAAAGACAATCTTTCATGTCATTATTGTCGCCACAGCCAAACTGTCCCTGATGACAATTTACTATAAAGCCATAGAAACATGAACTTTTTAATGTGCAGAGTAGTTGCACATTTTTATTACTTCAAAAGGTTGCTTAGACTTTGAGTTTTACATAGGTGTTAACTTCTAAACCCACTTTGTTCTGAAATGATTAATTACCAAACATTGCAGTTATTCATACTGTGATTTTTATTCATACTAACATTTTATTTATTCACAATACCTTTAGTCACAGAAGCTTGTTTTCTAGTACATGGCATAATCTTAAAATTTATAAGCATACTCTTATGTAAAAATAGAAAAAACCCAAAGAGTTTCCAAATGAGGTAGGGGTGTGTGTGTGTGTGTGTGTGTGTGTGTGTGTGTGTGTGTGTGTGTATGTGCTTGTGTGCACTCAGGGGCTCTCTGGTACTATCAGATCTAGGTACAATTGTATCACTAATAGGCAACATAATAAGGTTCAAGGCACTAATTCTAAGATTTTTAAACTGGATGACACCAGACATATTACTGCTCAATTTCACCAGTGAATATAATGCTGACAATGCCCATGTGGGTGGACACGATGAAAATTAAATCAGAATATGCAAATAGTGTGTGCATGACTGTGGCACACAGGAGGTATACTCAATCTGAAGCCATTCTCATGACAGCCCAATGTGCAAGCCTGGGAGCCCACAGCTGGGCCCTGTTCTGAAAGAGGATTAGGTAGTTCCCTGGGCACATGTTGACAGGGTGCTTGCTCTCATGCCTGAAGTCTGAAACTGAAGCGGAGATTTGACCAGGTATTTGTATCATCTAAGCAACAGTGTAATCCATCACAACACATGAAGCAGTCCAGGAAACTCACAAGACACAGGCCAAGGGACAAAGAAGAAGAAAGTACTTTAACTTGGAATGTGGGGGCAGGGTGAAAATGATGGCGTCTATGTGAAGTTTCTGGAGGGGTTATGAAGGGAACAGTATCAAACGCTGTGAAATCCCATAAAATTAAACTGTTTCTCGGTGAGTCACCAGGAGCTCTAATACCTGTAATGCCAGCATCAGAGACACTGAGGCAGGAGGTTCCTACTGAGTCCAGCCTAGGGTACTTGTGAGAACTTATTTCCACAAAAGAAAGAAGAAAGAGAGGTGCAATTTTCTGGAAAAAAAAAAAAACTGTACATGCTCATGGATTAAAGGTAATAACAAACAAATATTTTAAAACTAACATAATTCTTAGGAATTAGGAAATGAAAGGAAGTGACTGAGATAGCAAAGTTAGGATTATATATTGTTTAGCTATCTGCCTCAAGATGAAGACTTCTGTAGTCCAGGTGCTAATATTTGATGTCACTCACTCAGTGTAGTGGCTGATATATTCTGAAATTGAATACACAAAGACATTTTATTGCAGGGTTCTTTTTTATCTAAAACATACACACATGCACACACACACACACACACACACACACACACACACACACCCCAGAATGCTGGAGAGAGCACATCACTTAAGAGCACATACTATTCCTCAAGAGGACCCAGGTTTGATTCCCAATACCCACATCACATAGCTCAAACCACTTTTTGTTTTTGTTTTGTTTTTGCTTCTGTTTTTTGAGACAGGGTTTCTCTGTGGCTTTGGAGGCTGTGCTGGAACTAGCTCTTGGAGACCAGGCTGGTCTCAAACTCATAGAGATCCACCCGCTTCTGCCTCCTGAGTGGTGATAGGACTAAAGGCGTGCACCATCACTGCCCAGCCACAACCACATTTAACTTGAGCTCAAGGGATATCAGATGTCTCTGGCCTCAGACAGTAGTACTCACATGTACTTAAACATGAACAGGCCCCCACACAGATTCACACACATACACAAAGTTAAAACTAATAAAGTTGAAAAGAAAAAAACACACAGGAAACAAAAACAAAACAAAAACTACACTTTTCTAACTTTGGTCAGTGAACCTTATGTTAGAGAGCAATAGTTAATGCAGTCTCATAACTAGCCAAAGTGTTAAAAATAAGTGATAATTGCATTTCAGCCCTAAGTGAAACCTGAGTGCAGATATTTGAATCCCCAAAAAGCTAAGGGAACACTGGAAGAGGGGACAGAAAGAATCTAACAGTGGCAGGATGAGGAAAATCACTGTAAAATGTTGTCTTCTGGGCCTGACAGGCTACTGCTCTCATGAACTCACCAAAGCTGGGGTTAAGCTACCAATCTATAATTCCACCACAGATGGGGTGTGTGGGGCTGGGGCCAGTGGCAGATCTCATGAGGTTCCATTCCTAGCTGAGAAGCTATCAGCAGCTGCTGAGTGAGGAAGCATCATTTTCCTTTCAGGGTATGGCCACTGGAAGGTAGTCCAGACTCATGCAGACAGCGCTGACTGGACTTGATGGGCCAAGAGAAAGAGAAGGAAATAGAGAAAAGGAGGAAGAGGAGGGAAAAGGAGGAAGAGATGAAGACTGAAGACGGAAGGAACACATGTGGAAATGGTTGGGCTGACTTGGAAGTGGATGTGATTAAGATATATTGTATAGCCTGGTGTTGGTGGCTCACTCCTTTAGTACCAGCACTCAGGAGGGAGAGGCAGGCGGATCTCTGTGAGTTTGAGGTCAGCCGGGTCTACAGAGCTAGTTCCAGGAAAGGCTCCAAAAGAATTCAGAGACATCCTGTCTCGAAAAAAAAAAAAAAAAAAAAAAAAAAAAAGACATATTGTATATGTGTGAAACTGTCAAAGAATAACTCCGTCACCTTAGAAAGACAATACTTAAGCAGAAATAATTATATAAAAGTTATTTCTAATGTTTAAATTATGCATATCAAGGCTAAAATAGTTTACTCAAGAAAATGAAGGGCAATGTTGGACCCACAAAAACTGTATTACTGGAAATATTTCAAACTTCATGAAGCAAGTTCTAAATTTGGACATAAATACACACGTCTCTGCTTTTTTAAACTTTAATATCCTATTTTTACTAAGCATAATCAAGAAGTAAACAGATAAAAAGAATGTCAGCACACAGCACACTAGATAATCCTTGCTAATCTGTATATAAAGCTTAATTAGGAAACTAAAGAGCTCAGCAACTTCTATAAATGGTCTGGAAGTATTGAGATTCATTTAGACAAAAAAAAAAAAAAAAAAAAAAAAAAAAAATGTGGTTGTAGGGATCTACTCCCTCCAAAAACAATCACAGCATAGATGATAAACCATGTCATATTCAGCTTTACGGACACTCCACCAGTGTACAGTGCAATAAGATGTATTCTGCATGCTACCTGAAGCTCTTCTTGCTGGATGGGTTAGTTAGCAGTAAACACATGAAATACAGCTTTGACGGGTGAAGATGCATTTTCAAATGGCAGGGACCTGTCGGGAGAGTGATGGGAGATGAACAGGATACAGGACACTAAAGGATGAGAAGCCTGTATCTCTGGGATTAAAGCTTATGTGCGATACTAAAGGGTGGTATCTGAAAATCTTGAGTGCCTAGCACTGATACTCTTATTTTCTGATTTAAAATATCAGTGGTTGGTTATTTTATATAACTTTGTTTTCAAGATGCTTCTAGTTAAATTAGTCTTACTTTTCTGATTTTAAGTGGGTATTTCTTGACAGCAGAATCACAGAAAGCATAAGGTATATAAATGTCTTTACATACCAATAAAATCACATGCCTCTCTTCTTCTGAACCCACCTGTATCTTTCCTGCTCTGAGGAACAGCAGTCTAAGGTTGTAAAGTATGACATCTGACAAACACAAAATGAAGGCAGAATGTACTGGCTGGGTTTGTGTGTCAACTCGACACAAACTAGAGTCCATCAGAGAGGAAGGAGCCAACAGTTGAGGAATTGCCTCCAAGAGATCCAGCTGTAAGAAATTTCTCATTTAGTGATCATTGAGGGAGGGCCCAGCCCATGGTAGGTAGTGCCATCCCTGGGCAGGTGTTCCTGGGTTCTTTAAGAAGGTGGGCTGAGCGGGCTAGGGAAAGCAAGTTAGTAAGCACCTCCTCCTCATGGCTTCTGCATCAGCTCCTGCTTTGGAGATCCTGCCCTGTTTGAGTTACTATCCTGACTTCCTTCAGTGATGAACAGCAATGCTGAACTATAAGCCAAAATAAACCCTTTCCTCCCCAACTTTGCTCTTTGGCCATGGTGTTCCATCCACCGTAGCAATAGAAACCCTAACTAAGACACTGAGATACCATACTTTTCTCCCAGTTTTACTTACTCAGGGTATCTGCAGCCCCCAATATGGTCAAGACCTTGAAGTACAAGCAACCTCTAAGTCCTTATTATTAAAAGGCAGCACATTACGTGAGAGCACATGCAGAGTTCATCTCTTAACTATAATATAAGCCTTTAACACGTGGACCACTTGTGGGGCATTCAATCAAATCGCAGCATGTGTCTGTGCTCTAAAGTTACTACAAAGTTCTACAGTGGAGCCCTAACCTCTCTACTGTGGGGCCCAAATACAGTGAAAGTATCATCCCCCCCCCAACCCCATGCCTGGCTGTGACTCATATGAATCACATCACGTATTTATTCAGCATAGCCATGTTGTATATGCCACCCATCCATTCGTTATCTGGTAACCTTGTCTGTTACCTGACTAGTTTTGTTCAAGTCACCTGCATGTTACTTAATAGAAGCCGCCAAATGGGGGCTTCCATACTGGTCATATTATTATGGAACATTGCTATAATCAATGTTATTATTAGTTATAACTGTTGTGGTCTTACTGTGCCAAATCTACAAGTCAAAGCTTATCGTTGGTATGTGTGTGCGTGTGTGTGTGTGTGTGTGTGTGTGTGTGTGTGTGTGTGTGTGGTATAGTATAATATAACATACTATAGTATAGATATAGTTTAGACAGGGTCTGTTATTACTCAATTTCAGGCAACACTAGTGGTCTCTGAAAGTGCCCCTTACAAATGTAGCCCACCAGAACCTAGTGACGCAGATCAAAGCATAATTCAGCATTCAGGGTTACTCTTCACTTCTGACTTTGGTAAGAGAAAGGCAAAATAAATCAGCTAACATGAAATACAGGTGAGACAACAGGAACTTGTGACACGACAGGGCACAAGCTGATTGTGGATGTGCTGAGACTGAGAATTCTGTAGAGGGCAGTCTCTCTGTACTAGGAATGCATCCAGCATGTAGCTGAAATGCTAGCATGACATGTGATTGGTTATACAGTGAGGACATGACACAGAAAGGAGAAGAGAACCTTGGGGGAAACTGAGAAGACTGATGAAGGAAAGTGAGTTGGTGAAGTAAGATAAAAGAAGCAGGCAATAGGAAAGGACGAAATGCTGAGGCTCTTAAGGAGTGGTCTTAAACATCGAAAGATAGTAAGAGCCCATTTAAGGCAAGAGTCAAAAGGAAGCAACTGCATGTAGCTTCCAGGAAGCAACTCTTAAAGGGACAGGGCAGTAGTCTGTTATACAGGGAGTTGCAGGATGCATGAAAGGGGGGGGGGGGGGGACAGCACCATAACCCACGGTGAACTGAGAATCCCAGGGTGAAAAGAAAAGATGCAAGTAGCTGTGTAGACAGAGGGTTACAGAGGATGGCAGATAAAAAATACCTCCCAAGGATGTCCACAACCTGATCTCCACCTGTGCACATGCTACTTTACATGAAGGGGGATTTGAGATACAATTAATGACAGTGAGCTCACCTTGGACTGTACAAGTAGATGCAATGTAATCACAAGGGTCCAAATAAGGTTATAGCATACTGTTGTGATTGGCTATGCTACCAGCCTTGAAGGAGGAAGAAAAGACCATGAACCAAGGAACCCAGGCGGTCTTTCCAGCCGGCTGGAAAGAGCGATGGAGAATAGATTCTTCCCTAGAATCCAGAGCTTCCAGGGGTACAACCCAGGAGACCATTTTAACTTCTGATGTCAGAACATATTGATAATAATGTCACATCACTTCACGTTACTACAGTTACAGCAATGTGTTATAGCAGCTATGGGAAGCTAATAAGCTGAGTTTGGGTTGGTTAGGCAAGAAAGCCCTGAAAACATATTCTAAAAAAGATGTAAGAGAAATCTGGAAGACTAAGGAGAAAAACTTTGGGTTTTCATAGTAAAAACAACACAAGTTTATTCTTATATCCCACAAGTCCCCTCTGGCGTATATATAAAGTATACTGAGTAAATAAAAACTTTTTAAATGTAGGACAACTAAATTAAGAAAATGGAATACAGAGCAAAGGCCTAAGAATTAACTTTGGTGGGGGCGGGGCGGGGTGGTGGTGACAGGAATAGAGGGAAGGGGGTGAGAATTAATCTTGGAAAGACAAATAGGAAGAAAGGGCTACACTATATCCGGATAAACATAAGCTATCAGCAGAGGATGAATTCCTATACAATGGGTATCACTCAGGGCTGGAGGTAGGTAGTTTGCTGAGTGAAAGCTTGATGCCATTGTGATGGTAATTCTTCATTGTCACCTGGACTGCATTTGGAATCACCTAGGAGACACTCCACTGGGAGTGTCTGTGACAGTGTCCAAGGAGATTTAACAGAGGAGGGAAGCCCCACCCAGAGTATGAATGGAGCCCTGCAGACTAAATATAAGGGTAAAAGAGAAAAACAGCTGAACTTCAGCATTTACAGACTACTGAGTCCTGGCTGCAGATGCCCATCAACAACTCTGATTTCCTTCCCAGAGAAATGGGCGTGTTTTCTTAAAACTTAGGTCCGGATAACTCTTTCTTGTCATAATTTGCTCCTGCAGGTTTTGGTAGCAGCAATGAGAAAAGTAACCTCCGCAGTCATACTTGCAGAGATATTTTCTCTTGAAATGCTGTGAGATAGAAATAACCAACTACTTGGATATGGGAAAATGAAGATTCCCATTACAATCTACTGAACTCAGGCACTCACTATACTGAGAAAGCCGGAGGACATCACATTAAGCAAGTGTTCAAAGTTAACCTCCCGGTAATGAAACGCAGTGGCACTACACAGCCCTTGATATGGTCACAGTGATGTGTACTGTCGAGCACCTGCCTATGATGAACGACATACTATCTCTGTACCAGTCATTCTTCCTCCATATGCTCCACTGTACTCAAATTACAAGGAATTAAAAAGCAAATTGAGGAGTATTCTGCAAATAACTATAACCTCAACCTTAAAATCCCTAAGCAGTACTATCCAAAGTGGCCTCAAAGATGACGACTCTTACAGACTGAGAAAGGTGAATCAGAGTAAATGTACTGTGGGACTCTAGACAGGATCCTAAACACACACACACACACACACACACACACACACACACACACACACCCCAAATTAAAAATTATTATCAGCAGGAGAGCTTACAATACAGGTCACATTTTAGTTAACAGTACTATACTGGTTTGTTTTGTTTTAGTTTTCATCACTGTATTATATCTCAAAATAAAAATTAAAAAAATCTAGCCCTGTACTGTATGGCTTCTATTGAGGTAGATAACCTGTCTGTGGGCCTAGCACGATAGTCAATTCAAGATTAATTTACACAGCCGGAAAGCCCAGTTCATGTTCTGACTTGTATGGCAAGTATGGTTTGAAAACTGGCTGCATTCCTGGTCCTCATTACTAACTCAGACTGATTCCTCAATGCTGAGTCTCCGCCTCCTGCCTAGTACAACAGCAAACATATCTAATATTCTCAATGGCTCGTGGCTTACCATTAAACAAATGAGTAAGAGAGCTTGATGGAAAGACCTTCCATGTGAAGAGTACATAATCTATTAGACAAGCCAACAGAACATCTGAACATTTCCCTCACATTTGCAAATACATTTTCAAAAAATATATAATGAATTGTAACATCAAGCAGCATATCTAAAACTTTAAAAAAATGAACAGAAAACATAAGTATAGTAAGAGCAATTTTGTATGAATTAGTGCAAGTCATAAAAGCAAAGCGCTGAATATATTAATGCTGTAATACTCTCCTAAAATATGCATTCTTCAAAAGTAAGCAGAGGCAAGTATGAAGGGACATATGTTCCAACTTTTGAGTCTGGGCAGTAGCTCTGAAATCAGCCAGAGGAGGATTAAACTCAATTACTCACAGTACACAGTGCAGGGCACATCTTCAGTTCTTAGAGGTTGTCCTAAACTTACACTTACAACACTCAAACCCAGAGTCAATGACGGGAAAGAACGCCAAAAATTTTGTTTAAAGCAAATTTCTTTTCCAAATACAGACACGTGTTTTCCTATAAATATGTGAAGTGTTGCTTTTCAACTGAATTCTTTAATGATCTGCAGCTCATCGTAATGACAAATACATATATTTGTGGAGTTAGGAGGGGGAGACAACTTTGCTAATTCCAATACTGAACTGTAAAAAGTTCACAGTTATAAACAGAAACACACTGTATGGTTCTGAAATCTAGAACCATTAGCTTAACTGACTCCATCCTAACACGGTGCCTGGTACAAGTCACTTTCTTGACAGTACTCACTGCATGAGCCGAGGAATATGCACTGAACCTTAACACATGCACTAACGCAAAATGAATCACGAAGCAAGAGACCTTTCAATTAGGTTACCCTAGAGTGTACATGAAAACAGAAGCTAAATTACAGCAAAGAAAACACTACCCTTCTCACACTCTAATTGAATCCAACACTTCTTAGGCACAGATGTTATCATCGTCATTTAATAAATAAGGAAGATGGGCCAAATGTTGAATCATATAATTAGTAAGGAGTAGAGCCAAATAGCCTAACAAAATAGTGTGCGGTTGTTTTCAGATGTGTACAAGGGAGAGCACAACAGGATGTGTTCATTAGGAAACTGTACTTCATGCATCTCTTTAAAAACTTTTGCATTACAAAAGGTTTGTTTTATTTATTTTTTTTTTTTAAGGAAACCACAATGGGCAATTCTCTCCCTCCTCCTCTCTCCACACAGACACGCATCTTTCTGAGAAACTCAAAACAACTTACAATACAACTTAGTCAAACAGACAAGAAGTGGGGCACGTCCAGGCTCTGGTTCCAGGAATGGTCCATGGGAACGGGTGGCATCCCCCAGACCCGGCCGACTCCTCCCCAGCCTAGGGAAGAGGCGACGCCCGGCCCTGCCCGGCCCGGCCCAGGGGCGCGGTCGTCCCCATCCCTGTGGGCAGCGGGCCCGCGCCCCAGCCTACCTGACAGGCTCTCGCCACCGCTTGAACAAGTTGCAGCAGTTGGCCATCAGACTGAACATCCCAGGTCTCTCCTCCCGCCACCTCCCATCCGAGCCACGGGCGGGCGGGCGGGGAAGGGCCCCGAGCTCCGCGGCCCGGCTCAGGGGCCCCTCGTCCCCCCAGGTTCCCCTAGGCTGGACCCGCCAGGAGGACAGGCCGGGAGGGCGGTGACCGGGGCCGATCCTGAGGTCCGGCCCCTAACCGCGTCGGCCCGCCGCTCCGGGACCCGGGACAGCCCGAGCACAGATTCCGGAGCACAGGCGCGGCGTTAGCGGGACTCCAGAGAAAACCCCGCGTCGACGTGCTGACGTTCCCGCAGCTCGGAAGGCCCGCCCTCGGAACCGCCTACAACGCGCTGCTCCAATCAGAGGCTGAGGACCTACGTTCCGGGCTTCTGAGCGGCTGAAGATTTCCTGGCTCCCCGCCCCCTGTCAAAGGGCGGAAAGAGGAAGTGGGCGTGGTCTAGAGGAAGGAGGAGGAGCTGATGGAAGATGGCTCTGGTAACTAGGCAACCGGAGCGTCCCGTAGATAAATCCTGGGTTCCCGGAGAGATCTCACACAAGCCCTGACTATACCCAATCGAAATCCATGGCCTGACGACCTTTTTGTTTCTCATTCATCCTCAGTAACTCAAATGAGATCCAAAGATCTCTGACCCTCTGTGTGTTTTGTTTTCTTTTGTTCTGTTTTGTTGTGCAGTAGGGATGGTGATCCTCTGGGGCTCAGGCCAACTCAAGCTGAAGAACTCAGGAGCAATTCAGAGGCAATTATAAATTAAACACAATTGGGAAACAGTCATTTGCTAAATTGTCTCAACAGTTCAAATGGGAATGCTGTTTTAATTTGATGTTTATCGCTGATGTGTAAAAGATGTGAACAGTGACTATTTCTTCTAAGAAGGGATTACAATTACAAGAGCAACATGTCCGTCCTTCGTTATAGAATGTGCAAACAGAGAAGGAACAATATGAAAACATTATGCACCTGCCACTCAAAAATCCAAGAGATGATAACTTAATGTATTTCTTCATACTTTTTTAGCTATCAAAAATCATTGTCGTTTGATTTTTGAAATTTGATATTGTGAATATTCTGGCTCTTTTGCAATGCTTTATTTTAAAGGAGATATTTAATGTATATTTCTAACATATTTATTAAGAAAAATGGCAAATACCTTTCTGAAAATGCATACAATAACATGTAAAGCCATGTTAGTCTATTCAACTTCCAACTAAAAGATAGACGATAGGCAGACAGACAGATAGATGATAGATAATAAGGACATTTCAAATCATAGAACACTGGGATTCACAGCATACAAGGGAAATTATAGTGTGGGACTAAGATAGATTGGGGTTTTAAAGCAGTTCTTTTCTAACTCATGAGCTTGCTGACTCTGGACCTCTTTCGCCCTTCTGTAGAATGAGAGTGAAAATCCACCAGTTCACAAAGTTACTGAGATGATGAGAGAGACATGACTCAATACAGTTTCTGGTTGATAATAGTAGGTGTTAAAGTCACTGTCACTTGTCCTATAAGCATTTGTGTTGCACCACAGCAGCCTATCTCTTTATCCATGGAGTGGAGTGGAAGTTCAGGGAAGGATAATGAAAGGGCCTCCCTTAACAATCAGTTGGGTTAGCAAGGCTGCTTTTGACTCAGTTTTCACAATCCACCCCCGTAACTTGTAGTTCACCAATTTTTCAGAGCACTGATTTTGGTGTTCATTCTTTTATCTGTTCTATTCCACTGAGCCATGCCAATACATGAAACTCTGGTCTTCCTAATTCTTCTTTCTTTATCGCTTTATGTTTTACTCCCCCTCCCCTCATCCCCTCCCTCATCCTTCCCCCTTTGAGTCAAGCACACCAAGTAACTTCCTGTGCCCAGCAGAATGTGAGTAGAATGTCAGCATTCCATGAAAGTACTTAACAGCCAGAGCCATGGTCCCTGTTCTCTCTTTGTGAATACTTGTAAAAGTCTATGTTAGCATGTTATGCTAACATATGGTGAACCTCTTCTTGGAAAGTGATGCAGATCCCAATTTCCTGTGACCAAGACATAAATCGTTTTAGTTTTTTGGCTATTTTACCACAATGAATAACAAAACAGTCTTACTGCTATCATCCTAAATAAGTCCCTAAGGCTGTGTGTGGTAGCATATCCCCTTAATCTTAGCACTCTGGATGCAGAGGCAGGCTGATCTTTATGAAACTGAGGTCATCCCAGTCCACATAGAGAGCTCCATGCCATCCAGGGTTGCATAGTGAGATCCTATCAATTAAAAAAAAAGGAAAGAAGAAAAAAAATGTGTGGTGGTGAGTCTACAGCCTAATGGTAAAGAAGCTCCCTCCTGGTTTGTGTGAGTCACAGAGTTCAATCTTAGCAAAGAATCTTAGCAAGAATCACTTCACATTCACCTTTCATAGCGGTGTGTGTGTGTGTGTGTGTGTGTGTGTGTGTGTGTGTGTGTACACATTCATTCCCACTCAAACTGTTCAATTGAATATTTATGGACTAGTCAATGTTCTAGGCACTAGAAACATGGCTATAAATCAGATATCAAAAAAATCCTGCCCTTAATGTAATGTAACATAATAAAACTACTAATGAATGTATTAATAGTTTTATAGCAAACGATGATGCAGGGAAACTGTAAAATTTGATATGAAAACAGGATTGGATAAGGAGTTAAAAAAGTTTGGTCAAGTTTTGTTTGTACATAATTTCATTTGTGTAGCTGGGCACACGCCTTTAGTCCCAGTACTTGAGAGGCAGAGGCAGACAGATTTTTGTGAGTTTGAGGCCAGCCTGGTCTACAGAGTGAGTTCCAGGACACAGGCTCCAAAACAATACAGAAAAACCCTGCCTCGAAAAATCAAAAAAGAAAAGAAAAAAATGTATCTTTGTAATATTAGCCAAAGTGTTAATAAATACTTAGAGCTGAAACCAGATATCAATATTGAATTAAAACTGAGGTGAACTTGTAAGTTTAAAACCCACATACTCTATCCAGAGATATATTCTCCAGTCTCCTTATTAAGCATTTCAGATAGCATTTCAAGTTTGACATTACAGTGAGGGGGCAGCTGTTCCCCATTTACTGACACTATAAAGTAGTTCTGAAACTAAAAAGTCAGTCCCTTTCAAGCAATGAAACTGGAGGAATTTTTTTTTTCTTTTTCTTTTTCGGTTTCCTTGAAATGCCTCTTTGTCTTTAACATTCATTTCTCAGGGCTCTCTCTGTTATTGTCTGGCTTGGAGATGATACTTTATGGAACGCTGTTGATGTTTAACTTAGGAACTTTTTCCTCCAAAAAAAACTTTGAGATCTCAAAGTTGGCATTGTCTTTAAAATTGTCCTCACATAATCAAGAGACTCCCAAATGGAGCTTTCCATTGAAGACACATAGCGTGCATGCATTTCCATACTAAAGATTAAATATAGTACCCAAAGCTCCTTTTATTATAATCCAGACAGTTCTAAGCGATTAGATTTGTATTTACGTTTGAACCACCTTGGTAAATACACAGGCCTGGTAGAGTCAGAGTGTCCACAAAGGAGAAAGGGTTTTTAAAGGGAGGGGCCCAGACATACTGGGCAATTTTTATTCCAGTAACCTGAAGGGATTACAATATGACACAGCAACATGTATTATCTTGACATGTATCTGTTTGTGTGTGTGTGTGTGTGTGTGTGTGTGTGTGTGTGTATTTCAGTTAAACAATTTATTTGAAAATGTGAACAGGGTATCATACCAGCTTCAGAGACAAGGCAGTGTTGGCCTACAGTTCCAGTGAACCTTGTGGAAAGACAAAGGGGTCATGACAGAAGCCATAGAAAGACATGTGATTATGAGTATCTGGGGGGTCTGGGTTTTACCCTCCCAGAAATGAGCAGTGGGTGTTGAACTGAGTAAGGGTTCTGAAGCTGTGGGTGATGAAGCTCACCTATGGCCACAATCCAAGTTTGCAGATGTTTTCAATGAATGCTGATGGCATCTGAGACATTTTAAAACAAAGCAAATCAAAATCCAGCAAAAGTATAGGACTCTTTTATGAACTGCCTCAAATAAAGTATGAGTTCCCTGTTTTTTTGTTTTTGTTTTTTTTTTAACAACAATAACAACAAAATATACCTGCAGATCAATGTAAATGGAGACAATGCATATTCTTACTCACGGTTTTAGAAGTTCTATAACATAGCCTGTGGCTTGTGATGCCACAGTGTATCATGGTAATATTTGTACTGGAAGAGAGGCTAAAAAGGCTGCCTGTCTTGTGGCTACTGTATTTGAGAGAGACAGCGCGATACATATCGAAATGACGCGCGATACATATCGAAATGACCTCCCATTAGGCTTGAGTCCTAATGTTTTCTCCCACCATCACCACTGCCACACGTTGGTGACAAAGCCTTTAACACAGGAGCCTTTAAGATACAACTAAGATAAGGTTGGAGCTTCAGGGGCTGGAGAGATGGCTCAGTGGTGGAGCACTTGTTGCTCTTCCAAAAGACCTGAGTTTGGTTACCAGTACTCACTCACATGGTGTCTCAAAACAATCCTTTACTGCAGTTCCAGGAGGATCTGACGCCCTCTGCTGGCTTCGCAGGCACATGGTGCACATGCAGAAGCGAAGTTCGTATGCATTCAACAGAGTATTTTCAAATGTAGTTTTACAAAAAGATCCAAGCTACAACAGAAATTGCACCTATAAAGGAATTTTTGTTTTGTTTTGTTTTTCGAGACAGGGTTTCTCTGTGATTTTGGAGGCTGTTCTGGAACCAGGCTGGTCTCGAACTCACAGAGATTTTTTTGAGGAATTTTTTGATTAGTAAAATTTCTATCATATCAGAGAGAGCAAGTCCCAGAGCTGACTTTCATTCCCTGAGACAATAAGGCAAACCCCATTTGACCATCCATTTCTACTCCTTGTCTTTCCTAGAGATGTTTTCTCCCCATACTCAACCCCCTTTTCTAGAAATCTTAAACTCCCTTTCCAGAGCTTAAGTTGTTAATATATTTCAATCATCTGGTCACCTCCTTGAATGTCATAATTTAGTGAAATTCCCCTGCATATATGTGGAATTAAATATTATTTTCTCCTTCTCCTGTTAGTGTATCATAAATTAATTTAATTCCTAAACAAAGAACAGAACATAGATTGGTATAATATAAGAATTTCCCTTCTCCCTACTGAATGAATAGAAATTCCCCAAACCGTTCTTTTATCAGAGACATTATCTCCAACATTAGCCATCTTTCATTATGACATGGATGACAAAATCATTTAAAAAAGAGAGGAAAGAAAACAGAAAAGAACAAGTAGATCTAGGAATAATTCTTAAAATATGATTCTGCTTAGCAAATTTCATTCACACACTTAGAAAAGAAAAGTCAACCGATGTTTCATTTGGGCAGGAAATGAGCGCTAGTATGTACACATTGAGCACTACCATTGGACATGGCCTTATTGCTTTATACAACATCCATCAAAAGTCTCAGATCAACAAACACTATGAGAACCTGTTGTCTCTGTATTGGATGATATGACTGGAGCTGAAAAGGGTAAGCTCTTTTCTTTCAGGTATACAACAGTGCTAAGACCAAGTACTGTGCCTTGAGTGCAGGCAGTTTAGTTTCAAGTAGCAACCTAAAGCCTAATTCACAGGCATATGCATGACCCAAGCTGAATGGTTGTACATGCTATTTGGAGGAAACACAACATAGGTTATCAAAACACTCCATTTTCTTTTCCCCCCATTACTTCTGTTCTGAGCAGTCTTTTTCCTAAAGTCCATATTGTCTTCCTAGATCAGGTTGACATCCTGACATCCTCCTGGCTGGCACAGTCTCTGGACAAGGAGACAAGGGAAGACGGGGGGGGGGGGGGAGCGGAAGAGCAAGAGAAAGAATGGGAAGAGGAGAGGAAGAGAAAGGTTGGGAAAAGGAGGAGGAGATAAGAGAGGAGGGAAGGCAGAAGAGAGGGAAGCTGGAGGGACAGTGGGAGAGAGAGGGTGGAGAAAAAAGGGAGGGGTAAAGGGGGGAGGGCAGAGAGAGAGAAGAAGAGGGAGACAGAGGAGGGGGGTCTTTTCTCCATTGGAAAACATCACTTTCTAAAGAAAACAAGTAAATGCCGGTTTGGGGACTGTGACCAAGGACGTCTGATAAACTTTCCGAGGCCTCCGACCTCACTCTCTGAGCCCTCCTCCATCCCCTACACCCCCCCCCCCAGCTGCGAAAAGCTTCCAGGAAATGTCCCAGTCATCGCTTCCCCTCCCGAGCTGGGGGCTGGGAGCGGGCGGTCCCCTCCGCCCCGGGCTGCTCCGCCCGCGCTCGGGCAGGGCCACTACAGAGCTGGGAGAGCTGATCCCAGGCTCGCAGCTCCCCTGGACGGAGCGCCGGCTCGGTCCCTGCTGCGCCAGCCCAGCCGCCGTCCCTGGCCGCTCTCAGCAATGAGGGTCCTGAGCGCGCGCTGCCGGCTGCTGCTGGTATGCCTCGCCCTGCTGCTGCCAGCCTCGGAGACAAACTGTAAGTAATCTGTACCTCCTGGCTTCTTCCTTCCCTACGTGCCCCGGCTGGTAGATTTTCCATTAGGCTGCTTTGCTGCCTGCTAAGTTTCCAGTAAGTTGAGCACCGTTCGGAGTCGGGGCAGCCTGGGTCTAGTGGGCCATGCAAAGGTGGGACAGATCCATTGTCCCCAGGACTTGATGGAAAATCCTGGATGACACTAAGTGTCAAGGGAATTGGGTGAGCCTAGTCCTAAACTATACTAGGAAATTAAGGCGACCCTGTTGCCCTCCCTTTTACAAGAGTGCCCCAGCCTGCACCCTTTCCTGCCCCTAAACTTTCTTTTGCAATTTCTGGACTTTGAACTTGATTGGCTTGTCTCACATTGACAAACTGTTTGAGGACTGCTGGTGTTTTTCATATTCTCTAACCGTGATATGAGAAGTAGCTGTTGGGTGTTATCTTGTTCCAAGGATCATTTTGTACTGAGGGTTTTGACTGCTGCTGCTTTGAGTTGGTGGCATGAATTCTTTGCACCATATTTTTTGAGCTTCTTGATCTTTACTCTTCCCATTTCCAGATTACGGGCAGTATATTGAGTTTTCTCTTAGAAATATATAACAAACAACAAGGCTTTAGTGCATTTTAATTGTCAATTAAATTGTTTTCAAAAGCTTGAATGTGTTCATAATTAACACTGCTTTCTTTTGCTCTTTTGTAGTCTCAGACACTGGCATGGGAGCAATAACTGTATAACAAGTACCATTTAGGCCACCAACAACACCAAAGATGGTAATTAAGTAGGGGTTTGCTGGAATTGCAAGCTTTTATTAATTAGTAAGGCACCGAGCCAGGTATTTTTAAATTTATAACTAAGTTAAAGACCAGAATGTAACTTGTTCACCTTGTATTGAAGATAAACAAGTTACAGTTATAAAACCTCAACAATCAAACCCCTCCAATGAAGCAGCATGTGACTATATGCCTGCACATGATCTGTCTTGTTCATTGGAACAATCATTTTTAGATAACAACAGGGAGGTGGTGGTATACGCCTATAATCCTAGCAAAGTCAGAGGCAAGCAGATCTCTGTGTTCAAGGCCACCTTGGTCTATACAGTGAGTTCCAGGACAACTAGGGCTACACAGAGCAACCTGTCTCAGAAAAAAAACAAAACAACAACAACAAAAAAACAAGATTCAGATAACTGGTGTTTGGGAAAAGAGCAAAGGACAGCAGTGGATGGTCACACAGAGAAATCAAGTTCATTCTACAAGGATATCACAGAAAGAATATTTGACCCTATTATGATCATAAAGTTTCTTATTTTTGTGTCAAATCATCTCCCGGTTTATTGATGAAGAAACAGACACTATGAGCTGCGTCTCCTCCTTAAGGTTCTTTTTTGTTTTGTTTCGTTTTGTTTTGGTGTCTTGTCTGTCATGGGGTTTCTCTGTGGCACTGATCATTACATCCAGGACTTTTTGTGCATGCTAGGCCAGGGAGCTAGATTCCCAAACTCCAGAAGACTAGAAGTTTTAGATTACCTTCCCCATAATTGATTGTATGGTTCTAGAAATAGTGCTATATTACCAGAAATGTTTGCAGAAGATGGTTGTTTTTGAGAGAGTGTTTAACACAAAAGAAACAAACCCAAACCTGAGCCCTGCTCTGTAGTTGTGCCTTGCTCTTAGCCTACAGAAACCTTCTTGACCTTTCAAGGATGTGCTTCTAGAGCCTTCATTTAAACAAGAAAGCAAGTATTCAGTTATTGATTGACTTTCCAAATGCATTTGCATGAAAAAAAACACTCCAAAAATGTAAAAATAAGAAGTACACAAAAAAGCCTTGTGTTTAAAATTTATGCTGTGTACATAATTTGCTCATCACTCATGAGAGGTTGTGGTGATAAGGAAAATGGGAAGAGGAGGATATCTATTTTGGGTAGGCTAATTTGGCCTTATCCAGACTTCCCTTTTGGGTGGATGCAGTCTACTCAGCATACTATTGACCCATCTTTTCTGCAAGGTTTTGTACTCTGCTCTGTCTTTAGCTAACTCTCCCCTTTGCCATACTTTTGTTTTCCTTAGTTTCTACACTGCTACACTAACAGAGTGATTTTCCTCAAGGTTTAGTTTATATTTGGGGTTTGTGCCCCAAGGCATAGTTTCTGATATAGCAATGATGATAAAATCCTTGGGATATTCTTCTACCATGAACTCTATGCCAGGGCATATACTTCACATGGACATTTTCTGTTCACTGAGTTTCATGTCTTCTTTGTATCTTGAGTGAATTATTTAAATATATAAGCTTTAAATAATAATATGGGCAGTTTATTTGTATACAGTAAATATTAAATGAATTGTGAGATAGACATAACCTTTGATACCAGGAACAGAATGGTATACTTCAATTGCAAATATACTGGCATATATATATATATATATATATATATATATATATATATATATACATTCATACGTGTCTGTGTGTGTGTGTGTGTGTGTGTGTGTGTGTGTGTGTGTGTGTTGCAATAATGAATCTTCCTTTAAAGGCAAGGATAGCTGAACCAGGTTTAGTCATTCTTACAAAATACATGAAACAACCAACTAAAAGGAAAGGAAAGGTTTATTCTGACATAGGGAGGCATATGTTAAGGCAGAACAATAGAAAGCCCATTTTTTATGAGGCAGCCCCTCCCCCTAAACCCATGAAGCTGTGAATTCAAAACTTTGAGCAATGCTTTTATGGCTTAATGACCTCCCAAAGGCCCACTTCAGATTACTGCTTCCTTAAAGAGGAAGTGCTCAATGCTCACTGAATGAACTTTTTGTAGGGCATTTAACACCTATAAGATAATGGCATCCCTATGCCTCAAGGACACATGCCCATCTCAGGATGTAGAAGGCATCAGGATGCACTAGTCTGGCTTTGAGTCTCTGTGTCTTACCAATTCCTCAGTGAAAAAGTCAAAGTCCCAAAGTGTTTTCAGAGATTCACTCTTCATTATGAGCTTTGAAATTCAAGAAAAACAAGTTGCATACATCCATTATAAAAGTATACATACATGGGGAACACTCCTATGCCAAATGCAAAGAACTGTAAAACAGGAAGGCAGAATCAGTTTGAAGAAGACTGAGAACTTGAAGGACAAACATTGAATGCTATAGTCACATGTCTGCCATCTGAGGCATGTGATGTTATGGTATGAGCCCTAAAAGCCACTACCCACAGAACCCCCAGGGATTCACTTCTCAATGGAAGATTTACATTTACCCACCTTATAGCCCATGAAGGATGGATATTCTGGATTCATGAGATCACCTCAAGGCTTTGTCTTCCTAACTGTCCAGGCACAAAGTGCTTGCATTATTTTTTAATGATACTAATCTCTTGAGTGCCCTCATGAGCAGCAATCATCCTAACTCTACAGGCTTTTCTTTGTTGACCACACAGCAGATTTTTCAAGTCTTTCTGTTCTGGTTTTTTTTTTTTTTTTTTCTTTTTTCTTCCTGAGTCTTACTGTAACTCTAGCTGAGGTCAAGCAGCAATACTGAAGCCACATCCTGGATGCAAAGATGCCTTGGAATTTTTTCACATGTTTGAGTGGTGTGTCACTTTTAAGCCTCCCCCCCCCCCACATACAGTTGCAAAATATTGGGAAAATGTAGGCAAGTTCTTTGCCCGAATGTAGCATAAATGACCTTTAGTCCTGTTCCCAAAGCAGTCTTCTCTTCACTTTCATTTGAAACCTCTCTGCCATGGTTGTTACATTAGAACAATATTTTAATCTTTTGAGGTTCTTCCAGAATCATCCATTAATCTCCACTCACAATGTTGTACAGTACACCTTTTCTAGCCTGCTTCCCCAAACTATTGCAAACTGTTCTAAACTTTATTTCCTATAATCACAGCAACAGCCCCAATCCTAGTGTCAGGTTTCTTGTCATCATGTTATTATTGTGAAAAAAACAAACAAAACAAAAAATATCCAAGAAAATCACCCAGGACAAGGAAAGATTTACTTGGGCTCATGCTTTCAGACTTTCATATGTGGTTATTTGGCCTTGTTTCTGTGCCTACAATCATGGAAGGATGCTATGGTACTGAAGCACCGTTCACCTCATCTCCTTGAGGCTAGGAAGCAAAAGGAGAGCTTATTTCATATTCCTCCCCCAGTCCATTAAGCTATGCATCCATCTATCGGTTAATCCATTGATGAATCCAGAACACTCTCTCACCAGTGACATACCAAAGACTCCACCCACCTTGGATTTTTTTTTTCCCATTGTACAACCTTTGTCATAGAATTCATATTTGTTGCTGTTGGTTTTCTTTTCTCTCTTTTTAAATTGAAATAGATTCTTCTCTCATTCAATACACTTGACCATAGGCCACAGTTTCCTCTCCCTCCACTCCTGGTAAACCCTGCCTCCCATCTCCCTCCATATCTGTTTCCCTTCAGAAAAGAGCATTCCTCCAAGAGAAAACAACCAAAAAAAGTTACAATAAGACAAGGCAAAAGCTCTCATAATGAGGCTGAACAAGACAGCCCAATAGGAGGAAGTGAGTTCTAAGAATGAGCAGGCAAAAAAGTCAAAGACACACCTGCCCCCACTGTTATAGGAGTACCGCAGAAATACCAATCTAACAGTCCTAACCTATACAGAGGCCCATGGTGGCCACGTGCCTGCCAATTCAGTTTCTGTGAGCCCATGTGAATCCTGCTTTGTTGATTCGGTGGGGCATGATCTCCTGGTGTCCTCCATCCTCTCTGACTCCTACAATCTTTCCTCCTCCTTTACAAAGGGTTTCCTGAACTCCAGGGCGAGGAACCTGATAGAGACCTCAAATTTAGACTCCCTCTACACATAAGTATCTGGCTGTGGATGTCTCCATCCACTCCCATCTGCTGGCCGAGGAAGCGGTATCTAGTAATGGTTGGTGATGCAAAAAGTATATCACTTAAACAGACACACACAGACACACACGCACACACACACACACACCCACTTTTTTCTAAGATCTTTGAGAATTTAAAACTATGTTTTGAAAAATTGTTTGAGCAGGTGTGGTGGCACACTTCTTTAATCCCAGAACTCAGGAAGCAGAGGTAGGCAGATCATTGTGAGTTTGAGGCCAGCCTGGTCTACATAGCAAGTTCCAGTACAGTCAGTACTACACAGAAAACAAACAAACAAACAAACAAACAAAAATTCATTTGATTAGTTTTTTTTTGAAAAGTTCATACAATGTATTTTGATCATATTTATACTCCTCTCCAAACTCCTACAAGATGACCCCCCCCCACCTACCTAACTCAGTGTTTCTTTAAAAAAGGAGAGAAAAATGAGCCAGTTGGTGATGGTGCATGCCTTTAATTCCAGCACTTGGGAGGCAGAGGCATGCAGAACTCTGTGAGTTTGAGACAAGCCTGCTCTGCAGATTGAGTTTTGGGACACAGAGAAAACCTGTCTTGAAAAACTGCAAAAAACAATATAAAAAAATGGAATCTATTTTGTGCTACATACATTCTTATGTGTATGATAATCACTGGAGTGTGGCCAACCTACAAGTTGCCTCACCCTTGAGAACTTACTCTTCCTTTTCCAGCAGGAAGAGTTTAGGTGGGCATAAAGCCCCATCCCTAGCTAGTAAGTACTTAGACAGAACTTAGACTCTCAATATCGGATCTCTCAATCACTCTATTTAGATAACTCCTAAATATTTGAGTGTATAATAAGATCAATGAAAAATTTCCCATTGGTATTAGTACTATTCCTTAGTTAGAGGTAATGTTGTATGGGTATAGGACTCAGATCAAGTCTTAATACTGGTGATGACAGACACAATAAACCCAAATGCAGAATAATGTCTCTGAGTCTAAGTCATTAATCCTTCACAACAGAACAACCTTAGTTCATCCACTTTTCAATAATCTGCTGATTACTAAATGCCTATTTCCCAACAGCTTAAAGAATACTGGTTCTTTTGGTAAGATCAGTGTTTTTATTTCTGTGTGAGCCTTGATGTACAAAAGCCCACATGCAGTGTCCTTGTATAACCATCTTTAATGTGTGACTGCCTTTGTTCTCCAATGTTATTTTTTATGTATTATTATTTGTGTGTGTGTGTGTGAGAGAGAGAGAGACAGAGACAGAGAGAGAATTCTTCTCATCCTTACATGGGTTCTGGGGATAATACTCAGGTAGTTAGACTTTCATGGTAGATGCTGCTACCTACTAAAACATGCCAATGGCCCTGTGTCTGCTATTTTATGGACTTTGCAGAGTTAAGAAAAAAACTCTATGGCCAGAGAGATGGCTCAGAGGTTGAGAGCACTAACTCCTCTTTCAGAGTTCAATTCCCAGCACCCACACGGTAGATCACAACCATCTATAATAAGATCTGATGACCTCTTCTGGTATGCAGGTAAACATGCAGACAGAACCATGTATATACAATAAATAAATAAATAAATACATCTTTAAAAAAGAGTGAAATAAGCTCCAAACCACTGAGAATTGGGAATTGGAAGATTATTTTGTGACTTTAGAATTAATGTGTTACGATTCCATAGCCAATCTTTTTCTAGGAGATTATAAAACTTTAAACTAATGCCAGTAACAGATATCAGCAATATGCACCTGTGTTCTTGCATTAGTTCTAAAAGTCCGATGAATTGATTCCTCGTGATACAGAATTCACTTCATTGTTTATACCTAGCCTCCTTCATCATGTCCACACCAGTGCCCATGCCCCAATGGGTGTGGTCAGTGCAACAGGTTCAGGCAGGGTGGATATCTCACTACAATTCCCCTTTTAGTCTAAAGGAAAGATTTAGGCTTGATACAACACTATATACAAAGATAGCAAATATCAAATATGCTCTAGGAGAAGGAAAATGTAAGAACATCCACACTTTAGACCTATTGCCAGTGAGGCAACAAGAGCAAATGGCAAGAACTATAGTCCAAGGCTTCTTATGAAAGAAAACAAGCATAGACAATCACAGAGTCCAGTGTGTTTTTGTATAACTCTCTCCTATCTTATTGCATCTAGTACACACGACTGCCAACATTCTTGCAATAAGGGGAGCAGTGGAGGAGGGTATTTTGCCTCAGTGGGGAAATAGCAAAGCTCACCTTTACTTTCTGTTCAAATAGTTGCATGCCAAGGGAGTTCCGGGCATGTCCCATGAACTTTGTCAGCTGTCTCTGTCATATCCATTTTTCATTGAAAGCTAAAAGATGTTCCTTCTCCTCAGGGAATTACAAACACCCATTGTGTCCTTAACTTTTGCCAATTTTTCATACAAAAGTGTGAATCTATTTAGCTATCTGCATACGTAAAATTTGTGGTAGACAGAACAACTAGTTATTTCTTGAATGTATATACCAGATGGGGACTTAGAATTTACACCGAGTTGATATTAATATGGCAGAATGAACAAACAAAATAGCTGCTTTTGAAGATGTACTTGCAATGAGAACTTCGTCTCCTCTTTTGTTGCTCCCTCACTGGTACTAGTAATTGATATGGTTTATGATGGCCTACTTATTAATCATACTTTAAAAATAACTTTTGGCATTTTCTAGACTGTTATTTCTTTTTTAAAATCACTTTTTCAGTTGAACATTATAGTTTATACCTGTCAATTTCCAACACTCTGGGAACCCGAGGCGGGAGATTATTGAGACCAACAGACTGGCTTGACCAATGTTGCAATTTTGTTAATGTCTGCACATGCTTAGCAATTGGGCCGCTGTGTTTTGAAGGTCTTTCCTTTCCCTTAGAATTTTTAATTGGCATTTTTAAGGAGTACAATGCAACATTTCTATGTGTGTATACCCATGAAATGACTAAATCATAGTTATTAGCACATAACTTGCTTTTAATGTTTATCATTTCTGTTGAGAACATTTAAAATTCTCATTTAACTGCTTTGAAAAATCCCAGCCTACTATTAATAACACAGTGTCTCATTTAGCCCTGGTCAGCTTACTCGCTTAAATTTCTTTTTAGAAATTCAATTTTTAAATTATATTTTGCTTATTTCTGTGAGGTGCACACGTACATGTGTGTGAGTGTGTGTCTTATGGTATACATATGGAGGTTAAAGTACAACTTTGTAGAGGTAGTTGGTTCTCTCTGTTCATCATGTGTATCTTAGAGTAAGAACTCAGGTCTTCAGGCTTAGCAGCCAGTACCTTTACAGGCTGAGCCTTTTCACTACTCCAAAGTAATCTAAGTGCTATCTAATTGAGAAAATATCTAACCAGACAATGTAACATTTGTTCTGAATAAATTATTTGTGACTTGATATCAAACATTAAAAATGATACTTATTTTATGGGACTGGAGAGATGCTGAGCAGTTACAGCAGGTACTGGTAGTGCAGAGAATCAGTTTGGTTCCCGGCTCCCACATCAGATGCTTAACAATTTTTTTTTAAACTCCAGTTGCAAAGGAGCTGACATCTCTGGTCTTTCTTACACCCACACACAGACACACATGCATACAAATAGTAAAGAAACTCCAAAATTTTCAATGATTCTTGTCTTAGATACAGTGAACTTATATACAATATACCACTCTTTAAAAATGACAAATATTCTTAGCTTGTGTTCATAGTAATCATTTAACCAGAATAGTATTGGAGAATATTTAGTATGCTTCCAACCAACCATTCAACTATCTCAATCATACTGAGAGACACATATTCATAATAGTTTTTTGGATATGACCATGTTCGTTTCATTGGCTTAATTTCCTAGAATTGCAAGCTGAATGTCTAAATAGTATGTCTATTTAGACATACTAATAAGTAGATGGAAGGTTTCAGATACATGCTGGGAAATAGCTCCTTGGAAATCTGCTTCAAAAAGTTAGTAGCTTTCATATTTGCCAACATTGATCATTAACTTAAAAAATAATCTTTGTAAATGCAGCAATTGAAAAATGGGAGATGACTTTTGGGGTAAGTGAAGGAGTAGAATCTTAGCTTGATGTTTAAACTTGCCCAAAATTCTTAAGAAAAACTTGAAAATGTTGGAGTTTTTGGATCACAATTCAGCGATGCTTGGTAATGTAACCTTTCTTTTTATCTACTTCCTGGGGAGGCTTCAGGAATTCTGATAGCATTTTCATTCAACTTCTTTTTATAATTGTTTTGATCCTGTGTTATCTATTTTGAAATGCTATTGATGATTCAGTTCATTCTTTTCCTAGTGGGGTCTTTTTCTCCTAGATTTGTAAGTTCTATGTGTATGTTAAAAACTTTTAATCCCTTCTAATACTAAATGTATTCTTTGACAATTTCATACATATCCATAAAGCACTGTAGCTCCCAGCTCCAGGATCAGCTTAGCTTGTCTTATCATCCTCCTTTCTTCCCTGAAAGACCTTTTCCCACATCCTTGATTTTTTTGTTGTTGTTGGTTTTTTTTTTTTTTTTTAGTTTTGTTTTTCTGAATCAGCTTCTGTGTTTTGGTGAACGGACATTTCAGTATTTATAAGCCAAATCTATGTTTATATGGTTTTCCCTTTTTATTTGCATTTGGGTAATAAGGACTCCCCTAACGCGGTTCAATAAGGATCAGGATAAACAAATAGGCCGAATAGATGTTTATTCAGGGAGAAATAACTTACAACCTAGACAGATGAACTCCAGGAAATTCAACCCAATCCTCTCCTGTCAGAGTCACACCAGCAAGAGCGCTTTTCCTGGCTCTCCCTCGACCTCCTTCCACAGGTCACTCCGCCCATGGCTCCACCCCCAATGGGCGTGGTCAGTGCCAGAGAAGGACCATCTCACTATACTCCCCCACTTCAATACAATATAAACATAGGAAAATCCTGCCAAATCCTGTGGTAAAACAGTAGAAAACCCACAGTTTCATAAAAATGTTGCATCAGTTGGCAGATGATTGAATGACAGGAATGAACTTGTGTGGCTAGCTGTCAAGTTTAAAAGCAGGTATCAAGATTTCAACGGCTACAGTATGGGTCCACTTAGTATACATGTCTGCCCAGCTTAGCTATTAGCGAAGATCATTTTTATCCCTGGTAGTGACTGGGAGTTGAAAGACAAAGGTCAACAATTCTAGAGTCTCCTGCTTAATGACTACCTATTTTTCCAGTGCAGTTTAAAGATGCTGGTCCATAAGCGAGGGAGTGCATACTGCTAATCTCTGATCCCAGGATTTAAGACAGGGAGTGGGCAGAATCAGGGGTTTAAGAGCATCTTTAACTACATAGTGACTTTGAAGTTGGCCAGGACTACATGAAAGTCTGTAAAGTGGACTTACTGAGCAATTTATGAAAGTCTACAGCAATTACGGTTTTAAGTGAAACTGCATCAAGATTACAGATTAATTTGGATGCTATATCTTGGAAAATATTTGGCTTTCCTACCAAGAGTTATTATATGATATATTACATGACATATTACAGATTATAATATGACATTTATATCTTCTAATAACGTTTTATGGTGTCTGTGCATGTGTGTGTGATATGTATGTGTGCGTTTGTATATATGTGTGTACATATGTGTGTTGTGTGTTGCTCTGGATCAAACTAAGGGTCACATGAGTGCTCAGCAAATGCTTTACCATCAAGTCATCTCTCCAACCCTACCATGTTCTTTCCGCAGTGACCTCAACATGCTTTACTTAATTTATTTAATATTAATATTTCTGCAGACATTATATTGCTACTCCGTATTATGTGTCTAATTTTTATTTGTGTTAGAAAATGTGCTGGGGTTTTTTTTCTATATTTTATTTGAATTTTTGTGTTCTTTGATTATGTTTTGTCTTCTACCAACTCCTCCAAGAACCACTAACAACCCTATCCACTCAACTTCATGCTTACTCAAAAAAAAAAAAAAAAAAGTTCACAAAAATGAAAGTCATAGCAAGTAAGCAAAAGACCAAACAAAAATCCCATGGAATGAGTTTTATATTGGACTTCTACTCCTGGGCACAAGCCTCCTCTGGAATATGTTTGATATACCTACTGACATTCCATTGTAGAAAATGGATTTCCCTTTGCCAGCTGGTGTCAACTGCAGATAGCTTCTTAGAGATGGGACCCCTTGTCTGCTTCCTCCTCTCTCAGTGCTGGAACCCTCCCTGTCTGTCTTGAGTCAGTGCAGACCCTGTGCACGCTGCCACAGGATCTGTGAAGTCATATATGCCTCATTCCAGTTGTGTCTGGAAGAGTTGGTTTCTTTGGAGTCATCCGTTACCTCACTCTTATAAGCTTTTTACATCTGCTTCTTCATAGATCTCTGAGGTTTGGGGAGGTGGGTTTAGAAGACTTATCATTTAGGATTTTATTTTAAGAATTATTGTTTGTCTGAAACTTTTAGAATACTCTCATCAGCACTAATTGATTTTCAGTCTTTGGATGTCCCTGATAATCATTCATGTTATTACCAGGACAGTTTGTTTTTGCTTATAGAATACTTTCATTTTCTTTCCTGAGATTTCTCTGTGTAGCCCTGGCTGTCCCAGAATTCACTCAGTAGACCAGCCTGGTCTCAAACTCAGAGGTCAGCCTTCCTCTGCCTTCTGAATGTTAGAATTAAAGGCATGTTCCACCACATTTGCTAAAAATATAGACATAGGAATGAGGACATGCTCATCTGTAGGGTCTTTGTCTGAAACAAGACAGACAGAACCCAACTGCTTTGTTGTTTTGTAAAGTAATCTAAATAACTTCATTGTTATAGTTTCTTTTCTGAGGAGAGGAGGATGTAGTATGTTGCGTAGGCTGACCTCAAATTCAAGATTCCCCTGTCTCAACCTCTCAAGTGGTTGGGAGGCATATGTCATCATGCCCAACATTAATGCTTATTCTTATTATCTCTTGATTGGATTCATATCATGTCTCCAACTTGCTTTCTTTTATCTAGTTGCTTTCTTTATATGAAGCATAGTGCTTCTCATGAGTTCTGGAAATACATTTTTACACACTATTAGCATGGTACCTGAACTACACCCCGTACCTCTTTTGTACTTCCTTGATGGCTTCCTTTCTTCTATCCTCTACTCTGTCCTCTTGGAAGTCTACAGAATGAATCCTTTACAATTTTGATCTCTGAATGTTCTATCCTTGAAATTTTATTTTAGGTTCCAGAAAATGTCTTTAATTTTTCTCTTAGCACTTTTCTGTTTCAATATTTCATTGTAGTTTTTAAAGTTTTATTTGGTTGTAAGTTTGATTTTTCCCATAGATAACTGTTTTATCTTCTTAAGTCGTTATGATGATGTTCATTACCTTTTAAAGTTTTCTTTTAAGTTCTGCAAATTATCTGTTTTTCCAAATCATGCCAGTTTTCTTGGTATTTCTTTTTTCTTTCTTTTTACTTTATTTGAGATAAGCTATCAATATATAGCCCAGGCTGTTCCAGATTTGTATCCTTTCTCTATTTCCAAGTGTTGAGGTGATAGACTTGCACTGGACTTTCTCTCTGAATCTTTATCTCAATCCTTGTCCCTTCTTTCCCTAATAAGTTGTCATTAGATTCTATTGTTACTTAGATTAGGGTTTGGCCATTCCACAGGGAATTCTGAGAGTCTGGTAGAAATTGTATTGAACTGTAAACATCTAGTGGATGATCAATCAGTATTCCAATGCTTTACTTGCATGTGTGTACTTTAAAAGGCCAATAACATGTTAAGAGTCAAAGGGGAACCACCGAGCATTTTGGTTCTTTTCTATCCTCTCTATTTGTGTACATATTTTGATCAAATCCGGAGCTCATAAGTTGCAAATTAAGTTGGAGTTCTTTTTAATTAGCTGACCTGGGGAAAGAACCCAGGAGGATTTGACACTGCTAAGTGCATGCTCCATCCCCAAGCAGCACCCCAGGCCCCTGTGAGCCTCAAAGCACACTTCATACTTGTTGATTTCAGTGAGCTGTAGGAGGCTGCAAGGAGTGGAAAGCTATAGAATGAGGCCAGCTCTTCATTCAGTGTTGACTCTCATGTCCCCAAATAGTCAGTTATTTGTCCAGACAGACGCACAGACACAGGCCGGTGAAGTAATAGTACTGATGCCATCTTAATAAAATAGGTCAATGAGAACAAAGGCAAAATATTTTCCTTGTGTTCACTTCTTGGTACATGACGTCAAAATCAGGTCATGTTTTGGTGTTCCCAGTGGGCAGGAGATTAGAGTGGCTGAGAAGCTGACCGTGCAGCTATCATACTGTAGCCACCAAAGGGGCTCCTGTTGTGACTTTGTGGAGATGTAGCATAGCAGTTAGGAGAACAGCAATGCCTAGAGAAACTTTCTGTCATACCTTACCAAACTGAGAACTTCAAATCTCTTCAAATAAAGTATTTTCACTTGTCTCTTGACTAAAAAAATGGACAGTGTAATAGTGTTGTTTTGATTCTCTCTCTCTCTCTCTCTCTCTCTCTCTCTCTCTCTCTCTCTCTCTCTCTCTCTCTCTCTCTCTTTCTGGGTGACAAGTTTGGCACTTAGAAGCAAACAATTAACCTTCACTGCTTCGTCTCTCCCTGGTTGAATCAAAGGCTCCAATCTTGAGAAGACAACCACAGTGATTTATTCTGTTTCCCTCTAGAATAGAGGATGTAAATGAAACTAATAAGTAAGTCGTGGAGTCAGGAGAGGCCCATTTCACTTCTGTTGTAGATAAACAGTCCAGACATTGTTTCTCTCCACAGTCCGTCACTGAATTGTTCCAGAGTGAAGGTCAGTGGTCACATTTTTAAATAACACCAATGGCTCCTCTATTTCAAATTAGAAAAAAAAAAAAAAAAAAAAAAAAAAAAGCCAGCTTCGCTCCTCTGTTCAAATGATTCAGCGTGATTTTTGCATACATCACATGCAATTATTTCCTCTTTGCATTTTCCCCTTGCATCCCAGATTCAAATCCTAACACAAACCTATCTTGTAATCTTTAATCCTTTAAAATGTTTATCATCAGTTTTTTTTTTTTGGCTCCATATTTTGATGCCCTAATATATGCCTTACATTTCCAGAATAGGTTTTTAACCACTGTTTTCCCATTGGCACAGTTGTATGAGAAGAAATACTTGCTCAGAAGCATAATAGAAAATATTAAAATGTGAAATTTAGAGAAAAGCAAGTACAACACCCTTCATTTAAAGAAAATACTGTTTGGGGCAAGATTAAAGTATAAGATGCATATAAGCACAGTATTGCTTTGCAAAAGCTAGGCAAGCTTTCCTGAAATTTGGTAATAATTTAAAGGGATGAAAAGCCTACTTAAGAATATTTATCTTTGGATTTTTCTTAACTCTTGCAAAAGCCACATTTTCAAAACATTCTCTACATTGCCAAACAGAACTCTCATGAAATATTTATGCAAAGAAATAAAAATTTATAGCTTAAATCTAATTGTGGTTAATGACATTTTTCATATCCAGTCATCATTATTGACTCAAGATTGTTGTATGCTGTGCAATTTTGTTTTTCATAAGCTTTAAAGAAAACACACTATTTCAACTATTTAAGCCATGCGAAGTACAATGTCAAAGTGTCAAGTGGCTGTTCTGTTTGTATAGTGAAAAGGCATTTCCATCTTGCATGCAACACTGAATCACAAACACAGATGAACACTGCCAAGATTCTCCTCTCACACACATTCTTCCATGAGCAGTTTTTCATTCTTAGGACGCCCAGTAAAAAGAACTCAGGGAAAGGGACAGAGGGCAAATCCTAAAAGAGAAGCAAGCTTTTGGAAGAAGGAATGGACAGCCAGCCATCTTTGCTAAAGACAAGACATCAAACTGGAAGAGTTTTATATAAGTCTGTCTAGAAGTTAGATACCCCTCCACCTGTCATCCACTTCTGACTGTTGAGTAGGTTTTGGATAGAAATGCTTGGAGGTCATTGGGAAAACACATCAGTCATGCTCTTCTTTAAATATTAATATCAAACGCTTCATAGCTGAAGTTAGTATTTCTAAATTAAGTTATTCTTCCACAGTTCCATACACACACACAAACACACACACACACACACACACACACACACACACACACACAAACACACTTTGGTTATACTCACCCCCTACCCTCTTACCCCCTCTCACTTCCAAAACCATCCTCTCTCCTTTCTCCCAGCATATCTCCATCCTACTTTCGTGACTTCTTTGCTTCTCTTCATCACTCACTGAGTTTAACTAGAACTGCCCATGGATGAGGAGCTATGTACCCATGCATCACCAGTAGCTTCAGCATTGAAAACAATTATGTCTTATCCCTCATGGCTACCAAATTTCCCCTGATCATGATGGTCCAATGAGCCCTGCATGCTTCTATCGCTGAATTTTTAAGGGCTAAGTCATGTGTAGAAATTCCTTATTTCCAGCAGACTTAAACTGTGTCTATCCTTCCTCCTCTTAAAATCCTAAGGATAACCTGATGCATGATTCCACCAAAGTTCATTGGGAGAACAAATGAGTTTATCAGCCTCACTGAGAGATCACAGTACCTACAGTGCTGTGAATGCCCCCCCCCAAAAAAAAGACTGCATCAGGAAGTGTTTACCAGCTTTCCTGTAGCTTTGCAGAGCCCCACCACTTGTTCCAGTTTTTGAGACCCATATACTCTAGATTTTTTTCAAGACCAAGGGCAGAATTACATCCAAGCGGTGCTATTGAAATTCCCCAAGCCCCTCTACAGTCGACTAACCAGCTGTGATATATTTTACAAGTGGACACAGCTCAAGTTGTCAGTTGTTTCCTTGGATTGTCACACAGAACGAGATCCAACATTGGCAACTCTCTTGCTGTAGATCCATGGTTATGTCATGCTCCTAAGACAACATTTACAGCCCTTCTCCCCAAGATTACATCCTTGCATTCTTTCTGCCACTATCTTCTGGGACATTCCCTGAGCCCAAGATCAGTATTCTTTTAAAATTATGATTGTGTATATATGTGAGTGTTTATGGTGTGTGTGAGTGTGTGTGCGTGCGTGCATACCACAGCACAGCACACATGTGAAGACCAGAGTACAGCACTGTGGAGTTGCTTTTCTTCTACCTTTCTGTAGATTTTTTTTTGTGGTCAGTCAGGTCAAATCAAATCAGATGTATGCATAAAATGCTCTTACCCACTGAACTACCTTGCTGCTTGGTTCACAAGCTTAGTATTCTTGATGGACAAATTGCTGGGCAGTGAATAGTATGCCTTTTAAATGCATTTAAATTCGTTCTTTTTTGTTGTTGTTGCAGTTATTGAGCCAACATTTTCATTGTTCTCAGAAAATATTACTGTTTTCCTCAGACAGAACTATTTATTTATTTGAAGTTCAGGAATTCCACATTATTTTGCTATATTTATTACGCTCTTCTAAGTAGTGAAACAGCTGCCATTATTGGCAGTGCTGCCATTTATCAGTCAGTGATCCACGTGACAGGTAGCGCGTTCATCGTTATCCTTTATGCACACAATGCCTTGTTTGAATCTTTATCTTTTAATGAGTGGCAATGAAATGGAGACAGATAAGAGTTATGAATACAACCTAAGCCATTTACTTAGCAATTTCATTTACATTTCTCTTTTGGAAAAGGAGAGACCTAAAGCAGCATTACTTATTGCACATACTTAATATATAACATCATTTACCCTTGTTTCCTCTCTCCAGAACCTCCCATATACTTCACTTTCAATTTTATGGCCCATTTTAAATGAAATATTAACTGTATATCCCTATATAACCAGTTTACTTTGTATAATGTTACTTGTATGTATGTTTTCAATGCTGATCATTTTGTAGTGGTTAACCAATTGGTGTGTTCTTTGAGGGGGCAGAGAATTTTTATCACAGTCAGCATTCCTTCCTTGACTGTAGGTTTTTGTTTAAGGTTGAAGACTCGTGGCCTTTCCACTTTGGCATGTCTATGGTTGTCCTTGTTCAGCTCATGCTCATGTAGTCATGTTGAAGAGGTTTTATGGATGTAGCTTCTGACATTGCTAGGCGACACAGTCTCACAGCAAACTCTCCAATTCTCTGTCTCTTACAATCTTTCCATAGTTTCACAATGTTGCCTGACCCTTAGGTGCTGGAGTTGTTTTGTGGGTATATCCATTGGGACTAGGCTCCACAGGTCTGCATTTTGATTATTTATGGTTTTCTGTAATGGTCTCTATGTGTCTCAACAAGAAGGAGGAGTTTCTTTGATGACGGCTGAAGACTATCTTGTGGGTATAAGGACAAATATTTGAATGAAGTTATGGACTATGCTGGTTTAGTAAAGTGGTGGTTATAGGTTCTCTTCCAAGATCCATGATTTTGCTAGCACTGGGTAGTTGGCTAGGTTTCCAGTACCAGGCTTTGTTTATTTCTTGTTGAACAAGACTTAAGTCCAGTTAAAGAGCTGCTTATTACTGCTGAGGCTATGTGTATCACTATTCCACTCTCAGGGTTATCCTGCTATGGTGGTTGTTGTTGTGGTACATAGGCATCATAGCTGGGTAGGACTGTTCCAGTTCAGAAGCCCCTGGGCCCTGTGTCTAAATGCAAGGTGTTTTCAGCAATGGGGACTTACCTTCTATCTCTGGGGACCAACCAAGGGTCATAACAATATCCTGTAATATTATAGTTTCATGGAAAACCCTGACCAGCAATTCAAAGTAGAGCTTGTCATGCCTGGTGTTGGGTTTTTTGTTAGTTGGTCTTTGGTTATTGGAAGAAGCATTGGCAGCCCACGTGAGTAAATTTCATTTAAACTGTATATATATAAATATATAAATATAATATAGCTTTTATGTTATATAGTTTATGTAATATAGTTTTTAGGTAGATAGTTATTTTGACTTTTTCTGATATTCTTACTATTTTATTTCTGTATTTGTCTTTCTCTTGCATAAGAGGTGCCCTCTTTTTTTTTTTATATATGTTTTTAAGTTTAAATTAGAAACAAGCTTGTTTTACATATCAATCCCAGTTCCTTAACCCTCTCTGTCCTCCCAGGATCCCGCCAACCAACCCCCATCCCATGCCCTTTATGCTCCCCAGGAAGGGTGAGGCCTTCCATGGGGAGTTCTCAAAGTCTGTCATATCATTTGAAGCAGGGCCTAGGCCCTCCTCCATGTGTCTAGGTTGAGGGAATATCCCTCTATGTGGAATGGGCTCCCAAAGTCCATTTGTATACTAGGGATAAATAATGATCCATTACCAGAGACCCCACAAACTGCCCAATCCTCCTACTAACTGACACCCCCATTCAGGGAATCTGGGTCGGACCTATGCTGGGTTCCCAGCTATCAGTCTGGGGTCCATGAGCTTCCCCTTGTTCAGGTCAGCTGTTTCTGTGGGTTTCTCCAGCCTTTGCTCATCACTCCTCCCTCTCTGCAACTGGATTCTAGGAGTTCTGCTCAGTGTTTAGCTATGGGTATCTGCTTCTGAGGTGCCCCTCTTTCTTTACTCTCTCCCAGCTGGGTCACGTGTATCCTGCTCTTCCCTTAACTTGTCTGGCTTCTGAGTTTCAGGTGTAGACTGCTTATTGATCAGTCCTTTTCCTTTTACCTCCTTTCTTGAAAAGTTTTTGATTATCTATTGTTTTATTACAGGTAATGAGACACAGACATGAAATAAACCTGTTTATAGAATTGCTTCTTTTTGTAGTAAAAAAATAATTAATTATGCATAAAATGTAAAAAATATATGGATTTTATTTCTGCTTTTAAAAAGTTTTGGAAAAACAAAACATAATTTTTATTAAAAACTATAGTCCATTCAACATACTACTATATAAAAGTTCATGTTTTTCTTTATTTTTTTTTCAAATATAATTGCTACTGGCATTTTAAGAATATTTTCAAATTCTTTTCAATATTTTTGCTCATGTAATATTTATATATTTGCAATATGGGCTGGTATGTGTGTGTGTATAAAAGTTTAAATTGAAGGATAGCATTCTAAAATTTGCATTTTAATTTTTATGATGGAGATATTTACCTAAGTATTTTCTTTTACAAAGTCCATGATATTCCACAGTTCAGGTATTATAGCTTAATAATTTTTAAGGTATCCTCATGTGTCTGTAGTGTTTCTAAGTTTTGTTCTTATAACAATATTTACATTAGTTTCTTTATATTGTTTGTATTCAGTGATTTTGTATACAACCTTACAAATACACTCTTTTCTTATTGCCTCTTTTAATTATCAAGAATGACTTAAAAACTCTCATTGCAATTTCCTATTCTATACACTGAGAGTAGTTTCCTCCAAACTTAGGATTGAACATGGTAATATAACTTTTTGTTGTTCATCTTTTTAAAACTTTGGTGTAACCCAAGTTTTCTTTTTTCTTTGCTTTCTATAGTGTGCGCTTAGCAAACTTTATTTTTCCCCTAGGTTTTTACTTTGCCAACCATATGAAGGGTCGATTGACTTAGCCTGTCAAGCTCTCCTGTGGCTGGCTGGACTCACATCTTTATTTCGTTATCTCCATAGAGATTCCAAAAGCTTTCCATGAAAATGAGAGAATTTGTTACTCCTTCTTTAAAAGTGGTGTCACTGTGTTTTTGGCACCTCATTTTGTAGCCACAGTTAAGGGGGGAAAACATAAAAATAAAACCACTATCATGTAGTATGTTTGGCCTCAAGCATGAACTGGATAATTTGTATAGCTCACATAAGACATCTGTAGCTAGCTGTATAGACAGGCATGCACT
This sequence comes from Phodopus roborovskii, assembly GCF_943737965.1. Taxonomy (NCBI): domain Eukaryota; kingdom Metazoa; phylum Chordata; class Mammalia; order Rodentia; family Cricetidae; genus Phodopus; species Phodopus roborovskii. The sequence continues at coordinate 5,700,479 of NW_026126470.1, forward strand.
GAGTCTGCTGGGGACTTACACACCTATGAATTTTGTCAGTTGTAATATTACAAAGAAAATTATTTCAGCCTTAATTGTTTAATAAGATGGTATAACGTAGAGGGAAAAAATGAAGATTTTTTTTTTGGACTTATGTAAGCTTATGTTTTCTACAGTTTTGTCAAAAGAACGTGCTTCACAAGTTCTGGTAAGGAAGCGCCGTGCAAATACCTTGCTTGAAGAAACTAAAAAGGGCAATCTTGAAAGAGAATGCATTGAAGAACTCTGCAATAAAGAGGAGGCCAGGGAAGTCTTTGAAAATAATCCTGAAACGGTAAGAATTCATGGAAACTGTCAAGTCCACACTTAGATATATATATTTACAGTCAGAACATTGCCAGCCTGAGCTTCCTTGAGGTCTGTGGCTGGTTTTTTATCTCTTTTTTATCCCTATGCATTCTGATAGGTTCAAAGAAGAAAATTTCCCCCAGTATGCCAACAACTAATTTTAATCTATCTAGAATTGGGTCGAAAATGTGATGATCAAAAAAAGCAACTCAGGAGGAGAGGGTTTATTTGGCTTAGTACCCTGATTACAGACCTTTGAGGGATGCTAAAGTAGGAGCTCAAACCAGGTGGGAATCTGGAGGCAGGAACTGATGGGGACACATAGAGGAGTGATGCTTATTGGTCTGCTCCTCATGGCTTGCTCGGCTTTTTTCCTGTAGAACCCAGGGTCACCATCACAAAAGTACTATCACCTGCAATGGGCTGGGCCCTTCCCCATCAATCACTAATTAAGAAATTCCCTGAACGTCTGCCTACAATGCTTTTTGTTTGTTTGTTTCTTTCTTTGTGTAGCTCTAGAGCCTATCTTTTATCTCTTCACTGTCACTAATATTCTTGTCACCAGCATATAACCAATCTTTGAACCCTACTTTTTGCTCCTTATTGTCTTGTCTTTTGCTTCAGCAGCAAAGGACACTGTTGTCTGAATGAGTCAGTGTCAAACCCCTTTCTCATAAGAGAGAAGAAACGTATTGTGCAAGTGTATACATGATAGGGGGAAAGAGTGAGGACTTTGAGTTGGAAAAAGCCAAGCTCCCCTCTGACTGAGCAAGAACTTTGAATGTTTTTTTGTGCAGGAATTTAGATTCCATAAGAAATATTCTTGCTATTTATGTACATTTTGAGTTTACTGTCAGAAGTTTGCAAATATTACCCCTTCATAAAATACATTCCTTCTTCCATATGGTGATTGTTATTCTGTTGCCCATCAATCTATAAGGAAGGTGTTGCAGGTGTATTAGATGCAATAAAGTAAGTGTTCACTTTAGTTCTCTTCAAATTATTTCATTGTTGACTCCATCATAGATAATCATCATGGCCATAAGATACATCAAAGGAAGGCCGGGTGTGGTGGTGCACACCTTCAATCCCAGCACTCAGAGGCAGGGAAAGGTAATCGCTGTGAGTTTGAGGTGGACCTGGTCTACATAGTGAGTTCCAAGGTAGAGAGAGAATCTCTCAAGAACCCTTGTAAAAAAAAAAAGTGTATTAAATAGCTGTTTAATCACAATGAAAAATTAAAGAATTAGAAAACATATGTTGTTATAGTTATCATCTTAAGTACAACCAGTTCAAATTAAAGCTTTAAAATGTTGTTTAATTGTTCAGTAGTGTTTTAAATATATATATATGTGCATATATACATACATACATACATGCAAGCATGTATATGTATACTGATCCAGTATTGGCTATCCTTGAAATATTTTCATGTAGGAAAATTAGAAATGTGAAAACACACAACATGTAAGTCAATCCCATATTCATATAAAAGCAAATTTGAAATTTAATATTTAATTCTGTAGTGAAATTTGAGTTTACTAACATCTACTTTTTATTTTCTTTCTAGGATTATTTTTATCCAAAATATTTGGGTAAGTTCTAAGTATCTATAGCATAAAATCTTGGAAGTTGAAGGAAACTTAGATATGTTTAAACTTCACTTTCTGCCCAAATATCCATCCAATATTGTCTTATCATCCTTGAGAAGATGTAAGAACTATGATGCTCTTGTATTTAAAGTCGTGTACACTAATTTAGAATGGTTCTTTATTATGTTGCATATCAACTTTTAGTTTACCATGTCTTTCTTCTAAAGTAACTTTAGACTGATGCCAATTATATTCAGGCACTCGGACATTAGTCACAAATATGTATTCATTGACTACCTTTTATGAAACAAAAGGTATTTAAGCTCATCAAATAGTGTGATGTACACTGGCCATTTGTAGAAGCCATTCACAGCTCCTCTCTTTGCGACATCTTTTTATCACTCCTGGCAGTATCCATTCATACTGTTTCGGATTCTAAACTGCCAATAATGTGTGGTATATGAACACTTATATCGGTTATATGATGTGGTGATTTGAAAGAAAAATGGCTCCCAAAGAGAATAGCACTATTAGGATGCATGACCTTGTTGGAGTAGATGCCATCTTGTTGGAGGAAGTGTGTTACTGTGGAGGCGGGCTTTGATGACTTATGTGCTCAAGTCACGCCCAGTGAGACAGACCACTTCCTGTTGCCTGTGAGTCAAGATGTAGAACTCTCAGCTACCTTGCCAGCACCATAGCTGTCTGAATGCATCCATGTCCTGCCATGATGCTAATGGACTGAAACTTTGAATCTACAAACAACCCACCACAATTAAATGGTGTCCTTCATAAGAGTATCTGTAGTCATGGTGTCCCTTCACATCAATAAGAAACCATGACTAAGATGAATAACTTTAATTAAATACTACATTGAAGTAACAGTAACAAAGCTTGTTTTCTTAAAGAAAATGTAGAAATGTTTCTTATTATTTGGGAGTATCGTTTCTGTTTCCAAATAGTCACATGCAGTCTAATTTGTGCATTTGCTTTTCATGCAATTATCCATGTTTGTGACAGAGGCTCTTGTTTTCCAAATTTTCTTGGAAAATACTCCTTATCTATGTTAGTTTTCACTCCATCCTTACCTCTAGCCAACTAGAAATCTCCAAAAGCAAATCTTTGGAAAAATATAGGAATGAACTCTGATATTATTAATGTAGTCTTATAATGGTTAAGCCATCAAACTCATTTCTCATGAATATATATATATATACATATACATATACATACATACATACATACATACATACATACATACATACATACATTGCTCTGTGTACTCTTGAATCTATTCCAGGGACATTTTGAGAAGACTATTTATACTTTGGACCTTTGGGACTCTTATAGTGAAATGATGCTATGGATACATATTTATCTTTTAGAACAATTAGTAGGTTAAAAGTCAAAGGCCACTGGGTGCAAGATACTGTTTTAGAAACAGGTCCTTGATTGCTCTTCCATAGTTCTTAGTATAGATAATAGTCAGGATCCCATATTTATAGTTCCTGTTGAGCTCGGGTAACTTGACTATACTGTGTAACACTGTAGTATATCCTGTTACACCAAACATTTCTATGGTATCTCCCCTAGAGCACATGAAGATCTTAGCTGCCCATTTGTCATCTCTACAGATGGGTTTTCAGCATGTTTCCAAAGCACTTATTAAATGTATTTCTCTTTTGTTCTCTTCATTTTTCTCCCCTGATGTGCAATTTCTGTTTGCTTCTTTTTCTGCCTTTCTTCCTTCCATATTTTAACCAGGCTGGACCCCTCTTAACTTCCATGATGAGATGAGATGGGATGCACTCAGGGTGGTAAGGCCAAGTCCTTTCTTTCCGTCTCTATCTATTAACACCAGTGTTGAACATTTTCTTTCAAGGGTGTACCATGAAGTAACTGGGGGGACATTGTTATTTGTGTCTACAGATATGAATTCTAACAAGGTTTTGTAAAACCTTTTACTTTTACATTTTCAAGGGTAGGGAATGGATAAAAGCATTCATCTCTCTATTTCTGTACACATAATGAATTACCACTTTCTAAAACAAAAGCCAAAGATTTACATTACTGAAGTTATTGAGAAAAGATAGGTCATCAGGCCTGTTCCAGCCTCTCATATTCTCATATTTAGATGGGAATTTAAATATTTTATAATAAAAGAAATACTGCTTAGCTACTAAAATTGTAAGGTTATATTAACCTTGTTTCTTAGGGCCATGTAATGATGTGATGTTTTTGTAGGGGCAACAATCTAAAAGATACATTCTTTGATCACAATATGTTTGAATAAAGATAAATGTTTTTAATATAGAACTATGTGTTTGGGAGAGGTTCCTTACATACCAACTTTTCTTTTTTTATCCCTTCTAATTTTTTTTCTGTTCTGGGTCTATCCAACTTTCTCTTCTGTTGCCTTGACTTCCTTGGTGTGTGATAGAAGACTAAAGTACAAAACAAAACTCAGAATCTGAGATGAGGGCTCCAGTTTCAAAGTAACCTTTAGCAGGCAATGTAACTTGGACTATGTTCTTGGTTTTTTTTTTTTTTTTTTGCTTTTTTTGTGGTTGTCATTATTGACCCTGTTTTGAGACAGGATTTCTCTGTGTAACTTTGGAGCCTGTCCTGGCACTCATTCTGTAGACCAGGCTGGCCTCGAACTCACTTAGATCTGTCTGCCTCTGCCTCCCAATTGCTGGGATTAAAGGCATGCACCACTACCACCCAGCCACTTTCTATTCTTTTATATATGTAGAATATCACTACATGTTCTAACTTCAGACCTCTTGGACTGTGAAGGAAATAGGTAATAGATTTATTGTTCATCTTTCTTCTTTTTGTTTTTAGGTATTTTGTTTGTTTTTGTTTTTTGAGACAGTATTTGTCTGTATTGCTTTGGAGCTTGTTCTGGAACTAACTCTGTAGACCAGGCTGGCCTGAAACTTACAGAGATCTGCCTGTCTCTGCCTCCCAAGTGCTGGGACTAAAGGCACGCACTACCAACACCAGGCTATTGTTCATCTTTCTTCTAATGTAAGGTATAATTATTTATTGAAAGCACCAGGTGGAACCAAAATGCTTTTGATTGAAATTTTATATTTGTGTGTGTAAGTGGTACTTCAAGTGTTAAAAGAGTAAAACAAAATCCATTAAGTTACACATTTAGCCATTAGATATGTATAGGGGCAGTGACCCTAGTTAGAGAAAATATACTGTATAATTCTGTTCACAATAAAGATAGTAGTAGTTTAATCACACACACTTATGCTGGGCTCTTCCTAAAAGGAGAGAAGGTTATTCTGCAAGTTAGGCCATAGATGCCAATACTTTTTAGACAGTGTCTAGACTTAAAAATCTAGGGCCATATACAGCACTTTGTACAGGTAACTGTACCACCTGCTGCCCTTACAGCATTCAGTTTGGAATATACATACCCTGGGCTCCCTGGCTTTTACCTAATAGATGGAAATAATTGATGTAATCTGCTTCAAGAAATAAAAGCAAATAATGTTTTCAAATGATCATTAAAGTGTAGTTTCATGTACAAATGTGTTTATATATAAACTTACCAAATCAAATTTATAAACTTCTTTTAAACTGCTGAATATCGAAACCAGTCCTTGAATGTGCTAGGTAATACTCTGCCACTGAGTTATACCCCAAGAATATCATTGTAACTTAAATTCTTTTTTTCCCAAGGAAATAGGATAAATAAATAAGTTTACCATCTATATAGACATTTGGAAATATCACTTTGTTCATGGAGAAAAAAATTTCCTGGAGAATGGTAAATGTTGAACCAAAAATGTAAAGTTAGAAGTCATTATTTTAGGGTTGGAGATATAGCTCATTGGTAGAGTGCTTCCCTGACACACATTATACCTTAGATTAAATTCCTAAACACACACACACACACACACACACACACTAAATAAATAAATAGATAACTGGAAAGCAGACTTTAGTGTGCAGATCCTTTCAAGCTGATGAATTAATCCAAGTTTCTTACTTCATTTTTTCACATCAAATATAGAGAAACATTCGGAGTTTAGACACTAAGATAATAAAAATTTAAAACAGCAAGCAGTAGACTGAAGTCTGGTGTCCTCTGGTGAGAGACAAGGAAAGTAGAAACTAAGAGCTAAGGTGAAAAGACAAGCCATAAGGCTTGAAAAAGGTCTTAAGTGTTCAAATGCAGAAAACAAGAACAGTAGAGTAGCCACAAATAGTGAGAAATAGAAACATGAATAAAAGTAGGTGAAATGGAAAACAGCAAAGAGCATTGCTAGAAGCAACATTCATACTTTGAGAAGGTTTGCAGTTCACAACAGTAACAGGAAACTAAAGCATGGAGTGACTTCAAAGGAACCTTTCAATCTATCTTTGATAGACTGCATTTTCCAAAGATGACACAGAAGTATCTCCTGCTCCTCATGCTCTCTGATGTGTCACTTTTCCACTCCCTTGTCAGAGGTAGAGTCTGTCTTCCTCACCCACAGGTCCTTGGGTGGATTCTGGAATTGTTTTTATCATAGTATATGGTGATAGTGGCACAACCCCTCTTAAAGGGCCTCACAGCACCTACTTTCTTCCTGGATGCTTCCCAGATATTTGACTCAAAAATCTAGTCCCAAATAGCTATTATTTAAACTAGTAATTTGAGGGATGTCTTGTTATTCTGCTAAAGGTAACTAATTGTTGAGTATTTGAGCAAAGAAGTAATATATGTCATTTTTTTTTTAATGGCAATCAGGAAATACGTTTGGAGAACTAAACAGCTCCTAATAAAGTGAAAATCGTATTTTATCTCTATTACATCATGTGTTATTTCTTAGTTTGTTAGCCATTGAAGTCATTTCTTTCATAGACTTGTATTTAGAAAGAAATGCAGTCAACTGTTTTGTGGTATTAAGGAATTATGCAAATATTGTGTTAGTCTCTATGCAACACTAGAATACCTTGAAGTTGCTTGCAGCAACCAGAAACACTGACTCCTATTGACTGAATTATACATGCTGATTCAATCGGGCCCTGGTCTGCAAGCTTAAAAGTTTCTTTGCTACAAATTAAAAACACGGATTTATGTGACAGTAGATTTCCCTGAAATCCCAGGTCTTTTGTTTTGATTCAAGTTCTTAGCCATAGAAAGAAGCTTCCATGAACTTATATTCCATGACTGTTGTTTACTGTGAGCTGACATTTAGATTTTACCGTTTTAGAGAGCTAAATGCACTCCAACAGAAAGCTAACTATGAAGCTTCTGTTGAAGATGAGTCAGGGAGAAAAGTACCAGAAAGATCTGACAAAGAATGGGAAGAAACCCCAGCCAGGTCTTTGCTTTTAAGGTTGATAGCGAAGTAAATGTTTTGGATCCACAAACTAGAGCAGCAGATGAATGGGATTTCTTGGTATCTTATCAGAAATGGAAAGTTTAGGTTGAGGACTGTGTGGTGATGCATCCCTAGCATTCACAAGGCTGAGGAGGAGGATTATGAGCTCAATGGCAAACCAGGATACTACATGTGAGAATAGAGGGGACTGGAGAGATGGCTCAGTGGTTCAGAGCATATATTGTTCTTGTGGAGAACTTGAGTTCAGTTCAGGTTGTAGGGGAATCTGATACCTATGACCCCACACAGACACCTATACATCCCCCCACACAGACACATACACATCACTTAAAATAAGTCTTAAAAATAAAAAATGAATAAAAAACATTATCTAAGCACACCTTGTAACATCTCCAGGAAGACTTCCTTTTCATCCAAAGTTTTAGTATCGAGATGGTCTGAAGACCTACCCAGTGACAACAATGACTACGTCAGGCACCAAAGTGTTCTTGACACAGTTACATCTATACACACTTGTTCAAAGCATACACATGTTTTTCCCTTTATTGAAAGGCATTCTGCATAGTACAAAAAAACATGGCATCTTCAGGAAAAAGAAAAGCTCACAAAATATAGAAGTTGAAGGATGACAAACTTAGGAACCAACCTGTAAATTTATTCTATCAAGACAGCACAGCAGGAGGAAAATGAACACAGTGTATTCTGGGTTCCGTATCGCTTTGGAGTGAACAACCTGCAGTCAAAATGCAACTGCTACTAAGAAATCCCAGTGGCCTAAAAGAAGTTCCATCATGTGAAATAAGGGAGGGTCCTCCACAGAATGATGTACATCATGTCAGAAATACCCCATCAGGGCCGAAGATTCCCTTCTGTTACTGTGAGTGAGGCAGAGAGCTAGTACTGGGCATTACAGGTGATGTCAAAGATTGCATCCATTCAGCAATTGTCAAAACCTCTTGAAGGAAAGGCTAAGCAGTTGGAATTGCTACTGAATAATTGCAATGGACATTACTTACAGAAATCTGGATGAATTTTGGAACAGGGTTAGTTTTCAAATAGGAAATAGAGGCCGAACGTTTAATACTCTGAGCAGCCCTAAGCACTGGCAGGCAAAATCAAAAACTTCTTTCAGGCAAAACAGAATCAGCACACGCTAAGAATCAAAAGCTTCTTTCAGAAGAAGAGCTGTCTGAGGGGTAGAAAGTAACCGAAGCAGGCCACAAACTGTGGGGTGATGTTAGAAACTACTGGAAGTGTAAATAGAAAAAGCATGCAAAGCCAGCAGTCTCCACGATACCTCAGGGACCTCATAAATGAACGCTTGATGCTGGACTTTTCCAAGTTGAAGGTTCTGTTAAATCATGCTCTCGTGTGTCTTCTTAAAGGTCTTTCTCAAAGTCTCAGAGTGCTTGCCTTACAGGGGGAAACATATGCCTGGTACTGCACATATGGCGAGGACCCCATGGGTGGGGAACTCATAGTCCTTACTATCACTCTGCTAAATGGACATAGTATCAAACTGCCCTCTAAATTCATATGTCTTAGATTCCTGTAGCTCTCAGACTCAACCAGAGCTGTTTATGCAGTGGATGGTGGTTAATGCAGAAACACAACAGGTCAAGGTGCAGATAATAAGTATCAATGGAGTACCCAGCTACAAATGAGAATTTTTTTTTTTTTTTTTTAATCACATCCCTTCTCTGAGGTTCAAGATCCCTGCCCAAAGTGGGCGTGGGAGGATTGTTAGAATCAGAGGTAGGGAGACATTTCTGTGTCCTGCCCAGTCCCGCAGCTGCTTAATATTAAATATAATTGTTTGGCTCATGACGTGGTCTTATTACTGGCTAGCTCTTACATTTAAATTAACCTATTTCTATTAGTTTCTATTTTACCAACAAGGCTTGAAGCTTCTTGATTCTCCCGAGGCTGCTTCCATCTCTCTCAACTCTGCCTTCTTCCCCCTGTATCTCTGATTGGATTTCCCACCTAGATATATTCTGCCCAGCCATAGGCCCAAACAGCTTTATTCATCAACCAATAAAGGCAACACATATTAGCAGCATGTAGAAGGGCATGCCACATCATAGGAGAGTACTGGAACAAAGCAGTGCCACCTGCACTTGACAGGACCAATGCACTCACACTCACAGGAGCTGCAGATGCCTGCACAAGACCAAGCCAGTCAACATTCTACCATGGAATGGCAGGGGTTTTGAGGCTCCATGCCTAGCTGGGGAGCTGTGGGCAGTTGGTGGCATCTGGGAGAGGGCGAGTCTAACCCTAGTACAAGGAATATATGGGCAGAAGTTAGAGAAATTTCATACATGATACCCTAGCAATATGGTTGCCTGAATAAGATCTGAAAAAATACAGTATCAGTAGACACGTTAAGATGGAAGAGGTCAATCTCATGGGGGAACCTATAGACAGAGAACTAAAGGAAACTCAGGAGTGCTCAGAGTAGGAGAAATAGTCCTCTCCAGGGTTGAAATGATTAATTAGTTATCCAATTCTAAGTGGTCAGTCCTGAAATCTATACATAAAAGTAAAATTATACAGATGGAGCAGCATAATTTTGAGTGGAAACTGATGTGAAGGGGTGGGATACATAGGAAGATTCAAGGGGGGGGAGAGAGAAAGGGGTAATTGATATAATTATATTTTCATTTACAAAAAAATAACACAAGAGGACATGATGTTGTTCAGACAGAGATATGGGTGGATCTTGGAGGAGTTGAGGTGAATATACTCAAAATATGAAATTCTCAAAAATTAACAAAAACGTATTTTTTATGAGAAAACTTAGGACAGCTAACTGTGTAGTAGCAAGACTGGCTTAGAGATGCTGAAATGGGCTTTTGAAGATAAACTATGCCAAGAAAAGATTGAATCTCAGAGTATGCGAACATGTCACATAGAATCTCTTGAATGAAAGTAAGGGGTGAAAATATTGATAAGTAGATTTTCTTCTCAGTTTCTCCTCAAAGCAGACCTGGCATAGTAGATGTGTCCTGTATCACAAAATTTAACAAAAGCAAACCATGACACAAATGAGATAAATTTTGAGATGTCTAGTGAAAGAATGAATTTGGTTCTCCTAGTTGTAACAGATCATAGCAATATTAACAAGAAATACGTTTCAGATGTTGTTGGAGAAACCTTCCAGCACTAAATTATTCAATTGCAACAGTGTTTTGATGAGTAGCCCTAAAAATATGTACCAACACGAAAATGCTGTGACATGATTGCATCTTTTCTTTCTCACAGTTTGTCTGGGCACCTTCCGCGCAGGCGCATTCAGTGCTGCGCGGCAGTCTGTTAATGTTTACCCTGACCTCAGGAGCTGTGTCAATGGTAAGCTACCGTGTAAAAACAAAGTAAAACGAAATGTAAGTCTTGGGAAGTAAAATGCACTGTGTCGATATTAACTAATGTTTAAAATTCAGTAAGGGAGACCTTGAAGGAGGCTATGCCAAGCAGAGATGTATTTTTTGAACTGCATATCCAAGCACATTTTTTAGTCGTAAATGCATTGGTTTTACATGAAATGAATTTTCCCCCCAAGCATTTCAGCTGAGGGGTGCTTAGAGGTAGTTGGATTCAAGTTAGAAATGGTGTATGCTGCTGTCAGAAATGGTGAATGTAGCATCTTCATTTTGGTTAGAGTTGTATAATCACAATATGACCAAATGTTAGAGTTTACTAATTATCAGAGGAGAGCCATGCTCATTCTTTTAACATTTGGGCATCAATAATATAAATATGAAAAAAATGTGTATCAAACAGCCTTTATTTTCTGGTCTATACAGGACCTACAATGATCAGAGTGTGATTATTGCGCTCATTTCTTCTCACTTAGGCTTCACATTTTCCAATGTTTGATATATTTTAATAAGAATTCTACTTATTTAGGGCAAGAAGGTCCCTTTTAAAAACTCTCCCTTATCCATGTTGGAATTGCCAGATTATCTTTGTCACACAAAGAATAGATTGCTTGGTCTGTGCTCCTCATAGAACTGTTGGAAGGCTCAAGTCAAGTGAAGTATTTGCCAGTCTTCATGGTACATGCCATTAATTAATCCCAGCACTTGGGAGGCAGACTTTTCTGAGTTCAAGACCAGCCTGGCCTGCAAGTGAATTCCAAAACAGCTAGAATTACATAGTGAGGCCTGTCTCACTTTTTCTTCTCTGGCCTTAAACTGGCTATATAGGCAAAGATGACCTTGAACTTGTGATCTCCTTTCCACTTCCTGAGTGCTATTATTATAGGCATGAGCTACCCCATCAGGTGTATACAGTGTTGGGGATCAAACCCAGGCCTTTGCGAACGGCAGACAATCAATCACTCTACCAAGTGAGTTACATCCCCAGCCTGTTGTTTGAAAAAAAATGCATCTTAGCCTTGTTGGGTATAGGCATGCAGTTGCATTTTCCATTTCTGCAAATCCTCGGTTTGCCTAAGGGAAAAGTTAAATGGAAGTCTGTTTCCTTTAGCCATCCCAGACCAATGTGATCCATTGCCATGCAATGAAGATGGTTATCTGAGCTGCAAAGACGGCCAAGCTGCTTTTACTTGCATCTGCAAACCAGGATGGCAAGGAGACAAGTGCCAATTTGGTATGTATGAAAAGTCCTTACCCACTACCTTTGCTGGGTTGGCCACTTGACAACTTATCTGAAGGTGGGATTTCTTTAAAAACACCTTATTTCCCCATTGCAGATGTAAACGAATGCAAAGATCCCTTAAATATAAATGGGGGCTGCAGCCAGATTTGTGACAACACTCCTGGAAGTTACCACTGCTCCTGCAGAAGTGGCTTTGCTATGCTTTCAAATAAAAGGGACTGCAAAGGTAAGAGCACAGCATGGGATCAAAATGTGTTTGTTGTGTGAGGTCAAAGTTCAGGTAGAAGAATTTCCTTGGGAAACTTCTGGAAGACACTGTGGTCAGAAAGTACTTATTGTAAATGTGCCGCTATGTCTTGAGAAAGATGAAAAAAATCTCCATTTTTCATTCTCTTTACCCATTGATGATTGCACTACAGCTCTTAAGTATTTTTTCCTTAGGATTTAAATAATCTGTCAGGTTATCATCATCATCATTATTATTATAGTTAGTTTTTTGTATATTGTTATTGTATTTCCTTTGGCTTTCTCTATGACTCTTTGTCTCCCAACATTTTCCTTTTTTCTCCTTGCACACACTGAATCGCTGTAAGAAACCTATACATATTCCTGGTAGGTGAATGGACAGCTAAAAACAGAATTCTGAGCTTGCAGTGAAATCTTGCTATAAAGCGGAAACCCTTGAAAAGGGTTTTGTTCTTCCTCCTAAGAGTCTAAAAATTAAGTGGTGAAGTTTCCTTGTGTAAGCCTCTATTCTGTCTTAGAAAATCCTCAGTCTGAATTCACATTCAAGCAATTTTCTGTTTTTTTTTTTAGAAGTATTCAGTACCGTGTAGTTCAATACAGTGTAATTTAAAGTCCTGTGGAATAAGCTGAAAAGAAATGCATTTACTAACAATCTCTTCTAAGTTGTTATCCAACTTACGGCTATATCTTTCTTATCTGTCTATTTGAATGTATGACTTTGGTTACTGGAGTAGGGGCATTATTAGAACAGCAGTTATAATGGAAGCCATTATAACTCAGGGTAGCACATCCATTATATAAAGAGATAGTACCCATTCCTACTTTAACATTTAAGTACTTGAGCAATCTATACTTTTTCCAATTTTGTGAATTTTTTTTCATATCCACATTGAGTTCATACATGCATGCTGGGAATATTGTTCAGTGGTAGAGTGCTTGCTTAGCACATGGAAGCCCTGAGTGATTTTCTCACTGCTACCAAACAACCAACAGAGTGTTTCAGAAGACCAGAACATGTGTCTTTCATTCTTTCTTGGCACAGTAATTTATCTGTGGTACACAGCAAGCACAAAGCTTACAGAAAACTGTTACAGTAGGATGTTGGCCATGGTGGGGAAATACACTGAATATGAAAATCTAAAGCCTTGTCGGTGTTAGAGGTAGCTACAGAGTGACCATGTCAAGGTGCTCTACCTAAATTCATTTGTTCTATATATTTCCCTACAAATAAGTGTAAAGCCAAGTAATTTAAGTAATGCAATTTTTTCTTCTAAAAGCATGGGTTTTTGTTTTTATTGTTATAAAAGCTTTTTGACACTTAACTGTTTCAACCATCTGAGAATTTGAATTACGTTGTAAGGAATATTAGAGATTTTAGGTATTACTTATGTGTCCCCTCATTAGTAATATTTACATAATCCTTGTATAATTTCACACTTCAAACACTGACCTTGACATTCCCTTACCAAAGGGACAAATTCCATTCTTTGGGAACGTTATTAGAAACAGAACAATGTCTTAATTTTCATCTCTTCATTGGAAATGCACTTCCCACTCAACTTTGTCTTTCTCCATTGACCTCTATGAACAAAGCTGAGCAATAATTGCATCTATGCAGGACCTTATGCCACCTGTTTGCTTTAAAGTGCCACCTACCACCTCCTTGCAATCCATCTTTTGTTTCCTACTACACCATGCAATACAGCAAATGCATCTGAAATTTGAGAATATTAACCTAATACTAAAAGATACTGGAGTAAGAGCTGTTTTAGAAATACTTATAGACTTTCATCGACCTCACCTTATGTGTTGATTTCTGTAGGAAAGATGGGGGAAAGTTAGATATTTGTCTACTTCCAAATAAAAATATGAAACAACTGAGTTTTCATTTGTTAAATAATTGTAGCGAGGAGTTAAGTGAATCTACATTTACGCCACTTTCAGAAATATAAACTTAGAAGTGCATTTAAGGAATAGTAAGAATATGGTTGAGCCATCTCCATGCGTTTTTATACTTCTCCCAGGTAGATAGGAAAATGACTAAATCCCTTTCTTTTTCTTACATTCTTATAAAGGACATTAGTGAAATTTCCTGTGAATTTATATAAAAATTATATTTAGGGAACTAAAAACTGGTGATAGACTTATTGTTTTTCTGTTTCAAGGTGACTCTAATGTGATACACACACTTACACTCTCTCTCACACACACACACGAACTAGATTCAGGAAACAAGCGTTTACTTAGTAGTGGGAAAAATCTTAACATATTGAAATTTTTTTTTTTGTAGATGTGGATGAGTGCTCTCTGAAGCCCAGTGTTTGTGGCACAGCTGTGTGCAAGAACACTCCAGGAGACTTTGAGTGTGAATGTCCTGATGGCTACAGATATGACCCCTCATCAATGTCTTGTAAAGGTATTAATGATGCTATCACTACATGGTAGAGAGGGTGGATTTGAATCCCCAGGTGATATTAGGAAAAGCATTTCTTTTGCTAATCTGTGATGTAATTTGCTTGATTTGGTGATAGTTGGCTTCCTTACAGAATAGAAGTATCAAGGAAGGCCCATGGTCTTTGGGTTTAATATTATTCATTCCATTTAACCCATTAAGTTTCATAAAAACTAGAGACTCCCTTTGTTATAAAAACAAAATGAACACATCTTAATAGCCTCTCAATAACATTAAAAGAAAATTTCAATTTGAAAGGAAAATTTATATAGACAAAAAAAATGACACAAGCTTTAATTGTGGGACTGAAACCGTGAGCCTTCTTATCAACCTTAGGTTTTATTCTAAACGTTTTTTTCAATCACTTTCTGTGAAATAGGATATTGGGACTGGAGAGATGGCTTAGCAGTTAGGAACATTTTGCAGCACTTACAGAGGATCAGATATTGATGTTTAAAAAGGATCAGGAGAAACAAATAGGCAGAATACATGTTTATTCAGGGAGAAATAACTCACAATATAGACAGATGAGCACCAGCAGGTTCCTGGTCCCGATGTGCTCCTGTCCCAGTGCTGTAAGCGAGAGAAAGCCCTCTGAGCTCCCTCCTCAGCCTTAGTTCCCCCAGGCCACGTCTGGCCCTGTCTCCACCCCCAACGGACACGGTCTATGCCACAGGTGCAGACAAGGTGAATATCTCACTACAATTCCCCTTTTAGTCTAAAGAAAAGATTTGGGCTAGATACACAAACTGTATACAAAACAGTGAATAACAAGTGTGCTCTAAGAGAAGGAAAATCGAGAACATATAAACTTAAGACCTAACTATCTAGTCCTAGAGTGAAGTCGAAACATGGTTTACAATAGAGTTGTCCTAAGCTGGAAAGCTGAAGTCTAGTACATAATATATCTAACTAGAAAGAGAGAATAATAGTTGTGATAATTTAATCTTCAACCTCATCCCAGAGGTCATGTCATGTGACTCACAACCACCTGTTAGTCCAGTTCTAGAGGGTCTGACACCCTCTTCTGGCCTTCTCCAAATCTGCACATACATGGCACATATATGCACTCAGGCACACACACATACAAAATATAATAAATAGTAAAAAGAAAATGTAAAGTGAGATTATCTGTTACTATGGTGGACATCATAATAGAGCTCCAGAAAGCTGAGGGTTGCTGATCTCTGATGCCAAGACCCCTTGTGGATGCTGCCGCTCTTCCTTGGTAAGGTTGCCATGGGGTCAGCATGGATGCCTCCGCTAACTTCATTGGGCTATGTTTGCTTTTGTGTGAGGTTTCAAGTCATTATGTATGAATTATCTCACATTCCTTTAAATGTTTTAAAATTTCAAATTGAATTAACATGTCTAAAACTAATCATGCCAATGATAATAGAATATACTTTATGCTTATAAAGCTTTTTAAGCAGAAGCTCAGTTTACACAGCTCTGCAGCCTCCGCATCACAGCTGTCTGTTTCCAAACTTTTTCATCACCCCAAATAGACACTGTTAAGCAGACAACAGCAAGTTCTCTCTCAATCCCTGTTACTATAATAAACCTTTCTGTCTTTGAATTTGTGTAAGCAGATAACCATTTTATAATAGTTTTTTTCTCATTATTTATAGCATGCCATTGAAATGTTCATGTTTTACTTGACCCTATCCCTACACTCATTCGTTTCTACTTTTTATTATCCCCCACTTCAATTATTAGGAAAAGTAGCAATTCTCAGATACACTGACACAGAGATCAGCAGGGTCCTTGATTATGACAGAAGCTTCCTAAGTTCAATTGGTCTTACACAGAAGTTAGGGTGTTATTACAGCCACAGAACTTCCATGTTAAGGATGACTCTTGCAGACCACAGAGAAGTTACATTTTTAGAAAGGTTCATAGACAGGTGTTTAAGAGAATGCAAACCAGCAGAGCTTCTGTGGGGCAGCAGTTGTCCAAGAAATGGGGTACCACTGAGCTGCTTGTTTGCGGGCTTAGTGTAGGACTTACAGCAGAAATTGTTGAGGAATGGGAGGGGAGCTGTCCATCCAGTCCCATGCTTGTACTAATGTCTATTTCAGGTGTCTGGAATACTGTTTTGGTCACATCTTCTAGGCAGCTATGTAAAAAGGAAAGGCAAGATAACAAAAAAAAAAAAAAAAAAAAAAAAAAAAAAAATCAGATGGAAACAAAACACCCAAACACTATTGGCATTTGTGGCCTCCAGCAATGGCAAAACCATGGACATTTCCAGCCTCTGGCCAAGGATGAGAATGAAAGTCCTCAGTTCTAAACTGCAGAGCCAGCCTCTGTTATTGCTCTCGTCATTATTATTAGCCATTTTCATCACCTAGATTGTAGTTTCCTTTGCTAAAGGACAGATTTTTAAATGTTTTATAGATGAGTACATTTATATCTTATTTTAATCTTATATCATACAATTTTAATGCATTTCAAGTATCATTAACTCTGGAAATATATTTTAAAGTATTTAAGAGAGCATATATTACATGATAGTATTAATAAGAACTTCATAAATTTATAATAGGGTATATCCAATGAAATGTCAAGGACTTTCTGTAGCCCTGGAACGATCTTTAGCCTAGGCATGTTATTACAAAGTGGAGAGTTGGGGAGAGATCAGGCAAAAGACTTCAAATTATGAAAAGTGATGGTACAATAAGGTTTGAAAAAAAACATTAATATATGTCACTAAATTTGTGGCCATGATTTCTTAATATCACCCATCATAATCATGACAAATATTCAGCTGTTGCAGGTGACCCTGGTCAGATACCCCTTGGAGGAGGGGGTGAGAACATGTAGCACCAATGACTCAGGCATCTGGGAGTCAGTGATAGCAGAGCATGGTGCAAACTGGTTTATTAAGGAAGTTAGACCTGCCTTTATACCCCTCCCAATGTTCTATTGGCTCAAGTGCCTGATTCTACTGCATTCCTCATTGGTGTCTCTGGGTCAGTTGTCTCTCTGTTAGCAGTCTCTGGGCATAGAGGCAGGCTTGGCTCAGGCAGGAAGTGCCAGCCATGCATGCTCATGCGGGTTGGGCTGGGCACTTGAGCAGGGCAACTGTGGTTTGTGTAGGGCTGGCCAGCAGTTTCTCCTACAATTCACCATTAGTTATGGATGTACTCTACAATACAAATAGAATAATGAGTTAAATAGACTTAGACATTTCAACTGCAGTAAAATCAACACAGACAGACAGCCGGTGATGGAACAGGCCTTTAATCCCAGCACTCAGGAGGCAGAGGCAGGCGGATCTCTGTGAGTTTTAAGGCCAGCCTTGTCTTCAAAGAGAGTTCCAAAACCCCCAGAGAAACCCTGTCTTGGAAAACCAAAAAAAAAAAAAAAAAAAAAAAAAAAAACACAAATACCAATTTGTGTTATGATATTTCATATGAATTTGTGAGAGAGTAAAATACAGTTACTCTAAAATGTAAACCAAAAGACATTAATGTGTTGAGAGATAAAGTACTTCTTTGAGAGAGGTTGAGGTAGGTGTCTTGTTCCAAATGTCTCAGTGATGAAGAGATGTGAATATGGGAAAGGTTGGCTAAGGAAGCGTAACCACCCCGGAAGAGAAAATAAGTATATGAAGCCATGCATTGATCAGTTACATAGAAGGGCACTGAATCGGAAAGTTGGAGGACAATGGCAGAGGTCATGAGCAGGAGCAGATAGCAAAGGAATGGGTAGATAGTCCAGTCTAGATGTGTCTGGTAGATACGTGTGTGGATCTGAATTACTACAAAGAAGCTCTTAACTACAAAGGCTGATGGATTGGTTAACATCTCAACCATTATGAATGGGTTTAATTGTTGCAGGCTCAGAGCCTGATTACAATTGATCTTGAGCTATCTTAGTCCTCTAAATAGCATCTCCTTTCACACCTCTGTATCAGGCTGTCAGACTAAATGTTCTGTGGTAAACAAAAGCTCTTTGGAATTCATGAACTTCCCAAAACCCTCGTATTCAACAAACAAAAGGCAGGCTGTAGAGGACAGCTTTAACCTCTGCACTAAGGCAGAGGCAAGCAAATCCCTGAGTTTGAGGCCAGCCTAGTCTACAGAGCAAGTTCCAGGACAGCCAAGGCTACACAGAGAAACCCAGGTCTACAAAACGAAACAAATAAAGGTTTGGGCTGGAGAGATGTCGTAACGATTAAGCACTGGCTGCTCTTCTAGGGACCCTCAATTCCCAGCAACCATATAGTGACTTAGGATCATCTATAATGGGACCTGATACCCTGCTCTGTCACACAGGCATGCATACAAATAGAACACTCATACATACATACATACATAAATCTTTTTGAAATGGCTAAGACTTAACAGATAACATTTCATGCCTACAGCTGGGATTTCTTTACTTTTCTCTATCTACTTAATGTTTTCTCCTGTCTATCTACTAAGTCCCTTGATTCATGAATTTCTTTCTTCTCTTACTATAAAAATTTCATAAAAGTGCTTCCATGTGTGAAACTGGAATACTGTCCTGGGACAGTACTACACCTATTTTGTTTCAGAATAAACCATCTCTTAATCTCTTTTGAATAAAAAGAGAATATGGCCAGTTTTAATTATTTCGTTAGTATAGAAAGTTGCATGTTTTTGCTATTTATCCATTGTATTAACTTTCACTTAGTTAAAGTCACCTTCCTCATGTCCTCACTGTCTTTTCATCCTTGTTTTCACCTTTATCCTTTTCCCCCTTCTAATCTCTCCTCTTCTCCCTTTTCTCTTATTTTCAAAACAAAAAATTGGAAGGCGATTACAATGAAATTCTTATAATCAGAAACGACAGTGGAGACCCTAAATACTGTCCTTCTTAAAGTTGAAAATCAGAAAATTGGCATAATTGCTACACTATTATTAATTATTAAGAATTATAAAGATTATTTGGAATATATACATAAAATTACGCTTAGAACTCCTAAATCTCTAGGTCAAGTGTTTGTCACAGTAGTTGTGTTTTCTGAGTAACTAGTCCCGTGCCTGTTGGATTGAACATTCGGAAGCTATGAAGGTTATTCTCTTTTCATGTCAGATGTGGACGAATGTTCTGAGAACATGTGTGCTCAACTATGTGTCAATTACCCTGGAGGCTACTCTTGTTACTGTGATGGGAAGAAAGGATTCAAGCTTGCCCAGGATCAGAAGAGTTGTGAGGTAACCTACTTCTTGTCAAGTCTGCTGGTGGGATGCTCCTTTAACCCCAGCACCTGGGAGGCAGAGGCAGGAGGATCTCTGAGGCTAGCCTGCTCTATCAAGTGAGTTCCAGAACAGCCAGGGCTACACAGAGAGAAGAAAGCAAAACAAAACAAACAACTTTTTTTTTTTTTGGTCTTTTTTTGTTGTTTGTTTGGTTTTTGAGACAGGGTTTCTCTGTAGCTTTGGATCCAGTCCTGGACCTCACTTTGTAGACCAGGCTGGCCTTGAACGCACAGAAATCTGCCATCCTTTGCCTCCCACATGCTGGGATTAAAGGCTTGCACCACCAACACCCAGCAAACAAACAACTTCTCATCTCTTTTCTGAAATGAGAGCCCCGGATCCCTGTTCCCTGGCTTTTCTTGAAGGGATTCAGCTGAAATTCAGAATACAATGTTGAAGAGAGGGGAGTTTATTGTAGAATACAGAAGCATACTCTCAAAGGGCGAGAGTTACAAGTGGCCAGAGAAAACACTGTAGAGCCTGATGGCTCACAAGGGATGAGACTGAAGACCATTCTTAACAGGTGAGAGTGGACAATGGCTAGACAGTACCTTATGCCAGTATGCAGTTTAGTCTTGTTCTTGGTTGATTGTCACTTCACAGGCAATGGTATGCCTTTGTTCTTTATCAGAAAGCGTCCAACTAGGTAGTTATCCATTATGAAGTGTTGGGATCCTGGGATTAGGTTTAGATAATTATCAAGTAATGACCCCCCTGCAATTCAATGTGGCCCTGTCTCCTCCCAGTCTCAGAGAGAGGACTCAGGTCTCATTTCTCTGAACAGTAATTAAAGCCTGGCAGTTCCAGTCTTTGGCTTTACAAGGGGATGATTATGAAGAGGGCATCTATCTCCAGAGTCCTCTAATCCAACTAAAAGAATATTACTTAGGGATTTTAGTGACAACATTCTTTGGTGTCCTGTATTACATTCTGGCAAGTTTTCCCACTGCCCGTTTGTGCTTATAAGTTTTCATAAACTTCCTGGTGGAGACAAAAAGATTTGGTGACTTTAAATGTATCAAAATTCAGAGACCAGTTATGTTCATCAGTGTATCTTAAACATCCTTTTCTAAACTCAGGTTTAATAACCAACACAGGAAATCAGCTTTTAGAATGCTTTTAATTTTTCCTTTATTGAATAAATAAATCAATATTTGACCCCCTTACCTCCCTCCTTTTTTTCTTTTAGAAATAATAAAGTCTACACGCTAATGGTTCTTTTTATTCTTGTGTTTTAAATCATGTAAGGGTGAAGTTATATGTGATTGTGAGGCACATAGTTTAAAATTCCTAAATAATGATTTCATTGTGTATAACCATAACTATATGGACACACACACACACACACACACACACACAGACAGACACACTCTCTGTGTGTGTTATTTCAGAGCCTATTTGGGAAACTAAAGAAAGAAGAAAAATTGCAGACAATAATCCATACATCTTGTTTTTCTACAGGGAATTCCAGTGTGCCTTCCCTTGAACCTTGACAAAAATTATGAATTATTATACTTGGCCGAGCAGTTTGCAGGAGTTGTCTTATATTTGAAATTTCGTTTGCCAGAGATTACCAGGTGAGGAATGGATGTCATTGGGAATTACTACAGGTAAAACAGAAGAGGAAAGGAGAGAAGACAGACAGATGTAGGTTCTTACCAGTCTGATAACTTAGGTTTATTACCATTTAGGTGATCTTCTCTCATGTAATTTTTACACTAGAGCCTTTTCAAATCCACCAAGGCTGACTTTCTCAATACAAAATTACTTTATCCCATCATTTTCCATTTACCAGTGGTGGCATATTTACCAAGAAGCTGGGAAATTAGATCTAACCCACTTTTGAAAATTTAACCCTTTTTTATACATTATGACAACTTAGTGAAAATATTAGTGTATTGATGGAGTATCATTACATTCAGAACTAGTAAGGAAAATTAACAAGATCCCTCAAGTAGTATTAAAAGAAATGGTCACTTAGTCTGGCAATTTGAATACCTCAGCTCTTGCTTTTGTAGTTACATTGACTTTAGGGAAAGTGTCTTTATTTGTGATTCTTCCTAATTCCCACTTGTTCAATTTTCTCAATGCATACATGTTGAAACTAGAAGCAATAAATCGGAATTTTGGTGAAACCAAGAGGAGTGAAAGTTATTGGAAATGAAGTTTAGAGCCCAACTTTCAAAATATATTAATTAAACAATCATGCATGTTTGGAATTTAATTAGACATAGATCATTTACGAATTAATCGAACTGAATGTATAGAAGTCTTGTCATGGAAGAGCATTGAAGTTATTCTAAGATTCAGTTAATTTAATTGAATGCGTTGCTTGGACATTCTGTTTCCCTCAATATCTGGTTTTCACCACAAACATCTCTAACAGATATTATTTTCTTCTGAGTGAGATGAGGTAGAAAACTGATGCAATGTGTCTTTATTTACTTTGACATTATTTATTTAGGACAACTCATTCTAACTTGGTACCTAACTTTGGATCAGAATTAGCAAACCAAATCCTCAGGTATTCCTTAGTTCCTTCACTGACTTATTTACTTTACACTTTCAGAAATGTGTTATCTTTTAAACATTCCATATTAAATATACAGCTTGATGAATGTTTATAAAGCGATTTAGTGATTTTCTTTAAAATAACCTCTTCACCTCTGTTTCCCATAACCCACTGCTTCCTTTGCCCTGCCAAATGTTGACAAATTCTGTCTCTTTTCAACTCTACAATACTTTTAAAACAGACTAAATTGATCCCCAGTGTAATGAGTCAGGATGTGTGATGTATTACAGAAAGAACATATGAAGATCACGTCTTTTTGAAATACCGATTAGCATTATTTTACTAAGAAAAGGAAATTATCTCTGTAATAGGATCAACTCCTGAAAAATCACGACCAAACACAGATTTAGTTTTTGGCAAGAAAGTCCGTTCTTCACATCAGCCAAATGCTCAGACAATTGTGAAGGACATAAGTCCTTCTGCCAAGGGAAATGGCCCGTGCATTCCTATTACAGTCTTGTCCATTCAACACAGTTCACTCAACATTTTATCTTTCAAATACTTACTTGGAAATTGAAAATACAGGAATGTTTTCTGCCTCTTTCTTTGTTCCCTTCTAGGAAGATCTATCCCCATTACAAATGCTGCTTTTGTGACTGTTAATATGCAATGATGGGATATCTATATGTGATTCTTTGTTGAATTATTAGCAACAATCAGAAGTCCTGACTCTTTAACTCAAATTCTTTTATCTAGTTTACATAACAGTTGTACAACTGTTTTTTTCTTTTTCCTATTTGTCTTTGTTTTATTTATTTATTTATTTATTTATTTATTTATTTATTTTTTGTTTTGTTTTTTGATTTGCTTGTTTTCAATAGCATTTGATGTTCTGGATTTTTTTTTCTTTTTATTCATCATTTTTAAAATTCATTTTACATGCCAACCATAGTTTCCCTCCCTCCTCTACTTCCATTCCTTTCCCCACCTCCTTCCCCCCCCCCCCCCCCAGTCTCCATTCAGATGGGTAAGACCTCCCATGGGAATCAACAAAGCATGGCATATCAAATTGAGACAGAACCAAGCTCCTTCCCCTTGTGTCCTGGCTAAACAAAGCATCCTGCCATTGGAATAGGTTCCAAAGAGTCAGCTCCTGTGTCAGGGACAGGTCTTGGGGGGAGGGGGCTGGAGAGACCACTCAGTGGTTAAGAGCACTGGCTGCTCTTCCAGATGTCCTGAGTTCAATTCCCAGCTACCACACTGTGAATCTAGTGCCCTCTTCTGGCATGCATCTTCTGGCATGCAGATATACATGTAGACAGAACGCATACATTAAAAATATACAAAATATATAAGTAAATACTTTTTGTTTGTCTTTTGTTTGTTTGCTTTGTTTTTTTTTTTTTTGGTTTTTTTTTTTTTTTTTTTTGAGACAGGGATTCTCTGTGGCTTTGGAAGCTGTCCTGTGGAACTAGTTCTTGTAGACCAAGCTGGTCTTGAACTCACAGAGATCTGCCTGCCTCTGCCTCCGGTGTGATGGGATCAAGGCATGTGCCACCACCGCCCAGCTTGTTTTAAAAACATTTTTGTTTGGTTAGGGATCATCATGGTGGTACACACTAACACATTCTAAGAGCAGACACTCAGTCAATACCCAGAACCCATAAGATTTTCCTTCCTAATGAATTTGGAGTATTTTTGTCTATGGAAATCTTGAATGATACAGTAACATAGTTCTTATGACGAAAGGCACACACACTGCTCCAGTCATGTCTCCCATGAACTTGGTGTGTTATGTGATTTGCTCAGGGCAGCTTCTGTATGGTCACAATGTCTGGTCAGCCCTTGCAGCTCACAGTCCTGTCCTGAGGTAAGGCAGAGCCACACTGCTTCTATTGAGTGATTACATGAAAGTTTACTTATGTCTTTAATCACCCTAAAGCTATCTTGTGAGGCCTGGTGAGTGATCCTTTCCTGGAATAGGTCAAATCACAGGGAGCATATGCCTTTTGCTAGATAAACCAAGTATGCCATTGTAGCATCTTTTAGTAATCACTCATGAATTCAGTAAACACACACACACTCACACTCACACACACACACACACACACACACACACACCTTACTCCTACATTTAGAGTATATAAAAGGTTCCAGGAAACCTAGTATCTGTACACATGTATTAACTCTAATATCTAAAAGATGCCTTCAAAATACGATAATTGAAAAAAAAATTACCAAAGTATCCATTCATTGAGAAAAAAGAATAATTAAGAAATTATAATAACCAAGTTTTATAATACATATGGAACCAGAGACGATCCATGAACAATTTAATACTGCCCTTTTAAATCAGTTTTAAAGTCTTCTTAAATCTCAGAAATATTTTCTCTTTCAGTATAGTACTGTTTGCCAGTACAAGGTCTGTGTGCTGGGGGACACATTGAACTTTCTGAATTCCTCACAAGAAGAGTGTCTTTTTGTTTAGATTTTCAGCTGAATTTGATTTTCGGACATATGATTCCGAGGGCATCATATTGTATGCAGAATCTCTTGATCATTCAAATTGGCTCCTGATTGCACTTCGTGATGGAAAGATTGAAGTTCAGTTCAAGAATGAGTTTTCAACCCAAATCACAACCGGAGGCAATGTTATTAACAATGGTATATGGAATATGGTATGTTTGGGTTTCAGAATTATCTCTTCACTTTGGTGCACATTTTGTAAAGTTAGAATCTGATTGTCAAACCAAATCATGTTGGGTCACCCAGTGTAGCATGAAATGCATTCTATACACTGTTAATCCTGGTAGCCACTTGAGAAAATGTCTGGTTACTTATTTTAATGCTCTGTTTTCAAATTTTCACTCATTTTAGTAGTTGTTTTTGGGGTGGATATTGGGTCTCCCCTCTAGGTCAGGACTCATTAGCAGGCATAAATTAATATGAAGACAACCCTGATCAAAGATAACCACCCTTAGTTTTCATGAATTTTTTTTAAGTGTTGTTATGTTTTGTTTTTTTCAAGACAGGGTTTCACTCTGTAGCCAGAAATCTGCCTGCCTCTGCCTCCCGAGTTCTGGGATCAAAGGTGTGGACCACCGCCAACCAGCAAGTATTTTTTTTAATTAGAGAAATGCATATCATAACAACACAAAAAATTAATTCAGTTTTAAATGTAAGAATATAGATAAGGAGCCAGTTCTGAACAAAGAGCATACACTTAGGAGATTTAGCAACCAGAGTACTTTAATATCTTCCTATAATACTATAAGCTTACCTTCTAAAAATAATTGAGATCGTCTTTTTAATCAGTTCAGTTAAAACTGAGACTTTTCTAGGAGAAAAGATGACCCCTTGTTGATAGTGGGGAGAAGAGTGGGGGAACCATTGGTTCTGTCAGTATCCTGGAGCTATTTCTGGAGTCTCTATCTTAGGATGTGGGGCTCTTTGAGGTAGGAATATAGATGACGGGAGGCAGCTTCAGTTCCATGTTTTTTAGTCAGTATTTATGATCGTTGTTAAACGAGTGTTTAGTGACATGTTCATGGTTTAATTTAAATCACCCCTTGTAAGATATACTCTGTGTGTGTGTGTGTGTGTGTGTGTGTGTGTGTGTGTGTATACACACATGTGTGAGTATAAGCACACCGGTGTGTATGTGCTTAGTCAGGTCTGGTATCTTCCTCTTGCTTTCCACCTTATTTTCTGAGATGGGGGTCTCTCATCTGGTCCTCACTGATTTGGCAAGACTAAATTGGTCAGCAAATTCCATTCATTTGTCTGTCTCTGTCTCCCCAACACTGGGATTATTGGTGTATGTCATAGTAAATGGCTGTGTGTTAGGGATACAAACTCAGGTTGTCATGCTTGTGTGTCATTTTAATTGAAAACTGTTCATTTAAATTGGTCTATAAATGGAACTTTTATTTGATAGCATTTGCTTCCTTAATTTTAAATTATTTTAAATTTTCAAAATATATTTTAAAAATAAGAAATTCAGTTTAAAACACATTATCCAAAATTGTTTTATAATTCATAAGACCTACACAGGCCATGCAGTGATTAAACAATTATCATGGCTAAAACTTGAGGAAATAATGCTACTTTATAAGTGATTTTGTCACTTATTTTGTATGATTCCAATACTGGAGGTGTAACTCATTCAACAGATGTTTGTTTAGCCCTAGGTTTGTTAATCCTTATTCTACCAGGGAGGCTACAGTGATGAATGAAGCAGTCATTGCCCACACAAAACTTACATTCTAACACTGAGTGGCAAACTGCACATAAATTGTATCAGGTATTCATTGATGCTATGAAGGCAAAGGGAAACAAGACAAGGCATGACACTGAGTGTGGGCACGATCAGTGAGCACGTGACATTGAAGAGCTGAGCTTGACAAAGTTGCGTCTGAGCAGAGGCTTGAGAGAGCAAGTCATGTTAAATGTGGGCGAGGTTATAGTGATTCTGTGCAATGTGAACAGCAGATTCCACGTCTTATGGGGGAGGGTGTTTGGTGTGTTTGATGAATGGTGCAAAGATGAGTGTAGATGACTTGGACTGGGAGAGAAGAACAGTCAAAATGAAGTCAGGATTGAGGTCTGGATAAAGGCCTTTGAGGACCCCAGTGAAGACTTGGATGTTATGCTATGTGGGAAGTCCCTGAATAGTTTTGAGAAGTGACAGAATGTAAGTTACATTTTAAAGAATAGTTCTGATCAAAACTTGATGGCATTTTGGAAACCAGTCGATAGAGAGTAGGGCAGGGGTTACAAGACCATTGCAGCGACCCAGAGCAGGCTTGACTGTAGCTTTGAGGGGGTGTTCAGAGCAGGGTGTGGACAAGTGAGCACATCCTCGGGACATTTTTTATGGTACGTCTTTGTTAAACCTTATGTTAGTGTTTTTTAATTGGTATCCACTTTAGTAACACGAACCCACAGACATAAGCAGTATATAACCAGAGTTACAAGTGAGTTCAGCTTATGCCTGTAATATTTGTTTAATAGGGCTCTCACGTGCAGGTACATGTCTTAGAAGCATGTGTCTTGTGTTATGGTCAAACTATTTTTAAAATACAGAAATGCAAAATTACATCTTGGAAATATAGAAGTGGTTTAAATATTTCAAAAATCAAATGTTGCTCTTATCAGAGATGCATGACAGGTAAAGATTCAAGTGACATGTAATTCATTCCCAAGAAATCAATACTGGTCAAAGAGAATGGGAATAATTGTACATGTTACTGTGTTTACATGCTATTGCTTGCTTTCTCTTATTGATTAGTAAGCCTTTGCCTCACAAGTGTGGCAGTGGCAACAACTGTCTTCCAGTTGTGTAGGATGACCTTTCATTCATGCTTACTGTCACTTTGAACTGTTTCTTAAAACCAAAATTACTTTCAAATTTTTAAATTTAATTTTGAGTTTTGATTTTTAAGGACTAATTTCAGATTTTGAAAAAAAAATACAGTTTGTGCTGCACAGAATGGTGGCCATTGTTAATTTCTTGTAACTTATATTATGAATTTACTACTTTATTGATTCTGTATGTATAATGCATTAGTTGCAAAATAAGAGTACTTAAGGTTTTTCCTCAGCTAAAAAGGCTCATCTTTTTCTTTTTGAAACTTTTTGGTGTTGTGGTGGTTTGGAAAAAAATGGGTCCCAAAGGGAGTGGTGTGCAATTAGGAGGTGGAGCGTTCTTGGGAGAAGTCTGTCACTGCAGGGGCAGGCTTTGAGGTCTCTTTTGCTCAAGCTTGGCTCAGTGTAACAGACAGTGCATGCTATGTTGCCTTCTGATCAAGGTGTAGCCAGCACCATGTCTGCCTGTATGCTTCTATGCTCCCGATCATGATGGTAATGGACTAAACCTCTGAAACTGTAAGCTGCCACCTCAATTAAATGTTTTACCTTTATAAGAGTTGCCCTGGTTATGTTTTCTCTCTACAGCAACAGAAACCCTAACTAAGACAGGCATAGAAGGGTTAAAGGTATAGATTATAATTGAATGTTAAAATGTTAGTGTTTTTAAACTTTAAGATGTACTTCTGAGATCAAGTTCTATCTCCTTAAAAATGGGCTTTAATCACAGTTATGCTCTTCAAGTAGGTCTGAACAAATTGAAATTCTTATTAAATCGATTGCTATAGAAAATCATTTAATGGAACAACGTGAGTTTTCAATCAACTATCTCAAATAGCTGTGCAGTGATGTTTGCTTTGTGTTTTTAATTATAGGTATCTGTGGAAGAATTAGATGACAGAGTCAGCATTAAAATAGCTAAAGAAGCTGTGATGAATATAAATAAACTTGGGAGCCTTTTTAAACCTACAGATGGGTTTCTGGACACCAAAATATACTTTGCAGGATTACCTCGGATAGTGGAAAGTGCACTCATTAAACCGGTAATGTTGAAGTTTGTGCCATTCATCTTAGGTGAATTCCTTTGTCTGTAATAGGTTTAAAGATGTGTTTTCATGACACTCCATAGAATTTTGCTAAACATACCAAGTGTGATAATTTGTGTTGAACACAGGAAAAGAACTTGAGACCATTGAAATTATAGTAAGGAAATAAGAAAATGACCCTTGTGGTTTTGTGTTCATTTAAATTGTAGCATTGTTCATTAAGCAATGGGTTTGTTAATTTCTCAAGTGGTCAGCTCAGTATTCATATTGGAATATTCTGCACTCAGCCATTAAGTGTACAAACACATACTTCTAATCCCAAAATCACGTAACTACGAAGCCAAAGTCTTTCTTAGCTTTATTTTAAGAAAAAAAATTGGAAGTTAAGGGTAGCACTGAGGGTTGATAGAACGTAATAAAAATGTTAGTTACAACAGATGAATGCAATGCTTGACAAATAATCACTGAATAGAGTTGAGGAAAGCAATCATCGCCTTTGAAGATTTTACAAAATGTCACTTGATCAGCACTCAGGAGACAGAGACAGGCAGATCTCTTGTGAGTTCAAGACCAGCCTGGTCTGCAGGATGAGTTCCAGAATGGGCAGGGCTACACAGAGAAACCCTGTCTTGAAAACCAAAGCAAACCAAAACAAAACAAAAAGAAAGAAAAGTCACTTGAATTCATGGCTGTGACAGAAGATCTGGTTGATCTAATTTAAATATTTGCTACTTTATATTTACCTACCTGTCTCTCATCACAACTCAAAGTTAGTTTTACTTTTAATAGATGTCTATGTGATATTAAATTGGATTAGTTGCACCATGCCAACACAAATATTCCATTTTTTTTTAAATTGGGGGATTACAGTACTTTAATTGGAAAGTAAATTAATCAAGAAGAATCGCCATTTATAAAATGGCCACCATGCACTTTGAAGCTGGCTGGATATTTTTGTGAGGCCAAAAGAGTGTAAGCTTCTTGTTAGTGAAGAGGAGTAGCATCTGCGTTGACAGATAGTGCTACATTGTAAAGGCACACCAAGAATGGCAGCAGCTTAGAGCCCAGGGCCACCCTGGAAGCATAGGGAGAATTTACCACTGGATCTGGCTGATGTGGGAACAACAGGGGGGAACCTCAGGATGTAAATACCATCAGGACCCCACTGGAGGCCTGCGATGGTACAGTTTCATTCTGTTGAAAATTACTATTGACCAGAAAGAAAAAATTAGTTCTAATAAAAAGTATTTTAATAAACTATCAAAGAATGGTTTTCCAAATGCAACCTATATTGAGAATCAGTTGAAGCTGTTTAATCCTTTCTATGTGACCTTAAAGTGTACTCTTTGATTTATATCTTACTGTACTAGATTAATCCTCGTCTGGATGGATGTATACGAGGTTGGAACTTGATGAAACAAGGGGCTTTAGGTGCAAAGGAAATTATTCAAGGAAAACAGAACAAGCATTGCTTCCTCACGGTGGAGAAGGGCTCCTACTACCCTGGTTCTGGAATTGCTCGGTTCAGCATAGATTACAGTAAGTGATTCCTGTTGTATTTCTCTTTTCTCACTAACCATTAAATCCATCCACTGACAAAGTGCAACGATTAATTCTGTTAGCAATACCGAGTGAATGAGTAACTGTTATGGCAGGCATTGTTGTATATGTGTGGTTAAATACTTATAAAATGTTCAGGTATTTTAGGAAAAATGTACTGACTGGTAAATCTCCTCCTCCTCCTCATTATTATTGTTATTATTATTATGCTTATCATTAGTTTGGTTCACTGGGGGGTAGATTCAATTGACTGATTTTTAAAAGTTCACTGCTTTTGCAGTCTGTTTGAAGTCACTAATCAATGCATAGAAAGCTTGGTTCTGATGTCTATCATTTCTGTTGACCTGTGTTAAAAGTTTCTGTCTCTGCTGAGGTTATTGCCTATGTGTTATGCTGTGAAGCTCCTCCCAAGCCTTCAGTATACTCGTAATACTAATATTAAGTTGCAGCATATGTGTTCATGTGAGCATGGACATGTTGTTTCTTTAATGTAGGTTGTTTTCTCATGTGTCTCCGTGTGTTCTGTAATGTTTTGTTTTAAGGGTGGGCATCTTACATGCAATAGTAGAGACATGGTGGAAACCAAGCACACTTTTCCTTGGCTAAGTCCTTACTGACATGGATATTGGTCAATTTAGTGAGGATTTGAGACTTTTGTTGAATTAGTAGTTGAGGGGTGGGCTTTATAAAGAGGAAACCTCTTGGGAAGGATCTTGTTCCCTGGATTAATTTCCCCTCCTGAAATTTCCCTTGTACTGGTTCCATTATTTACCCTCAGACTCACAAGAGTTGTCATCATGCTATTTATATGGCTACTTCTACAATTGTGAGCTAAATAAATCGCTTCTGAAAATATATTACCTAGGCTGAGGGACTATCCCTTTTTGTGGAATGGGCTCCCAAAGTCCATACATGTACTAGGGATAAATACTGATGCATTACACATCCTACTTTTTAATACCTTTGGAAAATGTGCTGATATGATTCAGTTCTGTTTGACTGGGGGCTGATAAGAAAGTCTTATCAGACTGAGTTCATAGTGAAGCCTGAATGCACTTTTAAGGATAATTGACTGTGAATATTCCTGAGTGTACATCCTGTACTTCTGTGTAGTTAAGCACGTTTGAGAGAATTTTAGAATTAGATTTCTTCCATCAAGTATCCTGCAGGTATATATAATTAATATAGGACTAATTACATTCTCTTCTGAAGAGTGTTAATTACCACTCTTACTAAATGCAGAATGCTCATGCTGAAGGTAGTTTTCTAATCTGATAGGTCAAACTGAAATATTATAGTTTTAAATATAATTTCCCTAGTTTTTACTTTAAGTTCAATACCGTCCCATAAATCAGCAGTGATGACTTGTATGACCTAAACAGGTTCTGGGGTCCAGCAACAGTAGACTGGAGTCTGGATGCTGAGGAGTGCAGGTCCTGCTTTTTTTGTCAGGGTAGCTCCTTGAGCTGGATGGAAGATGCAGTTATGAGCATCACTGAGCCAGGTATCAGCCCTTAGAGCAGAGTTAGGTGCATTGATGTAGGAAAGATTCTTGCCTATAGTCTCTGTTCAAGCTCCTTTGTACAAATTAAGGAATTCAAACTTGCATAGAATGAATGTCTGGACATGCCTGGCCAGTGTTCAGGCTCCATGGTGGGCAGATCATCAATAAGCTTTAATGTAGGCTAAGGCAGGTACACAGGAAGCTGACCCTGCAAGCCACTGACTGGCTGAGATCTTTGCTCTGCCTACATAGACATCAAGGGTGGACAATGGAAAGTTCCAGTCCTAATCCTTGCCAGCTGTCCATCCTTTGACAGTAGTAAACGGAGTGGGAAGGCTACAGGAGCAAGGTAGCAGCCCTTTAGTGTTACAGCTCTCCTGTAGGTTCTCAGAACTAGGACCCACAGTTCCATAATCACAGTCCAGCACACTTTACAGCAGCTGACATTGGCTCTGGGGTATCTGAGACCCCTTGGCCCTAAAGGCTTGACAACTCTCATAACTCTTCTAGTGGTGGTGGCCTGCAGGGCCTCTTCTCTGGCTCTTTAAGGCTTTCTAACCATCTACCTCAGTTCTGCACCCTCTCTTTGCTTCTGCCACTGCTGGTTCCTGCCCTGGCTACCCTCTAACTGTTCTGCTGCAGCTTGGAGAAGCTGGTCGCCTTGCTGCTTTGCCACCTAAGCCTGCTGGCAACTCTTCTGTGGTCCCTGGTGCTGCTACCTGGCTGCCTTGATGTCGTTTGTACTGCTTCCTTATTCATTTTCCCAGCTCAGCCCACACTGGTAGAAGTAGGCAAGAAAAAGACCACTTTTGATAATTCCTGCTGTCTCAACACCAGGGGAAGTGGCAACAATCAGCCAAATAGCGTGCTCTTATAGCCACCAATCACAGTGTTGTCTCTTTAGAGCTGGTCTCTGACGATCCTCGATCCTCTGCTAGGCTACCAGGGTTAGTGTCCCTGCCCTGGTTTAAGTGGAAATGATTATAGGGTCATCTAGAGTTCAGTGAGGACTGTAAGAGCAAAACAGCCTTGGCCCAGAGGCTTTACCTCCCGGAGCTGAGCAATTAGCTTCAGTTGTTGTGTAATTATCTCATGGTGTCCCTGGAGTGTTTTATTTAAGTAGCTGGTGCTGGCATAAGGTTAGTCTGGCTGGCTACTGGAGTGACAGACCTTTTGTTCAAGGCAGGAAGGGCAATAAAGGTGAGCTCACCAGTCTCCAACTAGAGGTCAAATTGTCCGTCCTCCAATATCTTGCTTATTTACAGGGAGATGAGATCTGGGAGGAATATTTCCAATAAGAACCCTATTTTTACTAGTAATAATGATTTTGAGTTTTCTTGGTATTAGCTTCATACTTTTTAGACAAACTATAATCTGAGTTCAGTTTGAATAGTATTTTATCCTTGCTGATGCCCTCAGGGGGAGATAAGCTCTTCCTTAGGTAGGTTTTATCCCTGGCTCATCTGATGGAGTATGACATATTTGCAGCTGTCATAATTATAACTGAGAATGTCTGTGAGCTCTGGCTTCCAGCTCATGTCCTTGTTTAGCTTTACAGTGAAAAAGCAAACAGCAATGATCACTCCCAGAACCTGATTTGTTAAAGGAAATATTCCAGAAGAGGAAATTAAAGTAAGTTACATTGGCGCTAAAACATTACTTTCACAAGTTATTTTGTGGATAACTTTGAAAATTACTTACTTCATAATTAATATTTAATGTTATAACATAACTTTCACACATGCTAATATTCATTTTAGTGTGAATTCAATATCCTTTGCTTAATTTATTTCACAATAATTTCATATATTCTTTCTGCATAAGAGTTATAATGAGATGTGTAGTCTCATTATATGCAGCTAAACAAGAACATCTAGCCAAAAGAACTACATTTCTTCATTCATTTTTACCCTTTCAAAGATTCCAAGTGGCATATAAAATTTGTTATATATCACTCCACAGTAAAAGAAGACTTCATTTACATTATAAACTCATGTTTTAAAGTACTTGATATTAAGTAATTTACGAACTTAATGAGTGACTATGTTCTGAAAATGTGTCTGTCCTGGTTTCAATTCCAAAAGCAACTTAGTGGAGAAAGGGATTTATTTCAGCTTACCGTGCTAGGTCACACTGGGGAAGTTGCAGTGGCAGGAACTTGAAATAGCTAGTCACATCCATATTCAAGACTAGAGAGAAAAGAATGCATGCATGCTTATTTATTTATTTGTTTACCCTCGGCACAACTTTTCCTCTTTTATACAGTTTAGGATCATCTGCCTAGGGAATGTTGCCACCTGTAGTGGGCTGGGTCTTCCTGCATCAGTTAATTAGGATAACCCCCCACAGACATCCCCACAGGCCAATTCAATGTAGACAACCCCTCATTAAGAATTTTCTCCCAGTTAACTCTAGGTTATGTTCAGTTGATGATTAAAGGTAAGTACCACCATATCACTGGGCAATTTCATCATTTGGTGAGCAGATTTATGTAAAGTAAGCCAACTATAACTTCACCGGGAGACATAATCTTAGGAGAACATTGTCATATGTGTTTCTATTATTGACATGACTATAATTACGAGTGCATGACTATATTTTTGAAAATATTTATTGTCTGTTATGAAAACATACCTGCTATTGCCTGCACTCCACTTTGATAGATAACTAGCTTAGCAATTTAAAAGATGGGAAGTACTAAAAGACACTATCACAGAGCAAGATTCCCCAACCTAATTTAAAAATTGACTGTACACTTCACAGTATCTCTCTGCTAACAGACTATCTACTTCTCCCTCTGTATAGAACATGTTTTTCCTTCCTATTGCTGTAGACTGAA
Organism: Phodopus roborovskii; assembly: GCF_943737965.1. Classification (NCBI taxonomy): domain Eukaryota; kingdom Metazoa; phylum Chordata; class Mammalia; order Rodentia; family Cricetidae; genus Phodopus; species Phodopus roborovskii. Next base: position 5,735,135 of record NW_026126470.1, read on the forward strand.
TAATGACAGGGGGAGTTGATGGCTTTTATATCAGTGTTTTATATAAGAAACAACACAATAAATCAGCCAGGTGTTGGTGGCCCATGCCTTTAAGCCCAGCTCTCGGGAAGCAGAGGCAGGCGGATCTCTGTGAGTTTGAGGCCAGCCTGGTCTACAGAGCTAGTTGCAGGACAGCCTCCAAAGCTACAGAGAAACCCTGTCTCGAAAACAAAACAAAACAAACAAACAAACAATACAGTAAATTGTTGAACTTCCTTCTAAATGTGTTCTGTAAGGCTTAAACGGTCTGAAATCTGAACATTGGTGATTTTGCATGAGAGGAGGAGTTGTTAAATGAGAAAGCAGGGGAAGTTAGAATGCTCCTTGAGACCACAGTCTAGCATTTTCCTCTTGGAAGAACAGAAATGTGGAGGCTCCACTTGCATTTTTAAAAAGAAAACAACCCTGTTTTGCTTTGCTCTGGTGATGTATATCATTGAGAAAGGGCATTCAAGTCTTTAGTGCATCACAGAGTATCTTTAAAAATTAATCAGATTATAATAATTGATAATTACTATTTTCTCTACTGTGATTACAATGATTATTTTATGTCTCACTTTGTTATTGTAAATAGATAATTTAACCAATGCAGAGGGTTGGCAAATAAATGTGACTTTGAATATTCGTCCATCCACTGGCACTGGAGTTATGCTTGCCTTGGTTTCTGAATACAAAGTGCCATTTGCCTTGTCCTTGGTGGGCTCCAGCTCCGAAAATTCTCAGGTAACCTTATTCCCAATCTACATGAACCTCTCCTTTGTTTGTCTCTTTTTTTCCTGCCTTATTGGTTGATATCTAAGGTATGGAAGGAGAAGATACTGGTACACTCTGAAAAACCTTTGCATCTGGAGCTATGGCTTGGTAGAGTCATGCGCAGGCTGCCATGGCTGTAAGACTCACACTCAGGCTGCTTTTAGACATCACAGAAAACAAACAAATCAATCCACGTTCAAAATCTGTGATGTATTATGGGAACAGGTCTCTGTACAAAATAGAGTACGGGTCCTGACTCACTACATAGACCAGGCTGGTCACCAATGCACAGAAATTGACTTGCTTCTGCCTCCTGAGTGCTGGGATTACAGGAATGCACCAAAATGCCTGATTTGGCCTTCTCTTTTAAGGAATTAAGGATGTGAATATTTATAAAGTTAAAGACTTCCTCAAGTAATTCAGAGTTGGGAAGCATAGAATTTTCACTCACCATATACATCCCAACCTGAGAGGCAATAGCAGATTACATTTACTATCTGGAAAGCATCATAGCATCTCTCCCCATTTTCTTCTTATGTTCTCTGCCTTACTTTTTTAATATCTACTCTTTACCATATATAAGTTGGCAGCAAAGGTTACCCTCAACAAGTTGAACGCTTTGAAAATTCTAGCAAAATAAAACATCCCCCTTTTTTTCTCCTTTTTAAAATTTAAAATGGAAACAATCTTATTTTACATATCGATCCCAGGTCCCTCTCCTACTCATCCTCCACTGACCCCTCCCCCCATCCCACTCCCTTTCCACTCCCCAGGGAGCATGAAGCCTTCCATGAGAGATCACCCAAGTAGGTCACATCATTTGGGGGCAGGGCCTTGGCCCTCTCCCTTGTAATTATGCTGAGGGAGAATCTCTCCATAGAGGAATGGGCTCCCAAAGTCCTCCTCTGTGTATCTGGGCTGAGAGAGTATCTCTCCATAGAAAATGGGCTCCCAAAGTCCATTTGTGCACTAGGGATAAATACTGGTTCCACTGCAAGAGGCCCCATAGCCTGCCCAGGCCCCCTAACTGTCACCTAAGTTCGGGAGGTCTGGTTCTGTCCTATGCTGGTGCCCCAGCTGCCTGGCCAGGATCCATGAGCTCCCACTTGCTCATGCTTTACAGGTCAGCTGTAAAACAACCCTTTTTTGAGACTCTTCAGCTACTTACTAGAACTATTGTTCACCATGTCCCGTCTCTTCCTCAGGCCTCTTTCCCCACACTGTTCTTGGGCTGTGTGATTACTTGGATGGCACAGACTAACTAGCTTTTCAGCTTTTATGGACACTGAAGGATTCTGAGTTTCCCACCCCCCCCCCACACAAAGTGCACCGTTCCCTTTTTCATATGTAATTTTGAAATTTTCCAGACTTGTAAACGTTAAGTATTACTGAGGCACACCACTGTATTTGGTGATATACTCTGGCTGATTTAACTGAGTCTTCAGAGGCCAGGATACATTCCCATCTAAATTAAACCTCAAGCCAGTTTTAAAATCCACTGTTAAGATTAGTAAACAATTTTACATTTAAACGTTGAGGTTCTATCACCTTTTCAGCCGTTCTTAAGTGGCTTTACCCCCAGTGCTTGCTTATATGAAGTCTTTGTTCTGCTTTCTAGGATATTGTGGTATTTGTTGAAGATACAATGGTGGCTCGAATAGAGGCGGTAACTCTGTGTTCTGACCAGCCATCCCAACTGAAGTGCAACATTAACAGACATGGCCTGGAACTGTGGAGCCCACTTCAGAAAGAGGTCATCTACTCCAAAGATCTTCAAGAGCATCTTGCAGTCTTGGACAAAGCAATGAAGGGAAGCGTGGCCACTTACCTTGGTGGCATTCCAGGTATTTCCTTGCTTTTTCTTTGGTTCTAAAAGCATCTTTTAAATAAAATCTCTTTTGGGGATTTGTTTGTTTGTATTGGGATCTCTTTACATAGGTCTGGCTGTTCTGGATTTCACTATGTAGACCAGGTGGGCTTTGCACTAAAAGATCCACTTACCCCTGCCTCCCGAGTGCTGGGATTAAAGGCATGCACTATCATGCCTGACTTCACTGATAATATCTTAAACACAGAATTTTAGTAACAAAGCATTTAAAGATGACAAAAGTTTCCAATGTCGTTTACACTTGATTTGGAGGCTTATACTAACATTTTATTGGTGTGTGTATTTTTAATGGTAAAGTAGGACTAATTGATTTTTGCTGTGTTTGGTGATCTATACCAGAAAGAACGTGCCATTTCATTCACAGGATAATATTGTAACCTCAGTGCTTACTCAACTTATTCACCACTTATCCAGTATTTGTTCACTCTGTATTTATTCATCAATTAAGAGCATCTGGGGTGGGGGGTGGGGAGTGGGGCAGCTGGAAGGAGGGGAGGGAGGAGCACTGTTGGAATGTATTATATGAGAGGATAATGATGATGATGATGATAATAATACCCCATATACATATACCTAGATAAGCAGAAAGCAATGGCTTCTGCAATGGAGGTCTTTACAATATATTTGAGGAGGCATTAAACAAGTCATTAAGGTGGTATCAAAATAATTAAAATTGTCATAAATTCTATGAAGAAAAATTATAAATCAAGTTTAGAACATGAAAATAGGGATCTGACTTGAATAAGAAACAAATATAGATTTGATATTTAAAGGGTTAAGTGAATTTAACTAGGGAGCAGGAGTGGGTACTGCAGTGTATATAGGTAGAATGGTCAGTGTATGAGCACAGGAGAATATGGAAGTATGGCTAAGGCATATTTAACGAAGTGTTGTTACAGGATGAGTCTATAAAATGGCTAAATGTACTTAGCTTAGGGAATTGTTGTAAAATACCTGGGTGTCATTACACTGTTTAAAACAAAGGAGTGGCGTATAAATATTGCAATTAAAATTTAATTCTGGGCAAACAAATAGAGGGGCTGGGGGAACAAATGTGGGAATAGTTCACTTGAGTTCAGAAGCTATGGAGTAGCCTGTGGACGCAATAATAATAGTGCCAATAATCACACTGCGTCGACCAGAGTGTGTAATCTGGACACCATACAGGGTCCTCAAATATATCAGTCATTTTAATGTTCAGAATAGTGATGTGGAAACTATTATCTCTACTTGGTAATAAGGAAGCTGCTGGACTAGAGTGGTAGCATCCATGACTGCATAATTGCGTACAATGAATCCAGTTAAGATATAGAAATACAACAAGAATTTCATATTAAAGACAGGTAGGTAGAAGGATAACTCTTAGGTATCTGATATTAATAGTTTCACATTAGGATTGCATTTTCAAGATGGGGAAAATTGGAGGAAACTCGGGTCCTTGTGTAACTTAATATTGTACTTCTGATATTGACATCATCATTTTTAAAAAATCTTTTAAAGCCAAACATTTACTTTAACATTAGAGAAGATACATTTTAAAATGCTCACATTTTCTTTATCCAGAATAAGGTTCCAGTTCATTTATATTTATTGTGCTTTGAGTTTTCTTTTCTTTTGAAAAGTTATTTATTTTACATCCCGACTACAGTTTCCCCTTCCTCCTCTCTTCCCAGTTCTCCCCCCCCCCCCTCTTAAGAGAGACAAAGCTGTTTGAAGCATTTTCCAGTCCTTTTTACAGATAATTCTCCTATGGAGAATTCCGATGTCTGGATTCATAATGACCTTTATTTTATTGCTTTAAATGCTCAAGGTCTCAATGCCCAACATATAGGACTCCTCTTCATAATAGTTCTTTCTCATTGGACTGCCAGCCCACAAATAATGACAGAGACTTATTATTAATTATGAAAGCTTGGTCACTAGCTTAGGCTTACTTTGCTAGCTCTTATAACTTAGATTAACCTGCTTTTCTTATTCTAAATTCTGCCATATAGCTTGGCTACCTCTACTTTATACTCTATGTCCAACCTCTTCATTGTCACCGGCATGCCTTGGTTTCTTCTTCCTTTCTCTACCTGGAAATCCCACCTAACCTCTTCCCACCTAGCTATTGATCTTTCAGTTCTTTATTAAACCAATGAAAAGGTGCCTTAGTCAGAGACACATCTTTACAGTGTATACAAAAACCAAAAAACACCTCTCTGATATTTTGGGGGAATGGGAGGAAATAGATTCCAAAATGTATATGCAGAAAAGGTACATCAAATTCAAGTCATCAGCTTGGTTACTTATTAGGAAGCATGAATTGCATGTGCCAATGAACTCTGAATTGAGACTCACTCACAAATTAGTTGAATGCAATTTTAGGAAATGAAGCAAACAGGGAATTCATTTAAAATAAATAAAGATACAAATTTTACAATGACACTAAATGCCTGTTGATTTTAAAGAAAAAGTGAGGAAAAATGAGAGGAGGCTAAAATTGAAATATTTAAGAGCATACTATGAAATGAATTATTTATATACAAATTAATCATGTCCAAATTTCTTTTGATGAATGAAAATTAAGTCTAAAGATTTTTTAAAGGAGTATTTTTTGTTTATTATATATATATATGTGTGTGTGTGTGTGTGTATCATGGAGTGAATTGGTGTCATAGTCAATGATGACACTATGGCTAAAATAATGCATAATTAGTGATATTTGCCGTACTCAAAGAGGATTCTTAAAAGATGCAGTTAGCTCATAGGTAGGGATTTTATCATTGTGTTGCAAACCTGAAGGTAGGAATTTTGAAGTACCTATTTTTGTCACAATGTGTTTTGAGAAGAAAGATCAAGAGCTAATGAATATACACTGTGAATTCAAATCCATGAAGGAGAAATGCCAAATGAGAGGAGGGAGGTGGGTGTCTTGGACTACAGTTCTTAGGAAACCAAGAATGCCCCATGAGCATTGAGGTCACACTTGGTAATGAGAGTAAAGTGCAGCAAAGCCCAACGGCACTAATGACCTTACATGACTCACTGAGGAGCAATTCAAAATGCTATTTTGTAGGACAGTATTAGCACATAAAAGTCAGTCTTTTATTATGACTTGCTTTTACGCTCAGCCAGAAACTATTTCTTGGGAAATATAAAAATCTGTTTTTGTTCCAGAAATTGTAAAAAGTCACGTTTGTCATGGCATTTAGAAAGGATTTCTCAGACACCACACTTCAGAGTAGAAAGAGATGATCTAATGGCACTGAATATGTTGCTCAAATTTAAAGAGAAATATGTATATCCTTTTATAGTAAATGTGGAGTATCGCAAGCTTATGTTCTTTTCTTTATGTGTGCACATTGCCTTTCAGTTTGGATGGAAACTATTGTGTTTATGAAATCGGAATTCATGATGTGCTTCACTCCTCGCCCAGTGTAACGTGTTTGCTGAATGGAATCGCATTAGTAATTTTTTTTTTTGTAGGATTAGAATTTGTTTGGAATTGTGAAGTCTGGGTAATTCTAACTGTAAACAAATTAAGATGCTGAAGTAGTAGACTAACCATCAGACATTGTTTTGGCAGATCTTTCCTTCAGTGCCACACCAGTCAATGCCTTTTACAGTGGCTGCATGGAGGTGAACATCAACGGTATGCAGTTGGATCTGGATGAAGCCGTTTCTAAACACAATGACATCAGAGCTCACTCATGCCCTTCAGTTAGGAAAATCCAGAAGAATGTCTAAAGTCTGTTTTCTGTGCTTATAATACCCCTTTCCTTGTAATTATGCTAATGTTTCTATCACCAGCTGGCCAGTGTCACCTGTGATGTGCAATGTTTGAAATGATGTGGTACTTTGTCTTTCAGATTTTTGTTATACAAACCACGTTTTTTTTTTTTTTTAAGTCTTCTATTGCAGTCTAGAAATGAAATAATGAAAGTTTTAACCCGAAAGTTTTATGTCTCAGTTTATTTGCTATAAATGACACTGCTTTAGTTTATTATTTAAGATTTCACCACCATTGAAGTAGTATTTAAATATAATTTTTTTTTTTTTTTTTTTTTGGTCAGAAAGTGAATCAGTGAAACCCAAACAAAAGCTTGTATGGCTAAATGCTAACAGTTGCAGACAGACACTGTATTTGTGTTGCTGTTCCCCGCTCCACCACCTTGTAGGCAGCAGAGCTGCTAGCATTCTGAATGAGAATAGAAAATCTGGAAGCTTTATTCCAAAGTAGTTTCGTGGAGGGGCGTGTGGCTAGCCCAGGCTCCATCTTTCTTTTACCTAGCTTTACAGTTGAGCCAAGGCCTTCTGTGGATTAGGGAACAAGGGCTGATTTTCCAGGGAGCAGGGGCACGTGAAGGTTGCCTGGAAGGCATTGATTTCTATCAGAGATGCTGTAAGGGGTGTGAACACTGGGTGGACACATTTCACACCTCTGGGCCACACAAAGTCTGAATCAGAAAGGCAGCAGCCCTTAGTGGTGGGGAGGAAAGTGAACCCGTGAAGAAATGCATAGTTTTCGTTCACCCTGGGTGTGCATTACCGTAGCTGGCTTGAATGTGATTGTTAAAGTTGAACTGCGATGAGAAGTACAGTAGACTTTTAAACAAATGGATAATGATAAGAGGGATGCTGGAAAATGGTTACGTTCCAACTTTGTAATGAAGTATGGAGGTAAGGTTGTCAAGCATTTGCTGGTAGTGCATCCCAGGTGGCAGGCTGGTGTGTTGTTCCAATCATTTGAGGTGTGTGTCAGACATTTTGTTGCCGTCTGAGTTATCAAATTTTATTTTACTGTAGATATTTTACATCACCTGAAAAATAATAAAGTGATATGTATTTTTGAAGTGTATGAATAGTATCTTTATTTGAATGACTCACAGCATAAAATTACATAACGGACACCTAAGTCTTCATGTGGCCTAGTACAACTCCAGCTGAAAGGCTGGCAAGTTTGAAATATTTGGTGAGTGGTTATATTGGTTGTAGAGTGGAGCTTGGAAAGGAAAGAAGAACAAGAGTAATACATACCAAATGCTTTGTGCCTGGCAGACATTATAGATCACGGGATAGAAGTTCTCTCCCACTATGCACAATAGGTGATGCACAATAGCAAGGGACTACTGATTGTGCTGGCGTAAAAGAGGGGACAGGGAAGGTGGCTCAGGGGGAAAGTGCTTGTTGTTCAATCATGAGGACCAATTGAGTTAGCACTCAGAATACTGGGTGTGGTGACTTGTCCTATAACCATAGCATTGGTGGAGAGAGGCAGAAACGGAGAGATGCCAGGGCTCACTGGGAACCAATCCAGTAAAAACTAGCTCAAGGTTTATTAAAAAATAGTATCCCAAAAAATGAAGATGGAGAGGAATCGAGAAAGATAGTGTATGTCTCCATATCTGTAGGCACCCTACCCCACCCACATATACACTCAAAGGATGAAAGTAGTATGTATGATCAAAATACGTTACATACATGCATGGAATGTCATAATGGAACACAGGATTATCCATAATTATTTAGAATATGCCAAAAATGGAAGCACAAGAACAACAGAGGAATATGAGAAAAGAAGGGAAATAATAAACGAGTTTTCATTTGGGAGATTCTGTAATTCTCATTTAATAATGCTATATAGTAGGGCAGCCAAAGGGATCGATTCCAAATTTCATATCAGAAGGAAAAACTTTCCTACATAAAGTGAGATCTACGGGAGATCAAAAAAAAATGTGCAAATCTCATATATTTTGAGATACATGATTACTTAGCAGGAGAGGAAGGGTCAGACTTTCAGTTAGAATATTTCATTTGGTCGTGGATTTTCTTATTTGCTATGAAATAGGCATGTCTATTAGTGGAGCTAGAAGGAGTCAAGAACTAAATTCAACTGGACAGGAAATGATACTTATCAGTGCTCGAAAAATAACTCTCGGGTTTCTAGTCCCTACAGTTTCAAAGCATTTTTTTTTTCAGGTTGTCCTATGAAATCAGAATGGCATGCCTTCATAGCAGTGCTCCCATAGCAGGGTCCTTCATTACTTAACAAGACTGCTTGGGTGATCTTTCCTATAGGTTACCTGTTATAGCAGCTTCCTTACTCCGCAGAGCTTATCTTTGACAATTGGGTCTTCTATGGAAGTATCGGGTGTATAGCTAGTCTGTGTTCATGTTTTCAGAGTATAAGGGTGCAGGGAATGTATCTGAGCCAGTGTTCTGTGAGTTTTTTGATATATATTCTTATAAGACAATGTGAAAAGACTTAAGTGAACTCTGCAAATTCCATCGTCTCACTTATGTAAATTGAACTTTGAGCTAGATATTGCCCTAGAAAAACAGTCGAGGAAATGTCTTTCTCCTGCTCTCTTGTATTTAGTCTGGAGGAACAGACTATTGCATAAATAATTTAAATATTAGTCTGAGTTTGATCAGGTCTACAGCAGGGACATAAACCTCTGTGGGGGATTCTAAGGAGGGAGAAATGAGTTTCCAAGGAAGCTTAGTGAGCTGTTGACTGAATGTGGACAAATGTGGATTTCTATTACATGTCTCTGTATCCAAGTTGTGTCTTTCCATGTGTCGCCTAGTGGTCTCTCTCAGGTATCTTATTCCATCGTGTTCAAGGAAACCCTCCTTTGCTTTCAAATCTAATTTTCCATACATTAAAAGGCATAGGTAGTCAACTCCTACTTTCACAGGGCTCACTACTGAGCTTGTAGGCCTCAATCCAGGCTGCTTGTTAGCTTCACAAGATTAGAAGATTCACTTGGAAAACCAGAGTTATAAAGTGCAAGCCCAAACTTCATCTTTGTCTATATTTTGAATCCTGTGTACACGTGAGTGTGTCAGTACTCAGAAGGATAGATGGGAAGCTAATAATAGTGAAAACAGATAGAAAGGAGGACAGAGGAGAATGGTTGGTGTTGCTGCTGTTGGTGGTGGTGTTCTTAGTGGTGGTGCAGGAGGTGGTGCTTGTGTGTGTGTGTGTGTGTGTGTGTGTGTGTGTGTGTTATATGTAAATACAGGCAGGAAGCCAAAGATGAAGAAAAGAAAGCATTAGAAAAGACAAGGGAGATATGAAAACTGATGCATTGAGAGATTTATGGGATAGAGAATAAACAATAAGAGAGAAGACAGAAGTGATACAAAAAGGTAACATGAAAAATGCATGGTGGTGTAAACTCTTAGATAAAAGTAGACAATGACAAATTGGGAGCCATCAATTGATGAAAAAAAAAGTTTAGAAAAAGATAGTGATAAAGTAGAAAATACTAGAGAGAAAGAGATATAGATAGGTACACCGATATAAATGGAGGTGATCAAAAAAAAAAAAAAAAAAAAAAAAAAAAAAAAGACCAGATGAGCATATCAGATGAAAGTAAATATCAGGGAATCAAGATAATTAAAGAATCAAAAGGAGGGTATACAAAAAGAGAAAATATAACTGGGAAGAAAGATCAGAGAGGGGCAGATGAAGATTAAAAGAGAGAAGAGAATATCTTAGAATAAAAGTAGGAAAAGGACAAATGATAAAACATTGTAGGGGGTCTCTGCAAACAACAAGACCAGCAGAGTAATGCCTCACGTAATACAAGATGGAAGTCTGGCTTAACAAAATTCAGAAGCTGCTGTTGGTTCAAACTTTGAGAGTTTGACACCAGGAAGTTTTTTTTTTTTAGGCACATGTAAGTACAGCACAATTTGGAGGTACAACATGGCTTAAGACATGATTACATTGAACATCTTTGTAAAGTATATGTGACCTCTTTCATAAAGATGGGTTCTACAGATTGACTACATGTGACATCATAAGGGTCTGGGGAGGATCTGCTGTAGTCCTGGTCATATAGATAGCACAAAGGTCACCAGGCTATAAGCCTCCTCTGCTCCCATTTATGAAGTACATGTGACATTTCCCATGAAGATGGCTTCTATAGAATGACTGAGAAACAGTATTCAAGATAAGTGTGTGGAGAGGATGGCTAAGATAAACAAACAAAAGTCTTGGGGAGCCCGGTATAGCCTGACCATACAGATAGCACAGAGGTCACCAGGCTATAACCACATCCATTCCCATCCTTTTGGGTGGAAACCAGGCTATCTATCTCACCATTTGGAGCATGTTTAACATTCCTGTTTTCCCTATCCTTGAGCACAAAGACCTCGGTACTCCCTACTAAAAGTAAAAAGAAAAGGCAAAACAAACACAGGAATAGATGTGTGTGTGAGAGAGAGAGAGAGAAAGAGAGAGAGAGAGAGAGAGAGAGAGAGAGAGAGAGAGAGAGAGAGAGAGAGAGAGAGAGAGAGAGAGAGAGAGAATAAATCTCATGAGGAAAGAGGAAAGACTTGGGTAGGATGATACTGGCATTTATCCATAGTGAGGATGCTTACCTGTGGAGATGATGTTTTAATAGCTTGGAGGTGGAGCTAATGGCCAAATGTCTGCTAGCGATCTCACACCATAAATTGTCTCTGATTTCCTTTTTCATTTGTGATTCCTCTGTAGAAGAAGACAGGAAGCTATTCAGCTAAATGTCATTGTGTAAAGGCATGTGTAAATGCTGCTAATTAACTTCTCCCTGAGGCTGGAATTCCTAAGATTGTAGTAATAGTCAACTGAACCACTAGTCTCGAATCTCTCATTTGTTTCATGTTCATCACCCATCTTCAGTTTTTATGACATAGATCCTGAGCATTTTCTAGGTGCAAGAAGCATAGGCAGCAGTATTTATTCATCAGCTATGTATGGGGTACATTCAGTGTGACAAACACTATCTTGCTTTGGACACCTGGGCCATGGGACTGAGCAAAACGCAAATACACAGCTAGCTAAGTCTGTAGATGAAAAGAACGCTGGTGATCTAAGTCAAAAGGAAGAAGTGTCTTCTGTGACTTTTCTTATGTCTTTATAGATGTGTTAGTCAGTTTTCCATATCACAGAATAGGTGAGATAAACAAGAAAGGAATAACATTTAGTTTGGTTTATGGTTTTGGTTCATGGTCATTGGACTCCATCTTTTGCGCTTTCCTATAATAGAATAAAGCTGTGTATTTCAAGAAATCTGAGAAGGGGAAGAGTGCTTTTAAGGTACCTTCTCCAAGGGTTCTGGTCGAAGACAACATCCTTCCATCATGTCATTGTTTCTACAGGTTCCACCAACTCCTAATAGTGCCAGCTGCTGGGGAATAAACCTTCAACACATGGCTTCGAGGGAGAGAATTAATAGCCACACAATAATAATAAATAAATAAAGAAAAAGGTTCTCTTTATATCTGTAAGCCATTTATCTGATATATCAGAAGTTAATGTGTAGTGTTGGTATTTATCATATTTTTATTCTCTTGCTGTAGGAATACATGACCAAAAGTAGCTTAGAAGAGTAAAGGATTATTTGACTTAAAATGTCTTGCTCACAATTCATCACTGATGGAATGGAACACAGGAACTCAAAATGGGAACCCTGGAGGCAGGGACCTCAGAGAAATGCTACTTGCTTTCTCTCACAGACTCAGGCTTTTACAGCTGAGCTGAGGACCATTTGTCAGGAAAATGGTGCTGCCCACTGTGGACTTGGCCTGTCCCACAGATAGGCCCACAGGCCAGTCTGATCGAGGCAGTTCTTCAGGCGAGTTTCTTAAGTGATTCTAGGTTGTGTCAAGTTGTCAATAGAAACTAAAACTAGTGTAATAGTAAATCAAAAGGAAATCTGTAGGTAGGGTGTGTTGTCATACGGCTGTAGTCTCGCATACAGGAGGGAGGCAGAGGCAAGAGGATCACATGTTCAAGGCTGGCCTTGACCAAGTACTGAGTCCCTGTTTAAAAAAGAAACAACCAAAGGAAGAAAGGCAGAAGAAAGGAAGAAAGAATGTTAGAGGGTAGGAAGGAAGGATGGAAGGAAGGAAAGAGGAAATTCTGTGATATATAATTTAAACAGGAACTTCGTGAATGGAGCCAGTTGACATCTGTGATAAGTATCCTTCAGGTGTGCCCACCTTTCTTTCCCCTTTCTCATGCCAAACTCTGTTTGCCAAGGCATCCTATTTAGTGCCCAGTTTAGACTAGTCAAGAAGCAGATGCAAAGTGGGTATTCAATAAGAGGTGTTATCTGAACTCAGTCACATCCAGGTCCATGTGTCAAAATCCTAACCCCCCTGAGAGAGATGATATTTTGAGAGACCAGAAAGTGTTGTTTCTTTGGGTCCTGAGGATTGAACCTAGAGTGTGGCACACGGTGGGCAAGACCTCCACTGCTACACCACAACCAGCCCTTTATTATAAAAGAGATGATAAGTAGGGAGGTACAGCAACTCTGTACACCATTTCCAGAAATTTGGTATTTTTGTTCAAAAGAAATGTTTTCTGACTTTCTGTACAATTTGCTACCAGTTGTTTTACATTTATTTCCCTTCCTTTCTTCCCTCCCTCCCTCCCTTCCTCCCTCCCTCCCTCCCTCCCTCCCTCCTTCCTTCCTTCCTTCCTGTAGCCCTGGCTGTCTTAGAACTCACTCTATAAACAAGGTTAGCCTTGAATTCACAGAGATCTACCTACCTCTGCCTGCCAAGTGCTAGGATTAAAGGTGTGCATCACCACCTCAGCTGTTTTGCATTTCTTGTTGAAGCTATAAAGATATTTTGTTTCATAAACATTGACCATTATCTGTTAGTTATAATTTGCCACCTCACCTCATGTTCCATTTAATTGGAATATCATTAGATACATTTCTTTGATGATGAAGTACATACACTATTAAGATACTAGTAATTTTTTGTTACTTGTACTTCATTTATTTTGCTTGCTGTATTTGTTGTAACTTAAGGAAAGCAGCGCTCAAGAGGAAGACAGATACCATAAGACAGGGTTCAAGAAGAGATTTTTTTGTTTGCTTGTTTTGGTTTGGTTTTTTGTTTGTTTGGTTTTTTTTTAGGAAAAGGGATCATAAAAGGGGAAAGGGAAGGGAGGAGACTGGCTTCCGGGATTGGAGCAGCAGGAGAAAGGAAAGGGGTGGAAGAGAAAGGGGGGGGGGAGACATAAAGAAAGAAAGAGGGGGGATGGGAAGTAGGCAGGGCCCTTTTAAAAGGGAACATAGTGAATGTGCACAGGTGGTGCTCTTTGTGGCTGCAGCTGAGGGCTTATCCTGTCAGAATCTCAAGGACAGGCCAGTACAGATGCCAGAATACTAACATTCCTACCTTTTTATTAATTATAAAAAGGTGAGGCATTAGAAAGGATTAGCAGCTGAGGCAGTGATGAGGATGCTGTGTTCTCAAGGCAACTTCTTGCTGACCTGGGCAGCATCGCTCATCTTTGGGGAAACCTGGGAAAGCTCGGGTGCTAGCCACGTCCTGAAGGAGCTGGCTGTTTTGTCCCACAGACCAGGCTCTGTGGAACCATTACGTGACTCCTGGACCTGGAGTTCTTGGTGGATCCAAATCAACTCTCTAGGGCTTAAAGCACTTGATCCTTTCCCATCACCACAGCATCACCTGGACAGGCTTGGTAGTCTTGTGCCTCTAGCTCTAAATAGCTGGTAGTCCTGCAACAATAGCTGATTAGGAATGGTCAGTGGGTCCCCCCAAGATATCCCAAAGGCAGCAAGGAGGTAGAGATAACACAGCTTCCATGAGCGAGGTAGAGAAGACCCAAGGGTCTGCAATTACTAGCATCCCAGGAATTCAGAGAGGGTTGATTTTGAGACAGGCACAGGCCATCCTGTGAGAGCCTGAGAAAGACACAGTTGCCTGTTCTTAGGACTCGGAGAAAAGCCAGAAGTCAAGGAAAGGACCGTGCTTGAAAAAGGAAGCCTCACATCTACAAAAGTGGATAACCCCACCAGAGACCCACCCAATGGTTGGTAATGAATGGAAGGCAAAGCCATCAGCGAACGAAAAAGCAGATTTGTTGCAGGTGGAAGGGATCAGATCTATTGAAGGTGAAGCAGGTGGGTAGGGTGATTACAGGAAGTGATTACAAAGATTCAGGAAGCTGGTTTTTGGTAGGCCTATTCCACATGAGTGAGGCAGCAGAAGATCCAGTGGCTTTCATTGAACAAGAAAGATACAAGCCTCTTGGTGATTCCTCAATCAATGGGCGGGGCGAAGGACTAAATGAACATAAGACTGGCACAGGCTCAGAGCCTGAGAGAGATTTGGTTGCCTGATACCAGGACTTAACTAGGTCAAAAGGTGAGAAACCATATTCAAGAGACAGAGGAGTCCTCACTCATGAGGATAGCCTAAGCCGGGGAAGGTGGGGTGGCTCACCAACTGTGAGGATTTGGGAGAAATGAGGCTGTCTTATGTGAACCCGGTCCCAGGGTCCTGAAGGGCCTCAAACTGCCTGGGCGCAGGAGACACCAGGAGAGCCTTGCGGGTCAGGAAACCAATATTGTAATTTAAGAAAAGCAGCGCATGGAAAAAGGATGTCATGGGACAGGGTTCAAGCACAGTGTTGCTTTGTGTGTGTGTGTGTGTGTGTGTGTGTGTGTGTGTTTTAAATTTGGGAAAGGGATCATAAAAAGGGGAAAGGGGAGAGGGGAGAGGAGCCTCAGCGGATGGGAGCAGCAGGACAGAGGAAAAGGAGAAGGGGGACAGACAGATGGAGAGAAAGAGAGAGGGGGATGGGAGGTGAGCAGGGCCCCTTTAAAGGGGAACAGTGAATATGCACAGGTGGTGCTCTTAGTGGCTATAGTTGAGGGCATATCCTGTCAGATCTCCAAGAACAGGCTAGTACAGATGCCAGAATACTAACAATATTGTCTAGGGTTTCCAGAATATTATAATAATTCTAGTGTTACTTTTGAGTTTTATAGGATTTGTCTCCATCATTCACCATAAGGTGAAAGCATAACTTAATGCTTTACTTTTAAATACCTGTTTTTACTTTTCTATATTTTTTAAAAAATATGTATTAGGTTCAAAAGCTTATCATAGATATTGTCAGTGTCCATTGAGAGCATGTTTTCCTCTGCCCATGTACTCCTCTAATTAAAGTATTCTCATTATAGTACATTCTGATGGTTTTAGTGTAAGCCTTAGGAATCCAGGGTATGTTTTCTTGGCTCTGTCTGTGTTCGGCTTATGCTAGTTTGAAGAGCAGATAGAAATCCTCTTATCATCAAGACCATCGAAGATGAGGAAACCATGACTATGAAGGACAGATAAGGGAACGAGTGTGCAGTTACACCTTTGGACGAACTGAAGAAGCTCTGTTTTGTGTGTAAACAAGATCGCTTAAGTAACAAAATTTAATGTCTTGGATTTCTGGAAGTTCAAAATCCAAAGTGAAGATCCAAGTGGGGGTTGGTTGATTCTTTTGTGCACTGTGAAGATACTCTTATAAGTGTCCCCTCCCAGCTTGTAGTTACCTGGATTTTCCCTGTCTTCAGAGCATCCCTGTGGCCTGGGTATATCCATGTATTCTCTGTTCTTATACAGACACTAGTCATACTGAATTGGGCCCAATTCTAACGATCTCATTTTAACATGATAACATCTAAGGACCTCATCATCAAATGTGGTCTGTCATACCCCGAGGGAATAGTGGCTGGAATTATCTCAACACATGGAATTTGGAGAATGAGTGTTCAATTGATAAAAGCTTTCTCGAAATAGAGTCATGGGAAGTTGTGACTCATAAAATAATGCTGAAGAAACCTGATGAACTTTTGGACAGTACAGACATCAGCATAGGTTTTATGTGGTTATTGTGATTTATGTTTTGTGTTAAAATGTATGTTAGTTTGATCTCCAGAGTGAATTCATAATTCTGTAAAACAGGATTAAATACACACATACACACGTTTATCTTATATGTATATATGTATCTCATATATACACACATATGAAGATACAAAGGAAAGATTATAAAATGCTTAGGTTTACCTAGCTTTAAAATTTTTAAGGTTTATTTTGTTATTTTATTTGTATGAGTGTTTTGCTTGCATACATGTATGCATGTGCACCGTATGTGTGCCTGGTTCCCGGGGGGTCAGAAGAGAGCATTAGATACTGGAGGACTAGAGTTACAGATGGTTGGGAGCTGTCATGTGGGTGCTTGGAATCAGACCTGGGTCCTCTGTAAGCACAAGAGTTCTTAACTGCTGAACCAACTCTCCAGACCCTCAACTAGCTTTTATAGTATATAATTTAACAAAAGAAAGACATCCTGACTTGCTTATACACAATGTTACAAGAAGATAAGGAATTTAGTTGTGGTAGTTTGAAGAAAAAAAAAATGACCCCCATAGACTCAAATTCGAATGCTTGGTCTCCAGGGAGTGGCACTTTTGGAAGGCCTTGTTGGAATAGATGTGACTTTGTTGGAGTGTTTCACTGGGGATGGATTTTGAAGTTTCAGATGCTCAAACCAGGCCCAGTGTCTCCCTCTCTTCCTGCTGCTTGCCAACCTAGATAGAGAGCTCTCAGCTACCTCTCCATCCAGCTCCATGACTGTATGCATGCCACCATGCTTTCCACCATGGTAGTAAAGGACTAAACCTTTGAACTGTAAGCCAGTCCCAATTAAATGTATTCTTCATAAGAGCTGCCATGGTCCTGGTGTCTCTTCACAGCAACAGAAACTGAGCCTAACTAAGACACTAGGAGATAATTAGCTAATACAATGCATTTAGATGAATTTCCTCTGAAAGCATTTAAGTGTCTTTATTGCTTCCTGAAAGAATTACTTTAAAACACTGATTTGTTATGGTTATTTTGTATAATTTATATTCAATTTGGGCTTCATTTTGAGATTCACTCAAGTGAAATGTATACTTCATGATATAGTGAATTAAAAGCAGATATTATGTAATGCTTTGTTCTTTTGAAGCTTTAAAATCTTCTCATTAAAATACATACGAGGCCTTTTGTAGAGGGCAGAATGAAGACCACTAAGTAGCTAAAATACTAAATAAGAGCAAAATCCTGCAATTAATACACAATATTTAGGAAAGCAGCTGTTGTTACTGTTGCTATTGTTTTTTGAGACAAGTTCATTCTATGAAACCCTGCCTTCAGAGAAAAAGAACAAGGTTAGCCCTGCAGTTCAGCCCTTTATAGAAGTCCGTTCACTGCTTTCTCACCAGTAATCACTTTGCTTTATAACCAAGCTCTCTCTCGGAAGTTTCCCAGTGACAATTGTTATATATTCCTGCTTACTTTCCCTAGTTAGTTATTCTGTCACTCTTACCAATATCTTTTGGTCCATCTGTCTTAATTTACTCAGCTTGTGTTTATCAACTATATCTGTGTGTTTGAGATAGGATATTGTTATGTAGCCCATTCTGGCCTTGAACTTGCTACCCTCTCATGTACCAGGATTATAACCATGTATCACAATGCCCAACTAACGTTATGTATTTTTCCTGCCAAGAGGGTAGCTATCTCTACCATTTTTTAGCACATTTTTTTTCTCTCATTGTTTCTTTTTTAAATTTATTTAATTTTCTTATTTTACATATTGACCCCAGTTCCTTCTCCCTCCCTTCCTTCCTCTCTTCCACCCTCCTATGCCCCCCCACCATCCCATCCCATCCTATCCCCCCCCACTCCATATGTAGGGTGATGCCTTCCTAAAGGGGTCATCTAAATCTGTCAAGTCATTTGGAGTAGAGACTAGGCCCTCCCTCCTACCTCTAGGTTAAGAGAGTATCTCTCCATGGGGAACATGCTCCCAAAGTCTTATTGTGCACCAGGGATACATCCTGGTTCCACTGTCAGAGGTTGCTTAGACTGCTCAGGCCTTCTAACTGAGACCCATCATGTTCAGGGAGTCTGAGTCAGTCCGGTGCCGGTTTCCCAGCTATAAGCCTGGGAGGCCATTAGCTCCTCCTTGTTCAGGTCAGCTATCTCTGTGGATTTATGTAGCCTGGTCTTGTCCTTCCTCTCTGCAACTGGATTCCATTTCGGCTCAGTGTTTAGCTGTGATGGATAAGTTAGTCATCAATCTCATTATCAGGGAAGGGCATTTATGGTAGCCTTTCTACTGTTGCTCAAAATGTTAGTTGGAGTCAGTCTTGTAGGTCTCTGGACATTTCTCTAGAGTCAGTTTTCTCTTGAAACCTATAATGGCTCCCTCTTTTATGGGGTCTCTCTCTCTCTCACTCACTCTCTCTCTTTCTATCTCTCTCTCCCCCTCTCTCTCTTCTCTCTACTATTCCTTTCCTGACTCAATCTTCCTAGTCCCATGTGCTATCTTCTCCTCCCCTTCTCTTTCTCCTAGCTCCCTATCACTCACTGCTGCCCCCTCTCCCAATATACTCAGGAAATCAGTCCCTTTCTGTGAGAGATCTTGTATGAATCTCTTAGAATCTCCTTGTATCCCAGTATTCTCTGGCAGTGTGAATTATAGGCTGGTGATCCTTTGCTCTATGTCTAAAATCCACATATGAGTGAGTACATACCATGTACCTCTTTTTTTGTGACTGAGTTACCTTATTCAGGATGGTTTCTTCATGTGCCATTCATTTGCCTGCGAATTTCAAGATTCCATTTATTTATTTATTTATTTATTTATTTTTGCAGAGTAGTATTCCATTGTGTAAATGTACTACATCTTTTTTATCCATTCTTCAGTTTAGGGGCATCTAGGTTGCTTCCAGGTTCTTGCTATTACAAATAATGCTGCTATGAACATAGTTGAACAGATGTCTTTGTTGCATGGATGTAAGATCATTTGGGTATATGCCTAAGAGGGGGATTGCCAGGTCCTGTGGTTGACTGATTCCCATTTTCTTGAGGAATCGCCATACTGATCTCCAAAATGGCAAGTTTGCACTCCCACCAGCAGTGGAGGAGTGTTCCCCTTTCTCCACATCCTCTCCAGCATAATTTGTCATTGGTGTTCCTAATTTTAGCCATTCTGGCAGGAGTAAGATGGTATCTCAAACTTGTTTTGATTTGCATTTCCCTGATAGTTTAGAATGTTGAGCCCTTTCTTAAGTGTCTTTCAGCCTTTTTGATTTCCTCTATTGAGAATTCTCTTCAGTTCTGTACCCCATTGTTTAATAGGGTTAGTTGGTGTTTTGTTGACTAGTTTCTTGAGTTCTTTGTATACAATTTTGGAGATCAGCCCTTTGTCAGATGTAGGATTGGTGAAATGTTTTCCCAGACTGTGGGCTGCCACTGTGGTCTTGTCCACTGTGTCCTTTGCCTTACAGAAGCTTCTAAGTTTGAGGAGGTCCCGTTTATTAATTGTTGATCTCAGTGTCTGTGCTACTGGATTTATGTTCAGGAAGCAGTCTCCTGTACCAATTTATTCAAGGGTACCTCCCACTTTTTCTTCTAAGAAGTTCAGTGTGGCTGGGTTGATATTGAAGTCTTTGATCCATTTGGACTTGAGTTTTGTGCATGGTGATAGACATGGGTCTTTCTGCAGTCTTCTACATACCATCATCCAATTGTGCCAGCACCATTAGTTGAAGATGATTTCCTCCTCCCATTGTATACTTTTAGCTCTTTTGTCATAAGTTCTTAGGTGTATGGGTTAATATCAGGATGTTTGAATCTACTCCATTAGTCTACTTGTCTTTTGTGTGTGTGTGTGTGTGTGTGTGTGTGTGTGTGTGTGTGTGTGTGTGTGTGTTAATACCAGGCTGTTTTCAGGACTATAGCTCTGTAGTAGAACTTAAAGTCAGGAATGGTGAATACTCCTGAAATTCCTTTATTGTACATGGTTGTTTGGCTATCCTTGGCCATTTGTTTTTCCATATAAAGTTGATTATTATCTTTTCAAAATAAGTGAAGA
This sequence comes from Phodopus roborovskii, assembly GCF_943737965.1. NCBI lineage: Eukaryota > Metazoa > Chordata > Mammalia > Rodentia > Cricetidae > Phodopus > Phodopus roborovskii. The sequence goes on from NW_026126470.1 coordinate 5,755,543, forward strand.
ATTGTGCTGGAATTTTAATGGGGATTGCATTTACTCTGTAGATTGAGTTTGGCAAGATTGCCATTTTTTTACTATGTTTATACTACCTATCCAAGAGCATGGGGGATCTTTCCATTTCCTGGTATCTTCTTTAATTTTTTTCTTTAAAGACACAAAGTCCTTGCTATATAGGTCTTTCACTTGTTTGGTAAGTGTTACCCCAAGATACTTTATGTTGTTTGTGGCTATTGTAAAGTGTGATGTTTCTCTGATTTCTTTCTCAGCCTCTTTGTCATCTGAATAAAGTAGGGCTACTGATTTTTTTTTTTTTTTGAGTTTATCTTGTATCCTTCTAGTTTGCTGAAGGTGTTTATCAGCTGTAGGAGTTCCCAGGTAGAGTTTATTGGGTCGCATATCATCTGCAAATAGAGACAGTTTGACTTCTTCCTTTCCAATTTGGATCCCCTTGATCTCCTTTTGTTATTTTATAGCTTTAGCTAGAACTTCAAGTACAATATTGAAGAGCTATGGAGAGGGCAACCTTTTAGAGGAATCACCTTAAGCTTCTCTCCATTCAGTTTGATGTTGGCTGTTGGTTTACTGTATATTGCTCTTATTATGTTTAGGCATGTTCCTGTTATCCCTGATCTCTCCAAGACCTTAATCATGAAAGGGTGTTGAATTTTGTCAAATGCTTTTTCAGCATCTAGTGAGATGATCATGTGGTTTTCTTTGTCAGTTTGTTTATATGGTGGATCACATTAATAGATTTTCGTATGTTGAACCATCCCTGCAACCCGGGGATGAAGCCTACTTGGTCATGGTAGACGATTTCTCTGATGTATTCTTGGATTCGATTTGCCAGTATTTTATGAATATTTTTACATCAATGTTCATGAGGGATATTGGTCTGTAGTTCTCTTTCTTAGTTGTGTCCTTGTGTGGCTTGGGTACCAAGGTGATTGTGGCCTTGTAGAAAGAATTTGGTAATGAACCTTCTGCTTCTATTGTGTGGAACAATTTGAGGAGTATTGGTATTAGCTCTTTTTTGAATTTCTGGTAGAATTCTTCACTGAAGCCATCTGGCCATGGGCTGTTTTTGGTTGGAAGGCTTTTGATGACTGCTTCTATTTCATTAGGGATTATAGGTTTACTTAAGGTGCTTATCTGTTCTTGATTTAATTTTGGTAACTGATAGTTATCCAAAAATTTGTCCATTTCCTTTGAATTTTCAAATTTTGTGGAGTATAGGTTTTCAAAGTATGTTCTGAAAATTGTCTGGATTTCCTTCGTGTCTGTTGTTATGTCTACCTTTTTGTTCCTGATTTTGTTAATTTGCATGTTCTCTCTCTGCTTTTTGTTAGTTTGGATAAATGTCTATCTTGTTAATTTTCTCTTTGTTGCAATGACTTTTTGTATTGTTTTCCTGGTTTCTACTTTATTGATTTCAGCTCTCAAATTGATTATTTCCTGGCATCTACTCCTCTGGGGTGAGTTTGCTTCCTTTTTTTTGTTCTAAAGCTTTCAGTTGTACTGTAAATTCTCTAATGTGACTATCCTCCATTTTCTTCATATGAACAATTAGTGCAATGAACATCCCTCGAAGCACTTCTTTCAAGGTGTCCCATAAGTTTGGTTATGTTGTGTCCTCATTCTTTGAATTCGAGGAAGTCCTTAATTTCTTTATTTCTTCTTTGACCCAGGTATGGTGAAATTGTGCATTGTTCAGTTTCCATGAATTTGTAAGGTTTCTGTGATTTGTGTTGTTGTTGAATTCCAACTTTAATGCATGGTGGTCTGATAAAATAGAGGGGACTATTCCAATTTTTTTTTATGTCTGTTGAGGTTTTTTATGTTGCTGAGTATGTGGTCAATTTTAGAGAAGGTTCCATGTGGAGCAGAGAAGAAGGTGTATTCTTTTGTATTTTGTTGGAATTTTCTATAGAATTCTGTTAAACCAAATTGAGACATAACTTCTGTTTGTTCTTTTGTTTCTTTGTTAAGTTTCTGTCTGGTGGTCCTGTCTAGCAGTGAGAGTGGGGTGTTGAAGTTTCCTTCTATGAGTGTGTGAGGTTTTATGTGAGCTTTGAGTTTTAGTAGCGTTTCTTTTTATGAATGTGGGTGCTTTTGTATTTGGGGCATAGATGTTCAGAATTGAGACTTTGTGCTGAATCATCTCTACTATTATTTAGATTCTTTCCAAATTAAGCCTTTGTTCTTCTTTGTAGCACTTAACAATATTTGTACATAAGGTATTTTATGCTGTTATTTTATAGTGGGTTTCTCTAGACATTATATTTTTTAGTGAAAGGATAAAGATTATATGCACACCATTAAATAGCATTTAAAAAGCAGCAAATGTTTTTGAGTAAAAAAAAAATTCCATTACTTATATATTCTTGCTTACTTCCTCACCAGCTAGATTAAAACACTTCAATACGGGAAAATGTGTTCCGTTATTCTTTTGGGATCTCTATTTCTAGACTATCTCTTTGTCCACTGAAATACTGGTGACTTCATGGAAAACCTCAGCTCATCAGAATTATTAGGTACAAGTGGAAATCAGGAGGGACAAGGAATAAAGCAAAGGAGGAATGAGATGTGAAGTTTTTATTTGCTTTTTTTTTTTTAGCTTGCTGAGATAAATTGCCATGCATTTTATTACCACTTCTAGAAGAGTGTCTTAATAACAGAATCTTTTTGAGTATTTACAGCAGTGCATTGCCTGGAGAAAGAGGAATCATGGATGTTATCTATGTGTGTGTTCTGTCTTCAAAGAAGGAAGAATGAGTTACCCCTGCTTAAGATCATAATCGAGTGATTTAGGGGGAAATACATTGGATTCTAAAGAGATATTACCCAGCCAGGAAGATAGTGACATGCAAACATACATCACATTTTTTCTTTTCATTCTTGGAATTTCATGCGTTGGGCAAAACAGATGACTCATTACTGCAGAGCATCCCACACCCACAAATCATGCCAGAGCTGTCTTAAAGGGAATCCTCAACTCACATCAACCTGAACGCATCATTATTTTGAAATGTTCTTCCAGAAGGAGTGTTTCATCATGACTGACAACCCTGGGAATAACTGAAGTAAACTCTGCTCAGTCATGAAGGAAAATAAAAATAACAATTATTTATATTTAAGAGACCTATTTTCAACCCCCAATTTAAAAACTATTTAACTCCATATTTTTGCACTTTTTACAGTTTTGCCTGTAGTCCTGCTTCTTCTTCTTCCTTTTCTGCCTTTAAAGATAAACTCATATTTCTTCTTCTTCTTTTTTTTAACTAACATTTACTGTTAGGCTTTCTTTTTTTTTTCTTTTTCTTTTTTAAATTTATTTCATATAACCAAGTCCATTTAAATGAAAACAAACATTTATACACAACATTTGGGAATTTGGGCGTCGTTCTTTCCAAACTACTTCCTGCTGGTAAGGGGAGCTGTCATGGGGGATTCTGAGAAGATGCAAAAATCCTGGCTGTAGTCTGTAGGGCTGCTTTGTCCAGCTGTTTTGAATGTAGGATCACCTTGTACTCTGTTTCAGGCAGTCTGGCGTGATCAAACTACATTAGTCTGGAAGGAATCCACAGCTTTTCATTTTCTTTTTCTGTGGAAACAAAAATAGAAATCCTTTTTCCCAGTAACTTGTCCTTCAACTTAAATTTTGGAGTCAAAGCATTTTTTTAAATTTAATTTATTATTGATAAACTCATATTTCAACTTTAATTTTTTTCAGGCCAATAAAGTCAAACAGAAATGCAATACCTGCTCATATTCAGATTCTTTGAAGATCTCTACCTTTTTTCATTTTGTCGTTTCACTCTAACCTTGGCCAAATAACACAGCCTCTCACTTTTTCTCAAGACTTTGTTTTTCTTACTAAAATTCATATAAAATAAAATATTGTTATTTTAAGGTCATTCTATAGGGCTTAGTATACGTACAATATATTTACCAATTCATTTTCTTTGCTCTAATCTATCCCCTGTTAGTGTTCTCCAGAGAAGCAAAACCAACAGGATTATCTATCTATCTATCTGTCTGTCTATCTATCTATGTATCTATCTATCTATCTATCATCTATTCATTTACCTACCTACATAAATACAGACATGGATAGATGGATAGATCAGAGGTGATTTATCATGGACATTGACCCAAATAATGATATATCAATTTTTTCTTAAGAAAGTAAGAAAAGCCAGGGGTGAAATTAGGCTGTAGTTTCCAATGAGTAGAGAGTACAATTCCTAGTTCCAGACTGATGATCGGAGACCAGAGAGTCCCTTCATGTAAATCCCGGAAGTCACAGAACTTGATATCTAGGGCAAAAGGCAGGTCAGGCTGAAGCATCCTTTCTCTGCCTTTTGTTCATCCTGTTAGGGCCTTCGTTGTGCTGAATAATGCTGCCTACATTGGTGGGGGTGGACGTTAAAGCCACCATTATTGATTGAAATGCCGAGCTCTTCCAGAAATACTCCTGCAGAGGCACCAGAAACAATGTTTTACTCCAGCTTGGAAATGACAGGAATTTGTTTCTGTGAGTTGGCATGCCGAGTTACTAACAAGGGAAGGGATCATCTGGCCTCAAGATGGAACCTTGAATGGTATGTCCTTTCCTGGTGGATGAGATGGGGAGAAAAGGTCAAAGGGTGGGTGACAACTTTTACACTAGGGCCTGGAGAGTCTATGATGCATTTTCAGTTGGATTGTCCTCGTGCAGGCCTTACTCAGATAAGCACAGCGGCTGTGCACTCCTGCGTTGTAGCCATATCAAGTAGAGATGCTGGCATTTCTCAGAACTTCTCTCAAAGAATGTGGTTCTCACATTCTTTCTGCCTCCTCTGAAGGTCTCTGAGCCTTTCTGATGGGAGAGGACAAGGTTGAGGAAGATGCTCTAATAGGGGCTTAATGCTCAGTCTCTCAGTCTTATCACTTTGACCAGCTATGCATCTCACCTTTGACTGCTGCCACTGCAAAGAGAAGGTTCTTTGATCCATAATTAGGAGAAGCTCAAGTCTATGGGTGCAAACATAAGTACTTAGAAGTCCCTGTAACAGTCTGACTATTTAGCAAAGCAACAATAGTGAACTTGGGCTTATGACCTTGACAGCTGTGGATTTTTGACCAATATTACAGAATAAATTCCCTACTACTGAGCAGGCCTCAAGTTCAATGAGAAGTTAGTTACTGCTTAACAGTCATGTCACTATTGCACAAGTGGGCACATCTTGCTTGCCAGTTTAGTATTGTAGCATGCCCCATCCAGTGCTGGGTAAAACAATTGTTATCTTTTCTCTCTAGCAGCTTGCATACTGGCAATGTCCAGCACTGTAAAATTTAGGCACCAGGAACAAATTTTCTTGGTTGAATTGAGATTGATTTCTTCATGCCCTGCAATCAAAGTATGAGATGTCTTCAGCAATAGGGTCTTGTCCTATAGTTATGATGAATAACCACGGGCAATAGCAATAGCCTGTGTTGTGTTGGGGGGTCAATGAGGCATCCCTGACTGATAACTTGTAGGGAGGCATCCTGTGTCTTGCACTGGAACTTGTATTCATTAACCTGTCTTCTAAGAGCAGCCTTGTCCACACACTGGCCAATTTTTTTCAGTTATATTTTTTAAATTAGCTTACTACATAGTGGGTTTCTACAAGGAATGTTCATGTATACTTCGTTCTGGATAACTAACCCACTACTCTCTGTTGTCCAGCATCCACCACCCCCATTCATGCTCAGTACATTCACTCCCATCTCACACTCAAAAGATCATCAATGAGAGCTTCACTTTCTTCCCTTTGTAGGGTTCTACCTTTTAATCCTATAACACCAATGGGTAAGACTGAGTATGTTAAGTTGGGGAGACCATTTAGACTATACCCTGTATGGTGTGAGATATATGATTATACAGTGTAAAGATATGTCATTCTGATTGTTCCAATAGAAAGCTGACTGGCCAATAGCTCAGCAAGATTTCCAGGAACAGAGCATGCTGGGAAGAAGAAGAAGGAGGAGAGGCCAGGGAAGCAGAGCAAGCAGCATTTGCTTTACACAGAAAAGATTAAAAAATATGAATTAATTTATTTAATAGCTAGTAAAAACAGGCCTAAGCTATCGACCAATCTTTCATAATTAATTGTAAGTATCTGTGTAGTGATTTTGGAGGAGGCTGGTGGGACAGAGAAAGACCGACTGCACCTGTGTTGCTGGCCATTCACTCGCTTGTGGATCTTGTAGGAGGCACAGCAGTTGTAAATTGCCAAGTGTTTCCCGGTCTCCACTTTTGTTGGCTGAAATGCTTCCCAAGCCCCAGTAGCTCCATCAAAGAAGTTGGTGGGAGTGACCTTCAAAACAGGAAGAATAAATCCTACTATTTTAGGTAACCAAGTTTGTGATAGTTCATCACAGGCCCTCAAGAAATGAGAATAAAGCCCATTCCCTTTCATTACAAAGACAGTAAGTAAGAACTTTCTTTCACACAGGTCACAATTTTTAAAATTTCTTGTTTGAATTTCTATGTGTAATTCCATTGTGTATTTTGGAGCACTTAATAAATATTGCAATACTCTTGTAAGCATGTAACAAATGCCTCCTCTGTGCCTAAAGCATCTCAGGTGAGTTTCTGTTCGTGAAGCTGTCATTCTTCCTTTTCCTTAGGCAATAGATGTGTCTATGAGGCTGGATTACTCAGAGTGAGATCCTTGGAGCACACATCACATCCTCCACAAGGATTGTAGTTGCAGGACCATTTCATTTGCAGAAAGTATTCAGGTCTATCATCTACGTCCACCCTGTCACAAAACACAGAGACTGAATCAAACATTTCTGCAATTGATAAACAATTAATGTGTGGCCTAGTTTTAACTGTGTCCTTACCACCCTTCATTATGGAAGTTCTGTTGACTAAAATTTGTCTACAAGGGAATGTGTTTTATTTTCCACAATAAGCACTCATGACAAAAACTAATTGTGCTTATTTCATCTTTCTTATAAAGCCATGCATATTCTTTAGAAAGTCACCATAGTTATTGAATGCTGTAGAATTTGAGGAACTTTAAGAGCAAAGATTTTAGGTTTAGGTTTATGTTCATACAGACTTTATATCTGCTGAGAATCTTCTGTCTGTTATCTAATAAACAATTAATAATAGTTATTCAGTAGAGGAAAGAAAGGAAAAAAGTAAGGTAGGATTTTGGCCTTTGGACTTGATTCACATTTCAGATTTTAAATTATAAACCAATCTGATAAAATAGCATTTTGAGGCAACAGATAAAGGGAATAGAGTTGAAATGACTATCTTTCTCTTTTCATATTTGCTGAAATACAAATTGCATCATTTCATTTACTACCTTTTAGGATGAGAGAAGACAGTAACAGTAAAAATGTATGTAGTTTTACTATATTTCCAAATGTGAAAACAAATTTTAAGCTTTCTTAAGTTAAAAATGTCTTCACTGAATTCCATAATCGTTCCATTATCAAACTGAATTTTTGATTTCTATGCTTTGACCATAGAAGAACAACTTTGACTTGTGAGATACAAATTCATTTTAAATAAGTGTATTCTGATCAGGAGTTGTGTAAGTACAAGTCTGAGGGGATTAAAAACCTTTGGCTGAAGGAATCTGGGCAAACATTTATGTGCTTTTGGGATGATATTCAGATAATCTAGGTAATCAAAATATGACGGTCTGAGGTTGGAATCTCCAATTAATGTTGTTCCCTTTGGCCCACTGCTGACACAGGCTTTTACACTTTTCCATTCATGAATCAGATTCAGGGTTAGATAGTACAGGCATCATGGTTATTGGGCAACACATTGTAACTGTGACTTTGAGAGTGATTTTTAGGAATAATGCAGCTTTGGTCCATTGAGAGACTTCTTTTCAATGTCACCCCCCACTTCTCCCCCTCCCCCCCATTACACCCACATCCTGCCACCCAGTCCTCCTCCGTTTCTGTGCAGACCCAGGCCTCCTATGGGTGTCAACAAAGCATGACATACCAAGTTGAGGTAGGGCTAAATTCCTCCCCTGGACTAAGGCTGAATAAGGCAAACCAGTATGAGGAATAGGTTCCTGAAAGGTAGCCAACGCCTTAGGAACAGGACCTGATCCTACCACTAGAAGTCTCACAAGCAGATCAAGCTACAGAACTGTCACACGTATGTAGGGGGCCCAGGTTGGTCCCATGCATTCTCCCTAGCTGTTGGTCCAGAGCCCAGGTTTGTTGTTTCTGTGGGTTTACTTGCTATGACCTTGACCCTTCTGGCCCCTATAACCCTTCCTCCCTCTCTTCAACGGGATTCTCTAAGCTCAGCTTAGTACTTGGCTGTGGATTGTGCATTGGTTTCCATCAGTCAATGGATGCAGGCTCTCTGATGATAATTGGGGTAGTCAGCAATCTGATTACAGGAGAAGGCCAGTTCATGCTACATATCCACTATTGCTAGGAAAGTTAGCTGTCATCATTCTTGTCGATTTCTGGGAGTTTCCCTTTCACCAAGTTTCTGCCTGACCCCTGATGCCCCTCCCACCATCAAGACATCTCTTTCATCACTACCCCAATTGACCTCTAAAACCAATCCCTCATGTTATTGAGAGAGTGTGCAAGATCCTCAGAATGTTAAATAGCCACAACATGGGAAATGCGATTTCCTCCCTGTGATCTTATCAGCTAAGCTAACTTGTCTGTGATCTGAAACACACACTTTTGTCTTGATTGTGAAGATGTGCTTATTGTGGTCTGGTTGTCCTTTACTTTACATCTAGTATCCAGTTTTGAGTGAGTATATAACTGTGTTTGTCTTCCTGAGACTGGGCCATGCCACTCAGGATGGCCTTGTCTGGTGGGAGCCCATTTCCTAGGGTGGACACCATGCTCAACCTTAATGCAGGGGGGTGTTAGGGGGAGATTGGGGCTGCCTTAATTTAGTGGACCAGGCTTTGTCAACCCATCATGGGAGCCCTTACCCCATGGGAGGAATGGGGGTAGGGTCGGCGGGTGGAGGGGGGGGAGAGAGAACTGTGGTAGAAATGCAAAATGAAATTAAAAAAATAAACTTAAAAAATAAAGCTTAGGCTTAGATATACTGATCAGGGTACTGCAGCTGACTTGTTTTTCTAGTTTCTTTTCTTTTCTTTTCTTTTCTTTTTTTTTTTTTTTTTTTTTTATCATTTCTGATATGAGAAAACAAAAACAAAAAAACCACGCAGTTAATTCTGTTTAGTTTTTAAGGGAACTGTAGTACCACGCTTGGTTACCACTAGGTGGCGGTACATGAATGTCCTATGAGTGAAAGTACTCGGGACGTTTCAGACTGTAATGATGTAAATTGTGCTCTTAAAACATGAATGTATTCAAGTATACTCCTCCTACTTCACAGAAGATTATTTGTATTAAAATATTGTGGATTTATGCCCGTCCTATTGAGAATTACTCCACCGAAGAGCGATAAAACCAGGTATGTGTTAAAGATATTAGCCTGGATTTCTTTTTAGAGGAGAGCATAATCAGATATTTATGTTCAGTAGAAAGGAAACTGCATTAACATTTCAATTGATGAAAACACTTGTAAAGTTCATTATTTTGCATTTACAAGAAGTATTTCCCCTAAAGAATTAACTCAGGACATCCTAGAAAGGTAACACACTGAATTATAACACTGTAATGATAGACTTCATAAAATATTGAAGTTTCAGGACAGGTGGAAAATAACATTTTATTTTTTTAAAGGGAAAACTTTGGAGTCAATGTATCAACCAAATGGGAACAAAATCAATAGTTAGAAGCATAAATATTTTAAACATAAATGAGAAAACAGAAAGTAAATAAGACACACTTCATTATTTATATGAGTGTTAACTCCCATTATATTTGTCATTAAAGTATAGGCATAAAAAAGGAAATCATTCCATTTATTCATACATTTTTAAAGACATTTTCTTTCCATTGTAATACCCTCAAGCGCTTTACCTGTGTATAGTTTAAGAAATATTTTAGTTTATGCAGCATACAATAGGCAAGCTCATAGACCCTGGGTTCATTCAATTAGAAAATGTTTCTGTTAGTTCATTGATTTCTGGTAGTTCATTGGATAATAGGAACTCAGATTTTGATTTCCTATCTCTGTACAGTCATTTTTTCTTCCTCATTAGTTTTGTTTATTTTAAACATATGTGAGTGAACAGCATCTTTTATCATTCATGGTCTCATCCTGCTTGAAGTCCCATGTTTTCTAAAGTTTCATTGGGACTGTACATGATCATTGATATGAATTTCTTTAATCTTTGGGAAGTATCTTCTGGAAATACAAAGCATGCAGAGAGGTCCTAGTTGTCTGGGGGTTGCTTCTGAGGATGAATAGCCATAGATCTGTTTCCCTGTACTTGGCTGCCTAAACTTCACAATATGAAAAGCCACAGAGGATGTCTGTTTAGAGAAGGTGGAATCCTGTCTGCTGTGATTCCGTCTTTGGGTAAGTCTGTTCTCTATTGTTTCCTTCACTCTCCTCCACCACTTTTGTGTATAGACCATCAAAGCTCCAGCGGACTCAGAACAAGTTGCACTTTTTCATTCTCTGCCTTCCCTCCTCATCCCTCCATCCCTATTCTTTCCTTCCCATCTTCTTGCTGTCTTTTTTTTTCTTAATATTTGAAGTGAAGGCTTTCTAGAACAGATGAGAATGAAAAATGTCAATAGGGAAATGCACTATTGTCAAATTGCAGCCTCAAGGGATACCATAATGAGCATCAATCTGCAGTGATTTGACTAGATTGCATGGTTATTACAGGCACATGTAAACTGTATGTAAATAAACTCGTGACCTGCTTACCTATTGATCTTGGAAGTCACGACTAACTTCTTCAACGCTGCTCATGATGACTACCCTGAACTTCATCTTCTGCATGAAAGATTACCTCTATTAAAAAAAAAGACAACAATATTTTCATTTCAATTGCTTTCAGTACAGAGCCAAAGTAAGCACATATGGGCTATTGCCTCACCCCATCATCTTCATTTGTTTGGCCACGATAATTACACCCAGTAACGAGCTTGCATTTTTCTTTTTCTTTTTTTAATTTTTTTTTTGAGTTCTAACTCTGAAATGATGCATGTTGCTACAGTGAGTGTGTTTTTATGGGGCTGGCTCCATTTCCTTGTCCTTAGGACTGTATGATTGTGTTTCCTTTCTGGACGAATTAGAGTAGTATATTTGAGATTATATTTCATTAGTTTTATTGCTGCTTGTTAAGGTTTTATGATCCTCTCTGTTTTATATTTCAGATTGGCAAACACTCGCCTGTGGTGCTAAGTGACTTGATATATATGAATCATAACTTTGTGACCGGAGAATATGCTGTCTGCAAGTAGAGTGAGGCATTGGAAGTGATATTTTATAATGACATAAAACACATGCCTTCATAGAGCAGCTTCTATTCTATTCTATTTCCAATTTTCTTCCATCCCATTTGAAATATTCAGCATTTTCCACAAGTGGCATACAATGTGCTCTAAATAAGAATTCATTCCTTTTGAATAATTGTCATTTATTGCATGTAATTGTTTGGTATCACGCAGCAACAATTTTAATCCTGTCTGCAAAGGAGTCTAGCAACAGGGAAAATCTGAAAACTTCATGTTCTTAGGTTGGTGTTTCTTTATCCAGCTGAACGGAAAGTTGAATGAGTTTAATGGATAGTTACATGTCACATAAATATGTGCTTCCCGACAGATTGATCAGGAAATACCTGTTCTCCCACAGTTAGGACTCCAACTCCTCTAACCTCCTTAAGGGCAGTTTCTTTTCTTTTTTTTATTTAAATTTGAAACAAAGTTGTTTTACATGTCAAACCCAGTTCCCTCACTCTCCTCTCCTCCCCTTGTCCCCATCCCATTCCCTTTCTGCTCCCCAGGGAGGGTGGGGGATCTTCAAAGTCTGTCATGTCATTTGGAGCAGGGTCTAGGCCCTCCAGCATGTGTCTAGGATGACAGAGTATCCCTCTATGTGGAATGGGCTCTCAAAGTACATTCTTATACTAGGGATAAATACTGATCCACTATCAGAGGCCCCATAGACTGTCCAGTCCTCCTAACTAACAACCCACGTTCAGGGGTTCTGTGTCTGTCCTATGCTTGTTTCCCAGCTATCAGACTGGGGTCCATGAGCTCTCCCTTCTTCAGGTCATCTAATTCTGTGGGTTTCTCCATCCTTGTCTTGACCCCTTTACTCATCACTTCTCCCTCTCTGTAACTGGATTCCAGAAGTTTGGCTAGTGTTTAGCTGTGGGTATCTATCTGATTCTGCTTCCATTAGCTACTAGATTGAAGTTTTAGGATGGCATACAAGATAGTCAATTCTCTCATTACTGTGGAAGGGCATTTAAGGTAGCCTCTCTACCATTGCTTAGATTGTTAGTTGGGTTCATCCTTGTAGATCTCTGGACATTTCCCTAGTGCCAGATTTCTCCTTAAATCTTTAATGGTTCCCTGTATTGTGGAATTTCTTTTCTTAATCTCCTCCATTCTTCCCCTTACTCAATCTTCCTGATCCCTCATGTCCTCCTCTCTCCTCCTCTTCTCTGCTTCTCTTCTTCCTAACTCCCTCCCCCCTTTGTCCATGCTCCCAATTTTCTTGGGAGATCTTGTGCCTTTCCCCTTCTTCGGGGGACCATCTATGTCTCTCTTAGGGTCCTCCTTGTTTCCTAGCTTTTCTGGTGGTATGAATTGTAGGCTGGTAATCCTTTGCTCTATGTCTAAAATAAGGGCAGTTTCTTGCACTATCAATTCAAGTGAAGAATATATGCTTCCTGAGACATTAATAATGGGTTTTGAAACAAATACAACCATCATCAGGCAGGTCATGATTAAAAAACAGAGCTGCTGCTCATGGACCCCAGACTGATATCTTGGAAACCAGCATAGGATGGATCCAGACCCTCTGAATATGGGTGTTAGTTAGGAGGCCTGGGCAATCTATGGGGCCTCTGGTAGTGGATCAGTATTTATCCCTAGTGTACAAATGGACTTTGGGAGCCCATTCCACATAGAGGGATACTCTCTCAGCCTAGACACATGGGGGAAGGCCCAGGCCCTTCTCCAAATGATGTAACAGACTCTGAAGGCTCCCCATGGAAGGCCTCACCCTCCTTGGGGAGCAGAAAGGGGATGGGATAGTGGGTCGGTGGGGGGGTAGGGGAGGAGGGCAGGGGAGGAGGGCAGGGAGAGGGAACTTGGAATGATAGGTAAAACAAGCTTGTTTCTAATTTAAAAAAATAAGCAGCTGAATTTGGGATTTCTTAAGATGTTTCACTTGTAAAATCTTGTTTTCTTTTCTTTTTTTTTTTTTTCAGAATAGAAGTAGTGGTTATGTTTCTCAGTTCTGAAGTTATGATTATATGTACCCATTTGTGATCACTCACGTTATTGAAATATGATTCACCTGTACATTGCTTTGAATACATTGTTGCTTCTATGCCTTCCTTACCTGAAACTTGTTAAAATTCTGCTGAGCTAAGTGCTCAGTTACCAAATAAGCTGGAATGCCTTCGACATTTCAGACAAAAGGAAGTGTGTTCTGCATTTTGACATGCTTGTCTTTTTCTGTACTACTATAAGACACCTCATGAAAACCGACTTCTCCACAGAAAGGCGAATCAGTTAAAAAAAAAAAAAAAAAAAAAGGAAACAATAGCAAAGCATCGGTGTGTGTGAGAAGAAAGCAGGCAGGCTGGCAATGTCAGCTTACCAGCTCCAGAAACAACAGACGCTTGGTCCCTTTTTCTCCTGGGAGAGGCACTGTGAGTCCTGCTGCCTCTCCTCAAAGAATAGAGAAGTAAGGAGAACAGGAGAGTCTAGTAGTCTCTGTAACTTGAAATAAGTATAGGGAACCCTATTTAATTTCCCACCGATTCCCTATCCCCAGGGATGCTAGAAGGGAAATATCTGGAAACCTCTAATTATCTCCCGAAGACCCTGGAGTTTGAAGGCAAAACAAAACACCATGACAGCAAAATTGTTTTGAAAGTAAACAGTCACATGAGATGGGATTACAAGACACCGTGTGCATATTTACCCCTCTCTCTTGCTTTCTGCTAGCATCAGACCTCTACAGAGAGTTCCTCTAGTCCCCATGCCACCTTAATGCTATGATGGACAAATAAATTACACAAGCAAAATTAATGAAAAAGAAAATGGGACGGGGACTCTGTAGTATATACCGTGAAAGGACCGTAGACAAAATCAAGAAGGGTAGGAGGGATGCTGAGTGAAGACCTGAATTCTGGTCCCCAGAAGCCACTTAAAAGCTGGGTGTAGCAGCATGACTCTAGTGTCAGGGCTAGGGAAAAGGCAAGTGGAGACAGGAAGACTCTTGGAGGATGCTGGGTAAACAGCATAGCCGAACAACAAGCTCCCTATTCAGTGAGAGACCCTATCCCAAAAAACGTAGGTGGTAAGAGACAAAGTAAAAACGCCTGCCTTGACTTTCGGCCTCCATACCCAGCATATACCAGAACACAAACACAGGTTCAGGTACCCACATGAACGCATATATACACATGACTTTTTTTTTTTTTAATGTCTAATAACCAACCATGTAAACAAATTCAGGGAGAGAAAGCAAGTGAGACAAAGACAAAAGCTTGTGTGGGATGCTTGGACTGAGCGCAGCACATAGTTGACAGTTGAGATCATCAGGGAGGAAGACTTTTATAGCTGATGCCCTCCATGTGGGGAATGTGAGTAGTAATAAGGATGGCGAGAATGGATATTTGAGATGATCTGTGGTTTTCAGAGTGTGTTTCCATCTTGTTGTGTTTCAAAGGGCATCTTTAAATGATTTGAATGTCTTGTAATTACTTCTGGTTATTGTATTGTGCTTCCTTTTACCACAAGTCTAAGCTGAGCTTGGATCACATACACATGGTGATGACTGAGGTTGTTCTGTATTTTTGCTAGACATCTGGTTGCTGAACTTAGGGAACTCTTGTGGCCATGGAACTTATCTCTTTGTAGGGAGCATCCGGGCTGCATTTGTAGGCAGGGTTGGGAATACAAACACTGCGATGCTCTTCATCATCTTGAGAGAATGGCTTTGACATCATAGGAGAAAGTCACTTTCATGAATCATCAGTCTCTTAGAAGAGACAGAAAAACTACTGTTGAGTGTGGGGCAGTGGGCTTGTAAGAAGAGTCTAGGCAGGAGGCCTGAGTCAGTGCCCCAGGGCAAACTACATGATTCCCAGATGCTCAACATGGAGGCCTTGAAATCTCCTTGAATTTGAACATCAAGGCCCTGCTGCTGCTCTTTCTTTGTATTGAGAGAAGATTGACTATGGTTAAAAAAAAAAAAAAAAGGTTTTAGCTATTGTGGTTTGGCCAGTAGTAGAAATGATGGCAGGGGTCTTTTATACTTACTCTCCTGTTTGTCGAGCTTTAATATTATGCTTCATTTTCTCCTGGATATAAAAATAATGACTGAAAATTTAACACATTTAAAGAGAGACTCTAACTTTCTTTTTTTCTCCTGAGAGTTCTCCTGTGAATTTCCTTGGGGTGAATCTATTAGTAGACAATTGTTCATCTGGGAGGAGTAGGACACCAAGAGCCTCTCCTCCATACATGCCCCTGTCATATGTTCTAAATGATCCAAAAACTACAAGCCTTGCTTCCTTTCCTCACACTGTCCCTTATGCTTGAGCAAGCTTTGAAAGTGTATGAATGTGCTGGCTTGCAAACAAATGTCATTACGACCACTGTGGTGCCAGGCAATCAGGCACCATTATGGCGAGTGAGTAGAGGGTGGTGATATGGGAGAGAGGGGAGGGGAGAAGGAAGACAGAGGTCAGACGGGGGAGAGAGGACAGAGGAGAGGGAGGAGAGATACACATGGGAGAGAGGCAGATTTGAAGAGGTGAAGGTTCTGAGGAATAGGCCAATTCAGATGTCCTATTGCCACCCAAGGCCAGATATGCCAAGGGTCATGACTTGATTGCTGACCCCAATGAAGGCTGGGAGGATAGGACTGTACGGAATTGGTCCAGCCCTTCACCTACTGAAGGACTCAGGCGAAAGGGTCCCAACATCACCTGCACAATACAATACAGCCCAATCTGTTCATAGGG
The DNA here is from genome assembly GCF_943737965.1 of Phodopus roborovskii. Taxonomy (NCBI): domain Eukaryota; kingdom Metazoa; phylum Chordata; class Mammalia; order Rodentia; family Cricetidae; genus Phodopus; species Phodopus roborovskii. The sequence continues at coordinate 5,771,661 of NW_026126470.1, forward strand.
GCACAGTTGAACTGGCCCTGAGTACGTGGGAATCGGAGAGCAGGTCGTGCCCCTCTTGTCTGCCATGTGGTAGCGTGGGTGAGAGAAAGACGCCCTCCTCTCCTCACCATTGGACCCTTGAAGCAAGTGGGAGAACCTGACCCGATCCTCCACCAGCTCTGGCACTCTGGAGAACGGGCCGTCTGCCGTGCCTGGACAGCACAGCAGAGTCGATCCCGCAGACACTATAGACAAGGGTTCAGGTGAACCAACAATGAGGTCATGAGAAGGGCATAGCTGGTACCACCTTCCTCATCTGCAGTGTGGTGGTGGGAACAGAGAAAAGATTCCCTCTCCCGTTTCCCCTACCACCTCCAACTGGTGAGGGTTCTGACCCCCTTACCAGCTGCAATACTTGGGAAAGTGTGCTCTGCACCTCATCTGGCCAGCACAGCTGAGCTGAACCTGTTGAGAAGGCCACAGATGAGTCAACTCTGAGAACAGGAGCATGGGAGGCCAAGCTCTACCCTTCATCTGCCATATGGTGGCATGGACGGGGGGGGGGGCAGGGGGTGCCCTCCCCACTTTAATCCCTGAGCAGGTGGGAGTCCTGACCCTGAGGTCATAAGAGCATGAAAGCTGCCCATGACCCCATCAGCTGCAACACTCAGAGAACAGGCCCACAAATTTGAGTAGGTTGTGTATTTATTTTCATTCCAGCCTAGAAAGTCTTTAAATTTTGTCTTGATCTTTTGTTCATCAGTGTTGAATTGTTTGGTTTCAGTGAGTTTGTGAGCTTTCTTTAAAAAATATCCAGCCAAAGGAAGTCCAGGGCTAGGTGGTTTTTATCACAAAATTATACCAGGCTTCCAAAGAGGAGTTAACACCAATACTCCTTAAACTATTCCACAAAATAGAAACAAAAGGAGCACTATGCAATTCATTTTATGAGGCCACAGTTACACTGACTATATAAGCCCAAACTTTACAAGTACTCAACAAAGAAAGACAATTACAGACCAATTTCCCTTGTGAACATAAAATGAAAATATTCTCAATAAAATACTTGCACACCAAATCCAAGAACAAATTAAAAAGATCATCTACCATTATCAAGTAGGCTTAATCCTAAAGATTGAGGGATGGCCCAACATAAAAAAAATCGGTAAACATAATCTACCATATGAATAAAATAAAAGAAAAATACCACATGGTCATCACATTAGATGCAGAAAGGATCTCCGACAAATTCAACATCTCTTTATTGAAAAAAAAAATCCTGGAGAGATTAGGGGTACAAGTGACATACCTCAATAGAACAAAGGCAATTTACAGCAAACCTATAGTCTAAAATAAACTTAAATGGAGAGAAATCCAAAACCATTCTACTAAAACCAGGAACAAAACAAGGTTGTCCATTCTCTCCATATCTATTGAATATAGAACCTGAAGTTTTAGCTATTACAATAAAAAATACCAACAGAGATGGAGGAGATACAAATTGGAAGGGAAGAAGTCAAAGCATCTCTGTTTGTAGGTGATATGATTATACACATAAGAGATCATAAAACCTCCACCTGGGAACTCCTAGAGCTGATAAACACTTTCAGTGAAGTAGCTGGAATCAAAGTTAACTTTAAAAAAATCAGCAGTCTTCATACACAAAATGACTAATGGGCTGGAAAAGAAGTCAGAGAAACAGCAGTCTTCACAACAGCCTCAAAAATAAAAAATATCTTAGGGTAACTCTAACCAGTTAAGTGAATAACTCATATGATTAAAAAAAAAAAAAACCAAAAACAAAAACCAACCAAACAAACAAACAAACCAAAAATAAAAAAAAAAAAAAACAAAAAAAACAAAAAACGAAGATTTTGAAGAAAGAAATTGAGGAAGATGTTAGAAGATGGAAAGATCTTGCATACTTATGGATCAGCAGTAATGATATAGTAAAATTGGGCATCCTAAATCTACAGATTCAATGTAATCCCCATCAAAATTCCAACATGATTCTTCACATTTGTATCCTATAAATTTGAGTAGGTTTTGTATTTGTTTTCATTCTAGCCTAGAACGCCTTTAAATTTTCTCTTGACCTCTTGTTCATTCAGTATTGAATTGTTCAATCTCAGTGAGTTGCTAGTGGGATTGTAAACTTGTAAAGCAACTGTGGAAATTAGTGTAGTGATTCCTCAGGAAGAGAGAATTTTGATTTAGCTCAAGACCCAGCTATTACAATCTTCTTTGGCATGTACCCAAAGAATGCTTTACCCTACCACCACGACACAGTATTTTTTTTTTTTTTTTGCACCTTAGTTCTTTGATCCTTTAAAACTTTTCCTTTAGACCGAAAAGGAATCTGTAGCATAAATATTTTCTGAATATTTACATTGTTTTACTAAAACCAAACTGTTTAAAAATATGTCATTTAAATACATGCATTAAAGGAGATGTATTTAAAATACCTTGGGGATAAAAATAAGCTCACAGGATAAAACAATTCTTCCACTATCAGTCAATCAATAAATTCTCGACCCAGCTCCTGTTTTGAGATTCATGCATTGATTTAGGATCCCGTGCTAACGTTAGTTGTTCCAAGGAGAGGTAGGAATAATTGCTACTGTTTATCTTTGTAGCCCTTCAGAAGTATAAGGAAGCCAAGATAAAGGAGACAGTAAGAGACACCTTTCTTTATTGTTTTGTCTTTAAAAAATGCTATTGTGTCCAAGAACCTAGTACATTGCACAGTTGTAGCCTTTTTATAAGGTTTATTATGGTAGGAAATGCTAATTATAAACCTGAGAGGATAAATTAAATGCTTGAAGACATGGTGCTTGTTTATTTCCCCAAAGCTTCCGCCTGTACTAGATTGTTTCTTTCCTTAGTTGTAAATATTAAGTTTTTGATTATATATTATAAAACCAGTTCTCTAAAGGTTTTATGTTTTTAGCATTGAAGTGTAATGTGTTTGCATCACAAGCTCAGTGACATCATGGTTTATGGTTTCTGTTGAATGGGAAGCGGTGCTTCTCACTGTTGGTTACTTATGAGAATCGCGAGAGGTGTTTTTAAGGCACATTATCCCTCAGGCATTAAAGGGATTCCTAATCTGATTAAGGAGAAGCAATGACATTCGTAGCTAATACAAAATATGGGAAGGCGATTTTAACACACTAGCTGTATGAAGACAATCCACATCAATCCACCCCATGTGACTAGTACCAGGATATGTTTTGCAGGACATCTCCATTCACTCTGATGTTTTCAACAGGCTTGGTATAGAAAACAAGTTCTTTATGTACTTTGTTGATAAACTAATGATGGCAGGAGTTTTGTTTATTAACTCCACAAAATCAAGTCAATGTCATCAAGTTATGTCTTCACTTAATGAATTAACACTTGAATTTCATTTGTTATGAAATGTATGGTTGAGATTAGGAAGCTTAGCTGATTAAATGCATTTTGATAAAGAGAATAGGAAAGCCTCATGCCTTAAATGGTAGTGGAGCCCTGTCAGCCATATGGAGGAGCTGCTGGAAAGAAAAAGAGGAAGTGTACCCCATATCCATTTCTCCATAAACACCTTTAAATTTTATTTAAAAAGCTGCTCCTGTTAGTCACCAAAATGCAGAGATACCTTTGTTATTTACCAACAAACCAAATCACTTTGTTGCTTTATTAACATAATTGTTTTTATTATTTTTAACAATGTCTGATTAATTTTCATGTTTTGCAGCATTAATTTTCAGTAAGAAAGAGATTCAGAAAAGAAACATTTGTATGCGAATCACCCTTATCAGGCCTTTGGCTAATGATTGAATTTTGAGGGCTGTCACCAAATCAATAGCTTTATCCTCTGATGTGTCCATAGCATTTTGACATTATTTGGAGGTGAGCCTAGATGGAGGAGCTAGATTATTAGAGCCATGCTCTGGACAAATATTCTTTGTCTCTGGCCCCTCCCTCTCTTATTTAGCTTCTCAACCACCAGGAAGAGAACCAGAGACCCTTCCATTCCAATACATTTTCTCCACCAAGATTTTCTGTCTTGCCTTGGCATAAAAGCAATGGAGTTGGCTGATTTGGGGCTAAAACGTCTGCAGCCATGTGCCAAAATAAGTTTCTTTCTTTCTTTTTTTTCACTTTTGAGCTGCTTGCTTTGAGTATTGTGACAGTGATGAAAAACAAAGACAAAGGACTACTTTATTTCCCTGTTGCATTTAATGCAATATATAAATTCTGCAATTGGCTGTGTCTAATTAAGAAGGGATATTAATTAGTAAGTGACTATACAACTTGACTGAATACTAAAGTAACTTGAGAAACTTTCAACAATTCTAATCCTTCTTCAGTAACCCAAAGCAGTTACAAGTATTTCTAGAATCTTTCTAAGAGGATAGGCAAAAGAGTTTGAACATGTGTGGTACAGCCTAAGAAACACAGTGCAGTTATAGTTGTTTACAATCCAGTATCTTCTGAGTAACTCTAATAGGAGGTATATAATGATAAGTTATGTTTTCCTGTAAATGTATAGTATAGCTATAGTGGTATACAATCCACATGCCTTCTGAGCAACTCTAAAATGATGTATAAAACGATAAGCAGTACATATCTAATGGTTTTACATAATTATATATAGTCTCTCACTTAAACCTCATAATGAGTTTTACAATTTGTCCTTTTTTTGTGATCGAGACACTTAAGATGGCGAAGAGTTAAGTTGCTCAGCAAAAGTCTTGGCAAACAGGACTGAATGACTTGGTCACAGATACTCTGCTGCAGAGCTTGCTTCCTTATTATCACGCAATATTACATTGTAAATTTCCGCTGATGGCGCTGACATGATGTTGCTGAATCTGGCTCGCCATGTTGGCAGTTTTGCATTTTAAACTTCTGTTAATTTGCTGTTAGTACTCCATGCACATATTAAAAGCCTTAACTAAGGAAAAGGTGAGGCCAAAGTCATCCCACTCCCCTACAAGCAGATGAACCAAAATGGGTTCCTGGAAAATATCTCAAACTGGTGAAGCAACTGACTGATGAGAAATCTTCTTGGTGTGTTAAGCCTGGAGGAATAAGAAATGAGCAGGCTCTGGTTAATGGCAAGGAACTGTCTACTGAAGTCATGTTATTAGTCTGGCATTGGTCTAGCTCCCTCATTAATGGGCCTGTGTAGTATCATCAATGATGTATTTGTGTGGAAAGAAACACGCCCACGGTCTTAGGTTTTGGATCAGCCATGATTAGGATATGTGTTGCAAAGAAAATTACTGTACACACATTATATGCCTGCTATGTTTAGAGATTTTTTAAAGTATACTGTCCAATGAAACAATTTAATGTTCACCATTGTTAATTGACCTTGGAACTTGTCCCACTTTAATTTTCATTTCATATATAATTAAATTTAGGGATCTGGCTGTGGTTATGGCTATAGCATCCTTCATGGATGCCTGTATTTCAGGTTTCTAATTTAAGTTGCTAGAATAAAAAAAGTATCAGTTATGGGAACTCGGAAAAATATAAAAGAAGTCAAAGGAACAATTACGGAACAGCTACAAAGGCTTCTTTGTGGACTTGAAACATCAGTCTGATTGGAATTGCAGCTTAATGCAATCTTTGTCTTCCTGGAGACTTTATACAGCAATGATTGAGTGAGTTCACAATATGGATTTGTCTTAAATATAATTGCAGTCTATCTGTGTCCCTGGGTGGCAGTTTGCTGAGCTATTCTCTTCCTGTTATAGGAACACTCTAGGCATGAAGCTTGGTGTGAATCCTTCTAAAGTCTTAGTCTCACACTCAGAGAGAGTAACTTTTAGTTCTTTTTTTAATTTCTCAGTTCAGAGATAGCACTTGGTGCTTATTTAAGTTGTAGATAAAACATACTTTCAAACCATCCTCTCAAAGTGTTTTCCAATCTTGATTAAATGTGGTGTTTTTTTCTGTTAAGCCAAGGGTGGATCTCAAGAAATTGCTGCACTTTGAAATTGTGTCATTTCTTCAATGCACATTAAGCAGATATAGAAATTTATTTTTGGCAATCAAATCACGTGGGTTACTAAAAGAAGTTTGTAGGAGAGATAGCTGGCCTGTTTCCTGCTAAGTGTAAAATTATTGGCTGCAGAATAAAGAATAGCACTTGTGATCTTTTACTTAGTCTCTTAACTCACTGTTTATCTGATAATTGGTAACTCTATAGGTTACTGCTCTTTTCTGTTGACCCATTAGCTCTATAATTTTGCAAGTTCCTGCTCTTGTTTTAAATATAGTGGAGCAGTGTTTCATATATATATATATATATATATATATATATATATATATATATATTTAAAACAAGTTTGTTTTACGTATCAATCCCTGTTTTTGCATTCTCCTATCCTCCCCTGTTCCTCACACCATCACACCAACCCCATCCTGTCTCCTTTCTGCTCCCTAAGGAGGGTGAGGCCTTGCATGGGGAGTCTTCAAAGTCTGTCATATCATTTGCAGCAGGGCCCAGGCCAGTGTTTTCATATACTGGTGAGCCTACAATCCACACTGCCAGAGAAGCTAGGAAACAAGGAGGACCCTAAGAGAGACATACATGGTCCCCCACAGAAGGGGAAAGGGATAAGATCTCCTGAGCAAATTGGGAGCATGGGAAGGAGGGGAGAGGGAGTTAGGAGAAAGAGAAGGTGAGAAGAGGAGGGGAGAGGAGGACATGAGGGATCAGGAAGATTGAGTAAGGGGAAGAATGGAGGAAGTAAGAAAAGAAATTCCATAATATAGGGAACCATTAAAGATTTAAGGAGAAATCTAGCACTAGGGAAATGCCCAGAGATCTATAAGGATGAAAAGATGAACCCAACTAACAATCTAAGCAATAGTGGAGAGGCTATCTTAAATGCCCTTCCCTGATAATGAGGCATAATATTCCATTCTAGAGCCCTTATCCAATAGCTGATGGAAGCAGAAGCAGACACCCACAACTAAATACTGAGCCAAGCTCCTGGAGTCCAGATGCAGAGAAGAAGGAGTGATGAGCAAAGGGGTCAAGACCAGGCTGGAGAAACCCACAGAAACAGCTGACCTGAACAAAGGTGAGCACACGGACCACAAATTGATAGCTGGGAAACCAGCATAGGACCAACCTAGATGCCCTGAATGTGGGTGTTAGTTAGGATTCCTGGGCAGTCTATGGGGCCTCTGGTAGTGGATCAATATTTATCCCTAGTATATAAATGGACTTTGGGAGCCCATTCCACACAGAGTGATTCTCTCTCAGCCTAGACACACAGGGGAGGGCCTAGGCCCTGCTCCAATGATATGACAGACTTTGAAGATCCCCCAGAGAAGGCCTCACCCTCCCTGGGTAGCAGAAAGAGTATGGGATAGGGGGGTCAGTGGAGGGCAAGGGAGGGGAGAAGGGAGAGAGAACTGGGATTGACATGTAAAACAAGCTTGTTTCTAATTTAATTTAAATAACAAAAAAAGAAAGAAAAAAAAAAAAGAGAGAAAGAAATTGGCCTCCAAAAGGAAAAAATAAAATATAAGAAACAAAGTATACACTGGAAGCCTGGAGAGAAAGCCTAGCGGTTAAGAGTATGTACTGCAGAGGACCCAAGCTTAGTTCCCAGCACCCATGTCTGGCAGCTCACAACTGGGAATCAATGACTTTTAAGTCCTTTATGAACACTGTATTCAGGAACACACACACACACACACACACACACACACACACACACACATAATTAAAAATAAAAATTTTAACAAATAGGTAAACTTAAAGCTATAGAAAAACAAGAAAAATAAAAAAGTTAACTATGCTATGTTTAAATAGGTGTACTCTCACAATCTATTTACCTGCAATGGTTTTGTTAAACTTAATTTTCTCAGAAATAGGACCATCTACTAATACCAAATAGAGCTAGGGTAATACCTATTTTCTGATGGGTATTTTTTTTAGAACCCAATTAATAGACTAAAAATAAACCTCACTTTTGCATTTTAAACTTTATTATAGAGACAGAGGCAATGAAGGAGGGGAGAGAGAGAGAGAGAGAGAGAGAGAGGAGAAAGAGAAGCATACATAACTCACCTTAGAGGAAGGTTAACATATAATTGCTTGTGGCTTACCATTGTACCAACATGATGTATAACAACCTTTCTAAAGGCTAAGATTTTTCAAGCTTTTTTGAAAGGGAATATTCTTTTATCTCAAAAGAAGTTCACTTGGAAAATTTAAAGGCTTTCTCAAGAATTTAATTCTTCTACTTATGTCACTCTTAGTTACCTCTTACGAGAAAAGTGGACAGCATTATTCACTAATCAATGAAATAATGATTGTAGTATAATTCCTCAAACAGCAACACACTATGTAAATTGCGAATACAATCTCAATTTAAAATGAAAATTTAAATCTGCAATATCTCTGGACAAAGTAAGGCATCCATTTGGAGTGAGTGGAATATGAATCTTTCAGCAATGGTTATGGTTATAGGCAGTAGACAACTTTGAAAGCAGATGATTAATTTCCTAAATAAAATCTAACAAATATATTATTCATACGGCCTTATCATGTTTCTCTCTCCCTTGTCTTTTTTATTTGGTATGGTACTGTCCAATTCATTTAGCTGCCTTCTAGTGATTAAAAAAAGTTTTAATGAATACAGCTTGAGCTAACTTACATTGTCCTATAACAGAGTTTTAGTGTGCTAAGTGGAGGAAGCACATGTATGGGTTTCAAAACATAAATAGAAGCATAAATATTTAACACAAAGAGTAGATTAATATCCATGTTATGAGCACGAACCTTGAACCACAGTCACTCTTTTCAAATTTAAGCTCGCCCACTAACTAAATTGTGACCTCTGGCTGTTAATCCCTGTGTGACTCAATGCAACACAAAACTAACAATGCCATTGCCTCATAGAATTGTGACCACTGAGTAAATTCATACACACAAAATGTGCATGTGTTGGTTCTATTAAAAATTAATTAGAGTAGCACTTGATGGTAATGCTATGCCCCAATGCTGGGGTTGGCGAATACTCTAGGGAAAAAAGGGTACAAGAGATGGCATGGGGACTTCATGGGACAGTTAGTGGGGCGGAGAATGTCGTGCCTATTGCATTAGCAATGGAGAGACTCAAGGAGGAAGAGAGAAGATTCAGAGTGTCAATATTGTGACATACTATGGGGAAGTTATGGTGGAGAGGAGAGGTAGGGAAGAGAGATGTGGCGAAGGGGGGAGGGCTGTGGTTGGGATGTGATATATGTGAGAAGAATAAAAACAAATTAGAAATAAAAAGACTTGTAATAAAGCATTTTGATATGGGGAGTTGAATGGCCGTCTTCTTTAAAAATCTCATTTAAGGTAAATTAATCGGGAATACATGTTTGGTAGTAAACTAAAGCTTTAACGTATTTTTAAACAAAATTTATTCCTGACTCAGAAAATATATGTGTAAGTAAGGCACAGTGTACGATGGCCCACATCTCTCACCTTCCCCTTGTCTTCTGCTGTCCTCTCCATGCCAGCCATATTGCTGTTGGTGTGAACCCAAGTCCTGAAGGCATCTACTGGGATTTGCAGATTCTTCTGCCTTTGAACTGTGATTCAGGCAGAGGCATGTGGATAGCAACAGGACAGAAAAAAAAAAAAAAAAAAAGATAGTTTTTGAAGAGAATATAACACCGCTGAGGTTGGAGATGAGCTAACGGAGGTAGGTCAAAGCTCATGGTCCTGTGCCAAGTAAGAACGTTGTGAAGTTTCTATGGTTCACTGACAAGTTAGACACTTCCTGTCCATGCTATGATCTGTAGTGCCATTCCTGATGGTGGTGGTGGCGCTTCAGTCTCCCGCTGTTAATCTTCAGATCTATGGAATCTCCTACTGTATCCTACCCTCCCTCAACATCACTCCTTGTTTTCCCTCCAGTGTTGAAGCTCCTTCTGCCTGATATGATGTTGCTTCACGCATCTGTAGTTCTTGTGTGCTTTCAGTTTTTTTTTTTTCCTCAAAACTCATCAGCTGTCAACATTTACGTAATGCCTGCTTTGTATACACACCTCTTCATGTTATCTCATTGCTTTTTCTTTCTTTCTATTTCATCCTGACTAAAACCACACACACATATACACTCTCACAAACACACATGCATGTGCACACATACATAAACACACACACACACACACACACACACACACACACACTTGATTAATTCCTATTCTATCTTCCAAATACAGTAGCAAGGGATTCTGGTATACCATCACCTCCATGGTGCCTAACAGCATGTCAGTACTTCCAAGTATTGTATACATAACTTTTAAGGTGAAAATATGAATGATTCTAGGATGTCTAGTTTTTCTTTCTTTGAGAGTTGTCCATGATGAGTGGAAATTGTTTCTTCTGTATATAAGTTCATACTAAGGAGTTCTGGAAATCAAAGAATTGGTTTCAAACATCTATTACATTTAAAAGTCATCACTGGAAATAGAAAACTTTTGTGATAAAGATGTACCCATATTTTCTTGTAAGACCTTTGGATAGGTAAATGATACTTTTGGACATATGGTGTTTTCCATTGTTTGCTATCCTAAGGAACAAATAAATCAGCAGAAAAATATTTATATAGGTGCTATGCAAAAACACCACAGGGAAATATATTTGATGAGTTCTAATAAAATATGTTCCAGGCAAATTATAATTGCTGCCCAGGAGAGAAGAGCAAAGACCCAAGAAATTATTTCTGCCTTTATTTAGTGGGAATTGTATGCACATAACACACTTAACAAAAAACAATGAAAAAACAGAGGAAGAATGTTTACAGCAAAATAGTCATGATTTTACAGTGGAGTAAAAGTCAAACTGAAATGTATCCAAATCAGCTTGTAGAAATAATAAGGACTGGTTTTCATTGGCTGTGTTCTTTATGGGTGGCTCTGCAGTAGGGATTCTGCACACCACAATATTCTAAATCCCCCAATAAAACTGCATGCCAAAAACTATTTTTTCCATCTTGCAAATGAGAACATTGATTCTTGGAGAGGTATGTGTTTCACTTACTAACTCTGCTGCCAAATAGGAGGCTGCTAGTTGTGTCTTACCTAGGCCTAATTCAGTTACAAAGTACATTGCTGGACATTAAAGTCATGACTTGGATGTTAGTTCTAGTAGCCACTTGGGATGATAAAATTCAACTTCAAAGGCTTTGTCATCTTTGGAATATGTCTTAGATTAAATCACCTACTAACACTGACAGTGAATGTCATGGAGACTTTTAACATCTGGCTTTCCTATCTATCCTATGAGGAAGGTCCCAGTATGTATTGATCACTTAGATTGTCTTATTCCTGAGATTAGAATTTTGAGAAGATTCAAAGTCTGCAAGCATCACCCCTGGTCAATAAATAAATAAACAAACAAATAAATAAAGAAGTCACAGCTGGAGAATCCCCTTGGCCCTGGAAGATGGGCCCATCCATCCCCCTCCAGATGTTCTATGCTTCCTGGATTGAAACAAAGGGGAAAAATACCAAGATAAACTTTAAAAACAAAGAAAGAGAGAGTCCAGAGTCTGGACAGAGGGCCACAGATAGCTGTAAGTGGTTCAAAGAGGATGGAGTTCTTGAGTGTGAGGCAGGCGAGTGGATTTGGGAAATACCACCATTGGTTGGGTGCAGCTCTATGATACAACTGACTGGTCCTCCCTTTTGTGAGGGAGGCAAAGCTCTTCTTCATCTGGTTTGTCCTTGATTTTCACTGTCATCAACAGCCTTTCTATATTGTGTTGTTTCTGCCTACATGTTTTTAAACATATTTGGTCACGGTCCCAGTTCTGCTGAACTGAATACCAGTAAACACCCAGCGATTTCTCTTAAACCCTGGAGAACACAATATGTAAGTACTATAAACCAACAACTTTGCCTCTCTTCTCTCTTTTTCCTGTTTAATTTTCCCCTGTCTCCCTTAAAAATCTATCTGTTTTCCCCAGCTATAAAATTCTATTTTGTTGTGTTGATTTAGTAGTAATCCACTGTGTATTTGGTATTTTGTGATAGTAGTTTAATATAGTATATCATAAGCAGGTTCAGTGTATTTATTTCTGTGATCTATGAAGCTATTGTGGTTAAAACAGGAGAAAAGAAACCAAGTTCTCTCTTAAGAGTTTTCAGCCAAATTTCCTCTGTCCAGATGGCTTCTCTCTAGCCAGGAGAACTAGAGCCTGTCTGTTTCCTGCTGCTTTGTTTGCTGTGGCCCCATTGCTATTAATGATTCCCCAGCCCTAGCCTAGCTTTTGTCTTCCTTCCACCTTCTTTACCCTTGTCAATTATTTGGGGCAGGTTCCAGATTCTCTGCTGTTTCTTCTCTACTTATTTTGCAAATGGAATAAAAAAAGAGCTGGTACAACTAAAATGTATGGCACAGCAACTGGCAGAACACATCCCAAAGATACTAGTTTATTATCAAATAACCCATGGAAAGTCAAAGAGGCATGTTACAAAGTCTTGTGTGTGTGGTTTACAGAGGTGGAACTTAGACCCAGAGTGACAGGGAAAAAAAAAATCTCAGCAGTACATTTAAAAAATACACAAATGAATGTATCAGTGATTTTTCTCTCACTGGAAGCTCTAACGTTAAAGTAAAAGTGAAAGAAGATATAATCATTGTTGTAGGAAGATAAAGTAGTCTTGGGCCAGGGAGTTAAATTATGGCAGCAACAGGATTAAACACTTAATAATGTTTAATGTAGTGACCTTTTCATTCTAAGGAAGGCATAACAGATTGCTTTGATTTTCATCCTAGATGATAAAGAAATCTTTATCTAACACACATACACACACATGTATCTACAAATATACATGTATATATATCTAAAAAGTGTATATATTTTAAATAATAACATTGAAAATCTCTCTTATAAACTTAAATTCTATACATTAGCACTTCATGACACACCTCATATCCTTCTTATTGGATTATTTTAGGCTGTATGAACAGTTCCCCTCCCCATTATTTTATGCCACGATTCTTTGAGGGAAAGTTAGTTTTATCTCTCCTGAAATTCTGGCAGCATTGATTTCCTTGCTAGTAATTTTAATAGTTTCCTGTCCTCAAAAACTAAATACTATCATATAATGTGTACTAAGGGCTTGGCCAAGCAAGTATCTCTCCAGGAGGGCTGTGTTATTTGTGGGAGTGCAAGGCTGCTGACCTAATCCCCTGGTAGAAATACGCTATCTCAAACAGTACATTATAGCGTGCTTTAAGTGAACAATACATTCCCAAGTCAAATGACATCTTGGGGAATTGCCCACATTTAACCTAATAACCAGCTGTGCAAAAGCTAAAAGGCAATTGATCTACTATAGAATTTGAGAACCATGGCAGGTCTTTTAGTTCAATACTCATATGGGTACCCAGCAGGGCTGGAGGTTTAGCAGGGCCAGCAATGACTGATATTAGTCATTACTGGAGATGATCAAAAAGGCTGACTGATGCTCTTCAAGACCAGCTACCACTCCATTCACAGATTCCTCCTCTCAAGCCTCAGATCATATTCATTTCCTCCCTAAAGTTTAGCTAAGGAGAGGGTTTTGGTTTGTAAATTTTCTTTTTTTTATTTTTATGCGTAGTTAGGAGTAACAAAATAAACAAAAATGCAATGGAGATATAGTGTTTTCTTTTCTTTTTTAAACAAAGGGGAAATAATTTTAGGAAAGGATATATATTTTTCTTTCACATATTTTTATCTGTATGCCCTTCTGCTCTAGTACAATTTTCCAAACTCTGTATTGAGTCTTTTTTTTTCCTCTCAATAAAACAACTGAACAGGCAACTTAAAGAGGAAGTACTTCTTTCAGTAGCAGGTTTAATGGCATGGACATGCAATGCCAGATATTCTGGATGCTGATATAGGAGGATTACAAGTTCAGGAACAACCTAAACTACAGAGTAAGTTCAAGACCTATCTAAGCAACTTAGTGAGATCTCTCTCTCTCTCTCAAAAAAATGTCAGCGTTAGGGTCCTAAAGCTGTAACTTACTGGTTGTGTGCTGTTACGTGTTATATTAACAGATTTAGGTTCAATCTCTAGTACAAAAGAAAGATAGGTAGACAGTGATAGACCTAGACCAACAGATATGATAAATAGGTAGACAGATGACAAGTTGATAGGTTGATAGGTTGATAGACAATACACATAAAACAAAAATAAATGCATAAGTCATTTGCTCATACTTTCGGTTCCCACCTCCTAGATTTCCATTTCTTCCAAATAGCCATCAAATTATTTACAGTTGGGGGTCTTGATGGATGGTTTTGTGCTCATGAGCATTTTCTGCTCTTTCTAGGAACTTGGGATTATTTCCCAGCATTCATATGACTTCTTCCAGCTGCTTGTTACTCCACCTCAAAGTGATGAGACTACATTTTCAGGCCATGGTAGACTCCTACATGCAGATGGTGCCCAGAGACTTACAAACACTCATATAAAAACATCTTAAAGGTATTTTCAATTAATCTGTTGATGAAAGCCTTTATGAGCCAATCACTTTCCCCAAACTCCACCTTTAAGAATCATTGCATCTGAGAGCAAGCCTTGAATACAGGTGACCTGGGGTGGGGGTGGGGATGCTAGACCCTAACTGTGACAAAAAGAAACAGGGCTGAAGGGATAGTGTATCACAACATCCTCAGTTGTCTGGAGAAAGAAAAGAAGGCAAGGTTCAGAAAGGCATGGCTGAAATATGCAAACTGTTTAGTTGCAAAAATTACCTTTAAATCATAAAACCGTGCACACCCTTTTGAGAAATTGAGTGATTACATGCTGGCTGCTAAATGCCATCCTAAGTAATAAAATATCATTAATCTCTTGATGACTAGATATCATTAGATTTGCATTATAAACTGTACCATGTATTATAGAAAAGCATAAGACATCCTTGCAAGCTGTATCAGGGCATACATGATTGAGAAAGCAAAATAATTGGAGAAATGGTAATTATCCATGCTAAAGTAAGACCTCATCCACCCTGCTTTAGACCTCATACCATTTACTCTACTGCCTCCACTGTCTAATAAGAGGTTATGAGACTTGTCTATCATTTGGTGTTTTCCATCATTTTTTTTATTGTTTGACTTTCCTTATTTCCAGCTATTTGCTTCTAAAGGTGGAATATCCATAATGACTATAATCAGTTTTTGACCTAAATTTAGGAGAAGTCTCATTTTCTACTTACTACTTGTCAATCTTTTATTTGAAAATGAAAGTTTTACTTTTAACCTATGCATAGCCTGAGGAAAATGGAAATTTAGTACAATGAACTGGACCATTTAGTGATTTGCAATTAGTATTCCTCTTTCAATTATGCACTGTTCACAGTCAACTGCTTAGCTAAATTAATTTCTTTTGTTCCTTCAAATTGTATTCCCTTTAAACATGCTCCCAGTGGTGAAGATATCCAAGGGTAAGAAACAATGGTCTACGGTGTCAATGATGGGAATAAGGATTGTTATCACATCATTATGCTAAACTCACTGAAATGAGTGCATTATCCCAGGGCAGTTATCATTGTGTTAGGTAGACTCCTTTTAAATTTCTTAAAAATTTATTTATTTTTCCATTGAAAATAGAATTTTCCTCATATAACATACCCTGATTATGGTTCCTATCTCTCTACCTCTCCCAGTTTCTCTCCACCTCCCTTCCTGTCCAGATCCCCTCCCCTTCAGCTCTCATTAGAAAATGTAGGCTTCTAAGAGACAGTAATAAAAAATCAAGCAAAATAAATTTTATGATGAAACAAAACTATCACATTGGAGTTGGACAAGACAAACAAACCGAAAGGGAAATATTCAAGGGGAGGCACAAGAATCAGAGGCTTAATTGTTAGTGCTCTCAAGAATTCCTTAAAAATACAAATCTGGGCCTGGTGCAGACCCATGCACGTCCTGTGTGCTGCTTCAGCCCCTGCAAGGTCACGTGAGTTTTGATCATGTTAATTTAGAGAGCCTTGTTTTCTAGGTGTACTCTACCCTCTTTGGGTTACACTACCTCTTCCCTTTCTCCTTTGAAGTTCCCTGAGCCTTGAATATTCATCCCTTAAAATAATTTTGAGATTACAATATGATTACAATAGTTTTCCCTTCCTCCAAGTCCTCCATCTTCTACTACTCTCTTGCCGCCTTCAAATTCAGAGTTTTATTATGGTTCCAAGGACCCTACCAATTGCATTACATACCTAGGGCTAGCTATGTTGTTTAATAATCCAGGAAAGTAGCACAAGGGGTTGCTTTAAGTAACAGGAAAACATTAAGTTTATAGAAATAGTAGGTTGAAGGTCCCAGAGTTTGTGATGTACGCACAGTTTTGGGGGCTTGAAACCAATCGACACAGTAAGTGTTTTTTAATATTTATGTTTTTAAAAACAGTAGGATGTGTTTGGACTGGTTCATTATCTTCCAATATTTAATAGCTTTCCAGGGTGGGAGTTTAGATTGGAGTCCTCTAGCTATCACTGGCCTGTTTCTTGTAGGTTCAGGGTGTTACTAGTGGAGGTTGATTTTCCTGAATGCACATTTGAGAGCATTGTGAATAGATGACAAAACAACTCTGGACACCTTCCCTCAAAAGACCGTGCACTTTGCAACTCATCTGTGGTTATTGTATCTCCAGAGGTGAACTCAGGAAGAACACCATTTTTCTGTTAAGTAAATGTCATCTTTCTCATTGAAATCAATGAACTTTATCAAATTAGTTGTTTCACAGTTATGTTAGAAAATGCAGTGGGAATGGATGAATTCAGGGGAAAGTGTCCTTTGGTACCCACTCAAACATATTATCTCATCAAAGGAGAGCCTTCCAATTTTACATTTTCTTCTTTGATATGATGCATGTTAAATTTGTGTGAGTTGTGCATACGAAGGAGTTGGAAAACACTGTTTGGTAAAAACTATATTTTCAAGGCTCATTATTTCGGAGTGCTGCGGGCTGAGCTGTGAGGAGCCTGAGGTAGCAGACATTTGGTCTCATCAGAGACTTGTGAGGTACAGATGATAGCTCATGGGGTGGAGGCTCGAGAAAGCTCAGTTTAGAATTCAATTTTCTTATTATAAATAAAATCCACTGCTATTCTTTCACTTTTTCACTTTCAAACAAGACATTCTCAGCAATAGAACAAATATAACCCGCTGGCATTGCTCCCACTGTTTTTTTTTTTTTTTTTTTTTTTCTTTTTCTCTTTAATGGGATGTGTTATGAGGCAGTTAGCAGGAAGCAACTGATACTGCCTTCCTGGGGAAGGTGGGCAGTAAAACAGCAAGTGCAAAAGAGAAGCTGCTGGGGTATTTCTGCAGCCTCATAAAGCCCAACTCTACAAGGAGCTGTCTGATTAAATTGTCACAGCCTGAAAGAGTCACTGCTGAGCTCCGATCTCTCTGGGAGGAAGTTCTAGCAGGTTTAAAGGAGAGAGAGGTTCAATGTACTAGCTTCAAAAGGTGTGGGACTTAACACTTCCACTTACCCAGTTGCACCAAATTAAAAACAGGACTGAGAGGGGGAGGTTGCCTCAAAACTCTAAAATATGCAAGAGGGAGGGCTTAGTTATTGAACCTCTCTAGGCATTTGCACACTTGGTTAAAGTTGGAGAAACACAGTAGGCTGTATTGTCTTGATGACTACAGGAAAATGCACTAATTTGTATAGGATGTGGGAATGCAGTTAACATTTATGGCATGCTTATCATACGATACACATCGTATGATATGGTTGTGGTTTTGTGTTTCATTTGCAACTCTCAACAACTCTTGGGCTGATTATATCTACTTGGATCTCTGAAAAAGTGTCAGGGAGGTTAACTGGTTTATTTAACATAGGATGATGGCTACCTATTTGGAACTGGAATTTATAATGAAATGATTGAAACTCAAGGTATTTACAAAAATTTAGAGAAATCTATTAGTTATTGTTCTAGTCACATTAAGACACTTCCTCATGCATCTCTTGTAGAGTACTGCTCACCAACTAAAAGAATATTAAATAACTTAGCAAATAAGTTGTAATGCCTATTTCATTTGCTAAAAACAGTTGTCATAAGCCAGGACAATAGGTATTGAATGTGCAGCAGATTGAAATGAGAAAAATGAGATCCAGTATTCATCCAGCGAGCTCTAATTTTCTGCAAGAGACAGACTCATAATAAAAATTATAACTAATTGTCACATGGGGCATCATATAAAAGTGAAACAATTCCATCTGATGTCATTAAATATATTTTGATCTTTTGTATAGATGTATACTTTATACACAGTGAAATGTATGTATTTCAGTTTTGTTGAAAGTACTAAGTGTGTAGCTAATACGCCAAATAAGACATAGGACATTTTCTTCCTTCCTTCCTTCCTTCCTTCCTTCCTTCCTTCCTTCCTTCCTTCCTTCCTTCCTTTCTTTCTTTTTCAATATTTATTTATTATTATGTATACAGTGTTCTGTCTGCAAGTATCCCTGCAGGCCAGAAGAGGGCACCTGATTGCATATAGATGGTTGTGAGCCACCATGTGGTTGCTGGCAATTGAACTCAGGACATCTGGAAGACCAGACAGTGATCTTAATCACTGAGCCATCTCTTCAGCCCGACATAGGACATTTTCATTGTTCTTTATGTTGTTTGTGAGCCCTTGGGAAGTATGAGTGTAATTCATATCATGATAAAACTTCAACTGGACATCCAGTCTTCAAGACACATGCTTGTAAATATTTCCACTGTGGAGGCTGAAGCAGAAAGAGGAACAATATCTCAAACAACAGCAAAATTCTGTCTGGACTTCAGCCAAGTGAAACACCTTAGTACTTTTAAAATTTAATTTTTCTTCCAATATGCTGCTTTGAAGACTGTTTCAAATTGTCTACTGTTTTCATAATTCTGTATCTTTAGAACTCATGTTATCAACCACCCTGCAATTTGATTATTTTTTCCAATTGAAAAGTTGGGTTGTTTCCAGTCATTTTTTTTCTTCTGTCTCTTGTGAACAGTAGAACTTACCTAGTTACTAGTTATAGATGTTCACATTCATTCATTCATATATTAATTTATTATCTATACAAACACTTTTAACCAATGCAAGAAACTACAATATACATTTAGGGTGGTGAAGGTTTTGATACTAGTTGTAGATATTCATATGTAAAAAATACTTTTTTTTAGTATAAGTGTATGAGTGTTTTTTCTCCATATTTATCTCTACTGCTGGTGCTTGCAAAGGTCAGCAGAGGGCATTGTATCCCTGAAACTGGAATCGAACCAAGGTTTCCTGGAAAAGCAAATGCTCTTAAATGCTGATCTGTCTGTTCAGCCCTGTATTTTATCTTGTTGATAGTGTAATCTGTCTTTTTTGTTTGTTTCTTGTCAGACCTGAATATATCTTTGCTGCAAAATGTCACCAATAAGCAAGTACGATGTGACCAGTGAGTTCCTCACTGATATATTCTGACTTATTTTAACTTAATATTTATCACAATATTCAGTCCTTGGTTTAATTGAAGCCACTTGATCATTTTATAGAGATTTAGCTGAATTAAAATATAATCTATAAAATTACTTGTTGGTTAAACTTGTGTTAATAGATCCACTTTCTGGTGCACATGTAGAATGTGGCAATTACCTGTATGATGAAAGTACATCCATAAATATGCTTACAGCCATAACTTATAACTGCTGAAGTACTATTCTCTCCCTAGGACATCTTCTTGTTTGTTTGTTTTTGAGACAGGGTTTTGCTGCGTAGTCCTGATTGTCTGGGAACTTGCTCTATAGACAAGGCTGTCTTTGAACTTAGAGGTAGGAGGCTGCATCTGTCTCCTTAGTACTGGATTAAAGGCATGAGTCACCACTGCTTGGGTAGGATATCTTGAACATTGTAGGGGATAGTAACATTTCATTCATAGTCCTAGTGAAGATTTTAATACCAACCTGGATATCAAATTCTAACAAAGCTTAACTACTTTTTTTGGTTTAAATAAAATTATACAAGTAATTAGAAATGACAACATCACCTGTTCTTGTTGTAGTTGCTTGACCAATATACATCCTCAGGTATATGCACCCCTCTTTGTCAATCCCTGAACTGAGTGTATATGGATTGGTGGAAAATGATGAGGGCCCTGAGAAAGAACATGGCCTATTCCTCTCTTTAAACACACTAAGGAATATCATGCCAATATCTCTCCATTTTGAGATCCCCTACTGAGAAAAGGCATTGGAACTAAATGACCTCCCCATTTCCCTTGGTATAATATCAAACAAAGGTGAATTCCTCATTTCCATCCCATTCACTTTGTTAGACTCATCTCTTCCAAATGAGATATCTTTTTTGTTTTGCATTTTTTATTATTACTATTTCTTATTTCACATATTGATATCTTTCTTTTTGTGTTCAGCGATACTTTCAATAGACCTTAAAATGTTATCATTTAAATTAGCTTCATTATATCTTTTCTTGTTCTTATAGTCTAGGAAAATAACTTCCCCAAGGACTCCCAATTGATGTTCAGCCAATAGCAGACTGTGAGAATCCACTAAGGCAAAATCCAGAGCCACACATTTGGTAAGATCCTGAAGCAAATGTGAAAAAGTTCAAGATGAATGATTGCAGAACTGTATTCCTGTATCGTTTACTCACTGTTCCTACAGAGAGTGAACAGCAGCTGCTGAGTATGATCAACAGATCACAGCCCACTTTGAATCTAGACATCCTATTGTTGGGTATCTGAGTTGTTTATTTCAATAAAACAAGAAATCTTAATTTATGCAAGGGATGTTTAAAATAATGGGCTAGAAGAATGAAATAGTATTTGAGAAACAAGCTGAGAAACAACTGATTTTGATCAGATTTTCTGTCATCCTGAATTGTCTTGGATTTACCAGAGAGGGAATAAAAGCTATGGGTATTTATTTATTTATTTTTATTTATTTATTTATTTATTTATTTATTTACTTGAGTGAGGTCAGGCATATTTGTGAGCCATGTTTCAGGAAAGAGGATTTTTCACTTTGGATAAGACAAAATATGGCAATACACCCAGAAGAGGTAGACATACAGAACTAGGAACATGTAAAATCAAAGAATTAGGGTGTATCTAGAAGGAAAAAATACATAGATGCATATGAACTGATGCATAGACTAACTAGCTAGCTAGACAAAGGGAATAGTAACTGTCTGTGGTGGTTTGAATGAAAATAGCCCCCCATAGGCTCACAGGGAGTGGCACCATTAGGAAGCTTGGCCTTGTTGGAGTAGGTGTGGCCTTGTTAGAGGAAGTGTGTCATTTTGGGGGGTGGCCTTTGAGGTTTCAGATACCCCAGCCAGGTACAGTTCCCCTCTCTTTCTGCTGCCTGACAATGCAGATGCAGAACTCTCAGTTACCTCTGGAACACTGTGTCTGTGTGCCCCTGCCATGCTTTCTGCCATGATGACAAGGGACTTAACTTCTGATCCTGTAAGCCAGCTCCCCTTAAATGTTCTCCTTTATGAGAGTTGCCATAGTCATGGTGTCTATTCACAGCAATAGAATGTTGACTAAGACACTCTCATAGAAGATAATGAGATGATTTAAAAATTAACTCCTCTGATAAGTGACATTCAAATGTAGCAATCACAAATATGCTTATTTCATATATATATATATATATATATATATATATATATATATATATATAGGCTCATATGCATTCATACTTTTTGCATTACTTAAATTCCATAGATTCAACTAATGCTTACTTTTTGGAAGGGGATTTCACTTCCTTAAAAAGCAAGCATAAGGGGTGTGCTCATGAAAAACAAGGTTTGCCCTCGCCATACTCTTTTTGCCCCTCTGGCAGTTCTGTAATGAGTACCTATTAGTGTTTTAGTTGTCTACAGCTACTCCTGCAAACTACATTAATTTTGTTGCAAATGGTCATTAAGACAGTTAATTATTTTAAAGTGTTAACTGATTATTGTCTAAGTACCATGAATTCACTAATTATTATTCCTTTCCATCATTTATATATAATTACCCAATTCCTTAAAGTAGATGAATTTTATTTTACTATGATGTTCTCTTCTACTAATTTGGCTTACCAGATAATCTCTTGCACTAATACAAAACCATACACTTGAGGGTTCAGAGTAACTCGATAAACTTTTACTTATTAATTCTAATGAGTACTTGGTATTGGTATGAGACACTTTCTTGATAACTTGAGTCTTATAGTCCCCAACAAGCTGACAATTGAATCATGCCTGAATAAACATTGATAATAAAATTAAATGCTATGCTTACAGGCTGTAGGAATTATCCTGCTTCCCCAGTGAAGGAGTGAAAATAAACCATACCTGGGATTTAAAATTATTCTGCTTATCCTATAGGTGCAGAAAAATATCTAACAATTCTAGTTTAATAGGAAGAAGAAATACAGACACATATTAGTATGAGTCAAGCAGAAGTCCCTTCTCTATCTATAGCCACCTCCTATGTTTATATACACAAACTTGAGGATACTTGTGCATCATTACAACTAAGGACACAGCCTGACACTTCTCATTGACATAAAACAGTGTGTGTGTGTGTGTGTGTGTGTGTGTTTGCATTTTATTATTGTGCTATTGGATAATATACTTTAAATTTTCTGAATACTTCTCTCTGTAAGTTTTATCTGATTATGTTTTTCAAAGCACAATGTATCTTTCATTTTCTTGTATTCTAATTCCTACTGATTATAATTTCTGCTCTCTTCTTTTCTCTCAAATATCTCTTTTCATATACTAGACACTTGAAAGAAAATGCCCAAGAATACAGAATTGTTAACAGCTCATGAAATAAAATAGGTGTATAAGTTTTACAGTTTCAGCCATTGCAGTAAATTAGAATACCTTCAAAAATCATTTCATATCTTTATGGTAAGTAGTTTAGTGTAAGAAGTAACTGTACAAATACAGAAATTTTATAGAAAAGAATGATGGGCTCTTAAGCCTAGGCTAAATGGATAGAGAAAATTGCTTCTGAACCCAGACACAATTGAATTACATGATTGAGTTAAGAACAGACCATTCTTAATTGATAGGCTTAGTCCATGTGACTATTACTGATTGCTATATAATAAAATCACCCTTAGTCAAAGCATAATGGTGACATTCATCTTTTAAAGAAGTGAGCCATTCTAGTCATCAAAGCATCCAGGTAGTGGAAAAGTTCATTGGTTCTCACACTTATCCACATTCCTTAGAAAGCATCAATAAAAACAAACATTTGTTGCAGTGAAACATGCAGTATTTGAAATGATGATTGTTTGAAATGTTTTCTAATTGTAATGCAATTTGCTGTTCTAATTTACTATTATCAATACTATAAGTCATTAGATATAGATTCTAAATCCAATTCAGCAAACTAGTTAACAGAGAAATGATATAGAGATGTTTCATTTTCTACTCATTCTAAAGTAATATAGTTGGAATTTATGTTCTCCAAGGTCTCTTCAAATATAAAATTACTTTTTTACCAAGGTTCAAATAAACTTGTTGCAGCTAGGATATTTTTTTTTTTTGCATATAGAGTATTTTTTATTTAATTTTATATAACAAAGTCCAATTAAATGAAAACAAACATTTATACACAATGTTTGGGAATTTGGGCGTCGTTCTTTCCAAACTACTTCCTGCTGGTAAGGGGCGCTGTCTTGGGGGATTCGAAGAAGATTCAGATAGCAGCTAGGATATTTTTAAAATAACGTAATTAGTCAGACATGGTGTGAATACCTATAATGTCCAGCATTTGTGACTCAGAGAGAAAGAACATTGATTGCAAGTTCAAAGCCAGCTTGGCCAATTTAGTGATTTTGGGGCTAGCCTGGATTGTGAACCAAGACCTTATCTATGATGTTTGGTGTTGATTGTAAATTTGCTGGGGTGTGGAAAAAACAGAATTTCCTGTCTGACTCCACTCCTTGGTGGTGTGTGCTGTTACCCTCCACAGACAGCAGACCTCAGGTTTTCAATGTGAACTGAAGACCAGCAACTTTCCAGAGAGCTTCCAGGCCTTCAGGGGAAGTTTGAACTACTGAGGCCTCTAGGTTTGTAGATTGAATCAGCAGCTATCAGGCTCTCAGTCTTTGCAATGTGCAGGTGACTATGTTGGACTATCCAGTCCCTAAGTGAATAGTTTTTATAAGCTTATAAGTGAATCCCCTTTTATAGCTCTCTCTCTCTCTCTCTCTCTCTCTCTCTCTCTCTCTCTCTCTCTCTCTCTGTGTGTGTGTGTGTGTGTGTGTTTTGTCCCTCTAGAGACACCTACCTAACACACTGTTTTAAAAACAAAACAAAAAACACCAAAGACCCCACAAAATAAAAACAAATTATAAAACACCAAACCAAACCAAACAAAAACCCAACTCCAACAAAATAAACCATACAATAAAACAAATTTAATCACATGAGAAGCTCTTGCAGCTGGAGAGATGGCTCAGTGATTAAAAGTACTGACTGCTTGCTCTTCCAAAGTTCCAAGGTTCAGTCCTACAAGGTGATTCACAACCAGCTGTGACTCAGAGTGGAAAAGATGAACTATCAAATATTTACATAATTAACACAGTACAATCATTTACCCTTAGGAAATTTATACTTCAGAGCAAAGACCAGGATGAAGAAAGAAGGATCTAAAATTCTCCATGGCAACATAAGAACTTCAAATGTGTACACACTAATGATGGAGCTCCCAGTCAAACTCCAAAATTTGCAGTAGTGAAAGGATAATTGATTGGCTTATAATGATACATAGATGAGATTTCAGTGGTCAGTATCCTTCTGTGGCCTTTTTTGTTTGCATATACTGGTGGCTCTTCTCCTCTCCTAAAGTGACCAATTCTACTGAATCATGGCCAATGCTAGTGCCTCCTTTCTGTGATCAATACACAAGAGAAACAGTTTCAAAGAAGAAAGAATGATTCTGACTCAGTTTGAGACTTCAGTGATGGGCTGTAGCAAAATTAGCCTTATGCTGGAAGGATATGGAAGAGGGAAGTAGCTCACTTTATGGTAGGAACAAAGAGAAATAACTTGTCTGTTCTAGAAGGCTTCATCTCTTTGTCTCTATGAGGACTACAAGCTTGATGGCTGGTAATGCCCACACTGAGGACATATCTCTGCCAGGTCGGTGGGACTCCACCACTCATGGATACATGCAGAAGTGTGTGTTCCTAATGTTCTGGGGTTTTCTCAGTCCAATCGAATTGATAATCAAGTTTAATCATGAATAGGGATCAACACTTATGGCCTCAATTAACTCTATCACCTTAAATATTCCACTTTTGAATAAAGTCACTTTGAGCATTAGGGATTCACATATGAATCTTAGGATGGCACAATTCAGTCCTTAGCATTCCACTCTTTGGCTGCTAATATTCATGTCCTCTGTAATGTAATATGGATATGAACCTGTGAGAGCAGACTAATTATGTGCTTCTGAAAATATAATGAAGAGACAGGCATAGAACAGACATTTTTCTTTGAATATGGACAAATCAGGAAAAAAGAGAGTTCTGGGTCTTGATCTTATTCAGAATTAGTAAAGCAAGACTCAGACACTGGGACCACTGGGTGGCAGTGTCATCTTGACAGCAGCCTGGCTCTATGATTCTTCAGAGTGGCCTTGCTCTTGAGACACAAGGCAGTGGCCACTAGGTCCTACCCTCTTACTTCAGGAGGAAACAGCCCAGATCTTGGGTCTGCTGTGGGTGGGGATAGAGGTATATTGCCTGCTGAGTTAGTCCTCTTATTTCCTAAGGACAATACTATTGTTGGACACTGAAAAAAATTAGCTTTTATTCCATGTAGTTTTCTTTGTACCTCTTTTGCCCCCAAAGGCAGTGTTTCCTCTAGTATTACCCATGTTTTATTATAGGCTTCATGGTTAATGTCATGGCTAATCTGTTGATGTAGTTATTCTCTAACCACTTTCATGTTTTTACAGGACTTGATTTTCAATGTTTATTTATGTGTTGAATAATTTTCAAATCTTCAAATTCTAGCTCTCTTTTCCATAATGATTCTTAACTTTTACTTTCTTTTGCATTACCTTTGAATAACAGGGAAAGCCCAACTGAGTCCTCAATATTTCTCTTAGAAATAGCTCTTGATAAATGTGGAAAATCATTACAAATTTTGCCTCCCTCAAATCACACAGGTACAGTTCACCTGAGTTCTTGCCACTTTCTAACAAGGGTTATCCTTTTTGCAAGTTCTCAACATGTTTCTCATTTCTATGTGTAACTGAATTTAAGAATGTCTGCTGCCCTCTGCCATGATTCTTTGTCATGAGAGACTCTTCTTGTTCTATAACTTTAATTCCAAAATGAGTCTTTTGTTCTCACACAATAGAAAAGTTAACTATGGAGCCCAATCCCAAAACGTACATCTACAATATAACTTCTGCACCTAAGGCTCAGGGATCATTGTGGAAGAAAGATTATGAGAGCCAGAGAGAGGTTCAGGGAGTTTGCTGTGCGATCGTGTCTTCTAGTGATATCAGAAGCCACACCCATAAAGTCTCTTATCATTCCTAAACATGAGTAGAACCAGGACAATTGACATGCTAACATATGTGGAAAGCCAATGAGGCCTCAACCCTACACAAAGAACTACAAACAATGAAGGAATACTGAGAGTGGGAGAAATGGTCTCCTAAAGAAAAAGCCAAGCAGAAACCACCTTTATTATGATTCAGTTCCTGAAGTCACAAAAAAATACTTGTTTAATTTTATTCACTAAGTTTTATACACTTTCGATTGGGGAGGGGAACTCTATCTTTTGGTAGATGAATAACAAGGACCTCAAAATATTTGATATAAAGAAATGAAGCTGTGAATTTTTATTGATAATATAAATAGTCACATTACATATGGTTAGCACCCTCTGAAGATTATAAATTAGTGCCTTCTCTTTAATTTACCACTAACCACATATTCTCCTGAAATTTTGTATCATTGCAGGCAATCAATAACACATTTTTTTTCTTTTATTTCGAAGTCTCAACAAGACAAAGGGAGGAGCCAACAGGAATGTCTGTTTGACTCAGCAATTTGCAGATTGATTGGTTATCATTTATATTTAATCTTAGAAACCTACTTGTAAAGAAAGGCAAAGTTTTCAGAAGACAACCAAATGACTTCTTTTAACCAGAGAAGTGGCTATCTCTAGTAATCTACACAAGAGCAGACAAGCATAATACACTCTCCTCTGGAAAATGAGCTTAAGAAAGCTAAGGTTCTCAAGTTATTCAGTGGTTCAAAATTATAGATTGGTACAATTACTGTGCTAAAAATAACTACATCGAGTCAATATCTCAAGTAGTTTATAACATGGTTATACATTTAATAAAATATTTAATTTAATTTTGTTTTGAGCAGCCACTTAAAAAATAATTCTCTGTATGTATCTCAGCTTTGCACAGTTACTTGGATGCATCTCATGTTAAAATGCCTCCTGACTTCAGGACCCTATAAGAGACCTTCACAAGGAACAATAGAGACCACTGTTACATCTTCCTACTGCCTTTGTACCCCATTCACCTTTTCTGACTGTTTCTCTCAATCTCATTTTCTTCCACCTCTCTCTAATTGACTTGACACAATAAAGGATGAGTTTTCTAAACAATGGTTATTCCTCAGGACTTTCCAAGATATCCTTTATCCTGTGTTGGTTATAAGGAAGTCTAAAAGGTAGTTCTGTATCTTGTCCTCCCTGGATTAAGCTGATTGT
Source organism: Phodopus roborovskii (assembly GCF_943737965.1). NCBI lineage: Eukaryota > Metazoa > Chordata > Mammalia > Rodentia > Cricetidae > Phodopus > Phodopus roborovskii. Next base: position 5,799,412 of record NW_026126470.1, read on the forward strand.
GGCTTTGTTTTCTCTTTGACTGGGTCCAAGGTAAAATTCAGAAGTAAAATTGAACTGTGGAAGGATACTGACTGACTTTCCACTTTAAGTTTATTTAGAGTGTTGAACCTTTTTGGTAACAATTAGAAATGTAAAATGAGATGCCACATGGTTTTACATGCAGTATTCAAGTTTCACTAGTATTTTAGTTTTGCTATATGACATGCAGTTCTTTGGCTTAGATGAATAACAAGGACTTCAAAATATTTGCTATAAAGTAAAAGATAGAGCTGTGAATTTTTATTGATAATACACATGTTTGCATTTGTGTGGTTAACAGGCATTTAGTGAGGAAGGGAAAAACAAATACACTGAAGCAAAAAAGAAGAGAATCTTTGTAAAGAGAGTAACATGATATTTGTAGAGCAGGAGAGTGAAATTCATTATTAAGACAGAACAACATGAAAACACTTTTACTTTTGAGTAAAACATTTACTTAGAAAGTGTGGACACCTTTCTAAGCAGAGGCTGGAGGCTGCCTCATATGTGCTTCCATGGGGACTGGCATACACATGGAGCCCTGGAGTACATCCAGGATCCCACTGTTGCTTACCACCTGGCTTTAAGGGAATCATTTATTCACTGCACTACTCTGCTTAGAGTACAGAGACAAATAAATAGATCAAAAGATAACAACCATTCATATGAAGACAGGTTCTTATTTTAATGTGGAACAGCTCTTCTTATAGAAAATTTGTCAACCAAAGCACACAAATTGAGTCTTGTTTATTTTATTGCAATTAGGTCCTAAGTGGACATTTTCCACACCATTCCTTAAGAAATAAACAATAAGGTAACTTACTTTTTGGACTATTTATTTTCCCAATATGAAACTAATTAGTGAGCTCATTCTTTTCACATCTGTCCTTGTTGTTCAGGATTTTTTTTTCCTACTGAGATTAAGGTCATCATATAGAAAATAGAACTTAAGGATCTAATAATAATAATAATAAACCCACAAAGCATGTCTGAGGAATTAAGTAAAAACAATAAATAAGTAATTTTACAAGAGTTCAGTGATCTTGAACTTCCTTTCCCACTTATCCACACTGAGGTTGTGTTGCTTAGAGTCAGTGGGAAATCTTACCCTAAAATGGAAATATATTAGCCATGAGTCAACCTCAAAGGGTTCATGATGAGTTTGAATAATTATTCTGAGTTCAAGAGTCTTTTGGGATCTTAGTTAAACCCCCACTGTTCACCAGCACAGACCAAAGTCTCTGGCCTGGCTTGTATCCAGTATTGTATCAGTATCTTTGGTTCTTATCAGGATGTTAGTTTCCAAGTTCCCCATGTCACTTAAGTTTAATATCTTTTCCATGCATGCTCAGTGTGTGTTCCTTCTTTAGAGACTCAGTCAAGTTGAAAATAAATTTACATACACAGAAAATATGCAGCAACTAACAATCTTATGTTGAGAGTCAAAACCACATTGATTTTAAACCCCGATTCTCTGTGGATACTAAAACAAACTGGAGGGAAAAGAGGTTGATTTTTATGACAAAAATAGATGGCAAGCAGTAAAGATAGCACTCAGTTCATTATACATTCTAAGTGACATTTGATAAAGTTTTATTTTTTCAATAGGTTACTAGCTCGTTGATTTGCATTGCCAAACAAAATTAATCCATTATTTATCCCTCATTTTATCATAATCCTAAGTAATTTTTTAAAAATGGCATGGGAGTTCAGGCTTCTGGACACTGATAATCCTACTACTAATCTTTAAGACATTCCTTATCCTATACCAGACAACCCTGGAAGCAGCTTCTCTTCAGTCCAAAGTAATTCATTCTCTAGTCTTGACAAACCCAAATTCCATGCTAGTGTATTAACATCTGAAGAGAAGAGAGAAAAATAAGGAAAAGGAAAAGAATAGGCTCTTAAACAGCAGCAGCAACAACAACAACCCCCCCCAAACAAACAAAAACCCGAGCACTGTATCTCTCCATATAGAATGGGCTCCATTAAGTCAGTTTGTTCATTAGAGTTAGGTCTTGGACCCACTGCCAGTGCCCTAATAAATTGTCCCAGTTGCACCATTGTCACCTATATTAAGGAAGTCTAGTTCTGTCTTATTCAGGTTCTCCATTTGTCAGACCTGAGTCAGTGATCTCTTCCTAGCTCAGGTCAGCTGATTCTGTGGGTTTCCCCATTATGGTCTTGACTCTTTTGTTCATATTAACCGTGTTGTGATAACATGCTGCTACAATAAAGCCTGTCTAATTTTTAGAATGGAGCTCACCACTAGCTAACCATAGAGGTCTGGAGGGCTGTACAGATAGACAGGAAGTCTGGGCAGAAACAGGATATAAGCAGGAAGAAATAGGAACTTGCTCTGTTGTCTGCTGAGATGCTTCGGAGGTAAGGTTTGCCATGGCTTGCTCCTTCTCTCTGATCTCTCAGCATTTTTCTCTATAAATTCCTCAGCATTTATTATCTCGACCAATTAAGAACTCCATTGTCATGAGAAGATGAAGAAAGAAGCCCCCAGGGAGATGCCATGTAACTGCTGAAGGAGTAACAGGTCCAGGCATTCTCCAATAAGATAAGGCCATATAGAAATACATAGATTAATAGTTATGGGTTAATAATTAAGAGAGAGAGAGCCAGCCAATACGATGCCTGAACCATCAGCCAGTTTATGATAAATATAAGCCTCTGTGTGTTTATTTAGGGCTAAATGGCTGCCGGACTAGGTGGGACAGAAACTGTGTAAATTATTGCTCCTCTCTCACTTTGATTGTACTCTAGGAGCTTGGCCCAATGGTTAGTTGTGGATTTCTGCATTTGATTTCATCTGTTTCTGAAACAAGGTTCTAGCTTCTCTGGGGTTGTGGGTTATAGGCTGGGTATCTTTAACTTTATGTCTGGTATCCCCTTATGAATGAGTACATACTTGATACTTTGTCATTTTGGTTTGGGGTTACCTCACTCAGGAAGGTTTTTTTTTCCCTAGTTTTTTGTTCATTTGCCTGCAAATTTAAAGATGTCATTGTTTCTTACCTCTGAGTAGTACTCCACTGTGTAAATATACCACATTTTCTTTATTCTTCAGCTGAGGGGCATCTAGGCTATTTTTTTTCTTCAAGATCTGGCTATTCCAAATAATGATGCTATGAACACAGTTGAGCAAATGTTCTTGTGGTGTGAATGTGCCTCCTTTGGATATATGCCCAACTGTGCTATTGCAGGGTCTTGAGGTAGGGTGATTCTTATAGGTTGATCTGTATTTTCCTACAACATTAACAGAAAAGTGTGACTTTACAAAGGAAGAATCTGCCTGTCACTCTCTTAAGAGAGTTCAATATTAATGCCATCTTGTGACATAGGATTATTAGTTGGACTGTTCAAACAAGGTCATTTTTTGTTATTTCAAGATAGGGTATGCATAAAAAGTCCTATTAAGTTTGTTCAATGCAACAATAGTATTTCCCTCCTTAATCTTACCTTTTTTTTTTTTTTGATAGGGTGATACAATATAGCTCAGGTTGGATTGGAACTCATAAGCCTCCTGAATGCTGGCATCAACAGTGGTGGCCTAGTATGTGGGAAAATACCATTTTTAGAGAACATGAATAGTTGTTCATAATACATATATTATGATATATATATACTTTAAATTATTACATTTAAACATAATTTAGCCATTTCCAGATTTTGTATCTCTGACACACACACTTGCACACACACACACACATACACACACACACACAGAGAGAGAGAGAGAGAGAGAGAGAGAGAGAGAGAGAGAGAACTGGCTTTTGTGATTATAGAGGCTGGTAAGTTCTAAAATATATGGATATGCAGATATGAAGGCAGAACCTTGGATACATGTTCATCCATGTTGCAGTTGAGGAGTTGAGTATCTTCAAACTATATTCTCCCAGAATTCCTTATGTTCAAAGCAGGTGAGGTTTCTGTTTTCTTCAGGCCTTTCACTTATTTGAAGAGGGCTACTGATCCCATGGAGCATGATCTGCTTTCTCTGTTCTTAGGTGTTAGCCTCAACCCCCTAACTACATCACAGAAATATCCAGAATAATGTTTGGCCACAATCTGGTTGTTGTGGACCAGACAAATTAAAACATAAAGATAATCATCATGATGGGAATTTATGGTTATTTTTCTATATTTCATTTTTTAAGAAATTTACATATTTATTTATTTATTTTTTTTGAGACAGGGCTTCTCTGTGTAGCTTTGGAGCCTGTCCTGGAACTAGCTCTTGTAGATCAGGCTGAACTTGAACTCACAGAGATCACAGAATGCTGGAATTAAATGTGTGCACCACCACCATCCAGCAATTTTTCTACATTTCAAAAAAAGTTTAAAAATCTTCAACATGAAAAATTCAAGGTATCTAAATATTTATTCTTTTTATGAAATAATGGAAAGCTGAAAATATTTCATTTCACTAGTTGTGTGAGAAATTAAAAGAAAACTTTAGGAGAAAATGGAATGTTATATATACTTAACTTTACCAGTCTTAGTAAATGACACACAGTGCTCTTTACAGCATTGTACAGAGAATAGGAAGAAAAGAAACAAACCCAAAGATGTTAGTTTGTAAAGCAGGAAAAGCAGATGTGAGGAGTCCAGTGGTTTAACTTTCTGCTACACTTGATGCTGTATCCATGAATGAAAATTGCTAACACCATAGAAGCTCTCAAGAGAATATTTTTTTTTGAGAATCACAAATCTGAATTAATTATTTCATTAAGTAATATTTTATATGGGCATATTTAAACAGGGTTGGAAATACTAATTTAAACAGGGTTGGAAATAATATCTTATGCTTTATAGCTTGTAATGTTGAGACAAAATTTATTTTAATTACTTGAGTACTCTCCAGTAATCACAAAAAATTCTTGGGAGAGAGTTAAGAGATGGTATGATGACTCTTGAGGTTTCTGACAGAGCTCAAGCTAGAGTGAAAGAAAAAAGCTGTTGTTGTTGTGATAATAGCCAAGTACTTAGCAAATGAGTCTAAAAGATAATCATTCTTGAATTGAGGCTTTTGGGAAATATCTGGTATTGGAGTGAACTATACACACTAACATGTCATTAGTTGTTCCTGGAGCCACTGGGACAAGACACAAGACAGCTGACAAAGAGTAGTGGCTCTTTTCTCTCCTGCCTTCTCAGGTCCTTCTAGTGGCAATATCCAACACAGAACACACAAGTTGAGGCTCAAATGTAGCTTAGAGATTTCTAGTCCCTGTCACAAAAGGTGTAGCAAATTTTCACTATGCAACACATGTTACTGACATCAGAGCACTAAATTAAGACATAATTTGATTTCAGGTGAAATCACTTCCTGTAGGACATTGAAATACCTAGGCATATTGTTAAGCTTTATTTCCATTATTTTCTCCCTTTATAGTTCTTTACTTTCCATATTTACTATCTCTTACGTCAAAATTGAGGAAAGGGTAGTTATAACAATATACTGAAATCACATTATGAGCTTGGTATGTTGATAAATGTTTGCAAACCCAACGCATTCAAGAGTCTGTGTAGGATAGTCACTGTGAGTTTGGAGCCAAATTGCGTTATTCAGTGTGTATCTGTGTACAAAAATTATAGGATGAGCGAAAGCTTAGAGACAAGGTTAAGAGTTAAGCTCTATCTTATATTCTGTGAAATGTAGTTTCTAGACAAGACAAATGCCTTTATGGTAATTGCCTAGCCAAACTTCCTCTCAAAGTATCAAAGATAGCTGAAAATATCACTGTATATACTATGACATCACTTACTTTGTGACATTAATCCTTCTTTTTCCCATTTCTTTCGAGTTTAGGGCTTACTTTTCTGATGTATGAAAACAATTTCTATCTCAGAAATGTTTTAAGTATTTATTAAAATATCATGCCTGTCACAAAGCTTAGAGAGAAGGATTCTCATTCACAACCTTACTATAAAGTGGCATCGGGAAGTTGCTATTACCCACATAATAACGTTTTGGAGAACATACGCTTTAAAAAGGTTGCACAATAATCCCTCAGTGACCAAGAAGTAAGTACTTCCTGGGTCTTCGTCATTATTGGTGCCAGTCATTGTGCCAAGTTTCTGCAAAAGCAGAAAGGTATCCATGTAAGTATACACTTTCCCAGAGTTTCCTTCCATCTGGCAAAATCTAAGTCAATCAATTTGAACCACAGCTGAGATTGGGCCAGTAACACAGTCATTGTTGGGGCCAAAGCCAAAATCGCTTTATCCTTCAGTAAGATGCTGACCTGAATAAGTTCAATCAGAAGGTTTATTCAATTTCAACTGGGGGAAAAAAAAACCTCTTAAAATTAAAAAAAAAAAAAAAAACCTCTTTTATTGCACCTATTCTCACACTTATTGAGGCTATCAGGACAAAAGGAATTGTCAGAACAGATCATGATCCTGATACCATGTTTTGAGAGTCAGCTTATTCAGTTAAGAGTTAAGGCATTTCACAGGCCAAACTATAAAAGAAATTGCAGTCATTGCCCTGCGAAACCTTGGAAGGAATGAAGAATTTCAGTCTTTGGTGGTGCTGTCAAACCAACACAATCCATCATTTTAGAATTGCCTTTTGGCTCTAAAAATAAATAAAACAAACCAGTCCAGTCCTTTTCAGACTCTCATAATAAAGGCAACTCTCCACTATAGCTCATCTTGGGTTTGGATTTGATAGCAAAAAAAAAAAAAAAAAAAAAAAAAAAAAAAGAATTCAAGTGTTAATACTCCCCAGACTGCTCCTCACACAGGAGTCAAACAGTCTCAAAGAGTCACTGAAGTAAGTATTGATTGCAGACACTGAGACTGCTGGCTATTTGAGTTTTCAATTTTCAAGGAATGAGATGAGACTCACATCTCTCCTAACGAAAGCATGCCCTGGCTCCTGAGAACCAGAGTTTACGTGACTTGAGTTTGCTTGAAGAGAATAATTTATGTTGGAATGAATAAATAATAGCAGGACTTCAAGCCATCCATAGAGGACATATAATACTCAGAGAAAAAAAATCTGGACAATGATATAATATCTCCTGCATTTAACATTATGAGCAATTCTAAGAATTAAATCATTTCAAAATCACTGCTCCCCCAATCCAGGTCCTTATAAGTTGGACTTTCCAGGCATCATCCCTGCATCATTTATGATGTGGAGACAGTTTGTGCTGTAATCAACTGTGTCTTGTATAAGATTGTCTGGAGAAGCTGAAAGCAAATGATTGGTGATGAATATCAGGTGACATGTTACTCTTTGATCAAGACTCTCCTTGTGAGAAAACAATATATAAAAATCGCATGTATTTTTAAGAGAACAACAAACCAACTCATGTGATGTGATAGAGGAAATGTCTGCTGTTTTAATTTAATTTGTAGGTAGAAGCCATCCCAGCTGTTACAAATTAGGCCTTGCTTCTTGCTTCTGGTAGATAGATCTACACTGAGTGCATTTGCAGACATTCTTTTTTTTTTCCCACTCACACTAAATCTAACTGATCCAGCTCCTTTGAATTATTCTTACAGCAATGGAATATTGAGCACTGTCTTTCTTGAGCTTTCTCTTCAATAGAGAATCCCACCAGGGTCCTCTGAAAGAGCAGTACAGTAAGTGTTCTTAACAACTGAGACATCTTTCCAGCCCACCAATTTTGCTATTTCAGGGCTCTTTAAAATGCATTTAAATCTCAGTCAATATTATGTACTTGTAATGATGGATGATAACTGGACAGTAGAGTGACTGAACTTTCTATGGTCACTGGTAAGCTCAGTGCAATAGACTTCATAGTTTTGGGAAACAGATTCCATGAAATTTTTGTTGTTGTTTCAAACACAGTCTTAATGTCAGAAGAAAGATACCTGGTCCTTTGCTAATAAGGACTATGAAGAAGATTGTCTTTCAAAATTGATCCTTCATCCTCAGTTCACACCAGCCACAGGGAAGCCTGCAAGCGAAAGGGGCCATACTCAGCACCATAAAACCCAATCCACCAGGACACTCGGCTCTCACCACTTCTTGGATTCTCTGGTTATGATATTCTACTTTATGTCTTTCAGTTTTAAAAAGGGGGAAGAAAGAAAACTGAGGGTGTTCCGGTTTGAATGGGAATTGTCTCCTGATATAAAGCATGTGTGTCAAAGACATGCTGGGCTGTAGGAGACAGCTATGAATACAGCTTTGGGAAAGTGATTGGGTCTTCCGGCTTTTACTTCATTAGTGATTAGTCTATCAATGGATTCACAGTTTGATGTCAGTATTGAGAGGTGATGGAAAAGTTAGACAGTAGATTCTAGTCAGAGAAATTACATTACTGGAGTCTTGCCCCTGAAGAATGCAGCCCCCCCAATCCCTTTCACCTTATTCTGTCTGTTTCTGTACTTCCAGACACCCAAGTGTTTACTAGGTCCTCTACCACATGCTCTTACCACCATCATGTTCTGCCTCAGGTCCAATCGGAGCAATGAAAATCTTAGCAACACAGAGTGATTGTAAGAGGTCTGACTAGAAAGTATACACCATTAGTTGTATGCCATGGTGTTTCCCTGTAACTTATGGTTGGTTATTTATTTCAAAATGACTTCTTATAGTCTTTTGGGGTCACAACACTTATCCTAACATTAGCAGATAAACCGTTTATATTGCTTTTAGGAGAAGGATAAAGAATACTGGATAGCATGATTGATATACTTGACCTTTTAAGTTTGTTTTGTCTTTTTAAGAAGCAAACCTTCTTTCCTATGCACCTCTGAGAGAACAGTCCCATTGCTATGTAGAAGAAGCAGCCTCCTGGTTTTGTATGGTCCTCGTCAGATTTTCTCTCCTTCCTTAGATTATCTTGGAGTTTTAATTCCACTGTGTCCTACATTCTCTCTGATGTAACTTTCCACCTAGGCTGCTAAATTCCAGAGAGCATATTTTGAAGCTATCAGAGAAATCCTCTTGAGACATATCCCCTTTCCAAAGGTCTAAAGTAAGGAACTAGGTATCTTTCCACTCATATCAGTACACATGACTTGTCCTTAAATATATTTTTCATTATTCCCACACTCTCACTAGTTTTATTGGTCCACAATTTCCTGGGAAAATTCTACAGCCATTGATTTGGTTCATAGAGAAGTTGTTTGAGAAGATGTGTATACATTCCTTACATACCTCTCTTGTACCTGCTCTATCTGATACATCATTTGATGAGGCATAGTGCACCCTCAAACCTGCTAACTGTGACCATAAATAGGGGAGGGTTGCACAGAGAATCACACATAAACACTGCGGTCTAGTTTCTTCCTGAACTGCAAATAATACCTGCTGTGGTCCTGTGATTAGGAAACCATAGTCTTTAACATGGCCATATAGCAAAACAAAAGAGAAATAATAGTTCCACACCTAGTGTCTACAGTTTATCTACTCATGGACCTTTGTCTAGGTCCACAGTAATAGGCATGATCTTCCTATGGAGCAGTACTCAGTGTTCATTGGAAACAAGACTTAGCACCCAAATTTTGGCAGTGAAGACCAAATCATTTTCCCAACAAAATACATTTCTAATTTGATAGTTTGATTTGTTTTGTAACAGGGTTTTTCTGTATAGCACCATGTACTCTGGACCTTGTGATCATCTTGCCTTATTTTCCCAAGGTCTGGATGACAAGAAGGTGCCACCATGCCTGGCTCAGTCCCATCTCTTAATGTAGCCGCAATAGGTCCAGATGCAACATGAACTTTGGAAGAGTGGCACATTTGAACCATAGCACAGATTGAAGATTTTCCTTACCTTGCCATGTACTAATTAAAGTTAAGAAAACAAAACATTTTTGTTCTTTGCTGTGCTGTGGCCTTTTCTTTTCATGCAGTTGCCTACGTGTAACTGAGAGCAGAATATGTGCTACTAATTCTTTGTTCTTGTCTCGTGAAGAAAAGAATTTAGTGGAGAAACAACATAATCACAAGTTTAGTTAGCAAAACAAAGGAAAACACATATTCCAAGGAGAGGTTGCACTGTGTGCTCTAACCAGAGGCAGTGGTGGAAGGGAGTGAGTTTTGTGTTGTAAATTTTAAATGAGTTTTAATGACTATTTATAAGGAGGGTAAAATGACTGATTTTTTCTTCACAAATCATCAAGTCATGATGGACCAGATCTCTCCTTTAGTGTAATGATATTGCATAAGCATGTCCTGCTACATATTTATTCCCATGATTCCCCTAAAAAAGTACACAAGGGAGGATCAAACCCACAATATAAATATAAAAGGGCATTTTGAGAATGTGGGGATATGCAGCAATGTATCTATAATAAAATGGTAAGAGCTCTTATGTTGACTTGAGGATATTTAGTTTTAAAGGGTTGTTCTAACCATTAATAGACATAGCCGCCAAGGTACAGGTATAGTTTTATTGCCTTCCTCTTATTTAACTCCTTAAGACTACTCAATATCACATAGCTTTCTGTCATTTAAGGGAATTGGGACTTTGTCATGAAAGCTGGGATCAGGACAATAGTTTGTCTGGCTATACAAATGGGAGCAGGACATAGCCTGCCTGTAAAACCTTTTTGCATTTATGGTCTTCTCTATCTTTGCCTAAAAGAAGTTGATGAAAGTCAATGTGAAAAGGGAGGGAAACATGATGACGCAATGAGAGGGCATCTAACATAGCAGAAGCAGATGTTCATATAGACAGGATCTTTGAAGAAGTATGCCATCACATTCCACATGAAGTAACTTTTAGTTGAGGATTATGAAATATTGAGCCAAAATTAATATTAATATATTGTGAATAAGATGAGAGAATTTTTTTTTTGTTTCAGTGAAATGCCTGGGATCTAATTTCAATTTTGTGTCAATGGTGGTACACTTCCTGGGAGCTGTATATACTCTAGAGACTGTCAGTGTGATGGGCAGTTTTTTGCTTACTTGACACAAGCGAGAGTCACCTAGGAAAGGGGACCGTCAACTGAGGAACTAGCTCCATTGGATTGACCTGTGGGCATGTCTATGGGCATTTTCTTGCTTGGTGTAAGATGGTTCAGCCCTTGTGGATGGTGTTGCCTTGGGTACATGGTCTTAACTCCTGCTATGTTTCTCCCTCAAGGTGTTTGTATTACAACTTAGATGTTTGTTATAAAATGAGGCTGTCATTACCTCCCTGTTTATTCTAGTTTACATGGTAAAGCTAAATGAGGTCTTTTAAATCAGATGACAAATAAATTTCAACAACATTATTATCTAGGGCAATATTATTTTTATTATTCACATTCTATTAGTGTTCAAAGAAAGATGCCAACTAAGCAGTCCTGAAATGTCTAATTCATACAAGTTTGAGTTTTGTTTCACTTTCTTACTAAAACAAGAAAAGCCCTTGTCGTGATCTATTGTGTATGATCTAGTAAAGCCACTGGAGATCAGAATGCAAAGCCAGCCACACTAATTAGCTATAGAAGCTTGGCTGTGTTGGCATACACCTTTAATCCCAGGACTCAGGAGACTGGCAGCTGGATCTCTGTGATTTCAAGGCCATGCAGGGCTACACAAGAGTGAATCAGTCCAAAAGAGTAACAGAGCTTACACCTTTAATTCCAGCACTAGAAAGGTATCTAAGGAAGAAGCAAAGTCAGTCTTAGGCAATGCGTATCCAGACACATTGAAGCATAGCAGTCTGAGTGAATCTGAGAAGCAGTGAAGTCGGGAGACTTAATGGTCTGAGGTTTGGTGGAGAGCAGGGCCGTTTGAGGAGCATATGCCTGTGTGGATTTGTGGAGAGCTTCTGAGGATTCACAGAGGCAGCATCCTCCCTTTTCGGTTTGAGGTGGAGGTAAGAGGTAGTGGCTGGCTGCTTTGCTTTTCTGATCTTCAGCTTGAATATTAATATTTGTCTCTGGGATTTTATTATTCGTGTTATAAGCCATCATGCATGGATGGGGCTAAGCCCTACATTGGATTTTTTTCTTTCCTCTGCATGTGGCTTTTCTGCGAATCAGTACTAATTTACTAAGGGCATTTTCTTGACTTTTGGTTCTGCCTTTTAAAGTTGATTTCTGAAGAGCATGCTCAGCACACATACTGCTGTACATTTTCCCCAGTATATCATAATCAAGCAGAAGAGTCAATTCCACAAGCAAAAAAACTTAACATTTCTAGAACGTTAGTTTACTTATAGGAGTAACCCAAGTGCTGACCTTGGATTAAGCCATCTCAGTTATCTGTGGAAATACACTGAAGATATTATTATATGAAAGAATAATAGACACTAAGCTTGTGGGCAGAATGTGGCTCTTTGTTAATCCGAACTTATTCTAGCCTTTTGTTTGCATTTTGTTGTTAATCGTGATTTCTTTCCTGACACATTAGTGTTAATGTGAATACATCAAGGTTGCACATCAACATGGTTAGAAAGAACAAGGACTTGGGAAAGAGAGATTTTCAGGAGAAACAATTTGAAGCAGTGCCTTTAATACAGGTAATTCCTTTCTGGTTTAGGAAGTCCCCTTGGCTTGCTGGAGACTGAACCCAGAATCTTGCTTACACTAGGCAGTCTGCACTACCACTCCCTACCCCATTTGCAGATGCCATTTCAGTTTCACAAACTCCCCCAATGATGATGCTTTCACCCTGTGGCCCAGGATCCTATCTCAAAGCATTTCTTAGTCTTTTCTTGTCTGGAATAGACTTGACAATATCATCCCCAACCCAAATTCAAATGGTGTTTTCTTCTTATCATACACAGGAAAATGTCTTGGTAGAAACAGTGTTGAAAGCCTACTAGCTCTCCTTAGTTCATCATTTTGGAGATACACATGTGGTGTCATCTCAATGCTAGCCTTTGATCATTTGGTCAAGTTGGTGGGTACCAGACAGTCTTTCTAATTTCCATTCATAAGGAATTTATAAGGAGAGATTCTGATAGTCTTGACTCTTGTCACACCTTCTACCCACTGTAGTTCCCATTAATGATTTTGTCCAGAATTGGCCACTGGTCTCTAAGGTGAAGTGTGTGACTTTCAGTTTCTAACATTGAAGTTTTATGCATTAGTTGAGCTTCAGCTACTGCATTTATGTCTATTTATTTTAATGTGAATTTATGATTACCCAGTACTTAATTTCTATTAAAATTGTAAAATTGGCTTCTTAAAATGACCTTATGTCCTTATAGAATCTTTTCATTTCCTATCATCAGGAAGTTATCTTTGTCTTATCTTATTTTTGCCTCATTCTTAAGCTCTATTTCCAGTGAATAACAGAACCAAGATCTGGAGACACGAATTCACTCCCATTTCAGTGCCCTTGCTTCACGGACATTTCATATATACTTCCTAGACACACAAACACACACACACAAACACACACACACACACACATTTGCATTAATGACTTAATACTGGTGTATCTTATTTGAACTTCTTGTGAGATTCTTTATCTCTATCCAGGTTTCAAACTCCTTCTCTGATAACAAGAAATCTAATTATCCTAATCTCTCTCTGGAGATAGGTGCTTCCGTAAACTTGTCTGTACTCTCTTTGCTCAATCAACTTAGTGCTTTTGTTTGTTTAATCAATACCCAATGTGATGGCAAATATTGGTAAGTCAGCTTGACTTACTAAGGTTTTAAAATCACCTTGAAGACAAATCTCCTGGCATTTTGGGGTGGGTGTTTCTAGATTGGGTTAGCCAAAATGACCCCTCTTTGTTGTTGGTACTATTCTATAGACCTCTGTATTGCACGAAATCATCTCTTTCTGCTAACTGTATTTAGATGCAATGGGGCCAACCACCTCATACCCCTGTCTTTCATACTTTCCACTCTTAGATGGATTTTACCTTTGAACTGTGAACTAAAATAAACCTTCCCTTCCTTAAGTTGCTATTGCCAGATTTTTCTAATAGTAACAAGACAATTAAATAATATATTGAATACTGACAGGCTCTGTGCTGGCCAGCTCTATGTATCCAAATTTATCCAACTGGTGGCTTCCAGATATACAGTGAATGTTTTTGCATGTGCCTACTGCCTCGTTGGCTTGCATTGAGTGACATGCTGTGCTGAGAATGTATTTCATACTCACCTGATTTTTATGGTGTTTACATATTCTCTTCGCAATTATTACCTGCTTGAAATGCTTTAAATCCACTTAAAATGATATCTTTTTCTTCTTGAAAATTTTTAGAAATTGAATTTTTAGAAATTCCAACTGCATATGCCTTATTTCTACTTTTCATATGTTTCCATCCTCACTGTGCCATCAGGGTGTTGAGTCTTTAGAAGAAAAAAACATTCTTGAATGGCAGTTCAACTTCTGGCTGGAAGCTTTTTTTTTTTTTTTTTTTTTTTTAATGGTTTCAGAATTAGATGAGTCTCCTTTCTTTCCCCCATTCAATCTTGAGACAAATTTTATGGCTAATATGGATTATAGTAACTTGTATCTCTGTATCTGCACTTTAATTTTTACTATTGCTTTTATCCTCCATCCAAACACATTCTCTGTACAAGAACATTAGTATCTGATGTCTGGCAGCTAGATCCATTCAGAAGATTCCATGCTATTTCCACATAAAGACTGGGTTTTTCCTAACTCTTATAGTCATTAGTGAAAGATCTCTGTGCAGAGACGTATTCTAGATATATTTACAGTGTCTCAAGCACAGATACACCACTCTAATTGTAGTATGCAACATTCCACTAAATTAAATCCATTAGTTTTATCTTTGGCTTTGTGTCTATCTTGTAGACTATGAACAAAAATCATGCAAATGATATTTCTAATATTGTTTTGTTTCCAATTATTTTTCCTAATGCGCACATATAATGAACTGTCTTTCATTGATGTCTCACACATTGCATCTGACACCTCGTTGATTGCTTGGTGGAGGTTCAGTTTCACAATTATACAATTGTACAATCTAAGCAGTCTAGCATGGTTCAATGTACTATCCTTTTATAGTACAAGGAGAGATAGTAGAATTCCAGAAATACTCTTGAACATAATTCTTTTGCTGTATTCAATGCATTTACTTGATTTGTATTTTAAATGTCCTTAAGACTTAAACTAATACTACCATGATTTTCTGAAAGAAGTCATAATCAAGGAAAAGTAGTTATTTATTTTTCTTGAGGTTTTCATTTTCCCAAATACCAGGTATTTTTTTAATCCATCTGCAAATCAGAAAATCACGCATAGAATTATGTTATATATTTTTCATACTGTTACTTGTTCTTCAGAGGCTAGACCCACTCATAATTCATAAACACTCAGTTTTGGGGGAGGATAGGACTTTGCTGTGCTGTCCAGGGTGTCTTTCAGCTCAAGATCTTCTTACAACTATTTTTTGAATGCTATGATGATGAACTTGTGGCACCAAATGTGTCTCAAGCATTCTGAATCAATGAAAATTCTTTAAAATACAGTGCTTGGATTACCAATTATTTAAATAAATTACCATGTGATAATCAACTGACTTACCATTGGACAATATGGAAATAGCCCAAATAAACATAAAAATTAAAAGCAGCCTATGAACTTACACTCTGAAACTTCTGGATAATTGATGGTGGTGAGGTTTTTTTTTTTTTTTTTTTTTTTTTTTTGTGGGAGTTATATACAAGCCAAATATGAAACATTACAAATGGATTTATGGTATATATCCAACTCCATGTTTAACAGTTCTAACTTTTAGTTTTAGGATCCCTCTCACATACACACACACACACACATATGTATATATACATATACATATATATATATATGTATATATATATGTATATATATATTTGTACTGATTCACACATAAAAGTTCTTGGTTAATATTCAGTCAGTTAATTTTATCCACATAAAGATTTGTCTACACTCAAATTCTTAAGTTTATTTATTAAAAGTTCTGAGGAAGAGAACTTGGCAGTCATAAAGACTTGTTCCTGTAAATTTGTAATTTAGTAAGAAGTCATTGGATGCTGGAGAAAGGCTCAGCAGTTAAGGGAACTTACAGCTGTTAGGGAGGGCTGGGTTTGATTCCCAGCATCTGCATGTTGTTTCAGAATCATCCGTAATTCCAGTTTCATGGGATATAATGTTGCCTTATAACTTCTGAGGATATCAGGCACATGTATGGTACCCCAACATATATTTAGGCAAAAAAACCTATATACATTAAAAATGATTTTAAAACACTTCTATGCATAGTGACATATTCCCAGCAGTTGGGAGGCTACAGAAAGAGGATCATGAGTTTGAGACCAGCCTGGACTATTTAGTGAGACCCTACCTCAAAATAATGGAAAATTTGACCTGAGATAATTGAAAATGCTTTCTTGGGTTTAATACTTTTGTCCCCTCTTCTTGTTGAACTATGCATTTGTGAATATTATTCTTGTTTTAAGCATTCTTCAAACACACACAGGAAACTGCTTTTTAGTCCTAAATGTGAAAACGCAAAGATGTTTTTCTGCAAGTACAAGTTTTAATAGAATATAGGTACTTTGGAGAAAGATCTGTGATGAAGCACATTGGAAAGAGATAATCTCAGACATGAGACAACTTCAGGCAAGAAGACACAGGGAGACATGGCTACAGACGTGCCCACAGATGACCTCAGGTCAGAACAACCACTGTGACTATTATTCCAGGAAACCCACCCAGAAAGCAATACTATAACCCTGAGACTTGGCATGTGACACTCAGCAAATTTAATTCCTGGGGGAGATCTGATCACTTACAGGATCTGAGGTTGTTCTCTGATTTGTGCTATCAGTGACTATGGCCAGACTTTCCAAGAGCGAGGAGATCCTGGGTCAGCCGGTGGGAGTTGTTCATGATCTTAATGCTACCACAAGTACAAACATTAGTGAAGGACACTGGAATGAAGAGCTTCAAAGATCTGGAGAAGCTACTGAGGTATATCAGAAGCTCAGCAGATGGTCCATTATTTTCTCCTAAGGACAGATATTCTTCCTACAGGATTCTCGTATTGAGATGACTGAGGCCAAGGAGTGTGAAATGGATGATGTCATGAAGTTGTCCCAAAAGCACCTATCAAATGAGAGTGAGGAGCATCTCACCAGAGGTCAAGCCAGTTCAGAGCTGTAAAACCTGACAGAGATTGAGCTGTCTACTGGCCAGAAAGAGGAAATTCCATCAAAGACCATTCCTGAAACCAGAGAGGTAGGATACCTCAGATGTAAGCAAATGCAAGAGGAATTCGATGGAAGACACGAGAAGACAGAAAGAAGCTGTCAGGGTAAAGCATGAAATGATATCCCGGGGACTAATAAATATGGATGCTATCACATCTTCCAAGAGATTAACTTTGAATAGAGATCATGAGATTCTTCAGACAACTCTCCCACTTCCCAAGGAGGGGCCTTATATGTGGATAATATGAAGAAAAATGGCTGATCTGTAGAACCAATTAGTCATCTTGTTGGAGAAGAAACAAGATGCCAGGCCTAGTTTGGGTGCAATAAGCACAAGAATAGTTTTCTTTATAAGTCTCAGTTTATCATCCACAGGAGAGAGACCCTTTGAATGCAATGGGAAGTTTCTCCATTCCTCAAACCTGAGAATCCACCATTTTATCCACATGGGCAAAAAGCCTTAAGAGCTCAATCTGCCCGTTTTATTTACCCATCAGTCCACCCTGCTGGGTCACAGGAAGTTCCACACAAAGGGCAAGTCACATGAGTGTGAGCACTGCAGGAAGCGCTTCAGCCACAGGGACAATTTAAATGCCATTTTCTCACTCCAGTCAATCCTAGATGCTACATGTGTGAAGAGTATGGTCAGAGCTCCCAACAGCATGGGACTTTTGAGCTACATGTGAAAATCCATTTAAGGAATGATTCTGTTCCTAGATCTAAGTCTTCCTCAAGAGAGAACACCCAGCATC
This sequence comes from Phodopus roborovskii, assembly GCF_943737965.1. Taxonomy (NCBI): domain Eukaryota; kingdom Metazoa; phylum Chordata; class Mammalia; order Rodentia; family Cricetidae; genus Phodopus; species Phodopus roborovskii. The sequence goes on from NW_026126470.1 coordinate 5,817,305, forward strand.
ATAACAACACTCAAAAGCACTTACAATGCTCTCATCCTTGATGAGAGTCCATCTTCAGGATTTGGTGGCAGATATGTAGGTTCTTCCCTGGCTTTGACATTTTGTTGCATTATATCCTATTGTCTTTTTCCTCATTGTCAAGATGAGTTTGAAATCACTGTGTAGCTTAGATTGGTCATGAATTTGTGATCCTCACCCTCCAGAAAATTGACGTTAAGAGACACTGCCCCTCCATCCTTCGCCAGTTTTTTTTTTCTTTTTTTAGAAACACTCTTATTTCACATATCAATCCCCCCACCATGTTCCCTCTCCCTCCCATCCTCCCATGCTCCCACCGCTACCCACTCCCCAAGGATAGTGAGTCCTTCCATGGGGAATCATCAAAGTCTATGACATCATTTGGGGAAGGTGGGGGAGGGCTTAGGCCTTCCTCCACTTTGCCGTTTTTGTTACACATTTTTTTTTTTTTGGGTGGAGGCATTAATGTTTCTACTCTCAAGTTGTCAACATTGAATAACAAAATTGTAGTGATGTTAGTTCCTGTGACCCCCATTACTTTGTTATAAAATGGGATTACCCTTGAAATAAATTACATGGCCAAGAACTACAACCATGAAAAGATATCAAAACCCAGTAAGAATAAGTGGAATTTTCAGTTTTTCCCAAACACTGTCACCAAGAGTAAATTCATGCTTCACATATCAGTTCTTTGTGTCCAAAATAAGGAATAAAGCAAAAAAAAAAAAAAAAGAAAACTACCTCTGCTTTTTATAAAATAGTAACAGATTCCTTCATTTCCTTCATTTTGAGTCAACCAAGTGGCTCATTCAGGCCCTTCAACAATGGAGGAGGACACACTCTCACTACTACTTGGGGTGACAGTTTGGATCTGCTTACAACGATGATTTCCTCCTCTCCATAAACCAAGCAGCAGACAGTAGAGTACTTTAAAATTTGTTTATTGGAACATATGAACAAAACCTATTAAGTGACCCAGAATGTGTTTTGGGTCCGTGTGAAGTACTTGTAATAAATATTTGTCAGATTGAAATGACCTTGTGGGGTAATGAAGAGAACTCATCAGATCGTGCTGCTGACCTTTTATCTTCACTCCTTTCTAGTCAGACAGAGAGCCTGTGCTCAGTTGGGAGAATCTATTATCCTTACAGGCTTTGTTTGCAAAATACATTATCTGTAAGAGCAAAATACACTGTCAAAAAGACACAGAGTGTTTATCCAGCAGTTATTAAACCATTTTATCCTGCAGTGAAAAGTGAAACCACAGATGCCTCATCTTCCCCTATAACATAATGCAAAGCACCACACATTTTTAGGGCTTAAAAATGCTAATAAATGAGCCCAGGGGATACTAGAATCTTTAAAAATTCATACGTGGATTCTCAGCAGAAAAGGCAGCATTTGAGTCTTGTGTTCAATCATTCCAAGTTTTCTTTAAAAAAAAAATCAAATTTTGTATTTTGTATCAGACTCAAGTTGTAAATGATATTTTACCTCTAATATATACTGGAAGGCAAATACTCTAAAAGTTAAAAATTTTATTTCACTTGAAGCTTTTCATAGATATTAACTAAGTAGAAATTGTATATGATATCTAATAACAATTGACTTGAACCTTAATTTGTGAAATGAATTGTGCCCATGTCTTCTTCATTTTGTGCAGAAATTGATTTGGGGAGCTATCCCATAGGAGATAATATAGAAACCTTGTATGAATAATCCTTTCAGTGAAATCCCATTTAGATTACTTTCCTAAGTTAGCTCTACTTCTGTCATAGTAAAAACTTTGAAGAATGGAGTGAACCTGTACTTTCAGAATGTTGTTCCAACATAAAAGTTAAAAACTATGGAAAAAAATGTGCTTAAACATGGACACCCCTTGAAAAAGCTCAAGTTTCTCACACACCACAGTACTAAGGCATAAAATCAGTATAACCTGGAAAGTTTCTGTAACTCTCATACCTTGCAGGTGGAATTTGTTTAAAGTCATATATGTTTCACACAGGGTCTTTCATTCCAACTGTTGGTCAGACAGCCTTAGCTTCCAGAGTGCTGGAGTTGCAGACTTCACTCCTGTCTGTTGGGTGGTAGAGGATTAATTGCTGCCTCTTTCTGTCTTCTTGCTTAGCATGTGACTTGAACGACAGAGAGCAGATGTGTCCTCTGGACATCTTGGAGATTGGGTTTTAGTAACTATGGACCCTTGCAATGGGAACGTCATTCACGTCGGAATGTCAGGAGACTACATAGATTTTGTTTTGTTGTTGCTTGTTTTGGTTCAGAATATTGAAACTTTTAGTCCATTATTCAGTGGGCCTCTTGCTTTGAGGTTTCCAGTGTCGGAAAGTAGTGACAGGAAGCAAAGGCAGGACACAACATCTTACCTCATGGCTGAAAGAGGAAGAAGAAAAAGACTCATTGTAAGCACAGCTTCTTAAACCTTCTTCCCGCTCCCAATACTCGAATGAGGATGGAGTCTTACACCCCTGAGCTTTTCAGAATGTTCTACATTCAAACTATAGCACTCCATTTGTATGTGTGTGCACAGACCAATAGAAGTGACTGTGGTAACCCTTATGTTCAACTCACCCATGGGGTTTGACCTCAAGGCTTGCATGGGAAAAGCACAGTCCCCTTAATGAACCTTCTCTGTCAGAATCTCTACAGTCAAGGCGAGCGAGTTAATTTTTTTGTTTGTTTTTTTATTTGTTTGTTTTCTGAGGCAGGGTTTCTCTGTATTGATTTGGAGCCTGTTGTGGAACTAGCTCTGTAGACCAGGCTGACCGGGAACTCACAGAGATCCACCTGCCTCTGCCTCCCCAGTGTTGTGAAGGGCATGTTCCACCAACACCCAAGGAGTTGATATTTCTGTGGTAGCTATTTTTGCCAGAAAGACTCAAACATTTTTAGTTCTCTTACAGTGTAGAAATGACCCTGAACATCAGTCTATCTGTGAGCAGCCTTATGTTATGCACACAGCCTGTCTTCGTGCAGGAAAAATTGCTGGACAAAAGGAGAATTATTTTTAAATAGCACATCTTTCTACATTGGTTCTTCTTTGCCTTAAGGGAAGAAAACAGATGTAAGGACATCCTGCAAAACGATCAGAAAGAGAGATTTTATTTATCTACCTTTGAGTAGATATAATCCACAGACTCTTTAACAGTAGGGGGAATACATTTGTTCCTTACTCTACAGAGCACTGTAGGCGAGAGGGTGGGCAAGACCTGTTCTAAATATTAGCCTTAAATGACTGAGTGATCCAAATGCTGAAATGTTCTAAACTGGAGAATGCAAGGAGACCTGAGAGACTTCATTTATGGAGTCGTCAATATTAAACGTAAGCCCCTTTGTCCGTTCTGTAGTGTGAATTAGAGAACATTTTTTTCTTTTATTCCATCTGGGTCTGTTGTGATAGATCATCAGCATGGTTATAATATGAAGCAAGAACACATTTTATATGTAGCAAGATGAAAAGGATTTCAGTGGGACTTGCAGTTATGACTTGAGGAGGAAGCTATCTTTTCTTCGCAACTCTTTGCTCTTATTGCATAGTTGAAGGTTTTATTTTTGTACTGATTTATGTATTTGTCTGACTTTCCTGTGACTATCCTCTGTAGAGGTTTTACAAGTGAATTAAAGGCTCATATTCAGATATTTGAATTATGAGAACTACATGGCTCAGAGCACAGACTGTTAAAATCCAGTCAAAGGAACCAAGGAGCAGAGATCATGAGGAAAAGGGTATCTTTGACTAACCAACCTGGTTATTACTACCCATTTTTCAAGGTTAGCTGTCTACAGCTTGTACAAGGTCTACACCTTGTCCACCTCTTTTGTTCAGGCATAGGTTGTTGTCAATTCTTTGGGGGAAACTTAAAATATGTACACACATACAACAGAGGCAGAGAGAAAGAGAGAGGAGGTATATAATATATATCATGCTAAATTTATATATAAATAAAACTATACAAATTTTATATTACAAATACTACCTATGACTTTAGTACAATATATTTTTAAAATATATTTTAAAATGCTTAAGTCATAGTATGTCTATTTTGGTAACTGTCTTAAATATAACTTCAGTAGATAATTTAGATACTTTTAATAGATAATCTAAGCTGTTGAACTTGTTTTAAGCACATATTTTACTGTTGAATTATTAATTCATATTTTATCTGTCACAATTTTTAATAATTAGTAATCAAGGTCATGTTAAATGTGCTCTTGAAATGAGCTAATTAGAAAGAATATAGCAAAGAAACTGACAGGTAAAACTATTTTCTAGAAACATACATTATGTGAGGGCTGGGCCAATAGTTCAGAAGTTAAACATGCTTACTGCGCTTGCAGAGAAGCTGGGTTCAATTCCTAGTGCCATGTCAGACATACCAGTAACTCTAGTTCCAGTGGCCTCTGTAGGCATCTGCACGCATGTGACACATATTAAACTCATGAAGATATGCATATATATGAAATAATACATAGGTAGATATGCAAATAAATCAATTTTAAAAAGCAAACATATTTGAGACAGAAAGAGTATAAAAGCCATGGAGGGCATGGAGAACAAAGAAAACAAGGCCCTCTAAATCAATAGCATCAACACACATATGAACTCACAGAGGCTGAAGCAACATGCACAGACTCTACACAGGCCTACACCAGATGGGGTCGTAGAGCTGAAATGAGAAATGCACACATTGCCCCCATCCCTAACTCAGGAGCAGTTTCCAAGTGGTAAGCACCTGCAAGTGAAAATGTAGTTTACTCTAAGGGAGTCTCACTGGGGAAACAAACTACTCTTAAGAGTAGGCTGTATGCCCAACAGTAGACGGCCAACACAAAACAAACTCAACAACATCTTTAGAGGTTCTTTGTCTCATAATGTAGTTTCATGGCTTTTATTCTTTTCTAAGAAATGCTTGTTATTTCTATTTAATTCTATTTATATATTTTTCTTCTCTCTTTTTATCTTATAGGTCATTTGTGTATATACTACAGCTTTCACTTTAGTGTTTTTTTTGTTGTTTTTTTTTTGTGTGTGTGTGTGTGTGTGTGTGTGTGTGTGTGTGTATTTTGAGACAAGGTTTCTCTGTATTGCTTTGGAGCCTATCCTTGAACTCGATCTGTAGACCAGGTTGGCCTTGAACTCACAGAGATCTACTTGCCTCTGCCTCTCGAGTGCTGGCTCCACTTTAATGTTTTTATGGGACCCCTGAATGTGAAGATGTGTTGGTCTCTACTGCTTGTGTCTTTCATTGGGCTCTTTTCCTATTCTGATTCTTTGTTTTTGTTTTATCTTTTACTATATTTTATTATTATCCCTTAGAAGACTGTTTTCTAATGAGGGACAGAAGGAGGTGGTTCTGAAGGTGGGGAGGAACTATTATGATGGGCTTTGTGCTATGTTTCTCTCTGTGATGCGACCTCAGAGCCTCCATTGAGAACAGGAGAATAACTGATAACAACAGTGTAACAGTGAATCTAGCTACTCCAAAATTTTAAGTATCCAGAAGATGACAATTACTTGAGGGATGTCTGCCTGACAAATGGGAAGGCTTCATAGGGATTTTTATTGTAAGATGACTTGCCTATGAGGATAGTTTCTATTATTTCTTGTCTTCATTGGTTCTTGGGAGACATCAAAATCTGTCCTCTTCACTGCTTTCCTAGAAGTCATTGCATCTTACCTACTTACTTTTCCAGTACTTACAGCACTACTTTGCATACAGATAACACTAATTATTTTCTTGATTAAGCTGAATTCAACACAGTGAATGCTGATATGCTAGAATGGTCTATACCATAACCACTTTCACTGGTAGAAAAAAATTACATATCTATGAAAATGCAATGGCCAAAGGTCAATGACCTCCCATTACTCATTTTATAAAAGGAAGATACTATCCATGAGGTACAAGTAAACATAATAGTTTATCACTCTTGTCAACCTCATAATTGTTTTGATGTCTTCTAACTATTTAGCAAAACTCAGAGAAAGAGAGGATAGACTTAGAAACTATGGATAGCTTCTCAAACAAACATCGTTTGGATTTATCTTTCTCTCATAGCTTCTCAAACAAACATCATTTGATCTTTCTCTATGTTAAACTTAATGTGATATTTTCATAGTGAACCTAATAAATGAACATTCACTTCTTTGTTCATTTACATTGTATTTTATAGACATACTCTTCAGTAGAATTATTACCTGGGTTTGTTGAAAAGGTGATGGATTTAATTATTATACTAAACCATATGTGATATGTGTGGGAATCAATCTATATCTATATATACATACACAATATATAATTGCTACATATATGCTATACTAAACTACACAAGGTAGTATGCTGAGATCAAAGGTGAGGTTCATTTTTTGAGCACTTGGAGGCACTGTGTAGCTGTCACAGTCAAGTCGGCCCCCCACAGGATTCACACCAGCTTGCTTGGCTACTGAAGAAGTAACACATTCATCTCTTTCTCCCGGTAACTGGCATTGATCCATTTGCCCACTGGCAGTTATTAAGTGACCACAGAGACATGGGTGCTATGTTAAATTAGGGAAAAGAGTAAGAATAGGCTGCCTATGTAGCTAGTCATACACTCCTTCTCCCAAGAATCTTGGATGTCCATTATAGTTTACTAGTTTCAACACTCTGAAGCATTAGCCACAAAAACTTGTCTCTCCTGATAGAAATACCTAATACAGACACCTGCTGGTTAGGTTACAGTACATCCTTGTCACATATTTGATGAATGTGTTTGCTATTCTAATTTTTCTTGTATCCTTTGGTTTGTTATTTCATTTTCACTGAACTATTTTCTAGTTGTTGCCTCTACCCTGAATCATTCCAGGCTCACTGTCCTCCAATGTGTGTGCAATAATGAAGCAGTTGTCATTAAATAACTTCATTCCCCACACCCCCCCTTTTTTTTTCTGGTGTAACAGTGTAAAGTACTTATTTACATCACGTCAAAATGAGTGAGGTCAGTTATCAATTGCAGCATCAACAGTCTTACTTGAATGTATGGACTAGAATATGAACAATGTGCATGAAAGATGTGATGTTTAAACTGATCAGATCTTGGGAAAAGCAGCTAGTTTGTAAGAAGTAAGTCTGAAGTTTGATAGTTCTCACCAATAAACAACTTCACTATCAAGAGTACACTGCCCATAGTCTTACTCTCTTCACTAATAAAACTCACATAACTGTTACTAACTCCCAAATAGATGATAGGCTAGGTAGTAGGTGTTGAAGGAGAACAAAGTTTTGAAATTAGCAAAGCTGTGTGGTGGGGAAAATTTGAAATTTATTAACAGATTGTGTGCCTGAAGAGGCCGGCAATGGTAGGAACCTGAAATCTATTAACAAAATGGACCTTTAATGTATCAGTTAAGTGCCAAATGAAAAGACAAGGTCATAGAAAGTTAAGATAGGTGACTAATTCACTGAGCTCTTATGGATGACATGTACTTGGTGTGTGGTTTTGTAGTGTCAAGACTCTGTCTTCCCTGGAATGGAGAGCATGGGGTATTTGGAAAAAGAATGCTCGTATTATTGTCTTGACAATAATAAGGAAATCTTACACACACAAAGAGAACATGCAAAAAAGTAAAATAGGAAAACTATTACAGTTGATTTAATTAAAAAAAAACCCAAACAACCGTGATCATATTTCTTTTCCTCAAATTGGCGATATTGAATAAATTCTTTATAGAACTGAATCTCGATTGATGCTCATTGTGCATTCTGAATCTCTGGTGGCAGCATTAGCAGTTACTGTAGCCAGAAGTTCTTCCTGACCATGATAATACCGTGACACAAGTCTATATTCTGCCAGAGGGGCTCACTTTTATTGCAGAGGTTTACCATTTCATCCAAGGAAACTTTCCTTTCTCTGATGGGAATTTCTGGCTCCTAAGAATCCTCAGGGTACTGGATTTCCATACTTGATTATTACAAAGAAAGCAGAGACCTCCAAGGCTTATTCTGGTTTCTAATTTTAAAAAATGTCCTCCAGAAAAAAAAATTCTACCAGGATAGTAGCCCTAAATGCTGATTTTGCTTGATAAATTGAAGACCTGTGAGCATAAATTAATGACAGGAAAAGCTGCCTTTGAATTAATAAGTTGGATTCATATATTTACATATTCTAATCATTGTATAAGCAGAAATGTGTGCTCAAGGTAAGAGCGAATTTTGTTCCTATTCCATTTGCTCTTTTTCACCTTCCTTTCTCCACACAGTGTTTAGGGACCTCTGCTAATTCAGGGATTGACTCTATTCCCATAACTGAGAATCAACCCTTATTCCCATAACCACATAAAGACTTTTGTTACTGTTAACGCCAATAGATTTTTAGTCCCATTAAGGGAAATGGATCTCCTCCACCCCCACCCCCTCCCTGCCACAACTGTGGTAGAGTGAAAGACTTGGGACTTTGCAGGCAATAATGACCAGGTAAAATGATTAAATCAGTGGTTCTTAACCTGTAGGTCATGACCCTCTGAGGGTCTAATGACCCTTTCACAGGGGTCACCTAATAGCATGAGAAAACACAGATATTTACATTATGATTCATAGCAGTACCAAAAAGTACAGCTATAAGCAGCAACAAAAATAATTTTTATGATTGTGGAGTTAAAGGGATTTTTAAACCTCAAAGCCTACCTCAGTGGGACTGAGGAATTGTGTTAATGGGTCACAGCACTAGGAAGGTTGAGAACCACTGGACTAAGTCAAGACAACAGTTGATTTATGATAGTGATTAATTTGTCTAATAGTTTCCATCCTAACTTTTCCTTATGAGGAAGCAATACTGAAAGAAAGTATGCTGCTTAATTTTAGACTTGGAATTTTATTATATAGGACTGCCTTGGATATCCTGGATGCCTGCTCTTCAGTCAAGCACAATGTTAAGTGACAAAAAGATGCCAACTGCAGTGTTTGAATCAACAACTGGAAAGGGTTAACATCATAAACTCAAGTATCTCATTCTAAGAGTAGTAAGAGGCTGTTAATGTATCCTCCCATCCCTGCTTGTAGTATAATTGGGGAAAATCCAATCCTTGTATAACCTAACCCTTCAGAATGGTTATTCATATAGGATATTTTTGCGGAGTGGGGGTGGTGGTCAGTGCTTCTCTGTATTGCTGTGGAGCCTGTCCTGGAAATTGCTCCGTAGAGCAAGCTGGCCTCAAACTCACAGAGATCCACCTGCCTCTGCCTACTGAGTGTTGGAATTAAAGGCGTGCCCACAACAACACCTGGTTCGTATAGATTTTTAAATAATCTCCTTATTTTAGATAAAATACCATGAATAAATTGCCATAAATTGGTGTACAGGTAATTCCATGAAATTTTTAAAAATTTAATTCTAACTAAGCATACAAAAAAATCAAAGTTTCCCATAAAATCGGGAGAAATTTGTTATCAACATTTCCAGCATTTCAAATAACCTTTACATATAAAATGTAAACTGCTTTTTAAGCCTAGAATTCTCATGAACCAGGGTTAATCAAACTTTAGTAAATATACAACTTCCTTCTATTTAGAATAAATAAAAGAAGCACCTATAGTCTTTTGCAGTGGTTTGAGTGAGAACAATCCCCCATATATTTGAATACTGTTTGGGAAGGATTAGAACGTGTGGCCTTTTTGGAGGAGGTGTGTCACTTAGGGTGGGATTTGAGGTTTAAAAAGCCCACACCATTCCCAGTTAACTCTCTTTCCGCCTCATACCTGTGGATCAGGTGTAAGCTCTCAGCTACTACTCCAATGCAGTTCCTGTCTGTCTGCTTCCATGTTCCATGCCATAATGATCATGAACTCTACCACCCTCTGGAAACATGAGCACCAAGTTGCCTTAGTGTTTTGTCACAGCAATCGAAAGGTGACTAAGGCATCTTACTTCCAATTGACACCAGGATCACACCTTTGGTGAGAATGATCACCTGAAACAACAGAGTGGTTTCTACGGGCTGGCAAAACAATGGAGAAAAAGTCAAACAGCTTGGTTAGTCATGATGCTGGAGAGCAAAAGTGTAAACACTTAGTCCTTTTGCAGCACTTAATTTCCAACTCTGTATAGCTGAAACCCTACAAAATACAAGCATTCCCAATGCAAAAATGGAGGCATAAATAGTGACTCAGAACATTAAAAGTCAAAAGGACCATTGTGAAAATCCTGGTAACTACCTGGCTTCAGAAAAGTGATGGTAATAGTATTGAAGACATTTCAATTTCAATTTTTTTTCCCCAAATCACTTGTTTCAATATGGAGTGTAATTTATATTTGGGTTGTGACTTACCTCTGCCACAGCCCATACCTGGGCACCCACTGGATATCAGGCAGTCAATATTACACTAAAGAAAAAAGGGAACAAATGAGACATTGGCAAGTGCAAACTGAGATGATGGATTGCCATTTCATCTTAGAGCAGAGGAAAATGAATTTCATAAAATGGTCATTTGTACCTAAATAGTTCTGAGATATAGAATGTCACTTTTCAGGTTCCAACTCCTAAAGAGACATGAAGGAATTGCTTTTCGGAAACATGCACATTGTTTTCAGCAAACACCCTACAATGAGATTGATTGACAAAGAAACTAGGAAGTAGGGAATTAGAAGCCACTTAAACACTTGTACACCCTTCTCTTCTATCAAATTTATGTGGGAATAGTCATGAACAGAAATGCACGTTTGCCAACTCTTCCTTCTTTTATTCTGGAAAGCGTGTTCAGCACACACAAAAGTAGATCACACAACAGAGACCTCTGGTTCCAGCCTAGCATTGCCAACCACACAGATACAGGGTGATTTAAATGCAGTTGGTAGTATTTTGAAATGATAATATTTTGCATGTATCAAGTTAAATGAGAAAAAGAACAGATTTCATCTATTTCATTTTATTTTTAAAAATATTGCTGTTAGAAAGTTTGAAATTACACAAATATCCCACCTGGTTTTTACATAATGTTGGCATGAAACCCATATAAAGACCTGTCTTTGCTTTAACAGTCAACAGCTTATGGTCCATATTGTTTCATTTATACCTCAAGCACTTTAGAACTGCCTTTGACATATAGATAATTGGTCCCAGAATTGGCATGAACACCTGCTTGTCAACCATATAGCCTTTTCCATTACTATACTTCAAAACTGAAAAAAAATGTGTGTGTATGTATATACACATGTGTGTCTGTATGTGCAAGTTTTACAACTTCTTAATTATTCAGCACTACATTTCTAAATTCTGCTGACTTTGAGTGGTTAGAATTTTATGAATTATTATTTTTATTTAATTAAGATTCTTGTACAAAGTTTCCATTTAGTTTGCTAAATCAGTGGATCCATTTGTAAATGAATGCTCATACTTGCAAAAGGTTTGATTGTTTAAGGATAATAAATGAGTTCAAACCTTCCTAGATTTGTTGCTTACTTGGGTGTTCACATAAAATTTCTTTAATCATTTGAAATAGATATTTAAAATGTATAATTACCCAATAATCAACAAACATATCTGTTGAATATTTATTATATAGAAAGCTCTTTATCTTACACACACAAACACACACACACACACACACACACACACACACACGTACCATTCAATAAATTATGAGTTTTGGACAAGGTAAAAAGAGAATATGAATATTTGAAGAATGAACACAGCAGAAAAGCTTAGAGAAATATAAATCATGAAAAAATATTTACTCTGTTGTTTATCTTCAGCAAAGACTTCTTGAATCAGAGAAAAAAACCCTTAAAAACTGCTGTAACATATGCTAAGTCAGGTAATAGTCTCAAGTAGATTTCTACATGTGTTATCATGTACCCTTGTTATAATTATCAAAATGTTAACATGGTTGTTTATTTGTGAGACATATGGAATGAACAGAATGCATTTAATATTTTTAACTCAATTACACATAACTCTGCCCCCATAGCTCCATCTTGGAGACTGAAAGAACTTTCTCAGAAAACCTGAAAATTCAGTGATTTTTCTTGTACCTCAAATGGATGCTTAGGTCAGGAATCTGCTGTGAGCCTGGTGTCCTGAAAAGTGGCCTATACCTTTAGGGATAGTGGTTTGAAATACTTTCCTCATTCCTGTGAAGGGTTTGTCTTGCCTCAGGGTTTGGAGATCCACTCCAAAAATTAAAAAGTCTTTTCTTTTAATTAAAAAAAAATTTTAGTTTTACATACCAACTTCATTTCCTCCTCCCTTCTCTTCTCATGCCCTCCACCTTCTCCCTTTCCAACTCCTCAGTAGGGGTAAGGTCTTCCTTGGGAAGTCAACAAAGTCTGGCATACCAAGTTCAGGCAGGGCCAAGCCCCTCCCTCCTATATGAAGGCTGACCAAGGTATCGCACCATAGGGAATGGTCTCCAGAAATGCACCTGGATAGGTCCTAGAATCGCTTCCAGCACATGCCCACCCCTCCTTAAGCCCCTCCAACAGATCAAGATACGTAACTGTTACCCACATTCAGAGTGTCTAGTTTGATCCCATGTAGTTTCTCCAATTGTCAGTCTGTAGTGCGTGAGCTCTATTAGCTCGGGTCAGCTATGTCTGTGGTTTGTCCCATCATGATCTTGAACCCCCTTGCTCATATAATCTTGCCTTTCTTCTTCGACTGAATTCGAGGAGCTCAGCCCAGTGCTTGGCTGTGGGTCACTGTATCTGTTTCCATCAGTTACAGGATGTAGGTTCTATGATAACAATCAGGGCAGTCACTGATCTGATTAAAGGGGAAGGCCTGTTCAGACACCCTCTCTACTATTGCTATGAGTCTTAGCTGGGGTCATCATTGTAGATTCCAGGAAATTTCTCTAGCACCAGGTTTTTCCTTAAACTCATAATGGCTCTCTCTATCAAGTTATCTCTTTCATTGCTCTCCCTCTCTGTTCTTCCTCCAACTGGCCTTCTCCCAGTCCCAGAAAGACAAACATGGAATGTACTCAATCATACATGGATATTAGATGTAAAGCAAAGGATAACCAGACTACAATCCACAATTCACAGAAGCTAAGTAAAAAGCAGGGCCCTAAGAGGGACACACATGGAGGGCCCTACGAAGCAGAAATCGTTAAGATATCCTGGGTAAATTGGGAGGAGGGGGTTGAAGGAAGGGGATGGGGAATAGGAACATGAGGGATCAAGAACACACTGAGTCTTGAAGCAGAAGATGAATGCTGCGGGTTGAGGCTGTTTCTCTCCTTTTCTGTACACTCTGGGACTTCACCTTCTGAAATGATGCCATCCACATTCAGCGTGATTCTTCCTACCTCAGGTAACCTCTCTGGAAAAGTGCTCAGACAAGCTCAGAGGCTTGTTTCCTAGGTGACTGTAAATCACATCCAGTCAATAAGCTTAGTTGCTGCAGGGGATTTATGTGGAAGTGGGGTTGCTGTTTTCTCTGCTCTACCAAGACACATTCATCTTCCACCGGTTCTGGCAAGCTGAATTGCAGGGACTATGCTACTTGGCTTCCTTGCCTATGTCCCTTGCTTAGGTGAGAACAGTGGCGAGTGTGGGGGGAGAGGGTGGCACAGAAAATAGGAAGTGAGTTTCTACATCATTTCTCTTGTCTTCTAGCAGGGTTGCTGAGAGAGGCTAATACTCCACCCATTAAAATGCTGAAGCATTGCCTGATCCCCGGTGGTTTTGTAGCTCTGTCCAATCTTTCTATTCAATTCCTCTCAGGCAATACTAATTTGAATGTGTCACTTATTTCCTCTGGGATTCTGAAAGTGTTTGAGGATTTCAAACTTGGCTCCTCATGTTAGAAATCTAATTTGACCCTGGGTATATCAGTAGTCCTTTTTAAAAAGCAGTTTGGCATGTTGAAGGAGACTGGGGACATGGGACAAAGTCTATAGAACAAGGATTTTCTTACATACGTTTTTACCTACATAATACAGTGCCTACTTCACTGGAATGAAATATAGAAGTAACAGCCCAGAACATACGCAAAACTAAACAATTTTTCAAGGTATGCTTGTAATCAAACTAAGGAAAGAGGTAGCAGCTGTGGCCTTGAAGTTCATGCACTTGGACTTTACTCTCAATCTACACCAGACACCGTACCTCATGTTGCTAGCTACACACTAAGTCCCAGTACACTTAAGAGCTTCGAGTTTTTAATAAGCATTTTCTTCAAAGCAGGGGCTTGATCTGCTCTGTGATTTTTGTCAAGTGCCTATCATATCAAAGGATAAGTGTTTGCCAAAGCCTTTCTGCAGCCACAAAAGGAGAAGTTTTGTTTGAAGAAAGTCAAGCTGGTTCGGCTGACCAGCTCGCTCTGAGAAGATGAAAGACGGGAGAGCGGTTTCTGTTACCCTTTCGTTGTTGTTTGTGTCCCTCAGATATTTTAATCAACATGAAAGGACGTGTTGCACTGAGAGAGCTATGCAATTTGAGAAAGCCATTTCGAGGCTGCCAAATAGATTTGCAACTAATAAAGTTGTGCTTGTGCACGGCGTCAAAGACCAGATTTGTGGGAGCCGATTAAGAAGGGCCCAATGCCAGGCCTGGAGGGATGATCGGGAGATTACTTTCAGAACGGATTTTGTAGCTGAAGATTCCTGCATTTCGGCCATTTAAAGATATAATAAAAAGAGATTGCATAAGCTGATACTTGGTTCATTGACAGTAGAGCATTGAGACTGGATTACCATATAAACAATAAATTCTCCCCATACATAAGCCCTAATGAATCAGGAGTAATTTCAAATTAAAAGCTAAAATTTCACTATTAATAATTTACATTTTATAGTATGAAAATGATATTCCCAAGTTTATTGTTGTGCAGGTTTCTCTGTTAAAGTCCTCTGGTACATACAGTAGGACCTCAATACTCATTTGTTCAAGAAGTGACTGATGGGATAGTTCAAACACTTATTTTTAAGCCATTAAAAATTCTGACAATTCTACAGTGCTGCTTGTGTCCTGTGTAAATGAAGGAAAAATGTAGCTGGAGAATGGCTCAGTGATTAAGAGCACTTATTGCTCTTGCAGGACCACTCAATCAAGTTCAGTTTCCAGCACCCACGTGCAGCAATTCAGGGGAATCCAAAGCTTTTTTCTGAGCGCTGTGGGCACTGCACACATACGCATTCAGGCAAAACATTCATACACATGAAATAAATTTGAAAAGTTTTTGAAATATTGAAAAGCCCTTAATTATGTTCATTATAATGTATAATTTCCAGTAAGGAAATGGATAACACATGCCACTCATGAAGATATCCATTGTAAAGATGTAAGTCTAGGTGCCCTTATTGTTGGTGTGTGTGGTAGAGATAATTATGGAATCTGCTGTCAGAGGCAGAACCCCGAATGTCCGTGTGAAAGTAAGTTGGTAGAGAATGTCACCATTATTCTACAGCCTTTGTTTATTATAATTTCCCATGTTATCTAAAATTTTTTTTTGTCACAATTTCTCTTCTTTTCATATTTTTTAGATAAAAGATACTGAGATAGCTGAACCAAACTCATGGGAATTCATGAACTCTAGTCCAACAGCTGTGGAGCCTCCCTGGGACCAAGTAGGCCTTCTGTATGTGGGAGACAACTGTGTAGCTGGATCCATCTGATGGGCCCCTGACCCTAGGACTGGTAGCTATCCCTACTGAATGAGTTGGCTTGTTGGAGCCCATTCTCTAGGGTGGGATTCTCAACCTTAATGCAGAGGGGAGGAGGTTAGTCCTACCTCAACTAATGGACCAGGCTTTGTCATATCTCCCCCATGGGCGCCCTTACCCTGTGGGAGTATTGGATGGGATGTGGGATGGGCTGAGGGGTGAGAGGGAAAACTGTGGTTGGTATGCAAAATTAAATTTAAAAAAATGAACTTAAAAATGTGCTAAAAACAAATGTTACCAATAAAGTTGTGTAACTGGTGGTGGCATACGACTTTAATAACAGCACTTGGGTGACAGATGGGAGGTTTCTGTGAGTTTGGGGGGCAGTCTCCTCTACATAGTGAGTTCCAGGCCAGCCAAAGCTGTATAGTGAGACCCAGCATCAACAAGCAAACAAAAAGCCTCCCTTCCAGAAAGGCAACCATCAAATAATGCAACAAGGTTAAGCCAACCATAGTCTTC
Organism: Phodopus roborovskii; assembly: GCF_943737965.1. Taxonomy (NCBI): domain Eukaryota; kingdom Metazoa; phylum Chordata; class Mammalia; order Rodentia; family Cricetidae; genus Phodopus; species Phodopus roborovskii. Next base: position 5,833,444 of record NW_026126470.1, read on the forward strand.
ATTTATGAGCCCCAAGATTTCTGACCAAGATCCTTCTGACATGTATTGACCTGTTTCTCTATTGATCACCCTCCTTCTGCATAAAAGACACCATGACATAGATCCTTTTTGTTCCTATACACATACATACATACATACATATAATTTGACATAATTTTTATTGATTCTTTGGGAATTTAACACCATGCAACCCAATCCTGTTCATTTTCTAGTCCCTCCATATCTGTCCCTTACCATCGTAGCATCCCCTTCAAAAGAAAATTAAAAACCTATTAACTTAAAACAAAACAAACAAAAATCCACTTTGCTCCTTCATCTCTCCTGCCTCTCCAACATCTCTTCATTCATCTTAGTGCCATGGAAAGCTGTGGAGTGTCTCATAGTATATATCTTTGTCCACTCTACTTTACTTTTGAATGTTCATTGTACAGATCTGTTTTTGTTCATGGGAATGACATTGTGATACATTTTATTCTTACCATTTTTGACTCATAAATACATTATTTGTACTTTTTCCTCTGGCTACAAAAAATAACACTCATTGCTTCTAGCTAATGCTTAATGCATTAGCTACATAGCTACTTCCTCAGGAGTGTCACTCTGAGGTCTACAGCTTCCTGTTCTATATCAGAGCTATCTGATGCTAAGAGGCAGTGTAAAGTTGCCTTTGTGACATGTACAAGAAGAGTTATATACAGGAAGGGTTACATGGCACACACATATCTTTTATTTAAGTGAATATTACTGCTACCTTTTAATACTGAATGAATGGGGGCAGCAGATTTACTTCCCAAGTTTTCTCAAGGTTCTCATATTTCTGCACCACACTTATCTTTGAAATTTTTTGTCAGTATTGGTGCAAAAATTTCATAGCTTTAGTGGGCATCTTCCTGATATTCAAAGAATGGGATTATTTACATGCTGGTTGACTTTTGTTTGTGTTGTATTTAATACAGCTTAAGTTTTCTTTCTGTCTTATGTAATATGGCTAAGTCTGGTTTCCAGCTGTGCTTATCATGTGTATTCTCAATGTCTTCTTTCTTTCAGACATTTTCCTTTTTTTATTTAATATGTATTCTTTGAATTCTTACACCTATTTGATATTATCTTTCATATATTTAAATATATATATGCCATGCACACTTTGTGTTATAAATCATGTCTGTTCAACTCATTGTCTCTTAATAGTGACTGAACTGTCTCCTTTGTCCTGTAGGAATATCTTCCTTTTGCTTTATCAGCTTTTCTGCCCAGTATCATATATTGGAGATCACTAAGTGCTATCTTTTGGTAAATTTGGGGATATTGAAGAGTGGAAGGTTTCAAATACTTTAAAAAACAGATACAGTTGAATGTGATTATTATCCTCAGTTAAGGACCATGGCTCATAGGAGCTCATACTAATTATCAGATCAAACCTCTGATCAATGATTCCCGTTTAAATTCATAGAACAAAGAAAGAAATCTCCTTAGGTTGTATACACTGGCTATTGAATGAAGCAGGTGTTAGGAGTGAGGGCTCAAGGACAGAAGGCCAATAACTAGGAATCTATTTCTTGCTATGTTGATTTTCTGAACAACCTGAGAATATTTTATTGTCACTGGCAGCTAAATTCTCATCAGTATATGCTTTTTGTGGACAAGGAGCAAATGACAATGTTTTGAAATTCTGTACAGGAAAAATGAACGCACAAAATCTAAAAGTTCTGTCTGCAGTAAACAGTTGAAAACAATCTGTGTCTCTCTAGTGTTATTGTTGATTCTGGCTTTTGTTTCAGTAGGTGTTCATTACGGGTATTTTTAAGATCATTGCTGTAACAATGTAATATATCTTTTCCTACTATGTAGGTTTTTGTAGGAGTGATACAGTGGATTCTTTGTGAAATGTTTTTGGTTCACTCTCCATTTCTCTGGACTCCTTTTCTCCTTGCTCTTTTAGTTTTCATTGAATCCATCACTGTCTCTTCCTTTCTCATCTCCAAAACCCTCATTTGGGAAGCAGTGAGGTGAGAGAATGTAAAGAATGCAATAAGCAACAGCAAACATTTCCTTCCCTCACTTCTTTCCATACCTCCTCTACAGGTTTCTAAGCTATGCAATACCTTGGATTAAGATTTGAAATATGTCTAAGCGATTCTTCTTTGTCCTTACTTAAGGCATTGTTCAAAATAACGGTTTGCAATGTTCAGAAATGTATTTATCTATCGAATCTCCCTTAAAACTCTCTGCATTTTTTTATATTTTGTAATTGTCATCCATACTATTCCCTGGGTTTAATTATCTCTGTAGTTCATGGAGCTCATATATTCACAGATCTCTTAGACTCCTGGCAATTTTGGTTGTGATTTCTTAGAGTAAAATTACTTGAATGAATAAAAATTGCGAGAAAATCAGTGTTGTCTGTTTTTTCCATAAAAACACAGAATTCTAAAGGAGGAGTTGGCCTTCATCATTTTTCTGTGACAACTTACATCCTTTTCATAAAAGCAAACAGTGCTTATCTCTGGCAGGAAATGGAGATAAACTTTCTTTCACTTCTTTTGATTTTATGTATTAAAAAAATCCCCAATGAGTTAGTTTAATAATGAAATATACAGGAAAGGGTGTTTAAATGAGTAAGGATTGAGCAGTAATAATAATAAAATATAAAGGGAAATACCTAAAGATTTGGGACTCTGGAGCCATCATTCTGTTTCGGCAAATTCACCAGGCTGATCATTTAGACATCTGGAAGTCAAATATCTTTTTAAGTGATTCCATAAATAAAATTCCCATAAATTTGTTTCTAATATTTAACACCTTACAGAACTTATATTAAATCCCTTTAAGTTATAATAGAGGTAATGTTATAATTTCTGAATCTTGGGAAAGTTCTAATTGTATGAAGACAATGGTAAGGTACTTCATCCTCTACAAACATGTGCAAACTTGTAGATTTGTAGCTTCATTTGTTCAGCCCCAGCTGGTTTTCCTTTAATAAGTAATTGAAGTAAATGAAAAGATATTTCCTATAGACTTTACATTGAGAACGGGGATAAGATTTTCCCCTAAACTTTCAGCATTGCTAAGTGAGGTACTGAGAATTTAAGTTTTCAAGGTTAGTATTGGGTTTTGGTTTTGGTTTTGGTTTTCAGTTTTGACCAGTTAAAAAAGTTATCTCTTGAGTGCTCAAGCTAAATGGAGTTGGGCTTCTTCACAGGACCAAAATGACTCTGTGATGAGAAAGAGAACAACAACTATTTAAAGCACATGCCTGCTTTGGTATAGACACGTACAACATTCATTTGCACATATATTGCTAATGTTTTACTCTGAAACCTTGTATTTCTTCACACATTTGCCTAACCATATGCCTTTGATGACAATCCAATCTCAAAGCATAGCTTCTTATGGAAAATGAGAAGTATAATTAAGCTAAAAATTTAGACTACGTCTGTAATGCATTTTGATTTCTCATGAGGGTCTAATCCAGTTTATGAAATGGTTCCAGATGTGCAGTCTAGTTCCAGATCTGTTTTTGTATGTATGTATGTATGTAAGTATGTATGTATGTATGTATGTATAGAAGTCCTAATGAGAAATTACAAAAATATAATATTTATAATATTTGTTATGGAAGTTCCATTTGGAACACCATCTTGAAATTATTAAGATCAGGAGCAATTGTACAGAAAAATTTCAGTTATTAGTTTTCTATTGGTGTTCAAATGAGTGGGAATGATCTTTGAAAATGTAGGATGCATATATTAATCTCAGAGATGTAAGATATTCAGAGTTACTCTCTTTGTTTTCTATTTTATTTACAAAGGTGCATTGCCCTTTAGGGGCATCTTTGTTTCTAATCTTTGTTTCCTAAGTCCCTTTGTTCAATTGTTTAACAATGTATCCTATATTATGATGGAGAGTACAAACATGAAGATGAATGAAGGAATGTTCTGAAAGGGCTCCCAGTGAGGAAGAGTAGTTGGGACCATGAATCCATCTTTAAGGTTGAGTAACATGTAACAAAACGGACATCCATAGCTTTGGTACCCAAAGCTAAAGATTTCTCTTAGACAGGATGTAAGTGTGATTATGGCAGAACAACTTTCAAACCCTTCATATCTCCACAGGGAAACAAATATTAGCAGGGACAGTAGGATAAGTTGGAGAAGTCATCAGCAAAAAACACAGTAGAAGCTTTTCTGAAGTTCCTATTACTGAAACTGGAACAAATCAAATGGCTTTAAAAGCATAGTGATTTGAATCAAATAGAATTATATAGTATAAAGAAGCAGTTCAAATTAAGCTAAACACATCTTTATGTTTCCACAAGAATGAAAAGTGTCTGGTCATCAAAATGGATGTCTATCAAACAGTGCTTATTACTTCTATGTCCACAATAATTTCAAGTGGTAACAGTTTGAATCTCTACTAGGGCCCAAGTGCATAAATGTATTTTGACACATGCACACAGTGGAGTACATTGTAGGAAGGCCAGACAGAATGGTGGAGATGCAATTACCTGTTTTAAATTTAGAGATACATCTTTGAGTGATGAGCCAGATATGAGAGGCAACATGTAATCAATGCTGTCTCTACAAGATTCATAGTCAAAATGAACACATTGTATGTATTTGTATTTCCATGACACAAGCATGGGAAGGTCAGAGGACAGCTCTTTTTTCCCTCTTCTACATCTGCGTGGGTTTCTGGGAACAAACTCAAGTTTCCATGCTTGCATTTCAAGTGCCTTTACCTTTAGTTGCTGAGCCATTTTCCAGGCCCAAACTGGATTATTTTCTAAAATAAAATTTAAAAATGTACACTTACTTATAGAAATATTTACTTATAAAAGTGTTCCAACAAGGATGAGAAGTTGATAATCTTCCTCCAAAAGTTGATGGAAGAACCTGGATTAAATGACAACAAAGGCTGGTTTTCAGTTGCACCTTCCATGAGTGTCAGGTTCTTTGAATTTGAGCCCTGAGCTCACCAATAGGGCATTTATTGTAGAACCTCATCGCTCTCAGGGCCAACTACCAGATCCTCCATGATATATGAACATTTTGTTTTCCTTGAGTCTGGAACCCCAACTGCCTACAAAAGTGGCTGCTTTATTCTTCCAAACTCCTATCAGAACAACTGTATATAAAGAATCTGAAGTAGTCTCTTGTTCATTGTTATCAACACGTAGGGTCAATAATAAGCTACCTTTCTTCCATGAGTACATATTCACGGCTAGTTAAAATCATTATACTTCTAAGTTTAACTGTGTTTTTCTACTTTTGTTTTCAATCTATTTTTCTTGTTTTTATTCTATTATCTTTTCTTTCATTGTTGTGTCTAAAATAGGAACACAATATTTTTCACTTGAAGAAAATTAACAAGGTTTCAAGAAAAATGAACAAAGGGTTAATTAAACAAGCCTTTAAGGGAGGAAGGTAAAATTGCATAAAAAAAGTCTGAAAAAAATCGTAAGGAAGCATACTACCTACTTAAAATACCTAAACAGCATATGAGTCATTGTGTAAACATGCATCTATACTCTCCTCAAGAGTCAAAGATCATCTAACAGTAACCCCAAATACCAGGCAAGAGAAGCCCTCTTTTGGGTTTTGTTTAGGGTTTTTTAAGGGACTCCCAAAAGAGTGCAGACAATTCTGTTGTCTTTACTTGCTCCCTAGAGGTAGAAGGTCAGCCCCTATTGCTGAAGACTCCATATTCTTTAGACAGAAAGCCCAGAGATTCCTCAATTGAAAACAAGCCTGCTCCATACGTGCATACATACATAATACAGACACACACATGTATGGGGTCAGAGGAATGTCAAGAAAGCTTACAAAAGAGGAAAACCATCAATAGTCTAAGTAACTGTCATGGCTATGGACAATAACAATGACTAGCATACCAGTAACTCTAAGTGTGCAGTAATGACATTCATTTCCTGCTGCTAATCAACAGCTGTCTAATTGAAATTAAGATCTGCTGAACAAGAGGGAAACATGCTTCATATTTGAATCCTAGATGATTACCCAGCACTAGTGAAGTCATGGAGAAGAACCTACAACTGCCCCTTTCCAGCATAATCACTAACTATAGTCTATCCATTTGTCCTTATACCTGCCAATAAATGTAGTCTTTATATCTCATCAAGGAACTTCTATTTGCCTTTAAAGCAAACTACAGCCAATCAGAATGTAATGTCATGGTGTCTGGTATCAAAAAATACATCTATAACACAACTCCCACATCCAAGGGTCAAGGATCATTGTGGAAGAGGGCAAAAGATTGTGGGAGCCAGATGAACAGGGAATTTGTGATGTGCTATGAGATTCTATCTCTTTAGAATGTCAGAAGCTATACCCATAGTCTTACAACCATGACTGTGCGTGCATGAACTTAATAAGGACAAACAACAGAGACATGCTAAACCAGACTGGAGAAAATCCAGGAGGCTTCTACCCTACATAATGAACTTCAGGAAACCAAGAAATGCTGAGAGAGGGAGAAATAGTCTTCTCCAGGGATGAGCATATCATCTGGTTATCCAATACCAAACAGTCAGCAATGAAAAAATGCTGTAACATTATACAGGCTGAGTAGGTTGTACTTACATATCTAGGTGATACACACACACACACACACACACACGCACACACACAACACAATATAATTCTATTTTTCATTAGTTGAGAAAAGATCTATCTATCTATCTTATATATATTAGAAAAAACAAAGGAAAAAGAAGGGGTTGGAAGGAAGAAATGGAGGGGGAAATAAAATAATTATATCATAATTTCAAAAATGAAAGAAATAGTTAAACTCAAAACCAGAAATTTCACTGCTCCATTTGGGGTTTGCCTGAGCTAGCAAATCAGAGGTTTACTGTTTTGTTTTTAAGCAAAGGGGCAAATTTTGCTTTGTTACCTCTTGTCCACCTTCTCCACCCTTGCAGTGTGGTTTATACTTTCTTTGGTCTTATCTATGCAAATCGACCACCTGGCTTCTCATGCAAATAGCCAAGCTTTTTAAAAAGGATAAGAACACTGGGAATGTAATGTTGTCTCATGCCAAAGCCAACTGACTTTTGTAGAATTTAAAATAATTAATTCAATTCCCAGGGTTTATTTTTAAATGTTGCCTGGATACGTCCCATATTGTAAGCTAATATTGTAAAGCAGCAATGGAAAACTGTGAGATGTCAAGCCCGTCCTGCAGACCCACATCCCTCTTTACTAAAGAATAAAATGAGACAGGATATTTGAGAGAGCTTTGTTAAAGAACGCCACAAATATGATATATTATTGTCACTGTTGCATTTATGAATTTTAATTTCCATTAAATCAGTTTCCTGTCCTAGCTGGCATTTGTATGGTTACATATGTAGTTACTTCCACTTAATACAACTCTTCCCTAAAAGGAGGACTCATCATGGATTCTTATTAAAATCATATAAATGTCAACATAAGAATCAGAAGGGGAAATTAGTCCTAATAACTGGAGGTTTCAGCACTCAATCAATTTACATATATTGAGCTAATTTCTCCTAAATATGCTGTCCTTACAAGTTCCATATGCACCTGAGTGATGTATTTTACAATTATACTAATGCAGTAGAGCTATTTATTCCTTGAATAAATCATAAGCCATTCTTTCCGCTCTTCAAGCCTGAAAATTTTCTGGTTTCCATTTTGCTATCTGTGAATGGTTGAGAATGAAAACATAGCCAAGTTGTAAGGTATCATATGCTCCTTTGTAGCATCAGATGATAAGAACATTTGCCTGACCATGTGTGCATGTATGTCTGTATGTGTTCACTAAAGGTCAAAATACACAATCAAGTATAATTAACTGCATGTATAATTAAGCAAACAAACAAAAAAGCTACCATGTTGTAGCTGTCATATGTATTTATCCTGGGGTTTAAATTAATCAAATGAAGTGAATTGTATTTTCAAGCTTTTTGTCTGGTACAAAGACCTGCTTATTTTGAAGCCATTAACTACTTCTAATCCAGAAACAGTTGGTTAAATTACTAGAGGAAGATATGTTACTGAAAAATTTTATAATTTCTAATTTTTAATAAGTAAGAGAGTAGCTACCTACTATGACTTTTCTTCTGGTTTGGCTGAAATAATCTGAGGCTTGAAAAATTCTTAAGGGAAATTTTGGAGTTGCTTGCTCATGTTTAGAGAATGTATACAAAAAATTTTGCCTAAGAAAAGGGAAATAAAATTTTTTATTAGTTTGCTTCCTTTAAGGCAGAAGAAATTGATTCTTGAGCATATTCTTCAGTTTCTCTTTTCAGTTATTGGGATAAAGCATATGCATGCTTTTGGACTTCGTGTGCTTGATGTTGAAATTATAAAGTTATGATGATGACAATGTGTGCCCACAATTTCTATTATTTACAGAATGGAATGAAAACCTGAGATTGAAATTGGTCACACTAAGTCTGCATGCAAGACTTACTCTCTCAACTTCCATGCCATTGCGCCCAGTGAACACACAGTAACGGACGGATTATGGCATTCATAATTTTGTCCAGAACTAAAGGGAGAATTATGGATTAAGATACAAGCAGCCACAATGCTGGATTCACTTGCAAGGGTCAAATGTCTAAAGCAGCTCCTTTCCCTCTTTCCCTCTTGTCCTCTTCCTTTTTGTCCCTTTGCATATATTCATCATAAAATGGCATTTCTTTGTAGATAAACCATTTTCTGAATACCTGTTCTGTGTAAGGATACATGCTAGGCAATATGATGGTGCAAAGATGAATCTGATACTGAGGAATGTGCTGAAGAAAGACATTGTGACTACCTACGGAGGGGGAAGAAAATGATAATGACATGCATGATCACAGGAAATATGTTTTTTTTCCAAGAAGGCAGGAAATATATTTCTTTGCACCATGTCTTGATGGCAAACTCAGTACCAATGATACTACATCTTAGTTCTGTTTTTTAATTATTATTATTTTTTCTTATTTTACATATTAATCCCAGTTCCCTCTCCCTCTCAGCCTTCCATGCCCCCCATAACCCTCCCCATTCCATTCCCTGTCCACTCCCTAGAGAGGGTAAGGCCTTTAATTAGGGATCATCAAAGTCTGTCAAATCACTTGTGGTAGGGTCTGGGCCCTCCCAATGTCTTTAGGCTAAGGGAGTATCCCTCCATGGGCAATGGCCTCCTGGAGTCTGTTCCTGTACTAGGGGCACATCCTGGTTCAACTGTCAGAGGAACCATATACATCCCAGGCCTCCTAACTGACACACATGTTCAGAGGGTCTGGGTTGGTCTCACGCTGGGTTCCCAGCTATCAATCTTGGGTCCATGAGCTCCCACATGTTGAGGTCAGCTCTTTCTGTGGGTTTCTCCAGCCTTGTCTTGACCCCTTTGCTCATCACTCCTCCCTCTCTGTAACTGGATTCCAGGAGTTCAGCTCAGTGTTTAGCTGTGGGTGTCTGCTTCTGCTTCCATCAACTACTGGATGAGGGCTCTAGGATGTCATATAAGTTAGTTATCCATCTTGTTATCAGGGAAGGAAGGGCATTTAAAGTAGCCTTGCCAATATTGCTTAGATTGTTAGTTGGGGGGTCATTCTTGTAGTTCTCTGGACATTTCCAAGTGTTTGAGATTTCTCTTTGAACCTATAATGGCTCCCTCTACTGTGGTATCTCTTTTTTATTTTTCCCCCTACTCAATTTTTCTGCTCCCTTATGTTCTCCTCTCCCTTCCTCTCTTCGCCTTCTCTTTCTCCTAACTTCTTCTCCCCCACACCTCTGCCTGCTCCCTATTTGCTCAGAAGATCTTGTCCCTTTCCTCTTTTGTGAGGTACCAGACCAGGCATGTATGTCTTAGGGTCCTCCTTGTTTTCTAGCTTCTCTGGCAGTGTGAATTGTAGACTGGTGATCCTTTTTACTCTATGTCTAAAATCCATATTGATCTTTTTGTGAATATGTTCATACCATGTTCATCTTTTTGTGAATGGTTTCTTCCAGTTCCATCCATTTGCCCGTGAATTTCAAGATTCCATTGTTTTTTCTACTGAGTAGTACTCCATTGTGTAAATGTACCACATCTTCTTTATCGTTTCTTCAGTTGTGGGACACCTAGGTTGCTTCCAGGTTCTGGCTATTACAAATAATGCTGCTATGAACATAGGTGAACAGATGCTCTCCAAAAAAATTCAAAGGACTGAAGAAACAAGTCACCAAAACACCAAATAATCCAATTAAAAAGTGGGGTACAGAACTAAATACAGAATTCTCAATAGAGGAATCTAAAATAGCTGAAAGGCACTTAGGAAAGTGCTCAACATCTTTAGCCATCAGGGAAATGAAAAGAAAATAAAATCTCTGAGATACTATTTTACTCTTATCAGAATGGCTAAGATTAAAAAAAAAAATAACACCAAAGACAGTTTATGCTAGAGAGGATGTGGAGAAAAGGGAACATTCTTCCACTGCTGGTGGAATATATCTTAGTTTTTATAATTATTGGGGACTATGAATCAACACAAAGGTTTCATTACAATAGTTCTTTGGGGTGTTTTAAAATTATCCACACCTTCTCATTTTTGATACTTATATCTTTCTCTGCTACCTGCATACATGAACTTTCATGCTACACAGATATGTGGACATGGATAATTACGCAGAAAAATCAGTAATTCTGCCTAAGTACATGACTATAGTAGAAATCAAGTTATTTCTGTAGTTTGATCCTAATTACTGGTTAATATGCATGGTTTTACTCACTATTATAGCATTTTTCATCTTTTTTTTAAAATTAAGACTTTATTGTTTTGGAGACTTTTGTACATAATTTCTGTTTTCTATATTTCCACACTTCCCCCCAACTCTTCCCATGAACCTCCCACTCTTTCTCAAATGTATGAATTCTTCTTTGTTTACTATTGTTATGTATTGGAGGGAAGTTCCAGGTGAGTTCCAGCTCATTTCCTCCTACTTCTGTTTCCAAGGTGTCTTCAGGAGTTGGGTTTTACTTTCAACTTATTTTAAAGTTGGTTGAATGATCATTTCTACTATTAAAAAAAAAAAAGACAGTAGATATTTAAACTGCCTGCTATTTTGAAATTGATCAAGATTATAAAAGTATTATACATGATTTAATGGCTTATTTTAAAATGTACTGGCATTTAATTTTTCATTCTTTATTACTTCATAACTTTAAAATAGGTGTTTAGAGAGAACTGTTTATGACCACATATTTGTACATAATGAAAAAAATATACAAGCCTCATGATGTTCAATACAGCTACTATGGGACCATATCCTTCCTGTAAATATGTACTTCTTTTGTAATTTTGGAAATTTACAGATGATATTTTTATGGACACATAATTTGCACAGCTCATTTGACAAAGTGGTACACCAAGAGTGGCAATAATAGTTCTGCAAATATTTTCCTAAATAATTGGTACTGTTGTTTTGTATCCTCATATTTTAATTGAAAGTATTTATATCCCAAATAACAGTTATGAAATGAGGGCATGCCTATCATAATCAAGTTGCAAATTAACTAAATAAATATGCATATAATTTTTGAAAGCTAGATTGTGAGAGCCATGACCTTGAATATTGCTTCTGGTTAGTCAAGAGGAAATTTGTTCTTTGAAAAATAAATGCACAAATGAGCAATGGAAAACCAGAAATCACTTTGTCTTATCCCATATTTCCTTGCTTAATTTAAATATTATTTTCTTACAGTAAACCATTTTTACTATTTATAAATGAAATTCATAAGGAAAGCAGAATGAACTCTCATTTATAACTTTGATATTGTTTAAATTATCAAAAACAGCGTACTACCTTACTGATTTTATATACTATTAAACTATCTGTAACCTAACATGTGAATACCACTCAGGGGTGAAGTTGACTATAGAGTTCAATTTGTCAGTTTGACTTTTTCACATGACAGTTGATGATAAGCAAAGTGTGGTAGTATATGCTAGAAATCCCAGAACTCTGGAGTCTGAGGCAGTAGGACTACTGTGAGTTCAAGAGCAGCCTGAGCTACATAGGCCAGTCTGGATTATATTGTCAGGAACTTTCTTAAGTAAACAGACAAATACATTTGAATGAGAGATCTGATTTCCTTGGTAGCTTTTGCACTGGAAATAGCATCTTTGACAACTGTGTCAATTTTCTGAAGGAGGATGGATACTTATGATGTTAAATATCATTGATCTGTGAAGCAGTTGTAATGTCTGGAAATAGGACTTTATTATGGGAATCTCTCTGAGAGACCAGGAAGTCTGATAAATAGCTGAGGCAGGCAAGCATAGGGAATAGGCTGGTAACCTGGAACTCTACATGGCTTGGGCCATTTTTCACATCCCTCTCCAAAAAACAGCAGAAATCTAAGACTCCTTCTTGCAAAGAAAAGCATGCACACTGCCCTCTTTACAATGATATTTCTCTACCCCTTGACAAACATAAGGTGGAATCTATTCAACCATCCTCTCCTTATGTCCATGTATGAGACTAAAAATGATGATTTTGCCTCAATTGTTTCTGCCTGCATGCATAATAAATTAAACACTGTCTTCAAAATGAAGTTTTAGGGAGAATCTTATACTTATGCTTCTGCATAACTACATGTGCACCTGACTATGACTAAAATCACATACATTATATGAAGGTACATATTTCCAGTAAAGAAATAATCATATAATTAGAGGTTGATCAAAATAGAGAACTGTAATGAGAGGTTCTTTTTACCGGCTGGTCCCTCCACCCAAATGAACACATGAATGCTATATTAGTTATAAAAGTGTTGGCTGGCAGCTTGGGCTTCATATTGTCTAGCTCTGTCTTAATTATTAATCCATTTCTATTAATCTAAGTAATTTCATGTGTTCTTATCTTACAAGAGAAGGGTCCAAACCTGTTACTCCTTTGATGGGCTCACTCTGGCTACCTTTCCCTGAATTCTCCTTGTCCTATTTCTGCCTGTCATTCTGCCTTATTGGCAGACAGTGCTTTATTTATCAACCAATAAGGGAAGCATATATACAGAAGGACTTCCCCCATCAGAGAACCACTCACACCACATCCATTAGCAATAACACTCCTCTTTCACTTGTGTGGAATAAACGGAAGTCCCAAAGTGTCTTCACCACTCGGGCCCTCTGCTTCCTTGAAGTAACCCAATCTATCATTTTATGTCAAAAAATGTCTTTTTTTTTTTTGCTTTTGCAAATCTGTGTAGATCTTTAGTTTTTTGCATAAAAGTGTAACAACCTAGAAACACCCAGCATAGACCCTGACAATTTGTAACAGCTGTAGTCCTTTTTTAAAGATAAGATTTAATTTGTGTGTGTGTGTGTGTGTGTGTGTGTGTGTGTGTGTGTGTGTGTGTGTGTGTGTATGTCCATGGGGGCCAGAAGAGGGCATATCCCTGGAGCTAGAATTATGAGCAATTTTGAGTTCTCTGACATGATTCTGGGAACCAAACTCCCAGCCTCTGCAAGAGCAGCAGGCACTATTAACCACCAAGCCGTCTTTCCAGTCCTGTAACTTTTAGTCTTAAATAGTGGCGACTTAAATATGTTACCTGTAGCTTTCCAAATTGGCCAGAAGCAATAATGAAATCATCTGAGCTAGAATCAGAAACATCATAGTTCACCAAGAGGGACTGTATTCTCTAAAACTAAGAGGAAAGTCTGGTTCCATTTCCTGGACACAGTAGCCATGCTCAGTTTTAAACTTTCTATCAGTAATACTGGGGTGATTTCCTTTAGCAGCCCAGTAGCTCCAGCTTAGCTGAACCATACATGACAGAGAACCAGGACTAGTGTCATATGATCTCTGAGTATAGATCGCCTGCTGAGCCAGCAGCTTGGCTGCAACAACTGGAATGAGTAGTACATTTCTTCCAGTTGGAGAGCAGCCACTTTTTACTATAAAGCTGAGATGGTACAGGTGCTGAGCCGATTGCTTCCCTGAACATGACATGTCTGCCTGACGTGTAGGATTTGTTGGACTTCCTAACATCCATAACTACTTGGGTAGAGTATGACCAGCCTTAAAATGAGAATAGCAGTCTAGAGAATTTGAATTTTTTCAGGCTAGGAATTAACTTTCCTGGGTTAGGGATTCGATTTCTGTAAGACCTCAGAGAAATTAGGATTGCATTTTGAAAACAATGCCTTTATTAGTCGTATCCAGATACTCAAGAAACATAGTGTGCCACTGTGTGGAAGATGCTTTTCTTTGCCATTTTCTCTGATTCACAAAATAATCAGCCATGGCCCTTCATAGCTCATAGACGACATTAACATTTAACCAGACTGCACTGTCCAGGTGAACATGTTCCATAGATACCTGGATAGGTTCTGTTACAGCATGGGGATGGTTTAAGCACCACTCAGAGGATACTGACTTACAGGTTAACTGATACAAAGAATTAACTATAGCGCTTAATACAGTGTTGAGAATACCAATTTCAAGCCTTAACTGGGCTACAGAGTGTTCAAAGGAGATAATATTGTCTCTAATACCTGATGCCTAATGATGAGTTGTCTCCTCTCCTTTATCTCACTTTCTGGGAGGCATAATGATGTTGTGATCCACTTACATACCCCTAAAAAAAGCACTTGATATTTAGCCATCTGCACATTTTTTTTCTCAAGGCTTATCAGCCATTCCTGGTAATAGCAGGACTACAATTAGGACTACAATTTAGGACTACAATTGCGGCTTCTGACTTTCCAATCTACGGAACATCATCTACGCAGTAATCTAATTTGGACATTGGAGAGTGGAGGTGAGTCTAAAGCCTCATGACGGATCTATCTATCGGTAGACATGTTCAGGGGGACTTGTTCCATTGTTATTTCTTTACTTGTGATTCGTCATTGATTAATGATTATGGCATTTGGCATTTATGGGGACAGTGAAGTACAAATGCAGACACGTTAATTAAATTGTGCTCCGTGATGTAGTACACACCATGGAACCTAATTAGGTGTTCTAAAAGCCTGGTACCCACCCCTCCTGCAGTGCCTTTCAAACCGCAGCCGTTGACCATAATCATCTTCGTTTATAGGTTTGGTTAGGATGAAGGGGCAGACACCTATAGCCATAAATTCTTAAAGACTTGAGTCCCGCCAGTCTCTCATGTCTCATAACTGAGCAGTTATATTATTCTGAGGTTCTTTACACAGGACCGAGGTTAGCATAAAGATGAAGTGTGAGGTAGACTCTGTAGTGGTTAGGTATGACGTGTTCAGTTTTGGTTTCAAGTAGAGCTGAAATTAATTTTAGTTTAGTACTTGTCTTAACTGAACAAAACAAAAGTCCTAATGTTTTGACCTACATAATCCCTATATCAGGCAGCAGACTAAGACAATCTATTTCAGCTGTGGAGACTTCCTGACAGGCAGATGCAATCTTGTCACTGTAGCTCAATCATTGATGCTTACTGCTCCAATGTTATAAGAACATCTTTACTTCATCCTACCTTCAAGAGTGCGGTCAACAGTCACCACACTACTGGGACAAGAGATCCTACTTCTTTTGTAATAGAAGTAATTTTTTTTTTTTTAATAATCCTACTGGTTCTGTAAATACATGAATAGTTGCAACAGTGGGAGATGTTTTGCAGGAAAGGTTAGCTTGATGTTTGCTTGCCATCTTTTATTCTTAGCTCTCTAAAAAATCCTTGGAATTATTGGGCTTAGGGCAGCTGAATCATCTACAGAGATTGGAAAGAAATACAACTTTTGCTTGGAGAAAAACATTATCTTTAATTTTATTTATTTTTATATTTTTTCTTAGTTTACATATCGATCCCAGTTCCCTTTCTCTCCTATCCTCCCATGCCCCCACCCAACCACCACTCCTCCCCTCCCCCATCTACTCCCCAGGGAAAGTGAGGCCTTTCAGGAGGGATCATCAAAATCTGTCAAGTCATTTCGGGTAGGGACTAGGCCCTCCCTCCTGTCTCTAGGCTAAGGGAGTATGTAGTGAGATACCTTGTCCCAACCTGTGGCATAGACCACGCACATTGGGGGTGGAGACAGGGCCCAAGCTCTCTTGTTTGCAGCACCAGGACAGGAGTACATCTGGAGGCATCCTTGGGACCAGGAACCTGCTGGTGTTCATCTGTCTATGTTGTTAAGTTATACAATAAAAATCTATTCGGCCTATTTGTTTCTCCTGATTGTTATTAAATGTCAATAGGAGTATCCTTCCTTAGGGAATGTGCTCCCAAAGTCCTTTCATGCACCAGGGATACATCTTGGTTCCACTGTCAAAGAGGTCCCTTAGAGTGCCCAGGCCTTCTAACTGAGACCCATCATGTTCAGGGAGTCTGAGTCAGTCCGGTGCCGGTTTCCCAGCTATAAGTCTGGGGTCCATGAGCTCCCCCTTGTTCAGGTCAGCTGTCTATGTGGGTTTCTGTAGCCTGGTCTTGACACCTTTGCTCATCACTTCTCCCTCTCTGCAACTGGATTCCAGGATTTGGGCTCAGTGTTTAGCTGTTGGTGTCTGCTTCTTTTTCCATCAGCTACTAGATGAAGGCTCAGGGATGGCATATAAGGTAGTTATTGCAATTAATGTTGCTATGAACATAGTTGAATAGATGTCTTTGTTGCATGGATTTGCATCTTTTGGGTATATGCCTAAGAGTGGACTTGCTGGATCCTATGGTAGACTGATTCCCATTTTCCTGAGGAACTGCCATACTGATCTCCAAAATGGCTGTACAAGTTTGCACTCCCACTGGTAGTGGAGGAGTGTTCTCCTCTCTCCATATCCTCTCCAGTATAACCTGTCATTAGTCTAACACCATTATCTTTTATACCCCAAAATTAAGAATGTTGCTGTCTATTCTGAGATAGAGGTTCTAAGGGTGTTCTCTGTGCAAACACACTTCAAAAATTAAGTTCGACTATTAGGCCAATGTGGACTTTCACAAGATACATAGAAATACTGAAGACTCATAGCGAATATTCTTTAAAGAGCCATTTTCTAAAATTAATGACCCTTCGTTCTCAGTTCTTACTGTGTTATTACTCTAATAAACTAATACACTATTAGTTTTTCCTGCAAACCCCATGAATTATGATAGAATATCCATTTGTAAGAATAGAAAAGCTTAAATGCTTCTAGTGGTGGAGAAACACATATTAGTATGGCTTGAATATTACTTGAGTGTTCTGCTATGTTTCATATGTTAAAAAAACCCATATCCTCATTATAAAGAATTAAGATTATGGAAGCTTTATCTTGTGATTTTTAGAATTGGGAATTTTGGTAGTGATTAGAATGAGATAGACTCACCAGTAGGGACCCACCAAAATCCAATCCTGGGAGCTATGTTTGAAGAAAAAGAGGGGCCATCAACTTCTGTATTCCTGTTTCCTGTCTTTTGCTAAATGACCCCTTGCTGCCTAATGCTATGCCAGCAAGACCTGACCAGACACTGATGTCCAGCCTTACCTATCTAGAGCTGTGAGGAAAAGCAAAACTTGCTTTCTTCCTTTCTCCCTCCCTCCCTCCCTCCCTCCCTCCCTCCCTCCCTCCCTCCCTCCCTCCCTCCCTCCCTCCTTCAGTCTCTCTTTCTTTCATTTTAAAGTTTCAGGTTGTGCCATTATATCAATGGCAGCAGAAAGCACTATGGCAGCTATGAAGTGTAACATCACCAGCAAGTATTTGTAGTTTTCTCATCAACTAATTGTGTAGACTTCGTCAATGCATGCTGTATGTATTTATTGATCACCACAGTACAATTGATTCTACCATGTGTCTTTGATATGTAAAACCTGGGGAAAAGAAATATAAGGAAACATCAAACTATTTTGTAGGAATATGGTTCTCTAGTGTTTCAGAAGAGGGGTTAGCTTGGGAGAAAAGCAAAAAGAAAAGAAGGGTGGAGTTTTTTTTTTTTTTTTTCCTTTTGTAAATGGTATTTTCCAAAGGCAATGTAGTTAGAGGGGGAAAGGAATTCTATGGATGGAAAAGTATAAGAACAAATATCTAGAGAGTATTTGTAAAAATACTTGGATGAGAGAAAAAGCACAGGAGATATGTTTGGGCATTAAATGGAACTGTCCCTTCTGTCCCTTGTCAAGGCATGACTGTTATTGGAAGGCATTTATTTTCAGTTTGTAGTACTAAGAAAATAAACACTGGGGATTTGAAGATAAGATATATTGGGATTAAAATTCACATGATTAGGAAGTCTTGACTACCATTAAAATAAATCAAATTTGTTTAGAGAGTCAGTAAAATGCTGAATATGACTGTATTTGTGAAATGCACCCGAGGCTGTGGTCAAAGTGACTGGAAGAATTAAAGTGTGTTAGAGACTTTGGAGGTCACCTTTTGGGAATAGATAGAAAATTCTTTGTACAAGAAGAGGAAGGAAAAAATGGCAAGGACACCACTTCACTGGAAAATAGCCAAGCAATTTCATTTTGACAATGTTGTCACTTGAGGGTAGCAAAAATTTGTTCCCCACAGCATCTAAGAACAAACTCATTAATTATTATAAGGTACAGGATAGACTTAGATAGATTTATGACCTTCTATCTCCCATTGCACTTTGTATAGTACAATATATATATATATATATATATATATATATATATATATTCAATTGGACTATTCCAAATTCTCTGTACCCATTCCCATACATTTGTGAGATAATCTGTAAAGTGAAATTAGTCTTCAAAATATCTGTTTCTCCATATAATTTGTGAGGCTTCAACTTTTTTATTTGAATCACCAGAAAACAGAATGATTTGCTATGATTTCTAATATTTTAAAAATACAGGATCAACATTGAAAGCTTCATCTATGCCATTTCTTTTGCGATAGAAATGAAAATTAAACATGTTTTCTTTTGAGTAATCATGATGACTACAGCTTTGATGATTTTAAAATGAAATATCTTTATTTATATACTCAGAGGCTATTGAAATTGCTGTTACAGGTTAAGTGGGGTACATTATAAGAAAACTTTCTTTGTAGTACAATCAGAGGCTGCCTACAGAGACAAAAATACAATGGATCTTTGCTAATAATTAAACATCCTAATTCTGGAGACTCTATGATTAATGCGTTAGAAGGCAAAGCACCTCAAGAGTCTTGGAATGTGGCAGTGTGATAATGCCACAGCTGATCTTTCATTGTTCTAGCTGAAGATTAATTATCTCCCTTCCTCATATAATATCCGTTTAGTGCTTTATAAATTGGACCCAGCTATTAGCACTATTCATTTATTTCCTGTGCAGTTGGTCTAAGCTTTATCTACTTGAGGGTTAGAGTTAATATTACTTTTCATTTCCTTCCTAGCTAAACACTTCATGTTCTCCAAACAGCTTTATTATCCTGTCAACTCATCCCCACCTGAAGAGAACCAAACATAATGTACACATTGACACACTACCACAACTGATCTTTCCTTTATTTTCTTGGTTGCTTTGCAATACATCTATCATATTTTAATAGTTGGAAACTAAGTATCATATAATGGGGGAAAGTTTTATCAAAACTTGTAGTTATTGGTGATGGCTTATACACTTTTTTGGTAACACATGGATGAAGAGGTGCAATAAACTGGAATCCGAAGTTACTTGTCTTTTGAAGGTGTGCAGGCACAAGGTACTCAATTAGATTAGGCATGTATTTTATAAATTCTACTTTCACATTGAGAATTCATTGACTTATGTTGGAATATGGAGCCATGGGGCATCTCTTCAACCAAGTTATATTTGTTATATTTCTGAGACTATTTTTCTGACTGGTATACATGCCACAAACAGAGTTAGAGTGTTAGAGTGTGCACATTTACTCTCATCTTGGTAGGAAGAAGTCATGGTCCAAGAGATAGCCAGATGTTTGTCTGTCTTTAGGCTAGTTCTGGATGCAGGAATGTATCAAAATAAATACATGGAGACTTACTTTTATTTAAGAATGCCTGGGCTTAGCTTGGCTTATTTCTAGCCAGCTTTTCTAACTTAAATCATCCAGTTTCTCTTTAACTACATTTTGCCTCTGGGCTTTTTACCTTTTTTGTATTCTATATATCTCTCTTTCCTTTTTACTCTGTGGCTGGCTGTGTGGCTGAGTGGGTGTTACCTGGCACGTTTCTCTCCTCCTTTTCTCAATCCTCCCTCTTCTCTAGATTTCTCCTCCTGTTTATTCGCTCTGCTTTCCAGCCTCATCTATTTGTCTCTCCTGCCTAGCTGCTGGCTGTTAAGCTCTTTTTAGACCAATTAGGTGTTTTAGGCAGGCAAATAACAAAGCTTTACAGAATTAAACAAATGCAATATAAAAGAATTCAACACATCTTTGCATCACTAAACAAGTAATTCACAGTATATATGGATCTAACACATTTTAAACTAGTATTTCCCAATACAGGTGAACTACTCAAAGTATAGAGGAGAAAGTATTCAAAATAAAGGCAGATGATGGATTTCCTAGCAATATCATGTATAGCCTCAATTAAATGTTTTCCCCAACTTCTGCACTGTAAAGCTATTTTCTGATATTAAAATATGATCAATAAATAAATAATTCAAGAGGCCATAAAACAAGAGAATTGTGTATAAAAAGTTAAAAGTCTAATTTAGGTTCCAATCACTTTTTAATTCATTGTGCTTTCCATGACACATGATTTTAGTGGTAGTTTGCTTTTAAACAAAAGTCCCTGGGGCGGGGGTGATCAAATTAAGAAGGATTTAAATATTAGCTTTAACATTATTAGTTGTATAATTTGAACAAATAATTAAGCCAACAAATCTATACACTAACGTGTGTTTATCATGTGTGTGGATATGCACACACATATGTGAACTCACAGAGATTGTGACAGCAATGCTCAGAACCTGAATAGATCTGAGCAAGGTTGCATCTCAGTGTTGACAGGGGACATGGAGACAAGCTCCCATCACTGACCCTCAAGCTATCTCCAATTGATAACTGCTTTCAAATGAAAAATCAGCGGACATGGAGACAAGCTCCCATCACTGACCCCGAAGTTATCTCCAATTGATAACTGCTTTCAAATGAAAAATCAGTTTTCTTCTGGACGTTGGTGGTGCATGCCTTTAGTACCAGCACTCAGGAGGCAGAGGCAGGGGGATCTCCGTGAGTTCTATGCCAGCCTGGTCTACAGAGTGAGTTTCAGAACAGGCACCAAAGCAATACAGAGAAATCCTGTCTCAAGAGAGAAAAAAAAAAAAAATCAGTTTTCTCCAATGAAGTCCTGTTGGGTATACAAACCACTCTTAAGACCATGTCTTATGCCCAGCAGGGGAGGCCAACACAAAACAAATTCAATTGCATTTTGTAGGTTAGAGGGTTTTTTTTTTTTTTTTTTTGAACCTAAGGAGCCCTTTGTGTATATATTATAGTTTCCCATTTTGTGTTTTTATGGTATTTCTGTGTTGTGTGTAATGTAATCCTCTGCACATATATGTTTTTCTTGTGGTTTTTTTTATTGGCTTTCTCTTCTGTTTTGTTTTCATTTTATTTTATTAGAGAGAGATAGGGTATGAATTTGGGTGGGTAGATAGGGAATGGGAAGGAGTGGGGGTATAATCGGAATATATTGTATGACCATAAGTCTATTTTCAACTATTTTCAATAAAAATGCTGTATAAGTTGGTGACTCTGCTCCCCCCCCCCAGCCCAGTACTGAAAGACCTAAATCTTGGCTTCTTAAAGCTATAAATCACCTCAAATATTTGTTGATTTTCTTGATGTTCTTAAGATCTTAAACATCAGAGCTTCCTCCTTATGAAATGGGTAGGTTCATGTACTGAAGATTATTGCTGCTTCATTGAAACTGTTTTTTGAACTGATTTTCTTTATTTGCTTTTTCTCCTGCTTTATATTTCTAGAGACATGTATATGTTTTCCACTTTTGTTAAGAGTTTCTATTTTCTTTGAGTATGTTTTCATATTTGGCAGCAGGAAATATGGAGGTCTTATAGGGCAGAGGTACTGTATATTTTTAGAGTGTTGTTTTCTAGTGAGATTATTATTTAATTTAAAGGATAAATTGCATTTGGTGTGAGAGGCTTAGGGTTAAGTTGGTCATATGACCCAAGTTTGTAGACTTTATTTTTTAAAGGTATACATTTAGTTACTATCCTCTAGAGATGGAAATGTCTCCAAGTTTCTGGTATGTAAGGTCTCATCTCAGCATTTTTAATTCCAGATGACAGCAATATGAAGACATAGAAAACGTCAGAACTTCAGTAATTTTTCATTTTGTTGAGACTTCTATTAAGTTTTAGAGGCAAAGGGTAAATTTGATTTGGTTACATTAATGCATTTTGTGCGTTTTTGTTTTTGTTTTTGTTTTTTTTTTTTTTTTTGTATTGTTAGGTTTACACTCTAGAGTACTTAAAAGGAAAGGTTAATTTTTTTTCTTTTACCCTTTTAAAAATGATGATGTGAGATAGATTAGGAATGCAGTATCTGAACATTGGAAGATTTCTATATGAAGTAGATATCTTCATAAACCAGCCAAGGAGATTACATTGTAATGAAGAAGCAGTTAATTTTTTAAATTTTAACACAATTGGAGCACTTTCTATGCATGATTCAAACATGGTAGAGACTATGAAGAATTATAGTTTAGACCTGGAATGTCTCTCACAGGCTTATGTTTTGAATGCTTGTTTTTCATCAAGTGTGGTATGTTTGGGGGTTCTGGAAATTTGGAAGGTTTTGTTGACCACCTTGCTTTTTGCTTCCTGGTCTGCCATGACTTAAACAGCCACTACCACACTCTGCTGCCATTGCATGAGCTCCTCTGCTGTTGCTCTTCATTCATCACAGGTGGAAGCAGACACTTTCCTTTTGTAAGTTGCTCTGTTGAGCTTTTGTCATAGTGTATCTATCTCTCTATCAATTACCTATTTATCATCTATCTATTCTATCAATCACCTATTTATTATCTATCTATTAACCATTGATCTATATATCTATTAATCACCTGTTTATTATCTCTATTCATCTATCTATCTATCCTCTATCAATCAACTATTTATTATCTATCAATCACCTATTTATCATCTATCTCTCTATAGTCTGTCTATCTTTTTATCTACCTATCATCTAATCAGTTTCTTAATGACTTCAAAAGTTTTTATGTTAGTTGGGTGTCTTAGTTAGGACTTTTATTGCTATGAAGAGACACCATGACTCTTACAAAGGAAAGCATTTAGTTGGGAACTGCTTATAGTTCAGAGATTTATTCTGTTATTGTCATGGTGGGAAGCATGGAAATTTGCAGGTAGACATAGTGTTAGAGAAGTAGCTTATAGTTTTTCACCCAAATCCTCAGGCAGCAGGATGAGAGACTGACTCTGGGTCTGGCTTGAGCATTTGAGATCTCAAAGCCCACCCCAAGAGATTCATTTCCTCCAACAAAGTCATATACACTCCAAGGCCACAGCTCATAATATTGCCATTCCCTATGGGCCATTTTATTCAAATTACCACACTGGGCATGCTAATGCATGCTTCTAATACTGATATTTGTGACTTAAGGCATGAAGATCATGAATTCAAACGTAGTCTATATTAGCAAGAGCCAATCTATGATAAACACACACACACACACACACACACACACACACACACACACGTACGCACGCACGCACGCACACACACATACACACTCATACACACACCAACCAAATAAACAAACCACACAAACTAGAAAAACAAGTAACAAAGAAACAAACCAAACTGTAATGGGATATTCACTTTGTCTCCTTCTGTGGCACTGACCACGCCCATTGGGGGTGGAGCCAGGGGCGGAAGTGACCTGGGGAACTAGGTCTGAGGAGGAGTTGAGAAAGCAGGAACGCTCTCTTGCAAGCTGCACAGGGCCAGGACGACTCCCAGAGACATTCTTGGAAGCAGGAACTGCTGGTGTTCACCTGTCTATGTGTGAGTTATTTCTTCCTGAATAAACATCTGTTCAGCCTAATTGTTTATCCAGATCCTTATTAAACCGCGTCAGCAAACATTTTTTGTTGTAGAAAAACAACAAAAGATTTTGGTGACATGGTAAGTTACTGCATCTCTTTTCCTTTGTATATAATATATTATTTCAATTTGTAGTATAGTAAATATATTCAAATTGAGGTAGTTCTAGAAACCTTATGAATATAGTTATTAATGTAATGAAATCACCAGTTAATAAATTCAACATCAAATTCATTTCTCTCTTAATTAAAGTGCTGTTTCAATTGAGAATTTTTTGATAGAAATACATGGCAGACTCGTAGTTTTATTTAAATAAGGGTTGAAGTAGTTGGAATACAAATAAAGTCCTCCAAATAAAAATATATATAATTGAAAAAAGGAGCAACATGTTAGTTTTTGAAATTTAGAGAAAAATTGTCATAAAATATGTCTATTCAAGAGACATTTTAACATTCTCATATAAAAAGGATGTAAAAAATTCTATCACCTCTGCTATGCAAACTATCTTGAATTAATAAAATGTTTTGTTTGAAAATGGAAATATTCTGATGACAGAGTTTAAAGAAATTTTGTCTTCATAGTATAATAAATCAGTTCAAACCTCATCCATCAGATTAATGATAATGTAATTAACTTTTAGTGTGAGAGAATTTGCACATAATTTTGAAATTCTAATTTTAACTTAAGGAACAGAGGTGCAGAGGCTGCTGAGTAGAACATTTCTTTAATTAATGCAAAGTAGGGAATTAAATTGTCTGTCTAGGTTCTACTTTTTAAAACTATATAAACATTAACCTCCAAATGATTAGTTTTATGAACTTTTTGTCTTACAAATTCATACAGAAAATCTAATAACTAATTCACTACCAGTGAAATGGGATTGAATAAATGGACCTTAATGGCTACAAATGTGTAAAGTTTAGCCATGGAAGAGTCATTCAATCTCTGTCAGATAGAAATATATCTCAAGCAGCTATGACACTGAATGAAGACGGAAGTCACAAGACACGAAGAGTAAAATGCCTGGGAAAGAAAAGTATAAACTCTGCCACAACATTATTAACTTCCTGCTCTTATGAATTGCAGTGACGACAGAGGATCCTGTTACTTTGTTGTTAGTGAGAGGCCATGGTACTATAAAACACTGGCCCAGATTCTCATTCTATAAAGCTCTGTGGGAGAATTACTCTTCACTGCTATAATTCAATCTGTAGAGGCATGGGCACAACTATTAGGGAGTTTTTTGCTCAGTTAAATTAATTTGTTGGTTGTTTAAAAAGAAGGGGGGGGGTTCTTTGAAACTATTCAATGGCAAAGCAGACTGAAAAGAAATTCTCTTGTTGCAATAACTTCTCCTCCCTTCGGATCATTAGTTTATACGATCTCTTCCTTTCTTAGTGTGTGTGTGTGTGTGTGTTCATTTCCATGCTGAAAATGATTTTCCCACAGACTGGTGAAGTCCAGTTGTTTAGCTCGGTAAGTTTATACATTCCTCTTTTATAGTTTTAAGCCATGAGAAGTGAAACGGCAGGCATATGTACTCTTCTTGAGAAACAAATGTATCTGCCTATTGGATTGCAATCTGGTGAAATTAGAAAATGCAAGCTTTGTTTTTAGTTACTCAATAACAATGGAAATTTCTTCTCACACACTTTTATTTGATTGCTATAAATCCTGTGTGAGAAGTGATTTTCTTGTCAATTTGAGAAAACAGGGGTGAATCTCATTGGTAACTAGAAAAGTGGCCTTTAATCCTAGCTTTGTGACTAGCAGACTTTTCAGCGCACTTAACTTCCTCAGCTTAACTATATTCATTAGGAGAATAAGGGACTTAGATAAAATGATTTCTTTCACCTTTTCCTTCTGGGCTTGCTCTGGCTTTGATCCTTCCCAATAGAAAGTGCTAAGTAATGTTGCAGAGTTCAAACCAAGCTCTTATCTTCAAGATTTGTGTGTTTTATCCTGAATTTCTTGCTGTTCCACACTGGTGATATGTGCACAGAATCCATATTTCTTATATTCAATTCATAAAAGCATTTTAGCCTATCTATGAATATATATTGATACCTAGGATCCTTCAAAAATTGTATGAATGGTTTGAGATATATGACTAAGCAGGATAAGAAAACTAGATTATAGTTTACTGAGAGATGCTGGAATAAAAACAGAAACCACAAAGGGGCAAAATAATATATAGTAGCAAAGAAACTCAATATACATATATATATATATATATATATATATATATATATATATATATATGCAACAGAGAAAAGAAAATACTCTGGAACGGTGGTAGAATATCTTATTAAGCAGAAAGAGGTTCATCAAAAGTGGATTTTAGAATAAAAACTTGAAGGAGGTGTTTGAGGTGAGTATTAGTTATGAAAGGAAGGACATGCTGACAGAAGTAACAGTTAAGCCCTAGTACGGAAATGGTTTAGATTGTACGAAAAATCTATCAAAAAGCCATGTTAGCTAGATCAGTATGAATAAAAGAAAGTAGACAAAATGTGAAAACTTGAATGGCTTATTACTGTAAGGACCTGTAAACTAAGCCCTCCTCAGTCTACATGCTTTGGCGGGGATCCTCAGTACTGATTCCAGGTTGGGCTGTGGCTTTTAACAGTGTAATAGAAATAAACTTGATTCAAACAATGGCTACTAAAAGTCTTTTTGATTTCTCTGCTACCACCACAGAACAGTCGAGGCTAGGTGAAAGGACAATGCAAAGCCACAAGGAGTAGAGATGTCACCCACTCAAGCCATCTATCACTAGGAGGCCAATGCAGTGAGTACTCACAGAATGCCTTTAAAGGTAGGCTGGAGGCATTTCTTCTCTTTTCCTTTTGGTGTAGAGATTAAATTCAAGGCCTTGTGCATCTTTTTTTTTTCACACTGAGAAACATCTTTTATTTCATTTTAAATGTAGAAGCAGATTATAGGAGTTGGAAGGGCAACTCAGTCATGAGACACAGAGCCCAAAAGAATTGGATCTCCGAGTAGCCTGGCTATTTTCTTTCCTTTTATGCATATTTTCCTTTAAACTTTATTTTCTTACATCTGAAGATGGTATGTATATAATGGAGTTTTTCATGTGTTATCTAATATGCCTGCAACAGTGCTCCTTTTGTGGAAAACATAAATTACTTGCAGTGAGTATATGCAGCATCTGAAGAATTGAATAAACACATCCTGACACCTCCTTAACATCCTCCCATACTTCACCCAGAACACTGATGAAACCTGTGGAAGAAATAGGTTAAAGAGAATCAGTCAACAGTCACAGAACAAGAAAATTTTCTTTGCTGAGAGATGTATAAATGTGTATTTCCATTAAGTAGCTTGCATCTTAAAAGGTAAAGTAATGCTTAAAGAGACAAAGTTAAATATTCAGTGACCCACATTAAGGTAGAAAGAGTAGTGGAAGGCAAAAAATCCAAGGACAGATTTTTTTTTTTAAAAAAATGGCACTTGATATGTACACATACTCTTAAAGGTTACAGGAATAAAAGAATTGCTGAGACATGGTTCCTAGAGTGCATGGTTTGGGAGCATGACAGGGTAGTTACTTACCCAGATTTCAGTGATCTAATAGAGATACTGGCCATGGATATGGGAAGGGGAATGATAAATCAGTCCTATAACTCATTTGATTTATTTAAAGATGGATATATTTGCTTCAAAATGCTACCAACTTTCTGAAAATTTATATAGTAATTCAGTGGCAGATCCTGACATAAAATGTAGCCATTTCCATGGAAACACATGGACCTTCAATCCATAAACTGTTCCCATATGGAAAATGATGTGTTCCATAGGTACTGAGGACCATAGAGAACTGTTTACTTATGCAGTAAGATTTTCTAGTTGTTCCAGTTTAGCTTTCAAACTTGCCCAACATAGACTTGAGGGAAAAGTCATGCCATCAGTAGTTTTAGGTTTTATGTGGTTATGGATAAATGATGTTAGCATTCTCTTGCAGCAGCCTAGGATTACGTGGTTTGTTGATTTTTATAGGGAAGCCTTAGAAATTATGACAGAGAAAGAGGCTTCAAGCAGGTCTAGCCATTTGTCTCATGATGCTAGAATTTGAATGTCTAAAATCATGATTTCAAAGTGTTACTTTTATTAGCCTATTTCTAGGAGACAAGCTATGACTGGCCTCTCTCTTGACTTTTTCTGTGTTTATCAGCAACCTTTGGAACTACTTGTCTGGAAGCTGCATTGTTGCAACCTCTGCTGTAATCCTCATATGCCCTTTGTTGCTTGAGATGTCTGTGCAAAATCTCCTCCACTGATGAATCCCCCATCATGTCTGATTTTGTATCAACATTTCAAGTTAGCTAATTGCCCTGCAAATTGCATATTTTCATCTATGATCATATCCTAAAGTTTTTAATGATCATTCTTCCACACAGTGAAAGTGATGGGAAATTTCTACAAAACAAGCAAACTTATAGAATTTCTTAATGATTAGGTCAGTGCATGAAGGAAATAGAATTGTGATGGAAATTTAAAGCTGGACCCCTCCACACATCAAACAGGGAGAAAGGGACTTTACAAGAGCATGTGGATTCTTTAGGTGGTTCAACTCTATAATTAGATTTCTGAAAATAAAAGGTAGTTATAATATTTATTGTTCAAATATGGACTCTTTTGACTGTAGAAGATATGTACCAAAATATTAACAAGTGTTATTTATCTACCAAGTCATGTACTGTCTAATCAGAAAAAAAAGATTACTTCTCTAATTAGTCAAAAAATCAGAGTTAAGAAAAAAAATCAAGGATATGTTAGGCAGATAGGC
This sequence comes from Phodopus roborovskii, assembly GCF_943737965.1. Taxonomy (NCBI): domain Eukaryota; kingdom Metazoa; phylum Chordata; class Mammalia; order Rodentia; family Cricetidae; genus Phodopus; species Phodopus roborovskii. Next base: position 5,862,226 of record NW_026126470.1, read on the forward strand.
CAATATGTATCAGAAAGGAGGAATTCTTTAAATATGGCCTTGTGCATCTTACTTAAACACTCTTCCATTGAGCCACATCTTCTGTCTAAGGTTTCTTTATTAAAAAGTACATACGTGGGATAATAGAAACTGGTGATAAGTCATGTGACATCCTCAGTAAAGGCATGTTCCACCACTGCCTGGCTCTTATTTTTATTTTTGTTAGGGGTAAAATGAGAGTGTTATGGGTGTGCTTTGACAGAAATAGAGACAAATATGTTTACTACACTGTGAGAACTTATTGAATAGCAACAAATTCACTAGGTACATTGATTTCAATGGCAGAAATTCAGAATATAGTCCGTCTTGACTACCTGAGAATCTGGCAGAGACAAATGAAAGATTTTTTTTATTGCAGTCTTAATTCCTAATATCAAGTCTCAGATCCCATATCACACAGAACACGGTAAGCTTGTCTATGTAGTTTACAGAATGAGGACAAGTTAAAGAGGTGGCTGCAGAGTTTCAGAAGTCTGATAAGCAGGCCGGGATAAGTGAAAGTGGCGTCGTAAATGGTATCACAACGACCAGCAGCTGTTATGAAGATGCTGAGGAAGAGTCCAGGGCATGAGAGAGTCAGGATGCAGAGCAGAGATGTCGTCAGAAATAAGAGGGCAGAAGTGGGTCTAAACTGAAAGAGTGGGTTGAGATTCAGATGCGTGAGTAGGTGGATGGACAAAGAGGCTGCCCCAACGGGGAGAGCTCAAGCTCCAGGGATCATTTGGAGTTCTCTGCTGTCAGTCCCTAGAACACACACCAGATATCACATGATAGGCTGATGTGGGGCTGTTGCATCTCAGTGTTTTGGGTCAATCACTTTAATGGTCCAGGTAAAGGAGTTACATATTTCCTCTGGTCTGGCCTGTTTGACAAATTATTGGGTCTGCTTCCTGGTTTATGTAATAAACCCACACCCATGCTTCTATAGTGTCAATTTAGCTTAATAAACTTATAGGCTGGCTCTCTTTTATTCCTAAGAATAAGTCATTTATCAGTCTTTGCTGTATGGGTGGTGCCAATCAGATGGGGTTGTTAATTAGCCAATGCAGGTGTACAACCACCCTCTACAGTCATTTTTCTTTTTTAATTGTTGCTGCTTTTTACGTTATGGCTATCCTACTCAGCAACTGCCACTCCAATGCTACCAGGAGCAGCTAGGCAAGAGGAGCTGAAGCCTGAGGGAATTCTGTTCTCTCAGTCACTGACTCTTTGAACGCTACTAAGGAAACTTACTTAAATCTCTGTCCCACTAAAGAACTCAAAGTTCTAAGGTTGAAGTGGAATCCTGCTTTGCAGAAAGGGCTGAATAGCAAACAGCTTGCCTAGCTCACCTCTTCTATCCCAAGAAGTCCTCATGTGTTTTCTCACCCCTCCTTATAAACCTTCTCCACCTGGCTCCTCCCTACAACTTCCTGTCAGCTAGTTGCTGACCCAGCCTCCCGAACGCAGGTAAATTTTATTTAATCAAACACATCTTTGCATCATTAAACAAATGTTCCAAAGCATGAACAAAAGTAACACATCTTAAATTAATATCCTTCAACAGTCTACCATCAGTAGGGAGTCAAAATCTGCTTGCAAAATGCAGTCTCCCAGGGCAAAGTAGGGCCAGAGAAACCACTGTTTCACATAAAATGTAATAACTTCGAACAGGGAGGGGCTGATCTCAAACTTGTGCTAAGATTTCAGTCTGACCTATTACACAATTTTTCATTTTAAATGCTCACTTTAGTTGTTATAGAAATGGTTTCATTTGAATTTTTCCCTGCCTCATCCTATTCATGATTGTGGGGTACAAAGGCGGGATTGGCACTTTATTTGGCACATGCGCTCAACCATAGCCTTTGTTCCTCTAATGCGGGTTTAGACAGACTTTCTTGTGGACATAAACATTTACTCTAGCCTTTCATCTTTCTTTGAGAAAATTATTTACATAACCTTTTGCCCAAGCATGACTGCTTTATGTCAGTCAGTTTTGACGTCCACATGTAATTCTTACATCTAAGAGAATTAGCAACTTTCCATGACACTTATATGTCTAATTCGTATTTTGAGAAAATAGTGAGGAAGATAGAATCTAAAACATCTCTATATTGTTGTATGATTTATGCTCCTTGGGATTAAAGCAAATTGGTAAAATGGCTTTTAGAAGTTGTTATACCTTCAATACTGTTAGAATGAAATTTCCCATGACGGTTAATCAGTAATTTTCCTTGAACACCACTGGCAACAATAATCCGCAATGTTTGTTCTACAGCTCTCATCTATATTTCAAATGTTAACTTGAAATAACAACTCCAAGAGAAAGAAATAATAAGTGGTTTATATTGGCCCAAATGTGAGTGACCTTGGTCTGGTGACACATATTCAGTTGATCCTGAATCTTGTCTTTTGCAGAAGAATTTACATAAATTTTGGTAAGCTAAGAACAAAGTCATCAATTAATATAGTCAACAAGTGCATTGACTGAATTATTAGGCAGGTGGGCTGTAGAAACACAGGGAAGTCTTTCCAAAAGTGTTTCAGATGTATTTTATAGCATTAGTTTTGGGGCTGGTAGAGGTTAGAGGTCACCTACACATGTATAATGATGCATTTTTGGGGGGTTACCCAATACCCATGAGAATGTTAGGCTCCATATAAAGGTTAAAATGAATAGTGGTTTATGTAAAAATAGTAAGAAAGACTATGATAATTTGCTTCTTCGTCCACAATTTTCCACCTGTGTCACCCATGTCTCAGTCAAGTTAAATAGTCTTCAGGATCTTGTTTTTCTTTCTTTTTTTGTTTGTTTTTGGTTTTGTTTGTTTGTTTGTTTAAGACATTCTTGTTATAGAGCCCAGGCTGACTTTAAACTTGTGATCTTCTTGTCTTTTGCCCAGAGTTTTATGGTTATAAACATATATCACAAAGACTAGCTGCAGGATCCTTATATAGACATAGTTTCTTCTGAGAACTTCAGATTCATACAAGGCCAAAGAGATAGATTGCTAACACATGCGTGCACACACACACACACACACACACACACCCAGTTAAGGAATTTTTAAGTATCTAGAACAGAAAGGCTACACATTAGGACATTCTTTTTGAAGTATATAATAAAGTAGGAATTTATCTTTTCTGACACTGAATATCAGAAAATGGGCAGATTAGCATGATCACTGTGACCTCCTGACCCCAAGGACCCATTACTTCTACTTTTTCTGTGCTGCCATATTTTTTCCGAGGCCTTCACTGTCAATATTCTTATTTTATACTTCAGAAAGTTGCTCTTTTTTTCATTCCCTGATTCTCACTCCATAGAGTTCTCAACTCTCATCCCTGATACAATGAATAGCAAAAAGGAATGATAATATTATGTGAGTAATGATTCTATACACTTTGAAGATGTTTCCTTGCCTTTTTATTTATGTTTCTGTAATCTCCATGACCATACATCAGAGTTCAGATGATATCATTGCGTTAGTTGGATATATGTCAGCACTAAGAAAATATAGATTCTGTTGGTCAAAACTGAGAAGGAAAAGAAGAGAAAAATAGATATTGAATTGTTTGATATTTAAGTTTTTTGGTGCCAAAGGTGCTAGCTGTAATGCCAAGTGGTTGGTTAAATACCATTTCTGATATTTCTCTATAAATATTTTGTATGATGTGATTAATATTTATATAGGTAGTGTTTGAATAAGTAAGATGCTCCTGCATAGTTTGCAGATAAGTGTTGGTCTTTGACCAATTAGTGGAAGGCCTTAAGTGAAAATACCCATTCTTCAGAGTAGAAATCCTTTGGATTTCACACAGTGACCCCAGCTCTTCCTTAGGCCCTCGTCTCCCTGAGCCTTGAAGATGTTGGGCACTCAAGCACTTAAGATCACTTGAATCAGCACCTTTCTCTACACCTACATGTGTCACTTATGGGCTTTCTCTGGAGAAACCTTAATTTGAATTTTGCTATTAGGATTGGATCTAGAACAATCAATACTTAAGAATGAATAATACAAATTGGCTTTGTCAATCAGTTTTCCTTTTCTTTTTTTTTAATTTTTAAAGCAATCTTATTTATCATACCAATCCCAGTTCCCTGCCACCTTTGTAGTCCATTCATCATCTCCCCTCACCCCATCCACTTCTCAGAGAGGGTGAGGCCTCCCATTGTGAATCATCATTTTGGGCAGGACCAAGGCCCTCCCACCTGTATCTAGGCTAAGCAAGGTAACCCTCCATAGGGAATGGGCTCAAAAAAGCCAGTTCATGCACTAGGAGTAGTTACTGGTTCCACTGCCAGAGGCCCCATAAATTCCCCAAGCCTCCCAACTGTCACCACATTCAGGGGGCCTCGTTCAGTCCCTCTGACAGCTGGAGAACCTGCATAAGGCAGTTTTCTAATGTGACCAGATTTAAAGTCACTTGCTCCAGAAGTAAAGATGTATTGAGGCAATTGTATGTTATGACAATAAATATATATAAAGTAGTACTGTTGAATATTGCTAATCAAGTGCTTGTGAGAAGCAAGTTTGTATTTGATCATAAGAACAATTTCCTTAAACCAGCAAATGCAGGGAGTCTGACCATTCCTAAGTATGCTAGAAAAAGGCAGAAAGAAAATGATGAGCCCAACGACTTTAATATGCACTTGTCTATTCTAAAATAAAATCTTATTTTCCATGAACATAGATATGAGCTGGCTAGAAGATAAATCCAGAGTGTTGTTCTATTGGTGACTGAATTAAATTACAAATATAATTCCTAACCTTGCAGTATCTGCTGGTTAAATGAAGGCATTGGATGAAATGGGAGCCTGAAATTTTAAATGTGTTCAGTTCAGAAAATCCCTATCAGAAGAAGGGCATTGGACTCCTTAATTCTGGTTTTCTTTGCCAGTTGGAATTGCTCCATCAGAGAAGAATAATGGGGATTTTCCCTAGCAAACTCTAATGGCCTTTTCTGAAGCAGGTGACTTTTACAACCCTGCTGATTTAACTCCAAACAAGCGGATAATCACTTTGGCTTCTCAGCTGCAACTAGGTCCCAGCCTCAAAAGCCTTAAATAGTGAAGTTTATAGATGGGTTGAATAGGAGCATCCTCTCAAAATTCACAAGGAAGCAATCTGAGCTACTTTTCTTCTTCCCTGACTTGACAAAACTCCATAGCCAAAGGCAGTTTTAAAAAGAAGGCATTTAATGTGCAGTTGACAGTTTCAGAGTGTAGTAGAGTCCCTGGCTGTCACAATGGCCACTGTGGCAGCAGGCATACAAGCATCTTGCTGGAACAATAACTGAGTGACTACATCTAGCCCAAAAGCAGGAAGCAGGGGGTGGGGGGTGGGGTTGGGAATGGTGTGGGTTTTTGACATTTCAAAGTCCAACACCAGTGACACACTTCCTCCTACAAGCCCAAACCTCCTAATCCTTTCCACAACCATTGGGGACCAAGTATTTAAATACATGAGTGTGTGGGAGTCATTGTAATTCTAACCATCACAAAAGTTAATCGATATGTGTTTGTGTAGCATCTAGGAAGAGATTGGGTGAGATTAGACCCTTTATTAATTAAAGTAGGAACTATTAAAAAATTATAGTACTCAAGTCGGGAGTTGGTGGCACGTGCCTTCAACTCCAGCAGGCAGAGGCAGGTGGATCTCTGTGAGTTCAAGACCAGCCTGGTCTACAGAGTGAGTTCCAGGACTGGCTCCAAAGCAATATAGAGAAACCCTGTCTCAAATCTCCCCCCCCCCAAAATAAAGGTTATATTACTTCCTTGTTCATTATGCCATGTAAAAAAGCAGTGAAAGGTGCTACTTTATCTTTAAGACAGGAAGCAATTCCTAAATAGACATCTAATCCACAGATGCATTCATTTTGTACTTTGATCTTCAGAGCCTTGAGGAATAAATTTCAGTTGTTTATAAAAGTCATCCTCTGTTTTGTTTTAGACATACACACTGGTAGGTTTAAAGTAGAATCTTGATATGGTGTGCTCCTTAAAAACACTGTTAAGCTTTTCGTATATATACTTCTACAGACAAAATTCCGGAGAATATATTTGGTGATGGATATTTGGATATTTGTGGTGTGGGATACTAGTAGAAACAAAATACAGTTGGTTATGCAATGTGTGTTGATATCAGTCCACAAAGTATAAATTCTTTATTTCAATAACAGCTGAAGGGGCTAAAAGGTCTCTAACAAATGTTTGGTTAGGTAAAATAGACAAAAATAAGTTGAAATAGCAAAACTGTTTTTCAAATACTATAGAGCAGGGGATAAAAAGACTTAGGGCTATGATGCAGTAATTGACACATGCAAGATATTAAATATTACTAATTAAGTGCTTATAAAAGAGAAGCTTGATTAGGTAGCAAGATATCAAAAAGGTAGACAATGATGTGAAATTGGATTTATTAAATTTTTTATTTTGTGTTACTATCCCTGGGATGAAACACCATAACCAAAAGCAATATGAGGAGGAAAACTTTATCTGGCTTACATATCCTGACTCACAAGTCAGTTGAGGAACTCTAACCAAAAGGAACCAGGAGGCAGAAGCTAATGCAGAGGCTGTGGAGGAATGCTTAATACTCATTGGCTTACTCCTCTTATATTTTCAGTTGTGAGCCTAGGCTTTAAAGGCTAAGGCATTTCTCCAGGCTGGCTTACTCCTTATAGCTTGCTCAGCCTGTTTATTTTATAGCACTAGCAAGGGATGGCACATCTACAATGGAGTGGGCCCTTCCACATTAATCACTAATTAAGAATAACGTTTTACAGCCTGATCTTGCAGGGACAGTTTGTCACGTGAGCTTCCCTTTTCTCGGATGACTTCAGCTTGTGTCAAGTTGACATAAAAGTAGCCATCACATTATGTAAGACCTGCTCATTCACTCTAGAAGAGTCCATAGGACATATATATTTCTACCGTTATGAGAAATACATTTGTGAAGTAAGGATAGGAATTACAGGGTAGGTACATGTGGTGGCTCATGCCTCTTAACCTGCTACTTTGAAATCTTAGGCAAGTTGACAGTGAGTTCCAGGCCAATTTATGTACCTTGTGAATTTCATGCTAATCTTGGTTTTCAATCATGTGGCTATTGCTCCAGTTTCCACATGCATAGTTTAAATAAACACACTCAACAACTGATAAAATATATTATTTTTTTGCCCAATTGAGTTAAGGTTTATTATGGTGGGGATGGCCAACTGAGAGCCACTGTAATGGCTTCTACCTTGTGAAATATTAAATCAAACAACAATAGAAAAAAAATTAATACCCCTACCCAAGTATTAAATTTTTACTTCATCTGACTTCAACTTGCCAATTTGGCCAGGAAAGAACAGATGGACTTTGGAAAATGATATTAGATTAGTATAGACTTAACAGGGTAGTGAATATCATCACAACTGTTATACCAAATACATTTTGTAGTTCGAGAAAATTAAAAGTCCTGGCATTTGATATGCAGCTATTGATTTGAAAAATTATCCATCATAGTTAGTAAGGATCAGGAGAAGCATTTTATTTTCATTTGGCAACACCAATAATATAACTTCATTGAACTATTTCGAGACACAAGTCATCCTACATTAGGTCATAATTTAGTTCTCAGGAAAGTTGATTTCCTCTGAAACACATGACACTGGTCTATTAACTGAAGTCATTCTTAGACCTAGTGGATAAGAAGTAGCAATTACTCTAGATTTCTTAGTAATAGGTTTAACTTAAAGAAGGGAGAACAAAAATGCAACAAAATTCCATAGAGCAGGGGGACATGGAAGGATGTTCTCTCAGCCTGGTCACACAGGGTGGGGCTGGGGATGCTGGGCCCTGCTCTGGATATTGTGATGGGCTTTGATGGTCCACCATGGAGGGCCTCACCCTCCCTGGGGAGCTGAGGGGGGCTGGAATGGGGATGTCAGTGGGGAGGTTGGGGGGGGGGAACTGCAATTGACATGTAAAACAAGATTGTTTCTAAAAAGAGAGAGAGGAATATAAACCTGCTCTGGAAGAGAAAAAAAATTCATAGACTTCTCTATCAACAAATTTTCTAGAATCCAGTGACATAGAACTTATGTAGGTATCGTTTGTAAGTTGATGGATACGTCATTTCATTAGGTCTGTCCTACAACCATGCAAAGGGGCATAATATCATGAGGACCACTTTGAGATTTGAAATGATATATTTATTATTTAAAATAAGTTTGATTTTATCTTGTGCATACAGGTGTTTGGCCTTCATATATGCCTGTGTACGATATGCAAGTCTGGTGACCACCAGAGAGGTCAGAAAAGGGTATTGGATCTCCTGGAGCTGAAATTACAGACAGTTGGGAACCACCATTTGAGTGCTAGGAATGAAACCCATGTTCTCTACAAATGCCTTTTTATTCCCAAGCCATGAAGAAGACATATTCTTCATTTGAGTATGGTATTCAATCCCACTTGATAACCAACCAAAAAGCTACTAGTCTTGAGTAGGCTACTAACCAGAAAATGTTCAAAAGCAGGTACATACTTCAGTGATAGATGATCTTCCATTTTATCAATAAAAAATAACAAGTTGATAGAGTTGAAGTGCTAGTGGTAGGATTGTTAGCTGGATTGTTGAGTAGCCTCTTCACATTTTGAAGTAAAGCCCTTCCATTGTCTGTGGCTATGTACTTACCTTATAGGAAGCTGTGTTTACTTTGTTGCTAGTCTTATTAGAGACTATTTAGGCCACCATGGATCATCAAGTTACCATATATCATGTGATATCCATCTAACTCGCAAAGCAGTGCTCTATTATCCAAAGTAAATAATGTATATGAAACTGAGTCCAATAGGGTTCAGCAAATCACATGTAAGTCATGTGAAACAATGGCCTCTGTGGATGCTTCTGGCATTCACTCTTGCTATGCCTGACCACATCCATGGCTCCAGGAATAGTGCTGTGGAGACAACTGATACAAGAAGAGAATTCTGGGCCTGGGCTTATAAATGGTTCTGTGCTCACTTGTTCGAAGTTCATTTCTTAGCAAGTTAAGTAGATCCATGGACCCATGGTCATGGAATCCACTATTTTTACTTCCTTGAAGCATATGGATTAATATAAAGCAGAAGCCTTGTAATAACTCTGGCCCAGTGTTATTTAGGAGGAAATATCTTTCCAAGTTCTGGTATAGTATCCAGAAGTTTGTGCCTACTTAAGCCTTTTAAATCAACAAGACCCAGTGGTATTTTTTGTCACAGCCAGGTTTTGGTTCCATGGGTCCAGGAATAAAAACATGGATATGAGAGTCCCGTCATTATCACCTCATATTCACGTGGGAAACATTGTGTTTGTTGTTTCCATAGCATTCTGCCCTGTCTATTTAGACCTTTAGTACCATTGTGAAGATTGCTTTCAGTAAGGGATGCTGCAATGACTACATTGACAGGACATAAAAAGTGACATTCAGCCAGTTTGGGCATCTTATGCATCAGAATAAGTGGGAAAACAAGACATTAACTATACTGATGGGGTGATTGATCCTGATTACAGAAGAAAACCAGACTGCTCTTGTCTGTGGAAGAAAGAAAGAGTGGTATGTTTGGAACATAGCAGAACCATCAGGTCACCTTTAGCACAACCATCCAGAATGATTAAAGTCAACAGAAAACCTCAACTCAACTGAAATTGAATAAGTCATGGTCCAAAGCCTCCTGGAAGGCAAGTTTGGATCAGCCTCTCAGGTAAAATATTCAAACCATCTGAGAGCAAAGGAAATTCAAAACAGATAGTAGGAAAATGAAGTTATAGAAATATTAGCTATGAGAGTTGTACTTTTTGTATTTCTTGCTTTTTTGTGTATATTTATGAGTGTTTTTGTTGCATACATCTTGGGTTTCCTCCTTTGTTAGGAAGATATTACATAAAATATCAAGAAGAAAGACTGAGTTTATTTAGAGATTAACTACAGTTTAAGAAGATGTTTACAGTTAATTATCCAGTTTTCAAAGGTTAGACTCAGATGGTTAACTGTATCTATTAGTGTGGCTACAATTTGGTGACCGGTTCTTCAGACAAGCATAGTTTGGGATATTTCAGTGAAAATATTTTTTTAAACTATTTTTCTAACCATAAATGGTAGATTTTTAGAATTTATTTATTTATTTTATATATCCAAGTCCATTTAAATGAAAATAAACATTTATAGACAATATTTGGGAATTTGGGCACTGTTCTTTCCAAACTACTTCCTATGAATAGGCACTATAATGACATCTAAATCAAATAATCATTTAAAATTGATTTAAATATGTATAATAAACACTTAGGACAAGGTCTCCTCACACCAAATATTTAATGAATGATATTAATTTTATTAAAATTTAGGTCCTTTTTGCCATTTGTGAATTTTTATGAAAAAAAATCATCCTTACTGTACTAAAATTTTTGTTATAAAATTCATGATTTAAAACACTGTTGCTTTTTAAAGAACTTCTTAATAATTAGGACTGCTGGGCATGTGGCTCACACTTACAATCCAGACAGTGTGGAGCACTTGCAGCCTGAGCTCTAGTGTCAGACCCTGTTTCCTAAGAATCCTTTTACAATAATTCGAATCAGTAGAGAAACCTTCAAAAACAAAACCTGTGCTTTATTGGCTGGTTTGACAATATATTATCTGGGTATACCGGGTTTAGGATGAGTCAGGTGGGGATAATCACTGTTGATTTTGTTCCAACTATATATTTATGGTCTGCAATGGTTTAAGAATGCCTTTAGATTTTTTTTTCTACACTCTAGTATTAATAGAATGCACTTAGGGAGCCCTTTTATCTGTAACTTCCTCAAAGACCCTTTGGAAAATGATTGATTGGCATTTGGCAGACATCTTTATTGTGCCAAAGTTTTATGGTCTTTTAGCTTTGGCATTGGGGGAGAAATTTAAACTATGCATTTGTGTACTGGTCCCAAAGGTAATAATGAGAGGGTTAAATACAACCGGCTTTCTGAAATCAGTCACAGCCATAAATATGCTATTGAACATATGTTGGAAGACCCTCTAAGGTTTCAGAGGATGAAGAGTGAGCTAAAGACTTTCATTAAATGCAGAATTTCTTCTCTTCAAGGCCAATAGTATCTGAAAGATGCTAGAAATGACAGGTTCAGATTCAGTAACCATCAATATAATGGAGACATGACTACTACAGTCCTGTTAGAAAAATTTCATGTACATGGCATGATAGCTCTATCAAAATTGCTGTCTCCTAAACAGCAGGATAATGCTGCAAACAATTTCTATCATTATTGGCAGTTCAACCTGCTTAAAACAATTTTTGGTTGATAATGTGACTACCAGGTATCTTTCCATAGATCTAAATTTCAGTGGTACTTGGACATGTTTTCTACAAGCCCTGAAATGTATCAACAGCATTTGACATGGTTCACCTATTTCCTATCCCTAATTATCTTCTTACATTTTACTCCTAGGGCTCTGCAGCAAATTGGCTTTCTTCCTAACTTACTAAACTTACTAGCTGCTTAGTTTTCATAAGCCAAAGCTGCTTTTTCTCATTTCCTTGACTGCCCCAGAACAATTCTCCAGCTTCAAGAGGCTGTGAGACGTGGGCAAGAGAGCCACAAAATACTCCTTAGAAATCCTTGATGTTTTTCACTGGCATATCTAAGTATTTAAAATAGTGCTTAGTCAGTTCTTGAATAAGTGATTGGATATGAATGAACCAGAAGGCAACAGACATCACTTTTTTTTTTTTTTTTTAACAACACAAACACAACAGACATTGGGGACAATTTGTTGCAAGAAAATGTTGGTTTTCCTGATCACTTTACCAAGTGCATTTTAGATGCTTTTAAAAAAGTGGAACTACATAAGGTGTTCCCCTTGATTACTAACCCCATTGTCTTTGTTGGAACTCAGCAACCAGATAAACAGGATGGCTGGGCAACAAACACCTGCATTGTCTCCATCTTCACCTCCCAGTATCAGGGTCATAGACAAGTGTTGCAAAACTTTGTTTTTTTTTTCATAGATACTCTAGATCTGAACTCAGAACCTCATTCTTTCAGGGCAGGAAGTTTGCCTAGTGAGCCTTCTCATTTGCCCCTCTGTTAGATACTTAATTGCTATTGTATTTACACTAAGCACTGAAATCTGGGGCTGGAAAAATGGCTAAGCAGTTAGAAGGGAATATTGCTCTTTCAGATGCCCAAGTTTGGTTCCAAGAACCAAAGATGGGCATCTCACAGCTTCCTGCAATCCCAGCTGCAGAGGTATTCAATACCTCTGGCCTCTTTTGGGCACCTGTCCTCATATACCCAAAACCTCTCCATGAAATTTTTAAAAAGAAGTGGGCTGTTATCTTTGTTTGGGATATGTTTCCAGTCTGATCTTATGGCTATGTAACTCCAACATGCTTCACCATACTTAGAGTCTTTGATACATTTCAAATTTTTACACAAAAGTGCTTAAAATTGCAGATTACTTACCATGGAGAACAAAATGCATGTTTGGGGATCAAAGAGAAGATGAGACAAGGGATGACATAGGGACATGAAAGGCAACGTAGAACTAATACCTGGCTTGCCATGCTTGAGGGCTGACCCAACCTCCAAGTCCTCAAAGAGAGCTTCAAAGATCACAACTTCAAAGCACCTGAGTCTTAATGCTTAGCTCTCTTGTCTGGCATCATCTGGCAGGTTTTTTTTTTTTTTTTGAAAGGATCACGTTCTGGCTGAGTTGTGAGTTGTGATAAGGCTTCACAAGGATTTATGTGTTTCCTGAGGTTTATGATTTGTATACCTCCTTCATCTTTGCTTTCCTTGGTTGTTCTGTCTCATCTGTTCTTATATGCATTTAGAGGGTCACATGCTATACATCTTCCTGCTATAGACTGTTTGGGTACCTTCAAATCTAGAATGTACATTATGATCCTGAAAGGTTCCTAACAAGAAGAGACATAGACAATAGAAGCAAGTGATAGCATTTTTGCACTGTATGCTTACCGCCATTGAGTATCAAGTAAGCACAGTTTAATGTTGAGAATAGTTGGGTGACTGGATTTTATTCTAGTCTACCATAATGTACTTAACTCCCTGAAGTGGAATTAGGAATGAAAAGAAGTAAGGGCATTGAGCAGACACGCAGGACTACATCTGTCATGCACAGAAGGGGAAAAAACAAGCAGGTGAAGAGTGTTTAGGAAAAAAAAAAAAAAAAAGAACCTGAATGTTAAAGCTGTTGGCATTATTTCTCTGGGAATATTCTTATTATGTGTACCTCAAGAGTAATATTTCCCCAGTTAACCTTGGTGCCGATCTAAAGTAAATTGTTTAATTGAATATCTTTAATGATTAAATACTATTGCATATACATTATACATGTAAATGACTTGTAAAAATTTTTGCTTCTGATAGAAGTAAGTTTAATTTATTCTTGTTACAACAAACTAGTAAAATTGTTTTGGAATGTGGTAAGATGGCATTCAGCAAGACTGCTTATTTTGAAAAGGCTGTCTTGGGGTGAGGGCTTCAGTGCAGAGGGTAGTAGAATGCACCAGGGCTGCGCTTTCCTGGCCAGGACTGTTTTATACTCATCAAAGTGAGGGGGGTTAAATAAAGGCGTTAGGAGATTATTTTTTTCTCACATGTACACAAAAGTATAATCCTTGGGGGGAAATGTCGTCCTATAGAGTGGTAGTATTGGCACTTCTGTGAAACTATTATTTACAAGCAAAATTCATACAAAACTTTCTGTTTTAACTGGGAATACTTTCTTTGTAATTTCTATTGTGCATCTCAGTCAATTATAAATGTAACAACTATAAATGTGTAAATGTGTGGAGTTCATTGTGAATCACTATTCGAAAAATCACTGCCCCTTTGGTAAAATCTGTGAAAGTCTCAAGCAGAAAGTAATCTTGAATTACCTTACTAACATTATAGTAATGCATGTAGCTCTGAACACATAGGAAGAGAGTTAAATTTCTATTTTATTTCCAAGCTTTGTATTTCTGTTGTGCTATGAGGCAGTGATATCACAGCTACAGAATGATTCCGCTGTAGGAGAACTGAGACCACAGCATGCTGTCGAAAGTGATTTATGGTCTTCCAATGCTTATGCAATGTCAGGTTTCAGTTTGGGATCACACTATTAGAACGTGTCAAACAATTTTAAAAATACTCTAACAGTTGACTACACCTGTTTCCACTTTGCAAATCCTTTCAAGTTTATGGCACTTTGATGGAAAAGGAAATATTTAACTCATGTCTTTCTTTTTCAATATAAAAACTGATTTTTTTTGGTCTTATTGTTATTTTCTGTGTGATATATTAACATTTGCAGGGTCATAAATGGTTAAAATTAGCAATTTTCTTTTATTAGATCATTTGTAAAGGGAGTTTTCAGAGTTCCATTTGGATTATTTCCAAGGAAGTAAATAAACCCAAATGTGGCAAAACTAAATTATATTACCCTACTCTAATGAATCAAATCTTTTAACACTTAATTAAAACATTTTTGGTACACATCTTTAAATTTAACATATAGGATATGTTTAAACTCCTTTTTTGTTTTTGTTTTTGAGATAGTATAACTCTGTATCTCAGGCTTTTCTCATTACTCATTACGTAGCCCAGGCTACCCTTGAACTCAAAGAAGTCTTCCTGGTTAAACCTCCCACATGCTGAAATTATATATAATTTTGAGTCATCACATACTTTTCAAGCTTTGTTTACATTTATTATTTTTATGAGAAAGTTAAAGGCATGACACACGGCTACAATATCATTTTTATTTGGCATTTTAATTGGTCTAATTACTTTGTACTTTTCAGCAGAATGTTGCATTCTGTTATATTCAAACTTCCACATGGCCTAATTTTCATTAGAGGTGACTTAATAAGCTGAAACTGTTCCCTATTATTTCCATTGTACATGAATTGGATAAAGTTTATATTTCATCAATAATGATTTAGGGAATCAAAACTAAGCTGTAAAAATAATCAAAATATTAATGTTTCTAGGAAAACACTATGATGTTTTTAGTAGATTAAAATAATTTTGTTTGAAAGACAGAGCTCAGTGGGTAAGATGCCAGCTCTACAATCAGGAGAGCTTGAGTTTGGATATCCAGAGTGCATACAGAAGCCAGGCCTGACCAAGAACATTTGTAATGCCACCACTGAAATGTATAGGCAGGTAGAGCTCAAGGGTGTGCTGGTTAGCCAGTTCAGCTGAAACAGTTAGTTCATAGTTTATTAAAAAACCATGTCACAAAAATTAAGATGGAGATCAATAAAGGAAGGTACCAGACATGGACCTCTGGCTTCCTTCTCCACCCCAGTTGAAAATCTCCTCAACATACACACATCTGCACACACATAGTTTCATAAGTGTAACAGACAAGTTTAACAAGATTTAGCTAGAGAATATTAGTTTCTAAATACTCTGATTTTTATAAGGCACCTTAAGAAATTATCTTCTGTAATCCATTATGAAGTTTCAATACAGGATTTAATAGTGTCCAAATAAATTATAAACGAATGTCAAAATAGTTCTCATACAGCCATGAAAAATCCTAAAAACCAGTCATAGAAATCACTGGTAAGTGAAATTAGGATTTTTGAAGGTATTATTAAAATACTGGTTTCTAAAATTGTGATACATTGTGTTACTTAGGTGACTTTAAAAAATAAAGATAATTGAATCCAATAAGATTATCAAAAGGAGAAACATAAAACAGGCTTGAGAATTCTCGTTAGAATGAGTACATTGTTAAGGCAAGCATCAATACCTGCAAATGGATCAGGCAGCCAGTCATTAGAGAGGACTTCTGGGCTGGATTTGTGAGCTTTGCCTATTTTTACAGATAACTTTGGCTCTGCACAAGCCATGGTTGATTGTGCTTCATAAAGGCATGCAGTGAACCAAATGGGGGATATGTGAACAAATATATTTTATTTGCATTTATGAATATGGAATTCCATTTATGGAAAATGAGGCAGACTTCAATACTGCAGTATTTTTCTAGTGATAGTTATCCTTGTGACCCAACAACTGAATTTGTTGAAAGAACCAAAAAGAGTAAATCCACAGGAAGAAAAAAAATTACACTTTCAACAATGACAGTCTTCTCATTTCACAGTACTTGATAGAAAGATAATAATGATATCTATATTGTACATTATTGAAGGTTGAGTATCAGCTTACAGAGACATTTAATATCCTGGTAGACATGTGACAAGCTTTGTTCAACCAAGAGAGAGTGGATAGACTTGCAGAATTCTCAAGATGTTCATTAAAAGGTACAACTACATCAATACATTTTTTTAACCTTGTTTCACTTTCTTCAACCTCATCTTTGATTTAATCATTCATTTCTCTTTGAGTCAGATCCCCAGTAGAGTAGATCCATATACAATGTACATGACCTTATGTAATATTTATTTAAAACATTTAGTACCAACTCTACCTTTTGCTTTTCCTTCTAGCAATTTTGGATTAGAGGTAACATGGAAGACTGTATCTCAGAAAATAAGGTGGACACAGTTTGGTTATCCAATGCCAAATGATCAACCCTGAAAACACACATATGATCAACACAAGGAAGGAACAGACTAGGTTATATTTTGAGGAAGTCTGCCTATCTGGGCAGATGGGTCATTAATATAGCAAAGCTATTGACAGGATTAGTTCTTAAGTACACCAATGTTCTTCTTTTCAAGTAGCTGCTATCTAGGGTTATCTTGCCCATATGGAAGAATCATAGTTTTCTCAATAAGAAAACTGAGGGCTTTATGGCAGGTCAGGACTTAGCATTGGGTGTGTCCCTGCACTGCCCCCTTCAGACTCCCATTGAAATCCCATTGGATAACTATCATTTAGGGATGGGTTAAATGGTTGGTTAATCACTTACATATCAGAATAGCAAATTTTGCTTATCTCTGGCAGGCCTGGTTAGCATGCCACATACTTTTGGGGATATTTTGGATGCATCTTATACTTAACTAAATACTGCTTTGTGTGACTTAATATATCCTGAACAGATCTATTAGTCAATGCTTTATAATATCAGTTCTATTACTTTGAAATTCTACATTGAAGTCACATTGTTGGTCTCTTACTGTGTACTACGCTAATCTGTGTTATTGTACATAGGGCCAGTTAAGATGATCTTCATTATTTATGATAAAATGCTTGCATGTTAATTGTTTCTCACTTGTTGAGTATGTCTTTAAGCCTCAGTGAACCTATGTGAAGATGGAGGTTTCTGTTTCGTCTGGTCCCGCTGCCCTTCAATCCCAAATAAACACGCGGATGCTATATTAATGATAAAACTGTTGGCTTATGGCTAGGAATTCTTATTGGTTAACTCTGTCTTAATTATTAATCCATTTCTATTAATCTATTTATTGCCCTGAGGCTATGGCTTACCCTTAATCCAGCATGTTATTCCTTGGGCAGCAGGGTATCTCTTTTGTGTCTCTTCTCAGCATTCTCCTGGTCCCCTAGCCCTACCTATCTTTCTGCCTGGCCAATCAGTGTTTTATTCATTAACCAATAAGAGAAACGTATATACAGAAGAACATTCCCCATCACCTATGTTTTTAAGGAACATAGAATGCCAGTGGCTAGATTGGCTACATAATATTTATCAGTAGCTACATATAACAAGATTAGCATTGATTTCAACTCCTACTATGTGTAGAACAATGTGTTTCTGAAGTTTAAGTCTAAATAATTGTCCTAATTTAATAATAGCAAACTTTTCACAATATGCTCAGAGTCATAGGCTTTCTTCCTTCGTTCCTTCCTTTTTTCCTTCGTTCGTTTGTTCGTTCCTTCTTTCTTTCTTCCCTTCTTCATTTTCTAAACAAACCATTTGGACTATATTTTCCAAATAAATGAAAACTTGGAATCAGAAACACATGGCTTTGGATGTATGAGAGCCAATATAGAATAGATATTTTTGAGGGCAAAATGTTGAAATTTTTGAAATATTTTAATGTTTGATGATAATTACTTAAAATCTGGTACATATGGTAAGCATCATACATACCCAAATATTTTTTTCTGTTCCACCCTTGCCCTTTGTAATTCTCAAAATGTGTGGGGCTAAGGTGAGAATTACATAAGTGTCTGGACCTCACTTTTTCTTTAGAGGGTGAATGGTGTGAACTGGGGAGCACTTCTGTAGGCTTGTGCACTTATGAATCACCCTGGGCTTTCTCCATGACTCAGCCACAGCATGACTGAAGGGTGATGATATTTACAAATTACTGCTTCCTTCTCTGTGAAGTCGAAGGCCTGAGGCTTAAGCATCTTCAGCAGGACAGTGCAACAGCTGCTGCATCACTAATGAGCCATAGAATCAGACAGGCAGATACAAAGGAAGGAAAGACAGAGGCAGATGGCCAGAAGGGATCAAGGAACATCCCCTTCCCTTCATGGCAGGAGCTCTGGGGGCTCTGGCGGGGCAAGTTCTTTTAATTCCATCTCTTGGCCAAAGATTTCCCAACAGGGCAGTGTCCAGAAGAACCTTCCCTATAGAACTGTACTCCAACTTTAACCAAAGGCTGATTTGACACTGAAATCACACCATCTACAAGTTCTAACTGTTGTGTTGAGGGTGGACACTAGAGCATGTATTAAAATGGCTTCCTTGGTTTTCTTCCCAATGCTGCTCTTGAAACCCCATCTAAGCAAATTGTTTACATCCTACTTTGACAAATCAGCTGTGCTGCACTAGACCACACAACTTAAAGAAGAAAGTGGAGGAAGATTCCATCTCTGGGTATCACGTATATTTCTACGTTTGCTAGTAGGTAAAAATTGAAGGGTTATTTGACAGTCTTGATTGTTCCTATTTATCATAGCTGCTAGTTCTCAACTGATTGCAGTTTTTGTTTAAACATGCAGTGCTAATGTTTTCAAATAATTTAAAGAAAAAGTGAGAAAGTTAAGAAAATTGCTCAAAATGAGATGGTGCTAATGTTTTTACATTGTGCTATACTTAAAGATCCTATATAAAATTTGTTTCTATCAATTTCTATTCTGTGTAAGTTCAAGGTCTTATCCTAATTGAATGCAATAACCCATCTATGGTATCATTTGCATAGAACATAATATAATAAAACATTATGTAGTATATGACAAGATTTATGTAATTCTATTTAAATAGCCACATCAGTTGTAAATTCAATTTTCTCTGGGCATAAAACTTTGTTATATATTATTTATAAAACATTAAAATAATGAGATAATTGAGAAGCATTTTCTATTGTCAAAAAAAAAAAAAAAAACTATGAATGGGAACTAACCAACCTAGCTTCCTTTAATTCCTCCCTAGCCCTCTTCCAGCCCCATCTCACATAGTATGTGTGTGTGTGTGTGTGTGTGTGTGTGTGTGTGTGTGTGTGTGTGTGTGTGTTTGAGAAAGAGAGAGAGAGAGAGAGAAATATGTGTGACTTGTGGATGTTAGATAGTAGTGCTGGGTATGTTCATCAGTTTCTTTGTATCTTTTATTTCTATAGATCATTGTAAAAATGCATTCTTTGACATTTCAGGCAGTATATTTTTATCCTATTCTTTTCTTCTTCTCAATTTCTTCCAGATTCTCTTCTCCTCCCAACTTCATATTCCTTCTCTCCCTTAAAAAGAAAGAAAGGAAGAAAGCTACTGAAACCCATGGTACCCCAGCCAGATAAAAATCCCAGCATGAATGAAGGGAAGTAGGCACACATTTCCACCCCTAAGCTGAGAATGATAGCTTTTGGGAGAGAGAGAATTAGTTTCCATCATTAAAGCGATACTGGTGTTTTTTACTTACCTTCCAGGGCAGACACATGCTAATTAGTAGATGGTCAGCCCAAATTGTATTTTATTTTTTGAGGCAGGATCTCTCACTGAACCTGGACCCAGGCAGCACATTCACCCAACCACACCACTAGTCTTTGTCCTTCCTGTGCCTTTGTTACAAAGCATATTGTGATCAGTTTACATTCAGGCTACAGATTCTCCTCTTTGTGCAACAAATACTTTAAACACTGACCATCTGTCCAGCACCCTTCCTTTATTCTGTGTTTTATTTTTAATCCTTTCCTCCTTTCCCTTTGGGGATGTAAACCTATTACCAGTTGCCTCAGCTGCTACTTGGCATTCAACACTGATCTCTGACCTGCCAGAAGTATTTCTATATCCCACTCTCCCCTCGTTTCTCAGGCAGTTTACTGTTTCAGTGAAGCACACACAAGCCCCAGTTTCCAAGAGAATGTCACCAGAGAACATCTCACTGACTACAGTAGGAGTAGTCAGCCCTTGAATCAGTGAGGACATTCCCAGGGAAACTGTGGTACACACTCACAAGTGGCACACAGCCAGCCATTGAACTCAGTCAACTCTCAAGACCAATTGAAAATTGGTATCAGCTCATCTCAGGCATTCTTCCAGGGCAGAAATGGTCAAAATCAACAATCCAGAAAATTCCAAACCTCACAGTGATTTTTTTTCAGTGCACACGGTCACAAATTAGTTATTTTTCCCTAATGTACATAATGAAATGGTCACATTAGTACCATGAGTGCCAAAGTTTCAACTTGTCTTGCCAGATTTAGGTTGATAGTAGCTTTCATATGTGCAATATGTTAATGATTTGTTTTCATTTAAGCCAGTGTCAGTGTGTGTGTGTGTGTGTATATGTGTGTGCATGTACGTGTGTCTGTGTATACAAACACTTGAGGCAGGAAATCAAATTTTAACCGCTTCTACATTAATACTGAATGGTAAAATGACAAGCAGCAACCTACCTTTGAGATCTGTATAATAGACATTTTTAAGATGGCAAAGTTAACTCACCCCTGGAGCTAGAATTTAAATGACTTGAGCTTTATGGTCTTTTAATGTGGGACCCTCCAGCCTGGAAATGAGGCAGATTTTCCATCCGCTGACTTAAATCTGCTCAGCAGGGTAGGCTCCCACTATCCTCAGAGCAGCTGTTAGGAGCAAGAAAAACAGTGTACAGCAATAAAATTGATTGCTTCAACCAACACTGTTCTATAGCCTCCCAACAGCTCGACTTTTTGTTGGGTCTCTTAACACCTGCTTCCCAAAGCACTAAGTCTCATCTCCAATTGGTCTAAATACAGATCCCAAAAAGATAGTGGTTGGCCAGCAAAACTGCCTGTTGGTTCTAAGTGAGTTGAGAGGAATGCAGAGTCCATGATTGCAGACTTTGGGAAGATAGCAGCGAAGGTCTGCCAAGGCTGGGGTTTTATTGTGATTAAGGTCTTAGTGCTAAATCAAGACATGGCAGTCCACATCCCTAAATCATCCCCATGGAGACACTAGGGAGAAGGACAGAGCACATTAAGTGAATTTCCAGCAAGATTGAGGCACTGAGTTCCTCCCAGTCTTCCTGGAAGCCTCCTGGTGTAGAGAAGTGACACCTCCTTGATATTTCCTCTTGGAGTCCTGTGGATCAGCTGTCAGCTCTTTGAAATGTTCCCTCTCAGTATAAGACAGGAGCTGGTATTGTCGTAACTCCTAGCACAAGGGAAGCGATTCAGCCTTAGGTGTCAAGGGTGATTGCTGTGATGGTGAAATTGTTAATCTTAATTTTCAAATGCCACAATACTTCTTTTTTAGCAATTCATACCTGTCACTATGTCTTTAAACTTAGATTTCCAGTTGCATTTTACTTCATTTTCACATTGAAGTAATATTCACACTGATATTTTTAATTAAATGAACTGAATATGGGTTCTCTTCAAACAGTCCTTGCTTTATCTTGTTTGATGATAAGTAAAGCTATTTGTATATACCTTTTATTCACTTTTTTTGTTTGCATTGTGATCTAGTACAAAACAAAACTAGGAAAGTTAATTAAATACAGTCACCATCTATGACTTTTAAAGTATTTTACCTATGATTTTAATTTTTTCCCAGGCTCTTTCCATGAAGTGTAGTCTTGAGGTATTTTTATTTAAAGAAAAGTATACCCTCAGTTTGGAATTAGAAAAATTATTCTTGTAAACATACCATTGGACAATAAACAACCTTTGGCAAAACCAAATAATAGCAATGGAATAATTTGTGTAAGAAATACATACATATTTTAGGACGGAACTGTGGTGTATTTTGCCTCTAAGAATTGCTTGTTCTAGTGAGTTACAACACTTTTGTCCCCCTTCAAACCTAAAGCATTAGAGCACTAAGAAAAAAATATTAAAAAACCAGATTTGACTGGAGCTGTTAATATTACTCTTAGGGTGTTCATTTTGGGAATTCCCTCCACATAACAGTGGGATTTCTGAACAGACGTTCAGCCATTGACAGAGTTATGTCACTCCAGGGCTGTTGAGTTTGGGAAGCCATGGTTTACCATACATTTCTTGCTTAGCAGTTAACTCAGCAGGCTTGCTTGCTGGCAATAGTTTTGCCATCAATTTTTATCGAATTGCCTGTCTTAAAAAGTAAATATGCTGATGTATTCAAATGCAGTGTTTAAAAATCTCATATCATTCTCTGTACATTCCCACTAAAATATTCAAATTTTGTGGAGGTTATTAATATAAAGCCTGCTTAACATCAGAACAAAGGATATTCATAGTAATGAGAGTAAAATATACCTTTTGTGTGAATGAAATTTAATTATCTGATTTCTGGGAATAGACTTCTCACATAGAATGTTCTCACTGAAAAACAACTGGATAGAATGTGAGGATCTGACTAATGTAGGTTTATCTAAACAAGAATATATTAGATGTACTATTCTAATTTCTTGATTCAGTGAGGAAAGAAATCAACTTCAGCAAGGGTATTGGAAAGCTGAACTTGGAGGGAAGGGAAGAAGGCAGTTTGATAGAAGCAAAGCATTTTCCTAAATGGTTCCAAAATCGGTCACATGTCGGGCTGTGTTTACTTGTGGACATCAAAGGTATGGTTTCTTTGTTGGAGTGGGAAATTGGAAACTATCTGTAATTGTAATTTGTCTCTGCATAATGCATTATCCCCAAACTTGGAGTTTAAAATAGCAAACATTTATTATCTGCACTTCTTCGGATCAAGATTTTAAGGGTGGCTGAACTAGCTGGTCCTGGCTGGGGCTCAAGTCAAGTTGTGAGTATAGCTACTGTCATCCAAAAACTTCACCAAGGCTGCAGGACCCACTTAATGCCTTACTTCCACCGCCTTTGGCACCAGGCCAGAGAGTTTTGGCAAGAGGCCTTGTTCCCAGTCACATGGCCCCCTGCAAAGAGCTGCTAGAGAGTCCTCATGGCAGGATATCAAGTTTCCACCAAAGTGAGTGATCCAGAAAGTCTGAAGTGACAATTGCAAGCCTTCAATGAGGCAATCTTGAGATTTACACACATTTAATTCTATATAATGCATTTGATGGAAACGAATTACAGAATTCAAGCCCATTTCTACAAAGAGGATGTGTGACCAGGTTTGAAGGGAATTATATTGAATAGCTTGTGAATTTTCAAAATTATCTTTTTTTTTGTTTCCATTTCATTTAAAACTCTTCTATATTAGACTCTGCTCTAACCTATTGCATTTGCTTTGGCAATTTGGTCTTTAGATACACTGCTAGTTTCAAACTCACAGAGAAAGTGAAAATTTCTGTGACATCCTATTTAAGGGGAAAAAAAAATCTCCACTGAAATAATAAGATGCCAAAGAAAGCTGAATTTTAAAAAACATATCAGGTAGCATACATTATTAATTGAACTGACAGAATATATAAAGAATGTGAGCCTTCAGAGAGAGAAAAGCCTTCTATTTAAAAAAAAAATCAGTGTGATATATATGATTTCTATAGACCATAGAAACAAAAATTACATTTAAATTTCTTTATTTTTATTTGATACATTGTATTTTAGGCTTAAAATTATTACTGGAATGTAATTACCTTAGAATAGCATATTCCCTTCTTATGCAAATAGCATAAAAATCTTTCAGTATAAGGGAGTTTTATCTATTCAAGCAATAGCAATCAATCCACTCCTTATATTCCCTGTTTATTTACATTCCCATAAAGATGATTTTCACATCATTGACTGACTTTAGTAATAACTAAAGTATCACTGTCCTGAAAAACTTCAGAAAATTTAGTTCTATGGAAATGGTATTTTCAGAGACGTGATAGACCAAAATTCTCACTGTATTTTAATTTGCATCCAACTGTGTAAGATAATAGACTTGCACAAATAACTGGCTTCTTTATATGTGTAAACAATTTTCCAAATTTCATACAGACCAGAAATTGATATTCTCAACTGAGATTTCTATTATTTTTGGTGTCTGAGCAGTAATTAAAGGTGTATTGTGTCGAAAAACTTGAAGGAAATGTTTCAAGAGTTTGGAATTACAAATTACAATTACTGATTCGTTTTTCTTTTGGGGGGGATATATCTGAGAAGGAAGACATCAGACAATAATAGAGACAGTGTGAACTTGTGTTTATAAAAATCTACCTGTGGTTTCTGTTCTTTGTTCCTTTCTACAAAGGGCTAGCCTGCAAACCCCCAGTGTAGTTCAGCAGCTAACCCTAGACGTCCAGACTGCTGGGTGTGAAAGGTGGGTTGATTAGAGACAGTGGACCTTGTGTCTCCAGACTCAGCCTTTTCTGACTCCAGCTATAGGAGTAGAAGTTAGGCCAGGTAGATGTGCTCCTTCCCTTTGTCTGAAAGGTTTCTTTTTTCTTTTTCTTTTTTTAGTATATAATTTATTTTACATATCAATCCCAGTTCCCTCTCCCTCCTATCCTCCCATATCCCCCACCAGGCCCCCCCATCCCATCCCGCATTCACTCCCCAGGGAGGGTGAGGCCTTCCATGAGGGATCATCAAGATCTGTGAAGTCATTTGTGGCAGCCTCTGAAAGGATTCTTAATGACAACACTGGGTGAGCTAAATACTGCCAGGATAGTAAAGCTCAGGATTTAAATAGCCTTGCTCTCAGTGCATTGTTTGTTTCCTTTTTGGTTGTTATTTAATTTTTTTCTTTTTCAGTTATTGTGTGTAAGTGCGCATGTGAATGTGCACTCCCTGTCTCCCCCCCCCTCGTGTGTGTGTGTGTGTGTGTGTGTGTGTGTGTGTGTGTGTGTGTGTGTGAACTTATGGGCTCTCACTCATTAAATATTTTTGAAAAACTTGTGGGAGTCTGTTTTGAGTACTATGTGGGTCCTGTGGATCAAGCTTGGGTTGTCTGGCTGGGTGACAAGTGCTGCTACTCACTTGTTTTAAACATCCCTTTGTGAAAAGGTCTTTGGGGAAATATACATGCTTCTGTAGGCAATACGGGCCTTATCAGTTATGTCAGGAAAGGTAAATCAGATCACATGGTGAGGGGCTTCACTCCCCTCCTATGTCCCCTTGTCTTTCTACCCTGCACATACTTATGTGGTCACATTAAGAGCTGGGTCTCCAGAGGGGTCATTACGGTGAAGTCCTCATGAAAGGGACTGGTACCGTTATGAAGGAGGCTTGAGAGATATCTCTTGTTCACTTTCTTCCAGTTGAGGATATAAAGAGAAAAAGGGCAACCTGCTCCCCAAAACGACATCCCCATTAAAACCTGCTCATGCTTGCACAAATCTCATGTGCATCTTCCGGAACTGCATTTTACTACTTGTAGAATTGCTCTATGCTTCCTGTTAAAATAGCAGGTTGTACTAACATGACGAATGACAATTACTTTCCCACATGAAACCACGGTGGCAAAAAGGAAATGCCATATTTTCCCCACTGAAAGAAAAGAGGTGCCAATTGTGAATTGTATATCTCATGAAACTACCCTTCAGGGAAAGAGGAGAAATAAAGACATTCTCAGGTGAAGAGAAGCAGAGGTTTTCCTTGTGACTACCATCACATTCGGACTGTAGAACTATCCAGGCAGATGGGAGACAATAAAAGTGAGAACATCAGAAAACCAGTAAAACAGGAGGGCGAGAATATTGGTGTATTCATAGAAGTGGTGCTTTTTTATTTCACCATCAGGGACAAAATGTCACTCATGGCAGACTGAGAGATTATATATTGTTTGCAAAAAACATTATTTCAAATTTTAAGACAGAGAAGCAAGTTGAGATTAAGAGGGTCAAAAAGAATAGATTGGGTTGGTGAGGTGGCTTGGCAGATGAAAGAGCTCACCACTAAGCCTGATGACATGAGTTTTATGTCTGGAACCCACAGGAAGGAGAATTGACTCCTGCAAGTTTTCCTCTGATCTTCATACATGTGTTGTGACACACAGAGACACCTCCCTATACACAAATAAGTGTAAGAGAAAAGATATATCATGCAACAGTTAATGAAAATTTAAAAGAGGGAGTAAAGTACAACTCAGAGAGAACAAAAATGTACTAGGCATATAAAAGAACATTGTGGGAAAATGAAGGGATTAATTCACCAGAGGACCTGATTCTAAGTGTGTATGCAGAAATAGCTAGACCCTCCACCTACACAAAATCCAATCTCTGAATGGATAAATAAATCTATAGTAACTTCAGCACCCATCTCCTTTGCTGATAGAATCACTGGGACAAAAAGTTATCATAAAGTTATCTGAATAAATACACACACACACACACACACACACACACACACACACATATGTCTTTATCTGAAATGGCAGTGCACATACTCATGTAAGTGTGCACATGGCATAGAGTATGTTCCCTCACCAGAATGTAATCAAACTAGAAATGCAAAACAACAACAACAAAACCATAAGCACATTAAAATGTAAGAAATCACTTCTAAGTACTCCAATCGAGAAATAAATTAAAAATAAATACACAGAAATTAATGGAAAAATGCAGTTTATTAAAATACTCAGGCTGTGGCATTGTGGAAATAAGAACTCATTTCACTAATTACTTGCATGAGAAACATGGAAAGATCTCATCCTCATAACCTAAGGCCCCAACTCTAGAGAAGCAAATTGAACAGAAGAAAGATGGAAGGCAGTTATAAGGAATTAAAAAAAATCACTGAAATTGAAGATTATAACAGTATAAGAAATCAATGACATTTTTTAAAGCAACAGCGGGTCACCTTGTATAAAGAACTGTGAAACTCGTAAGAGAGAAGGCAAAAATCTCTAAGATCATCAAGAAAATATAGAACATCACTACAGATCTAACAGTCTAAATGGTTAACAAGGGAATGCTATACATTAGGCAAACATGAAAAAAATGAAATATTAAAACCAATAAACACACAAACACATTACTAATCTTTGTAAATATCTATACAAACATTTAGAGAATTAGGCAAAGAGTCAACCCTATGTACTTGGTTATGAAGTAAAAATTAGAAATGGAGTCTCCATAACTAGTTGCCAAGAATGATGCAGGAGGGACATTTGTGAGTGTGATTCTAACCAACAGGAGGGTCGTTTTGATGGTAGAATTGTTTAGTTTCAGGACCTTGACAGTGGGTAGATAATTCTACATGTGACAAAAAATATATAGAATTAAAATACACATACAACAATGAATCAAATTAAATTGGAAAACTGTAAGATAGATGTTTTTATATATTTCAATCAAGTGGTTAATATATTTTAGTTTCAGGATGTCACTATTTGGTGAAACTGGGTTAAGATGATTCAGTTTCTTTCAGGCCTAATTCTTGCTTTTTAAAAAATAATGTTAATATACAATTATTGAAAATATTAAAACACATTCTTGATTCTATTTAAAAATTGCCATCACCTTCAGAAAAGCCAGTATGTTAATTTTATCCTACTGTACGTTTCTCAGATGTTGCCTGGCTTACTATCAAACATGTACAAGTGTTTCTAACTACATCTTAATTCTTCCATTTTTTTCTTATAGAACATGATGCATCATTAGTTTATACTACTTTTCCCTAATGTAAATATGCTTACACATTTTATAATTTTTTTTTTTAAATCAAGCATTGATCCCTCCTGGTAGAGTTGTTTTTAACATCTAAAAGCATTCTTTGAAGGTCACAAAACCGTAAAACATTGTGGTTTGATGGCTTAGGAGGTGCTTTCTGTTAGGTGCTAACAACCGGAACAGGTGACAGCAAAGCTGAGAGAAAAGTAAAAGGGAATCTGTGTCTGTATTAAAAATGTAAAATTTTGTCAGCAACCAAATGCCTCTTCCCTCTCCGTTTCCCAGCCCCTGGAATCAGTGCTGACTATGCCCATCTGGGAAGGCAATGTAACCAGATGGCCATTGTGAGCTGCTGGGGAGGCCCCGCGGCAGTGCGAGCCCACAAAAGATACCTCTCTGGGACACGATGAATAGAGGCCTAATTTATATTTTAGGGTTTTTGAAGGAGATTAAGCCCCATGGTGGCATGATTTTAAAGCAAGGCTCAGAGGGCCTTTTCTTTGTCTTTATGCCAATGAAATTGAATTGTAAGTTTGGGAGGCTACAGACGTGTGAAAAGATGTCAGGAGTGAAAGAAAGCAAAGCTGAATCATTGTACAGACCCCAAACATGGGGCAAGAGGATTGTGGTTAAAGAGCTTTATCAAAGCAATGTCTTCTGCAATCGATTACTGTGGCACGGATTATGACTTTACCAGGGATATAACCAGCAGGGGATAAAGAAATGATATCCCTCACATTTTTATGCTAAAACAGTTGAACAATTGATAACAAGGGATAAGAAATCAAAAAAATATATTGCAGCCTTGTTCTATTCAGCCTGGTGTCAAGGTCAAAGGGACACGGTTCATGAACTTGGGAAGTGTTGGTACACTTGCCATGGGACATCGCAGGCCTCATGTGTTCACAGCTTTGGCAAACGCCATGATGATAAAAATTAGTTCTGGTCCAAGAAAATCATTCAGTCAGATACAGAACTCATCTGGCATTTCAGACTTGGATCTTAATCCCCCCTTCATCTTTTCTTTATGAGATGCGTATATTAGATTACTGATTTCACTGAAGATCCATTTTCCCATGGGCAATGTCTCATAAACACTGATGAAGGGTTCTGAAATAATAAACTAAAGCTCATACAACACCAGTCTAAATGAAAAATGCAATTATTATTTATCATATTTTTGCATGCTTGGTAATTCTAGTTATTATTAAACCACATTTTACTATTCATGATTGCCTCAGATAGCTTGTGACTGACTCCCATGATTATTAATGAACTGTTTATTCATTAATTCAAAATATTGTGTTCATTACATGTAGATACATACACATAGAATCCTTAACCCATATGTATATATGTGTACATACATACATACACACATATAATGGGAAAAGACAAATACAGCATTCCTTCTACTGTAAGGCATCTTACTGTCTAAGAAGTTGGACAGAACACATCTGGAATATCATGTTAGTGATGTGTAAAAACTTAATCCACAAATGAAGGGGATTGAGGCAAGTTTTGGGGTCTGTGTATATTTCCTTCGATGAACCATCTAGGTTAAGCAGCAGAGAAGATGCAGAGACATTTTAGGTAGAAGGAGCAGCTGACAAACAAAAACAAGGCAAGGAAACTAGTACAGTATGTGAGAGAAAATACATAGCTTCTGTTGTGGTTGTTGAAGTCTGAATGAGCAGTGATGAAGGTTGGGGTAAGGCGATGCCCTATGAGGAGGGTAGGACTCTATATTAAAATTTAGGAGTAGAGTTCTAAGAGTAGCTTACTACTCATGTTAGATCTGTGTTATGATGGGGTAGTAGAACTAAAGGTTATACAGTTTGCTGGATTGTAGCTTATTTGAAAAGGGCACAAGCAGTTCCTGGGGGGAAAAACCTCAGGGATTCCTGAAAAATGTCTCTGTTACTTCTTCCTGTATCCCTGACAGTTCAAATGCTCGAGGGCACTACAGTATCTTACCAGGATCCTGAAGCATGGGGGGATGGTTTATATGACACTAAATTGACTGAAATTTTCTAGTAGGGTTATTAACAAGGGAGGCAAATTAGAAACAGGGAAGCCAACAAGAGGGCTATGCATTTCTAAGGTCTAGTGCTCAGTGTTGATAGCCCTACTAAGAACAGAAGCTCATGAAGGATGCATATAGTTCTTAGAGTGGTACAAATATGGTCCCTACAGCATGTGAACAAATAACAGTCATGAGTGTCCTGCTAGATCAGAGCACTTGTCCTAACTACAAACTTTTTTTTTTTAAATTTTTATTTTAAATCACATTGTTTACTGCAAGGAAAGGTTTTCTTTCTTCTTCTTTTTTTATCAATTAGATGCTATAATTAGTGGCATCACTAGCTTGAACAAATGACAAGGGCTCTGTGACCCTTCTGATAACTTTAACGGAACATTCTGGACTTAGTTAGCTTTCCTTGTTCCCTTGACTTGGCAAGAGTCTTGCGAGTAGAAAGAAGGCGTTTCAGGGACATGGTGTTAAATATTCTCCATTTTTCAATGTTTGTGTATCTCTGCTTGATTGTGGACAGGAACTATAAATAGAGTGAATATGAACTGGGTATGATGAAGGCGGTGAGCAGTGTCTTCCTTAATGATGTTCCTTTCTGGCTTGGAACTAGTCATCTGCTGTGTTGTAAGAGGTCCTGAGAGGTTATTTGGCAAGGAACTATAAACATTCTCCAAGACACAGGAGTGCCCCCTTGGATGACAGCCAACAAGCAAGCAGAGACCTCAGACCAAAGGGGGAAAAATCCACCCACAGGGAGCTAAAGTCTGCCAACATCCACATAAGCCTGGAAGAGGACCCCAAGGTCCAGAACGGAACTCTGTGTGACCAACCCCTTGATTACAGTCTTTTGAGACACTGAGCATAGGACACAGATAAGTTGTGCCTTGGCTTCTGATGTACTAAACTGTGAGATAAGAAATGGATGATTTTTTAATGTTTCCCAGTTTATGTTAATTTCTTATGTGGCAATAGAAAATTAATATCAGCAGATAAGAAGGAATGGATCAAGAAAAGCTTCTAAAGTAAAGCTGTCCAGATTTTGAGGATTGATTATATGTGAAGAATGAAGACGTGGGAAGGACTGAGTGAATACAGTCCTTGATTTTCATTTTGTACATTCTTACCTCAAGGTCAAAGCCTGCTTAATTGGAATGCTTATATTAAGTGTGTGTGTGTGTGTGTGTGTGTGTGTGTGTGTGTGTGTGTGTGTGTGCGTGTGCGTGTGCATGTGCGTGTGTGTGTGTAAATATCCACTTTCTTTGACTCTCTGTTGTGGTACTTCTGAGGCTTATTTTATATTGCCTACCATATTTTCTGTCATTTATGGGATACTGCCTGCCCATTGGGTAATTTGCTAAGTACAGTATGCATTTCTAGGTGCTTTCCTTCCCTGTCCTACTAGTTGATGCTTTCTTTACTGGAGACCTTCTGACAAAAAAATAACTCTTTTTATTGTCTAGCTTTATGATAACTGAGACAGAGGCAGGCAACTTTAGATTTGAAATTTGAGCAATATAAGATTTCTGTGTGCCATCCAGTTTGGAAAACTAATCAAAACAATCATAAATAATTGAAATGGAAAGCAGAAATAACCACACCCACACGTATACTATCCTTCCCACTCTTCCTCCGAGCCTACCTCCAAATATGCCTCTAAGGTTTAAAAAAAAAAAAAAAGTAACTGAATCAAGTTGTGGTACCTACATGTGGAGTCATCACTCGGACATGAACAGCCTTCCAGTCCCCTGCCCCCACAAAGGGAAACAACTCTTCCTCTCTTATCAACGATCAACTGCCATTATCTCCTCTGCTAGAGGTGGGGTTTGGAGGCCATGCACTCCTCTAGCCTGTAAGTCTGGCTTGATTTTCTGCAGGTCTGGAGCGGGTAACCACAGTTCCTGCAAGTTCATGTGTCCATCAGCTATGCCATATGCAGAGGACAGAATTGCTTAGCACTCCTCTCCATCTTCTGGCTCTTAGATCCTTTCCAAACCCTCTTTGATGATATTCCCTGAGTCTCACGGGGAGAGATTGATTCAGGTTTCCCATCTATGGCTGAGTGAAAAATATAATTTTATGGCTCTTTAAAGGCATATAGAAATGCTGAAAAATATTAAAGAGATATGTCCATGGAGAGAATTACAACTTAGCTGTTGAATGAAGGTTTTATTAGACAAGCAGCATTGAAGCCACATGATGCAGATACAGTATGTTGGCTGGGAAAATTGTAGCAGTGTTGACTCCTAAACTTGGATTTCTCCAGGGTTTGGAGGGCCCATACCTGGTCTAGTTGTACAACAGTAGAAGATCCAGTTGAAGGGAATCTTCTCTGCTAAGAGGCAAGCTATTTGGAAAGCACACCCAGAGTGAAAAAGATCAGAGACATTGAGAGGTGCAACTCACAATTAATTGTGAAAGTACCATCCCTCCATTGTTACAATGCAGCAGATACTTACTATTTATTTATTTATTTATTGAGATAAAGTCTCTCTACACCCACTCTGGATACCCTGAAACTCACTCTGTAGATTAGGTTGGTCTCCAATTCATAGAAATTCCCTGCCTCTTGCTCCCAAGTGCTGGGATTAAAGGTATGCTCACCATGCCCAGCTAATTTTTCTTAAAAGTAGGAATCATTGACCTTAAATGTTATGAAGATATATAGTAGAAATATATTGTAAAAATAATTAGTCAATGAAGTGATGACAGAGGAGTTTCAGTGGGGGAGGGGTCCAGTGATGAGGGTGTAGCAGAAACCAGAGGCTTTGAACCAGACCAATGACTGAGAGCAATAAACGTTTGCAAGTAAAACTGACTGTGTGACATCACAGCTCCCAGTGCCACTCAGACAGTTAAGAGTTGTTGGAGAGGCAGGAAAGACAGAGGAGTGAAGATGGTTTTGTTGGTTTGTTTTTGGTGTGTGTGTGTGTGTGTGTGTGTGTGTGTGTGTGTGTGTGTGTGTGTGTGTGTTGTTTGGTCTTAATTTTATCCTTTTGTAGGGATAAAATCTGGGGCAAATATGGGAGCATTGGGAAATGAGCAGAATTGGGTTGCATGATATGAAATTCTCAAAGAATAAATAAAGGAATCATGTTAAAAAAATAAACCATGTAGCATTCTGTAGCTCTAGTACTACTGGGATTTTGAACCAGATATTATTATTCTCACTTTCTTTCCTCTCTTCCTCATTTTCCCTTTCCCCTCTCTCTCTCTCTCTGTCTCTGTTTCTCTCTCTCTCTCTCTCTCTGTGACTGAATATGTCATGCTTCCCATGTAGATGCCAGAGGGCTTGTGGGAACTGGTTCTTTCCTTCCACTATGTGGATTCAGTGAATGGAACTCAGGTCTTCAGTCTTGGTGGCAGGAGCCTTTACTCATTGTGCCTTCTTGCCAACACCCTCTCCTTATGTGAGACTCTGTTCAGTATAAGATCTTTAGACTCCTATCCAGAAGATCCCAGCTAGAATTCTCCTACTATTTCACATCTTCAAGTTTTGACAAGCAAAATATTCTTCAGATATTTTCAAATATACCCCAATGGAAAAATTATTCCTTATTTGGAACATTTGGACTGCTGTGCTAAAAATAGAGTATATATTATGAGACAAGATATTTAGAAGACATTGATACTAGAAAGTAATTTGCCTATTAGTGGTGTTAAGAAAACTGGCCCCTATGCAGAAAAACAAGACTGTGTACAATGAAGTGCTAACTGCACATAAACCCGAATCCTCAGAATCTGTCAATATTATCTGGCACAGTTACCATGGTATGGTTGTGATTTGATCTCACCATAACTGATATTGAAAGTTGTTTGCTGTTATGGTGATATTATTAGATGGGCCTCCAACAAGAGCCTAGGTTGCTTTGAGGAATCGGTGTGTTCCCTGGAAGGAAGTCCCTGTTCCCACGAGACTGGATTAACTCCTATTCCCATGGGACTGAATTGGATCTGAGTGAGTTGTTATGAAGAGAAAGAGTCCCTGTCATGTCTGCTTCCTTTTCCACTATGTGATCCTTAACTAAGGGGACAGTTGCATCAAACACTTGGACTTCCCAGACTCCTGAGCAGAAGACAAAGAAAACTTCATTTCCTCATCACCTACCTGTGTCCCAAGTATTCTTTATAGAAACAGAAAATGGACTAAGAGCGATGAAGGCAGACTTTATGTGTGGGAATACATTAAAGATCTTATAGGGGAACTGAACTGGATTGTTGGTGAGGGTCCAGTAGAATCACACGTTTTTACTGGAGAAAATGAGATAAAAGATGATAGACTGATGATGGATCAGAAGATGTCTTGGGCTCTGAAGATAGAGAATTAATCCAGGAAAGATGGAGTGTTGAGAGTTCTGTCTGAAAGATGGAAGAGGCAGCAAAACCTCTAGTCTGTATGTGGCTTTGTAGGCACCACAGCCTCCCCATTCACTCATTCAGGTTTCTAAGATGATGATTTCCACTGACCTTAAATCTTTAACTCTGTGAGTTCCCCTTATAGTATAAAGAATCTTTTATTTATTTTAAATTTTATTTATTTATTTGTTTTTACATATCCATCCCAGTTCCATCCACCTCCTTCCTTTCCTCCCTCCCTCTTTCCCTCCCTCCCTCTTACCCTCTCTGCCCCCTCACATGCACCCCAACCACCCTCCCCACTCTACATGTGGGGTGATGCCATCCAGGAGGGGTCATCTAAATCTGTCAAGTCATTTGAAGTAGGGACTAGGACTTCTCTCCTGTATCTAGGTTAAGGCAGTTATCCCTCCATGCGGGATGTGTTCACAAGGTCCTTTTGTGCATTAGGGATACATCCTGGCTCCACTGTCTTAGGTCCCTTAGACAGCTCAGACCTTCAAGCTGAGACCCATATTCAGGAGGTCTGAGTAAGTCCCATGCTGGATTCCCAGATGTCAGTCTGGGGGCCCCTTCGCTCCTCCTTGTTCAGGTCAGCTGTCTCTATGTTTTTCTGCAACCTGGTCTTGTCCTCTCCCTCTGCATCTGGATTCTAGGTTCGACTCAGTGTTTAGTTATGGATGTTTGCTTCTGTTTCCAACAGGTACTAGATGGGGGCTCCATGATGGTGGATAAGTTAGTTATTGATCTCACTATCCGGGAAGGGCGTTTATGGTAGCCTTTCCACGGTTGCTCAAATTGTTAGTTGGCAGCAGTCTTGTAGGTCTCTAGACCTTTCTTTAGATTCAGTTTTCTCTTCAAACCTATAATGGCTCCCTCTTTTATGTTCTCTCTCTCTCTCTCTCTCTCTCTCTCTCTCTCTCTCTCTCTCTCTCTCTCTCTTCTGTCTTCTATTCCTCCCCTGACTCAATCTTCCTAGTCCCACGTGCTTTCTTCTCCTCCCCTTCTCTTGACTCTTCCATCAAGCAGGAACCCGGTATCAATGTCCATCTTGTATCAGCATTCACTTTTCTGTGGGTCCTGCATGTCCAGTTTACACCTCACAAAGTTAAATAGTCCAGACAAGAGCAGTATCTTATCCAAATGACTAGTCTTGCCATATTGAAAGCAAACTCCATAACGTGTTTCTTTAATGTCCATCTTCCTTTCCGATGCAGGTGGTATTGCCAGGAGCAATTGTGCCTCACTGTTAAGAAAAACCCTAAACCATTTTAAATCCCATATTCTGTAGGTCTTTAAAACGTTTGAAGAATGCCTATTCATCTCAGATACATCTCTACATATCTAGAAAACCTAACTCACCTAGCTATAAGTTTTGACTATTATATGTAACTATCTAAAATCTGTACTAAATTTACATTACATTTTTAAATGAACTATATAAACACAATACCTAAACAAGAAAAATATACATATCACAAAATTGACCTTAAATTGTATCAATAAATGAAAATCCATTCCAAAACAAAGTATTCATATCTATACCATAATCCCCTTTATACCTTTAAAAGAATTGGTTGTGATCGTTAACCATTTATAACCAAGCCTATTTAAATGAAAACAAACAGACAATATTTGGGAATTTGGGCGTTGTTCTTTCCAAACTGCTTCCTGCTGGTAGGGGGCGCTGACATGGGGGATCCTAAGAAGATGAAGAAATCCTGGCTGTAGTCTGCAAGGCTGACTTTTCCCAACTGCTTTGAATGTTGGATCACCTGGGACACTGCTTCAGGGGGTCTGGCTTTTTCAAACCCTGTTAGTCTGGAAGGAATCCACAGCTTTTCATTTTCTATGGAAACAAAAATAGTAACCTTTCCCCCAGTAACCTATACTTAGACTTAAATTTTGGAGTCAAAGCATTTTTAAAATATGTAAATTGGATTAATCCAGCAGCATTTGTTTTAACAGTTGTTATTTCCTCAGCAGTCAAACAATTTAAAGACAACAGAATAGCATATAGTATTCAAAGTTTCTCTGTGCTTTCCATCTTTACATGGCTTTTTTTTATTACTCTATTTTTCTACTTCTATTTCTCTGTGTAATTTTTAGCTGTCCTGGAATTAACTTTGTATACCAGGTTTACTTTGAAATCACAGAGATTTGCTTGCCTCTGCCTCCCAACTGCTGGAATTATAGGCATGTGCCACCACACTCAGCTACTCTCTGTGTTTTTAAAACCATTTTATTCTTTTTCTCTCCCAAGCCTACGTATATTTTAAAACACACTGTAAACCTTTAGTAGTTTTTCTTAATGTGAATCTGTCATTTCTGTAAATCTTTATCTTTATCTGTCCACAAGTCTTTATCTGGTAAACAACAACATTGTTAAAATGAAAGCCATAGCTGTTTTAGCCCTGTCTGTCCAAGATGGTGGCGGGTACCTTTACTGCCAGAACTTAGAGCTGTGCTCACTGCCTTGGTCTATGCTGCCATCCAGGAGCATGTTGCTGGCTTCGAGATGTGGTCACTGCCATTGCCAGCTCTTGTACACACCATTACATTGTTAGCAGAGATCTTTAAACACTGTTTTTTTTTTTTGTTTTTTTTTTGCTGCTTATGCAAACCTCCCTTAAAGGAGCCGTGAAAGTCTGTTTTTCTCTAGCAAAACAGTCCAACTGAGAAAAAAATGCTGCCACCAAGAAGAATTAAGCACTGTTGGCCAATAGAAAAGCAAGATAGGCAGGACTAGGAGACAAGGAGGAGAGAGGAAGTAGTAGGGAGGAGATCCAAGATGGAAGACAGAGAGAGAATGCAAGCCCCTCTCTCCAGTAAGGCAAGACCACATGTAAGTACTTAGATTAATAGAAATGGGTTAATAATTAAGACAGAGCTAGCTGATAAGAAACTAGTAACTAGCCAACAGCTTTATATATAACACAGTGTTTCTCTGTGTTATTTGGGGCTGGTGTGGCTGTGGGACAGGATTGGCGGGAAAACCTTACTCATAACAGCTTTACCCTTGGGTTCTGCTGAAATGTGATTATCTATTGCCTGTGTCTTTGTGAGCATAGTTAACTTCCTTGGGTTGGAGTTTTTGTTCCAGAACTTTCTGTATGGCTGGATTTTTAGATATGTATTGTGAAAATCTGGCTTTGTCATTAAATATCTTGTGCAGACATCTACCTCCTACCATTTGTGTCTGTATGTATATGCATGAAAAATAAATTTTTCAATGGAGAAAAGCTTTTCTGTAATACCTCTAGAGCTTGAATCATCAGGACAAATCCATATCCATGTATAACCCAGGAGAGATAATTTTATGTATACAAATGCATGTATTTATATGGGCATTCAATAGAGGAATTAGTTATAACTCTTGGAAAGAGTTGAAGGAGTTAAAGTATGCCATCCTGTCATTTTGATTATTTATGTTCATTTTCATTATTTATGATCCTCCAGATCAAGTAGCGACTACATGTATCTTGTTAGCTTAACACTCCATCAATCTTCTCTTACTACTCAGTCAACTTTTTATAACTTGCTATTCTTTTCAAATCTGTCAAGCTACTAACTTTTGTTGAATCTTGGGTTCTCATTCTACTTATTGTTATAGTCTATATTAGGATTATCTTATGCACCCCCTTAATCTACATTATGCTAATTTAAATTTCAGACCCAGCAGGACCCTATGGGTGTGGAGGCACTTCTACAAGTATAAGCGGCAAAGTTGGTGTAGCACCTGGAACTCTTCTTTATTTGTCTACGATGGTTAATGTCACCAACCAGACAGAATTTGTGTTACTATGGAGATGGTTCTCAGGCTAAGCCTATGGGGAATCATCTTGATTACGTTAATTGAAGTGAGAGGACTTTGCATCTGTTAGTGGCACCATTCCCTATCTGGGATCCTGGTCTACATAGATGGAGAAAATGAACCAAGCACCTGCTTAGTCTTCATTGCTCCCCATGTTCTGATGGTTGGTGTGATGAGAGTAACTGCTTCAAGCTCTTGCTGCCTGGATTTCCCAACCATGATGAAACTTGAACTATGAGCCAGAAAAAACACTTTGTGATTTCAGTTGTTTTTCTCAGAGTATTATATCAGCAATAGGAAAATAAGAGATGCTCAGAGACTTGGAGGGGGCAGAGGAAACACTACTCAGAAAAAGAACTTCATTTCCGAATGGGAACTGCACCATCAGTCATGGCCTTGGAGGGGAAGACAAAGGGAAGAGCTGTTTCTTTCATTTCTTGTCCCTTCTGTTAGGGTACCTCACCTCCATACCTCTTGTTTGTTGTCTGAGCATCCCCAGAAAGTAGGGAAAAAATGGGCAGCTGATCTGCATTTTCAGAGCAACTGAGATTGTGTCCATCCCATAAAGTACACCTTAGGTAACAAATCCTGGGTAGGAGAGCAAAACGAATTTCTTTATTTTATTTTTCATTTAAATTAGAAACAGTCTTATTTTACATACCAATTCTAGTACCTGTTCCCTCCTATTCTCCCATGACCCCAATGACCCCCATACCATCCCTCTTCTGCTCCATAGAAAGGGTGCTGTCTTCCATGGGGGATCATCAATGTCTGTCATATCATTTGCAGCTGAGGCATGTGTCTAGGCTGAGAGAGTATCCCTTTATGGGGAATGGATTCCTAATGTCCATTCACACATTAGGGATAAATGTTGCTCCACTATCAGAGGCCACATAGATTGCCCAGGACTCCTAACTGACACCCACATGCAGAGGGCATGATTCTGTCCTTTTCTGGTTTCTGAGCTGTCAGTCTGGGGTCCATGAGCTCCTTTTCCATGTCAGCTTTTGCTGTGGGTTTCCCCAGCCTATTCTTGACCTCTTTGCTCATCCCTCCTCTCTCTCTACTGGATTCCAGGAGTTCATCTTGGTGGTTAGCTTTGGATCTCTGCTTTTGTTTCCATCAGCTACTGGATAAAGGCTCTAGGATGACATATAAGGTAGTCATCAATCTCAATATAGGGGAATGGCATTTAAGGTAGCCTGCTTAGATTCCTAGTTGGGATGATCCTCGTAGATCTCTGGATGTTTCCCTAGTACCAGATTTTAAACCTATAATGGCTCCCTCTATTAAGGCATCTCTCCTCTATTCTTCTCCCAACTCAATCTTCCTGGTCCCTCCTGTCTGCCTTTCCCTCCTCTTCTCCCCTTTTCTTTCCCCCTCCTCCATCTCCTCTCCTCCCTGTGGAGAGCAACAGAAATTTCAAACCCCAAAACTAATCAGTGCCAAGACCTGGAGATATAGCAGAACAGAGATTTCAGAAGACTTCTTGCCCATAACAGAAATTACACCAATAAGAGAGATAAAATGATCCTGGTTAATGTTTTCATATCCCAGAGAATTAAGCAGAGGTAGGAATAGTTTCAAGAATATTTATTAAAAAGTGACTAAATTTTGAAGATGTCACTGACATTTTAGTAGGTGTACACTCAACTCAGATCAAGTTTTGCAATAGCTTTGGAGTTCTGCTGAGCAGGGTGCTTTGGTGGACAGAGATGTGTT
The DNA here is from genome assembly GCF_943737965.1 of Phodopus roborovskii. NCBI lineage: Eukaryota > Metazoa > Chordata > Mammalia > Rodentia > Cricetidae > Phodopus > Phodopus roborovskii. The sequence goes on from NW_026126470.1 coordinate 5,902,044, forward strand.
TCACCAAGGCTGAAGACCCCAGTTCAGTCCCAAGAGCCCCACATGGTAGAAGGAGAGAACTTACTCCAAGTTATCTTCTGATTGCCACGTTCATGTTGAGGCACAAACATTCTCTCTCACACACAATAATACAATATAATATAACAAATACAATATAATATTTTTTAAAAATGAAACCACTCACTTGGTCATCAAGAAAACTAATGGCCCAGCAGAAATTTGAAACTCTTTCCCTACACCCTCCAAGAATGGTCACCGTGGGACCTCTAATGCATTTACCACAATAACAGTACCTGCAGTGATTATTTTCATTAAAGTGGGCTAGGCCTTACTGTGAACATCTTTCTCCCTGTGACATGGCATTGCTGAGGTGATGTGAACAATTGAGACTAATAAGGATTACCAATAAACCACCTAAAATGGAGTGCTAGAGAATAAGAAGACATTGAGGGCTGTGAAAAAATTTTCCATATACTCTTGAACATCTAAAAGGACACACATATGTGTAAGCCAGTACATATGCTCGTGAGACTCTCAGGAGCTGATTCCCTGTCTCTCACTGATCTTGGAGTTCTGTGCAAACAGAAGGTAAAGACCTGACTTAGAATTCTATCTGCTAGGAGGATTGTTGAAAGTGTATAAAGTACACTAACACAGCTCTTTGACAGAAATGAAAATTCAATACTTTGAGGCCTTTCAGTAGTCACATGTGAGAAAAAGCACATATTTCCAAAATTATGTATGTAAAGTCACCATCAAACAGCAGAAGCAACAAATAACAGCCATTGCCAAACATTGAGATATGAGGAGGATCTGGTTTACTATCTTTTATTATTGGAAGTGTCTAGGTGTCAAGGAAACATCCATCACATGGCATGCAAGACAGAATACCCATAATTAAAGAATGGGTGTGATAAAAGCAATAGAAGTTACCAATGAAAACCAGATATTGTAACGACAAGAAAACACTCCAGAAGTAGTTTTTCTTAATTAAACTTGTTTTTGTACAATTTCACACATGTTCACAATGCATACAGGCTACTCTCACACCTATGTTCTCTCACCTCCCACCCTGTGTCTAAAATACTCAAGGGAGATGTGGGAACAATTCCACATTCCACAGAGAGAATAGCTAGCCAAAGTTAAAAACAAAACAAAGCAGCAACCAACTAGAAGTTGGAGAGTTGACCTCCACAGCAGCTGAAATTATATTTCATTGGAAGCTGGAATGGTAGATCAAGATTCAGAAGTATCAGAAAAAATTCATGCTAGGTATGTGATATCATCTCACTTGAAGAACACTGAAAGAAATATGCAGCAAGAATGAGTGCAGGCTGTGATCCCCATGGCAGCAGCTGGCAATGGATGTATTCCTTCCAACTGCTGCTCTATTCAGCTGTAGACTATAGCTTTCTACCCATCACAGCTCTCAGTTTTTAGCTTTTTTTTTTTGCCTTTTGAATCATGGGTTGGGGGAACTGGGCTGCTTCAAATTCTCGACTGGAGGGATGATCCCATAGTTCTTCCAAACCTTTTCAACATCTTTAGAACTTACTCCATTTGTAAGAAATCTGTGTTAAATTGCCGCTATTGGGTAAGACTTTTAAGCACATTTATTACAGCTCACAGAGGGAGACCCTTGTGCTATTTTACTCCAACAAAAATGAATGAGATGTATTTATAGCATCTTTCCAATAATTTACTAACATAGTATTTCATTACAAAAGACATAAAACTGTTAGTATCTCTCTCTCTCTCTCTCACACACACACAGGTAATGATTATTTAAGATTTATAATAGGCATCTGAGATGTATGACTGTTCAGTATTTGTGCTTCAGCGAATAGTCATTAAGAAAGAAGAGTTGGAATGATAACAAGGATGAAAGGAAAAATAAAATTATATGACTAACCTTCCAAAGAAAAATAGAGTCTGTCAATAATGGTACAGTTTGACTAGTTGAACTCCTATACAGATGTCCAGAAACAGGGAAATATACAAAATTAAAAATGTTCTGAATTAGTTGGTCTTTGAAAGGGTTTTTGTTTTATTTTGTTTTGTTTTAATTAAAGGGGGAGTTTGACTTTTAAATGCCACGATTACAGAAATCATGATTCCTCAAAATAGAATGAGGCTATCCCCCCCTTTTAAAGAGCAAAATAATGATTATTCAGTTTGTGGTTATGCCCCTTTTTAAAAGAGCAAAATAATGATTGTTCAGCTTGTGGTTATGCATATTCAACACCAAAATGGATATTTCTATACTGAGGAGGTTATTATTTTGATTCGTTAGGAAAGAGTGAGAGGATGGAACATGGGTGGGGGAGGGCTCAATGATCATGTACAGAATGTTAGGTTGTGGTACCTAGGGGACTTACAGAGAGAGATGAAGATGCAGGTGGAATGCTGTATCAGGTCACACTCAAAGAGGAAGGGTGACAACGTTTGCTTAGTGAACTGTCCATAAGGTATTAGAAAGCTGTATCCTGTTATTCCCAATGCTACACATAAAGATATTTTTATATAATATCATGTCATACTAAACTGTCCTTGAGTTAAAATGACAAGTAATTTGTACAGTTCTAATCTTTTTCAAAGTGAGATTATACACTGCTGATTGATAGGAAAGATAAAAGCAAAATGTGATTGTGTGTTGAAGAAAGGCCCTGAGGGGTGGTAAAGAAAGAAGAAATGCCAGCCATCGACTTACTTAGAAAGGAGGGATGAATATTTATTTTGATTAAGATTCATGTGCTTAGCAAGCTAACCCAAATAATTTAGGTGTGGGAGAGTGTGGGCTGTGCAAGATTTATGTTATTTGCTAAGTGTGGGAAGAGGATTTGGCAGGGAGAGTCTGAAGATAGAGTACAGAGAAGTTTCTAAAGAAATTGTTTTGCTTATGATGGTGATTTAACTTATAAAAATAGACATGATTTAACGGCAGATGTCTCTTCATTTGGAGGATAACCTTTCACTATCCCACCGGTATCTAAAAGGAAGATACACATTCTTATGAGTCTTGACTAAGCAAACATGTCAAGAAAGTGATACTAGGCAAGTGGCATATATTTGGATGTCTTTGAAAGTCTGTTTAGGAAACAAAAAGGACCTACTGAATTCTTGTGCTGCTTGCTAGTCCTTTTGGAGAATCCATACCAGGTTGTAAGGTCTGCTTGGAGGTTTCTAGGTGCTGAATGGAATGCTAGGTATCTTGTTCTGGAAAAGGGAGATGGTCACTTACAGAGGAAGTAAAGGCCAAAAAGAAATGTTTCCTCTAATGTTAGGAACATGGCTTGTTGAATGACGATCTTGCTGGGAGCCATACATTTGGCAGTCAAAAGCTGTGTAAGGATTTCCAGACTGATAGTCACAGCATTTGGTAAAATCACATCTGTTTCCTATGTCTCCAAGTCTGGGAATCAGAACAATGAGGATTTCTAGTGTTTTGTTTTCCCAGCCAGTTGTTGCTGGTGCTAAATTAGAAGGAAGCACGCCTCTGATTAACTTGAGTTTCTGGGTGAGGCAGCAAAAATCAGGTGGGAACAAGGCTGTGACTGCCAGCTCACAGATCCCAGCAGCTCTGCTTGGCTCCGAGCTGGGGAAGTCTTCTGAAGCAAGCTGAGCTTTCCAGGCCTCTGTGCTTCTTTGAAGAGCTTGCCTTTCCCAGCAGTTCCGACTTGTCTTCAGAGGAACTGGAATTCTCTAAGTGGGGTACCTCATCGAGGCTGGTGGGCAGCTGGTTCTTTTGGGGCAGGAGCTATGTGGGAAGTTACATGCAGTGCAGGATTGCAATGGAAGTACAGTCCAGCAGCTGATTGGCTTCTATGGCTCCTTGATGAATGAACTCCTGTGAAAGACAGGAAGGACACGAACCCAATGTGGTGCACATTCCTTGAGGAATATGAGACAGGAAGATGTCCCATCCCCCATTCTAAACACTGACTGCCCAGCAGCCCAAGAAAAGCCTCCGAGTTACTACTAAGCTGTGGCTGTTATCAAAATCAAACCACAGAAACTGTATTCTCATAAGGCTAAGGGAATGCTTTCTTGGAGTACTTCCATTTCCTACATTTCAATGAAACAGATAGGGGGAGAGTCTGTGTTTCAACATTTTGTAAATTGGATTTCTGCATGGTTAGATGCATATCAGAGAAAGAAATCTGGGGTCCAAAATTCTTCCCGTGTGCTATTGGGTGGAAGGAATTGTTCTCTAAAGCTTGGAGATCACTGCAGGGCAGCGGCCTTTGACGTGAGCTCTGGCCGTTTAGGAAGGATACCAGGATAAGCATCTCTACTTGGAGTAGATAACTTGGCTGGATTATGGCCGCGATACCACACTGTTCTATTATTAATTGCAGGATGCTTGGTAAACCGAAAGTTGGGGTATGCTACTATCTGGCTCAAAACTCTTCAACAGCTTCCTATATCACCCCGAAGGGCTCACAGAATTGTTGTCACCCAGTATCCCACATAATCCTCCCAGGGTGTTTCTCAGCTCTTCTATCCCCACCTCGTCTCACTGCATTACAGAACTTTGGTCACCCTCAGTGGCCTCACTGAACCACCTCTGTGATCTTTATCCGCAGTTTCCTTTACTTGATTTTTTTTTGTTTTCCTCTTTCTGAAAAACTTCAGGCTTTCCATCTCACTCCCCTTGGGACTTTCTGATTCGGGTACACCTTTTAAATATTATTTCTCCAGCAGCCTTCTAAGTTGAATTTCTCACGCTAAGCTTTCTTATTGCTGCATTTTCTTTTATAAACACACCCTGTGTACTATTCCCTGTTTCTTGCTTTTTTCCCCATTAGAAATATAATTTCCATGGTAGGAGTTACTATAATCTGTTTTTGTTTTGTGCTTTGGTACAGGAAACAAGAACAGTGCATGATAAGGAGAAATCAAATCAAACTTTTGTGGGTCTGGAGGGACAGCTCATTGTTTAAGTGCTTTTCTTACAGAGGACACATGTTCAGTTCTCAGAATCCACATGGCAGCTCTCTTCTGTCCTCTGTGGACCCAACCCGGGGAACACAGTACACACATATACATGCAGGCCAATCACCTATACGCATATAATACTACAAGAATTTTTCAATTGTAGTTGACACTCATGTCCTGATTCTTAAATACCAGGTGCTCTTTTAACTTCTTTACACATGTGTCTTTTCTTCTCAACATGGCTTCCCTTCATGTCACCGAGTTAGAATAATTTCAAGGTAATATTCCTGTACAGCTGCACAGCATGATTTAAAATTCTTATGGTCCTGATCTTCCATATCATGCTTTGATCACTTTCATTTTCCTGTTAGGAATATTTTATTATAATTTGGACAGGAACATTTAAATATTTCTCCTAAGATTTAATTTTTCAAGTGACTTCTATAATTATGTCCAAGGTAATTTATTTAGTAGTTGCAAACGTTAATTTTTAGTGTTTGCTTTGACACAAGAATACATAATAAACTGAAACCCCCAGTAACATTACAGATAATACAAAACTAGTGAAATCCAAGCTAACAGGTAGGTAGGAAATAATCCATCTGAAGAGTAACTATACAACTCCAAGTGGGTTTTTTTGTTTGTTTTGTTTTTTGTATTGGCTTTGGTGATGGGGGATGGATTCTGTATACATGGTTCTCTTATTGGTTAATGAATAAAACACTGACTGGGCAGTAGTCAGGCAGGATATATAGGTGGGGCTCCCAGATGAGGAGAATTCTGGGGAGATGAGGCAGAGAGAAGCTGCCAGAGAGAGACACCATGTAGCCACTGAAAGTGTAACATGCAGTAGCACTCCCTGGTAAGGTAAGACCAGGTAGAAGTACTTAAATTAATAAAAATGTGTTAATAATTAAGAGAGAAGCCTGGGCCATCAGCCAAATAGTTTGTAATTAATGTAAGTTCTCTGTGTGTTTATCTGGGGCTAAATGGTGGCTGTGGGACCACATGGAAGAGAAATTCTGTTTAGGAACTTTGTGTATAAACCATTTTTTGTTTTTTTTGGCAAACACCAAACAATGCTTACTTATATATTTGAAGGGCAAGCAAGGACACTGTATTAAATAATGGCATCTGTAGTAAGAAGGACACCCACAAAGTGAGTTGGCAACACATGTAACTCTTAAGAAGTCATTACAAATATCAAGTCTGTCCATGCCATACTTTTAGAATATAGATGAGGATGCTATAGTGCCCAGGTTATGAGCATTAAGCATGAATACCTTGTCACCAATAAAACTTGGAGTAGGGCCCTTGAAGATTTTAGACATATCCTCTGACAACAGAGGAAGCATCCATTGTTCCTTATAAATGTGGATTATATTTATTTTTAGTGAGGCAATGTATAAAATTATAAAATTTTGTCTCAGCAAAAAACAATTGTTCCAAGAGGGATCCCAGTCTGATAGCTGGGAAACCAGAATAGGACCAACCCAGATCCATGAATGTGGGTGTCAGTTAGGAGGACTAGGCAGTCTATGGGGCTTCTAGTAGTGGTCCAGTATTTATCCCTAATGTGATGTAAGCTGAATCAAATAAAACTACTCAACTGTCTATAACCACTTAGACTCCAACCTAGAGAAAAAGCTTGGCCATCTTCCTGAGCTTTGACCATGTGGGTGATGGCTTTGCCAATTTCCCATGGGTCCAAGACCTTCCATGGGAGATCGTCAAAGTCTGTCATATCATTTGGAGCAGGACCCAGCCTCTCCCCCATATGTCTAGGCTGAGAGAGCGTCCCCCTATGTGGAATAGGCTCCCAAAGTTCATTCATATACTAGGGATAAATACTGATCTACTATCAGAGGCCCCTAGATTGCTGATAATGATGTGGAGAAAAAGGAACTCTTTACTGTTGTGGAAGTGTAAACTAGTACAACCATGATGGAAATTATTATGAGTATTTCTCAAACAGTTAAAAGGAAAATCTTCATGTGATACAGATATATCATTCCTGGAGTGATGATGAAGATTCATATGTCCTGCCAAGAGATACATTCACATCTATGTTCATTCATGATAACGAAGAGAATCAGTTTACATGTCTCTTAACTGATGAATGGATAATGAGGATGTATTACATATATAAAGTGGGATTTCATTCAGCTGTAAAAAAAAATGAAATCTGTAGAAAAATGGATGGAGCTGACTGGGGTTTATTATATGAAGTGAAGCTCTTTTTTGTCCTAAGGTCAGAAAGACACACACTGCATGTTTAATGTCATATATAGTTTGTATGTATGTGTATGTTCACCTCATATGGGCACAAGACAGAAAACTAGAAAGAGAGTCATAAAATAGAAAAAAAAGAGGCTTTCAGGGAGAGTTAGGAAATGAGTAATAACGGGATATGAAGGTAGAATGGGGAGTGCTGAGAGCCATAGTTTACAAGTGGGAACAGGGGTAGGGAGATGGGGAGAAGATCAGATTGGGAGAGGATCAGCGCAAACTAAGAATGTGTACAAGTGCCACAAGGAAGGAAACCTCTAACTTTGTTTGCTTATTTAAAATTACCCCTTTCTTCAGTAGTTTTCAGAGAACATATGATGGGCATCACAATAGCCAAAACTATTTGTAGTCACAATTAAAGTGCTAAACTGGAACAACTCCTTTCTCTCACCTACCCTCCACACCAAAGGACATTTCATAGAAAGATGTCTCCATCCTGACCTTTTCTCAGAAATGGATGACAATGGTATCAGAGAATACTGGGAAGGGATTCCCTTTTCCAAGCCAGAGGGTGATTCTTCAGTGGATGCCATCCTTGGACACTATGCACACTTTCCCTCAAGTTTATGGGTCTAGTAGAGTGTGCTTCACTGTGTCCCCTCCTGTGACTCTCTACACAACATTCCTCAGATCTGGGAGCTATGTGTCAACTAGAACCAGACTAGTTTTTGGAAAAGAAGTGTAAATTAGAGGAAAATGGGGAGAGGGAAGGAAAAAGGAAGCAAAGAACAAAGGAGGAAAGCAAATGGCTTTAGAAAATTTGACAGCTGAAGGGCTTTTATGTCCCACTGTAGGAAGGTGGTTCTTCAATTTATAGGCAAATTGAGCAGTCAATGACTATGGGAAAGACTTCTGCTATAGGAATCAGAGTACTGTAGGGGTGGAGGCACAGTTCTCAGTAGGAAATAAATGGCACTCCTTGACTAGGAGGAACTTTGTTTGGTTTCGTTCGAGGACTCTGGGTCATCCAGCCTGTGATCTTGGTGTTCTAGGTAGTGTCAGGGGTGGGATAACTCTCCTGGCATGGGTTTTGGGTTAGAGCCGTCAATAGTTGACTATGCCACCCTTATCCCAACACAGCCCATAAGCAGGACAGACTGTAGGTTGAAGGTTATATGACTGGGTTGTTTTCCCACTTTCTCCACTTGAAGTTCTGCCTGATCTCAGGAGATGACCAAATCAGGCTATATATCTACTATTGCTTTGAGTCTTAGCTGGGGTCATCCTTGTCGATTCTTGGGAGTTACCTTTGTACCTGGTTTCCCCTTCCCAGGGAGATCTGGGTTTCCCCCTTTGAACTCTCCTTGTTGCCTAGTCTCTCTGGGTCTGTCATTTGAAACATAGTTATCCTTTATTTTGCAGCTAATATCCACCTATGAATGAGTACATGAGTGGAGGAAAATGTCAGTGTATTGATGCCTAATGAAATTATGCTATACTCATAGATTGGTACCTAGCCCATTTGTCATCAGAGAGCCTTCATCCAGCAACTGATGGAAACAGATGCAGAGACCTGCATTCAAACATTAGGCAAAGTTCAGGGAATCTTGAAGAAGAGGGGAGGAAGGATTGTAGGAGACAGAGGGCTCAAGGACACCACAAGAAAACTCACAAACTCAAGTAACGTGGACCCATAAAGGCTCACGGAGACTGAACTGACAACCAGGAATCATGCATGGTGATCTAGGCACTCTGCATATGTATTATAGCTGTGTAGCTTTGTCCTCCTGTGGGACTTCTAACAGTGGGATCAGGGGCTGCCTCTGACTCTTTTACTGGCTTTTGGGAACCTACTTACCCCTCATACTAGTTCACCTTACCCAGCCTTAATACATAGGGAGGTGCTTAGTCTTAGTGAAACCTGATATGTCATGTTTTGTTGATATTCATGGGTGACTTGTAGTGATATCTTGTTTATACTCTAACAAATAAAGCTTACCTGAAGATCAGAGGGCAGAGATAGCCACTAGTTAACCATAGAGGTCTGGAGGTCTGTACAGACAGTTAGGAAGTGATATGGCTGAACAGAGAGAAGAAGAGAGAGCTGGCTTTCTGAAAAACTACACATGGGATTGTTCAGAATAAGTGTGTGTGGCGGGAGCTGCCTGAAGGCAAAACCAGCAGATCTAGGGTGGGTTCGTCCTGTGGCATTTGGAGCCTAGGTCCCCCTGGAGTTTGGGGCCTGTTGAGTTTGTTGGGGGGGTGGGGGGATGGGGCTACAACAATAGCAACAACAAAAAATCCTAAACTCACTTAGTGACTTAGGGAAAAAGAAGAGAAGAACCCAGCCAGATGGGCAGTGATTCCAGCAGGGGAGCCCAATGTTTATCTCCATCCTGTGCCAGTGGTTTCAAAACCACAGGCAAGAGGCTTTTCCAGGAATTCATGCACCACATTGGGTACCAATACGTATCATGACTTGTAATAATAATAATAATAATAATAATAATAATAATAATACCACCAATATGTATCATGACTTGTAATAATAATAATAATAATAATAATAATAATAATACCACCAATATGTATCATGACTTGTAATAATAATAATAATAATAATAATGATAATGATAATAATAAATAAAATCCCAGAGACAGATGTAGGGGAAAATGCTGAAAGGTCAGAGAGACAAAGAAGCAAGCCATAGCCACACCTTACTACAGAGACCTGCCTTTTCCTAAACTGAAATGGAGGAGGATGGATTGGGGGGTAGGAACAGAGGGAGAGAGTGTGTGTGTGTGGGGGGGGGGGTACTGCGAGGAGAGGAGAGAGTTGAAACTGCAGTCAGAATGTAATGTATGTATGTATGTTTGTATGTATGTATGTATGTAGGTATGTGCATATGTATGAAGAAGGAGCTCTCTGGAGCTAGAAGGGAAGAAAGATCATCTTAACATTTTGTGTAGTGTGCACTGTCCATGCAACTGATTTCTCCAGCCTTGAGCATCTGCACAATGGGATCCAGTACATCGACATATGGGCAGCACTGGTCATGCTGTGTCAGTTTGCTCTTTGTTTTCTTCCTTTCCTCTCCAGAAATGGAGGAGCCCAAGACTGTCTTACTGTTCAAACTTTAATTCTTAAAAATGCCCTCCCCCTTTCTTCTCCGACTCCTGTTCACCGACCTTGCATTCATCTGTGCTTTGCCTGGACAGCCTCTCTGGCCCCTGCCTTCTAGCTCACGATCAGCTTTCCTCGTGACTCTCCCAACCCCCATCACATCTTGACTAAGTTCCTGTCTTCTGTATACTTGATGGCGGAGCGCTGGTGCGATTTTTAATTCAGGAAACATGGCTCGCAATCTGTGGAGCAACCAGAACAGCTGCTGCTGCTGCTGTTCAGTTTTTCTTGGCAGATGGACATAGAGAGAATTACGAATGGGGAAATTTGCTCAGTGTTGGCTGCTATTTCCTAGAGAAACACTGCATTTGCCAGCTCTCTCTCTCTCTCTCTCTCTCTCTCTCTCTCTCTCTCTCTCTCTCTCTCATTCTCTCTCTCTCTCTTCCATACTACCCAAACATCAGAGCTGAAGACTTTAACACATTCCCTCATCCCAGGCTCATGACCAAGTGATTTCTCATAGTGCTCATTCAAAGGTTTTTACCCAGTAGCCCTTTGACTGGCCACTTGGCCACAGTGAAAGGCAGGTTCATTTTGATATTTGACAGCTTGAAGTATGCATTAAGGAAATGCTATTCTATTTCTCCAACAAATTTTGCTCAATACCAACCCTGTGTCCACATGTTTATTACAAATCAATTTCTATGAGTTGTACTGTATCTAACATAAAACATGTTCACTTTAAACTGACAAATTAATGAGGTTTGAACCACTAACATAGTTGTCATAGCAGACAATTTCTATCACTTTTGAAAGTTGAGGCATCATTTTATAGTAATCCTTCCTCTTCAACCCTGGCCTCTGGCATGCACTATGTCTTTTACTACTGGGGTGTGACTTTTTCAACACTTCAGAGAATTCTATAGTGTGTGGGAAACCTTTACCCTGGCATCATTCAGCTTGATGACTTTGAATTCATCTCTTGTGGGAATCATTAGTATGTTCCTTTTATACTGTGTAATTTAATCATTTGCTAGTTGACGGATATGTGGGATGTGGTATAATTTCAAAAGTCTGTCACATTGATTTTCAAGTCCCTGAACTCTAAACTCCTGGGAGACTTGGTTAAGTTTGCAGCTGTTCTCATCACTGATGGCACTTTTCTTTGCTGCTCTCTGGATTTCAAGTACATAGATGGCATTTCATTGTGTTGACCACATCTGTGGTGACAAACAACACCAATGAACTTTTCATGTATTTGTTTACAAACTACATAGTGATTTGGCAAACTTCCCTTCCTTTCTTCCTTCCTTCTTTCCTTCCTTCCGTCCTTCCTTCCTTCCTTCCTTCCTTCCTTCCTTCCTTCCTTCCTCCCTCCCTCCCTCTCTTTCTTTTTGGTATTATTTTTCCTTCTACAGGCAAGTCTTACATAGCCAGGCCTGTGACACCATGTCCAACTATGTGGTAAATTTTCCATTCAAATATTTTATCCGTGCCTAATTTTTAATTGTGTTGTAGCAGTATATTATATTTCCCAAATAAAAACATTAGATTAATATTATGTAACTGTTGTGCATATTTTATGGCTTGCCTTTTTGTTTTCTTTTATTCTTTTAAAGTTATTTCCAAAGCATACAAAATATTTTAATGTTTAATTAATTCAGTTCTTAAGGATTTTCAGCACAAGTTACTAAAACAAAAATTGAGAGGAGAAAATTTTACATTTTCATTTCTTTAGCAGATCTTTTGAAAAAAGGAAGGTTAACCTTGGAATTTTTAGTAACATTTGATTTTATGATTAGTGACTTAGGTATCTTCCTTGATTCAAAGTCACAAACATTTTATTCTGTCATTTTCTAAAAGTATTAAACATTCTGGCTTTTCTCAGTTTACATTTCATTATTGTTTCATAAGCTGAGTAATAAAGTTTAGGATTCATTATTTCCATTTTTGTAACAAGCCACTTCTGTATTATTTGTGAAATTCAGTACTTTCTAGTCCAAGATAATCAGAGGCAGAAATCTTTAATGTAAGGCAGCAAGGAAAGAAAAAATAACAATAATATTCAAAACATTTTAAAAACAATGGCTTTTGAAAAGCAAACTGACAGATTTCTTTTTTATAGAATTTTATTCATTTAATTTGCTTATCTGTTAAAAAAGAATAGCTGATGTGTGGCTATCACATTCCTGATCCCCAGTAGGATAAAAGTAAAAAACAAAAACAAAAACAAACAAACAAACAAACAAAACAGGCATTTGTTCTGTGTTGTAGATCTCCAGATTGCTAGCAGAAAAAAAAAAATCTGGTTTATGCGTTTCTTTATTTTAAAGTTTTTAACCTGATTTCTCAAAATTCTGAGATGAGAATATCTGAATATACAGGCAGCTTAGCTAGATAGTTGCTATTTAAAAATAATAATGTATGATTTCTCCTGAGAATTTTCTACAAGTGTTTATCAAAAGCACATGTTTTCGGTTATCAAATAAGAATACCATTGTCAACTCTTTACATGTAAATATACTTAGAGATTTTGCCCAAATGATTTCTTGATAAGGTTTGTGTGGGAAATAATAAGAGTGTATGCTTTGTGTGGGTTGTCACCTGTGTGTACTGGCATTTGGTGTCTGTCATTACCACAAACATCCTTTAGTTCTGTTTTGATTAGCTCTTATCTGAAGTTGGATTTTTTTTTTCTTTTGCATCTGTTGTACTTTAACTTGGTTCATCACCATTTAAAACACATAAACTCTATGCATAACCCATAGGTTAGACAACCTATTCCTGAGCCCTGTAGATTGAGGGTAAGTCAAACAACAGTACATACAGATTTATTCCCTTTTTAAAATACTAGTCTGTGTGACAGACCTGGAGGGTTCATTTCAGTCCTTCTTATGTGGCAGAGATGCAATATATGCTCAATCTATTTTAAGTCTCCCTTATGTAGCCTCACAGCAAGATTTCACACATGCAAATGAGTTTGTTAAGGGAAAAAAGCCCGTGTAAAAAATCTGTTAGTTTAATTTAAGCAGTACTGGGACGAGAGGATCAATTTTGTGTTTTAATGCCAAATTAATCAAGTAACTACCCCAACCTTACACCAGATTCATTTTTTACTCAGGTTACAGGATTTAAATACTTTTCAGAATGCATACTGAACAGTGCTATGGATACAATAAGTGCTCAATGCTACCATCACTGTAGTGGTCAGTAGAAGGAGAGAGAAACACATAGATGTATTTTAATGTTATCCTGTGAAGAGAACTTACATGAGTTTGGGGTATACCCAATATAAATGATTAAGTGTGAACACTAGTTAATTATATCCAGAAAAGTAAACAATTGTCAAAACTATAAAGAAAACATTTATTTGAAGGCATACAGTTTAAGTACTGTATGATTTATATCCAATAAGATGGTTAGCTTAATTCTGTGTAGTGAAAATTTATCATTAGGTAATTCTCTTTTTGCTTCTTTTGCATTGTAAACAAATGTTGCTACAAAGCCCAGAAATATCTTTCCATTATTTTATGATATATGTGAACTTCTTTGTCCACTGGCAAATCCATTTCTGGTGGCTTAATGGGATGGGCTCTTTATCTCTTCCTAACCTCCCCATTTGGGGTACATAAATAAGGAAGGGACAATGGCTGGTAATGCTATTCTGTTTTGTATTTTTTTTTTTGACAGCATCAGGTATTAAATATTTAGCACCTTAATTTAACTTTGTAGCACTTATAATTTAAGCTTTTATCCTACTTCATTACCTATGTAGGGTTCACTTGCTTTTACTGGTGTAGTAGGATTTGATGATTGATCCTTTATGATGACTCAAGCAGTCAATAACATCTCATATCATAGGAAGATATGTCTACTGAAAGACTGACAAAATGACTGATAACCATATTTTAAAGTATGGACAGGGTGAAGATTTTAACTCATTTGGAGCCATCCTCCAATATGTTGGTGCTGGACCCTGTATTAGTTATTACTCTATTCTTTTTTCTGCTTTTAAGAACTTGAACTGTTGGCCATTGGTTATGGTTTCTTATTGGCTCACTCTGACTTAACTATTAACACATCTTTCTATTAATCCCACATAGTCTTTGCTTACCAGAAATGCCTGCCCTGCATCTCCTTTGCCTCCTATATCTCTGCAGAGAAAAGAGTGATTTCCTGCCCAGCTACATCACTTTCTGCCTGTCTGAACAGACCTCCAGACTTCTATGGTTACCTAGTGGCGGTATCTGTCATGCTACATCACTTCCTGCCTGGCTTATCAGTGAGGAAACTGATTTCTAAAATAGGATTTGTAGATATAGTTCTTAAATAACTTCTGTCTTAATTTTTGTCCTTTGAGTTTTGTTTCTTTAAAATAATTACAATGAAAGCTAATACTCTATATCATTTCAAATCCCAATATTCTCTGTATATATGTGATTGCTGGTGTTAGAGCTATTGATGGGAGATGTATTTCTGTAAATATTTTTCTCTTATTGGTTAATGAATGAAGCCCTGTTGGCCAACAGGAAAGCACGATAGGCGGGACTAGGAAACAAGGAGGATTCTGGAAGAGTTAGGAGGAGATTTGAGAGAGCAGAGGTCTGGGCCTTCTCTCCGGTAAGATAAGACCATGTGGAAATACTTAGATTGATAGAAATGGGTTAATGTTTAAGACAGAGCTAGCCAATAAGAAACACTAGTAACTGGCCAACAGCTTTATATCTAATATAGTGTCTCTGTGTGTTATTTGTGGCTAGCATGGCTGTGAGACCAGGCAGGTGGGAAAAACTGCTCTTAACAAAATGGCGCCTTCAATGTGGATACTAAGAACTTCCCTTTAAAACTGAACAAAACCTTAAAAAAGGGTTTTAGAAACAAAAGAACAGAGACAAGCAAGGCTTCTTAGTAACACCATTTTTCTCAGTTGAGCTCTGTTTTGCTAGAGAAAAGCAGAAATTTGTGTGGCTCTTTTAAGGGAGATTTCCTGACTCATCATGAGTGGCAAAACAAAACAAAACAAAACAACAACAACAACAACAACAAAAAACCTGCACAGCTTTTAAGAAGCACTGCTAACAATTCAATGGTGTGTATGAGCTTCTGGCAATGGCAGTGACATCTCCAAGACGGCAGCATGCTGCAGGATGGTAGCGCAAGCCAAGGCAGTGAGCACAGCTCTCAGTTCTGGTGGTAAAGGTATCTGATGCCATCTTTGATAGACAGGAGCTAATACAGCTATGGCTTTCATTTTAGCAATGGTATTGTTTACCAGATAAAAGACACGTGGGCACCAGGCTGGTGGGAAAACAACTCATAACAAGCTATAGTGAATATTTTCACAAAATCCATAATTTTGGTACATTGTCAAAAATTCCTGTATTTAAAAATATGGATCATGCCTAAATATGCTTAAGTACATTAATGCCTATTAATGTCCTTTCATGAGGAGATGGAATTACAAGGTTTTAGTAATTGCAAAGGAAAGAGTCTCTAAACGTCATCTTTCTAGGACTTTTGTAATTGAGAATACCAACTTTCTTTCCATTTATTTATTTATTTATTTATTTATTTATTTATTTATTGTTCTGAGACAGGGTTTCTCTCTGGCTTTGGTGGCTGTCCTGGAACTAGCTCTTGTAGACCAGGCTGGTCTTGAACTCACAGAGATTTTCCTGCCTCAGCCTCCTGAGTGCTGGGATTAAAGGCGTGTACCACCACTGCCGGGCTAGGAGTACCAACTTTCAAGCTAGATGACAAATGAGGGATAGCTAGTGCATGGATATCAGGCACCAAGATTTCATGGGGTGCTTTTACAAACTTTGTGCTAATGGATCATTTGTCAGTCACATTGGGTTGTGGTTCAGAAAAGAAGGACAATGCAGGAAAGATTTAACTGGCCCATAGATCAGAGGACTCGGCACTTTGCTGGGATCAGGTGTAGTATTATGGTGAGGAATGTAGGATCAAGTAATTGTACTTCCTCATCTCATGGGAGCCAGGAAGCATGGAGAAAGATGGAGAAGAGATAGGAGATTCAAAGAATCAAGTCACCTATGAGGAAATTTTTATTACATAGCTACCAGGTTTCTCAGCAGAAAATCTTATATGTCAAGAGAAAATGTTATAGGAAAATGTAACTTCAGCAAAAACCAAATAAAGTAAATAATCAACCTTGACAAGTAAGAATATGATATTCAGCAAAGTTCTCCTTTACATATAAAATAAAAAAAAAAAAGAAGAAAAAGAAAGTGAAGTGCTTTAAAGATAAACAAACATTGAGGGAATTCATCAGCCCAGACTAGTTTTCTAAGAAATGCTTAGACATATCCTACACCAAAAGCAAAATGACAGAGTCTGCATGTCATTATAACATTTGTAAGTATCATCTCACCAGGAAGACAGATTGAAAATGGAGAAAGAAGAAATTCAAGCCCATCAATATATATATTCACTAAACAACAAAAAATGGATAAGAATGGGAGATAAGAACAGAAGATATACAAACCAACCAAAAATAAATTAAATACAATGACATTGTCACATTACCACTAATCAATAATAACGTTGAAAATACAAATTACATGTATCAGTGAAAATATTTTTTAGAGTGTTGAATCTTGTTTATTTATATATTTATTATTTTTTCATATTTTACATATTGATCCCAGTTCCCTCTCCTTCCCTGCCTCTCTCCCTCTCTCCCTTTCTCCTTCCCTCCCTCCCATCCCCCCACCTCCACCCCCAACCTCTAGGCTTAGGGAGTATCCCTCCATGGGGAATGTGCTCCCAAAGTCCTTTTGTGCACCAGGGATACATCCTGGTTCCACTGCCAGAGGTCCCTTAGACTGCCCACGCCTTCTAACTGAGACCCATGTTCAGGGGGTCTGAGTCGGTCCAATGCTGGTCTAAATTCATGTGTTGTGCCACGAAACAAATCTCAACAAGTTATGAGAGTGGCAATGAGGACATTCTTCACGGGCTGTGAGAAAGTGAAGCTACAAATTAGCAAAAAAAAATTAAAAAATTGTGTAGGTTTCTAGAGATTAAAGGACATGCCCTTGAAATGTATATGTATTACTGAATAATTTATTTACAAGTTTTTGAAACAAGTGATAAGGGGGCATATACGAAGACAATGCTTTGCGACAAAACAGGAGAACTAACAGAAAAGTTTATTCACATAGAAGACAAGAAAATAAAAAGCCAACAAAAATTACTGAGAGAAAAAAATACAAAAAGTCATGGGCTGGGAAGAAGGTGATAAAGTACTTATAACATGTGTGATTATCCCAAGTTCAAAACCTGGCATCCATATAAAAAAATGCCAATCAGGCCAATGAATTCTGGAATTCACTATGCACACATGTGCACACAGGAGCAGAAACACAGCTTATACAAGAGTTCAGAGAAAAATTACAAACAAAATTATAAAGGTACAAAAGTTTAAAGTTTAAAGGAACTAAAAACAATTTAATAAAGTAGAAGTCTATAGGTTTCCATTTACTCTAATGAAGAAGGGAGATCCCTGTAAGTAAAATCAGACATCAAAAGGACATTACAAGTGGTACAACAGAAACACAAAAGATCACTAAAGCCTGCTACAAACAGCGACAGACCAACTGGAATACATTCAAGACCTATATACAGTTTCCAGCACACCAATTACAAAAATTCAGCCACAAAGTCACTGAAAACATAAACAGAACAATAATAGATAACCAAACTGAATGATAGAAAATTTCTTAGTAGAAAACATTTTAGGACTGGATGACTTTGTTGAATACCAAAACAAACCACAAATCATCTCCAAGTATCCCAACTCATTTAATAGTAAAAGTTTTCTTCAAAGTTCCTACAAGGCCAGTTCCACCCAGGCACCAATACCAGACATAACCCTAGAACAGAAAGAAAATGATCAGTATTCTCAATGAAAATGGATTAAAAATAATCCTCAGTAACATACTAGAAAGCTGAGTTGACCAGTATATCAAAAGGACTATGCACAATGATCAAGTGGAAATGAAGCATGACTAATTCAAAATGCACAAATAATTAATTGCATATAATGTATCAGATCACCATGCAGTACAGAAACTCAACAGCTATAGAAGAAGTCTTTGATAAAGTTCAGCATCCCTTTATGATGTAACCACTCAACAAATTAAGTCTGGGTGGAACATACCTCAACATAATAAGGCCACATATGACAAACCTGAAACCATAGCCAGGCTGAACATGTAAAGCAAATTATCCCCCCGAAGATTGGGAATGAGCAATAAATTCCACTCTCTCTACCCAAGTGAACTTACTGAGAAGTTAATCAAGGACACAGTCTCACTCATGAAAAACATCTGAAATAAATTTAACCAAGGAAACCAAAGAATAAAATTTAAGAGTTCTTGCTGGGTTGGGTGGGCTGGCCTAGGACTTAGTTCCAACACTCAGGGGGTGGAGATAGGCTGGGGCTAAATACAATGACCCCCATCTCAGAAAACAAAACAAAAGAAACAAACAAGCAAAAACTGTAAATGTGCAAGTGCTAAATAGCAAGACCTCCAGCACATATGAAAATAAGATGGATGGCAATAAAGCCACAAAGAGACCAATTAACAACTGCACTCATGTATTGTAAAGTTAGTTTTGATATAACCTATAAAACAATCTGACAAATAGATCATCATATATGAAAAGCAAAGAACTGATGGTCGGCAACTAAAATAAGACAGCCTAATATTTGAGCAACACATTTTTTTGTGGGAATGAGATTTGTTGATAGTCTCAATCTTAAATTCTTTTGTTTGGTCCTCAATTTATAATTACTTTGACAGATTGAGGCAGTAGCCTGAAACAGGTCCATGTGCATGAACTTCCACTTAACACTGTTTATGCAACTTGCCTCCATATACTTACTAGATGTCATTCCTAGTCTCTTGATCTACAAAATGAGAAAGGGGTACTTGCCAAGTCACTGTGAAAACTTTAAAAATGATTTATACAGGCCTGAATGGTGAAGATAACGGGAGAACTGAAGATATTTATCGATACCTGGTTTGCTAACCATAAAAATATGACTTTGTAAATAAAAGAAATGAATAGGGAAAACTAAAAACAATAGAAATAGTCTCAACATGCTTCTCCCTTCAAATTACTTCTAAAATACAAGCATTCCCTGATCCTACATTCCAAACAGCTGGACAAAACAGCCCTACAGACTACAGCTAGGATATCTGAATCTTCTTCGAATCCCCCAAGACAGCGCCCCTTACCAGCAGGAAGTAGTTTGGAAAGAACGACGCCCAAATTCCCAAATATTGTGTATAAATGTTTGTTTTCATTTAATTGGACTTTGTTATATAAAATTAAATAAAAAATTATATAAAAAAATACAAGCATTCCCAATGCTCCTGGTAAAACCCTCAGTACACTGTAAATACATTGATGTCAAGGTTAAACTCCTCTATTTTTTTAATATTTTTTTGTGTACTCCTAAATTTGTTTAGGACATTTTGTATTCCTGATTGTTTTAATTAAGTACTTGGGTATTTATCTTATGCACACTGTCCTACATATGCACACATCACACACACACACACACACACACACACACACACACACACACACACAGACCTCCCTTTATCTAATAGATTATTTAAGTTTCAAATAATTTCACTTAGAAACTAAAGGTTCTGTTTCACTCTTCATCTATTGCAAGAGTCTGGTATAAACAGATTGCCGGGCAATGAAATGGTCATCATGGCCACATTCTGGAGATGGAGATAGGGTCACAGAAGTGTAGTAGCGCAGTCCTTGAGTCCTCTCACATTCTAAAGCCTTGCTGAAGATACTCATCTTTCTTCTGATTTTAGATTTTCAGTGATATAAGCAACTGGCATTTAAAACAATTGTATAAAACAGTGGTTATAAATTCCATCGTATCTTTAAAATGAGATCTAAAGTTACCAAAGACTCAGTTCAATACTCGTAAACCTTGCAATCTGATTGTCACTGCTGTCTGTGGCCATAATAGTTGTCAAATGTGCTATTGGGGAAAAAAAAACACTCAAATCAGTCAAAATCCTTTTTTTTTTTTTTTTTTTTTTTTTTTTTTTTTTTTTTTTGGCTGAGAATAATCCTCAGGTAAAACTCCATTAATTCCTACAGATAGGTATATTCCTGGGGAAGTCTGTCATGGACAAACATGAATTCAATCTGCAATGAATGATTTGAACTGACACAAGTTTTCAATACATGGTCTTTCCCATGTATCTTGAAGTAATAGCTGCCATTAGTTCTTACTCCATCATTCTTGAGCCTCACAGTCTTGCTATGAAATGACAACTGAGAAATACAGCAGCTTAATCATTTTTGTATTGAACATGTTTTCTATAGAAATTGGTTTTGGAGAATGAGTTATTGTACTTCATGCCAGTTATAGAAGAGAAGCACTGCTTTCCATTATCAAGTGGCAGAATGCCTTACATTGTATCCTATGATGAAAAAAATGTCTCCATGTTTCTTTTCAATATGTATACATGTAATAATTTATTGGTTTGAAGTTAGAAATCATAGTTCTGTCATTTAAGAGTACTATTTTCTCTTTATTACTTGTTTAAAATGTCATTTAAAATTTGTAGTATATGCACACATAGATTTAAAATGTTGTAGAAAGGAGGTGAATCAAAGGAAAGAGGAAGGTGGGGCTGGAGAGAGGGCTCAGGTATTAAGAGTGAGTATTCCTTTCTAGAACCCACACTGAGTAGTGCTGGAAACGCATATCCACAAACACACAATTAAAAGTAATAAAAATGAATCCTTTTAGAAATAAAGACTAATGAAAATACAGACCGTGTGAAGCAAGCTCAACACAATTCAGTCACTAGGGAGCCCTTACTCTTCTCACGTACAAATTCAGAGCAGTTTTGTATATTTCCAGAGTTACAGTGAATATCAAAAAGACAAATCATAACAATTTGTGCAGCACAGTACTCAAAATAGATTGCAATAGTTGATTTTTATTGTCAATTTTATGGGCTTTAGATTCACAGACAAATAGTTTTTGTGATGTCAAGGAGGAGATTTTAATCTGTAAGGAAGACTTATCCTGAATGTGGTTGGTTATTTTTCCTGGGCTGGGGTCCTGGGTAGAATAATAATAAGAAATTGAGCTGAACACTTTTTTTGCATACTGGCTATGGATGTAAAGTGATCAGTTACCTCATATTCTTGCTGCTACAGATAGAGCCACTTGCACCTCTGTGTTACCCCTGATGTCATAGACTGTGTCATCACTGTATGAACCACAAAGAAACCCCCCTTAAGCTGCTTTGGTCATGTACTTTATCATAATAACAAGAAAATTAACTGATGCATATGTAAAAAATCTAACCTTAGCATACACTCAGGGTTATTAGAAGAATATAAGAAAGAAAAGTATATAAATGTGATACCATGAACATAATTGTATTACTTGTAATTTTGTTAGAAACCTTATCTAAGTGTTATTCATCACATTGAATAGCAAATGTCTCAAAATGTATTTGTATTTGAATTCCTGAACAACTCCTTACTTTTTTTATGTTATGGGTGTTTTGTCCACATGTGTGTCTGTGTACCATATAGATAATAGTCCACAAGGAGGCCAGAAGAGGGTGTTGGATCCCTTTGAACTGGAGTTACAGATGATTGTGAATCCTCATGTTGAGTTCTGGAGATCAAATCCATGTCCTCTGGAAGGACAGGTGGTGCTCTTAAACACTGAGCCATTTCTCTAGCCCCTACTTCCCTCATGATAGTAATCTCCTGACATCAGAGAGAAGAAATCTTCCTTATTGATTCTTTTAAAAAAAATTAATGATTTATCTCATCTTGTGTTTGAGTATAAAGAACATTTGGAAACCTCAGAGTACATGCACCATAAAACAAAAAGTAATATGAAAAACATTGTGAATCATACATACACACTCAGTTTTGCTTATACACAGAGTGTGGGTGAAGACCATTTCTAGAGTTAAGAAGTGACAAGGAATTTCTCACAGGAAAACAGAATTTTTTCACCTGTGTATAAGTTTCTTCATTCTCATCTTGTGCCATCAATATCAATGAATATCCAAGTAGAGAGGCCAGAAACTCACAGATAGTAAAATCTTATGGGAAGAAGTGGTATTTTCTCCAGATCATGTCAGAAACAAAGGGAAAATGTACTTTTGGGAAATGGCCTATGCCAACATAAAATCATTGTAATATAGAAAAATATCATAGGTCTATCTTGCAGAAAAGGTTCATTGATAATTTTTTCCTATCTCCATTCACCATTTTATTTTTTCTAGATGTGGAAGAAGACATCTTAGCAGAATCAAGAAAGTATGATACAAAAGCAGCATCTAGAATGAAAGGTGGTGTACTGGTCCAGAAATCGTCAGAGTAATAGATGGAGGATTAAATTGCAGGGCTTGGAGATTAAGCCTCTCTGGCTTCTAATGGCAGAATGCTGCTCTTTTAAATTAGGAGTCCAAAATGACTTGGGAACTTAATGTGAGGTTATGTTTTGTCTGGAGCCAATAAATTACATCATCATCCCTTTCTTTTTATTTTTCCTCAAACCCTTCCACAGGTCCCTCCCTGTTCACCTTGAAATTCATGGCATCTTTTTTTCACTAATTGCTATTGCATGCATATTTATATCTGTATCTGTATCTATATCTATACATACACACGCATTCCTACATGTCATTTTCAGTACATATAATGTTACATATATGTGCATTTTCAGTGATGGCTGTTTGGCACTGGACAACTAATTGGTACGCTCTTCCCTGGGGAAGATCACCTTTCCTGCTCCCAGCTTTCCTCAGTTGCCTATAATTCTCTAAGTAGGGTTAAAGCCTCATAGGCTTTTCTCTATTCAGTTTGCCATGTTCATTGGTATCATCCTTGTTTAGCTCATGTTTGGGCACTTGTGTTGTTGAGACTTCGTGGCTATAGTTTCTAAGGTCACAAACTCCCTGATACTCTGTCTCTTGCAATCTTTCCACCCCTCTTCTACAATATTCCCTGAGCCATAGTTGTGGGAGTGTTTTGTCGCTGTTTCCACTGCAACTGGGTTCCTTGACTTCTGCATTTTGATTGGTTGTGGTTTTCATCTGTTACAAAAGGAAGTTTGCTTGATGAAGAGTGAAGACTACACTTGTCTGTGGGTATAAGTACAAGTGGTTTAAAGATTGTTGTTAGATACTATGCTGGTTTAGTAAATCAGAAGTTGTAAGTTTTCCTCCAATACTGAGGACTTCACTAGCACTACTAAGTACTTAGCAAGGTTTCCAGATCAAGGAATGATTACTGTCTTGGTAAATCGGTCTTAAGTCCAATCAGAGAGCTGTCATTACTGTACCCTTAGGGTTATTATGCCATGCTGGTCATTAATGTGGTTGATAGGTGTCATGGCAGGGTAGGACTGTGTGTTGCTACCCTCATTTGTAATTTTGCATAGTTCCTTCTAATACCATGAAAGCTAGTTTCCATGGAGGGAGCATTTAGATTAGTTCAGGTTCAGGGGTCTCTAGGCTCTGTTTCTGAAGTGCACGTGATCTTCATCAATAGGGACTTATATTCATCTCTGGAGGGGTAACCAAGGGCAACAAAAATAGGCCCCTGGCCATCCTTGGTTAACAAGTCAGAAAGTGTGTTTGGTGTTGGGATTTTTGTTAGGTGGACTTTTGCTCTTGTGGGTGAGTGTTATTAGCCCAGATGAAAAAATACTGTGAGTGTTTTAAGAATTGTGCTTGCTGTGGAAAATTACATTATTATTACAGGAAAATCACCTTCCTTAAATGGTTGTGGATCCTGTGATTTAGTATATTATGAATTTGTTTCTGATAAAGACCAGGTATACACAGATACTATAATAAGACAGACATCAATTTGAGAAGGATATATTGAGAAGGATCAATTTGAGAGGCGTTGTAGTGAGGGAAGAGAGTGGAAAATATATAAAATGAAAATTAGAGATACCTGGGAGTAAAAAGTGATAACTAGTGTCAATATTGCCATTCAAAGTAGGAGTTGGCCAAGGGAGTGACTGCCATTCCCCACGGAAACTGTGGAAAAAGTCTGGGAATTCTGAGCCTCCCTCAGTGTGTGAGATATGCACCTGATTCATACAATTTAGATATTTATGAAAATGAACCTAGAAGATTTGTGGATTAAGGGAAAGAAGAACTAAATGTATTCTAGAAACCCTTTTTTAAATTGATTTTCCAGTTGAAAACTCTGCCTAAAGTAATTGCTGAGAGCTTAATATATGTTCCTTTTGGAAGGTTGGCAAGAAAGGTCTATATATAGTGTAACTAGGAAGGATAAAATTGTATATTTATGAGAGAGGTCTTGAAACCTGTTAGCCATCTACACTGTCATGTATAATTAAAGTAATAATTAAAACAGCTTGTCTCTACTCATTAAGAAGATTCATCTAACATGTGTGTAGTTCATATTTGCAGTGAACATCTTTGCTTCTGACAGTTCTCCATAGATTAGACATAATTTCCAGACTTGATCTGTGTTTCAAAATGTTATGAAAATTGGTTTCGACTGTTGCAATGGCAAGACATAGAGTAATATGGAATTTGGGCTTCCCTTGAGCAGTAGAGGACACTAATTTACCGAGGTTCAACTATTCACAACGATCCTCTGTTTAACTGCTCTAAGCATCTGAATTGTTGTTTGGTAAGGAGATGCTTTTGTTCAGCTCAGATCTTTAAAAATGTTGTGTTGTTTTTAATTGATAAATAATAATTATATATATTTATGGATCAGACTGTGATATTAATGCATTATGGAATGAATAAATCAGATGCTTAGATGTCATGTTAAACAACAATCATTTCTTTGTAGTTAGAGTATTGAAAAATACAAAAATACAATTATTATGAAATATAGAAGTATTTGTTTTAATTATATTATGTAATAGAGCACCAGAATTTACTTTTTTCTAACCATAGCTTTGAGTGTAAGGTTGACTTATACCTTTTTGTGCACTGTCTCCCACCCCTACCAAGCTCTGGAAAATAGTTGCTATTTATGTGAGTTTTACTTTATGAGCTCTCACAGGTAAAGTAGGTTTTTTAGTTCCTATTTGGTTTGTTTGACATAACGTTGTCTAGGCTCATTCCTATTTTGCAAGAACTTGTTGCCTTTAATATTTTATCTGAATGGTGTTACTTTGTGTGTTATAATGCATTTAAAAATCCATTCATATATAGATAGGATCGTTTCTATAACTTGGCTACTGTTAATTACATCACAATGAATAGAGAAATGCCTATATCTTTTGTGTATATTGATTTTGAATCCCTGTACATGTGTTCCATAGTAAGATTGCTAGATTATGTAGCAATCATATATTTGGATTTTATAACTTTTTTGTGCTATAATTTTCAGGATGAAAGATACAATCTATTGATGAGGATGCAAGGAAAAGGGAACGCCGCATGTCGAAGGCTTTTGTGGATCACTTTGCTGATACAAGTGTTTGACTCTCTTTCCTGACTTCTCTGGCTCACAAAGCCTCAGGCAATGGTTGTCGTGTTCCAGAATGATATGTAGACTTAACAAAAATGATCCTTATGGGGATCAAAAAGATTCTAAACTTCTGAAGAGCAAGGGGAGGAAAACACAGAAGAAGCGAGATTCTTGGGATAAAGGAAAAGGCATGGTGAGTAAATAATGTTCTTTATGCTGAGAGTATTTGAGGGGTATAAACCAGGGAAGAGGAACATTAAATTTTAAGTTACTTTTTGGCTGCCTTTGTGACTTAATACTCTCATTTGTTCCTGTATCTTGTATGAAAATCATGTTTTCAAAATTTTGGGGTATGCATTGGATAAGATCTTTAAATGAGATAAACAAGCCAAAGAGGACATGTAGAGAATGTAATAGCCAGAGAGGCTGAACACAATAAAGAATTGCTCTGCTCTCCTCTCTTTCAGATTAGGACAAAAATAGGCTCACTGCATTCTTTGAAATGAAGGACCCATATCTTATACTTTAAATAAAATATGGCCATCAATAACTGGGAGGGGATAGATATATTGAAGAGTCTGAGAAAGGTCGTGGAGAATTAAATTACTCTATCACAATCCTAACAAGTTAGGAGCTCCTGCTTTCTAATTTTAAAGCGTTAATCTCCAAATCCAATGGGGATTAGCTTCTCAGAAATGATTTCTTTCCATTGAGATGTTAAATGCCAGCAATGAGAATTCTTAATTGATGGACACTAAGGTACATACCACAGCAAAGTGTGTTTTTTCCTAATGGAAAGTTAGCCTCCTGAGTGGAGATTAAACAAAACCCACATTTTTTGAAATTACTTTGTAAAAAATAATGCCTTTATTATCCTTTCCTTAGTAGTGGGCCTTGACAGCCTTAGTTACTCTGAGCATTCAATCTGTAGCTTTGCAGTCTTTGTGGTTTTTCCCTTTCTGCTCTCTTCTATCCCAAAATTGCAAGCAGGCAAGAGAAGCTATATGAGTACATAAATGTGTGAAAAACATTCAAATGCTACATCACTGTTATACAGATAGGTACCATTGGGGACATTATGGTAGTGTGGGGTTTGTGTTATTTTTTTATTTTATTTCACTTCACTGTTCTTCTGGAGTCAGACCCAAGATCTTATGCTTGATGAATA
Organism: Phodopus roborovskii; assembly: GCF_943737965.1. Lineage (NCBI taxonomy): Eukaryota > Metazoa > Chordata > Mammalia > Rodentia > Cricetidae > Phodopus > Phodopus roborovskii. The sequence continues at coordinate 5,929,019 of NW_026126470.1, forward strand.
AGCACTGGGCCACTGAGCTTTACTGTGGGTTGAGTATAGTTTAAAGGTATTTGAACTGTTGATTTGTTATATGTTATATGTGCTCCTTAGAAAATATAGTATATTTGATTGGGTTAGCTGTGAACTCTTTGTAAGTGGACGAAATATCTGCCTGTGAATATGAACAAGTTCATGTTCATATTCCTTAATGCATATATGGGATAGTTTAATATGTATATAGTAGCTTGATGAAAAGCAACATGTGGCCTTAATTTTCTTTCCGAACTTTCTTAGAGGATGCTGAGTGTATCTAAAAGGAGATTAATGAAGCTAGACATTGCTTCCATGTTGGAATACATCTCTGCCCAGTTGGCAAGGTACTTGCAAATCTTGCTTCCAGAATCACACTGGGCAGAAATTTTCCCACACTTCTGAACAATGTTGAACTTAAGATGGGGAAAGATATATAGCTGGGAAAGTTTTCTGATTTAAATTGAATTGACCTGATTCTAAGACCTCCAGAATCCCTTCTCACATCGAGTTGCATTTCTCTTCTCGGACTTCACATGTATTTCTTATCTTCAGCCTTGTTAACATTAAGTAAATCATACAAAAATGTGGGACTCAACTAAAACATTATTGTTTTCTTTAAGATACTGAAACAAAACTTTATTTATAAAGAATTTTAAATGTTTTTAATGGAGCCAAAACCAACACATCTGCTTTGTGTTTAGCAACAGCTTGTAAGGTGCAGTTGGGGACAGGATTCATCCATCTTTGTGTTCTCTAAGCTTTACCAAGCTGGATCTTACACATGAATGTGTCTGTTTCTGTAAAATTGTTCTACTAGCAGCCCGACACTGGAGAAAGCCTCATTCCCCCATATTGAATTTTACTACTGCTGGTCCAACAGAGATTAAATAAAATTGTAAATATATGTCCAAAAAATCATTTCTGCTGAAAGAAAAGCCGGGTATAGAATCAATCTAAAATAAATTTAGCTTGTGAGCATGATTTATTCCCAAGAGTACATCAAATTTAGAGCGGGCTCATATTGTAACTAAACATGGCACAAAATCTGAATAAGCAGATGATTTGTGTTTGTTACAGCAGTAGATGCCAACAGTTCTGAAAAAATCTATGATCCCTATATTGTTGAGAATTGAAGGTGTGGTCCCAGAAAGCATCTCTATGAGTTGCCCGGGTTGCCTCTGCTCCTTTGGGAGACCTAGGTGACATGCACACAGCTGGGGTAAGTCTGTGAACACTTTTATCACCTCTTCCCTGAGTGCTTACAATCCTTTATCCCTGTAAACATGTCTTTGCAATGCTTATGTTTGCATTTTTCAGACCAGAGCACATCAAGCCTGGTTGTCCATTGAATATTATTTTGGTCATCCCCACACAGAGGAATTCAGAAAACATAGTATATAGAGTGTGGCACAGATGGGACCCCTTGAGCTAAAAGGAAGCCACATTGAAACAATGTATTTTCCTCACACCTTCTTCCAAATGGGCAATTTGGTAGTCGTCTCAGAAAATACAAACTGGCAATTATCTTTTCCTGGACCCTTAGACGTCTATATTGTCATGTATAATTAAAGTAGTGAAGTTTGTACTTTGAAGCTTTCATTCTTGAGTACTCATTGGAATTCCCTCAAAATTGTAGGCATATCAGAGCATCACCTTTATCACATTTTATGCAGACATCCTGCCATTAATTACTGCTAGTACCTTATTTAATTAAAAGAAGAAAATAGTAAAAATTCATGCTTTCTCTGGGCAATACAAGCTATCATCAGGACTTATTAGAATATTTCTTCCAAATTTCTGCTTTCATTCAGACCTGAATAGCTGCTGCAATGAACAATGGTCAGTTAAGAGCTAGCACTGCCCTTGTATGGCTCAGATTTGACAAGTGAGATTTTTTTTATATATTTATTATTTTTTCTTATTTTACATTTCTTAGTTTACAATCCCAGTGCCCTATCCCTCCTTCCCTCTCTCCCCGCCCATGCCTCCTGACCTCTCTCCTATTCCACCCCCCCCCATTCCACAGGGAGGGTGATATTTTCCAGGAGGGATCACAGATTTTGACAAGTGAAATTTTGCTTTGACATTTATTTTGGGACTATGTCATGTGGGGACTTCCCATTCCTTCTCTCTCTTCCCTCACTGTCACATTCATACAGCACACACATAAAGAAGATTCTTCTCACATTGTATTGAATCTCTCCCCTTTGAAGATAGCTAGAGTAGTAAGATGAAAACATAAATAAAAGGGATACAATGGGGAAAGAAATCAAAGTGCTCAGTTGCAAATGAGTGACGATGCATGTAAGAGAGCTCCCAGAACTAGTCAGTGCTTTTAGAAAAGTGACAAGATAGAAAATTAACATACAAATTCCCATTCACAATTCCCTCAAACAAGACAAAACAAAAAACAAAACAAAACAAAACAAAAAAAACAAAAACAACAACAACAACAAAAAAAACTTGAAGGCTGATAGCAACCTCCAGGCAGGATGTGCATGCACATAGTGGCAGTTGTAGCAAAACTGAGCTCTGAGACTGGGTTTGTGACTGTTCTATGGGAGGGAATTCATAATTCATGCCAGGTACTGTGAACTCAATGAAAAAAAATATGACTGAGGGAATCACAACCCCAGGGGAGAGCATATTTCCAAATTGACATGGAGTCAAGCTGTCTTCTAAACATTTAAGTTTATACTCATAGACAAATGCTACCACTAGCCTTTGACAGAAAATGTTCTGTTTGCAAAGAATAGCAGTGAACGCAGACATTTATGGTTGCTCAAGATGCTAAAAGTAAGGGACAAGTAAGTGCTCAGCTCTTTCCTTTAGCAGAACATTTATACAACCTACTCCAAGACTTAAGATCAGGGAAGAAGGGTGAAAAGACTATAAAAATGGGAGATAGGCAGAAAGATATATGATGCTCTCTTCTGGGCATGATGCAGCAGTGAACTGTGGGAATCGGAGTTGACTGTGCTGGCCTTTCACAGGCTGGGCCTTTTATCTGTAAATCATAAAAAACAGAGGAGGTCGTGGGACCCTTATCCTTATGGCAGACCTATTGACTACATCTGGTAGCCTCTAGAATCCATTGGAAACATCCTTGCCCACAGTCCTTTGAATGACTCCTTTTTAAAAATCAGTGGGTCACAAAACTAAATGAGAAGTCATGAATGTTAGAGGGTGATGTGTAGTGAGGAGAGGAGAGTTGATGAAGGTGGAGGAGGATGGGAAGGGTGAGTGACCACAATATGTTTTGTAAACGTGAAATTGTCAAATAATACATTTAATTAAAATAGAATTCTTCTTGCTATTTTAAAGTTGTTTCAAAATTTATTTTCCAATTAAAAGGATATGTCTTCTGGGGCGGTTAGGACGTCTATGTTAAAATCATTAGAATGAAAATATTGAGAACAGACATTTCTTTGAGTAACAGGAAATGAACTAGATTGTGATTGGGTTTGAAGTTTATATCATTTCCAGGGATAAGAAGACTCTGATGAGTAGAAATTGATTGGACTGCAAGTTTTCTTGTCAATTCCTCACATCTCTGAGTAATGAAGTCTTACTCTGACAGCGGAAAATGAATTCACTATGCTGTCTTGATTGCTTTCCCACAGTGCTGCCCCCCATGGCACCCATCCAGAGATTGTTGTGGCAGAAGAATGAGTGTGGTTGACTGCATGGTGGGTTGTCCAGGCCCCACGAGGGTGAGCAACCTGAGATGAGGAGGGCTAATCAAGAAGGGAATACCTTTCATTACTACAGTAGTTAAAGGCACAATTTCAGGTGGGAGCTTTGTCCATAACGACGTGATAGCTTTGACCTTCTATACCCAACATTAAGGAAGCAAGGGTAAGCATTTTTATGACCATTTCCTTGCAAACTTGAGTTTAGGATATAGTTATTCCTCCCTTATGAAGGCCACTGGGAGCACCTATATGAACGTTTTGGCCCTAAGCCCAGTACACAATGTAGGACAGAAATATTTTCCAGAACTGAGGCCATTTGGTGGTCACTAAACCAACACTTGAAAATTATCTTTATTTCTAGTTGAAAGTATCAGGGGAGGTAGTACTTATTTGCCCTGAAAAATGGGCCATTATTCATATACACAGACATGTTGTAGGGGGCTTGGGCTCAGCAGGAGCTAGGAGTGTCTCTGAAGAAAAGGGGCAGATTGATTTGAGTAATGATTTTTACTCAGCGATTTGGGGGAATTTAATTGTTTTGATACATCTGACATCAGTTCTAAGTGTCTTATATATACAAGATAATGGAGTAAATGGATGTCACTTCCCTTGGAAAGCTTTGTAATATAATTAGTGTCCTTTTTACTCTCTGGCTGGATAAAGTGAATACTCTTGATTTATGGCTTTATGATAGGAAATTGATTGTTGATACAAGAAAAGAAGAAAATGTTGAATACAGATCATTAATTCAAATGTGTGTGTGGTTCATCCAAGTCTCTTTAATGAGGGAGATGGGAGAACATCTCTTGTAATCTAGAGTCCTAATCAGAAGGAGTCAGTTAGGAACATATAATTTCTGAGCTATCTCATGTTATCTTAACAGTGCACATATTTTTTGTTTCATATTCTTTACATATTTAAGACTCATTTACATTATTAGTTATTGCCAGTAAGGAGTAAAAGATAAAATTGCTCACTGTTTCATTGATATGGTTGTAAATACTCAACTAGTTGTATGTGCATATATGTATGTGTTTCTGAGGGATTAGGAGGGAGATGGATCTTCTGTAAGGCAGGTAGATAGGCAGACAGAGAGGCTTTAGATAGACAATAAAGATGAACTTCCAAGCTAACTGGCTCTTTCCTCACTGTCTTTACCTGAGACAAAATCCTGATAAGCCTTTTTTCTTGGTGATGCTGGCTTCTCCTTGTAGACTGGTCTTTCAAGTTCCATGCCAGACCAGGATGTGTTTACCTCAAACTTGTGGAAATATCAGACTCCCTTTCATTGTTCAACCTGTACATTGAAGGAGAGAGATATCCTTAAGGACGCTCAAGGAGACCAAGTCTCAGCTTTCTGACTCTCTGTTCTGCTTACAGAAAGTCTCTGCCTCTTTCTCTCTGTCTCTGTCTCTGTCTCTCTCTCTCTCTGTGTGTGTGTGTGTGTGTGTGTATTTCCTCACCCTTAATAAAAGGCTTTCTTTAGCAGTTGATCCTGACTGCTTATGTCTGAGATTTCCCTTAGTGTTGCCTGTTGGGGCTCAAGAATTTTGCTGCACTTAGAGAAAAAACCCAGTCATGACCACTAAATGGTAACATTCCTGTCTATACAAGTATTTATATACAGTTATAATATCTGATTTTTCACAAAGTTATCTGTGGATAAACTGAGATTTAAAAAATTGTACAGGTTTAGTTTTAAACTCATAACAAGTTATTAGGTGGTCTTAAAATAAGATATGCCACCAGATACATGCTAAAGAACAATGGCTGCAGCGTGGATAAAAGTGGAGATAGATGTGCCCTGGGATTTTGTACGGTTATAATAAGAGAAATAGTAACATGGCATAGAGTTCAAATAATGTGAAATGAGTTTCCATGCCCTCAGTGAAAAATACCTTTGAATTTCATGTGAACTGGAGCTGGGATGTAGGGGAAAGAGAAGAGTCACAGACAACTGTTTGAACATTGAGCTGAACTCTTGTAGAGTTCAGTGGTGGTGTTTACTGAGATACAGAATGCAAGAAGCCAGCAAGTTAGAGATTACAAAAATAATTTTGTTCTGTTACATGAAAGTTGAGTGAAATTCTTTAATATATTCTAGTGATATAAATCTGGACTTGAGTACAGAGAAAGGAGCTTAGATACAAATTTGCTAAACATTTACTTTTTATTTAAAGCTATAAGACTGAGTGCAGGCATGTAGATAGAGAAAAGAAACAAAATAATGTGTAATCTATCAGAGTATTTGTATACAGAGATGATACATATAAGAATGAACAGTTGGCCATTCTAACAATACTTAATATTTAAATTGGAGAAAGAGTATCATCAAAATAAGCTAAGAGGGGACAGATAATGTGGTGCAAACATTCATGATTTTGAAGTTTTCCAGAATAGGGGAGAGAGAGAGACAGAGAGAGAGGGAGAGACAGAGAGAGACAGAGAGAGAGAGATTGAGAGAGAGAGAGAGAGAGAGAGAGAGAGGAAAGAGAGTGGCTTAAAAACTATAAGGACATAAAATGCCCTTAACTAATTTTGCAATTTGGCAGCTGCAGTTGCTATTGAGCAAGGTTAGAGCTTTGCTTTGATGGAATCTTAGTCTGGCTAAGGGGTCCTCTGACCAAGGAGAGGATTAGGCAGGCTAAACATTGACAAAGAGTGTAGAAATCAAATAGACAAAATAGGCTGTAAATGAAGAGGACTCAGTGGTCCAAAGAGGAATCTCTGCTTTATGTGTCAGGCAGCCTGCTTGTCCTCTACGGGTCAGGATTGTATAAAGAGGGAAGCTGGCAGGAGAAAAGTTACTGAATAGCACATGAATGAGCGGGAGGATGATGCAGAAATCCCTGTCTCATTTTCATTTTTTCATAATTAAAAGGCGAGATTATCAGCTAAAGGCGAAAACTATGTTGGGAATTTGAGGAGAGAGGTGTGAAATAGTCTGATGAGGAAAGAGAACTCATTCATCTTAGGAATACAGGATGGCTGTTAGGCATGATATCCGAGGCTGCAGTCAGTGTCCAAGGCCTGAAGAAGTTGACACTGTTCCCGATGATGATTTTGATTTTAAAAACCCATGAATGTTATCATACCATAGTGAATGAAGCTGTTCTTAGAGAGTATATATATATCTTCACAACATTTTTTCAAAGAAATAGAAACTCAACCTATCAATAGAGCATTTTAAAAATTATTTTCCAGTTATCTTTAAGAAAGCATACAAGGTCCCTCATAGAAGGGGAAAGGAACAAGATCTCCTGAGCATATTGGGAGCGGTGGGGGGCAGTGAGTGAAGAGAGGGCTAGGAGAAAGAGAACGGGAGGAGAAGAAAGCACGTGGGACTAGGAAGATTGGGTCAGGGGTGGAATAGACAAGAGAAGAGAGAGAGAGAGAGATCATAAAAGAGGGAGCCATTATAGGTTTGAAGAGAAAACTGACTCTAGAGAAATGTCCAGAGACCTACAAGACTGACCCCAACTAACAAATTGAACAACAGTAGAATGACTACCATACATGCCCTTCCCTGATAATGAGATTGATGACTAACTTATCCACTATCATAGAGCCCTCATCTAGTAGCTGATGGAAACAGAAACAGACACAGCTAAACACTGAGCCGAACTTCAGTCCAGATGCAGAGAGGGAGGACAAGACTAGGCTGCAGAAACACATAGAGACAGCTGACCTGAACAAGGAGGAGCTAATGGGCCCCCCAGACTGATAGCTGTGAATCCAGCATTGGACAGACTCAGAACCCCTGACAATGGGTCTCAGTTAGAAGGCCTGAGCAGTCTAAGGGACCTCGAACAGTGGAACCAGGATGCATGTCAGGTGCACAAAAGGACTTTGGGAGCATGTTCCCCAGGGAGGGACACTCCCTTAACCTAGAAATAATAAATGGTATAAATAAAATCATCTCTGGAAGAGACCCAGCTTTATATGTATGCAACTGGGTCTCAGAGAAATTAAGACTTGTTCAAGGTCATTTGTCTTGTTAATAGGATTGTAACTAAGATCATGTCTCTTGACAGCTACCTTAATGTGTTTTTTATGCTGTCTGTAAAACTTAACCACAAAGCCACCAAATCTGAGAGTTGCAAAGAACTCTATAGAGTTTGAGTTCCAAACTTCTTATGTCATGAAAAGGAAGTGCGGATCCTGAAAGTTCAATTGTTTGGTAAATGTTATATAGGAGGTGTTAGTAGAAAATTAGAGTGGGTCTAGGTCTGCCTCCAGTTCCAACTGTGGCACCATAAAGGACAGAATACCATAACAGATGCACAGACAGACGTGCCCAGCCCCAAGTTTAAAATGATGGATTAATACACAGTCTTGGTCTACAGTAGTTGCTCAGTGGTTAGAGTGCTTGCTGTGCAAGTGTGGAAGAAGTTGCCATCTCTAGAACCCATATCAATGCCTTCAGTGTCTAATAGACTATAAGCACTCTCAAAGACAGGTTCCCTAGAGCAAGCTGGGTAGGAAGATTAGTCAGATCAGTGAACTGTGGTCTGATTGAGAGAACCTGCCTGAATGAATAAGGTGGGAGAATTATTGAGAATAATGTCTGATTTCAGTCTTGGACATTCACAACACACACACACACACACAGACACACACACACACGTGCACAAATATGCATAAGCACACATAAATCCTAAAAAAAAGTCTTGCATTCCTTTGCAATGATTAGGAACATAAAGAATGATCCCACCTGAGACAGTGGGAAGAGGAAGAAATTGGTGAGATTTCTTTGTAGTGTCTTCCCTGATTTAAGCTTCCAGGTGATGGACGATTTGGGGATTGAGCAAGGTGAACTCTTAAGCTTAAATGCAAAGAGGCCCATGAGAGCCTACTTTTTATCAGATTCCCATATTTTGATTTTGCTTGACATCCCCAGAGTTTACACACAATGTGTCACTATTTTTGTCAACCACATATTGGCTGTATGAAGGAATGACTCTGATCTACCACCTCAAGGTGCAAACAGACATTAGCAAGTCACCATGTGATGACCAATAGTTAACCACTGGAGAGCCACCACTTGAACAATGGCCCAGTAAAGATCTTCAAGAGAGACACAGGAGAAACATGTAGGTTCTCACTACCTGTCAGTAGTACATAGAACAAACTACTATTATTAAATTGAAATAAAATTATGTTTATCCTATTATTTTTAGAAAACCATACAAGAGTACTGTATTTATATCATTGCCATCCCACATTCCCCTCTAACACCTCTTTTGTGCTCCCTAATTCCCTCTCAATTTGATGACCTCTTCTTTTGAAATTATTATTGTTATACATGCATATGTATATAAATAGAGTCAGCTGAGTCCATTTGGTTGTGGTGGTGGTGGTGTTGGTGTGTGTGTGTGTCTGTGTGTGTGTGTGTGTGTGTGTGTGTGTGTGTGTGTGTGCGCTTAGGAATGACAATTTATGATTAGATAATCCCTCAGGCAGCTCAACCCTGGAGAAAACTGATTCATCCTCTCTTAGTGGTCATCAATTTCCTTGTTATTGATGAAGTCTTGTTATTGATATTCACACATCCATTTTGGAATGTCAGTTGGTGTCACTGTGCTGCTCTTGTTTAGTGACCGTATTGTTAAGATTTCATGAGTGTAGCTCCATCTTTGAGCAGACATCTGCGTCCTCTGATCATATAATCTTCCTTCCCCATTTCTACAATATTCCCTGATCCTAAGGTATGGAGGTTTGATTGCAGATGTTTGACTTGGGGCTAGACCTACTACTGTTTGTTGTTTTATGCATATATTTATATGATGGTTTATGACAAGATCAGACTTATTGTGATAGCATTTGTTTAGGAAAATATCCCTTCTTTTATACATAGAGAAAAAGACTCTGGTGAGATCAACTAGAAGACATAATAACTGTAAGATACTAGCCCCAAGCAAATATGAGCTGGCATGTGATAGGGTTCAAGCAGAGGGAGTTTTTATTAGAGAAAAGGATCATTCAAGGGGGAAAGAAAAGGGAGGGGACCAGCCTCTGGAGACAGGAGCAGCAGGAGAGAAGAGAAAGGAAAGAGGGTGAGGGGAGAGCAAAGAGGGGGAAGAGAGAAGAAAGGAGGGAGAGGGGAACAAACAGAATGAGGGAGAGAAAGGGAGAAAAGGATGGGAGGTAGGCAGGGGGCTTTTAAAGGGGAACATAGTGAATGTGCACAGGTGGCACTCTTAGTGGCTGCAGATGAGGGTGCATCCTATCAGAACCCCAAGGACAGGCCCGTACAGATGCCTGAATACTAACACTTTTTCTCCATGTGACACTTTCCTCTGTTCTAGTGTGCAGGATGAAGACCTTTACCAGTTGACAGTGAAAATCTTTGTACTTCTTGTATTAAAAAGAGCCTGGAGCTAAATCAATCCCTATTGTTTATTTTATTTTATTTTTTTCTGACCTGCTCACAGTTATTGTTATATAGTAGCAGAACATAGACTAAGAAGACATGTTTATTTTAAGAGTTCTTTATACAGTTTTATCTAGAATCTAGGACTCCTTCCATGCACTCTTGTGCTCAAATAAAATATATGAGAATGGATAGATCCATTAAAGCACAGAGCTTTAACTTTATTTTCATTTAGGCACAGATAAAAGTAAGGAAAGAACCCATATAATATTGAAAAGCATGTGTGTTTATGTGTACTCGTGTGTGCAGGTGAATGCACTGGTATTTACATATGTATGCATGTATGTATGTGGAAGCCAGGGAGGAATATAAGGTATCCTCCTCTATTCTCTTGAAACAACATCTCTCATTGAATCTGAAGCTTGCTTCTTTTAGGCAAGCATGGCCACCAGCAAGACTGGACCATCCTGCTGTCTGCTGACCTGGACCTTTTTCAGTGCGTAGGTTATAGGCATACTTGGCTATGTTAGACATTTTATGCCTCAAGCTTGCCCATCACTCCATCACTCCATCACTGGCTATGCCCACTGCCATATAGAAGGGTTTTTTGTTAAATTAAAAAAATAATCTCTTTATTGATTTCAGCCCTAAAGTTGATTTTTTTCCTGGTGTCTATTCCTCCTGCATGAGTTTGCTTCTTTTTGTTCTAGAGCTTTCAGGTGTGCTATTAAGTCTCTAGTATGATTATTCTCCAGTTTCTGTATGTGGGCATTTAGTGCTATGAACTTTCATGTTAACACTGCTTTCAAAGCGTCCCATACGTTTGGGTATGTTGTACCTTCATTTTCATTAAATTCTAGGAAATCTTTGATCTCTCTATTTCTTCCTTTACCCAGGAGTGGTGCAATTGAGCATTGTTCAACTTCCATGAGTTTGTAGGGTTTCTGCAATTTGTGTCGTTGTTGATTTCTAACTTTATACGATGGTGATCCGATAAGATACAGGGGGTTATTCCAATTTATTTTGTATCTGTTGAGGTTTGATTTGTTGCTGAATATGTGGTTGATTTTAGAGAAGGTTCCATGTGGTACTGAGAAGATAGGATGGGGTGTGAGTGGGAGTCATGGGAAGACAGGAGGGAGAGGGAACTGGGATTGGTATGTAAAATAAGATTGTTTTTAATTTAAATAAAAAATCATTTTAGAAAATCATCTCTGGCAATGTTTGCTGAACAAACGATTGAATGAAATAGCACCTTGCCATTACCGAGGGATGTGTGGCAGGGAGTTAGCAGCATTAGATAGCAGGGACCAGTGCAGAAACCCACGTCGGCTGGAGAGGGAGCCAGCGCTGAGGGTTTCTGGAGAAGAAACCCATAAACAACGTGCTGTGTGCCAAACTGAGCACCAGGCCCATCCCGACTCTGTGAAACAACAGTGGGATGTGGGTCAGCAGAGTCACTGGACTTTGATCAATCTATATCTACAGTGTGTGTTCTGCTTGCAGTCAGTAAAAGAACGCTTTGAGCTAGCCGGCTTGTTTCTACAGCCACGGAGCTTGCAATAAATCTTGTCCTTCTCACCTCAGAAGGATCACGAGGGCCAGCAGGAGCCCTGTCTTTTCTCTGCCGCAAGTGGCTCTAACATATGCTCAGAATCATCATCCCGGACTGGTGTTCGCATAACTGGACTGCAGCACCAGCGGGGCTTCCTCCAGGGTCCGTGTAAAGTTACAGCACTTCTGTGAGCAGGAGGCATAGATGCTTACAAGAAGTGACTTCCAGAACAAGTCAAGCGCTGCCAGACAGTTCTGTCTCACACAGAGGGGGCATATGGTCATACTTGTGGGCTTTTATTCTTAGACTAATGTCAGTATTCGAATAACACAGGCGACATTGCTGCCACATTCTGAGAACTATATATTGATATCTCAATGATAAAATTAAAGAAAAAATATGTCACATATCATTAAGAAGGGAAATGGTGGTATTGTTGGGTTTGTGTTGAAGTTAGGGAAGATGTTCTTTATATCAACAATGAGATATCTTACGCTATTGTATGAGATATTAAGTCTGAAAAAGCAAAAGGAGGGGATTCTGAAATAGTTTCAGTAATTAGTGTTCTAGATTTTGGTAGTATTCTTCAAAACCCTTTGATTATATCTTGAAAATAATATATTTTTCTTTCTGTCCTTTAATTATTTTGTCACTCCAAGTATTTACCTAGCTAATTTACTAGTGGGTTGACAGTGTCCACGTTTTTCATATTACATGCCATCTCAGATTTTACTGTCACACTGTGAAACTGTCACGCATAAGAGTGCTTTTTTGCTAACTTCAACATCTTTAGCATCATATATATATATGTATATATATATTTAAAGAATATTATTAATCTATTAATCAGATAATTATATATTAATATATACACAGAGGATATATTAATATCTGTGTATCTGAGTAAGTCCACCTAAAATTACTGACTGTCTGATACATCAATAGTGGGGATCTAAATGAGTCTACTAGAGAGTCCAGAACTACTCTTCTTCCCCACAGAAGTTTGTTCACTCATCAAAGGTTATCACATTCAATCATTTGTTGATTGACTTATTGAGTAACAACAATTAATAGCTATACATGACTATATCATTTATAGAGTTTCTTTTTCTCCCCATTCTTACAATTTTACATGCTGTCTGTAAAACTCTCTAGCTATCTAAAGGCCTACAGTGTTAGAGACTGAAGACACTTGCATTGAAGACAATGGCCTCCATATGACACTGCTGTGACTCACCATATCCTTATGGAAACTCTGACTCAAAGCCATCATTACTTTTATGAAAAGACCAAGAAAGGAGAAATCAGGAAGGGATTTCTGTTGGTCGGCTTTTCAACAATAACACTATGGTCTTCTAGAGCAAGCATCTCAATAAGCCATGCACACCAGTTCAGGTCAAGAAACTAGGTTAGTGCTTGTGTCTTAAAAATGTTGTGTTCTGTGTGGCTTTTCCTCTGCTCTGTATGCTGTATATACAGTAGTAGCTTAAATACAGTTATGTGATATTAAACTGAATTTCTTTAAACCACTGATGCTTATAAGAGAAGACCCAGCTAGAATTTTACACTTTTGACAGCCACATTCAGGTTTTACTCATAGCACAGTCTTTTGAGCAGTCACCAAGTACTCCCGACTGCCTGAGCAAATTTGGTTCAAGCTGCTCAAAACCCAGCAGTCTCAATGAAAATGTCAACCTAAGCTTGAGAAAATCTCTAAAAGCCAAGAAAATATGTTTGCAGGTGATCAAACCAGTCTTAAGTAAGCCTGTAGGGGTCCTAGTAGTGTTTGGTCCAAAGAAGAAATTTCCCATTTGGTGCCTGTTTTCTTAAGCCATAAATGCATGGATTAAAATTTTTTAGGTACATGCTGTGGTCTCAGAATAGATTTCTCTGCAGGCTTCATTATATGAGTCAAATATCCTGGACAGTAGACAACTTTTCCAGGCTACTCCTTGAGTTCCCCCACATGCAGAAATATAATGTAATAATCAATATCTGTTTTCAGGAATTTGCTTACAAAATTCTCCCCCTGAGACCCAGCTTACCTCACTTTTTAAACACTGCACTTTCCAAACACTATCGCCAGCATGCCTTCTGGTTCTCACACACTTTACTTGTCCAGTCTGTACTATCTTCACATGTACATGCCTTGCTAATGACATTTCCATAATTTAGACTCAATCATATCATCTTATGTGATGACTTTTCAAACAGTACATTCTCTGTGAATAGAACTTTAGCTAAAATCTTTACTTGTGTGTGTAGGAGGAGGCATGAACAAATAGAATTCTCTTCCCTTTATACAGTTTCCACAGTAGATGTTTATTAGCAGACCATTTCCTAAAAGTCAGAACTCACTGCTCATCTAGTGTTTACATCCAGATTAATGACTGGCATATATTGATTTTCAATAAATTCCTTGAAAGAGACAGGAGCATGAATGTAATTTTTATACTGTCTTAATTTTTACTTTTTAGAAGAAGTGATTAGAAAATAGTTCGAAAGAAACTTTTCTTTCAAGTTTTGTGAACATCTTCGACTGTTATTTCATTATGGTGTGTTATTTGGCATGCCCATAGTATAAAGGCAATTCTCATCTGAGCAGCCAGTACATCGTAATATATCAGGGAATGATGGTTTCCTTTTCAGCCAGAAGTTTGTAAGGTAGCAATGAAGAAGGATCTGAGTATTTGTTTTGTTCATTTGTACATTAGGTGCATAGTTTTTTTTTAACTAATATTATGAGGTATCCACCAGAGAAGACATCCAGACATAGATTCAAGCCCATAGCAAATCTTTACTAGCCTGGAAGCAACTACATTAGGTATTGGCAACCCTAGGGCAGTCCTCAGCTTTTCTCAAGGTGAGATTTTTAAACACAAAAACCATATCCTGGGTTTGCATTATTCACTTAATCCAGAAGTAGAACTATTGAAGCAAGAACGTAAGATTAGTACATTTTAGAGATGCTCCCAGAACTATAGATTATGATGAATTTAGTCTTTTTCTCATTTTGGTAGGTGTTACCACCTATGTGCAGGGTTTTAAGTCCTGAATAATACTCCCATCATGGTGTCAATTGTGCTAAGTTCTGGAAGCTTATTAAATTCTGGGAGCTTGTAACACGAATGCAACAGAATTCTGTATTTGAGTAATTGTGAATAACATGTAGGCTATGTATGTAATTATGTAATTATGTATGCATATAAAACTAATGAGTTGGTATAAATAAGACTTTTACTGACTAATAAACATTAGAAATAATTTATTTAAAACATATACCAACTCAGGAAGCAATATGCCATATGGCTTGTATCAGAAAGTGACTATTCCACTGTGACCAGATTTTAAATAGTTTTCAGGTTTTTTTTTCTAATGCAATAAGCAAAAAGCAAGGGCAAAGATATATTATTCTATACTCTTCCAAAGGCAGTAAATAGGAATAGAAAAATATAGCTAATATTGTGATTGTTTTAGGAAAATACCAAGGAACACACATTCTCTTGATATATGTAGCCTTGGTTGTTAGATAATATATTTGACTTGAAAATATAAAGGCAAATTGACATGAAAGAATGAATATTTCATGAATATGACCCATATTATGAAACTTTATTCATTCTTTTATGTTTGAAATATTGATGTAACTTAGAGAATAAAGGATATCATCCCAATGTTTTATCATGGAAAACTAGCTCATGAGAAAAAGAAAAAATTACTCATATTTATTTAATTATTTACATTAGTTTTTAGGTATGGTCTGATTTCCTGAGCATTTTAACCATCCACTATGTTTACATCCACACAGAATCCTGTGGTGAACGTGCAGGACTGGTCAGTGGGAAGCAGGAACTAAATTAAAAGAAGACAGGAAGCAAGGAGGTTGTTATTTTTTTTTTCTCCTTTCCCCAGAAACAGGCTGGTTTTCTAGAATATTTACAGGCTCTGTGGCTGTCTTCTGAGCATCACCCACTGCCTTTAAAGATTTTCAACTTGCTGAGATGAAGTCAGAACAAATTGTTTTGTTTTCTTTGCCCCTAAAGGTGTCTCTGTCCTCTCAGATGACAAAGTTGTATACAGATGTGATGATGTGTGCATTAAGCAGGAAAAAAATGACAATTATTTTATTTTTGTATATAAATCTTGTACACAAATCTGTATTTTATTTAAACAAACTTAATGTCTATTGTGCCATTTTTAAGTTTTGCCACCAAAACTCAGAAGCTCTTTAGTGATAACATTTTAGTGTATCTAAAAGACACTAAGACATTCTGACATAGGATATCTTTGCTATAGAAAATGATTCTGTGTGACTTTCAACTGGAGCTATCTCTTATCTCACCAATGTTGTTTTGTTCAGTTTCTGTAGCTCCTTCATGTGTGAAAAGTTAGGTAATCCATTCAGTCACTCTTTCTAAGAGGATGAGTTTTGCCATACAAGAAAGTTCCTTTAGACTAGTTTCCAATTCATTTAAGCTTGTGCATGATAACTTGATGCTGCTGATCAGAAATAACCTCTTTAACTCAGTGAATTTAATATATAATACCTGTGAATTGATGAGCACAGGATATTATTCATCACATCACCTACAAAAGACATTGTACATTTGCTGTACAGATTGTGACTTACATGGTGAAAACAAATTACTAGTTTCTTACTGTTTAACCCCTAGAAATATTAAAGTAATAACATGATATCTAAAATACAATGTTTTTTCTTTTTTGAAGAAAACAGCGAGTCTTGATTTATTTCCTGTCTGCATTCTTTTCTACTGAATGACTAGCTTCTGTACTTCTGTCAAAGCCAGCATGCTTAACAAACAATGCCCTCAAATGTTACTGGCTTCAGTCTCTTCATTCAGTAAAATATCGGGTTGGACTTACAGATCTTTGAATTTTCTCATGACTCTAACTTTCTGTGACATTTCTCCCTAAGTCCAGATGTTTAATATATTGAATATCCCTAAAGTAGAGTGTCAGATAAATAGTTTATATATCACATGATCCACAGCTCAGTTTACACTGAAGAACCGTTTCTGTACTAAACTGCAACCATTATAGAGTCCTCTAGTCATATTTGAGGAATGTTTGCCTTTTCATTTGATTTATTTTGAAACTAAGGTAGTTCAAAATTTCCATAGAACAGAGTGAGTAGAAGTTAAGTTTTAAGATAGCGATTTGAAGTAATTGTAGAATAAAAACAAATGTTACTTTTTCAAATTTTAGTCTTTTGTATTTTAAGATCTGGTCCTGCTATGTATCTCAGGATGACCTTGAACTCAAGATCCTCCTGCCTCAGCCTCCTGAGTGCTGTTAATACACTTGTGCACCACTATGCCTGTCTGGTTTGCTAGTTTTTGACAGCCTTTTGTGTTTTCTTCCATTTCTCAATTCTGAAACACTTTAGGTAGTTTACTTTCTGTTTTTTGAAAGAGGTGGAATGAGTCAGATCTTGTGTAATAGTAGCATTATCACTATAAAATATCTACAATTCATTCTCCATGACTTTTACGGAAACAATAAAGCTAATCCTGAGAATGAAGATAATGTATTGATATCTAGTGTGTTTATTTTTCTTATATTAAAAAGTATGGATCAACCATCTCTTCTGCCTATGTGACAGGTGTGTAATGACTTTTGGAATTTCTGGGAGAAAGATGATGGCATTTCCTCTGTCTTCACAAACATCTGGATCTTCACCTGGATCTGTTGAGACTATCCTTGGGTGCTTTGTGAAATGCAATTATCACCACAGTGTTATTGAGCTAGTACAGGGATGACCATTTCTTTCTTATAAGGGAGACTGGTTGTGAAGCCTTCTCAGAGCAAGCAATGGGACAACAGAACTTTTAGAGAACAATCATATTCCTAAAGTCTGGCAGGTGGTCAAATTCTTTATTTCCAGAGAAAATGAGGTTAGCATAGATAGCTTTTAAAGAAGATTTGAGATTTTACAGCTGCAGGCCAAAGAAGTCATGAGAGAGGACATTATGTGTCTAGAGTTCGGAAATGTATAAAGCTTTGTTTGTAATGTACTGTAAGGAAGAACTACAAAATTATTAAACTGCAGCTGCTCTTCTGTTTCCCAAAGAGACTGCATAGAATTGTCATTTGTTCTAGAAATGGACTTCAACCTGTCCATCTATTCACTTGCAAGGTATTTATAGTTCCTCATAAGAGTCAGGCAGTACTTCTGCCCATCATTGCTTCAACGAAGTTCCTTGTTCCATGTGAGTAAAGAAGAACTCAAATACTGCCAGATCTGAGACAGTAGCATGGAAAGACAGAGCTGTGGTTTTCCTTGGCTTAACATATGGACTATGTCTCATTAGGAGAGTAACTCCACTTTCCTTCTGAGAAACCAAGCAATGTTGTTCCAACTGGTATCATGACAAAACTCTTAGCAAATGACATGAACACTCATTGTAGTTTTGTGTCAATTATGTAATAAATTATACAGCTGTTGAATGTTGTTTTTCTTCCTTGACAAAAGTAAAAATTACCCAGGGAGAGCAAAAAGGAAGAAACAGCTAAGTGTAATAGTGACTTTCCCTCATCACTTCAGAAACTCAATTACAGAAAAGATCTCTAATCCAGAGCAACATGATTATCTTCAAACTAGTAGATCTAAAAACAATATCAAAACAGTTTCTCAGTCCTTCTGTCCCTCAGCTTTTCTTTCTTTTCCTTAGAAATGTCATTTTGTATTGGGGAGGAGATCACTGGGGTATGTCAACAATAGACAACAGTTTTTGTAACCAATAATTCATAAGGAAAGAGGCTGACTCTTTCCTGAGCCTATCTTCAAACTGATCACTGTGACAGTTTATTAATGTAGAGGTTCAAGAAGTGACATGACAGTTTACATATTATATCATTGAGATCTTGCTAGATGTTCTTTGTCTGATGCTCTCTTTCACAAATACTTAATTTCAAAACCTATACAAAGATATTGTTTTTCTTTTCCTGAGATATCTATTAATATAATGAATGCTACAGATTTTCATTAGAATTGTTTTATGTCTGTTAATATCAAGATAAATTCAGTGACACAAAGTGTTTATTGGGGTTATTACTGAATTAGTGACAGCCAGTAGTAGTCAATGGTGTTGTGAAAGAGAAGGTTTCATCTTTATTGTTGCCACTGAGTGTTTTGCATATTGACTCATTCATTGGAAATACTTTGGAGATGAGTAAGAGGTAACATCTACTTTTATTTAATAAATTAAGTATCTGTTATGCAAATTTCTTTTTCATTTTATATACCAATACTAGTTCCCACTATCTCCCCTTCTCCTGTCCCCTGTCCCCACTTCCAACTCCCCTTCCCACTTCCCATCCATTCCTCAGAGGGGGTAAGGTCTTCCTTGGGGAGTCAACAAAGTCTGGAATACCAAGTTGAGGCAGGGCCAAAGCCCTCTGCCCATATCAAGGCTGAGCCAAGGTATCCTGCCATAGGGAATGGGCTCCAAAAAGCCAGTTCATGCACACGGAATAAGTCATTTGCCCAACAGATCAAGCCACGTAACTGTCACCCACATTCAGAGGGCCTAGTTCATCTCATGCAGGCTCCACAGCTGTCAGCCCATAAAACATGAGCTCCCACTAGATTGGGTCAGCTATCTCTGTGCTTTTCCCCATCATGCTCTTTACTCCCCCCACATTGATCATATGATTCTTCCCTCCTCTCTTCAAATGAACTCCAGGAGCTCAGCCCAGTGCTTGGCTGAAGGTCACTACACCTGCTTCCATCAGTTTCTGGATGTAGGTTCTATGGTGACAATTAGGCCAGTCACCAATCTGATTAAGGGGGAAGGCCTGTTTGTTAAATATCTACTTCACAAGTTTACATTCCAAAGTAAAATGCTTAAATATTCATTTACCAGATAGTTCAGATATCCCATTATACAATTTCATGTCACTATTTTATATTTTAAGTATGTATTAAATAATAAATAAGATGATATTATGTCAAAACTAATATTAAAATCATTGTAAATATGGAAATGGATAATTCCATGTTTATGAAAAACAAATTGTTTTTAATTAAGTCGTACTTACCCAAACTAAAAATACCTGTTTCACATTTAAACCATTATTGCTAGAAATTCTTCTCTGTATTTCTCAGTTACCTTTTAAACTAAGAATCTTTAAATAGCTAATATCATCAAATTCATAGGCATGCAACAAAAGAGAATCATTAAGATGCATTCTCATTTATTAGCTAGTAACCAAAATTTTCCACTTCATATAGCAGCAAAACATTAAATATTTAATGCTATGATAAATTTTCTTATAAAAATCTGTTTAAAACCTTCATAAAAGTATTAAAAATTAAGACTGGTAGGTTGGTTCCAATGTTTTGCAATAATGAAGACCTAAGTTTGATCATCAGTACTCATATTAAAAAAAATAAAAACTAAATAAAGCTTTTGTTTGTAATTCTAGTGTTGTGAGACAGAGGAAGATGGACTAAGTTTAAGAATTCTTAAAAGTTATCTCTTCAAACTGGTTTTTTTTTTTTTTGCTTGTAGTTTGATATAGAGTATCCACTCTAAACTCATGTGTTCAGGGTTTTGTTTCAGGCTGGTCAATTTAATTTTTACAAAATAATTTGGTCATTATCACACCAGTGTAGTTAATGAGTTATTCCATTCATGTGTTCAAAGTTCAATGACGTTATTGGCAGGTGGTGGATGCTTAACAGGTAGATCCTGGATGGAATAAGTAGGTAATAGGAGATATGGCTTTGAAGGGATTCTTTGTCCCTGGTCCTTCTTGTCTCCCTTTGCTTTCTGTACATTTTTGAGGTGAGCAGATTTCCTGTACCTCATACTCCCTGCCATGACATCTAGCCTCAAGTCAATGCCCACACCCAGATGATCCTTAATTTGAAACTTCTAAAACCACAAAGCAAGATGAATCTCCCTTCCTTTTAGCTGTATCTCAAGAAAGTACTTATTAGAAAGAAGGAACACTAATCAGCATAACACTAAAACATTACAATATGGCTTCTTGGGTTACTCATCCATTCAGCACCTATACTGGGAGTCTGTTTTGATTCCCTGTCATATCATGGATAGCAAGAAAGTTTAGATGTAGCAATCAGAAAAGATTTGATATTATTTTTCATAAAGTTATTAAATAGTAATTAAAAGCAATTGCTTAAGTTTTCTTCTATATTATTTGTGAAAATGGAAGGCCTATACTATCTTTCCTTTGTTGAACCAAGCCATGATTGGGATTCCTGTTATCATGTAGACAAACATTTTGAGACCAAAGTGTTCTGAGCTCTTCTAGGAATTGAGGACAAATGACTCTCTTAGCCATTAGATTTTTCTTTTCATGCATTCTATTTGGGCTTGTGAAAGACTTCCTCTCAGTCCTTGCTATCATTTATTTAGGACTCAATCAATTGTGAAAACTTACAGAGTCTCCTTCCTTTTTAATCTGACATCTTCTCTGTCTAGCACTTTATTTAACTCTAATATTACCACATCACTTTTCTCTTTAAGTAGCTTTCAATATAGTAGTTTTTAGTGATTGACATTTCAAAAATTAAACAACTCATTCTTAGCTGTGGTTTACTTCTATATTTCACTTGTTCCTTTCCCATTTCTGTGAAGAGACGCTGTGACCATCATGGTAGCATTCATGGCAGCAAGCAGGCAGGTGTGAGGCTGGAGCAGTAGCTGAGCACCTAGTTCTAATCCATAACTATGAGATAGAAAGAGTGCTAACTGGGGGTGGCATGGGCTTTTGAAACCACTTCCAAGAAGACTACATTTCCTAATTCTTTCCAAACAGTTCTGCAAAATGAGGACTAAACATTCAACATATGAACATACTGGAGCCATTTTCTATCAACTGTATGTGTGTGTGTGTGTGTGTGTGTGTGTGTGTGTATGTATATATCATTTGTATGAATTGTTGAGGTTGTTTTCCTAGAATTTTCAAAGGATTTTTCCTCTGTTCTAATTGGTATTACCATTGTACTTTCTTTTAATGTCCTTGTCAGATATTTGAGTCATAAATCAAGTTGAGAATTACTACTTTATCTTAAGGCTTCAAAAATAATGTGTATGAGATTTGTGTATTTTTAAAATCCAGTGTCTTATAGATATGTGAGAGAAGCCATCAGGTGCTAAATCTTTTTTCAGATAATATTTTTCATTAGTTATAATATATTGTTTTATCAAGTATTTGCTCATTTTATGTCACTGAATTTGTTGGCATAAAAATCTTTTAGTAGTTTAGTAGTTCCTTTTATTTGAATGTTTAAAATTTGTAGTGATAGCAACTTCATTATCCTTAACAGTGGCATTTATTCCTTGATTCCTCTAAGTAAAAGTTATTATTTCATTAATCTTTCTAAAAACAAGTTTTTGATGTGTTGGTTTCTACCTTGTTTTTGTGTTGGTTTCTACCTTGTTTTTATCTTTATTGAATTACTTTTTTCTTACCTGTCTCTCATATTATTTCTGTTTAATTTGCTCTTTCACTTTTGCTTCTTTTTAAATAATCAACTTCTCAAGATAAAAGCCTCAGATATTAACCTCAACATATTTTTCTCTAAATGTATATTTCATTGGCTTTATCCTAAAGTCTCAATTTCCTTTCACTATCTTTGATGAATTGTTTCTTATGATCACCTCTTTCAAAATCCAATTACTATTGTGATTTATTTTTTTGATTCTTGAAACACTTAGAAGTATGTTGAATGTTTTCAAATATTAATAAAATAAGAATCATCAGCAATTTTAAATATATTCCAATTATTATAAATAATGCATTGTAGAGTTTGTTTCTATTTTACCAATCACAGATTCTTTCTGGGTCATCATTGATTAAATATAGTAGCAGAGAGGTAGCCAGAGGGACATCCTTTTTGTTACTGATTCCTACTGAGTATTCTTTCCCTTGGGTTTACTCTGTTCATCTGTGCTCTCTACTGTATTTCTATTGGTGAACTTCCAGTAGTCTGTGACCCCTCATGAAGTTCTTTTCACACAGCCACTCCAAGGTCCTTCTCCATAATAATTCATAAGAGGATTTGTTGAATCTCTTACTTTGATATAAAATTCAAGACTCTAAGTAAAAAGGATCATATTCTTCTTCTCCCCTCTCTGTTCCTCTGCTTCTTATTTACCCTCTCCTCTTTCCTTCTGTCTACATAGATACAAACAGCCAGCCAGCCAAACAGCCAGACACACACACACACACACACACCTACCTACCTCACTAATTATTTAATATTACCTAATTTATAATTCAATATTTAATCTCCATGTATGTACGGTAAATAACTGTCTCTTAAAATACCCAGCAAAGAATTTAAAAATTGTTTCCCTTAATTGTTTATGTATATTATAGAGATAGAATTTGCAGATATTCTTATTCTTGGCAGTATTAAATTTTATTGACATCCTGACTCTTACTTTAAAACCACCCTAACATTTTCCTTAAAAACAAAATTAATCTCTATTCTCCTATATCCTCAACCACATTCTCTTCACAAATCCTGTAGAAATCTGGTTAAAAGGCAATGTAAAATATTACATTTTTAAGTAGTAACTATATTAAAGCTCTGCTTTGGCTTTCTTGTTGAATCCAGGAATCCTCAAGAACTTCATTAATACAGATAGAGAGGACTGTGATTGCTAAAGCCTTTCCAGAAACTCCAATAAATTCTTTTCTTCAGCGTTTTAGGACCATATTAAAGGAATGATTGGATTTATTTACCAATAAGAATCATTAAAGTGTGTCTTCTTATAAAAGCTAGTTTAAAGAAGAA
This sequence comes from Phodopus roborovskii, assembly GCF_943737965.1. NCBI lineage: Eukaryota > Metazoa > Chordata > Mammalia > Rodentia > Cricetidae > Phodopus > Phodopus roborovskii. The sequence continues at coordinate 5,952,448 of NW_026126470.1, forward strand.
TATAGTTTTAAATATTTATCATTTATATTACATAAATGATTATGTACATATTCTTTTTAGCATTGGTCCTACCAGTTTAAAATCTTTACTCCTTTCTTGAAGTAAATATCTTTCTCATATGCATGATCTGTTTATTTCCTATAATATAGTTGTTGAAGTAATTATCTTTTGCCTAACCTTTTCTAACTTTGTGCATCTTCCCAGTGCAGCAGATGATAATTTCTAGTTCATAAGACTTTCATGAAGATGAAGCAAGGAAGCATATGTTAAGCATCAAGCTCAGCATGCAGGCCATGATACCTATTTAATACATATCAGCTTTCCCTCATGTCCCCTTTACTCGTCTTTCTGAATCATGTGCTGTCTACTAATGTTTCTGCCCTCCATATTGGTAGAATAAATGGTGTCTAGGAAAATTCTAATGCCCAAAGTATGTGATCTTTATGTTAGACCTACTTAACTATTTTCCTAAGTGCTTACTAATACAATGACGCTTCGCTTTCTAACAAGTCCTTTTACTTTATTCAGAAGTATGTGAGGAAAACCCCTTAAGGAATCTGACTTTTCATAAATTTACAAGTTCAATGCTTCATTCTTTTGCTGCCATTTTCCAACCTGTCACACACATCTGTTTTGCTTTTGCTTCAGCGGGCTCTCTGCAGGAGCCTACTTTCTGACATGATTATCCTGCAATCTCATTTTTTAGCTCCTCGAACTGACTGCTCCCTCCTGAACTGCTTTAAGATATTTTACAGATTCCTCTCTTAGTGACTCTTAAGAGACTACTTGTGGGGGGATGAATTAAATCATCGACTCAAGTGTCATTATAACTTCTATGTTCAGCCTCTTTCTTAAACGAATAAATTATGTTCTGTGGCTCCCTTCTACAGGAAGGAGCAAATGTATGCCCCTTCCCGGGGAAGACTCCTAACCAAACAAAGTCTTAGAAATTCAGCAGTAGGACTACTGGTATAGAATGCATTAGTAAATGCATTATGGCTCTATGGTGTATTCTAACCAAGATCAGATCATGCCAGTTCAGAGTCCCTTTGGGCCTAATTCCAAAGGGGTTGTGTTCTCTCTCCATTGCGATGTTTTCCCCCAGAGTTTCTGGGTCCCACCTGCAAAGTACACTTTCCCCAATAATCCATTATCCTGCATGACACATGACATCTCTCTTTTCAGGAGAGTTTCATGGCATTTCTCCGCGTTTCATAATGCCATCCAGAGAAGCAATCATTCACTTTGATACGCTTACTGAATTGTAAATTTCCTATAGTTGAGGCTCTCTGTTTTTCATCCATCCCAGATGAAAAATAATACTTCCTTGTGTATGTACTTCTTTTGCTTTCAGGCATTTTGATTCAACATCGCTTCTGCTATGGCTGAGATTCTCATCACAATATAATTGGATGTAGCTACTTTCTGACTTCTTCCCTGCTTCTTTTCCTTCTTCAGTGCATCCAGAACCTTGTCAACAACGTCTTTTGAGGACAATGGCAGACTATATTGTTCTTCTTTTTAAAGTTCTTTGTGGTTCCTACTAGTCCTATTAGTTCCTACAAGATTTTTTTTTTTTAAAAAACTGTATTTTCTCATTTTTAAAAAGGGGTAAACTGCTTATTGATAAAGTTCTCCCAACTTAGTTCTTACCCATACTATACCAATAGTGTAGCTATGTTTCAAAATCCCATTGCTAGTCCATGTTCTGTGATTTTACAAGTTTATATTTTTGTCTGAGATTTATTTTCCTAAAAATTCTCAAGTTTACCTTTAAGATCAGTTACAAATTAAACACTTTAACATTCAATCCACAATTATCTTATCATAATCTGAATCTGTATTTACAACATCAATAATGTTGCACAATAACTTGCCTTTTTATTTAACTTCAAGTCAGAAAAGATATGCTCAAGAAAAGATAAATAGCTTTAAGAGTGCATATTTTTTATATTAAATATACAACTCATATTTCACTATATTTAAAATAAAAATATGTGATGAATTGGTTATGAAGTGATTGAGTTGGTGAACTGGTCCAAATAAATGAAGGAATGTGTTAGTATATGACATTATACAATTATTTTAGTAACAGATGGAAAATAGGAAAATGAGTCTAAGGGAAGGAAGTAATCAATAATAAATAACATAATAGAACTGGAAAGTGAAAACCTAGGGAGAGATACTTGAATGAGAATTTAGGAAAAATAAAAATAAAAGGACTTTAGAGTCGTATATAGAAATTGTTCATCAAGTCTCTGGCCTTGAAGTTTTGGGTTATTCTATCCATTTGTGTCTGAATCTAGAAAGAAGCAATTCCTGTACCCAGGCAGCAACTCTCCATCCACTTCTGCCTTTAGTAGGTATTTAAAATAAAAATCATCAATGCCTTCATAAAAACTCATGTTTATTGAGCAGCTATTGGATTTGAGTTGACCAGTTTTTGCACAACTGTGCACTATATAGGAAGAAAATGCCTGCAAAACATATAGAGAGAAAGTTGTAGATAGTGTCTTTAAAAATGGTAAAAGCATGAAGCAAACACGTGACATACGCTTTGCCTGACAAAGCACAAAATCCACCTTGATTACCCCTCCCCCCAGAGGTGGAAGGAAAGTGTCCATTTTTGAAGCTACCACTTCAGGCTTAAGGCTCAGGGAATCTTGAAGAAGATGGGGAGGAAAGAATGTAACAGCCAAAGGAGCAGGGATTTTGCAGTTTGAGTCACATAAAAATATCAGAAGCTATACTCATAAATTATTACAAACATGGCTGACTGAACATGATCCCAAAGGGGACAGCATCAATAGATATAGGAAAGTGAATGAGGCAGGGCGGGGAATGGAAACTTCCATGAGGGCTCAGTCGCAGACAAAGAACTGAAGGGAACCAAGGAATGCTAAGAGAGAGGGGTAAAATCTTCCCCCCAAAGGAGTACTCCAATTGGCTATCCAATTCCAAATACAAGTAACATTGTATAAACTAAAAATGTTATATTTGGGAATACACGCACACTAACGCATACACACACGCACGCACGCACGCACGCACACACACATTTGCAAAAATTAAAGAAAAAGAGAACATGAATTTGACAGAAAGCAAGGTTGGGTATGTGGAAGGGGTTGAAGGGAATAACAGGAAGGCAGAAATTATAATTATAATATAAAAAATGATTTATAACTAAATCACATTCCGGAGCCCTGAGCTATGTTCATAATTTTTAGTATCTAGTTAGGGACTTTGGGCAGCTTATCTAATCTCTCCAGTTTTCACCAGTAAAAGTAAGATGTGGTACCAACTTAGAAGGTGTCTATGAGTAAAATATTTGTGCACATGAAATAATACATAAGCTTTACCACACTTTATATTTTATTTTATTTTACTTATTGATCCCAGGTCCTTCTCCCTCACTCCATTCCTCCCCGTTTCTCCCTCTCTCACCCTCTCATGCCCCCTAACCACCCTCTCCTCCCACCCACTTCCCCCCATTCCACATCTAAATCTGTCAAGACATTTGGAGAAGGGACTAGGACTTCTCTCCTGTCTCTAGATTAAGAGAGTATCCCTTTATGGGGGATGTGCCCCCAAATTCCTTTTGTGCACCAGGCATGCATCTTGGTTCCACTGTCTGAGGTCCCTTAGACTGCCCAGGCCTTCTAACTCAGACCCATTGTCAGTGGGTCTGAGTCAGTCCCATGCTGGATTCCCAGCTATCAGTCTGGGTGGCTATGGGGGGGGTGGCTCATTAGCTCCTCCTTGTTCAGGTCAGCTGTCTCTATGAGTTTATATAGCCAGATCTTGTCCTTCTCTGCATCTGGATTCCAGTTCAGCTCAGTGTTTAGTTATGGGTGTTTGCTTCTGTTTCCATCAGCTACTAGATGAGGGCTCTATGATGGTGGATAAATCAGATGTCAATCTCATTACCAGGGAAGGGCATTTATGGTAGCCTTTCCACTGTTGCTCAAATTGTTAGTTGGGGTCAGTCTTGTAGGTCTCTGGACATTTCTCTAGATTCAGTTTACTCTTGTACCACAATTTATTTGGTTATTTTTCATAACTCTGACCACCTTCAGTCCTTCCTTTTGAAAAGTTGAAAACAACACATTGTAGGCTTATTTTTTAAAAAATCTATCTGCCCCTTGATTTAGAAATTTTTTGTTTACCGATGCAATAAGATATTCATTTGAAACTTAGAGATGGCTTCAGCAATCCCTCTAGTTTAGGGATTAGTTTAATTTCTTTTTGGTTTCATGCTTTCCCACAGGCAGTTTTGAATGTCATATACACTTAGAGTAGACGTGTTGTACAGTGAAATTGTGCAAAATGTTCGTGACAACCCTCATCTGAGACATAAACATTGCTTGTTTCCTGCTTGTGTTTTCAATAAAACTGTATTATTTCAAGCAAAACTACTTAGAATATGACTAAACACATGCTTGGTGAAACAACATACAATAGAAGCATTTCCTTCTGGTGCTCCAAACATAAGAACATATATGTAAGGGGCTTTTATTCCCTTAACTGACTTTTGGGTGGAGACAAATAAGTTCCCATTGAACTCAGATCTCCTAATATTTCAAGCACTCTCTACTGCCAGGCCTTACTTTCCTTTATACCCTTATTTTACCATCTAATATGTCCAAGACGCCTGGTCTCTTTCCAATTTTCTTTTTCATTCTTCTCAACTTATTTTTTTCTTTTCCTCTCCATTGAGGAATAGCATTTACAAAACAGGAAGTTGTGGAAAGTCATCTTTAGGTCATGAGAAATGACTGTCTTCAAACTAATTAATAGCATAGTTTTCATTATTCATTTCTGCTTATGTTCCCCAATACACCAATAGCCTTGAAACATATCATCATATATTTGGACAGGTTTATATCTACACACAGAGGAACAAAATTCTTAATGAATTACTAGAAAAGGTACTTTTTTCTCATGTTTGTTTTAATATATATTACTCAGAAGTTTAATTTGTAAAGTTTGTTTATCCTCCTTAAATTTATGAGCAATGGAGGTATTGCTTAAAGGTCAAAATCTGCAGGTGTATGGTTTGGTAAATCACACATATTAACTAAAAAGCTGGAATTCAATCCACACAGGGACTCTGTATTAAAATTTTTATTATTATTTTAGAGTTCCAAGCATTCTTAGTGGATTTAATCAAAATTAGATAAAAGAGTTGAATTTAATTAACTTTAGCACATCTCTTAACTCAGGAGAAATAGGCAACTCCCATAAATCATTCTGGGGAGATCACAATGGATGTGATGTAATCTGAATGGAAGAAAGATTTCTAAACAATCACTCAATATTGTGTTCTGTTAAATTACACTGGGCAGAGTTTATGTAGATCATAATTCAGTTTGAAAAAACAGGAAGAGTGTAGCAAGCATGTCAGCATAAATTCCTATTTTTCTTCACAGTTTTCTTTCCTTTTCGAATTCTCATTAACTCTGGGCCCAGTACATCACAATAAATTGGTGTTTTTTGACTTCTGGATTTTTATTAAGTATGACTGTCCAATAGAGATGAGGCAAGGCATTATCAAATCCCTGCCGTGTCTTCTGAAATGAATAGTTCATCTTAGCTCTAACATTTAAAATTTTGAATTGTTCCCTTTTTATATGACTACTATTTTGACCTAATAGCTATGTATGGTAATGCAAAACAAACAAAAAAAAATGGCAGTCTTTTGGGAACACAATACTGCTTCTACTTGATTTGTGGCATTTGAGGTTATTTCATTTGGTATACGCTTCATCCAGTGACACAGTATACAGTTAACACCATGTCAAGGCTTGTAGTTATGTAATAGCACTTGTGCATTTTAAACAGATGGCAAGATGTTATGGATAAACACCTTTAATTGGAAACAACAAAAAAAAATCATCTTTGGGTAAATTGTCCATGGTACACAGGTTTCAGGATGATTTTATCGGAGTCCAGTCAGGAAAGGGTTGCAACTAATATACATTAGACCCCTTCACTGCCCACATCCTGTGTGCAGGCTTGTGAGTACCCACCCCCTTCGCACCACAGCTGGTGCTTGTTTCCACTGCTGACTTTTAAATAATTCAGTGAAAATTTTTGAGAAATAGAGAATGCTTTGCATAATTTTGAAGCCTGATTACTATTTGCACCAAATGTTGCTGATCAGCAAGATCGCCTCAGTGGGAGTAGAAAAGATTCCCTATGAACTGAAATTCAAAATAAATTCATTAGCCAGAACTCTCGAAAGGAGAAGGATCGTCCCAACTATCATTTGATACCTAATCTAGGAGCATTATGAAGTTAAATCAAAACACAATGTGAAAGGAAGTCTTTTGGGCAGGCGTTTCCTCAGAACTGCTAAAAGAGAATAACCCCTCCTTTGTTGCAGTTATAGTAAGCATTTTCATTTATTTTTTCAATGGTTTTATACGTTTATTCTGAGTGTGTTTCCTCTCTTCTACCATAAGAACTATTATAAAGATTCTGCTCTCATTCCCCAAATAGAAAGTCTCCCATTTGACTGTTGTTCGCATGAATGTTTATTTTTTGTCAAGCTGAAACCAATACTGAAAGAATGTGAAAAGCAACTGGACAAAAGCCATGAAGTACTTTTTTCATTTATGTTTACTTTTTACATTGTATTGTAAAAATAGCTATGTTTTGAAGCATATTAAATGTAAAGGGTAGACCACAGCTAGAAACTAAAGGAAAAGAAACTGGATCAAAGAAATAATAAAGTGTGGTAAAGGAAGACACACTTGTGAGCACTTTTCTCAAGAAATGAGAATTGGAGAATCCATGAGCATAATGTCCTAGGCACAAGGTTTACAAAGATGAACTGGATTTAAGGAGTGGTTAAGGAGAACTTTCCAGATCACATTAGTTCCTGTCATAGCGTTATCAATCAGGATAAGTCCAGGACTAAAGAACTCTGAACAGTACCTGAGAGCTTCAGAGTAGCCTCCACAACAGGCAAACAAATATGGCACTAAACGTCACTATTGCACTATTCAGAAAATATTAATAACTAAATCCAGAGTTCCAGAGATCTTGTCAAATCTTGATATTATTGAGGCAGTATACTTTAAGTGTGTGTGTGGGGGGGAGGATTATGGATAGTCACATGTATACATATGTACAAGTGTGGGAACATGGCCATGAGTGCACTAACCTGTTCCTGCACATGTGGAGGCCAAAGTTCAACATCAAATTCATTCTTCTGTTACTTTCTGCTTTACCTTTTGAGATGCCTTCTCTCAGGGAACTGGAGGTTTGCTCTTTCTGGTAGTCTGGCTGACCAGTTAGCCTTGGGATCTGCTTATCTCTGCTCTATGCCCTACAATGCAGATGTAAACCACTCTGTCTGGCTAATATGTGGGTCCTTGTACACATAGAGCACTTTACCTGCTAAACTATCTCCCCAACTTTTGAAACAATACACATACACAAATCTTTTTTTTTTCTCTGTTTGTTTGTGTTTTCTGCCACCTCTTATTGACTCTGTTGTTCTTCAATAGAAATGTCCCATTTGGATTTACATAGAGGATTTTCCTGTTTGGCCATGCACATCACTTTGCGGGGTTGTATATGGTTTCTTGTATTTAACCCATATAGATGTAACATCCTGTATAAACACACCCTGAAGATAACTGGAGCATAATACTCATAAAGTGCCTGGCATACACAAGGGAGGAAGACTGTTGCTTTATTCAAGCAATCTTTGAATAAAGTAGGATCTCAAAAAGTTTTCTTTGAAGTTTTAGCTATTTATTTTATATATGTGTGTGTGTGTATATATATATATATATATATATATATATGTATGTATGTATGTATGTATGTATGTATGTATGTATGTTCACTCTGTCTTCATCTTCATGCACACTAGAGGATGGAATCAGATCCCCTTGCAGATGGTTGTGAGTCACTACATGGTTGCTGGGAATTGAACTCAGGACCTGTGGAAAAGCAGCTAGGGCTCTTAATTGCTGAGTCATCCCTCCAATACAGAGATCAAAAAGTTTTGTTGAGCATGAAGAAATGTAAATGTAGTGAATAACACCATGGCTTTGGCTTTTTATGTGAAAACAGAGGACACTTTTGAATCCTTCTTGTATGGCAGTGTCACAGCTGTTTAACATATGGATGTGTGCATGAGTGATTATCAGACTAACAATTCATAAAATTTTAATGCTGGTGTTCAAAGGTTTATCAGTGAAATAAACCACAGAATGGTTCCTCTGAATGAAGAAATCTATGCATTTATTTCTCTTATTTTTTTATTGCTAGAGTAAATACAGTGTCTATTTTGAATTCACTTCCCTAACCCTCTCCGCCTTTCTTTTTTTTTTTTTTTTTTTTTTTTTTTTTTTGAGAAAGGGACACACTCGACAGCCCAAGCTAGCCTTCCTTCAACTTGCTATTCTGCCTCTGTATCCCAAGTACTGGGATTATAGGTATATATCATTATACCTGTCAATATTTACATGTAACATTTCTAGTTAAGAATTATCCTGTTTAGAAATCACATATGTTGGTCAAAGCTCTTGTAAATTTTTTTTATGTATGTGACAGAATTAAAATTTTAGCTCACTTGTCACACTGTTCTGTTCCACTTGGGGTAACTGATGGACTAGATTTAGGTTGCTTGATCTGAATTCTGTCCCTGCTGCTTCTGTGCAGCAGGGACACTCATGTCTCCTGTTTTGTTTCCTGAAAGAACTGAGTGTGGTGAGTGATTGAGAGGTCTTCACCCTGGGCTCGTGGAACATTTCATGCCATTCAGTGTTTAGTAAATGGAAGTAATTATGAAGCTTTGAGATGGGTGCAGGGCTCTGGGAAGTTCTTCAGCTTTTCAGAAGCATGAAGACAATAAATAACGGTCACTCTGTCCTGTGTGTCACTCTGTCCTGTGCTATAGAGACACTTGAAGGGTACTTTGGGTACCAGTATGTACAACAGATTTACATTTTCTCCCTCTGGTTGCTGTTAGGTATATAGCTGTATTAGAAACAAGAGCAGGCAACATGAGCATATTTGTCACTCAGTGAAGACTGTTCATTTACTACTCCACAATGGTAGCTCAGTTCATGAAAAGAAATATATTTCTAGAAATTTGTTTCAAATCCTACCTGAGAGACATGCTAACCACAAGAAACTGGAGCTAATGAATGTACAATCAGTATGTTCCAGAAAAATGCTAGTATTGATAATGAGAATATTTGCCTCTAAGTACAGTCTATGAATACACTGCATATGTTACACATACTCAAATGAGCATATTAATAATGTTTTAATCAATTTTTAGTCTGACAAAAAAATGTGGAGTAGATCATAAACATCCCAAAGAGGAATAAACAATACAGTTTCTAATTCTGGGTTTGCTATCAACTCTTTCACTAAAAATATAGAATTACTTGAGACTCAATACTTTTATTTACAAGATATGGGGGGGCACCTGCCTCAAATTGATGTATCAAGTGAGATGAAACATGTAGATGCTTTTGAAAATGCATATGCAATAAAGAATGACATGGATAATTGAAAAAAAAAGTAGAAATGCTAAGGAATTGACTGTCCTCAAAATGTAATTTCTAATCTGCTCATAATACATCTTTTCCTGCTTCTTAATCATCAAGTTATTGGAAGGAAACATTCACACTTTTAATACAATTTTAGGTTTGTTTCCAGGGATGCCTTAAAGGTTTCAAATTCAGTACTCTCTGTAATTCAGGTTATTGCCTTTTTTTTTTTTTGTTTTGTTTTGTTTTTTTTGTTGTTGTTGTTAAGAGTAAAGCATTTGTAGGTTCTAGCCACCCTGTGTGAAATTTTTTTCAATAACTAAAAAAAAATTCTCAAAAGAATTAACAATGTCTGCCATGAATTACATGGTAAATCCCAAGGCATTAAAATGAAGTTTAATATTCCAATTGTTTTATTATCAAGTGAAGTCAATATTGTGCAATCATAATATTTCAATCAAGAAAAGAAGCAAAATTGCCCTGTATATAATCTCATTAGTGCTTATGAAGTAGTCAATAGAGAAGCTCTTTTGCCTGGACATTTATTCAACTTCCTGATCCTGATGGTCCAATTAAGAAACTTGCCTTGTTAATTCAAGTCAAGTGATCGATACACTTTTCAAATGTAAAGCAGATAATCAACTGTAGCAGAGTCTTGCATTTATTGAAACAACAGTTTTGAAATAAGCCAATATTTGCAGGAGAGGCTAGAAGAGCTTGCTTCATCAAATATCTTTGCAAACATCATTCCTAGTGTTTCCTTAATGATGTTTGCTTGGTTCCCTGTCTATGCCTGGTCACACAGTGTTGATTCAGTATTGAAAATCTATAGGACACACACACACACGCACACACTAAACTTTCTATCACTTTTGTAATACTTTGTAAGTTTTTGGTCATTTTTTTTTTAAATTTAGTTTTAAAAACATAATAACCACACTTCCTTCCTCCAAACTTTCCCATGTCCCCTTACCCCCTGTCAAATTGTGGTCTCTTATTTTTATTGTTATACACATATATGTAAAAATAAATACAACTTGCTGAGTTTGTTTACTGTTGGTTGCATATGTGCAATTTCAGGGCTCCACTTGGCACTAGATAACCACTTAGGGAGCGCATACTAATTTTCTCTCAACAGTCATTAGTAACCTCCAATTCTTTGTCTAGATGTAGGACCCCTGTCCTGGAGTTTTCTCCTTTCCATATTAACATGTCTATTGGTGTCATCATTAATTAGGTGGTTTTTAGGAGCCATATTGTAGAGGTATCATGGATGCATCTTGCTGTTATTCTAGAAGATACCATCCAACAACAGATTTCTTTGTCATGTTTCTTATCAATCTTTCTGTTCCTTCTTCAGTGAAGTCTGCTGAGTCTCAGGTGAAGCTAATTTTGCTGTAGATATATCATTCATGTGGTGATATATTAGTTATGATTTATTAAAGCTTTCCTGAGGGTACAGAAAGCAAAGCTAGCCACAAGCCATAGAGCCAGGCAATGGGATAAATACTTTTAATCCTAGCAACTAACCTAGCAATTAGCAACTAATTGGCTAACCATAGAACCAGCTGGTAGTGGCACACACCTTTAATCCCAGGACTCAAGACAAGAGCAGTTGTGTGGTGATACATTACTCATGATTTAATAAAGATTGCCTGAAAGTTCAAAATGCAAAGCCAACCACATTAGTTAGCTATAGAAACTTGGCAGTGGCAGCACACATCTTTAATCCCAAGACTCAGGAAACAAAGGCAGATGGATTTCTGTGAGTCCCAGGCCACCCATAGCTACACAAGATTGAATCAGTCTAAAAGAGAAACAGGTCACACAAAGGAGACCTCAGAACCCGGTATCCCACGCCTTTAATCCCAGTTCTAGAGTGGTATATAAAATAAGAGATTTTCAATCTGGTCTCCCACACTCAATGATTTATTCTCCAACACACTGAGGAGAGGCAGCAGTCCGAGGCTTGGTGGAGAGCTCGCAGAGACAGGAACCCTTTCAGCCTGAGGTAGAGGTAAGAGCTGGTGGCTTGACTGCTTTGTTTTTCTGACCCTCAGCTTGAACCCCAATATGAGTGTGTGGGCTTTTATTATTCGTGTTACACCTCTGAGGCTGTTGTTCTCTGCATGTTGATTGGTTGTAGTTCTCTGTGAGATCCTCACTCTGCTGCAAAGAAAGCTTCTTCAGTGAGGTATGAGAACAGAATTCATCTGTGATCATAAAAGTAAATATTTAGAGTGCAGTTTGCAATTATGTGATGTGGTGCTGATGTAGTAGAGTGGCAGTAGTAATTTTCCTTAAAGAAAAAAATGAGTAAATCAATTCACATTTTATGGTCCACATTTTATTAATTTGCATATATGATGGACACAGTGTTTCCCAAGTGTTAATTATGTTGCATAAATTTATGTGGAGATCTCATTAGGTAGATTTAGTGTTTTCTTTCAATGGCATGAGATAATTAGAAGTGGAATTCAAAGTATATTTGAAAAACAAAATTTGTGTTTGGGGAAACCTAGAAATCTAAGTTGTGTGTTAAATTTTACCTTCTATTTGTATTTTTCTTATTGTTTCAGTTTTTCCCAGTATGCTTAAAAGAGGTGTACAGTAAAATCAATGCACAAGGAAGTCTGTGTTCATTTTTAAACTCCAGAGACGAATTTGAGTGTGTGTGCATCTCTCTCTCTCTTTTTCTCTCTCTCACTGGGTGTGTCTGTGTGTGAGAATGTGTGTGTGTTTGTGTGTGTGTGTGTGTGTGTGTAACTGTTTTTGTCTATTACTAGTAAAGTTCCTTAAGATGTGATTATAACTACGAATTTTTATCATCAGAGGCAACCTAAAGAGTTTGAAATATATGCCAAGAAATCTTAAATTAACAGCAGAATCTACTGAAATAAATTATAATAATGCAATTCATTTACTAAAGAAATTAACCAGGTAAGTTGTTTTATGATCTATGTTAATCAAACAGCAGTGGGACCTTCAAAATGCCTTTATCGTATTAAGACATCTTTCTGGAAAGATAAAAGAATGTGGTGTTTTTCTCAGAGAGAACTTTGAGCCTCATCTCTCACTGGATTTACTAGGTTGTTGCCACTAGTAATCAATAAAAGACAGGTTGGAAAAAAATAACACACTTTTCACCAAGGTAAAAAATTCCTCCTAGGGAAGAATTAACAGCTTTCTTTGTTTCATTTTCTGGTTCCTTTAAGTCAAACTTATGAAAATTCTGGCATACTAGTTCTACTCCAGTTTTGGAAAAAAGTTTTCTGATGACAATTAACTCAGTCTCAAGTGAACAACAAGATTTAATACATGTCTGCATTGCAACTCTTTACAAAGTATATATGGCTTCTTCTGTAAACATGTTCTGTTGACTCAGAAGCAATGCTCAAGACAAGAGTCCAGGGAGAATGACTGAGTGAACATAATGCCTGTGGGAGTCAGAAATGGCCTGGCCCTAACATAACATAGAAGCCACTAAGGCTGCTTTAAAGTACATGTGATGTCTATCATAAGGATGGATCTTATGCACAGAAGCAACAGTCACTGTTTATGGGGGAAGGATCTGATATAAGCAAATATTCTGGTGGTTATGAGCGAAGCCTGACTCTCCATATAGCAAATGATCACAAGATTATAAACTACATCCTTTCCCAGCATTCTGGGACAAAGGAAGCTATAGGTCTCCTTTTTTGAACAGAAGTCTTCCTGTTTAACTTTTCCTGGCTTATCTGTGTGCATAAGGACCTCTTGTCCTCTACATTTAATTAATTCATTTAATCCAACAGATGCAAATTAGCAAAGAAAACTAAAATTTAATCAGGTAGCAACAAATTCAAAGCCTGCTCATACCGATGATTCTGTACCTATTTTCTTTTCTTTTTTAAAATTAATTAATTAATTTATTTTTCTTATTTTATGTAACAATCCCAGTTCCATCTCCATCCCTCCCACACATGTATTTATTTCCTAAATACATTCCACATCATTTTTCTTACTATTGAACATTAGAAATGATTTCAATTTTGTTTCTATGGTTAAATTTCACTAATATTATTAGAACTGTAAGGAAAAATTAAAATTTATGGGAGATATTAAATCTTGGTTGTCAGCTTGATTGGATCTGGTACCAACTAATAGACACACTTGAGGGTAGGTCTGTAAAGGTACTTTCCCAAAAGGATAAACTGAGGTCTAATGGTCTTTCTTAGAGTAGATAGGATTGTTCAGCAACCACCCCAAGGAAATAGCATTGATTCTTTTGCTTGTCCAGATTTAATACTTGTTGGAGGGTGCATCTCTACTGTTACTGCCATAGCCGTGGTTGCAGGTGTCCTTTGACATTTCTATCCAGCACCTTTCACCCTTCTAAGCAGATGGAAGGGCCTTCAGATCTCTGGAATTATCCTGCAGAGACTCCCAACATTTCAAACATAAACTTTATTTAATTTAGAAACAATCTATTTTACATATTAATCCCAGTTCCCTATCCCTCCCATCCTCCTGTGCTCCCCATCGACCCTCCCCATCCCATCCCCCATTCAGTTCCCAGGAAGGGTGATGCCTTCCATGAGGGATCATCAAAGTCTGTCAAATCATTTGGGACAGGGCCTAGGCACTCCCCCAGAGACACCCAACTTGATGAACTGAGCATCTGTTGATTTCTTGACCTCTAGTGCAAAGATAGTCATTGTTGTACTTCCTTGTCCATATTGTGTAAGCCAGTCTAATAAATCATTTTAGTATATATTCATTTAGTATATAGTCATCCTATTCTTCTGTGCTTCTAGAGACCCATGCCTATTATAATATTATACCTGTAGTGTCTATTTGGTATCTAGATAACTGAGGAATATTTTATTGCATATAAAATACATAGTAGACTGTTCATTTTTTTTTGTAAATAAAACTTGTTTGGACTATCTTTAAGTGTGGATTTAGTCATGCTTTCAAATTATTTCTTAAAGAGAGAATCTGACTTTTAACTTATAAATAAATAATTCTATTACCTTTGCCCTTGCAAGAAGATTTTATCTATCTATCTGTCTGTCTGTCTATCTATGTATCTATCTATGTATCTATCTACGAAAGGTATATACATATGAATATATATAGATGTATATTTTAATTTATTTAGTTCTTTACTTTTGTTTTTCCATGAAGTCATTTATGCTAAGAGGATCAACATGCTCCTAGACCACGATAGAATACTATTTAACTTCTAATGTAAAATATGGAGTTATGTGGGACCAGCAGACAGTAATTCTTTTGCTTACAGACATCAGTTCACGGCACTGCTAATGAGCCCACATCTATTGTCTTTCAGACTTCAGCTCCATTAGCTGTGGTATAATACCAAAGATAATTAGTGCAGGCTTGTCAACTTGATTTTTGCTAACATTATGGCCTTTATTTTGTACTATGTTTTTAAGGGCTCCTGTGGGAGACAGGGAATCACTTCGCAGGCTCACAGACATTATTCACTCGGGCCTAACAAAAGCACAGTTTAATTAAGAAACATCCTGCCTTTCATTGTGTACTTCAGACTACAATTTTGATATCGGTCTCTAAATGCTAAAATTTGTCAGATTCAATTTCTCTGTTCTAATTTTCTATCAGAGAAAATGTGACACCAGGCATGGATCCAATTTCCCTTCTTTCTATTAGCATTTATATTGACAGAGATAATGATTTTATTATCATCTTTGGCTTGTTGCTAAACAGTAGTCATCGAACCCCTCCTCATGAATGGCTACATATATAATATGAATGCTTTAGTTCAGGGGAAACTATGAACCACTCTATTAAAATTTATTTTAAGGTGGTGATGTTGAATAATGGGCAGAGGTGACAGGAGATTTAGTAAAAGGATACCATTCCCAAGGAAGAAGCAGGAGGAACAGCTTTTCTTCAGGATACCTTGTCTATGTGGATAGGTGATACACTGTGGGTGAGCCTCCAGGCAGACATGGAGGATCCAGAAATAAAATGTTTGAGAACATATGAACCCTATACACTGCTACTACTCTGGCAGTACTCTGACGGGACCATGAGTCTCCTCTGGATTCTAATCAAAATTAATAAGAGAAAGCAGTGGCACACTGTATTTAGTTTCTTTTGTTTCTGCAGCTAGCCTCATCATCTTCCCCCCTGACTATAGTGTTTGTGTAAAAGATTATTTCCCAAATATACAGGTCTTGTTAAGTTTAAATTCTTATCCATGAACAGCCTTTTGTTAGTTAAGAGCAAATGAATTAGCATATTCTTTTATATGAACATAATGTGACACTCCTGTGTGACCAATTTCTTTGCAGAGTAGTTGCACCTCCTTTCACGTAATCATTCCTGAGTATGTCATAGAATGCCAGTGTTCCCCGTGTTTACAGATGTCAGATGATACAAACTTTTAGAGTAATGCCTATGTCCCTTGTGTTTACAGGAGTCAGGTGCTACAGACTTTGACATCAAAGAGGGGCATAGGGGCAGGATACTTATGTAAAGTTTTACTATACTGTTAATATATTGATAAGGATATTGAAATAGGTTTCCACCATTTATAATTAAACAACATTGAAAGAAACTAACTGGTTTTCTCATGTTCAATTAGTAGAATAATCATATTCCTGCCACAATTAAAGTGAAATAAGAATGTATTCATGGGATGTAATTAAATATATTTAGCGTCCAAATACTATCTATATGCAAATTTATTGTCAGCATTTAAAAATTTATTCATCCTTGGAGACACATATGATGATTTCAGTGTGGTGAACTGTATCAGTCACTCCAGAGATTTTTAAAATTAATTTCTAGGAGCAATGAAAGCTAAGAAGCTAACAGGAAGACAAATTGAGAGGATTGTAATTTTGTGCAGCAACAGGAAGAGAGAGAAATAAAAAAAGTCACAAGTGAATAAATATTTATAAAGCTGGATTCCACAAGTCAAAAGAAAACTAGCAACTCCAATATTACAGATAGGATGAGCTATGCCCAGTTCAAGGACACCAATTGCTGACTTGTTTCTGCATACAGAAATAATGTGAGTCTGTGTACTTTATCTGATAATTACAAGAGTCAGCTGCTAACTGATGCTTGTTTATCAATGTTTTGATTATTCTGAGATAGAAAGAACAAGGCAGACTGAAAGCTTGAGTTTCTTCACAGTCCAGTCTTCTCTGTCCATTTAACTCTTTTGTGATTTACTTCCTTACTTACAAATGGAAACAGTGACAACAATGTATTTTGGGGGGGGGTCTACCTTGAAAATGCAGTGTGAATTCAAATGTCGCAAGAAGATGGTGGTAATATTTTTACTGACTTAAGTAAAGTTTTATGCCTATTTTCATACTATTTAAAATTCTCACACTATTCATTATTTTACATGAAGCCATACCTATTCTGGCACAGGTGAGGTGGTTAGAGATGGTTCAAAGGATGTATTGCTTTAGCTTTGATCTTAACTGAAAGGAGTATGTTCTTAGAAATATATTAGCCAGCTTAGAATTTTATTTCGGATAGTTCAGATAGACAATGAGTTTCAATGGACATCCCTTTTTTTTTTTTTTTTTTTTTTTATTCTCTCTGTAGCTTTGGAGGCTGTCCTGAAACTAGCTTTTGTAGACCGGGCTGGCAGGGTTAGGGTCAAATTGCTTTTAGTTGTGTCATAGGAGTTTATATACTGAAGGAAGGCCCGTGTCTTCTTACTGAACTTTGTAGGAGCCATAAATATGAAGAAAATATGATTTTATGAGAAATTCAATTGTTGTATTTCATAACAGTAAGAAAGAAATAATCAAGGAGTATGGATAGAAATTATGGACAGAGACAAAAATAGAGAATGAAAGAAATTAGGGGAAGAAGAATAAAGACAGAAAGGCAAGCGACAAGTTGCAAGAGAGAGAGAGATGTTTCATAGTCTCCAATCAGCATTCCTGTCTACAAACAGTGCCATCTGCTAAATTTCTCTGTACTGATTCACCTCAGACTGATTTCAGCCCAGTTACTTTACTTGCTCTAGTAAACCTACCCCTGTCTTCCGCGTCAGTAACTGCTTCCTAACTACAAGTTATTCCATGGTACCATCTATCCTACTGAGCTGTCACCACCAGATTAGCATATAATGTCTTGATAGTCATTTCTCAGTATACAAAATTATCTTTCCTTTTTCTAGTTAGAAGTAGAAATATCACCTCAATTAACCAGTTAATTTATTGCTGTCTTAAAACCTTTATTATGACATTTCTTTCATTTTCTTTCTTTTCTTTATGTATTGTTTTTGCTTTGGATTTTGAAAATTTTTTTAAAAAACACATATACTTTCTTTATCTTGTGCTGCTAGGAGTATCTTCTCCAAATAGAGTCTAAATTTTAACAGTGCCTTTTATAGAATAGAATTTTCATTCATATTACAATCTATAATCCAAGTATTTTAGAGATTATAATCTTGTATCTAAGAAATATTTGCCCTATACAAGATCGTAAGTATTTTTTCTTACATATTTTGTGGCTTTTGATTTTAGATGTATTTATTTTAATTTTAAAACGTGCTTATTTTGCATATCAAGCCCAGTTCCCTTTTGCTCCCATCCTACCACTGCCCCCATCATCTCCCCTCCCCACCTCTCATCTACTCCTCAGAGAGGGTGAGGCCTCCCATGGGAAATCATGAAAGTCTGTTGTATCATTTGGGACAGGACCATGACCCTTCCCCAATATCTGGCTGGACAAGAACTCCCTCCATAGGGAATGGGCTCCAAAAAACCAGTTCATGCACTAGGGGTAATTACTGGTTCCACAGCCAAAACTACCCAAACCCCCCAACTGTCACCCACATTCTGGGAGTCTAGTTCTTTTTTTTATGCAAGCTCCCCAGCTGTTACTCTGGAGTCAGTGAGCTCCCACTTAAAGGTCAGCTGTTTCTGTGGGTTTCTCCAGCATGAGAAACTCTTACTTGAACTCTTTGCTCATATTATTCCTTCTCCTGCTCTACAACTGGTGTGCAGGACTTTGGCCTCGTACTTAGCTATGGATCTCTGCATCTACTTCCATCAGCTATAGATGAAGGCTCTATGATGGCAATTAAGGTAGTCATCAATCTGATTAAAGGAGAAGGGCAGATAAGGAACCCTCTCCACTATTCCTTAGATTCTTTGCTGGGGTCATCCTTGTGGATTCCTGGGAAATTCCCTAGTGATTCATTTCTTGTTAGACAGAGATATTTTTATGATTTAATAAAGATTGCCTGAAGTATCAGAAAATAAGTAAGCCTCATTAGTTAGCTGTAGAAGCTAGGCAGTGGTGGCACACACCTTTAGTCCCAGGAGTCAGGACACAGGAAGATGGATTATCTCTGAGTTCAAGGCCACCCAGGCCTACACAAGAGTTTCCGCACTCAGAAATACACTCCTTTAATCCCAGCAGTAGGGAGGTAGAGACAGGAGGATATGGCTGAGCAGAGAAAGGAATATAAGGAGGAGACAGAAATTCAGAACTATTGCCTCTGAGGATCCTGGAGACAGGATTGCCGTTTCAATTTGGTAGAGGTAAGATCTACTGGCTTGGCTGATTTGGTTTTAAGCTTGAAGCTTGAACCCCAATTTCTGTCTCTGGAACTTTACTTTCATGTTGCATTCCCGCTCTGTCCTTCCTCCAACCCGACCTTCTCGATCCCTCATGTAAGTCTATTCTATGTTTGAATTAAGTTTGATAGTGTGATGTATGGATCAAAATTTACAGTTTGCTCATAGAATTTTTAGTATAGCCTTAATTGTTCAGCTAAATTTAAAATGAACAACATCCAGGCCTTCAGATATTTAAGTATAAATTAAACTTTATTATATGACTATTGTGTGTTTCTTTTTATAATAAATTAATGAAACATATGAATCATTTATTTCTTTGCTCATTTTTTATTTAAATTTGAAACAAGCTTGTTTTACATGTCAATCCCAGTTCCCTCACCCTCTGTCCTCCCCTGTTCCCCCCACCAACCCCCATCCCATCCCCTTTCTGCTCCCCAGGGAGGGTGAGGCCTTCCACGGGGAGTCTTCAATCATTTGGAGCAGGGCCTAGGCCCTCCCCCATATTGTATGTTTCTTATTAAGTAAACTCTGGTAGTTTGTGTTCTTCAAGGAGTTTTTTCTTTCTAGCTAAGTTTTCAAATTTATTGACAGGAATATAAAATTATTTTTAATAACTGCTTGTGCTTGGAGCATCTGTAGAATCTATAGTTACATCAGCTCTCACTCCTAATTTTAATGTCTTTTATTTTCTGGTAAGTTTGGCTACATTTTTGTTAGTTTCCTGTCTGTAACAATCCTGTGTTGAATGGTTATTCTCCTGCTTTTTATTTAGTTAGTTTTAACATTAAATTTTTATAGTTTTCTTTTGTCATATTTCCTTCATTTCGATACGGACCTTTAGGCTTTATTTTTTCCTCTTATCCCTCCACTTTTTAAGGTAGAAGCTGAGGTCACTGAACTGTGAACTTTCTTTTTTTTCCTAATTAAGCATTTATGGTTATAAATTTCCCCTACGTTCTGCTTCAGTTGTGGCCAACACATTTCGAGATGTTGTGTTTTCATTTTCATTCCACTTAAAATGATTTCTCATTTCCCTTTTGGTTTCTTTTTCAACCCATGGGTTATTTATAGTGTGTTATTTAATTTCAAAATATTTGGAAATTTTTCTATTAATTGATTTGTAATTTAATTCCCCAGAAGTCACAGAAAATATTTTATATACCCGAAGCCTTTTTAATTTGGCGAGACTTGCCTCATGACCTAGCATTTAACCTTTCCCAGTATCTGCTCTAGGTACATGCGATACTGTGTGTCCTGCTATTGCTATGTGGTGCCCTCCATCAGTGACATTGAGGTCAACTTGGCTGTTGGCTGAGAATGTTGTTCCAGGTTCCTATTTCCTTAAAGAATTTCTCTCTAATTGTTCTTTAAATGTTGGGACCGAAGTGTTAAATATGCAATTTTTGTCCGTTTCTCTTTGGGGATCTGTCACCGCCTCAGTGCTCTGGTTTTTATTATGATTGTTCTGTGCTCCTGAGAAACCTGGTCTCTATAACTCAATCATCTTTGCCCTCAGCAATATTGTCTGAATGCCTGTGGAAATTTTAATATTGTTTCATTAATGTTCACATAATTAATGTATTTGTGGTTGCACAAAAACATACTTGTATATTCATAAACATATTAAATACATGTTGTGCACTCACATAAACTAGATGCTCAAAAAATAATTTTTTTCTTTTTTCTTTCTTTTAGATATAAAGCTGTAGGCCAGTTACTAGTTTTTTATTGGCTAGCTCTGTCTTAAACATTAACCCATTTCTATTAATTTAAGTATTTTCATGTGGTCTTATCTTCCCGGAGAGAGGGGCTGGCATTCTCTCTCCATCCTCCATCTTGACTTCTCCCTACTACTCTCTCCTCCTTGTCTCCTAGTCCAGCCTATCTTGCTTTCCTATTGGCCAACAGTGCTTTATTCTTTAACCAATACGAGAAACATATTTACAGAATGGCATCTCCCATTATCTCCTCTTTTCTTTCTAAAATAAAAAGAAGGGTTTTAACCTTAACATAGCAAATTATATAACAAAACAGTTATTAAATAAGAACCACAGTTAACAATATTAAAGAAAATATTTCATTATCTACCCTATCTTAGTGAGTCTAAAGTCTTATATGGAACTTATATTTAATCCTAACTAAGGAAAACTATAACCATAGCTATCTGTCATCAACTTCATCAAAGACCACAGAAGGACAATATATAAACTTTAGAAATGACAAAGACAACTCGCCTGGTCAGTCACCCAAAGTTCTTCTGGATATACATATATGAAGGTGATCTGAATGAAATCACCAAATAATGGAGGAGACAGAATCCCAACTGGCCATCTCTTGTCACCAAATGGGTTATATCTAATTGAGTTGTTGGCTAAAAGGAACCTTCAAACAACCCAGGCTATTGCCAAAACAATAGATGGCTCTCCTCAATTGCCAAAGACAACAACTATACAACACACTGAACATGAAGAAGTCAAGCTGGTATCTCCATAAAGTTTTTACTACCAGAAGAGAAATGTAAACAATAAGCCAGCCACAAACCCTTTGATCAACAATGGTGTCCTGATGGGAGATGGCATTCTGTAAATATGTTTCTCTTATTGGTTAATAATAAAGCACTGTTGGGCAATTGGAAAGCAAGATAGGACGGACTAGGAGACTAGGAGGAGAGAGGAGTAGTAGGGAGAAGTCAAGATGGAGGATGGAGAGAGAACGCCAGCCCCTCTCTCTGGGAAGATAAGACCACGTAGAAATACTTAGATTAATAGAAATGAGTTAATATTTAAGACAGAGCTAGCCAATAAGAAACTAGTAACTGGCTTACAGCTTTATATCTAATATAATGTCTCTGTGTGTTATTTGGGGCTGGCACAGCTGGGAGACCAGGTTGGCGGGAAACTACTCATAACAAAATGGTGCCAAACGTGAACCTGAGAACTTTCACGTATAACTTGACAAAAGCTTAAAAAGGGTTTTCTTTGTTTTAAACGGAACGTTTAGTTTAATCTTTCATTTTAACGAAATTCAGAGCTCCAAATTTTAGGATCTAAATGTATCGTCTTCTTATTTGTACACTTTGTCCCATTTGTTCTGTGTTCTCTATTCTTCCTTTCTTGTCTTTTAAGGGAAACAAATCACAATTTTTGTGCTTTATCTCCTGTATTGTCCTATCTGTATTAATACTTTCTTGTTTTATTTCAATGTCTTCTTTAGGTTGCAACATACTAATTTCTAATTTACCAATCTTCTATTGAGTAAAATCCTATTATGTCTCTCAAAGTATGTTTGGTTTCTCTTGAAGCCCTTCTTCTTTTCTTTTGAATATAATCTATCAAATCTATCTTTGCCATTGATCGCAAGAACATAATGTTTGTTCATTGATGAAGTTTTGCTCATGTTTGACACATCTGAATTCATTGCATTCTTGGATATCTCCAGAGTTCTCTGCTGCTGGTTGTGTTTTCTTATTTGTTTTTCACTTGTACATCCTCTTGTCAAATTTATACTATTACTTCTTGGATCACATAGTTTCTGTGTCAATCTGAAATTAACTTCCTTTTGTCATATTGAATACTATTTATCTTTGCTATTTTTAAATTTTATTCTATTTTCTCCTTCATTATTTTATTTTGATTTATTTTATTCTGTCTTATTTCTGAGGTGCAATTTCACTCTATAGCATGGATTAGCCTAGAACTCACTATTAAATAAAATCTAGCCTTGAAGTCATAGATTTCCTCTTGTTTCTGACTCCTACATTGTTAGTATTCAGGCATCTGTACTGGCCTGTCCTTTGGGTTTTGACAGGATATGCCCTTATCTGTAGCCACTAAGAGCACCACATGTTCCCTTTTACAAAGGGCCTTGCCTACCTCAATCCTTCTCTCTTTCTTTCCTCTCTCCTGTTGCTCCTGTCTCCAGAGTGGTCTCCCCCTTCTCCTTTTTCTTTCTTATGATCTCTTTCCCTAATTAAAAAAAATCCCCCTTTGCTTGAACCCTGTTGCATGGCATCTTTCTCTCACACATTGCATTTCTTAAATTAAAACACACACATACACTTCCATTTTCACTTTTATTTGTTCTTATATTTAACTAAAAATAGGTTCAATCAAATTCTGGGGTGTAACTAATAGCATTGGCATTATTCTGCAATTTTATGATGTTCTCTGCTCAAGATAAAACACATTTGAATCACAGAACATGGAGAAATATAGCTGGTATTCAACTGAGAACCCATTTCTGCCGGCTGTTGCTAACATTGGAAGGTGCTGTGCAATCTCCCCCCAGCTATGAACGCTGTGAGCTACAATAACGACCTACCTGGCAAGATATGCCAACTGGTCTAATACTGTCATAAACATTATGGGAATAAGCAACAACTTATTATATTGGAATTAGGGCAGCCTCACAAGATAAAATCCACATGTGACAGTGCCAAAAAAAACCAAGAACCTAAGACTAGATAGGTCATGGGCCCTAGGCAAAAGCCAGCTACTGTTATCCTACTAACTTGATATAGCATTAAAATGACCCCTAGTGACTTACTTCTATACCTATAGATCAGTGTACTGGCCAATTCTCATTAGAGAAGCTTCTTCTAGAAGTGGATTTCATTACCACAGAAACCCACAACTGCTCAATGTGCAAGAAACAATAGACTTCAGGTTCCCAGCCCTACATGGTATGGTCATATCACACCTTCTCCCTTAAAGTTCAAGATCTCTGTGGAAGAGGGAGTAGACAATTTGTAAGAGGCAGAGGTGTGTAGTGGGATATTCACTTTGTCTGCTTCTGTGGCACTGACCTTGCTCTTTGGGGGGTGGGGCCAGGGACTGAAGTGACCTGTGGAACTCGGTCTGAGGAGGAGCCAGGGATCCCTCTCTTGCTGGCAGATGCAGAGAGGAGAGCATATGGTGGAACCTGCTGGTGTTCAACTGTCTAGGTTGTAAGTTATTTCTCCCCGAATAAACATCTGTTCAACCTAATTGTTTATCCTGATCCTTAGTAAACCATGATAGAGGTTGTTGGAGACTTTTAGGAGTCATTGTTTTCCAGACATAGTAGAATAAATGTACATAAATACTCAGATATTATGACAGTGTGCACAAGACTTGTATAATATCAAGCCAGACAAAATCCAAGCATGGAGGAGGGAAGATGGACATTAAGTCCCACCCTTAGCTGAGGAGCTATGGTACTGGATAGCTGCTGGGAGATGGAGAGTCAGTTTTCTTCAGTGGAGTGACACCTGGTATATGTACTCCAGGACAGGCTCCATGCCTAGGAAGAGTCGGCCAATACAAACTTTAATGAATATTTTCTGTTGCATTTATGAAGACAAACTGGTTGATCTGTGGAGAACATGAAGTAGGATATGTAGAGATGTGATGGAGGATGTCTGAGAAGTTTGGACAGGAGGATGAAATATGATCAAAATATATTGAATGAAATTCTCAAAGAATAAATAAAAACACAACTTGAAAATATCTCTTATGTCTCTTACTAATATCTCCAACCTCAGCGCTGGAGAAACTGTTCAGCACATAAACACTTTTGCTGCTTTTTCTGGACATATGAGTTGGTTTTAAGCACACGCCTTAGACAGCTTACTGCCTGTAATTCTAGCTCCGAGTGATCTGATGCCAATTTTGGGCCTCCAAAGGTATCTACACAAAGATATGTACACATAGGAAAACGCAAGCATGCAAAAGTAAAGGTTATGAATAAAAGTAAGCAAAAATTTCAATCTTTTTCTAGGCTTTCAACATGTAGACTATTATCAATATAACTAATTCTTCTGCTAGAACACCTGGAATTGTAAGCTAAATGGAATGTTCCCCCCTTAAAGTTGCTTTTTTGTCAAGGATTTTTTATCACAGGAGAAAAAATGAAATTAGGTGTGTGTGTGTGTGTGTGTGTGTGTGTGTGTGTGTGTGTGTCCATGGGCATATAAAACTTTTATGTATTTGAGTGGCCATCTTATTTAGGGTTTCTGTTGCTGTGATGAAGCCACCATGACCAAAAAGCAACATGCTGAGGAAAAAGTTTATTTGGCTTACACTTCCAAATTGCTGTTCATCACGCAGATAGGACAGTATCCTGGATGCAGGAACTAATGCAGAGGCCATAGAGGGGTGTTGTTTTCTGTTTCTCCCCATGGCTTACTCAACTTGCTTTCTTATAGAACCCAGGACCACTAGCACAGGGATGGCACTACCCGCAATGGACTGGGCCTTTCCTCATCAAACACTAATTAAGGAATCACTTTACAGCTTGATCTTGTGGATGCATTCTCTCAAGTGAGAATCCTTTGTAAGGAGTAAGGTTTTTCTGCCTGCCGCCGCTGGTCTTGTCCTGCCGCCGTGCCAGCCCCTAATATCACACAGACTCTGTATTAGATATAATCTGGTGGCCAGTTACTTGTTTCTTATCTGCTAGCTCTGTCTTAAGTATTAACCCATTTCTATGTATTTCCACGTGGTCTTACCAGTGGAGGCGGCTGGCAGTTCTGCCTTCTCCTCAATCTCCACGATGACTCCTTCCTTCTTCCTCGTTCCTCCTTGTCTCCTAGTCTCGCCTATCTTGCTTTCCTATTGGACAACAGTGCTTTATTCATTAACCAGTATGAGAAACACATATACATAATGGAATCT
The DNA here is from genome assembly GCF_943737965.1 of Phodopus roborovskii. Classification (NCBI taxonomy): domain Eukaryota; kingdom Metazoa; phylum Chordata; class Mammalia; order Rodentia; family Cricetidae; genus Phodopus; species Phodopus roborovskii. Next base: position 5,978,206 of record NW_026126470.1, read on the forward strand.
CCCATCATCTCCTCTTTTCTGTCTAAATAAAAAGAAGAGTTTTAACCTTAACATAGCAAAATATATCGCATAACAGTTATCAAGTAAGAATCACAGTTAACACTATTTAGTCCATTAACATTTAGCAAGATTTAAGAAACTATTTGATCATCTATCCTATATTTGTGCATCTAATGTCCTATATGTACCTTATCATTGAATCCTAACTAAGGAAAACTATAACCATAACTATCTGTCTTCAACTCCTTCAAAGACAACAGAAGGATAATACATAAACTCTAGAAATGACAAAGACATCTTGCCTTTTTAGTCACCTGAAGTTCTTCTGTAATCTTCCATCTTCAGCACATAGGCCATAGTGTGTCTGGCAGACTCTTCAGCAAAGCAGGAAACTTTAAACTGTCTTCTTTTATTGGCAGCTTGTCAGTCATTTTGCTCTGTGTCCTGCAGACTGTCTGGCAGACTCTTTCATGAATCAGGAACTCTGTAGCAATGTCCATCTTGAATCAGCAGTCACTTTTCTGTGGTCCTGAATGTTCAGTTTATACAGCATAAAGAGCAGTATCTTGTCCAAATGGCTAGTCTTGCCATATTGGAAGTAAACTCCATAACGAGTTTCTTCAATGTCCATCTTCCTTTCTGATGCAGGTGGTGTTGTCAGGTGCAATTGTGCCTCATTGTCAAAAAAAACCCTAAACCATTTTAAATGCCATATTCTGTAGGTCTTTGAAAGGTTTGAAGAATTCCTATCTATCTCAAATACATTTCTGTGTATCTTGAAAACCTAACTAACTTAACTCTAAGCTTTGAATATTATGGGTACCTATCGAAAATCTGTACTAAATTATACATTACATTTCTGAGTTATATAAACACAACATCTAAACAAGAGGAGATATATACTTAATCACAAAATTGACCTTAAATTGTATCAATAAATGAAAATCCATTCCAAACCAAAGTATTCATATCTATATCATAATTCTCTTTTTACCTTTAAAAATGATATTGGTTGTGATCATTAACCATTTATAACCAAGTCCATTTAAATGAAAACAAATATTTATAAACAATATTTGGGAATTTGGACGTCATTCTTTCCAAACTACTTCCTGCTGGTAAGGGGCACTGTCATGGGGGATCCTAAGAAGATGCAGAAATCCTGGCTGTAGTCTGCAAGGCTGCCTTGTTCAAGCTGTTTTGAACATTGGATCACCAGCAACTCTGTTTCAGGGGGTCTGGCTTGATCAAACCACATTAGTCTGGAAGGAATCCATAGCCTTTTATTTTCTGTGGAAACAAAAATAGAAATCCTTTTCCCCAGTAACTTGTCCTTAGACTTAAATTTTGAAGTCAAAGCATTTTTAAAATATATAAATTGAATTAATCTAGCAGTATTTCCTTTAACAGTTGTTTCCTCAGCAGTCAAACGATATAAAGATAACAGAACAGCATATGGTATCCACATTCTTTTTGTGCTTTCCATCTTTATATGGCCTTTTTATTACTCTGTTTTTTCTACTTCTATTTTTTTATTTTTTGAGACTGGGTTTCTCTGTGTAACCCTTATCTGTCCTGGAATTCACTCTGCATACCAGGTTTACTTTGAAATCACAAGATCTGCTTGCCTCTGTCTCCTGAGTGTTGGGATTAAAGGCTTGTGCTACCACACCCAGCTGTTCTCTTGTCTTTTTAAAACCATTTTTTCCCTCTGTCTCCCAAGCCTACATATTTTTTAAAACACTCTGTAAACCTTTAGAGGTTTTTCTTAATATGAATCTGTCTTTACTGTGAATCTTTATCTTTTTCTGGCCATGAGTCTGTTAAACAACAACATTGTTAAAATGAAAGTCTTTGTTGTTTCTGCCAAGGTTATCAAAGATGGCGGCGGGTACCTTTACCGCCAGCAGTGAAAGCTGTGTTCACCACCTTGGTCTGCGCTGCCATCCAGAAAACATGCTGCCAGCTTGAAGATGTGGTCACTGCCATTGCCATCTCTCATACACACCAATAAATTGTTAGCAGAGTTATTTAAAAGCTGTGCATTTTTTTTTTTTTTTTTTTTTTGGCCGCTTATGCTGAGTCAGGAAATTTCCTTTAAAGGAGCCGAGCGCAAATCTGTTTGTCTTTAGCAAAACAGAACCCAACCGAGAAAAATGCTGCTACCAAGAAACTTTGCTTGTCTCTGTTCTTTTGTTTTTAAACCCCCTTTTAAGCTTTTGTTAAATTTTAAGTGTAAGTTCTTATTAGCCATATGTAAGGAGTACGGTTTTTCTGCCCACCACCGCTGGTCTTGTCCCGCTGCCACGCCAGTCCCAAATAACACTCAGAGACTCTGTATTTGATATAATCTGTTGGCCAGTTACTTGTTTCTTATCTGCTAGCTCTGTCTTAAGTATTAACCCATTTCTTTGTATTTCCACATGGTCTTACCAGTAGAGGTGGCTGGCAGTTCCGCCTTCTCCTCACTCTCCATGTTGACTCCTTCCTCCTTCCTCGTTCCTCCTTGTCCTCTAGCCCCACCTATCTTGCTTTCCTATTGGCCAACAGTGCTTTATTCATTAACCAGTATGAGAAACATATACAGAATGACATCTCCCATCAATCCTTCCTTTCAGATAACTCAAGCTTGTATCTTAAGTTGACATAAGACAAACCATCACAGTGGCTATTGCATTTTTATTAACCCATATATTTATTATCTTTTATTATTATACATAAAAATAAATAATAACATTTTAAAAGCTCATTTTATTGCAAATGATCATTTGTTTTTGCTCAGAAGCTGATCTAGCTCTCCACTACATTTTAATATGTAGCATTTAGTAATATACACCAGGGTAACATCATCAATATAAGGACAAAATTATTTCAATGGCCTGGAAATAAAACTTATTTTCTGATAATTTTACCCTATTTTGAGCTTTTCCTTGAGGTTTGTGAGTTTTCTTGGTGATTTTTATTGTTATTCTTCAGTGACATGAATCTTAAAGTGGTTTTACATTTCCAATAAAAGAATGTAATGTGCTGGCAGCTTTTGACTTGCTGATATTTAGTTTCACAAATGTAGTTATTTTTTGAATTGAGATTTAAAGTAGGATCCTTTGGTTGAATCTTCATCTGAAAAAAGTTTCTTAATCTCCTATAGTGCTATTACTGTCAGTACAGTTAATAATGTTTTAAAGCATCTATTATAATTACACATATATTAAAGACATTAGTACCATATGAGAATGTTTTTCTCTGCTATAATTCACATCTTCGTGGGGTTTTGTTCTATGACAGTGTTGAGTCTTTATTTTAGAAAAGAGAGTTCTATCGTTGTACCAGTCTAGTATGACAGTTCTAAGTATTGAAAGGATACAGATTTTGTTCTTAGTATACCTATGTTTACTGCTATTTTGGGGTTTTGATAGCTATAGTGAAATAAACCAGTTACTTAATATTATTATAGTTAATATTATTATCATATTTACAAAATAAATTGCAATATTAAAATATCTTAATTATAGATAGTTATAAGTAATGCATACAATATGTGTCAACACTTAAAATAAGCATTAAGTAAATCACTACGTTTTGTGAATTTGTATTTTAGAAGTATTTAGAAAACATTGAGTTCATTGCATAGTAAAAGGACATATAAACTGATGAGAACAATTTAATTAAAAATAATTCAGTACATTTTGATAGTTTGAGGGTCTCCTTTATCTCAGCTAGACCTCAAAGCCACTATATAGCTCTGCATGGTCTTGAACTTCTTAGTCTCCTGCCTTTACATCCAAAGGTCTGGGATTTCAAATGTGTGTTAGTTTGCCTGAGCACATGATTTCTTTAGCATATCTAATATTAGGTAGACTTTAGTTATTTATAAAGAAAAGATAAATAACTTTTAGAGCTGAAATTAAGTTAATTTAATAGTTAAATATAAAAGTAATTAAAATAGCATACCTCCAAGATTCAAAGAACATCAGGGGAATGAAATGAAAATAATCTAAGAGCCAGAGGACAGAGAGATATACAGCAAAATGATGTCCATAGTCATTTCGCTCATAAATTCTCCACAGCTATATCCATCTATATAAAACTGGGATCATAAACTGGGCGTTGATAGTGCACGACTTTAACCTTACCTCTTGGGAAGAAGAGGCAGGTGGATCTCTGTGGATTTGAGGCTAGCCTGCTGTACAGAGATAGTTCCAGGGCAGCCAGGACTAGGCAAAAATATCCTCCTTCAAAAAACAAAAAACAAACAAACAAAAAACAGGAAGAAAAAAAAAAGAAAGGAAGGAAGGGAGGGAGGGAGGGAGCAAGGAAGAAAGGAAGGAAGGAAGGAAGGAAGGAAGGAAGGAAGGAAGGAAGAGAATTGGGCCCATCATCAACATTTCATCATGGGTAGGGGTGAGGCCAATTAGGTCCTACACACCTATACCTCCATAACAAACTATTGCAAATTAATGATTGCCCTGGAGTGAGGTATTGTTTTCTTCAGTGGTATAGACACTAATAAGTTTCCCATGCTTCTATGAATGACTTCCCACCCACACTCTTTCAAGAAAATCTAATTAAACCCAATGAGCAACATACAAAAGAAAACATGTAGCTGGGCGGTGATGGCACACATCTTTAATACCAGAACTTGGGAGGCACTGGGAGGCAGAGGCAGGTGAATCTCAGTGAGTTTGAAGTCAGCCTGATCTACAAATTCAGTTCCAGGACAGCCAGGACAGTTACACAGCGAAACCCCGTTTTGAAAAACAGAACATGAATAAATAAGGGTGTGGGCTTGGTGGGAAGAGAGCTTTCATTGGGAAAAAGGGAATAAGAGAGGAAATTGAGGCGTAAACAATTAAAATATAGTATATAACTGTATAAAGCTGACAAACAATAAAAACTTTAAAAAAGAAAATTGCAATGTAAAGCACAATTTAGAAGCAAATCCAAAGAATTTTAATTAAAAGAAGTATAAATTCTGAAAGTTCATTGCTTGGAGCTGCACTTAATTGATTTGCAATGTTGAGAAAATTAACTAATCTATATAATATTCTTACTAATGTCATAAGAACAATTATGTAAATCAAAAACATATGTACATATCTTCTATTATAGGTAAATTAGGAAAAGTTTCACTATATTAAAAACAATAAAATTTAAGACAAGAAGATCATATGTATGTTAAAATATTTACTAGCTAATAATTATCACAATTCAAAAGAAATAAAATGAGTATAATGGATAAGGAAATAGAATTCATTGTCCACAAAAATCTCCAGAAATATTTCAATAATGTTAAAGAAAACTTTGAGATGAATAACAGAAATTGCAGTTCTATACTGGGCTTGAGATGGTTATTACGAAGTAAGAGATAGAAATGTTACAAAATGATTAAAAACATGGAATTGATGTTAGGAAGTCCTGCCTTTGAATCTTGGTAATTCTACATTTGAGTAACACACTTTGATTGAATTATTTACAGTCTTGCTAGAAATTATTTTTACATATCTCTACACCTCAAGCCCCTCAAGCCTCTACACCTCAAGTGTACAGAGCGGGAATAATGACACCCATTGTGGAGATGCATTATAAAACAAAATGCACCCCAGGGCCTCAGCATACGACCATATTATAGCCATGTGGAATCACTTTATGGCAACCTTACTATATTCTGTTTCAGAAGCAAAATTCACACTGTCTGAATGGCATTAGACAAGCAATGGTTAACACCGTTCTCTGTGTCATATGTTACTAAGCCAAAGCTGAACGTTATAGACTTAGAAGTTGTAAAAGTTTCGGCAAATTCAACTTCTAAACAAGTTATAGAAAGCAATCCTTCATTTGAGATGGGTCAAATGTTCTTCAGAAAAGTTGATTCTTTAGCATTTATTCTTTAAAGTAAGGGAGAGTAGACTCATCATTACACATAGCACATGACAGGCATAGGTCAAGCCCTGGTCAATCATAAGCCATGCCCACCCACTCTCTCCATTTCATGATAAATAAAAGGTAATGGTGGTTTGGGTGGGTAATGAGAGGAAGGTTTGGAGCAAGAAGAAAACAGCAGCTACTTGATTGGTCTTGATAAATGTGCAGAGAAAGATTCCACTTCCTAACCAGATGTATGCTGCATATGGAAATAGTTATGTTTCTCTTAGAGGGGTTCATGTTCAGCACTCTATCATATAACATTAGGAAAAACATTTCAATATAGATTTAGAGATGCAAATCAATTGGATATTTCTACAATCAGTGCAGAGATCTCAACACTTAAAGACATTCGGTAAACAGCAATGTGCTGCCTTGCTCTATTCCGATAGTCACTTTATTTTTGCAATTTGTATTATATTTCTTTCTTTGTTTATTCATTTGTATATGTGTGTCTTGTGCCATGGTACACTTCTGGAGGTTGAAGGACCACATGCATGGGTCACAATTTTCTTATGAGTTCAGGAGGTGGACCTCAGGTTTTCAGGCTTGCTTGCAATGTCCACTAAGCTATCTTTCTGGCCATCATGCTTATTGCAGAGATCACAAGGGATAAAACTGGAAAGGACAGAATAGGAATTGAACAAATCTATTTGGCATGTACTTATCTGAGAAGTTTCAAACAGAGCTATGTTGTCATGCACATTCTATGTTGGCAAGTTGCTTCACAAGCAGGGGGAAGTAGGACTAAACCAATGCATCTAGTGCTGAAGATTTAGCCAATGATATTTAAGTACAAGAAAGGAGCAAGACTCAAGTCCCTTCCATGTGACACGAGTAACAGAGGGAGACAAACTCTTTCCCCTTACAGCTTTTATGTTAATGACACTTTATGGTAATTGAAAAGTTGACAGATGTCTACTAGAAGATAGATATAAAGAATGTTAAATTTATATGAACACAACTTTGGTTTCTAGGCAGATGCTTGTTGAGATGTAATCTGTAGCATGATGACTTTGTCAGTCAGAGGACATGCCCATGGGATCGAAGAGCCAGCCAACAGCATCTTCTGAGTCTTCTTTCCTGAGGGCCATACACTTGCTGGAGTCTTCATCTGTTGGTCAGATGTTGGCAAGTAGGTATACAGAGGAAAACAGGTACTGTTTTATTATTATTAATATTATTAATCTTTTGCAATATTTTAAGCTTCTAGGGATAACATAATATAACATGGTACATTGTTGAAATGCATAAGAGGGGGTGCCCCAAAGTGTCTTAGGGTCCCTTACACTCAGTGCCTTGCTGCACATGTCACCATAGAAGGCTCCATGAAATGCACTTGAACATGGCTTTAATTTATAAAACAAAAAAAATTGATTTTGACTTGCAAATTTGACTTTGGCCAACTTTTAGCCTTCTTAAAATTCTTTTGTTATCTATCCCTGATAATGGAAGACCATTTTGAGCATTTCTTCAGATTAAATAATTAAAACCTTTATATATTTTGACATAGCACTTAGTAATCTAAGAGGAAGTTCTAGATAAATTACCTGGTATCAAGAATGACAAACACTGAAAAGCATACCCTGTCTAAGAAGTTTTACTGGTGAGAAAATGATGTTTGTAATTTGTATATTGATTTTTACTATACAGTATTTATTTAGAATGTGGGAGGGCACATCACTTGATTAAAAAAGACATGCAGAAGGACCATTGTACGGTTTTTCTGATATTTTCTTGCAAAAGCAATAATATAGAAAAAAATTAAAATCTTCATAAATTCCTTGGCAATATTTTTGTGGCTGCGATTTGTAATTGTGACTTTGCCAAAGGCTTGGTGGAGTTCAGTTACAGCATTTCTTTGACATTTCATGAGAAAATGGAAAATAACTGCTGCTATTCCTCTTTTTGCAATTGTGCTACTATCAACCTTTGATAGATGACTGTCTTTTATTGCTGAATGTTCATTCCATCTTCTCGTCCTCTGTGAGTAAAACTTCCCAGGATTTGTACTTTATAACATGTTCTCTAAGTTGTCGCTTTATGTAAAGTACAAAGTAGGAAAATTGCAGTCAGATTTTCATTACTATTAGCAAGGACAGGCAAAATATTAAATTAGTGCCACCGTGATGCAACTTACATTCTCCCCTTCCTTCTTTAAGTACTTTCACCATAATGCACTCTATACCACATTAATTTATCTTTCCAGGAAATACCAAAGGAAATTTCAAGTTCAGGACATTAGTAGTTCAGTTGGGTTTTGTGAACATTCTCCAAACTTGCATTAAAAAAGAAGCCTGGAAGTTGAACATTTTACAGTCTGTTTATATGACAACAAATAAATATTTGGAAAGGAGATTAAATTTGATTATGTCTTGGATCTCTGTCAGCTCTAAAACTTTCCATTGTTGTCTGATTTATGCCATTTCTCTTTAGTATGCTAAATATAAAAATCTTAGAAAAATAATCTTATAAGATTTGGTTATGGGAAAGCATTTTTAACCACGAAAGGGCTATTACTCTGTGTCCTTATAAAACGGAGACAAACAGCCATCTGTTATCTTCAAATCTACTCAGAATTCACTATAGGAAAAAAAAATGATAGGAACTTTAAGTTATGTGGATGACATTCTGAACTTACTCATTTGTGGCTTCCAGTCCTAAAGGGGACTGTCAACTATTTGTGAGAGTTGGAGTGGTAACTTCATAGCTTGTCATGCTAATCTGGCTTAATGTCCTGAGACTTGGGATTTTTGTTGATGTGGCTCAGGCTAGCCTAGATTGGTTAACCCTTTACCTCAACCTCCAAAGAACTGGAATTCAGGAATCCTCAGACACAGCAAGGATAATGTTCTCATTATCAGGAGATCATATCTTGATAAACTTTCAATTAACTACATAACTTGAATAATTTTTACCTCATTATTTCTAGTTTAAATAGAGCACAAGGAAATATTATAAAATGCAGTTATCATTTTTCCATTCTGAAACACAAACACAATTAAATATTCCTGATTTCACAGTGTGTACACACACACACACACACATACACACACACACACACACACACACCGACATACCAGATTCAGAATACAGCTAACACTATTTTGTATAAAGTAATAACCCAAAGGAAGTACTGGGTTTTTTTGTAGTCCATTTTTATTTTTATAGTTTATCTCCATTCAAATCTCTGTTTTGAAGTCATTACATAAATATGCTATGAAATTATATATATATATATATATATATATATATATATATATATATATATATATCCCCCTATTCCCCATTCCCATAATTTTGGCCATCTCATTGATTTTAATTGTTTTTCCATTCTTCTCTTTAAAATACACTTTGCAACAATTTCAAATTATACAGTATTTCAGAACTTCAGACTGTTCAGGTAGAGAGCCCCTGTCATGGTTTGACAGTCTGGGCTCATTCCTGGGCCTTACAAAACACTTACCTCTTAAATCTCTCTGGTGTGATGTTTTCTCACTGCACATTGACTTTCATGATCACGCATTTTCGAAAACATAAGCCAGTCATATTGTAGGATATCACTCAATTCATGTGTGTCTGTTTCTTCTCTATGTTCAATGTCAGGTAACCCATTTGGGGAAGATGCTGCATCAAATTTACTGCTGTGTGTTTCTCATTATACCCCACTGAGTGCCATTAAATCCAGAATTAATTTTTAAAAGATTTTCAAGTTTCAACATTGGAAATTTCTTTTTTTTTAATTTTTGTTCATTTTAAAAATAATTTGTGATGAGACAAAATAATGAAATCTTTCAATGAATTCTCACTCAAATTTTAGTTATTTTGTTTAATTTATTTTCATAAATAATTTAATTATGTATCAAAATAATCTTTCTGTACTGGTTGTTCAGTGTATTACCTAATTCCACAATTATGTTCCTTTATACCTTTTTCTTCCTCTTTTCAACTTTCTTACTTTGTCTATGTGGAGTAATAACTTCTATTCTTTAAATTATAGTACATCTCTATCATCTATTTCTCCCCTTTAAGGATATGGTTAGATAAAATTATGAATATTATATATTCTGATATCTGACTTTTTGCAGACTTGCCTGGTTGTCTTTTTCAAAGTGGCTTCTGTGTCATTTTGCTGTGTTGTAATTCTTTTTGAGCCCTTAATTTTTTAGCATGGCATTCGAATCCCATCTAAGATTTTGTTACCTCAATTTGGAATCAGTTATTAATTAAAACAGCCTTTATTACTTTTATGAGGAGATTGTAGATACCAAGATGTAACTATTTAGAAGCAGAGGGGACCAAGTTGATTCTAGAGTGTTTATCTTTGCAGTCTCTGTAGTACTTCCATAGAGAATGATACGTGTGTATACTCACTGTGAATGATATACTCCCAGGTCCACAATGGGTATTATGGATAATGTAAATCCATGTTATATACATTTACTTCTCTATATTAGGTGTAGTAAGAGAACATGGAAGGTGTTCCTGGCAGGCGGTGGTGGCACACACCTTTAATTCCAGCACTCAGGAGGCAGTGGCAGGTGGAACTTTGAGTTCTAGTCCAGCCTGGCCTACAGAACAAGTTCCAGGACAGGCTCCAAAGATACACAGTGAAACCCTGTGTCAAAAACAAAAGACAAACAAACACAAAAGGAGGTTCATTGCTTCATAATTTCAAAGTGGTTTTGGAATGAGTTCCTCATTTTCTTCAGTTTACTTTTGTGCTTTTGCAATGTACTCATTTCGTCTCTGGGTCATTTAAATATCGTTCTAGTCATTCTTAATTCTTTGCATGGGAGGTTGTCTAGGTCATTTTAATATCTAGAGACATCATGATATTTCATGTTTCTTTTGTTTCTATGTTGGTAGTTGTACATGTGAAATGGTTCATAAATTGAGTATGAAGCTTTTTTAAAGATTAAGTCAGTGATAATTAAGTACAATGTATTTTGATTATACTCATCACCTCCTGCATCTTCTGCTAGATCCACTACCAATTCCCTACCTCCTCAACTTTGTGTCACACAAACAAACAAACAAAAAATAACATCAAGTCAAATTGGTGTTGCCAAAGTAGTATTAGATGCGTGGCCTTCCACTAGAGTGTGGTCAAATTACCAGGGAAGGTTCTATTAAATTGAGTCTTTACCAGCAGGTATCAATTTAGAAGCTTTCTAAAATACACACGAGAGAGAGAGAGAGAGAGAGAGAGAGAGAGAGAGAGAGAGAGAGAGAGAGAGAGAGAGAGAGGAGAGATATAGACACAGAGAGATGAGAAAGAGACAGAGAGAGGAAAGAGAAAGGAGAGAGAGAGGGAGAGAGAGAGGGAGAGGAGAGAGAGGAGAGTTAAAATGGAATTACTTTATAATGGGGCAAGAATTACCCTTCTAGATACCACAGGCTAACAAATTAAAAACCTAGTGCCAGGGATGAGTTGACCCTTTAATTTTTGGAATTGTTTTCTAGTGAGGTCACACAGACCCCCTAACCATGAACTATCCCAATGGTTACCCACATATTTGACTCACAGAGCAAGGAGAAATGAAGCTAGTACTGGCCTGGAAGCTTCAACCCTACTGGCTAGCTTTTATAGTGCTGGAAGGCGCTATACCTAATATCTGAGTAGAAAAGTAATCATCAGTCTTACACAGCTTGTGAACCTTGCAATCAAAAACATTTCTGTGAAGTAGTAGCAAATCCTTTCTGTATAATACAGGAAGTTTTTTCCAGCTAAGATGAGAATTTTTATTCTCATTCATTTGTCATCAGCAAGGCTTCACCCAGAAACTGATGAAAATAGATGCAGAGACCCACAGCTAAACATTAGGTGAACCTCAGGAAATCCTGCAGAAGAGGGAGAGGAAAGGGTATGGGAGCGCGAGGGCACAAAGACACCACTGGGAAACACAAAGTCAACTGACTTGGGATTATGGGGGCTCATGGAAACTGGAGAATGACCGCCCTGACAGCCAATGCATGGGACTGATCTGGACTCTCTGGATATGTGTTGCAGATGTGTGGCTTGGACTCTTCTGGGACTTCTGGCAGAGGGAGCAGGGGCTGTCTTGGCCAGCCTTAATAGGAGAGGAGGTGCCTGCTACCACTGCAACTTGACATACGTTGGCTGCCTGATATACATGGAAGGCTTGAAGTTTTCTGAAGGGAATGGGTTGAGAGGGAGGGGGAAATGTTGGAAGGGATGGACAGGGAGGAGAGTATGGAGGGAGGGAAACCATGATCAGGCTGAGAAAAATTAATTGGTTAATAAACAAACAAACATAAAACACTGACAAGAAAAAAAGGGAGATAAGAGGAATTTGAATATTTATATCATTAAAAGACAATTATCTCAGGATATAAATGTGTTTACACTATTTTAAATATTAGACAACACATGCATGTATTCAAGTATTCTATGATACCATATCAGCATGCACATTTCATGTACCAGTTAAAAGCTTTAGAAGACTTATGCTTTAGTGTCACAACATGTGTTTTCATTGTAAGAATTTAATTGTACATTATCATAATTATGCACAATTTACTGATGGGATATTTTACAGTAAATAGCATAAAGTATCATGTAGTTTGTGATACACTAGAAAAGAGGACCTCAAAGTTTCCAAATCTAAAGTAATGATAGACTATAATGTTAATTGGCCTTTATTTAATCATCACACATTATCTACAGGTACATAGCAATTAAGATGTATGGAAAAATACTGAAAACACATAAAATGGCTATGAATTAATTATAAAATTTTAAAATTAAGAGAAGTATTGGACCTGGTGGCACATGCCTGAGGACACAGTATCTGGGAGATTGCTGCAGAAGATGTAGTATATATAGTATATAGTGAGGCCTAACCTTAAATATGCTTAGAGAACATGAAAATCATACCCACTCAAAGAAAGAAAGGAAGAAATAAGGGAAGAAAGAAAGGAAGGAAGGATTTTTCCTGCTATGATAATGGTGAAAAATAATTTTAAAACCAGTTATTTAAATGTTATAATTGAAATAACACTGCAACTTTTAATCTTCTCAAACCTATTTCATGTATGTGTGTGTACACACACACACATACACACACACACAATACAGCAGTGTTTTCAAAGGTGATAAAACATATTCTTGTGCGTCAATTTAGCCTTCAACTTATCCATGCAGTAACTAGATATGTAACTGTCCTCACAGCCCTAAGGAAATGTTATATTTCTCTGAAAGAATTTTGCTTCTTGGATGTTATTATTACTACTACATTGCTTTCAAGATGGTAAACACAATCCATTATCCTATTCCTAACACAGGTGTGATGATGGGCTGGTGGGAGTGATATAGAAGATTTGAAAGACAAGATTTCCATTCATTATCACCAAGATGTTAAAGGAACAGAGATGCCAAAGTGGATGAAAAAATCCACAATGCCTCAACCCTACACGAAGAACTATAGGCAGCTAAAGAATTGTCAGACAGGGAAAAATACTCTTCCCTAGGGAAGATCACACACATTGGCTATCTGATACCCAGTGGCAAGCTCTGAAAACATATACATGCAAGTGATATGATACAGTCTGGGCAAGTTATTTTTATGAGTATTTATGTATACACATATACATATGATATGCATATATCATACAATGCCAACGAATGAAAAAGAAGCCACTAATTTGAAAGGGTGGCAAGGTGGGGTAGGTATATATGGGAGAGTTGAAGGTGGGAAATGGAAGGGAGATATGTAATAATTTTATATGCTGCTGTGTATATACAGCTTTGCATCTTTAAAAGCTTCAAAATTTCAAAAATAAAATAGTTTTAAAAATCACACACATTACACACATTAACCTCATGATACAGACCTGTAAATAGCAAATTTCATCAAAATACTGCCCTTTCTGTGTGTGAGCATCTTTAGGGAAAAGGAAACTCTGAATAATGTATCCAATTTAAAGTATGTTTAAAAAGGGAATGTCCTTTAAGATTGTTGCAGCTTTATGTGATTTTTTAATTCCTGTTTTGTGTATGCATCTCTCTGGGGAAAGATTTTACCCTTGATACTGCAGAAAATAGGAGGAAACATAAAAGAAAGGAACGATATTAAAGGATGCATTGCTAGTTGGTTGCAGCCTTTTTTCTTTCTTTTTTTCTGGGTGTGGGGGCTCTGCTTAACAGTCTGTGGAGAACGGAGCCTGAACTGAACAACCAGCAGACATATTTTACTCACTTTCCAAGAGCGACAGGTGCAGAGAAGCTTGAGGAAAAAGCATTCATTATGGGCAAGGTTAAAATTAGGTACTTAAAAATCGTCATCTAATTTAGGTCATTTATCATCCCGCTCAAAGCCCCTTTTGTACGACTGAATGCCGCAGCGCTTACTTTTCTATTAGATCATGTCAGCTGCTCCAGGATCACTTGAAGCAGATGTTTCACAGACAGGGAGAGCCTGGCTGATTCTAACAGAACCGTGTAACCGAGAGTCACTTCTTGGCATTTCCAGTGGTGAATGTGAGCGTACTATGCAGGTGCAACCATACGCAGCTAAACAGAGGATAAATGCTTAGAGAAAGGGAAAAGTGATATTGGTGAGAAACCCTGAGAGGGTTTTATTCCCAATGGGTTAGAAATCCAGGGCTGAGGTTCCCTGGGAGGAGATTTAAACTATCCCTTCCACTCTACAGTGGAAGAGAAAAACCATGAAATGCTGAGCTAAATATAATGTGCTTTTCCAAACATTTTCCTAATCAGCCTCAAAATGGAAATGGAATAGTGGAGGAATGTCTGTCACCTTAGTGACCAGACAATATATTGCTACCTTCTTGAAGTCCCTCTGCTGATAACAAGTTATGTAGTTTTGAATATGTGTGCATACATGCAGATTGAAGAGCACTTATACAACTCAGAATCATTGAGCACATAACAAGACTACATCGACCAAATGCTTATTATAACTCAAACTTTTAATTTTGTGTGGAAAAATTATTTTTCACTTCCAAAAGTCTGATGTAAATATTTTTACAAGAAGCTACTTTAATTTTTAGTTTTCATTTGAACTAAATGCAGCAGAGTGCTTTACTTGGCTAATAAGAAATTTTAGAAATGAGAATTATTTCATTTTTAATACTTTTCAAATAGTCATCCAGAAGAATGAATATATCTGTTATGTTAACTTTTGGGGGGATATGTGTACAGATACCTATTGATCCCAATTAAGGTACTGATGGCAGACCAAAGAAACTATTCCATCCGAGTTTAACTCAGTGAACCAATAAGTTTGTTTGGAGTTAGTTAGAGGGACATGGGTGAGGGCACAGGCAGCTCATTGCTTATTACACTGTTGAAGACTCTTCCTCCAGCAACTTTTTCCAGAACAGGGCAGAAGCCTTGGGACTTCTTCTTGAATCTCCCCTTAACTCCTTTCCCACTCCTGAAGACAAGCGAATGGGCTAATCTTGCGAGAATTTCACAAGGGTAACTACAGCAGCTGTGACTAAAAATATCAGTGGCTATGGCATGCCAATAGGGCAGGAGTCCATTAATATATATATATATATATATATATATATATATATATATATATATATACACACACACACACACACACACACACACACACACACACACACACACCTGCATTATTTCCTTCCCTAATTCATTTGTTTATTCATTCATTACTCTTTACATTCTCACTTTTTGTCCCTGGAAGTCTAATATTATAATTCTAAAGAACATGGAAAGGTAACTTTTGACATTGTTGCAAGTATAAAGGGCTAATGCATTGTATTGGTTTCCCAGAGTTTCCATGAGAATGGCTAAAAGCAACAGCAATACATTCTCCAGGTTACATTCCTTTCTATGGCTCCAGCTCAGCATCCTTTATTGGTATTTTAGCTTCAGGTATCTACAAAATATTCTTTGACTTTTGGCTGTATAACCCGGACCTCCCCTGCATCTTTATGATGTCTTCTCCAATTTTTCCTTGTGACTCCTATTTTTCCAGCTCTTATACGTATATTTAACATTAGTTCTATTGCTATCTCAAATAATCGAAGATGATCTATCGCCATACACAAAACTTAAGTCCAAATGGATCAAAGAACTCAACATAAATCCAGCCATTCTTAAAAGAGAAAGTAGGAGGTACCCTTGAAAAAATTGGTACAGGTGATTGCTTCCTGAACAAAACACCAGTAGCACGGACACTGAGATCAACAATTAATAAATGAGACCTCCTGAAATAGAAAAGCTTCTGTAAGGCAAAGGACACAGTCAACACAAAACAGCAGCCCACAGAATGGAAAAGATATTCACCAACCCCACATCTGACCAGGGCTAATCTCCAAAATATACAAAGAACTCAAGAAGCTAGTCACAAAAACAAATAATCCAATTAAAAAGTGGTATACAGAACTAAATAGAGAATTCTTAATAGAGGAATCCAAAATGGCTGAAAGACACTTAAGAAAGTTCTAGACCATCTTTAGCCATCAGAGAAATGCAAATCAAAACAACTCTGAGATACCATCTTATTCCTGTCAAAATGTCTAAAGTCAAAAACACCAAAGACAGTTTATGCTGGAGAGGATGTGGAGAAAGGGGGGGCACTCCTCTACTGATGGCAGGAGTGCAAACTTGTACAGCCACTTTAGAAATCAGTATGGTGGTTCCTTGGGAAAATGGGAATCAGTCTACCTCAAGATCCAGTGATTCTTTTGTTAGGCATATATCCAAAAGAGGCACATTCATACAACAAGGACATCTGTTCAACTATGTTCATAGCAGCATTATTTGTAATAGCCAGAACTTGGAAGCAACCTAGATGTTCCTCAACTGAAGAATAGATAGAGAAAATGTGGTACATTTACACAATGGAGCACTATTCAGCAGGGGACAAAAACAAAAAAACAAAAAAAACAAACAAACAAACAAACAAAAAATACCCAATGGAATCTTGAAATTTGCATGCAAATAGATGGAATTAGAAGAAACCATCCTGAGTGAGGTAACCCAGTCACAAAAAGACAAACATGGTATGTACCCACTCATATATGGATTTTAGACATAAGAAAAGGATCACCAGCCTATAATCCACACTGCCAGAAAAGGTAGGAAGCAAGGAGGACCTTAAGAGAGACATACATGTTTCCCTGGAGAAGGGAAAGAGACAAGATCTCTCAAGCAAATTGGGAGCATGGAGGGAGGGGAGAGGGGGTTAGGAGGAAGAGGAAGTGAGTGATGGGCACGACAGAGCAGGAAGATTGAGTCATGAAAAGAATAGAGGAGAGCAGAAAAGAAATACCATAATAGAGGGATCCATTATAGGTTTTAAGAGAAATATGGCACTAGGGAAATGCCTAAAGATCGACAAGGGAAACCCCAACTAACAATCTAAGCAATAGTGGAGAGGCTACCTTGAATGTCCTTCCCTGATAATGAGATTGATGACTATGTTATATGCCATCCTAGAGCATTCTAGTAGCTGATGTAAGCAGAAGCAAACACCCATAGCTAAACACTGAGCCGAACTCTTGGAATCCAGTTGAAGAGAGGGAGGAGTGATGAGCAAAGGAGTAAAGACCAGGCTGGAGAAATCCATAGAAACTGCTGATGTGAACAAGGGGTAGCTCATAGACTCCAGTCTGATAGCTGGGAAACCAGCATAGGACTGAACCAGATTCCCTGAATGTCGGTGTTAGTTAGGAGGTCTAGGCAATCTATGGGGCCTCTGGTAATGAATCAGTATTTTTCCGTAGTATATGAATGGACTTTGGGAGCCCATCCCACACAGATGGATGCTCTCTCAGTCTAGACACATAGAGGAGGGCCTAAGCTCTGCTCCAAATGGTAAGACAGACTTTGAAGACTCCCCATGGAAGGCATCACTTTCCCTAGGGAACAGAAAGGGGATGGGATGGGGTTTAATGGGGGTTGGTGCAGGGGAGGATGAGAGGGCGAAAGAACTAGGATGGACATGTAAAACAAGCTTGTTTCAAATTTAAATAAAACATTATCAAAGAAAACAAATGATTCTGTTTATTGAGAAAGAAATAGTTAAATAATATTCTTGGTTCCTACAATTACATTTTAGCTTAGATCTGGTATAGAGAAGTATGGTTGAGCTAAATTAAGGGAAAGGAAGCATACACCCTGTTGTATACTGTGGTCTGACTTATGTGCATCAGCTTTGCTTTTGTTTACCAAATTACATTATTCTTTTGCCTGAATCATAAATAAAGAGTATGTGAGAAATTTTATGTTATTTTTTATTGTTATTGTATAGGACATATGGTGTGAAAATCCCCGTCACTGGATTTTAATATCATTTATATGTCTCTCCAAGGTGCTATTTGTGAGCACTGTCTTCTGGTCCTTTCAACTCTGTGAGCATCTCTGTTGACTAAGAACATTTAATTCATCCTCAGTTGTGTTCAAGATTCCCACTTTGAATTATTTTGAAATCTGACATATTTCACAGCATTTTTGAGCCAGCTACCAGAAACTATTTTATTTATAATGTCATATTAATTTTTTTTCTATTAAGCACCATTTTTCTCAAAATATTCATATATTTGCTAACCAGAATGACTTGGTGATATCTCTGTGTCCAATTAACTCTTAATCCCTGCTAATTGTTTGTTGTAGATTTTTATGCTTATTTTATTATATATTGTTTTCATTTTCAAAGCTATTACTATAAAATCATTTCTTAGCTATAAAAAAATCTCATAACAATTTTTAAAATATATGTTTCTGAGAGAAGACTTAAGTATTGCATCCCCCATTATTGGACTCAGAAGTTAAGATTTTAACTTCTCACAAAGTTAAAGTCTCTGGTCATCACAGCCCATTCAGACTTGTCATTTGAGTGTACAGTATATAGTATGTCCCTGTAAAACTCCCAACATATTTTAAAAATAATTTCCTCTTTTTTCTTTCACTCCAGGGAAAAGTTTTAGGCAAAGCATTTCCATATGGTAGAAGTGAGGCAGTTTAATGAGCTGTATAGCATCACTCATGAATAGTATTAAAATCTCAAGTGCATAACTTGGGCTTGAAGAGCAGGGCATATAAAAAGCATCTCATTTTTTAATATGTTCACATATTGTCAGAACAGGAAATGCTACAAACATATTTTTAAGCAACCCCAAAGCTCATTTTATGAAACCTACCATTATAAGATCACACTAAAATATAGATACTCCTGTTTTAATGGCAGAAAGGAAGTCAGCATGACAGTTTTGGGGGCAGTTATTCCTGTACAATGCTGTCACAATGGACATCTCATGTTTAATCTTCTCACAAATGCTGATGCAGAAGATGAATAGACTTGTATTTAATGATGCAATAATCATTTGCCTATTATTGAAATTAATAAATAAATGTGTATGCTCCTTGGTATGGCTGCCTATAAACTTGTAGGTAGGCAGTAGTTCAAAGTCCCGAGTACACAGGTGATATGAAGTAGCTGACGCACTTTACTAGGACCAGATGCTCAGGCTCAATGCCCACTTAGTACTGCGGTTCACTCTATTCAACTTTTCAAAGGCCCCAGGTGACTTGAATGTGTCAGCAGGTTCGAGAACCAGGGATTGTTCAAGAGCAATGATTACTAAATTCTAGCATGTAAGAACCACATGGGAGCTTAATAAAATGCAGTCTCTGGTGCCACACATCCACAGGTTTTGATGGAGTAGTTCTAAATACAGATTTCATGATTGCATTTTTGGGAACATCCCAGGGGATCCTATGCCCATGTTCTATGTACTTTACCAGCTGAGAAAAAAAATAAGGCAGAATCCTTAGGGAGAAGTCCTACCAATTCAAACAATGTTTTATACAAGACTGATTCATAAGAAAGTTTATCTTGGCTTACATAATCACATTCATGTGCAGTTTTCCTTTACAATAGAGTTAAATTTAGATGAAAATGACACTTTTTTATATAGAGAAACCAACTGACAGGTTGATAAAAATGACTGTAAAAGGGATGTATCACTCCTAGGATAATCCCTGGTTTCTTTCTTTGTTATCACTTCACAGATATTTATAATGAACAATAGTGCTAAAAGCATCTGCGCATGTAAAATTGAAAATATCAAAGTTTCAACTTTGTTCAAATAAAGTTACGGTAATCTAGCTCTAGATTCAAAAACTGATGCTAATGTAGGATTGAAATCTGATGCCAAATGTAGCCATCCCAAGAACACCATACATTTAAAAATGTATTTTTTTATTAAAATGTTTCTTCATACAATATATTTTAATCACAGTTTGTCCTTTCCCAGCTCTTCATCCTTCTTCAACCAAACTCTGCACCCTTTCTGTCTCTTTAGAAAACAAATGGGCAAATAAACAAAAAAGCAAGCCAGGATTTTTTTTAAGGGAAAAAAATGTACAAGAAACAAACACATATAATCCAAAACTGAAAACTGTAATATATAAGCAAAGCAACAACAAAAAGTAAGAGGAAAAAGTGACCAAACAAAACAATATGAGGCATATTTCTACAAAAATAGCATTGAGTTCATTTTGTTTTGGCCATCTAGTGCTGGACATTGTGTATCATTAGGTGTCGTTAGTATACCCAGTGAGACTCCACTGGAGAAAACCAACTCTTTCTTTGTAAGTGTATGTCAATTTGAAGTAGCCCCATGGTTAGGGATGGGAGTTTGTGTCCACTTTCTCCTCTCAGCACTGGGACCCTGTCTGTCTTGAATGTGTTCAGGCCTTGAGCATCCTGCGCAGTCTCTGTGAGTTCATATACAAACCAGCCTTGTTGTGTCTGGAAGACATATTTCCATGGTGCTGTCTGTCACCCTCTTTGGCTCTTAGAATCTTTCTGTCTCCTTTTCCTCAGAACTTTCTGAGCCCTGAGGTGAGGGCTCTAATGAAGACACACTATTTAGTACAACAGGTTTCAAAGTCTCTCAGTTTGCAAATTGTCTACTTATGGGTGCCTGTATTATTTCCCCATACACTTTAAGAGAACGCTTCTCTGATGATGAATCAGCGAGACACAGATCTGTGGGTAAAACTACAGCAGAATGTCATTGCTATATTCCTGTGGCAGAACAATAGTATTTTGGCTTTACCCTGGGCCTCAGATCTATCTAGTCTCTGGTTCTTGGCCATCTGAGTAGTGTCAAACATGTGCTCCAGCTCATGTCCTGGGCCTTAAATGCAGTCAGATAATGAATGGTTGGTCACTTCCACAATATGTGTGCCACTATTGTGCCAGCATATCAAGCAGACAGACCACAGGTTTTGTGGCTGGGTTGATGGTCTTATCACTTTTCTCTTTTAATAGTGTGCAGAGAGCCTTCCAGCACCATCATTTTGAGAGGCTGAATAGTCTAACAGCCATGGTCTTGTTCCCAGGAACCAGACTGCAAAAGCATTAGTGAACCCTGTACATGGTATACACTAACTCTGTGAGCCTATGGAAATTATGCAATATCTCTGTTTCCCACATTCCTCATTAGTTACATGGTGATAACTGCCATGGAGGAATTTCTTCTCTTCTAAAACTTGTAAAGTTCTATGGATTATTTTGCGTTAATTCTTAGGAAAGCAGTTGTATGATGATAATCACTATACAGTTTTAAATTATGAGTAATTGCATTGTCACTTGACAAGAAAAACTAGATATTTGTAGAATTTGTAATGGCTTTGATCATCATATTAAAGTCATAATAAATAATACACAGTACAATGTATTTTAGTTAAATTTTATCAAATCTTAATTTGTGTTTGATCATAAGGTACAGTGAGAATATGTTTCTTTTTATTGAAATGAGTTCATAATTAGGATTTATGTAAAATGTAAGGGTATTATTTCTAGTTGTTTCTATTTAACTACATGACTATACTTTCTGAAAAAAATGAATGTAGAGAAAAGAAACTATATATATATACACACACATATATATATACACACACAACATATATGTATACATAGAAAACTATTCAAAAGTAAAGCCTGATTTAGATGCAAAGGAAAAGACTCCCTCCAGCAAAAAGGAATGCTTTTAGGTCCATTGTGAGAGCTTGGGGTGCTGATCTGGCTCTTTGGCAATCACTGCCATAACTACAGACACACTAGGGACAGAGTACAGGAGAAAAGACTGTTAGGAGGCCTCTCTTTACATAGATCCAAAGGGGAAAAATGAGTCAATCATCTCTTAGCATCCCCACTCCCCCAGCCCTAAAAGCTGCCCTGACATTTCTCATCAGCAGGGACACCCAGGAGCAATACCCAGTGCCTGACCAAACTGCAAGTAAAAGACTCTAATGACATTGGATGGCAGCCACAGAGAGTGGAGACCCTGCCAATGTAATGAACAAGTCTGAAATGATAATAATGATGGACTGAGAAGAAAGGTTTTAAAACCTATTTTTAGGGATATATATATATATATATATATATATATATATATATATATATATATCACTCAGCTACACAGAAAGCCCTTTGGTGTATGTGTGAAGATGCATGGATATCTTTGAGTGTGTCTTTCTGCAATAGAACACAGTATCAAGATATATGAATGAATACAATTATTTTGATGGATGAAGGTGAATTTGCTAGTCTCATGCATGTAATGAAATACTCTGTGATTGCACTTTATGCTACAGTTATACCGGTGATACTGCATGACTGATTTAAAAAGAGATACCTGGGGTACATCTCAGCAATACAGTCCTTACCTGGCATACAAGGCCTTTGCTAAATTCAATCCCTAGTCCCACAAAACCTAGGAAGCCCATAGAAGTCCAAATTCTAGAAGAGGGTATTTTACTTTATCCTCAAACAATTCTGTCTTTATTTAGGCAAAGGATACATCCTGTTACCTGCTGTTCTCATAAGGTTAAAAGTTTATGCTATCTTTCCACAGAAACAAAGTCTTGTTTTGATTCACTGTTTGCTATTTTATTTTGTTTCCCTTCTGTTATTGTAGTTGCTTTATGAGAATGGTAAGGGTTTGGAACATCAGCTTAATGGAATGACTTCCTGAACACTGAGCTGGCATGAGGAGCCAGAACTCTGTGTATTTAGGAAGGAGCAGTGTGTACTTCACTCTACACAATCATCCCTTTCAACTCATTTCAAATGCAGCTGGTATTTGCCAAGTGTTTTAAACATCCGACGTTTTATTGCTTGGGTTGACGAAAACTCGCTGACCTAACATTACTTATAATACTAATAAATCTTTTATAATGAAGCCATACTCATCCTTAAACCAAAAATAAGAGGTGGAGGAAAAAGGACATACTGTGCCATTTATAGAGTTTTGTTCATTTCCTGCATTAGCTGGATTTCTGTTTATATTTACCAAACTCTGATTTCTTCATGTCTTCAGTTCAAATACTGTGCATTAGAATTTGTACAAATGAATGCTTTAAGGGTAGGAGGGCAAACAAAGTAATCAGTTTTAAAGAGAAATTGCAAGTGACTTATTTTCCCTTTTTCCTCATGATCCTTCAACTTCCTATAATGACCATTTTTACTTTTAAGATGGAAAATATAGAATACCCCCCTCAAAACATCAGACTGACTATATAGCCCTGACTGGTATGAAACTCGCTCTGTAGACAAGCCTGGCTTAGAACTCACAGGGAGCTTCTGCTCCCTGGTACTGAGATTAAAGACGTGTGTCATCTGTCTTGGCTATGAAGTATTTAGTTAACTGAGGCATTGTATTATTTGTAAAGAAAAATAAAGAAGCATCAGCAGCAAAGAAAGACAGGAAGAAAGAAAGAAAGAAAGAAAGATGATTAGGAAATAAGTCTTTCAAATATAATCCTTAGGATTTACTTTTTTAAAAAAAGTCTTCTTTAAGACTTGTATGTTGGATGATGATTTAAAGTTCATAATTTTTTTAGTTAAATACAACACTTTTTTCTTTTTTAATCAGTGACCTGTGATGTTAACCTCAATACACTTTAGTACATAGAGAAAAAAATATATATATATTTTTTTCCTAACCCAGAAGAGCTCTTCCTGTTGGGGTTCTACAACCACTTGGTGGCGATGTTGTAGAAAGGATTCAGCAACAGGTGGGGTTCGACAGACAGGCCTTCCCAGTACTTGGGTAAGTATAGCGATTTATTGAATTATAACCCATTGTTATTATTTAGAGGGTCTTATATCCCAGACTGCTTTAAACTTCTAATGGCAAAGTGATAAAAGGTGTCACATATATGTATGTTTAACAAATGCATGTACTATATAAATGAACAAAAAGAAGACTGAATTAAGGAATCTTCTACTTTTCTTCAAAAGTAATTAGAAAATTAGATGAAATACAAAGTAAGCTAACTAAAAAAAATACAATTTCAAAACCCAAATGTAGTTCATGTAGTATAAAAAGCATAGCAAGTCCTTCCAAGTCTGTATGTAATTTACCTTCATAGCTTCTCATCCTACTCAATTTTTATCTGTAGTGACATACTGAATCCAAAGTGAACTTGTTCCCCCCTAAAGATTCCTGCCATTTAACACCTCCTTTTCTGTGTTTACACTTTTCTTCTTTTCCTTATAGCCCCTTACTCCAATCTGTCAGACTTGAACATGTTGTCTCCTCATTTCATGTTAGTGTCCTTATTCCATACTCCTTACCAAAATGCCACAACTCTCTTAAGCTATGTGCCCAGAGGGTATCTGTTTCCTCCAGAATGTGTTTCTCAAGAGGATATTTTCATTCTTTTCTTGCATATCTCCTATTTTCCTTCTTCCTTTCCCTGTCTCATTTCATCCTTTTTAAGCAAAGCAAGGGTAGACATTCTGTAGTTATTGCAAATATGATAAATTCAATGTGTTCCTCAAGTTCATGGTATTTACATTCTGGTAAGAAATGGAATCAAATAAATAATCTCTCTCTGTCTCTCTCTCTCTCTCTCTCTCTCTCTCTCTCTCTCTCTCTCTCTCTCTCCCCCTGTGTGTGTGTGTGTGTGTGTGTTTAATAGAGGGCATGCTCCTGTTATTACAACTAAGTGCCTAGAAATACTAAAAGTGGAAAAATTTAAAATGGCTATGTACAATAATTTTGTTTGTTTGTTTTTGAGACAGGGCTTCTCTGCATAGCTTTGGAGCCTGTCCTGGAACTCACACTGTAGACCAGGCTGGCCTCAAACTCACAGAGATCCACCTGCCTATGCCTGATAATTTTTAAAAATTGATGACAATCCATTAATATTACACTCATTTTGAGGGTGGGATACAGTTTTAAGGAGATTACAACAATACGTCCTAAGACAAGTACTTGCATTATTAATTAATGGACTCCATCATATAGACTGTTAACTATTCACAATATTGTTTCCCTCTATATACAGATTAGAAACATATTTTAGCTAATTAAAAATGAAAACATTCTAACAACTTTCACAGCATAGAGAAAAGACATTTTGTAGCTAATTACAGTGTGATGTATTGTTTGGGGAATTACTGTGAATTTTTCTTTTTTAAAAGACATAGACTGTATTTTAATCTTCCTCCAAGTACTTATTTTTTCTCTGAATTATGTATATATTCTCACTTAAAATTTAAATTCTTAGGATATAGACATCTTCTAAAACACTTCTTCAAATTTTAGTCGTGTTTCAGACTCAAAAAATTTACAGTAGTTAATGAAAAATTGTTATATTTCCAAAATGGGTTAAGCTTAAGGAAGGTTTTATGTGGGGCAGAGTTTGAAAATTATGGATTGATTCGATTTAATAAAAGTACAACTCAATGTTATCTGTGGACTCTTTCTCATAATACAATTAATTTGACTTCATGCCATTTTACTCACTGGTAAGTACAGGCTTACACAATTAACAGACACTTGTTTTTCCTATAAGATTTAAGGATTGAGGAATGAACTCAATAACAGACCAGCATTCTTGCTACAGCTCTTTCTATGAATCAACATCTTTCAGGTTGGCAAAGCTTCGTGTCTTCCAGGCAACAGATGCTGTTATTCTGTGTTAGCTTGCACTCAGGATGAGACCCATCTGTATGTGTAAAGTGGCCTCAGTGTCTTGCTGTCCTCTCCAATCTCCAGCTTCACTGTTTCCATCCTTGACTATTGCCTTATACACATTAATGTAGGTTTTTCCTCAAGCCCTTCTTTCCCTTGACCAACAATCCCATTGAAATTGTTCGAAATGCCCCTTATTTTATTCTCCTTGATACCTTTTAAATGGTCAAGCTAGATTTCAGAACACCTATATGAACTTACCACAACAGTTACTGCTGTTTTATCCTATACTATAAACCCTTTAAGCTGTCATGTGGTCTTACTCATTTTGGTGACTTATATGACACACACTCTGGTATAGTGATTTGAATTTATTGATTAATGCATTGTTTAATGGAATGATTTAGAATGGGTAATATGATTTCAGTTTAGGTGTTTAATTTCTTCTTATAAGCCCCCAAACACTCCAAAAATGTTTTGAAACCACAGAGGATTTGGTAGGTAACATAGATGTTCAAGGTTTGTGTTATGCATGAAATTTTAGGACAGTTAGAATATACAACAATGGGTTAAATTTGAAACTAAGTATTTTTACAATATCTGTAGGATCAACATCTGTGGATTTAACCAGTCAGCCATGGAATGTATGTTTTTCAATGGCGTCTGAAATGTGCATAGACAATTTTTGTCATTATTGCATAAACATTGTGGTATAGCAACTATTTACATATCATTTACATTATGCTATGTACCACAAGTAATCTAGAGAAGACTCAAAGGAAACAAGAGGGTGTATATAGGTTATATGCAAATACAGTACCATTTTATGTGAGGGACTTGATCATCAGATTTAAGCATCTTGAGAAACTCTGAAACTGATCTTTGAAGGGTATGATGGAATTCTGTATTAAGTTTCTTAACCTGAAAAGTACCATGAATAGTGAAATGAATGCATACATTTCACAACCAATCAGTTGAAATTATGCTTTGTTCGATGTACAGACATAGGTTAATTCCTTATGACAGACTTACAAACATTTTTCTTTCATGCATCACCAGAGTTATGTGAAATCAATAAGAGCTTGCTCAGTAGGAGCCACGTGTTCAAGGTTCACTGACAAGATATTAAATATATCAAAGCAGCATGTAGGAAGAAAGTTTTCCTTGGATCTAGGTATTTTATTTGAGATCTTTGTTTATTCTGCTTCTTGCTATGTGAGATCTCAATCTCCCTGAATATTATTTAAATCTCAGATTTGGGCCTCCCAGCATCTATTCTGAACTAATGAATGTGTATCCTCAGTGGATGGATCCAAGGCATCTGTCAGCTGGTTTAAAAATGATGCCGTGCTTATTAGAGTGGTCCTTAGAAAAGATTCAAGTTTGAGTTTGAAGATGTGAGTTTGAATTTTGACTCTGGGCATGTATGATCCATGTAAGATATAATAGGTTGTGACCTAAATTTTCAGACAAAAAAGACTTTTCAGTAAAAGTGGGCGATCCTTTAGAGGAAGAATTATTTGCTGGCAGCAGAGTAGTTTGAGGACTGTTAGATGGGAACAGGACAAAAGGATTGTTTTGATAATACATAAAGAATTTTAAAAATCTAAGGAAAAGGACAAAACATACTATGAACAAAATAGGTTCTCAGATTTCTGGTTTTCACGAATAGAAGGATAGTGTTACTGCAATGCTATTCAAATATTTCATCAACTTTGAGAATAGCAGCATTTAAATAGCAAGAAAGTCACTGATTAATAATTTTTATGTTGAAAGAAGAAAAACAATGAGAAATGGAAAGTGTAGGAATTGTAACTTTCTGAAATTTCCTTAATATTAAACTACCAGTAAAACAAAGCATTTCATATATTCAAAGTGATTTTTAAATTTTTTTCTTATTTTACATATCGATCCCAGTTCCCTCTCCCTCACTCCTTCCCTCCCATGCCCACGACCACCCTCCCATCCCATCCCCCCTCCCCTCACACTCCACAGGGAGGGTGATGCCTTCCAGGAGGGATCAACAAAATCTGTGAAGTCATTTGGAGTAGGCTTTCCCTCCTGCCTCTAGGTTAAGCAGTATCCTTCCATGGGGAATGTGCTCCCAAAGTCCTTTCATGTATATATTCAAAGTGAAATTGTAATAAATAGGAAATATATTAGCCAATTATTCTGCAAAAATAGGAAGTCCCAAAGGACACTCACACCTTTGGGGATGCTCTTCAAGACTCTGGGATTAAATAAAACCCGTTAGGCTCAGGGAATATCTCATGCAAGATTATGTAAGCAAAAGTTGTACAATGTGCTCTCATGTGCAACATTCATGAGTATTCACTCACTTTATGCTGGGATGTTGGTGATGTTTTAGCTTTTGATTCAGTCATGCTCCTAAAAGTAGCACCAATACATTCACTGATACATCATGCTGGGTTGGAATAGAATAGTTCCTGTGATCTGTGGTCAGAGCCCTGCCTGGTGTGAATAGATATTTGTGCCTGTTTCCCAAGGGAGGGGCCATACCCCAGCTGGACAGTGTATCTACTTTGGAAGAGGTTGGTTTAAAGAACAGAAGAACAAATGCTTTGTGTATATTCTTGTTTTATTTTATAAACTGAATTTGTTTTCCATGTTCCTGGGAATTTAAGACTGCTACGATCGAAGTTTTAGTGATTTGTCATCTGAAAGGGCTGGATTTGGGCACACGGGTGTCATTGTTCCCACTTTGTCACCCCATGTTGAACACCTGCTAGGATACAGATTTGGATGCATGTATCCTAAAAACAAAAACAACTCGCAAATGCATTTCTAGGCTCTATCACTATCACATTATTGACAGTTTAAAGGAAAAATATTACTTGAATGCTGAGATTTCAACAAATATTCTTTTAATAACGTTAGGAGCCACGAATGTTCAAGAGGAGCACATGATAGAAAACAAAACTTACCCTGATTCTATAATATTAATATGAAATGCAAGTAATAACATGATCTATCATTTTTGTTTTATATTATTTTTAATTCATTCCAAGCAGAAGATAGCAAAATGCTTAGATTATGCTCTGTAATTTTACTTTTTAAAATGATCAATTCTGAGCAATAACCAGTTTTAGATACCATCATGTACAGGTGAAACATCAGTGTTGTTAGATAGCTGTGGAAAGAAAAGAATTGTGGACCATTAGTTCTGAATCTCTGCAGGACATGATCATATTAAGGAAGTGCCAGAAGGTTCAGTTTGGAGCTCAGACTACAGTTTAATAAGAGTACATTAAATTTTCATAACATAAAAGAATACTAGAAATTTTCAAAAGTATGATTCTGTGAGTTTAAATCATTATATTTTACAAAATTCAGAGAAACACCTTGGTGCCTGATTCAAGCTACTGCCATGACTAGCAGGTCAGAATGCAGAAGATGGTGCTTGTACCAGAGTTACCTTGTGCAGTGAATGACTAATACGTGTCTCCTTTCCTTCATATTAAAAATTAACTTAAATTATAACACTTTTTTAAAATAACATTTTGTTTAGTTTGAAGTTGTTTAACTGGAACTAAAATTCAGCAGATAAAAGTATAAAAACGATGTGCCTTATTTTATACAGGCCATTTTAAACATTTTTTTTTAATTTTTACTTTATTTTCAATCTCCTTTGTCCCAGTGTCTGAGGCATTCACAGCACCTTTGGCTTTCCTACCTAGGCTTCTTTCCCAAACACTTTATCCTCCATGTGAATGAGTACTTCCTGACATCTGCCTTGAATTTCCCCCTCTCCTATTCCTGAACTCTCATCTTGCTATCTTTTGTAAGTGGAAAATCGTCTGCTTGACATTATTTCTATCATGTTCAGTTCTGTATTCTTCAGTGAAATCTTTCTTAATTATTTTCTTCCCAAGAGAGCACTTAATCTTTTTCAGACTGTCTTTATAGAATTTTACCTGTTGGCTTCAGGATAAACTCCATTGCTTTTAAAGGAAACTGTGATAGTTTGAAAGATTTAGGTATTCTATCCGAAGAAGCACTATTAAAATAATATTTACAAAATACACAGACTCAATTTCCATACACAGGAAGAATCTCTGAAAATAGGCAGAGCATTTAAAGAACAAAGGGGTGAGATCAAATACAGTACATCACTCAGAAATATTTTATTCCATTTCTTTTCTCTTTTGTTTATTACCTTCAATGCCTTGAAGGTTCAAACAGAATGATGAAACACTATTCTTAAGTGTTCATTTTTCTTTAATGTTTTCTTCATACCCAACAGAGCAGAAAGACCTAATACTTAGAAGAGGTTAAAATTAAATTAATCTTTCCATTTTGGTTGTTTCTTTTATTTATTAACCTCAGGTCAGAGCAATAAGGGGGGAAGATATGAAAGAGAGATGTTGTGAAATAAAGGAGAGAAGTTAATTACTACTTTGTTTTAATGGACAATTAAGACAGTAAGTGTAAGTTTCACAACTTGAAATGCAAAAGAGAACACACATGTTATCAGCAATATGATTTTTCCAACATACAGTGTGAATGAACAACTCTTTGTGTAAACAACAAAGGAAAAGGACTCATTTTCACAGTGTCAAGCGTGAAGTGTTTCTCTATTAGAACATCGCCAGATAAAAGGATATTTTAAGAGAACATATAATAGTTGATACTATATCAAAGATTATTTACAATACTTGCTCTTTGCTGTGCAAATAACAAAACAAATTTATCAAGTAGAATTATAGAATAAATAGTGCTCAAGTTTGGATCCCATAGTTATTTTAATGAATGTTACATTTGACAAGTCTTATAATAAATAAATTCACAGATTACCTCTAAGTCTACAATTCCTTTAGAAGTGCAGCAGTATTAGGAATACTGGTCACATGGTCAAGCAAAGCAAAAGTAAAATCATCTTGGAGCTGTCACATTGTGTTTTCGTAGGAGAATATATATCAACCCATATATTTTGTAGCTGTGTTGGATCTGTCTATGTGGAAAATAGTGAGATGGGCTTTTAGACACAAAGATTATTTACTTAATACTTTTCCACACAAATGCATTGCACCATATAACTAGCCTCCTTTCCACTACTGTGCAGGGAAAACATAACAGATAGGAGCAATGTATCATAAAATTATGTTTTGCAGCTTTGCCTCTTTCCTAGGCAATTGATAAAGGCATTGATATATTTGGCTAAATCCTTGGTAAGTCATATGTTTAAAAGGTCAAGTGAACTAATTATTTTGAGCTACTTCTTCTCAATGCAGAATATTATGCTTTATTGTTTGTGCAGAGGTTTGTAGTGGTTCTGAAGGGGCTAACTAGGAAAATCTTCATTAAGTGGCAGGGAAAGAACTTTTCTATTATTGATTTTTTTTGTTTGTTTGTCAAGACAGGGTTTCTCTGTATTGTTTTGGAACCTGTCCTGGAACTAGCTCTATAGACCAGGCTGGCCTCGAACTCACAGAGATCCTCATGCCTCTGTCTCCTGAATGCTGGGATTAAAGGCCTGAGCCACCACCACCACCACATGGCCTATTAGTGATTTTTTTTTAAATTTTGTCCATCTTCTCTAAGAATTAGCTTTTTTTTTTAATTTTCTATTATTGATTTTTTAAGTGTGTATGCGTTGTTATGCAAAATACTTCTGAGAAACCTTTTTCTTATTAAAAATATAAACCAGAAAAAAAATAGTATGATGTCAAACATTAATGCTGAAATCTAAATAGAAGCAAACCTTGAATCACTGAGCACTGGAGACCTGACTTTTACCTGACTACTGGCTTTCTCCATTTTTTTTTTTTTTTTGTCACATTCATAGTACTGGAAATTTGCCTAGTTTCACTTTCTTGATGTCTTGCAAAATTTAAGAGAGCGTAAGAGTTTATTTTCAAAATAGAATCCAAAATATGATAAAGTTTTGATGTAAAGTCCTTTCAAAATGCAAATTTCAATTAAAATCAAAACGGGTACAAAACATTCCTAATGATAATTAAACTATACATGTTTTTATGTTTAGCTTAAATTTAGCTAGATGAGAATAGATACATTTATTATATTTTTATTATCAGAAAAATATTTTCTTTCCTTACCTAGCATTATTTATAATAGACATTTTATTAATTCATTGTGAATTTCATGTAGTAATTTTGCTCAAATTCAGCCATAACTCCTCCCAGATGTACCCCCATATCTTTATATACCTCTCCCAATTCATTTCCTCTTTTAAAAGATGCAATAGCCCATTAACTCTATTTTATGTTGTTCATATACATCTGGGTGTAGTAACACCTACTGGAGCATATTCAACCTACAAGGAGTCGCATCCTTAAAGAACACTGACTTCTCAGAGAAGCCATCACCCTCAACAATCTCTCAGTTAGGGGGGTGTTCATGAATCTCTTCCCAGCCTGTGCTGGAATGTTGAGTGGCTTTGATATGGGATGTTCTTCCTTATGCTGCAGTTATGTGTTGCTTTTGTTGGTCAATGAATAAAGCCGTTTCAGCCAATGAACAGGAAAAATCAAGGCACTCTATATACATAGCTTATGCAAGTTGTAGTGAAGAAGATGTAAATGATCCCTTGTTTTTGAACAGTACTCACAGATGACAAGAGAAAGCTAGCCTGATTTGCTACCCCTTCTTTCTTCCATGTATTATTTTGCTAAACACATCCTTGGCCCACTGAATCCTTTGTGACCCAAATTTATTAATTATTTATCAAACTCAGACAATCAGGAATATGTTTTTGGAGTTGCTGACAAGTCATTTTTGTGTAATTAATTTTTTTCTGGATAATTTTGATTTTTTTTATCATTTAATTTCCCATCTTAAACACCATAATAATGTGTTAGGGATTTCATTTTGTTGTATTTTAATGAAGGTTTTAAAACTATTTTCATATGAAGTAATTAATATTTGTGAATAGTATACAATGCATTTTGAAAATAGTCAAGACGTTTTTCTGATGTGTGTTCAGAGATGCAGTGATCTACAAATAAAATGTTGTGGAATCGACTTTAACCCAGTCATACAGTTAACACTACTATAATATTCTTCAAATTATTGTGCCAGCAGCCAAGCTGGTCTTTATTGTAGCTTTGCGTAGTTCACTTCTTTTTTATTTTTTTCCTCTTCTTTTTTATTTATGATAATATTTTTTATTTGAATTTGAAATAAGCTTGTTTTACATGTCCATCCCTGTTATCTCCCCCTCCCCCTTCTCTGTTCCCCTCACAACCCCCATCCCATCCCTTTTCTCACTTCTTGATGAAGCTAATGATTAGTTTTATCATCCAATAGTGTCTATAGCATCTTCCAACACTATGAAAGCCGGCCAGTAGAGATGGAGTTTCCAAATGAGTACCAGCTAGATTTCTCTATGTTCTATGACTCAGGTATATGGTGTCTTCAGTACTGGGTCTTACAATCAAGTTCTAGAGCATAACCAATAGAAACAGCAAAAGACTGTAGAACTCCATGGAATAACAACTCAAAAGGAGGTAACCCAATCTTGATGTTGGAATTAGTATATTTATTTTCTCTAATTAAAATAATTTTTTACACAATGTATTTAGATCATATTCTTTTCCCCCAATTCAAGTCCTCTCAGATCTTTCCTACCTCCATAATCATGGAAATTCATGTTTTTTTCTCTTACACAAAAAACAGATGCCATATTTGTTATTGTTGTTATGTTTTGGTGTGTTTTTTGGTTTTTGTTTTGTTTGTTGGAGTTGTTACTCTTAATAAGGAGCTTTAAAGTATGCCACTGTGGCAAATAGAAAAAGTCTGTGTTTATGATATGAAAACAATTTTATAATGGCTATTGCTGTTTGGGGCATTTGCCCCATTTTGCCCTTCCTTAACAATATGTATAAAGTAGAGGTGATAATATTACATCCCTTATAACTACTTTCAGCTATTATTATTTCTTCTTACTCTCACTGATTTTGTTTGCTCAGTCTCCAATTCAGCCATTACCATTAGCACTGACTACAGCCAATGTTCTACCGATTAAAAAAATTGCCAAAATAACACATGTTCTTTCCTTTGTTTTCCCCAAACTAAGAATATTTCATACATATGAAAATATTTTATCACTTTCTTTCATTTGTAAATTATGAGAGTCACCTTGATTAGAGAATATTTATGTTTAGAATAAGCTGGTAGTTAGAAATTATTGTGGGGAAATGAGAATATTTTTCTTTAAGAATGACACAATTTTGAAGGAGAATCTAATTTTTAATGTACCATTAACTTTCTGATTTTAAATGATTTCATGTCAGCATCAGCACTAACTGAAAATTATACAATTTTCCTTGATCAGAAGCAGCAGATAACATATGTTTATGGAATATAATTTTCATACTAGATGAGAAATCAAGAAATAGATTATTTTTAATATAAAGAAAAATTTAGTTTAGATTCAATTTTATGAGGTGGTTAGAAATAGAAGACAAGGGCACCTTTTCAAAAAGTTCAGCATATTTTGATCATTTATCTTTAAATGGTATTTAATTGGGGGGCGTATGCTCTTAATACTTTACCACAATATTGATTATTATAGGTTGAGCCTACTTAGATTCAACACAATTGAATAACTGTATTTTTCTATCTAAATGTGTTATTACTCAAATGAATGTGCTCTGACTCACTCTCTTGGCTGGAAATCAAGAATAAATATATTTAATTAGGTAAAATTATCAAATGGTTTATGAATGTACTAAATTGGCTAGAGATTATTCCTAGAGCTAGTGAATATAAATGAGGATAATTTCAATATCCCTCTAGAGTAGCCAATTCAAACAGATGCTACATTGTTCTTGTATGTAGCATCATTAAATCTGTAGAAAGTATCCTTGTCTTTGTCAGCCAAC
The DNA here is from genome assembly GCF_943737965.1 of Phodopus roborovskii. Classification (NCBI taxonomy): domain Eukaryota; kingdom Metazoa; phylum Chordata; class Mammalia; order Rodentia; family Cricetidae; genus Phodopus; species Phodopus roborovskii. The sequence goes on from NW_026126470.1 coordinate 6,012,951, forward strand.
CTGAATTCTTGTCTAAGACATTCTGGAACTATATTACTCCATTGACCACAATCTTCATTAAGTCTGTCAGGTGGGAGTGGTTTGTTATTACTGTTTTCTTTACCTGAGAACAGATGGTGTCCTTTTTTCTGACTTTTTTTTTTAAGCATCCTCTCCTATGTCTGTTAAGTGCATGCTATCACAATTCTGATGAAAGCCTTTAGTTGCAACCATGTACATAACTCCCAGTCACTTTTCACCTCCACATTACATTTATGTAAGGCCTCATATCGACATCAGCATCTTCTTCTATATTGCTAAGTTTGGTCTGAGTATTTTTTATAATAACATTTTTATCATAGAATGTCGGTATGTACTCACTCATAAATGGCTTTTAGACATAGAGCAAAGGATTACTAGCCTACAATCCGCACCACCAGGAAAGCTAGGAAAAAAGGAGGACCCTCACAGAGACCTAGATTGTACCCTGGAGAAGGGGAAATGGCCAAGATCTCCCAAGCAAATTGGGAGCATGGTGGGGGGGCATAGAGGGAGTTGGGGAGAAGAGGAGGGCAGAATTGGGCTTGAAAGAACAGTAAGATTGAGTTAGGGGAAGAATAGAGGACAGCAAAAAAAAGAGATACCATAATAGAGGGATCCATTATAGGTATTAAGAGAAATCTGGCACTATGGAAATGTACAGAGATCTACAAAAATGACCCCAACTAACAATCTAAGCAATAGTAGCTGCCTTAAATATCCTCCCCTGGTAATGAGATTGATGACTACCTTATATGCCATCCAAGAGCTTTCATCTGGCAGCTGATGGAAGCAGAAGCAGACACCCATAGCTAACATTGATCTTGGAATCCATTTACTAAGTAGGGAGGAGTGATGAACAAAGGGGTCAAGACAAGGCTGGAGAAACCCACAGAAACTGCTGATCTGTACAAGGGGAAGCTCATGGACTCCAGTCTGATAGCTGGGAAACCAGCATAGCACTGACCCAGACTTCCTGAATGTGGTGTTAGTTGGGAGAACTGGGCAGTCTATGGGGCCTCTGGTAGTGGATCAGTATTTATCCCTAGTGTAGGAGTGGACTTTGGAAGCCCATCTCACATAGAGGGATATTCCCTCAGCCTAGACTCATGGGGGAGGGCCTACGTCCTGCTCCAAATGACATGACAGACTTTGAAGACTCCCCATGGAAGGTCTCACCTTCAGAGCAGAAAAGGGATGGGGTGGGGTTGGTGAGGGTAACAGGGGAGGATGAGAGAGTGCGGGAACTGGGATTGATATGTAAAACAAGCTTGTTTCTAATTTAAATAAAAATATGTAAAAAAAAAAAAACACTGTTAAAAAGTAAAAAGAATGAAGAATGTCCTAATTCCCTATTGGTCATCCAGTCTAGGTTTAATACTTTTCACAGAAACATTTGAGATATTTCCTTTAACAATTTTTGTATCATCTGATAATACTCCATTTTAGCCATTGTACTCTGACCATTTACTTCTAGCTCAGAACTTACATTGATGCTTACAACTGTCTGTTACTACTGTTCCCAGGGTTCTGATAACGTTTCTTGGCCTTTCAGAACACTGCACACGTATGCTACACAGACATACAAGCAGTCAAAACACAAAACACTCATACACATAAAATAAAAATGGAAAGATATTAAAGTAAAGCGACATAGTTATATAGTTTGTTAAGTGAGACCAAGCGCAAGTGAGTAGCCTAAGAACATAACGGTGTAGGTATATTAGGGTACAGAGGGTTAATTGCTGACAGAATCCAGTAAAGAAGTAAGTCGTAAGCAGTTGTCTTTAAATACACAGAGCACAGGCCAGCAACAAAAGGTGGATTGTTGACTGACTCTAGCTGGAGCTTTGGTCAATTGATGGTAACCTAGAGAAAAGTGTGCAAAGGGTTGTGCTTATAACAGTGGGTAGTGGGATGTAAATTAATTAGGGAGCTGGGTGAGAGCATGGGGGGGTGGTGTGTGAAAAGACTTCACTAAAAGTCTCATTGACTTTTCTTAACCTGATTTCTTCAGTGGTGCTTTGTGGGTAAGCATCAAAAATTGGATGATAAGGTCAAATAATTATATGTGTGAAATCAAAATTTTGGATTCCTTGTGGTTATCATTAACAAGGTCTGGTGGAGAGTCATAGGAGAGAATTGGAAAATAAATAAATACATTTCAGCTGATATTTTTAAAGCCCTGGTTTGTGAAAACAGGTCCCTCACTACAAATGTTCTAAGGAGCTACATGCTGCTTCATACCAAAACCTGCAATGTGTTTTTGACTTTAACTGTCTTGTATATCTTAGGGTAAACAATCTGTATTTATAATCTCAGTGGCTTATCTTAGACTGTGAGAATCTGTTCCATTATGCACAAGTCCCTGTAAATTATAATTACGTACAAAGTAAGCACATGAAAAAAATGGGGGGATTCCTATCACTTAAACTTTCTGTTTGGTCTCTTGAGATAAGCATCTGCTGTAAAAATGGCTCCTGTTGCGTTTTTTTTTTTTTTTTCTAGTACCTTTTAGCTTTTGATGAACCAGCTATTTTGGTTTTTAAGCATCCTATGTAAGATGATAAAGGCACTTTGGTGGTAAAAACCTCCAAATGAGATAAATTGCTCTATTTAAGCCATCTTCTCTTGATGAGAGTCCTCCTTAGAGACAGGTGTACAGTGAAATACATTTTCTTTTTTAGCCTCACATCATGGAAATCCAAACTAAACTCAACGGCAGAAATGAGCACTAAAATAGCTCTGCCAGACTCACGAGACTTCATGTTTCCTAACTGTGGAGCCTCAGAGCTTTTCTATTTCAAGCCTAAATTGAATACCTTCTTTACTTCTAAACTAAGGGTTTAGGTAGGTTTCCTTTGTTTCCTGTGACTTATAAAGCAGGTAGTTTCTCTGAAAATGCTCTGGGCTGTGACCTAAAAGATCTACTTTGTATTTCTTCTTCTGTTGTAGGTATGCATGCGTGTATCTGTGTGTGTGTGTGTGTGTGTGTGTGTGTGTGTATGTGTGTGTGTATGTATGTATGTGTATGTGTGTGTGAGAGAGATCCTGAAAATTCATATTTCATTTTCTTAATAGTTATTGCAATGCATATTCTACCTAGTGAGTCTGAAAGATAATTAAAGTGAATAGTTAACATAAAATATAAAAATTGCTGTAAATTCTGTCAAAACTTGATGACATTGTTAAATAGTTTTCTTGAGAATATATTGTTCAGGGTGTGCATGCCATGAAAATATTATAAATGATATATCAGTATTAATTATCCATATGCTTCCAAAGACCTCATTGATTGACCAACAGAAGCCTTTATATTTAAAAGGTTGAATCTTGTTCAAACAGCTAGTGTTCATATTGTCTCTATTATTCATTTTGTTTAAGTTTAATTAGTTGGCTAACTAATTGCAAATGATGTTGAACAAGCTATTGATCCTTAGATTGTGACTACATTAAAAATAAAGTATAAGTCACTGGACACATTTATTATCTTTTATTATTATTCTGAATTGTGTTTTCTGTGAACACTGTCAGAGATATGAAGATGGAGGAAAAAAAATACATGGTCTTTAACAGCATATGTTCTACCTGTGAATAAGAATTGTAAATTTTATGTTCTTGTACTTTGTTAATATAGACAAAGGGGTTATATTTCATTTAATTATATTGACCACGGTCTTAATTTGTGTGGTGGTATGGATTTCACATGGCTATTTCAATACAATATTTCCAGTAAAGTTTGTCCAGGACAAAAGTTATGAAGGCCGGCATTAATTTTCTATTCTAAACAATCTACCATTGTTAGGAACTAGCAGCCAGCTGACCCCCGCCCCTGACGATGGGCGGGACACTCATGGGGTCATGTCATCACTACTTCAGCCTTACCTGGCAGCTCAAGCTTTACCTGGCTGGCAGAGGACTCAGTTATGCATGTGCAAGCCTGCCTTTTAAAGCAAGAGTGCCTCTCTCTCTTGCCCTCTCTTGCCCTCTCTTGCTCTCTCTTGCTATCTCTTGCTCTCTCTGCTCCATGTGCTCTCTCTCTCTCTCTCTCTCTCTCTCTCTCTCTCTATCTCTCTCTCTCTCTCTCTCCTGCTTTCAGTTGGCCACCAGCTACCCCCTCTTTCTTTCCCTTCTCTCAATAAACTCCACATGGGCGCTGAGTCTCATGTTTGTGTTTCTTAGGCATTAGCTGCAGCAAAAGAACAACAACCATCAAAAATTAGGGGAACTCAAACAATTTATTTATAATATTCTAGTTTCCCTTGTCTCAAGTCCAGGCATTGTAAAAGGTTCTTTACTGAAAATTTCAGTAGAGCTGAATTCTAGGAATTGGCCAGATTAAGTTCCTTTCTGGAACTCACAGTTTTCTTCCCATCTCACCTGGTTCTTGTAGAACCCAGGCTCCCAAAGTTGCAGGGCCCTGTTCTTTTGCTATCTGTCATGTCATGGCTGTGCAGATCAGCGCTCTTAGAGACCACCCCTATTTCTTTTTGCTACTCTATGCCTTTGAAGCTCTTTTTCAAAGCACATCACACAGTTCTAAAGGCCAATGGGTTAGTGTTCCCTACCAGCAGGCCAAATCAGAGTTCAAAACTTAATCATTGGAACAATAAATCCATCATATTTGATTGGTTAACCATGTGGTGGAGATATCTCCTTAACATGTTCTGTTGGTGACTGGAAATTCTAGAAGGAATGGATGCTGTGGATTTATCACTCATGGGAGACTGTAAGATGCTTCTGAAGACAAGATACAAACCACAGAAAGAGACAGGAAAGCATCCCCCAACAGAAACATTTAATAATGGAAACTTCATTTTATTGGTCTTCCTATGCATCATCAATTCACAAAATTATAAAATTGATAAGTAATAATATTTCAAAGTGATATATGAGAGAGAGAGAAACACAAAGGGAGACAGAATGGAAGGAATAGAAAGAGTGATGGAGAGAGGGAGGGAGGGACAGATGATAGAGAAAATGGTGGAACAGTGGAATAACCATAATAAGATCAATAAATTTGTAACTGAAAGACTTTGATTTTTCAAATGAAACTATCACAAGTGAAAAGTGACAACCTATGTAATAGCAGTGGGTTCAGCAGATTGGTGACTATCTGAGGACGTGACACATTTTTGGATGCTGATATTCAAAACCAGACTTGGAGGATTTAGTGAGAATTTGGACCAGTTGAGCAAAGATCTGGAGTTTATGATGTGATTTATCTTTCTGGATACTGCAGTTTCTTTCCCCTTCAATAAGCAGGTAGGGCAAAACCATCTAACAATCATATTCTGTGCAGTACTCTCTGATTTAATCTCAGAAAAATGAATAATGACAACATCACTGTTCTTGAGGCAGATTATTATGCTTTATTTCATGATCAAACATTCTGAGTAAGGTCTTTCCTTTTCTAGAAAAGGAAAATCAGTTCAAATAAATTTATGTTTATTTTGTATATGCCCATATGTGTGTGTTGGGGGGATCCATGCTCACTTGCTGTAAAATGAATGTGGAGATTTGTCTGCATTATGGCTTCTAGTGCTGTAATAAAGCACCATGACCAAAAACAATTTAGGGGAAGAGATATTTTATTTGGTTTACATATTCCAGGTCATAAGTCCATTGAGAGAACTAAGGCAGGGACTTGGAGGCAGGAACTGAAGCAGAAACTAGGGAGGATCACTGCTTTTTCGTTTGATCCCTGTGGCTTGCTCACTTTGCTTTCCTAGACAGACAAGGACCATCTGCCCAGATGTGGTGCTGCATCTAGTGAGCTGAGCTTTCCCACATCAATCATTAATCAAGGAAGTCTTTAAACTTTTCAGTGCTTTAACAGTTCAGGTTTTCTTTTAAACTTCAACATCTCTTTAACAAGTTCAAAGTCTCTCAACGGTGGGCTTCTGTAAAATCAAAACTAACTTGCATACTTACTTCAAGAGAGAAGAAACAAGGCAAAGTCACAATGCAATAGAAGCAAATCCAAGCTCTATCCATGTTAGTAGCTTGATGCCTGAAGTCTGGGATGCTTTTCTGGGTCAGCCATGCCCTTCTGGGCTCCAAAGTGCTCCATGTCTCCAGCTCTCCTATCCTGAACAGACACTATTTGACTTGTAGGCTCAGGTGGGTTCCACTCCTGTTTGGCAGTCATCCCATGGTACTGGTATCACCAATATACTAGACTCTTCACTCCGAGTGGGGTGGCACCTTCACATGGTCTCTGTTCAGCGCCTCTAGCCCTGTCACATGTTAACTCCAGGTTCTTTCCATGATCCCTTCATGCCTTCAAAACCTGCACCACCTGGATGCTATCCAAACAATTACCAAGGTAGTCTACCAGCATGAGGGTACCTTTGTTCTGAGTTTAGAGTCTAGATCATGACTTCTGTAGGCTGACCCTGAAAGATTTTTTTTTCTCAATAATACTTCTCTCTTAATTACAGATAACAAGCCAACCAGCATCACTTGTTTCAGAAAAGTGAAGGTTTCACTTCAGTGCTTCTGGCTTCTTAATGCTAGCTGATTACTCAGCCACAGCTGACAGGTTGCACAGTCTTAATACAAATAGTACACAACTGGCCTTGACAGAGTCTTTATTTCCCACTGAAACTTTACAAGCCAGGCCTCCATCATCTGTACTGCATTAACTTCTTAGTTTCTACAACAGCTCATTAAGCTCTGATTATGCAATAGTGCTTTTTTGTTTGTTTTTTATATTCAACCTTCCAAAATTCATTGACAATCTTCCCTAAACTAATGTCAAGTGTGTCACAGAAATATCTCATGAACTACTAATTTCTCTCATAGTTCGGGAGTTTCTATTGCTGTGAGATACCCCAGACCAAAAGCAACTTGGGAAGAAAGAGGTTGATTTCACCCCTTGGGTTATGGTCCATCACCGAGGGAAGTTAGGGCAGGAACTCAGCAGGAAGTGAAGCAGAGGCCTAAGAGGAATTCAGCTACCAACTTGCTCTTGATGCTTTCATGTACCAGCAAGATCCACTTGTTCAGGAGAGCACTGGCCAAATCACTTACTAACTGCCCCCCCATTGATTACTAATCAAAAAAATGTCCAGTAGACTTGCCTGCAAGCCAAATTTATGAAAGCATGGTCTCAAGATCCCCTTTTTCCCAGATATATCCAGGTTTGTATACAATTAATAAGCAAACAAAAACCAGCAGCACAAGTTTATATGACAACTTGCAGTTGTCCTCTAGCACGTAGGTTAGGGGCATCAAACTGAGGGCATTATTTTTGGCAGCAAGCAGCTTTATCAGCTGAGCCATCTTTCAGGTTCCATAACATCAAGTTTAAGATTATGCTGTTTGCTTGTTTCCTTACAGATGTTGCTTCATTGGTGTTTCCCCACAATTCTAAAGAAATCAGTGCCATAACACAGAAGAATCGAGTTATTTTCCTCCTACAATCAATATCCCTGTAGTCAGCAGGAACAGAAGCCATCAGGCATGAGCTCAGAGTCTGTGTAGAGTGTTGTATCCACTCTGTATATCTATTTGACCACAGGCAAATAGTCTGACTTCTGTACTTGAGGGCATTTCCACATTGTCAGCTCCTGTAGGCACCCAGGGCTGTATCCAATCATTCTTGTGACATTCTTTCACCTCTCTCTTTTCAGCAAGATTTAAGAGAAATACAGGCATATCTTAAGTCCATTCTGAATTTCTAACTTTTTTTTTTTTGTTTTGGCTTTTTGAGACAGTCTTTCTCTCTGTAGCCCTGTCTATTCTGGAACTCACTCTGTAGGCTCAGGCCGGCCTCAAACTCATGGAGATCCACCTGCCTCTGCCTCCTGTGTGCTGGGGTATGTGCCACCACCACCCATATTTGGACATCTACTTTTGAAATGTTGATTTAGAATTTTTCCTGTGTCAATAAAAAGTACCACAAAAGAACCACAACATCATTATAAAATAAACTTCAGTTTTATCTACCTCAAAGCAGTTAAGTTGTTACAAATTTGTACCATGTATTCCACAGTGCCATATTTTCACATAAATGGATGGAAGACAGTTGCAGATAATAATACATAAAATTATTGTTCACAATATTATAGTAAATCAGTCAGAAGGTGTCATATTTTCAATATTACCAGCCTAATGAATTAGTAGCTAAATAGCCAAAATAGTTGCAATCAACTTAAAAGACAAACTTAATCCTTTTTTTAAATAAAATTATTTATTTCTTTATTTTATATCCCATCCACAGCCTCTACCCCGAACCCCCAGTTCCTCCACTGATCATCCCCTGTTCCCACCTACGAACCCACTCTTTCTAGTTTCTGTTTAGGAAAGGGCAGGTCTCCCATGAATAACAACAAAACATGGCATAACGAGTTGCAGTAAGACTAATCTCCCCATGTATTAAGGCTCAGCAAGGCAACCACCTTGCTGATCCCAAAAGCCAGTAAAAGAGTCAGAGACAGCCCCTGTCCCCGCCGTTAGGAGCCCCACAGAAGGACCATGCTACACAACTGACATATATGCAGAGAGCCTAGGTCAGTCCCACGCAATCTTTCTGGTTGTTGGTTAATTTTCTGTGAGCCCCTATGTTCCCAGGCTAGTTGATTCTGTGAGTTTTCTTGTGGTATCCTTGATCCCTCTTGCACCCACAATTATTTCTTAGCTGGGGTGATCCTCTAGAAGATTCTCAAGCAACATGTTTTTATCTGACCCAGACATGCATTCATTTCCAATTGTCTCTTTCAGTACTCACGCCTGCCCCTGCAACTTGGTCACTCATGTTCCCATTCCCTCTTGCCCCTAGTCTCTTTTATTTCACTTTTGCCAGGGAGATCCTAGAATCGCCCCCCCCCCATGAACCCTACTTGTCACATAGTCTCTCTGGGTATAAGAATTGTATCATAGTTATGCTTTATAGTTAATATCCACTTATGAGTGAGTACATACCGTATTTGTCTTTCTTGGTCTGGGTTATCTCACTAAGACTTTTGTTTTTCTAGTTCCATCCATTTGTTTTCCAATTTCCTGGTGTTATTATTTTAGCAACTGAGTAATACTCCATTGTGCAAATGTACCACATTTTCTTTATCCATTCCTTAGTTGAGAGATATCGAGGTGTTGTTTTAATGTTTTTGCTCTTTGGCTGTTTTGGGGGGGCTGTCAACAAGCACCCAAATAAATCACACACAGTTTTATTATTACTTATGAATGCCTGGCCTTAGCTTGGCTAATTGCTAGCCAGCTTTTCTATCAATTTTATGAAGATTTTTTTTAAGGCATTCTCTTCTGCTTCATCTGCTTTGGGGTGTTCATGTCTAATTGGTGTAGAGTCCCTAGATTCTGGTGGTCTGGTGCTTGTCTTTCTATTGTTAGGTGTTTTCCTGTATTTCTGTCTTTCCTTCGATTCTTCCAGTGGGTGTAGGTGGGGTCTTTCTCTCTCTATGGTACTCCTCCGGTTGGCATAGGTGGGTCAGAAGTTCAATGTCTGTAGCTGGGTGGCCCAAGCTCTCTAGGAGGTTCTCTTCAGGCAGGGGCTAGACAATGGGGATTCAGGGTGATCCTCCAGCAGAGGCCTAGCGATCATATCAAAGACCAGGCAGGCAGGGACTCAGGGTAGTCCCGTGTGGATAGGTGGGCATAGTGTACTGAGAGCAGATCTAGGAAGTTCCCTCTGGCAGATGTCTGATGATGGTAGTGAGAGATCAGGCAGGCAGAGACTCAGGGTGGTCCTGTGTGGATAAGGATTCTACACCAACTAGACATGAATACCCCAAAGCAGATGAAGCCGAAGAAAATGCCTTAAAAATATCTTCACAAAATTGATAGAGGCCTTCAAAGATGATGTCAGAAAATCCATTAAAGAAATGGAAGAAAAATCAAACAAGAAATTGGAAGAAATAGAGGAAAAGACCATGCAAAAAATGCAGGACATGAACAAATCTCTTAAAGAAAGTACAGAAAGCCAAGGAAAAAACAAACAGTTGAAGGAAACAACTCAAACAATACAAGACTTGAAAACTGAAATAGCGACAATAAAGAAAACACAAACTGAGGGAATGCTGGAAATAGAAAAACTGGGCAAATGATCGGGAACTACAGCTGCAAGCATAACTAACAGAATACAAGAGATGGAAGAGAGTCTCTCAGGCACTGAAGATAAACTAGAGGAAATAGATTCATCAACCAACGAAAATCTTAAATCCAACAAACCTTTAACACAAAACATCCAGGAAATATAGGACATTATGAAAAGGCCAAATCTAAGAATAATAGGCATAGAAGAAGGTGAAGAAGCCCAGTTCAAAAGTGCAGAAAACATATTCAACAAAATCATTGAAGAAAACTTTCCCAATCTGAAAAAGAACACACCCATGAAAGTATAAGAAGCATACTGAACACCAAATAGACTGGACCAAAGAAAAAAGACCCCTTGACACATAATAATCAACCTAACATACAGAATAAAGAAAAAATATTAAGAACAGCGAAGGAAAAAGGACAGGTAACATATAGATTACACTGGACTTCTCCATGGAAACTCTCAAAGTCAGAAGGTCCTGTATAGATGATCTACAAGTACTAAGAATCCACAGATGCCAGCCCAGGCTACTATATCCAGCAAAACTCTTAGTCACTATAGATCTAGAAAACAAGATATTTAATGACAAAGCCAGATTTTCCCAATAAGTATCTACAAATCCAGCCCCACATAAAGTTCTGGAAGGAAAACTCCAACCCAAGGAAGTTAACTACCAATGACAACTTATGCTGGAGAGGATATGGATAAAGGGGAGCACTCCTCCACTTCTGGTGGGAGTGCAAACTTGTACAGCTATTTTAAAGATCAGTATGGCACTTCCTCAGGAAAATGTGAATCAGTCTACCACAGGACCTGGCAATACCCCTCTTAGGCATATACCCAAATGATCCACATCCATTCAACAAAGACATGTGTTCAACTGTGTGTGTAGCAGCATTATTTGTAATAGCAAGAACCTGGAAGCAACCTAGATGCCCCTCAACTCAAGAATGGATAAAGAAGATGTGGCACATTTACAAAGTGGAACAGTACTCTGCGCAAAACAAAACAAAACAAAACAAAACAATGGAATCTTAAAATCCGCAGGCAAGTGTATGGAACTTGAAGAAACCATCGTGAATGAGGTAACCCAGTCACAAAAAGAGGAACATGGTATGTACTTGCTCATAGGTGGATTTTAGACATATTGCAAAGGATCACCAGCCTATAATTCACACCACCAGAGGAACTAGGATACAAGGAGGATTCTAAGAGATTCATATAAGATCCCTCACAGAAGGGGAAAGGAACAAGATCTCCTGAGCATATGGGGAGTGGGGGGGGGGGCAGTGAGAGAGGGAACTAGGAGAAAGAGAAGGGGAGGAGAGGAAAGCACATGGGACTAGGAAGATTGAGTCAGGGGAGGAATAGACAAGAGAGAGAGAGAGAGAGAGAGAGAGAGAGAGAGAGAGAGAGAGAGAGAGAGAAAGAGACCATAAAAAAGGGAGCTATTGTAAGTTTGAAGAGAAAACTGACTCTAGAGAAATGTCCAGAGCCCTACAAGACTGACCCCCAACTAACAATTTGAGCAACAGTGGAAAGGCTTCCATAAATGCCCCTCCCTGATAATGAGATTGATGACTAACTTATCCACCATCATGGAGCTCTCATCTTGTAGCTGATCAAAACAAAAGCAAACTCCCACAGCGAAACACTGAGCTGAACTCAAATCCAAATGCAGAGAGGGAGGACAAGACCAGACTACAGAAACACACAGAGACAGCTGACCTGAACAAGGAGGAGCTACTAGGCCCTCAGATTGATAGCTGGGAATCCAGCATTGGACTGACTCAGACACCCTGAACATGGGTCTCAGCTAGAAGGCCTGGGCAGTCTAAGGGACCTCTGACAGTGGAACCAGGATGTATCCCTGATGCACAAAAGGACTTTGAGAGCACATTCCCCATGGAGGGTTACTCCCTTAACCTAGAGGCAGGAGGGAGGGCCTAGTCCCTACTTCAAATGACTTGACAGATTTAGTTGACCCCTCCTGGAAGGCATCACCCTACATGCAGAGTAGGGGGGATGGGAGGTGAGGTTGATCAGGGGTCATAGGAGGGTAAGAGAGAGGCAGGGAGGGAAGGAGGGAGGGAGGAAGAGGGAACTGGGATCGATGTGTAAAATAAGAAAATTAAATAAAAATAAACAAAAACAAAAAAAGCATGTAGATATCAAGGAGCCAAATAATACAATTAAAAGATGAGATACAGATACAAATAAAGAATTCTCAGCAGAAGAATCTGAAATAACCAAAAATACTTAAGGAGATATTCAACACCCTTAAGGATCAGGGAAATGCAAGTCAAAATGACTCTGAGATTCTGTCTTACAGTTGTCAGAACAGCTAAGATAAAAATACAAGTGACAGGCTCACCCTGGAGAGGATGTGGAGCAAGTAGAATACTTCTTGATTGCTGGTGGTAGTGTAAACTTGTACAGCTACTTTGGAAGTCAGTGTTACAGTTTCTTTAAAAATTGGGAATTAATCTACCATAAGATTCAACTATACCACTCTTGGCTAAATACCCAAAAGATGCTCAATCATACCACAAAGACACTTTCTCGATAAACCTAATTCTTAACATATTAGAAATATTGACATTTGTTATAATTCATGAATTTTATTGCTAGCTTTTTTTTTTTTCAACTTTGAAGCTTGTTTATATATTGAACCTTAAGCAATTGCAAGAAGCCTTGGACGGATCTTCAGGGCATTGCCTTGTAGTCAGTCACCACTATAGGAATGAACATCTGAATATCTCGTTGAAAGAAAACATCACATTCCTTCTTTATGAAATTACATATACTACTTGGTTACAGTTTTAATTTTAATGTATGCTTTATAAACATCTGGAACACAGTTACTTTCTGCTGATTTAGTAACTTAGAATTTTTCATCTTTCCTAACTGAACTATTGACATCTTTGCCTTGTTTTTCTGTTTATGCACTGTGGTTTACAAAGCAAATATTGCCTTAATTACACAGAATGATGAAACACTTTCTTTTATTCTTTGTTTAGGATGGTTATATTCTTTTGTCTTAGTACAAGTTAGTGTGGTTTTTATTTTGCCTTAGTTTTAATGTTTTTATTCAAGCTCTACATATTTTAAAATCTGACTTAGGACATTTATGTTTTATATTGCATAGTGTCTTAAGATCAATAGTCTTTATAATTTAAACAATAATCTTATTTTAATTGTTGTATGTATATCCATGCAGCCGCAGCATTGAAATGTGTTTTAAGTTAACATGCAATGAAACCATGGTAATAAAATGTTCAATAGAAACCTCACTTCTATTTAGTGAATGGGACAGGACCATGACAAAGGTTCATTTACCAAGTTAAAACAGTTGTGATTCAAATGTCTAATGTGTATTTCAAGAGGCTTTCTGAGACTTGTGTGGAGATGCTATGGTATTGAAGTCCCATTTAGAGATTTTTTATATGCCTATTCTCTGTAATTTTGACTAGTTGTAAGTTTTAAGTTTCTGCATTAACCACCAGCAATGAAATAAAAATCTTTTTGTTTTCAAGCATAGGTTAGCCAATTCTGTTCTCAAAAAGAAATTTAATTTCCTTTAATTTCTGTGAGGTGTGTGTTAGTCTCTGATTCTTTCTTTGGATGTCCCTTTATATTTATAATATAAAGATCCCTTCATAGTCACCTGTGAATGATATGATGACTTTCAAATAATCTTCCTATTGTTATACATACAAAAATGTAAAAGATTTTTATGTAAAAAGTATTAGAAATGTTTCCATATGTTATATCTACAATAATCTGTATTTCAACCTTGTGACTAGCTTGATTACTACTTTGACTTAAATTTATTTGTAGGGGGACTAGTAGGGAATTTTCAACATAGAGAGGCAAAAGGAAGAATAAGAGAAGCATAGAAAAGTATTATCCATGTGAATTATTTGGAGAGGAGAAAGAGACCTTATATGTTTTGTTTCCTTGATTTCTTCCTTCACTTACTGTGTAAAATGTAATTTGCCACTCTCCATATTGATATCCTATTAAAACTGTGCATAGATATCAGGTCCCTTCCTAGGGAAGAGCAATCTTGAATTTGTGTTTTATGTTTAATGTTTTCCCAGTATTGCTCCTTGTCTTTTGACATCCTTATCAAACCTTTCTGATTTGTGATTAAGAAAAGCTTTCACAATCAATGTTTGCCCTTCTACAGTCCAAATGTTGATCTTTCATGTGCTGGAGACCAATTGTACCTGGTGGAATTAAACAGTTAAGTATTACTGTCTTAGTTAGGTTTACTGTTTCTGTGACAAAACATCATGACCAAAAAGCAAGTTGGGTGAGTTAAGGGTTTATTTGGCTTACACTTTCATATTATCACTGTTCATTATTCAAGGAAGTCAGGACAGTGTAGCACAAACAATAAATACCCAGAGAAAGATATTGGGGTTCAAGCTGAAGATCAAGAAAGCAAAGCAGCCAGTAGCTCTTACCTCTACCAAGGCTGAAGTGGAGTCTTCCCTGTGACTGGAGATTGAACCTCACATGAGACCTCTCTAGTTCTGGGATTAAAGACATGAGTTCTGTTATTCTTTTAGACTGATTCACTCTGGTGTACTCCAGGGGGGTCTTGGACTCAAAGGGATCCATCTGCATCTGTCTTTAAAGTTCTAGGATTAAAGTGTGTCTCACCACTGTCCAGCTTCTATGGCCCTGGCTAGCTTTTCATTCTGATCTCCAGGTAAACTTTATTAGATCATAAACAATATATCATCACAGGACAGGAACTCAAACAAAGAAGGATCCTGGAGGCAGGAGCTAATGCAGAAACCATGAATACTGGCTTGCTTCTTATGGCTTCCTCAGCCTGTTTTTTTATTTTTTATTATTTTTTTTAACCCGGACCACTAGCTCAGGGATCTCACCACCCATCATGGGCTGGGCTCTTCCTCATTGATCACTAATTGAGAAAATGCCTTCTATCTTGGCATTTCTTCAACTGAGGCTCTTTCCTCTCTCATGACTCTATCTTGTGTCATGTTGGCATATAAAATCAGGCAGTATGCCTATTTATTCAAGTTTCTTGCATTAAGAGAAGAAAACTATTGAAATCAAAGGCCAGAGGGCATAGAGACTTCTGCAGTCTTAAGAACTAAGAAGAACTGGTGGGAAATCAGCATTGACACTCTTGGAAAGTCTTAGGCACTAAGTTAATCTACTGAAAAAGCACAGAATGACATTTATGTGAGACTGGTCCTATATATTTTTATCGTTTTCACATTGATATTCATGGTAGTGGAGCTTCCACCTTCCCAGAGATGCTAGGGCTTCTGGATCCTGATCATTTTCAATGATTATCTATCAAGGGGTTAGATTCTAGGTTCTCAAAAAAGACATAATGCCACATGAAACTGGAGAGAGACATGTCACACCTCATAGGATGAATCTATAATCACAAACATTATGGGAACTCTAGGGTCAGGCAGAAATCAGTTTAAACTTTCCTCCAGCTCAAGGGAAATCATGAACCTAATTGCTAATGTTGTAGCACAGTGGAAACCTGAAGTCTGAAGTCAAGATTGCCTATGTTTGAGTGACAAGCCATACAACGACTAATCAGATGTGTGTTGCCCTATTCCTAAATGCCAGGCCTGTTTCAGTGCCTATGCTAAAATCTATGTTAAAGCCTTTTCTTAATAAACTCCAGATTTGCTTCATTAAAAAGAAAAAGGATCAGCGAATTAACTTTAATGTATAAAAGTAAGTGGCCCTAAGGAGAAATTAAACCAAAGAGGTTTTGGAGAACTTTTATGCGAATGTCTCCTTAGGTTAGGGAGACTTCCTCAAGCCTAGTCTCTTACCAGTTTGGGTGATCTGTATCCAAGGGCTCTGCTACTTTTGTAAACATTTAAAATACCTTTCACTGCAAGTAATAAGTGGGGTTTTCTATTGCTTTCTATTCGGCAACTTTATTTTCTAGTGTCCAGTTTTTATGTGTAGGCAGTAAATTTTAATTACTGGCCAGAGGAATGTGGCATTTTACTGTGCATATACTACCAGGTAGATCCACATTGTTTTATTAGCTGGCATAGGATTGAGAAGTGTGAGTTAATGTTAATATATGATTGGTGGGTTAGGACCTTTGCTTTGCAGTTTAGTTTGCAGATGGATAACCTTCCCTGCTGCTACACATTAGACAAACTGTATTCTATGCTTTACTTGAAATGTTAACTTCCAATATTCAGATGCAAATCTTTTCTCCTTTGTTGGAAAGAAATGGAGTATTTAAAATAAGGCTTTCCTAAATCTCTTAGAAGAGAAGCCTTAAATATAAAGTCGCTCAAATTTTATAAATTTGTGTTCCCTTTAAGTACATGTGTATATGAGTGCTTGTGTGTGTACGTGTGGTGATATAGACAATTTTTTAAATAAGGACAAGTTTAGACACTGGAATTCAAGTTCAACTAGATTTTGCTGTTATATATTCCTTGATTCTCTTGTCTTCAGTAATAGTGCTGACTATGTTCTGAGCACATTACAATTTTGCTAGGTGTTAAGTAAAATACATAAATTATGTGGTTGTAGCTGCAGAATATTTTTCTTCTACCCTACTTGCTTGAGAGGCATTAGTTTCTGTCTTGAAAAATCAAAATTCATTTAGAAATTATTACTTATATTTTAAAACAAAATTCACTTGGCTAATTGTGGTATTTTATTATTATGTGTGGGGGGGTGGGGATTCATTTACCTCTTTCTGTAGAAATAGTTTGAGCTGATGTGTTTTAATTCAGTTTTTAAAAAATCCCTGATAAATATTATTGCTGTAGGCAAAGGTGCATGAAATATCCTATGGCCAATGAAAATGATGAAGTAATTACTTTTACTGATAAAACAGTTATTTTTATTTTCTCTAAAGTGACATTTATTCAAAATAATAGCACATTCAGACAGGCTCACCTTAAACCATATTCAAAAGATATGAAGAACAACTGTCCCTCTAATGAGACACTCTACTTTTCCTTCCCGGCACTCCCACCGTGTAAGCTTAGTCTGCCTGCCTTTCTGAATTACTCAAAAAAAAAAAAAAAAAAAAAAAAAAAAAAATGGAACTTTCCCTTTCTTCTCTATCCTTGCGCTAAACATTACTCATTTGAGCTCATTTGTATCTTGTGTGTTTTTTTCCAACATCTAATAAAATTGTTCTCAAGAAAAAAAAAGAAAAAAAAATAATAGCACATTCTTTTTCTCTAATGACATCAGAGAAACAAGAGATTCTTAATAATAGACACGGTCTCCCATGATGTCAGTAAAGTGGTCATTCAAGGGAATTTATTGTATGATTTTAGTTTTCTATTAATTATTTAAGGGTTTTTATAAATAACTTCACTAAACTGTGAAATTGACACAAACACAGAGCTAATGTGTTAGAAAGGAGAAAATGTAGGAGCATTACAAGGACTTGGCTTCTGCAGGAGCCTCAAGAATCCATCACTACTGTATGTCAGGCATTTTATTGCCTGTAGGAAATCTGGAACCTCAGGGTGAAGGACTTTCTCTGACCCTGTAATTGGTGTGGACCATTCAGTCAGCAGGAGGGGAATGACATGAAGTTTTCAATGCCACTACTTTCACTTTTATTTGCTCTTAAGTATGATGCAAAATACCCTGTCTTCAGTGAGTAAAAATATCCTTAAAGAAATAGTTTCAAAGTGCTTTCTGGATTTTTTTTTTCAAGTTGCCAGTAATTTTATATCTGGTTCTCTTGGTTTACTGATGTATAGGTCCTTCAAGTGACTGATCCATAGGCTAAAATTGTAGTACAGGTGCTCCCAGAGCAAAATATCCTAGTTAGCATTCTGAAAGCTCATCTGCATAATGATGCTGATGTGAGGATGTAGAAAGATGCAGATAAGCATCCTAATTTCAAAGTAGTGCTCCTGGTTGAAAAGTGGGCCAGTTCCTGTCATCTTAAGATCCTGCAGAAGTGGGAAGACTTGGCTGAAATTAAGATGTAGGCACTGCTGAGTACTTTAAAATAAAGAATGTCAGTTTACAATTTCCTAAACCGAAATGTAATAATACTATACTAATAGTAATAATAATAATAATAACAAAAACTACTACATGTGATGCAGTGTCTTCTGAGAACTCAAATCACCCGCTGAACATTCTATGACTATGAACTGATTTCGTATTCTACCTTTTGCTTGGCTTATAGGACAGGATTGAGATGAACTTATCAATACATATACAGTTATTATAATTAGCATTGTAGAGTAAGATGCATTCCCATTTTTGTAGTTAGAAAGCTTTTTAGTTTAGCAGTATTCAAATAGATTAAACATTAATGCTGCTCACATTTGAATTCTTGAGCATTTTCCTATCATGTAGTTTTTCATAGCAACTCTTAGTAATATCTTTCTTCTTTTCTTCACTCATAATTCATCTTAGGTGATGCATCCTAGATCACTCTTGTATATCACATATTCATATTGTTAAATATATTTGAATTTGGAAGCTTCAGAATTTGCATCTGTATCTCATTAATCAACTTTCATCTCTTCAGGTGTTAATGATGTAATTACTGCCAGGTGCACAGTCTGGCTTCACGGACTCTTATTAGTTCTGCATCACATGATCACCTTTACTATTTGGCTCTAATTGCATTTTCTTGACTACCTAGAATTCTATAGGAATTCTTATTGCATTAGTATTATTATACACATTCTAAATTGCTGAAACTGCGTAAGTGGGTAAAAACAATTGAAAAAACTTATCTCTTGGGAAGGATGACAACACAGTTTGTTCAGTATTTCTCACTGTATGACCCTCATCCTTGACTTTACCCAAATGGATTTATAGCTTTTATGTGATTGAATTGTGGTACCTCATGGTTTTTAAAGTAGTTGTTACTATTGTATGAATATATATAGTCTCAGATACAGAATTCCAGATAAATTCTCACTGTGTAGCACTGGCTGAGCTGGAATTTGCTATGTAGATCAGGCTGGCCTTGAGCCCACAGAAATCTGACTATCTGTGCCTCACAAGAACTGGGATGAAAGGTAATCACTACTACAAAAGGCCTAAGAGAAATTCTTGCAGATTTCCTCATCCATGTATGTCTTTCTTTGAAAGAAAAACATGTCATACAGCACATTTGTAAGATGTCAGGCATTATAGTCAAGTTCCTTAACAGTGAAATAATTTGAAATTGTGCTTGAGAAAATTATATCTTCCTCATTGTTCCTGCAATTATTCATCATCTATTTATGTATGTATGGCCCTAGAGATGTTTGGTTTTGATTTTTATCTTTCATTATTTTTTCTTCTCAAGTCAGACTTGACCAATAAGAATCCTTTCTCTTAGCCCTTTGTCCTTTGGGTTACCTTATTTTATGATGCTATAAGATGCATCAGACTAAACTTAACATATTTTCTTTCCAGTCTTCCAATTAGCTACTACTCCAAGGAACCCTTGTTTCTCTCTCATAATGCTCTACAATTATTATTAATGAGTTTATGAAACCATTCTATATTTGATGAATGTACCATGTCATGCTTGCTGTGCTAATCTCATTACCCCAGGGTATTTTGACAAGTAAAACTGACTAGGCTGGTTTCTAACTCAACTGTTTCTCCTACATCTAACTCTGATAACTGAGACCATAAGTTTGTTCTGCTGTGACTGGGTTCATTATTCTTTTGAGTGAGGGTGTTCCTGTCAATCCTAGGATATATACATTTCTCCAGGAATATAGAACAAAATTTCATAGCCATACTGAAACAATTCTGGCAGAATGAAAATATTCTAAAGAATATTTTGCTTTGGCTATCAGACTATATCTTGCTTTGGCTATCAGACTATAATGCAATACATCCAAAAGAGCCTGGAATTTCCCCAGGATTGGTACAGTAGGAGAAGGAAAAGGCTATAAATGAGAAAGAACCTTTGGTGGCAGATTAGGAAGCAGATTAGGAAGTAGTCTCTTGGAAAGCAATTTTACACTATTCTGACAGCTTCTCAAACCACTTTGCAGGAGATACCAGAAGGTGGACAATGTTGATGAATAGAAATCCTTACCAGATGGCTTACATATTCATACCTTTCACTCTCTGTTTAAACCTAAACCTCTTGTCAGGACTTAGAGGTGGATTTAAGGGATTCCTGGATGTGTTATTTTCCTCTTCCCCATGTGGTCACATTGCATAAATATCCCTTTTCTGATTTTTCAATATTGCTTGTTTGATTGGTCTACTGAGGATGGGTGGCTTAGCCTGGATTATTAGGGCTACCAAGGCCCCAGCTCCGATGTAACATTTTCAGTAATAGTATAGCATCCATGCTGAAGTATGTTGCTTTAGTATTCACAGGAGACAAATACTTATAGTCCTCATGATATTTTTTCTCAATATTTAATAACAAAACTTGAGAGTGAGAGAAAATATGCATCTTGGGGCAATAATGAAGAAAGGAGGATTCTCATTCAAGGTCACTGTGTGGAAAGGGAAGCCTTGTAGAAATGAAGGGTAACCAACAAGGAAGCTTCATGTTCTGAAGACAGGAATTGGACTTTTCATGAAATTACCCAGTCAGGTCACACTTTGAAATTAATAGTCTAATAAATATTCTATAATCATCAGATGTGGAAAGAGGTCTTACATAATGATTAAATCCTCAGGAAAAAAAAGATCAGTTATGCTAAAGAAAGGATATAATTCTTCTTCAAGTATTTTAGAAATAGCTCACATTAACTTTGCTAAGGGAATAGAAATTTACACCCTTTATCAACTCTATAAACACAAATTCATCCAATAAAATGAAAAAAAATTAACAACATATACAGCTATAGAACCAAGTGAATTTTGGAATATTGATTTGTTTGGATATTAATATATATATTATATTGTTTAGAATTTATATACAAAAAATCTGGTTTAAAATAACAGATATGATGTTTGTCATGACTAAATAGTGCAATGGACCTAAATGTTTAACTTACAGAAACTGTTTCATAAATTTTAGCCATCATAACAATTGGCAATACTACCAATATCTAAATTATAGTATTCAGTAAGAAAATGTTTCTGACTCACTCTATATAATAGAAAATGTGAAATTTAAGTGGTTTGCTTTACTCCTATGTTGTGACTCAAACCCAGAGTGTCCCTATTTAGTCAAGTTTTCTATCAATGTACTGTAAAAGCATACACCAAAATGTTGTTACAATATAAGAAGGTGTAGACTGTTTTATAAATGAGAGGATATATGCTTCCATTTAAAAACTACTGAGTTATAGAAGTTTGTCTAAATAATGGCTACATTGATTACACAGGGTTAAATAATTGAATGTACTCAAAGTACTCCACTGAGTACACTAATGTACAGCTTCAATAAAAATGAATGATACAGTAAAGAAGGAGAAAAAATAAAACAAAGGAGGGTATCAGGGGATCTGGAAATTTCCAGGTGTAGTTCCCTAGGATCCTCAACTGGCCGCATGGGATGTACTTTGTTTTTGGATTGCAAAGCATGAGAATATGGCCAGGAATCTTAGTTTAAAGATAGCTTAGGCAAAAGTTTCCATCTGGGTTTTTCCATATCACCGGTGTAGCTTTATTAGGATGTGTAGTAGGTTTAACTGGGTATAAGTCATGTTCCTGTGGATCTTTAAACAATATAGACAAGTTAGACCCCACAATAGGGAATTTCAAATGATATGCAGAGCTCTGTAATTCACTAGCTAGCACTGCAATCCCCATGGAGAGAAGCAAAGGCAGTCCCTAGCACAGCTGTGTAGTCACTCTACTGTGTGCAATGGTTGGCAACAGTCCCTTCTGTCACTATCTGTAGGCCACATCTCATCAAGGAACACTTGGATTTGCCTTGTCTTGGTTTTTGTCTTGGCTCCACTAATGAAAGTCAGTGGAAGTGACATTGTCACTATATTATTATAGAAGGCCCCTAGCTTCCACATTTTTTTTTCTTAGTCTGAGCTTCTATTGAGAAAAGTCATGTTTGACTATCTTCTTACAAATAGGTGTACTATGATGCTGTCCTTGGCTCTAAGTAGACAACTTCACCAAGGAGGGAGCAAGAAAATGCAAAAGCCAGAAGCTAGCAGTACTGCTGGGACACAAAGACTTCTAGACACTGCGTGTCTGTGTGACTCCTCTACAGCTGCTGTCACCTGCAGCAGACCAGAATAACCTGGGACCTGTATCTATTCATGCACAAGGAAGACACTGATGTGCCACAAACCCCTATGACCAGTTAGTTAAGTGCTGAGGGAGAAGGTGGTACAGGCACTTATATGTTGGCTGGTGTTCCATTAAACAAGCCCTGATTCATGCTCATGCAAGACAACATAGTTAAACACAATGGGAAAGAAAAACTTAAAAACTCAGGGTGGTTTGTTCAGATTAAGCAGGGTCCCAGCAGGAAAGAGATGGGGCTATGAGATGATGAAGGGAGAAAATGGCCTACATTTTGTGTGTGTGTGTGTGTGTGTGTGTGTGTGTGTATTCATCAAATCATTTTATTTTATGTTATTTTTGAGACAGGGTTTCACTGGCTGTCCTAGAACTCACTATGTAGACCAGGCTGATATCAAACCCATAGAGTTCCACCTGCCTCAGCCACCCAAGAGATAGGGTTAAAGGCATGAACACTATACCCAGCTGTCATCAAGTAATTTTAAAAAGAAAAAAATGAAATATCTATCCTCAAACACTAGGGACCTGAAAAACAAAGAGATCATATGGAGGAAATCCCCACAAATCTGTGCTGGCTGTCAACATCATAAATGTGGAACAGGGTTCCATCCAATGTTTATTCAAGTGATACCTAAGGGAAATATAGAATATCCACACACAGTTGTGCTGATTTTTAAACTTTATTTAGCATTAACTTCATCCATATTTAGTTACTCATAATTATACTCATCCATATTTAGTGCCATATTTAGTAATCATAATTACATTCGATAGGATGAAATTGTGTAGATAGTATAGTGAATATGGTGGTACTGAATCATAAAATTTAGTATTTGTATATGAAATTTTAGCATTTACATGGGAATTCCTCATTTTAAAATAAGATACAGAAAAGTCAAGCTTTTGGAAGTTTCTTTAGAAAATATATGTGTGATTGTTGTAACTAAAAAGTATATAGATATAAAATAAGAGTATTATGAGATCCAAATAACACTGGTTAGAATTGGGAAGATCATTTTTGGACTATCTACTTTAGCTTATACCTGTCATTCCATACATTTCTGTCTCCCTGGTTAATATAATATTTTATAAGTATTTGTATTCGTCTTACAAGTTGTTAACACAACCTTCCTGTCTTTCACATACCTTGTTTCCTTTTGATACTCACTAATTGTGATTGACTTCTTAGTGCAGTTTCTGTTTCAAAATTATTTTCAGTTTCTTTCTTTCTTCCTTCCTTCTTTCTTCCCTTTTTTTTTTTTTTTTGTTGTTGTTGTTGTTTCTTTTTCATGACAGGTTTTTCTGTGTAGCTTTGGAGCCTATCCTGGCATTCGCTCTATACACCAGGCTGGCCTCTCTAACTCATAGAGATCCACCTGCCTCTGCCTCCCATGTGCTGTAATTAAAAGCTTGCACCACCAATACTGGCTTCCTTTTCTTTTCTTTCCTTTCTTTTCATAATTGACATTTTATTCTATTTTATTTACATTTGAAACAAAGTTGTTTTACATGTCAATCCCAGTTCCCTCACCCTCTCATCCTCCCCTATCACTCCCACCAAAACACAGCCCATCCACTTTCTGGTCTTCAGGGAGGGTGAGGCCTTCCAATGGGAATCTTCAAAGTCTGACACATCATTTGGGGCAGGGCCTAGGCCCTCCCCTGTGCATCTAGGCTGAGAAAGTACCCCTCTATGTGGAATGGGTTCCCAAAGTCCATTTCTATACTAGCCCCATAGACTGCCCAGTCCTCCTAACTAACACTCATAGTCAGGGGACGTGGGTCAGTCCTATGCTGGTTTCCAAGCTATCAGACTGGGGTGCATGAGCTCCCCCTTGTTAAGGTCAGCTGGTTCTGTAGGTTTATTCAGCCTGGTCTTGACCCCTTTGCTCATCACTCCTACCTCTCTGTAAGTGGATTCCAGAGTTCTGCTAGTGTTTAGAGGGTCATATATTCCAGACTACTGGATCCAGCTACAGGAATTCTCTATTGAGAATTCTCTATTTAGTTCTGTACTCCACTTTTTAATTGAATTATTTGGTAGTTTTGTGACTAGCTTTTTGAGTTCTCTATGTTTTGGAGATAAGCCCTCTGTGGGATGCTGTTTTGTCTTGTTGACTATGTCCTTTGCCTTGCCAAAGCTCTCAGTTTCAGGAGGTCCTATTTATTAATTGTTGATCTCAGTGTCTGTGCTAGTGGAGTTATGTTTATGAAGTGATCTCCTCTACCAATTCGTTCAAAGTTACCTCCCACTTTCTCTTCTAAGAGGTTCAAAGTGGCTGGATTTATGTTGAGGTCTTTGATCCCTTTGGGCTTACGTTTTGTGCATGATGATAGCTAAGGATGTATCTGCAGTATTCTACATGTCAGCATCCAGTTATGCCAGCACCATTTGCTGAAGATGCTTTCTTTTTTTTCATTGTATAATTTTAGCTTCTTTGTCAAAAATCAGGTGGGGGTCAATATCTGGATCTTCAGTTTGATTCGATTGGTCAACCTTTGTATATTTTTGCCAGTACCAACGTGTTTTCAGGACTAATGCTCTATAGTAGAGCTTGAAGACAGGGATAGTGAGTGATGACCCCAGCAGTTATTTTATTATACAGGGTTATTTTGGCTATCCTGGTTCTCTTGTTTTTCCATATACAGTTGAGTATTGATCTCTCAATGCCTATGAAGAATTGTGCTGGGATTTTGGTGGGGA
The DNA here is from genome assembly GCF_943737965.1 of Phodopus roborovskii. Lineage (NCBI taxonomy): Eukaryota > Metazoa > Chordata > Mammalia > Rodentia > Cricetidae > Phodopus > Phodopus roborovskii. The sequence continues at coordinate 6,037,928 of NW_026126470.1, forward strand.
TTGCATTGAATCTGTAGATTGCTTTTCGCAAGATTGCCATTATTACTTGTGTTGACCCTACATATCCAAGAACATGGGTGATCTTTCCATTTTCTGGTATCTTCTCTTAATAACTAAGAAAATGAAAGAAAGAAACAAAGAAAGTAAGGAAGAAAGTAGGGAGGGAAGAAAGGAAGGAAGGAAGGAAAAGGGTTAGTTCACATGAGTCTGTAAGTTACTCTCCCAGGAGCCCTGAACCTGAAATCTGTTCTACCTGAAGATCTGGTAAGGAGAAGGGAGGATGTATTATGCCCTTCGACCCTGGCAGTGCTTCTGTGGAGCACAGCTGCAGACCCTACCTGTTTTCTGTACTAACTCAAAAAGGGTGATTTTTCTCTGTCCCCTTCCTTCTCTTTGTCTTCCAGATATGGGTCAAAACCTCAGTATGCTCTCCTTAGCCCTCAGGGCTAGCTAAATCTTTTTATGAAGTTTACCCTTCCCTTCTGCCATGGGACTGCTTTGCCAGTCTCCATTACAGAAGGCACTGCTTTCTCTTTGTGTCCTGGAAGCTGTTAAGACATGTTTTCCAGCCCTGTGGTTTGTTTCTTAACCTGGAAAAGTATCCTAGAACTTCCTTCTAAAACTTCTAAAAACTTCTTTTATAAAAAGAACCCAAGAGGGATACCTTTGACTCTCCAGTAATTGTTGTTCCTATGATGTGAAAGAGAAAAAGGGAGAGAGGGAAAGAAGGAAGGAGAAAGAGGAAGAGAAAGAGAGAGAGCAATGGAAAATCATCTAAGTCTCCATCTCTGAAGGAGATGTATAGTGTGAAAAAAATCAACAGAGAAAAGTACTTTACTCTCATATTATACAGGATAGCTAAGGCTACACAGAGAAACCCTATCTTGAAAAAACAAACAAACAACACAAAAACAAACAAATAAAGAAATACCCTACAGGATGATCTGTAAAGCCAGTGTTTGAAGAGGAAGAGATATGTGTCCATAGGGATGCTGAATTGCATACAGTGGCTAAGTCCTGCATGGACAAGGGAAATGCATGTGTTTAGGATGTTTTCTGGATAAAGGTGTCATATGTGACACAACACAGATTGGCTCTTTCTACGTCTGCCTCCCTGCTGTTTGCAAGTAGCCAGTAATGTTACTTGGCCGATCTCCTAATAAACTACAGGTGGCTGGGTGTTGAGGTTGTGCCATTGCAAATCATCTTCTGTTAGATCCAAGTGCAGAGGGAAGGACAGCAGGTGTGTAGAATTAGTAGCTACATTTATCTCTCCCTTCATTTAATTATTGGTTTTGGTGTGGCTCCTTGTAATAGAGCATTCCTTGGACTCCAAAAGCATTTTGATGAGGCTTAATGTGCCCCATGCTGGCAGAGGTCACTTGTGCTGAGTGTAGGTGGTATGTATTTCATTTTCTAATGAGGCACTAGGTTAGCAAATTGATATAGGGAGCTACGTTCATCAGTTTGTACCAGAGGAGCTCATTCATGCTCCCCTTCTGAGAACAAATACCAGAGACGGCCGTGGTGTTGTTAACCTTTGAAAATCAAAGCTAGTTAGGAGTCATTTTTATAATTTTTTTCCCTGTATTTCGTGACCGCTGACCTTTGTCAAGTGTTTTCTGTATGCCAACCAGATGCTTTCTTGGTTTCTATACACTTATGTTCTTATTTGTGCATCAACTACTTTTAACTAAAAGCAATGCTATCATGAGTTATAATAGTAATCAGATAGTGAAGACTGACAGGCTAAAATCATGTGCCATTTTCTCTTTTCTTGAATAACTAAAAACTTAGATTGTATGGAAAAGGAAGCCTATTCCAGAGAAATGAAGGATTTTCCTAGACTTTCCTTTCAGTAGTTTTCTAGTTTTATGTGTAATGACATATTAATACCTGAGTTTTACAATGCTTATTATGACTCTGATAAAACTTGGATGCCATTTGAATATGTTTACATGCTCCACTTGACTTTGTATTTTATCAAGTAAAAGAAGGTATGTACTGTGTATATTTCTGTGCGCACAGTCACAGCCCAGCATTGCTGTGGTCTCATTGACCTGCAATGAGCAATGTGTTTGTTCTGCTTTCATTTCCGTTCCCCAATTCATGCTAAGTGACCCTGGATTCAGAATTCTGTTAAGTATTCCTCGTTGTTATTTCTCAGATAATGACTTCCTTGACTTGCCAAACAACAAGCCAGCTGCCTGATTCTAAGACACTGAGATATAGACATTAGATGGCATGGAACTGAAGTGGAAAGATAGCAAATTTCTTCCCAAAATGTGAAGTGACAGAATGTAATTGAACAATTGTTAAATGTATAAAATATGAATTCTGTTAGTTCTTGAGGAGACGGGTCTGTGGAGATATTTAAGATATGAGCTATTTTAATACAATCATGCTTTTACATCATTTCAGTTTCTTCTACAATGTTAACTTGAATAACTTTATGACTAATTTTTATTCTACTTATTACATGAAGAAAATCCATTTTATTAGAAATTTGGACTGTTTTCTGCATCTGCTAGTAAGATTTTTAGGTTATTTACATTTCTCTGTGGCACAGCATGAACACAAATAAACTTTCTATGGGAAGAAAAAGATTATGTGAGATTTTATCTTTATGAAGAGGAAAGCATCTGAGGGGTAATTGGACAGGAGGTGATGAACTGTGATAGAACAGAGATCCTCCTTGGTTAAGCACAGGCGTTTAAGAATCCCTCTTCATTGACTGTCACCTCGTCAGCTTATGTTACCCATTCAAGAAGAGACAAGACCAAGAGTTAGGAGAGAATGTCTTAAGATGTGTGGAAGCATGTACTCATGTAGCTATGACACTCCAACCTCTGATCACCATTATGAAGAGTAAGTCTACCTATTTTTATTGGATCCTTTAGGCATGGACAACAGGAATTAGGTGGAACCTAGTACTCCAAGTTTTATCCCCTTTTCTCAAGGCCATAAATGCTTATTTATATGTCTAATTATTCTCTAACATCAAGGAAGAAGAAATGAAGCGTAAAAAATGTGCTTGAGATGGTACCTCATACTTTGAAGAGTCAGATATAAGAGTTTTGTTTATTGTATTTTTTTGTTCTTTTTTTCCCTTGTGGTTCTGGAATGCAATGAAAATTTTCTCAACTGGAAGTCTGTTATGTTTTTTATTAGTTGGAAAAAATAATCAGAATATGGAGTAATAGTTGCTTGTGGAACACACACACACACACACACACACACACACACACACACACACACATATATATATATATATATTCTCTGTATTGAACATGACTTCATACAGTCACTTCCATAGTACCAAAATAAAACAGCACAAAAGTTCTATATATTGCCCTACTTTCTTTTATAACTAATCACTAAGTGCTTTGTTTTTTTTTTTTTTTTTTTTTGTGAAAGGAATTATGTTTTCTAAATGAATTACAAATTAGCTATAATAGGGAATATCCTTTTACTATTTCGGTGCTTATTCACAGAATTACTTTTTATTAATTTTGTATCTGTATATATTTGTGTATGTGTGTGTATTTGTGTGTGTGTGTGTGTGTGTTTCTGTAACACTGAACAAAATAGAAGTCAGTACACAATCTTTTGGGGTCAGTTATCTCTTTCCACCATATGGGTCCTAGGGATCAGATTCAGGCTGTGTGGACTATAGCATCGAATTACTTTACTCTCTCAACCATCTTACAGCCCCCTAGAAATACTTTAATAATAATCTGATATGAACATAATTACTAGATATTTTTCAACTCCACCATTGACATATTTTTTAAAAAAATGAATTTTTTTTCACACATTCTATTCTGATTACAATTTCTCCTAGTTCAACTCCTCCAAAATCTTCTCTGCTTTCCTATATACCCTAGTCCACATGATTTCTTTCTTTTTGAATACGTTTATTTAAGTTAGAAAAATCTTATTTTACATATCCATCACATGATTTCTTTCTATTTTTCATTAGAATAAGATCAGGCATCTTAATTGAAAAAAAATTCTTGAATTTTAAAAATATAAGATTCCAAGCCTTCTACAGTAAAATAGTCACTAAATTTATATGTCTCTTTTGTTTGGATGTTTATGTACTTATTTATTGATGATTTTGTTTGGATTAACTACAACCAAAAACAGGAAACAGTGTAATTATCAGGCAAGTCACAGGTACATCTTTATTAGTACAAGAAGATATAAATTTGCCCCATATTTTTAAATGATATACTCTAGGTTTGTTGAAAGAGTAATTAAATTAAACTTTTCCCCACTTCTATTTTTCTTCTTCTTTGTCTACTTCAACTTTTTGAAATTGTAAAGTTCAGTCCCAGTCACTCATTAGTATTTGTAGTTTATTTTCTCACATATCCATAGTAGAGGCTCATATGTTAGCATCATGTCAAAAGTGTTTACTTCTAGGAATAGAAGGACAAGGAGAAGGAATGGGCAATGCATGTTGGGATCACAGTTGAGTTCTCTGGAACAGAAAAAGAGGACTAGGTAAAAAAATTAGTAAAATTAAAATATGATCTCAGATTTCATTAATATTTTAGTATCAATGTTAAATTCCCTGTTCTAGACCCGTATGTTTTATTTTACAGGATCCTAACAATTAGGAAAACAGAGTGAAGGATGTAAGGGGCCTTTATGCAATTTTACAACTTTTTTTTATGAATCTGTAATTAGTTTTCATGAGATTAAAATATTGAGGTGCTCATAAAGGTCTAGACCTAAAACTGTTAAATATATCATTTTAAAAGATGTATTTATTTGTATAGAATAGTATTTGCCTGCAGATATATGTGTGCACCACTTGCTTGCTCGTGGTAAAGAAGAAGATCAGAAGAGGGCAACAGTTACCTAGAACTGGAGTTGTGTATGGTTGTGAACCGCCATGTGGGTACTAGGAATTAAAGCTGGGTCATCTAACAGAATAATAAGACTCTTAATAATAACTGAGCCATCTCTCCAGCTCTTCATTTAAAAACCCCCAATGATCTTCAAAATCCTCAAAGAAAACCATTCCAAATTATTAACATAATTTTTCATGTGTAATTTCTTCCAAGGGACTTTACTTTGGGGAACAAACTAATCTGAAGGGTAGATTTCATGCCCAGCAATAGATTGAATCTTTGCATGTTCCTTATATCACAATGTTGTGTCAGGGCTTTCCTTTTCAATTTTTTTAATCTATCATCTATCTATCTATCTATCAATCTATCTATCTATCTATCTATCTATCCATTTTCCCTTTTCTCTTTTTACTCTACAGCTTTTTTGTGTATATATTATGGCTTCCAGTTTAGCATTTTTGTGGGTTTCCTATGTGTGGAAATGAATGGGTCTCTGTTTCTTGTGCCTACTCTTGGGTTCTTTTCTTTCTGTTTTTTTTTTTTTTTTTTTTTTTTTTTTTGGTACGATTTCAATGTGTTAGTTTTTGTTTTATCTTATTACATTTTATTATTATCCTCAGAAAGTAGTTCTCAATCTTTCTAGTGCATTGACCCTTTAATATATTTCCTCATGATGTGGTAATCCCCAACAATAAATTATTTTGTTGCTGTTTAATAACTGTAATTTTGCTATGGTTACAAACCACAACATAAATATCTGGTATGAGACCACTAAATGGGACATGACATACAGGTTGTGAACCATTGCCTTTGAAGCATGTTTATTTCTTAATGAGAGACAGAAATGGGAAGAATCCAGATGGGAATGGATGTGGGGAGGAAGTGGGAGGAGTAATCAGAAAAAAAGTCTACTTTTAATAAAAGAGAATATATTCTTCACGATGGACCTAAGTTATCAAAAACATCAATCTAACTTTCACATGAGTATAAAAGTTGTTGCAAATATATTTTTAAAAGGTATTTTTTTTAAATTTGGAAATTCAGTAAAAGAACGTTAAGATCTATAGAGAAATAAGATCTTTGTTCACATGTGCTGAGAGGAACAGTTGATAGAGAATGGATACAGAAGGAAAAAGTAGGCAGTTAATAGGGAAATGTGTTAGAAGTAGATGAGTGTTAGAAAGAGCAATAATAACAACATTCCTTATAGGGTGCGAATCTTGGCTAAGGAGAGTTAGGAGGCTGAGTTTGCTCTTGTGAGCCTACCAGTGAGCCTGAAAAATATCTGAATAAATAGTAAGAAAAGATTTACCCCTATGTCACATGTGTCTAAGGGTTACTGCGCTGGTGCCAGAATAGAACTGGCTTTAATATGAAAACATTGAAGAGTCATTGGGCCATCACAGAATCAATTTTTAAAAGAGTAGAGTAGGCCTTCTGAATTTGGGTGTCAGCTGTGTGACTTGGGCAGTCTGTGGGGTCACTGGCAGTGGGCCAAGGATTTATTCCTAGTGCTGAACTGGCTTTTTGGAGCCCATTCTCTTGCTCAGCCTAGGTATACCTTGCTCAGCTTTGGTCCAGCCTCAAAGTGATACGCCAGATTTGTTGACACCACAAGAGAAGCCTTACTCTCTCTGAAGAGTGGATGGTGGGTTGGGAGGGGGGACAGTGGGGAGAGAAAATGGAGGGAAGGGAGTGGGAACTGCGATTGGCATGCAAAGTGAGAAAAGAGTGTTTTAAAATTAAAACAAGATGTAAAAGAAACAAAAACAGCGTAGACGTGGAAACATATACATATTTTTATATATTATATATAAGTATGTAATAAACATTACATGTATATATTTACCATATCGTTATTGTATTTATACAAAACAAAGATATGGTAGGCTTTCTTTGAGATAGATCATCCTTTTGTAGCTAAGGCTGATATAGAACTCAAATATTCTTGTCTGATCACATATACCATTTTCTAAAAAAAAAAAAAAATTGGTAATGTCACAGTAGGTTACATAGAAATATAAATAGGGGTATTGCTTGGTAGTGGTGTACTTAGTTCCCCTCATTAGAACATGTGCTTGTGTGTCATTGAACCTTGGTTGGTAGCATATAATCACAGGCATTAGAGACATCCTTCAGAGCTGTATCCTCTAAAAATATCATGTCCTTTCCACATGTCCTTGGGTCATGTGTATGACTAATGCCTAGGAAAGTACAGTAATTCAATCCTTATATAATAACTAGATAGTCTTAATCAGAAAGGGGTCAAACATAATAGTGCCTTTCAACAAGCTCTCTAAAGTGTTCTAATGTAGTCAAGTTCCAAAACCATAGACTATACTGATGGGAGATGTCATTCTGTAAATATGTTTCTCATATTGGTTAATGAATAAGGCACTGTTGGCTAATAGGAAAGCAAGATAGGCAGGACTACGAGACAAGGAGGATAGAGGAAGAAGTAGGGAGGAGATTCAACATGGAGAACAGAGAGAGTAGAATGCCGGGCCCTCTCTCTCTGGTAAAATAAGACCACATGGAAATATTTAGAATAATAGAAATTGGTTAATATTTAAAACAGAGCTAGCCAATAAGAAATACTAGTAACTGGCCAACAGCGTTATATCTAATACAGCATCTCTGTGTGTTATTTGGGACTGGCGCGATTGGACCAGATCAGCAGAAAAAAATCTACTCATAACACTATACCATTTTTCCCCCAGTGAACTATTCTGTGCTCACTAATTGTTAACATTTCATTCACTACCTACTGGGTTTCCTCTACATTTCTTACCTAAATGCCAGGCATTCTTCAATCTTGTATGTTCATATTTTTCCCCTGAAACTCCCCCTCCAAAAAAAAAAAAAAAAAAAAAAACCAGAAAACATTTTGACACTGTGGTGTTCTTGTAGGAAAAGAAAATAATTGTGTTAGTGCAGGTGGTAAAAGATAGAGTTATTTTCATCTGTTAAGTAACTGATTGAATTGAGGTCAATGAAAGCTTGCAAACAGTTCTGTGGAGCCCTAGTTGGAGTGAATTAATTCAGAAAATAGTTGAGCCTTTCATGTGTAAGCATTCCTAGACAGACACAACTTGCACCTGTTCAGCTATTTCAAGGAATAAAAACGCTTATATACTTGAGCCAGAAAATGCTACTCATGGCCAACTACACTGTGAGGTATCTTATAATCTGTGACTAACAGACAGGTCAGTGACCATTTCTTATCCCAAAGTGTCACAAAACAACTGACATTTTCTTCCTTTCTTCATTCCTTCCTTCATCTCTCCCTTCTTCCCTCCCTCCCTCTCTCTCCCTTTTTCTTTTTATTGAATTCTCCAAATAGCTGTATGTACAGAAAGTCACATCCTGATTAGTTTAAATCTTGACTTCTAAATGTGCAGTTTGGTGGTCTAATGATTTTAGTTTGTGGTACTCATAAAATGCGTATGCTAAAGTAGCTTGGACATTTTTCCCTTTCTTCTTTTTCATGTCCCCATTATTTATAATGGGTCTTCCCAGAAAGTTTTTGGTGTGTTCCTCAACTGCATGGACATGGCCAAAGCAGGCGAGATAATCAACTCCAGGTTAGAGCAGCTCAGCTGCGCCAACAAGCTACTCATGACTCCTGCAGATGTTTCTGCTTTGGGGGGCCAACAGAAATTTTATAGGGTTTTTCCTCCCTTTCAGGGAAAATTGCCAAAACAGTCAAGAAATGGGAAATATATAGGCATGCTCACATTTCCAAGTTGGGAGGGATATTATATCCCATAAAAGGAATCTTGAAGAGAAGAATTTCTGAAGACACCATTTCATAATGACTATGTAAAAACTTTGCCAGGAGGAAAGGGAACCAAGAAAAGTGTGATTGCATCAGATTTCTCTGTGTATGGAAAACTGTGGGAGTGCTATAGTAGTTAGAAATGATACCCATTCATGGCAAAAATGCACCTGGGAGCCCTGGTCCATATATACACAAGACACAGTAAAATAAAAATGAAAGGAAAAAGACACGCATGCAGACCTCCGAATTTCTGCCTCTTTAACTTTGTCTCTCTTCAATTACTGTGAAATGTGAATCTACTGAACCATAGGGCACATGCAGGTTTGTGGGTGTTTATTGTAGTTTATCTATTAACTAGCACCACACACTATCATTTTCTCCCGACATAAGAAAAAAGGCAACAATTTCTTTTGATAGAGGGAATATTTGAGATATCCCACTACCCTGAATTTATTTCCATGATTTTGATGCTCTTTGGATCTTAAGAGATGGGCTACAAACTACATGCCATGGTATTGAATATCAGACAACTGTTCACATGCTATTCATGTGAGGGAATCCATACAGCAGCACAGAATCATTACTGCCTAAGTTGAAAGTTTTCTTGCTTTTGGAATACAGTTACACATGTATGGAGAGGATGATATATTTGTCTGGTTTGTGTAACAGGAGGTAATGAGGACTGGTTTGGTGGGCAGGTCTTCTGGGATTTCGGTTGTCCTTTCTGTGTAGGAAAGCTTTCTGTACATAATGAGAGCACTCAGCAAAGCAGTTCCAATAACTCTTGCCACTGTGAATGTAAAATCACCCACAAACAATTGACACAGAGAATATGACTGATGGGAAGACGTAGTCAAACTTATCCGGTCCATCTTTCATATTTTCCCAGCTTATGCTTCACATGCTTGACAGCATAAAAGTGATTTGAGATGATTCTGTTAAATAATATTACTATTAAGGAAATACATCAGCAGTCTATTATACTTCTGACAGGAATGTGTCCACTTTAAAATCCATTAGGTATTTTATTGTGGGAAATGGAAGTGCTAATTGAAATCCTAGAAAAATGTTAGGAAGCCCTTGGTGAGCTCTGAGAAGAGGCCACCTCAACCTGGAAGATGCTCCATCTCCATAACAGTCTATACTTTTTAATGGAGTCCAAATTACCTACTTTATTATTGCCCCTTAATTAATACTTGATGGGAGAATAGTATTTGGGTGACATTAAGGAGGATTATTCTACCGAAGTAATATAAAATGTGTAGGAAAAAACTGGAGTTTAAAAAAACATGACATGTTTTAAAATTAAAGTTAGTACACATAAATACCACATATATTGTAAGAGGGAGAAGGGAGATGAAATGATTTTTTTTCTAGATACAAAATTTAAAATCTGTCTTCTATTTCATAGCAAATGCTTTGACAAGAGGGAAGCCAGTTCCAGAATGGCATGGTTGTTCTTAATCCATTATATGTGGGGAAGTGGTAGAATTAGAGAGACACCCATGGAGACAGAAGCTACCCAAGAGCTCAGGTTGATACACTTGGTCTGTGGGTGTGTGAAGAATGATGGGGAAGGGACCACCTGGTTTGAACAATTGCTTGGAGAAGAGCCACTCTGTCAAGGATCTGCAGGTTTGAAAGACATGTGATGTTCTTTTGTGACTTCGCTTTAGGCTGATTAATTCCCTGAACCCCACTCAGATGTGTGTTCTCCAACCCAGAGCTTACTTTGATTTCTCTTCACATGCTTGCCTTTAGTTCAGTAATTAATTATCAGCCAAGAGAGAAATAACAGAGTTTCTCCTTAGTACCAGTGTGACCGAGGTTATCAGAACGTTTTTGACACATTGGTTATAGCTGCTGGTCCATGGAGAGCCTTGGCTTCGATGACAGCAATTACTGAAGAAGCTGTTGGGCCTACCTCTGTGCTGCATTGTCACCAAAGGCCAGATTGTCACAGACTGTAATGATGCCATTTAACTGTTAGCTGTATGATCCCTTTGTTAGAATTTCAATAGTAGCTCAGGTTATAGACTGAAATGTCACCTCATTCCTTCCTAGCCAACATCATTTCTTGTGTGACTTTGACTTTCCTCCTGTTCACAGAAAACACAAAACAACATGTGCTCATGTTTGTGTGGAAAATCAAATACCCAAAGAGGTCACTATTCTTCTGGTATACAGAAAGGTAAGGGATTTTATTATGAACTAATATGGGCACCCTGCTCAAATATCAGTCCCTTATTCTGTGTTTTTACCCCCCCCCCAGAAACGATGGATAACCGACAAAGATACTTTGCCATTAATCTACAAAGCACAAAGCAATGAATACAGTGTTGTTCACTTATTAACTGTTTGAGAAAATAAAGATTAAAAAAATACTCAGTCCACAACCTTCCATCATAAACCCAAGAATCAGTAATGTTTACTTTTACTTTGGAGTCTAAACAAACACCTGTTTTTCCAATAGAAACATCTCTGCAATGAAGGTGATGAGAGGCAACAGAAAAGAAAGAAAACCAACTAAGATAGGGGATTTGTAGTTTCCTGTGATCCAAAACTAGTTAAACAACACCTTTTTTAGTTACGTATGCTACAGGGTTTGATAATTTCTTACTCCTTTATAAATGTATACAAACCAGTTTCCATAAACAATCTTAGTAGACTGTGTTTCATGTTATGTGTTAGTGATACTATGATTTAGTAATGAGTGACTTTTCTTTTAATAGTGTTTCCATGAAAACTACAATGTAGGGCTTATTATGGGCATACCATCTTTTTCCCCAGGAGAAAACTACTTGTTTCATTACAAAATAGTTTACTTTCATGTCCTGCCCTGCCAATGTGATTCTACCCTGAGAGTTCATGGGTCTTAATCCTAAGAGGAGAAGAGAAACCAGAGTGTTGAGAACAAGGAGAGCTCAGTATCATTGGACTTCAACACTGGATGGGAGCCTCCAAGGCAATCATCTAGCAGCCAACGCATACCTGGATTTCTTTACATTGCATCATTTGCCTGACCTTACCCCTTCTTTAGGTTGCTATTCAAGATTAAACAAGTGCTGTCAGGGAGCAGATGGACTCCACTCCAGGATGGGGAAGAGGCAGTTAGACATAATGCAAGGTGTTCCCTTTTGACCTGGAGGTGACTGTAAACCTGATCAAAAGGGATCTTTCCCTCTGAGGTAACTCAGCCTGCTGCTGGCTCAAAACTCCTTGCTAACGGCAGCCAGTTCAGCTGTGGTTTCTAAGGGAAGTCCACCAGAGGATGTCCTGAAAGCCATCAAATTCAGATCCCATGGAATGCCTCCTGGGAGTCAAGCACTGGCCAGAGAACAGAAATGAAGTAGCTGTTTCCAGCAATTTACAGTTCTCTTAAACATGAGGGAGAAAATGCATGGAGACATTTTAGCTCAGCAGGCTCTTCAGCTGAGAACTATAGAGAAGTTTCCATTGCTGCCAAGTGCATCGTATGACTCCATATGTAAATGGATTTTCTACCATATGAAACATTTCAGGACTACTCAACCCAGAATGAGAGGATAAATCCACCCTGTGTTAAACAGCAACATGTAATATTTATTGGAAATCTTAAACTGTCTTCCCAAATTAATATCTGATTCAAAGAGGAGCCAAATGTGGAACCAGCAGTCAGGATATATATGCATATATATATTCTATCCATAAATCTCTCAAATAGAAGGAATTAAACAGACTTCACCTCTATTAGAAAAGTTTGAGGGACCTATAAAAACAGAAATGTATTAACCATGTCTATGAAAATTTATATATTCACATAGTCATGGGTTAAATCAAGCTTCGGACCTAATGTAGAACATAAAATACTCATTATTTACTTTCCCTTTTCTGAGAGACTTTGGTAAAGGAATCCATTTAACATTAGGTAAATATGCTACTTTGGCTCAGATGTATGAGGGAAGATCGACAGTAGCTTTGAAAAAAAATTGAAGACATAGCATTAGTATTACAGTTAAATAAGGATCAAGATAAACAAATAGGCCGAATAGATGTTTATTCAGGGAGAAATAACTTACAACCTAGACAGATGAACACCAGGAAATTCAACCCGATCCTCTCCTGTCCGAGTCATGCCAGCAAGAGGGCTTCCACAGGTCACCCTGCCCATGGTTCCACCCCCAATGGGCGTGGTCAGTGCCACAGAAGGACTATCCCACTACACATTAGCTTATGGCAATGGATCTAATATAAAATGTTTTTCTTACAGAGAATCTCAGTAAATTATCTGTGGTAATGAGCCCTCACAGAAAAGGACAAATTATTCTCTCTAGTAGATTCATGAATATAAAATTGTTATAATATTTAAATATTTTAAACTATGAAGACACTTAGAGAATGTCTAGATCATGTTCTTGTTCTGAAATTATTTCTTTTACAAAAACTAGTTATATCTATGGTGTTTTCTCAGATGTCTTCAAACATACCAAGCACGGTTTCAAATCTTTGTTATAGAAGCTACTGTGGATTTATGTTACTCTTACTAAAAGAGTAATATATATATTATACATAACATATATATATATATATATACACACATAGATATGCACTACAATTTTTTTGTTTAAAATTGATTTTCTAGTTAATAGAAGATTTGATCATTTCTAATAGTCTTACTCAGCTGCTTCACACCTTTAAATTACTTGCTTAGCCCTGAGGGAATGTTAACTTACAGCATGGCTTTGTTATCTGACTTCAAATGTTGTCATCTTTCCCTTGATATTGTACACCCTTTGAAAGTGACATAGTGCTTCCTTGATTTTCTTTAGCACCAATTATCACAGTTTCTCAGGAATTGGGTATTCCTTTTATTTTATTTCATTTTATTGTCTGATCCGCAACTGTTTGTTATGCATATGTTCTCTTTTAGATAACACTGAATAAGAATAAGCCAATGAGATGAATCCAGTTGTCACATCCATGAACTTCAGTGGCAGAGTGAGAGAAGTTTTTATCATTAGTGAATGAACTATGGCTGTATGAAGTCTTTTGCTATTATACCTTAGATCAAAAAAGGCATTATTACTATTATAATTCAGTGAATGATGATAAAAATGTATATGATGAATATTTTCTTAAATACAGAGATTTTATAGGCTTCATGCACAGAATGCGATTAAATTCAGAGACCATCTTTAAATAAGCTAAATGAGGTCATGAGGGTAGATCCTTATCCAATGTGAGTGATATCATTATAAGAAGAGGAAATTAGACACAGGTACAGAAGAAGAGTCATATAAAGACACTAGATAAAAGCACCTATCTTTCAGCCAAACACAGAGCGCTCCAGAAGAAATTGACATTGGTGACACCTTGGTGTTAAGAGCTATAGCTTCGAGAACTGTGAAGCAATAAATTAAGTTGCATAAGCAATTAAACTCATTTTGTGGAGATGACTTAGCAATAGTTAGTAATAAGCTCTATTTTGTCCCTGGCCCTTAGTCTCAGGACTTAAGCAATGGATTATAGGTTCATAGCTAAGCAATCTAATTGCATAATTTTTGAGGCCTCTTTTTTGTACTTAATTAGCCAATAGAGCAGTCCGTATTATCCAAAGTAGATAAGCAGGGAAGGAACTGAATATCCCATAGATATAAATAAATAAAATGTGATGATGTAGACAGGTACATTTGAAACTTCACTTTACTTCTAATATCTTTAGGACATCCAAAGATTTATCCCAATATTATAATGATCTGCAGAAAAATAATACAATAAAACTCTAGACACTGTCATTATATAACATATTACAGAGCTGTATCTGTTGTACTGACAGATATTTAAAATATAAATCTTAGTGAAAATATGGTATATGATACATTCCAATTGTTTTAAAATAATGCACTATAAATATGCATAAAAAGATAAAAAATTCATGTATCAAAATATGCAGTGGTTATTATATCTAGATTATTATGTTCAAATACTTTTATTTAGTCATTCATGTATAATACCCCAATATTTTCCAGTAAATGTGTTATTTCAAAGTGAAAGTAGTTTCAAGATCATTTTTATTAAGTGGAATATTAAATGCCAAAATTCTATTATGTGATTATATGCTTTGACCATATCAGCCACAAGAATTTTTTTGAATTAATGCTAGTTCTCAAAATATTATAGGTGACATGGCTTTAAATATTTAGAGCAGTAACTTATAAACCCTGATTAAAGTCTATATCTTCTTAGTGTGTATATACACACATACTTCTGGAAAACCTAAGGTTAACTCATAGTGATTCGATTCTCAATAATTCATTGATTCTATACTCAGAAGATTAAAACTTCACACAAGGGCATGTAGATAAATGCTACCTCTGTGCTGGCTTATTATTCTGTTGTTTTTCAAATTCAAAATATTATGTTTATTTTTTATACACACCTTTTTATTCAGTAGGCATCTTTTAAAAAATTCATTACACTTATGTATTTATTTATGTGTATGTGTACATTCATGCTATAGTGTGCCTGTGTAAATCACAAAAAAAGTTGTGGGAATTAGTCCTTTTCACCATGTGGGACCTGGAGTTCACATTCATACTGCCAGGCTTGGAAGCACATATCTATCTTCACTGAGCTATTCATTGGCCCTACAGGATATTAAATTAATTTCTTAACCATCTTTAGGAGGTCAGATATCAATTACTTACATATACATTTACCCAGCATCCCCACTGGCTAAAACATGAATCATGGATGAATAAAACATAATTGCTGTCCATTACAATAATACCTGTGTGGTAAGAAAATAAATTAAAGATATAGCTAGTGTAAAGTTGTATTTTCCTAAATTATGTTGGAGCCAGATAAGTTGTGTGTATGATCTATTTCATTCAGATGTATTCATGATATGCTTATTTATATTTGACACTTCTTTATCCAAATTGTTCATTCCACCATTACAAAATGTCTTGTCCAACAACTAAATTAATTAAAATATTAAACCAAAATATTATGCTGTGCTTGGAGACTTTCAATAATGCTAAGACCTAAGATGGGTTTTTACTTGATCAAATAAATAATAGAAAGTAATTAAGAAAAATCATAGTAAAAATTAATCTAGTTTAAAAATTCATGAAAAGACTTATTTAGATGTTCTTTTTTTTACAGCTATGAGGTGGTGGTGCATATTTTTAATCTCAGCATTTGGTAGGCAAAGGCAGGCCAGTCTCAGTTAGTTCAAGACCAGCTAGGTCTACAGAGTGAGTTCCAGGGCAGATAGGATTGTTACATAGAGAAACCCTTACCCAAAACCAAGCCAAACCAAACCAACCAAACCAAAAAAAAAAAAAAATGTTTTTACATTTACTGTGTGAGGCTTAGGGGTATGTGCCATGGCATGTGTGTGGAACTTGGAGGACAACTCCGGCATAATGGACAGAATTCAATCCCCAGGACACTCAGGGAATGACTTTTGAGCTTTTGAAGGCTGGATAAAGTTTCAGGTGAAAAAAGTAAGGAAATGATGATGTACATGGGTCAAATAGCATCGGCAATGAAATAAAGGCAAGGGAATTCGGGGCAAATTATAGGCAAAATTAATGTCTTATTTTGGCAAAGGGATAGAATGAAAATGATGAAGCCTTGGCAAGAAGGTAGGAAATGAAAACAGGAGACAGGAACCTGGGCAAAAACAGCTCCCTGGAGGCCACTTTGTAGAGAACAGAGGATAATGGAAACACTACTATTTTAGCATTATTTTAGAGCAGGCTCGGTTTGTGACACAGATACATGAACAGTTCAACAAACACATGGTTTGATATGCAATTCAGAAAAACCATTTGTGCAGATACTTTTTCAAACAGAATCATGTTTAATTTTGATGTGTTAAGTATACTAAAGAAACTGACAAATTTATAGGCAATCATTTTGTCAATAACAAACTCTATGAGGAACTTTCCCCTATCTTACACATCACATTTCCAACAAATTTAATGTAATATTAAATTAGTTTTACAGATGTTTAACACGAAGTTCCTGGGTTCACCTTCTTTGGAGATGAGAGAATAGTGAAAACATGAAACTTGATGTGTAGATAATCTTTTCTCTTTTAAGTTTTAAACTTTTGAATAGTATGCAATTATTTCGCAGAATTAAATGTAAGCATATATCCTAGTTAGGGTTACTATTGCTGTCATAAAAGATCGTTGTCAAAAAGCAAATTGGGATTAAAAGGGTTTATTACACTCAGATTTCTTTACAAGTGTTCAACATCAAAAGCAGCAAGGGCAGGAACTCGAGCAGGGCAGGATCCTGGAGGCAGGCCCTAGCTTATTCGGACTGCTTTCCTTTAGAAACCAGGACCACTAGACCAGTGATGGCACCACTTACAATGGGCTGGGTACTCTCCTCTCAATCACTAATTAAAATATCCTACAGGCTTGCCTACAGTCTGAACTTAAGAAGACATTTTCTCAATTGATTGTCTCCGCTCTGCTGAGTTTATGTCAAGCAGCCGTAAAACTAGCCATCATGGCATATATTCTAATATGGACTTAGATAATAATTAAGAACCTAAAATTAATTGCTTTTATATGTAGGAATATCTATTCAATCTGTATATGTGAGACTAAACAGATTCAGATGAATTATAAAAAAGCTAAAACACCATGTGTCTCATTCTTTTTCTTTAGGAAAACAATAAACTTGACAAGCCTTAGAAGTAAAGGAAATTAAAATGTTTTACCTTTCCAACTATGTGAGTATACATAAAGACTCTGTAGTCCAGCTTATGTTATTTCTAGATAATTTGGTGGTCATGTGGTAACCATAGAGGGACTGATTTCATAGGAAAATGATCAAAATTTAACTCATACTTTTATTTAGTCTATGTAGACAACATTATTTGGTAAATGTGGAATTTTCACTACACATGAAAGTCTACTACATTTTCAAAGTCTTTGCCATTCTTTATGTTATATACACATAAAGTAAACATTACTAAGTTTTAAATTACATTTTACATATGTAGGTGTGTATGCATCTGTAAATTTATTTGTGGACAGGTGTTGAACACAGCACTTGTGTGTGTAAGTCAGAGGACAATTGTCAAGATTTGGTTCATTCCTTCTAGTATAGGGTTTTTTTCCTTCTCTTGACTGAACTTGGGCCATGAGGATTCCTAACAAGTGTCATTATAGGCAGAACAATTTCAGTTTCCCAACAATATTCATTTCTAAACAGTAGTGCATTCATAGCTCTAATATGACTTAATCAATAGATGATATTTAGCTGGCCAATCTGTTTTATTTTTTTAATTCATTCATTTTGGCCTACTTTGTAAGCCAAGTTTTATTTTTTAATTCATTGGTTTTGGCCCAATTAAAGCAAATTTTGTGATGGTAGTATAAATTTATAGTAGGAAAATTATGAAACTGGTAAAAATGTGAAAGCACAAAGTGACAATACCTTCAAGCCTGGATCAGGTACTGCATGCCTTTAATTCCAGCACTCAGAATTCAGAGGCACGTGAATCTTTATGAGTTTGACAATAGCTTGGTCTACAGAGTGAATTCCAGGACATCCAGGACTGTACAGAGAAATCCAGTCTTGAAATCCCCTCCCTAAAGAAATGAAAAGAAAAGAAAAGGAAAGGAAAGGAAAGGAAAGGAAAGGAAAAACAACAAACCCCCCAAATCAACCAACCAAGCAACCAAAATAATAATAATAATAATAATAATAATAATAATAATAATAATAATAATAATAATAAAGCCCACATAATATCTTAAAAAATTAACTATCATTCAAAATTTAGGGCATAGTTTTTTTTCTTTCTTCCCTTTCTTTCTTTCTTTCTTTTTTCTTTCTTTCTTCCTTCCTTCCTTCCTTTCAAGACAGGGTTTCTCTGTTTAGCCCTGGCTGTCCTGGAGCTTGCTGTGTAGATCAGCTTGGCCTTGAACTCACAAAGATATCCCTGCCTCTGCCTCCCAAATGCTGGAATTGAAGGTGTATGTGTGACATCACCTGGCCAGGACACCGTTTTTAATGTGCAAAATGTTTTACAAAGACTTAATAAACCCTAATCACATGTTTTATTTTTGTTCTTCCATATGTCCTACAAAATGTATTATTATATTAACAAGTTATATATAAAGATAATCCTAAAAATTGTGTTATCTAACATTTTTATACAATGCTATTAGTCATTAAGCCAAATACAATCTATTTAATGAGTAGAGAGAATGTCAGCAATGTGGCTATTTTATTCTCCCTAAATATCTAAAATGTCTATAAGGTTTCTCTGCTAGAAGTAATTTCTCTCTAAATAAATTAGTACTTTCTTGCCAGTTTTCTTTCATAAGTTATTGGAAATACAATTGCTGAGCCAAAGATTATAAACGTATCTAGACACACTGATAAATCGTGTCAAAGAAAACTCCAACAAGTTGTATTAATTTACACTACTAGGGCAGAAAGTAAAAATAAGCTCCAAGTGATGTCACTTCAGCATAGTGTTCATTTCAGATGCAAAAAAAAAATTGCTTTCACAACACTCAACTCTGTATTTCTGACTCCAAGTGAAATTGAAAGCCTGTCATAAGTTTATTAAGGCAGTTGTTTTTGTCCCTCTACGAATTTTCCTTTTGATATTTTCCCCACACTTTTCTGTAAGGGCACATGTTTTCATCTCTAGGAATCATACGTTCTCATAAAGGATTAATAGTGTCATTTGTCTACTCTGTATGTTGAATTCCTTTCCAGTCCATCTAGGGATTTTAATGGAGTTTGAGATTATGTTGCTGTTCTAAAGTCTCAATTACATACAGATATATTTTTTCTTTTTCACTTTTTGGCCATTTTCTATTGAGCTATACATTTCCCCATTCCCTTTCTTCCTCTCTCCCCTTCTACTCTTCTGCCATCCCTTGTTCCCAATTCACTCAGAAGATCTTGTCTTTTTCTCTCCTTCCTAGGGAGATCAATGTCTGTCTCTTTTAGGCTTTTTTTCACTTTTGATTAATATCCCTTGTTTATGTGCATAGAAAAACTTGAAGATAAATATTAATTTTTGACAAAGAAACTTCCATTAAACATTTCTTGCTTTAATTCTAAGTCCCCATTTACTAATAAGAGAAAAGAAATAATAATAGAGCAACAACTGAAATGGAGACTCCAGGAAAACCAGCTGTGCTTCCTCTTTCATGAACTGTCAAGCATTTGTTATTCTCGTTATGAACTCATATCATATTTATTTAACATTTAGGATGCTTTTTCCTAAAAACTGTAAGTTATGTTCAACAACCAGAAAGTTCAAATGATTACAGTATTTGTGGCAACAATGAACATTTGTGCAGACTCAAGTTGTCTGCTCTTGCCAGTCAGGCCAATATCCTATATGTTAAGCCTGAACTGTAATCTCATGAACTCTGTCATATCCACACCCAAAAATATTTCTACTGAGTTTTTAAAGTCTATGTGTCTTTGTTGCATCTTCATTGGTACTTTATTCTTCTATGAGGATGGGAGTCCCGAAATGTACATGACACACACTAATTTTAGTGGAAATGTACTTTCAAATCCCTTGACTTTTTTCAAGGATCAAATTGACTATCATGTTTCCAGTCAACTCTAGACCTCTCAGACATCCATAGCTTGATCTAGGTAGGGTTTTTTTTTTTTTTTTTTTTTTTTTGTAGTTTAAGAGAGATCATGATGCTAAATAGTAACATAATTTGGGAAGTGGTTATATTCTGGCTGTATTTCTAAAAACAAATCCTAAATATGATTTAAAAAATATCCTATCATCTCCAAGATGTTTAGAGTGGAACTCTCTAATGGCGAATTGTCATTATTCTGATGGGATAGGATGGATTGATCAATTTCTATGGGGAAAGCAAATTCAATTTGGGACGAGATGAGTTTGAAAAATCCCATCATCTGTAGGTAGGTACATATGGTAACACCTAATCACCAGTGTGATGGTATCAGGAGGTGGATGCAGTTTTCCATCAGCACAATGGCTGTGCTTTCATCTACTGCTGTTGCAGCCAGCAGATGTGGCTCTGTAGTTACTGGCTACTTCTCTGGCAGCATCCTGACTACTCAGGCCATGGCCTGGTGGCAACTCTGTTGCTGCATTGATGCAGGCACTACCTATGACTACCTATGTTGCTTGCACCAAATAAAGCTTTTAATTTTATCTCTACCATTCCATTTACCAATAAGACTTTGGAGTCAGTCTGGGGTGAAAACCTGCTATATCTCAGAGAGGTTGGATTAGCAGCTGCTTCACTTTATCTGTTTGCCAGAGTCGCTAAAAGAACACGTTCTTTTGTTCTGCCAAAAAAAAAAAAAAAAAAAAGCCCATGCTACACAAAGTCCCTCCATACTACTTCCTGTGCATCTTTCACATCTCTATCATCTTAGACTCCCTCTCTGATTACTTCCTGTCAGCTAGTTGCTAACACGGTCCCCAAGGTTGATTTTATGTAATTAATGTAAACACAGTCTCAGGGTTTACAATGTTATCAAATATCCTGCAACAGGTGGTATCTGTGAGAAGTGATTAATACATCAGGTTATTTATAAATGGGAAAATACCTTGAGAAAATCAACCTTTGTGGAGCTGTCATGACCTACCCGTCATTAGAAGACACAGCTATAAGGAACATCTATACCCAGATACATACATACATACATACATACATACATACATACATACATATCAGACACTGAGGCTAACATGTTGATTTCATTCTCTTTAAAATCCACAACTGTTAGAAATTACCTTATTTCTGAGCCACAGAGTTTATGGTATTGTGTTACAACATAATCACAAAACATTTTAAATGAACTAAGAACCACAATTAATTGATGTTTTGTTTTACAAGTAAAATGTGCCCTCAAGCTCATGTATTTGATTCCTTTGCCATCAGCATCATTTTGGGATGTCATGGAACCTTCAGTATTATGGCTACCCATGACAGAGTTTACCCTGAAGTGATAGCTGGTGACAAAACTTGAAGGTGATATGTGTTTCTTATCACCCCAAGCTCTCTGCTTCCCGGTGCACTAAAGGCTTGACTGTCATGGCTGCAGAAGCTCTGACTTTCAAAATTCTGGGCATTGTAAAAGAGAAACATCCAAGTATTCTGAGTTGCATCTTTAAAATTGTTATAATGATGGCACACATCAAATGAGACTTTAGAGTTATTGAAACAGACTTGATGTCCTTATCTGTCTTAAATAAACCCTGGATCAAAAGGACTATCTCATGTCTTTTCTTTTTGTCTCAAACACAAAGTAGTTTTTCCTCAATTTCCATTATTTCCATTTTTAGTTGTTGTCATCGCATCTGATTTCCATTAGATGTTATCAATACTAAAAAAGAAAGAAAACATAAAATTACCACATGCTCTATCTGAATAGATTTTTCTAACTTAACTCCATCTGCATTTATGAAGCATATTAAATTTTGTTACAACAAACTGATATTCGTGCTCTGTTTGTGCCCTAGACACCATTCTTCTTGCTTCCCTAACATACCAGTCCTTCAATATATGATGCGCTGTGTTAGTATTTTCACATCCGGTGATAACTCTCAGCAACAAACATTCACACCACCCATATTCAAGGATATACTCATGAATATACAAAGTAGCAGGCATCAAGTAAAACAGTTGTATAACTTTCTCCCTCAAAATCCATCTCTCCCAGTCTTTCCAAAATTTATTCCAGTCAATCTCAGGAAAGAGATGTGTAGCACAGATGAGCATGTGGAGAATTCCTGAAGAGACAGAAATGCCCTGGGTCTATTTCCTTGCTCCATGTACCTGCACAATTGTCCAAACGTTTTGCACTGAGCCTTTAAGAGCTATAGATTTTATTATTTGTAAAGGATAACCACAAAACAAGAAAAAAAGACACTAAAAGAGTGTTATGGCCTTCCATGTGCTCTTTGCCTTAAGAAGGGTACGTACATATGGATAGAATCACTATAAAGAGGAGAAAAGCCAGAGCGAAGCATAAGAAAGTGCAAACCCGAACAACATTGACACGTGGCAGGGATAAAGCAACCGAGAGCAGAAACCTGTAATTTGTAGGTATTCTAATGTCCAAACTATGTAATTTTGCCCTTTAGGAATTAATTATCTAGATTGGAGGATAAAGGGAGTAAACCATAACCATATTTATTCAGAGTTAAAAGTTTCTGGGCAGATAGGCAGGGGATGGACCCAATGAAATCCCAGAAATGATAGGGCAGCAATCAAACAAAGCATATTGTGTACTCTTCCATGGAAAGCAGATGTCCCAAGAGCACAGAGCCAGAATGCTCAAAAAAAGGTAGCATTAGGATCAGAGTGTAGGGTATTAGGGCCAAGCTATCCTCTGTGGACAAACAGGAAGGGATGGACATTAGCAAAGAAATTTCAGACTCATGGTGTTTACCAGCTCAGTTACCTTGGTGAAGTCGGGTTTCACCTGCCACAGGAAAGATATTTATGAATTCATATTATGACAGTGACCAAGAGTGGTTACACTAAAATGCTAGTCTATTATGTCATGCACACATTTGGGATTTCTGAATTGACCATCAAAACTTAAGATTGCTTGCTTTTTCTTTTTTTTAAATTACAGTGTAATCATGACATTTGTCCCTTCCCTTTCCTCTCTCCAAACCTTCACATATACCCCTCATTGCTCTACTTTCAAATTCATGAACTCTTTCTTTTGTTAATTTTCCTTTCATGAATATAATTATACACATGTATTCCTAAATATAACCTGCTCAGTCTATATAATGTTACATATATGTTTGTTTTCATGGCTGGTCATTTGGTATTGTATAACCAATTAGTATGCTCTTCCTTGGGGACAGTCTTCTCTCTGGCTGCCATGTTTTTTAGTTGCCTGGAGTTCACTGTTAGGGTTGAGTTCTCTTTGGTTCTTCTTGTCCACTTTGGCATGTCACTGGTCTTATCTTTGTTTAGTTTATATTTGGGTAGTCGTGATGGTGATATTGTTTATGTACCAAACTAATTCACTGCAACCATTTTCATCAAAAAAATTTTTTTTGGTGTGTGTGAATGTGGTTTATACAAATGTGTTCATGGAAGCAAGAGGAGGGCATAGGTAGCCTGTTCTGGCACTCTCTACTTTAATTTTTTTGAGCAGAAAACAATGCTGCTGACCATCAATCACAGCATCCTGCTGTCTCGCCCTACACAACATAGAGGTTCCAGACAGTGTCTAGTCTCCTCCAGGTTTCCATCTGGGTGCTGGGATCCAAACTCAAATCCTCATATTCCCACAGTAATTTTCTGACCCATCTCCACCCAGATTCCAAAGCTTCTTTTCAAGGTCACTCAAACACATCTTTCAAAACATGTTATGACTTTACTAAGCCATTTGAAGAGCATATTTAGATTTTCACAAGAATACCATAATTTTAAGAGATTTGCATGAAAAGGAGGGAAATCAGTAGCTTTTTATCTAAACAGCACTTCTCTGCAGAGGTTCCTGAACAAAAGCCTTGCGGCAGATGCTCACATCATCAAAATTGTGCTTATTAGAAAAAAAAACATTAGCACACTGTATTAACTTGATGTTTTCTTTGATTAACAACCACTTTCACAATATAAAATTACTCTGATGTTATTAGCACAAATACATATGGCATTTTTCTTCCTCCATGAATATAAGCAGGAAGAGGGAGAAAATTTTAAGCTTTTGATTGAAAAGTAAGCAATCTATAGACTACATATTTCAGCTTTATAACAATAATTTTTCTTATTATGATTTCCATTATATTAGTTCAAATGTGAATCCAGCTATTAAAATATTAGCTTAATTATGAAAGACATGCCTTCTATTTTGATTGTGTGAAAGAAGCCACACATTTGTCTTGCTTAAAATATTTTTCACAGCTGTATTCAAGATGATTTGCTTTAATCGTGTTCTTCATAAGAGTACTGTATACAATAACACGGTATTTTTGAAGAGCATACAGCGGATCCTTTGGCATAGATATTAATTTTTAGAGTTACTGTAACTTACTACTGAAAGCTGGGGGGGTTTAAAACTGAAATCTGTTCTCACAATTTCAGAGACAAGACGTTCAAAATCTAATTGTGCCCCAGGCCATGCTTTTCTGCTGGTGTCCAGAAGGCTGCTACCTTATTCTGTCCTGGCTGTGGATGACAGATGTCCCTCTCTGCTGTCTCTTGGTATTCAGCTGCAGAAACCTGTTCCCTAGTCTGTCACCAGATAGTGTTCACTGCGTTGTCATTATCTTCAATCTCTAGGTCCTGTGAGGTCTCCAGTCTTATTTGGTTAGTGACTTTCCAAATGTAGTATGACCTCCTGATAATTAGCTTATGTCTGCCAACACCTCATTTCCAACTTAAGACACAATTACTCTCTCTGTTTTTCCCTGTCAAAATCAGGATATAGAAGCTTATAATTTGATCCAAATTCTAGGCAGACTTTGAAAGTTCTCTAAGAAAGTCTATAAGATAAGGGTCAAGAAGAACAATATCTGGCCTCCAACTTGGGGTTTAGCTTTAATGTCTACTGTAAAGATGCTAAGATGGAGATGGTGATTTTAATCTTGGTTTGAGAACAGTGCAAAGAAAACATAGTAAGTTGGACAAATAGTACAAGAAGTCTACATGCAATTCATTACATTGTGTCTAAATATAATGTTCTATCAAAATTAGAAAGTTGATATCACCACAATGTGTTAAGACCTGTGTTGTTTAATCTCATATGAAGAGCCCTATAAGGATTAATGCAAACAAGATACAGAACTGTCATCACCTCGGAGACCTTCCTCTTCCTGTACAGTCCCATTGACCATCTAGCTCATAGATGATTCTAGGACTTACAGAAAACCAGTAATTGGGGTGCATTTGTGTGAACCAATGTCTTCTGAACATTACAGGACTGTTGCACTCATGAATTCATGACAGCTGTGATTGTTTGTATGATACTTACATAAGGTAAGTCAATCAAAATCCTGGAGTGCATGGTGGGGCAGTTCACAAAGCAACTGTGGAGCTACTGACAGCTGGTAACTACTGGGGGAAGAAGAGTCAATTTTTGTTTTCATTGGAGTGATTTCTGCTTGGTTTTCCATTCTATAACACATAGTCACATTCATAAGGGCAGCATTAATTTGACTATGGCTTTAATAAAGAAGCCGTGATACTAGAAGGGGATGTGTTAGTAAGGTTCTGGGAAGAGTTGAGGGATGATATGATCAAAATATATTTTAAAAATGAATTTTATGGAACTCTCAAGGAATGAGTTAAATGCAATTTTAATGAATAAAATAAAAATGGGATTTCTTTGAAACACATACAGGGAAGATGAAAAATAAGTCAGGCAAAGTTATTCTATCACATTTTCTATGTAGAACCCAATAAGCAAAGGATAAGCAGTAATCTTTTTTTTTTATTTTCTCATTTGAAAATGCAGGAAAATGTGGTAATTTACAAAATGGAGTATTACTCAGCTGTAACAAAACAAAAACAAGGACCTCATGAAATTTGTAGGTAAATGGAGGGAACTAGAAAAAAATCATATTGAGTGAGGTAATCCAGACCCAGAAAGACAAATGGTATGTATTCATTCATTAGTGGATATTAAGGTCAAGAGCCCCAGAGAGAATGGGCAACAAGGAGGGCCCGAAGAGAGGGACACATGGATTTCCCTGAGAAGGGGAAATGGAGAGGATACTTGGTGAAGTGGGGGCAGGGGAGGGGGATGGAGGAATGGGAACTTGAAGGAGCAGGTTGGATTGGGTGGACTATGTGTAGGAGGCTGGGCAGAGAGACATCTTGATGGGGGTGCATTTTGGGGTGTGGAGAAACATGGTGCCAAGGAAACCTCCACGATTCCACAAAGATGATATCAGCTACTAAGACTCCTAGCAATAGTGGAGAGGGTGTCTGAACTGGCTACCCTACTGTAATCAGATTGGTGACTATCTTAATTGTCATTGGAAGTACTCTATCCCGTAACTGAGATGGCTGATGCAGAGCTCCACAGTCAAGCATGGGGCTGAGCTCCGATAGGGAGTTTTGTTGAAGATAGGGAGAAGGGATTGTAAGTGCCAGAAGTTTATAACAGGGAACCCACAGGGGTGGCTGACCTTGACTTTTGAGAGTTCATGGACTGTAGGCAAAGCCGTTGGGAAGCTTCTGTGGGACCATCTTAGGTCCTCTGCATGTGTGTGGCAGTTGTGTAGATTGGTCTCTTTCTGGGGCTCCTAGCAGTAGGATCAGGACCTATTCTGGTGCTTAACAGGCTTTTAGAATCCTGTTCCTCATGCTGGATTCCCTAGCCTAGCTTTGATGCAGGGGTAGGAGCATAGTCCTGTCTCAACTTGACGTGTGCTTTGCTCAAGCCCATGGGAGGCCTGACCCTTTCTGAATGAAGATGTAGGAGGAAAGGAAAGCCAGAGGGGTAGATAGGAAGGGATGTTGGGGGCTATGCGAGGACAACTGGGAGGAGAAACTGTGGTCAGTGTGTAAAATAAATGAAAAAAGTTATTTAAAATAATAATAAATGCAGGAATTAAAATTTATAATTATGTTAAAATACTAACTGTTCAGCTGATGGTAGAAGGTAAGAATGTCAAGTACTTACCATTTACCATCATCATTTGTTTTGGATCCTCTGTACACTATTGCAATGAGTTCACCTTTGTGCAGATGTAAAACATATGGTATCATTGAACTTGTCTCTAAGGGTGTTATGTGTCAAGATCTGGATGGAGAATGTTCTCAGTGATTCCCCAATGAAACTTCCTATCTCTTTTCTTTGTCATCTTTTTATATCTTAAAAAGAGCCTTAAATTGGACTGAATGATCTCAAAACCAAACTAATACATTTCTTTCTATTTTGACATTGACAAGAAATGAAATAATTGTCATAAATGTCATGCTAACACAATTGTAGGTTTAATTTAGTTATCCCTAGGGGGTCCTTCCATTCTAACACTGCGTGTTTAGACTCCCTCAGGACAGGCTATCATGCAATTAACCAATTTCTTAAAATAAATATATGTGAGAATGAGCCTCACATTTTTGCTACTGGTGTTGCTTTGTAGCCTTGATATTTTGAAAATAATTGAATTCTATTTAGTGAATATGTGTTCACTGTTTGTAATTGGAATGTGTGTATATATGCCATTACATATGTATCTGTTTTAAGACAGGCTTTGTGTTTAGTGTCACTTGCAAGCAAGCTGGAATTGGGTTATAAATGTGCTATGATGTAAAGAAAAAAAAAACCTGTTAATGTGACATTTATACTGAAGAAGCTCAGAAGAATATATTCTTATTTGAAAAATAAATGCCTCCAAATATGTGAAATGCCCTCATCACTTGTCACAAGCTCCTTATGTGGTGTTAGAATATTTTTCCAGCTAATATTAAAAATGAAGCATCCCTAGTTTCTAGTTTCTTCCCTCCTAAGTTTTTAAGCAGAAAATAAAATAATCAGTTTCATAAGCTTATGTCCCTCTGCCTTTTGTAGGAATGATATTTAGGACTCCCTTGTCTGTTACCTACCGTACTCTTTTAATTTAAGCATTAGGAATTGATGTAAAAACTGAGAAAAATAATTGCCTATGATTAAAGCGAATTTCAATGCGGTTTAAAATCTTTCTGTATATGCGACACACACATGTGTGTGCAAGCCAGGTGTCCTTATTCACACCCCACCTTAGTTTTTGAGGTGGTCTGTCACTGAACGTGGAGATACTGTTTTAGCTAGATAAGCTGGCCTATGCAACCCAGAGATCTCTCTACCTCTACTTCTCCTGCCCTGAGATTATAAATATAGGTCACAGTGCCTCATTTGTCATGTGGGTACTGGGTATCTGAACTCATGATCTTATTCTTGTAAAGCAAGTAGTATACCATACTGAGACATCTCTCAAGTTCCAATATGGCATCTTACCTCTTCAAGATGGCTTTTTCTTTACTGAAACATGATTTGCCTCTATTTCTGAACAGTGATTACATTTTCTTTTTTTTAAATTATTATTCTACCTTTAAAACGTTGCCAATATTTCACTCATGTGTTGTTTTCATTTCCTCCTCCTCTTCCTCCTTGTCTTCCTCCTCCTCATTTTGCAAGCCAATTTTGCTTGTTAGTCACTAGGTAGCTTAGACTGGCCCCAAACTTGTGATCTTTCTGCTTCATCTCCCAAATGTTAGGATGATATCTTAAAGCTATCGTGCCCAGGAACACTTTGCTTTTATGTAACATACTACATTAAGGTAAAATCTACTACAAAAATTATTAAAATTGGCATATTTAGTAACATATATAATGCAAATATGCATGCATAAATATACACTATTTGAGTCTATTGTCTGTGATTTACTGGATATGAAGTTGGATCTGCCTTAGACTTTTTATCTGAAGCTGAGCATCAGGGCAGTATGCCCAACACTGCAGAAAATTCATACCTGGTGATTTCTAGAGGTGTAGAAGCTCCTCATTTCACAGGGAAGGGAAATGCCTCAAAACACGAACAGCACCTGTCTTACTCTGTCGTAAGTGACCTGCTATCATTCAGCAACTATAAAGGAACTGATCAAATGTTTTCTTACTGGTCTTCAGATATTTAATTTTTCATAATTTCATGTTAACGAGCTAATATAATTCAATGTTAAAAATTAATGAAGAAGAGGTATTACAAAAATTTACATATATTTTCCAAAGATGATATACCAATGACTATCAGATGCATGAAAAGGAGCTGGACATCACTGATTATCAGGGAAATATGAATCATGATGATCATGACTGTCACCATCAATCTATGGAGACAACTATTATAAAAAAAGAAAAAAAATGATGAAGAGGAGATGGAGAAAAAGGAAACTCTGAACTGTGCCAGAAGGAGTATAAATTGATAATGTTGTAGGAAAATAGCAGATATGACTTTAAAAAAAAATTAAAAGCAAGATGACCATGTGATCCATCAATCCCATATCAGGGAACGTATCTGTAGGAAAATATAATGTCATATGTGTGTGTGTGTGTGTGTGTGTGTGTGCATGTGTGTGTATGAGTTTTTTTTTTGAAATTCTGTTTTTAAAAGTTATAAAAAGGAGAATTGTGGTAATATGCTATTTATGATTACTTAAAGCTTGTTTGAGGGACCAGAAAGCACAGCTAACCACAAGCCGTAGAGTCAGACAGTAGTGGCACACACCTTCAGGAGACAGGCAGATGGATCTCTCTGAGTTCAAGGCCACCCATGTCTACACAAGTCTGAAGAGTAACAGAGCTCACACCTTTGATCCCAGCACTTGGGATCACATGCCTTTAATCCCAGCACTAGGAAGGTAAAGGTGCTAGTAATATGGCTGGGATGAGAGAAAGGAGTATGAGGCAGGAGGAGGAGTCAGGAACTCAAAGCTCTTCCCTCTGGGTTCCCAGAGACAGGATAAGCCTTTTTGGTCTGAGCTAGAGGTAAACAGAAACAATGTACCTTAGTGGGAAATGGTATCGAAAAAAAAAAAAAAAAAAAAAAAAAAAAAAGGTTCTCTTAAAGAGACAGAAACATTTGAAGTGGTCTTGGTTAGTCATGACTGTCTCTAAGCCTCTTTGCAATATGACAATCTGCCACCCAGACATTAAAAGTCACTTCCTTGTCTCTTACCTTCAACGGAGATTTATTTTGGCAATCCAGTTTTGAAGAAGTGACAGTCTGTCTTGCAGGTGTCAGCTTTAAGAAGTCTTGAGGTGTGTTTTCACCTTTGGGCACCTTTTCTCTGATTTAGGCAAGTCTTATCTGCCCTATTGTTAGAATCCCATGAAATGAGAAAAAGGCGTGGAAATCCAGCTGCCAGCCACACAACCATTAGACACAGGAGCAAGGCTCTCTGGGACATCGCCATCCTGTCAGACTACCAGAGGACAGTAGCACTGTGAGTGGTCCCAGAAATGAGCTGCAACATGAATCAAGCTAATCCGGAATTGCTCAAACTCAGAAGCATGAAATATAAGGAATGCTTGTGTGTCTGTCAGTAATTTGGGGATGACTCATTAACATGAATAGAGAGAATAGAGATGCCAAATACTTCTTAAAACAACTTAGTTGTGATTCCTTCTATTTGTTTTTATGCTCATATTAGATAAACTAAGAAATGTTTTATGCACTAAATTCAGTTAGGACTTGACCATGTCTGTGTTATAACTGTATATATAATTTGTAGCAGATACTTAATCAGTACATTATATGTGCTATGACATAATGTCAAGCACCATCATCTATTTTAGGGCATTCCCCTACCTGTTTACTATAGAATGAACAATTCAGGCACATAAGGTCAGAGATGAGCTATTTCTCTGATAAGTCATGCAATAAATTTAATTTTATGACGATAATTTTGAAATTAATATTTTATATATGAGTCTAATAAGAAAGCATACTATGCTTTTAATCTAAATAAATATCTAACACTAGAGACCCTGGAGTAATATGAAGGGTTTAAAAATTAAAATTAAGCTCTTAGAATGAGTTTTTATTATACAATAAAATATTTGTAAATTCTATAATTTGGGGATACAATGACTTGATTTTTCATGACTATTTTAAAAACTTAGATTTGGCAAATAACTTTAAAGAGAGGCACCCTATATTTATCAGCTTAAACATTCTGACCACTCACACCTTTGTTCTCCTACTGTCTATATTATCTGAATTCAAGTATCTTCTAAACTTGCAACCTAAGCAACAATTGGATTTATCCCCACCCATAAAATCATTATTTAATTTAATTCATTTTAACTATAAAATATAAATGGATTTGGGGAAGTGCATTACAAAATGAAAGCTAAGGTTATTAGTCAATAGTCATAGTTTATTGTCTTCAAAATAATTGTTTCTAACAGATTATCCAAGAAATAAATGAAGCCCCCATGGAGTGCTTTAGAAATCTCTCACTAAACTCTCAGGGGAAGGGTAGGAATGCATGGTTAACAATGACTAACCAGGCACATAGGAATTCATGACTTCATGTTGTCCCTATGGTGAGGTTGTACCACACATGCTACTGTAAGACATCTTGTGGCTGCTGTCCTAGAATGCAGTTCATACTAACAGATGTTTGGGGAGGAAATTATTTGTTCGATTTGTTCGTGAGTCAGAGGAGTTTTGTCTGAACATAATTAAATGAGGCGACCACAATTTATGAATGAATTATATTCCAGCAGTCCATTTGTGAGTCAGTTGTTTGGGATGAAGGATATATATTTTATGTATAAACTAGTTTAACCATTAGTGCTTCCCAAGAAGACCACAAATAGATGCTTTAATTTATTACTTGGTTCATAGAATCTTGGTCCTGGGTCCCCGGAGAAAGGATTTGGAGAGAAATGCTCCACTTCTTGTCTGGCCAGTTTGTTTGGTTTGATTCTACCTAAGAGAGACTTTTCTCTTTCTGGATTGACTTTTGTCATCTTTTTTTTCCCCCAAATTACCTTGAATGACATGTAAAGCCTGACCCATGCATGACAAACTTCAAGCTATTCTAAAATCATGGGTCTCTCCTCAGCCATTAACAGGACGTGTTATTGTGAGACAATGAAGAATGTTTCTTAAAAAAAAAAAAAACTTAATGAAATTAATAACTATTCCAGGAATATTTGTAACTTCACAAATAAATTATCTGTTCTTGTAAACTTCTGTACTTGGTGGACTTTGTGACATTAAAAGTGAAGAAAAAAATTCTCAGATGTTTGGAGAGAGGGTATATTACCTAGTCAATGTTGATATTCAAGTCTTCCCATGCCCCAAATCGTACTTGAGTCATCTCTGATGAATTTCACTACTTATTTTTTTCTTTTTTTCCTTTATGAACTAACACATTCTCTAAAACTTTCACCATATATTTATACATATATATATATTATGAGAAACAATTAATATTTAGCTAAGAAAACAATGAGCAAAAATTTGCTATTTCTCTGATTTTTCTTCTGCCAAACCAATAGAGGCCTAAGCATTAATTATTTTGTTTGCTTGTTGTCTAGACTAAGCAATGTATCCCCGTGGTCAGTCTAGAACCCAGTACACTGGCTAAGCCTAATTAATCCTTTTTAAAAAGGTATTTAAAAAATAAGCTTTTTAAATTGGTCCATATTTCAAACACATAATAATAGAGACATAAAAATACTTGAGTTAAAATCTGTTCCATTTACTGTGGATGTATTTAGGGGAAAGGACAACATGGTTCTTTGGCCATTTTACTCTAGGCAGCTCTTGTTCCTTTTGATAGACATAATAATTACTTTAGCTTTTATTACAAATAATAAACACACACTGTCTCTGTGCATAAAGTCATTTTGGTTTACTTCTGTAACAGCAGAAAGAAGTGAAAAGTTGAGAAAGGAAACTACTCTTCTTTTGCAGGCAAATCCCATAGGCATTTGAGAAAATTTGGCATGTTTGTAAAGACAACTAATTTAAATAAGGAGGAACACATAGAATGGGAGCGCCAAGCTTGCTTCCCACATGTGTTAGTGAAACTGAAACATATGAAGTATGGTTACAAGAAATCTGAATTTATAAACGTGACCTGACATGAGGGCAAACGAAGTTCTATCTAGTGAGCTAATGCCACACAATGCGGTTGTGATGAACTTGTAATTTTTACAGTCAGGTTGGTTCCACATTTACAATTTAAACAACTCTCCAGTTTGCAAAGTATTTGGGTGGCCCTTTCTGGTTTGCATGTGGACACTGACATATAAAGCATGAATGTGTGAGGTCTGGAGAGGGCAGACAGCACATGACACATGGAGTTACTCTTGTATTAGCAGGGATCAGTTAATAACATACAGCCAGGCAAAGCCTCACTCTCCATTCAACTCTCTCAAGACTGTTTAATGCTATTAACATCAGGCTTGAAGTCTGTGGCAGATGTCAATATCTGGGAGATTCTTTTCTAATGGTATATCTGCTCTGCATTTTCAATCATTGTTAAATTAATTCTTTAAATTATGTTTTTGACAGAGCATGCTATCTAAAGAACCCAACAGAATTAAATCCATTGCACCAAGCAATAGCTTATTTGTTCCAAATACTTGCATAAAAATTTGACCTTACACAATAAATTACTTGTAAACTAAATATTCCAAATTAAAAGCTGGTCAGTACATATATTTTTATAGCAAACACATCAACATTGCTATGAAAAATGAAGTTGTTTTGGATTGGTCATTCTAACAAATTACACAAACCAGAATTTCTTATTGGAAGCATTTTGGCACATTAAATATGCATGTGCATACCTATGCATGTTCTCCTTCACATGGGTATACGTGAGTGTGTGTGTGGGGGAGCGGGTGTGTGTGGGTGTGTGTGCGTGCGTGCACGCGCGTGCAGGCACAGATGTATGAAGGTCAGAGGACAAATTTCAGGAGTCAGGTCTGCTTTCTACCTCGTTCATTCAGCCTCTCTCTTTATTCTGTGATGTTTAGTTTACTTCAGACTTTGGGCTCGAAAGCTTATTCCCCAGTTCCACCTCCCATCTTGAACTAGGAATGCTGGGATTGCAGATGCTCACCACCACATCTGGCTTCTCACATGGGGTCTGGGGAACAAACTCAGATTATGAAGTTTTGTGGCTAGCATGTTTACCCACTGAACCATTCTCCAGACCACTGAGTGCCAATTTTAAATGAAATTTGGAGACAGTTCCTTTGGGTTGTAGAATTTGTAATGCTTTATGCATTCTATATGCCAAAAAATATTCAGCTATATCATGCCTCAGTATTGCAAAAGCAAAACAACAACAAAATTCCACTGTGTGATGGATGAACAGGTACTAGAGTTACAAGAGGAGGTTATGAGCTCAGCAAGCAGGCTTCAGCGTAGTTCTGTCAGGATGTCAGGACCTCAAAGAACAAGTTAGTGGCAAAGCCAGGCACGGTTACTCCCCATTTGGTTGTTGCTGTCTGTATCCCTTTGTTGAGCCCACACTGTCATAGGCCTCTTCCCAGGGAGAGTCACTTCTGTTTCTCCGTGAAGACAGAGGAAAAGGCAATCCATATAGGCAACTGATTTGTCTGTGTTCTGTATTTTTACATGAGTATGTCTACTGCCTTTTCTTGATTTATAAGCAAAACCTACACGAATAAATGTTTTATGGTTCATCTAAAAATAATACAGAAAAATTACTCTTATTTTTGTTGAATAAAATCAATTTTGTACAGTTTATTTCAATATAAATAAAATGTGAATCTTGATAAAAAGTAATATTCAAAGTTATTGATCTGGGGTATCAATAAGCAGATAAGAAATATTTATCTAGCTATGTCCTATACCTATCCATAGACATGTTTCAAAGGAAAAGCAGAATATGCACACATTAATTGCCTACTAGAATTTGAAGGTTTGTGTAACATTACATAACATCCTTGTGCTGCTGATGTTACCACAGTTTGGAGCAGTAGGCATAACTTTCCCGTCTGTTTCATGGATTATATAACACAGTGAGTAATGTAGCTAGTCCAAAGTTGCTATCAGTCATCCCAACAGTGAATCTTTATGTTATGAAATGAGGCTCCTTTGACCATCATGGTTGCTATTGCATAAAAATTTATAGTTTGATTTGCAGACCTGACTATATAAAACTTACCTTAAAGTTTGATCTGGAATACTGAGTTGACCTGGCTTTGAACTGGGACCTTTCAGCCAATTCTATACTCCCTCTGTTCTGTTACATTCAAGCTATGTCTGACCAGGGAACACTTCTATTTTTGTATATATGATCACTCTGTTTCTTCCACTTCCAGAACTTTACTTCTGAAACTTATTTTTTAATATCAGAAATAGGATTTTTCTTATGCATTGGCATTGACTTAAATATGTGGTTTCACAAGACACCTGTTTCCTTTGACAGTGGTGTAATCTTGTGAAGCAAACCTGATCAACAGAAAGTAAGTAATGAGGCAGTGGTGGCACACACTTTTAATCCCAGCACTCAAGAGGCAGAGGCAGGTGGATCTTCATAAGTTGAAGGCCAGCCTGGCTTACAGAGTGAGTTTCAGTACAACCAGGGCTACACAGAGAAACCCTGTCTCGAAAACTGCCCCCTCCAAATGAAGATGATAATGTCTGATATATGACTTCCTTGAATAACCTCTCAGTCTCATAATGGGAGACAAGCAGGAATTCTCTTCATTTTTAAACTTTTGGGTATTGTGTGTATGACGATTCTTAAAATGAAGCCACCAAATGTTACTGACCAAAACCACACTATTATTACTTGGCCAATCTGAAGGCATGCTCCAGAATACTTTTGTGTGACCTGATAGATCATAGATTAAAGATTTGGTTCTTCAGGCTGTGTTTGGATTGGTCCATGCAAAATGCAGATAAAATACTTAACAAATGGTCAATGGATAATCTATGATTGGAAAGTATCTTGGGTCTATGGCTTTTGTATATCTAATAAATTATTGCCACTTGGGGGGAGTTTGTATATATCATTCTTTCCTTGGTTCACAAAAGTGAATAATTCTTGAAAAAATAAAATAAATTGTTAGCATGAAAGAAATTAACAAAGGAAATGTCAAATGAGTAACTAAAGAGAAGTTTACATCAGTTGTTTATTACAGAATGCTGTGAGTCATTATAGGATCTACATAATAAGAGATGCATGTTTTCCTGAGATTTTGCTTCAAGTTGTAACATATGTTTCCATACAGAATGTTGAAAATTTCTGATTGAACAAAGCATTTACAGTGATCACCAAACACTTTTACAGGGGAAAAATAGAAAAAAAGCTCTTGAGGACTAATCAAAGCAAGATGGCCTTGATCTTGCTGCATTTGCTTCCTTCCAAATGCCAACCAGAGTTCCCTTGTTCTAGTCAATGTGCGGACTCTGAGGGCAAAGATGAACAAAGCACCCGGATTTGTGGACCTAGTGGATCTTGACAGGTTGCTGTGCATAGCATGATTGATTAGCGGGATGAGAATAGAATTGAGAAGCAGGATGAAATCTTGCCAACCTGTGGGAAATGAAGGTTCTATTAATCTTTTAATTAGGTTTTGAACACAACAAGCTGATTTTTGCTTTTTAGAGTTTGTTCATCACTTTGAGAAATTTAAACTATTCAGCAAAAAAGGCATAAAAATTATTTAGTATATAATCATCAAGTCTGCCCCATGACATATAGGACAAAAAAGTTACAGTTTCCTTTTAGGGAGTTGAACAATTTGATTATATTCCTTGAGTTTCTTGTCCTATTATTTTAAAATTTTTATTATTTTCCACTGATAGTGAGATAACTTTGAGCAAGGTAAGTCATTGAGTCCCATTTATCTTCTTTGAAGAATGTATTAATGTTACCTACATGTGAGCATAATCATTTTTAAACCATCACAGACTTGAGTTACCCTCTCACAGCTGATTAGATTCCAATTAGAATCTTGGCCAACCCACATGACTAAGGAAGTCACAGGCCCAAGAGGGAAACAAAGTCCTGTTGTTTTGCTAACTGAAAATTTTTCAAATGCCTTGTGAATATTTATGTTGATACTAGTTGTGCTTTCCACCTTGGTCAGGAGAAAGGTTATTTGCAGTGAGATGCAGTTAATGCAGAACTCATACCTGACTGTTGATGGTCAAGTTCTAAATGGGATATGCATATCAGCTCCATCCACAAGGCTCAAAGAACCTCATGGAAAAGTGGTACAAAGAATGTAACATCCAGGGCACAGGCTGTGAAGCTGTCTTCTGGACATGACACAACCATTAAACATTTGCATTTATTAATTCAGTTACCATGGGAGGGGATGAAATTGTGAGTGAATGTGTGTTTTAACATGATCATGGCCAAGTCAAGGACTCTAATGCCATGGACCTGTGGAAATGGCAAAGCCTTCCCTTGATGAGATTAAAAGCAATGGCAAAGTCGGCCCCTAGACCATATACACAAATGATGGGCATTTAGCTGAAACCACAGTATGCAGACGCTTTTACCAAAGCTTCCTCCTACCTGATATTCATAATCCAAGATTGCTTTATAAAATGGCAGTGAATTTCCAGGTTGGTGCTGGTACAGCTTCATCAGAGTGCATGACTCATCTAATTCCCAGCTTCTCTGGGCCTGTGTCTGTTCTTATTTTTATTTTATTTTCTCATTGCCCCAGTGAGATTAAGACCTAAAATGTACAGGTGATGCCACCATACTGAGCCTGTGAGTACCTACACAAGACCTGCAAAAGTTTGGCCTGTTGACGGGCTTTGTGGAAGCATGAAGAAATACATCTTACATGGCTGAGGTAAAAAGATGACTTCCATAATATAATCAATTTATCAGTAACACAACTTCACAGAGTTAAAGAAATACAGCATAAACAAAAGCCACACACCTAAATATTTTACCACATTCTCCCCCTATTTTCTTTGGTCTAAATAAAAAGAAAGTTTTTAACTTCAACATAGTAAAACTACATACCAAAAAAAAAAAAAACAAAAAAAACAAAAAAAAAAAAAAAAAAAAACAAAAACAAAAAAAAAACAACCCAGTTATCTAGTAAGAATTAATTTACAATATTTTGTCTATTTGTAGTTAGCATCTTAAGAGAAAATAATGCATAACTTACTTTCTATTCTATCTAAGAAAAACTAAAACTATAACTATCTAGTTTTCCACTCCATCAAAGGCATCTGAAGAATATAATGTTATTTAAACAAACTGCATTGCCAACAACTTCCAAAACTCTAGAAATGTCAGAGACATCTGACTGTTCCTTTGCCATCTTGGGGCATCCATTTTCAGCCTACAAGATCATAGAATCTGGAAGACTTTTCACTGGAGTAGGATATTTGAAAGACTGTCCTGCCTATATTGTCAGTCACTTTCCTCTGTACTCTGCAGAAAATATGGCAGACTCTGATTTGAAGCAGGAACTTTGAAGGACTTCCCTGCCTTGTTTTTGGCAAAGTTCAGCAGTCACTCTTCTGTGGGTCCTACATGTCCAGTTTATACAGCATGCATTCAAGCAGTCAAGACAAAAGCAGTTTCTTGCCTAAATGGCTAGTCTTGACACATTATAAACAAACTCCCCAAGGAGTTTCTTCAATGCCCATCATCTCTGAAGTAAATTGGTGCTGCCAGGAGCAGATGTGTTTCACTGTCATGGAAAGCCATAAGTTAACAAAATATTTTTTTAAATCATTTACTACTAGTCACTGTTCATAATTTGTTTCAACTAAAATACGGTACACACAGCAGAATCCAAAAGCATCCCATGTAAATGTCTATATCCATTTTATTCCTCACTCAACTCTAAGACTTATTTAATTTTAATTTTTTTTACATCTCAAAAAATATGTCTGCAATAATTAGAACTTTATTAGCTGTCCCATTTGGAAATAGCCTTTTAATAATTTTACAGTAAAGAATATATGATGGGGCTTAATGAAAAAGTAACTTCCAACATCGTGAAAGAAAAAGGACTGTAGAGGAACAAAGTGGGAGTTCACA
Source organism: Phodopus roborovskii (assembly GCF_943737965.1). NCBI lineage: Eukaryota > Metazoa > Chordata > Mammalia > Rodentia > Cricetidae > Phodopus > Phodopus roborovskii. The sequence goes on from NW_026126470.1 coordinate 6,077,080, forward strand.
AAGGAAAGACTTCAGAAGCCCTTTCCCATGAGGTCCCTAAGGAAAAACAAAACACACAAATCGAAAATGCAGGTTCTTACGGGGGAAATGTCTCCCATGCTCCATCTTGAAACTAGAATCAAGAAGCAACTGCTCAAGCTGCTTCAGTACTTTCTTCTGTTCAAGTGTTCCAAGTTCTGGGAACCCATTCACTGCTATTGCTTGAAAAAAGGTATTCACTTTCCTTTCTACAAACAGCCCCACCCTCCCAAGCCAGGGCTGGCCGGAAGCATTTTAAACTTCAGAACTTCCTGTGCAGTTCTCTCCTCAGTGATCTCCCACACCCAGACTGACAAATACACTGGCATGCACAGCCCTCCCATCCACAAAGTTTGTGAAGATGTATTTTTTTTTTATTGTTGTTCTCTCTCAGTTTAGGACACGCTAGTTAAAATATATTCACTAGGAAAAAACAAACAAACAAACAACAACAAAACTCATTCAAACTCCTTCTCCTTGTTCTCATTATCAGTGTAGAAGATATAATGAAACCAAAAAGCAGTATTCCCTAACTTCCAACTTTTTCTAAAAGAACACAGAAATGGAAAGTATGTTATATAGGATATGGAAGATTTCTATTAGTGCTCAAGAGTGTATGAGGGAGACAAACAGAGGTAAAGAACCACACCTTTAACCATGAAAGGGATATCTGCAATGTTACACTGAGGAGTGTTGCTCTAAATGAAAAACAAAACAAACAAACAAAAAATAAACCTTAAAGTTAACAGATGATTACTATACACAGAGCAGACAACCTCCATGATTCCTTAACCATCTCCAGGGAACAGCACCAAAGCTGGGAAGAACACTTTCCTGAGGTTTTCTGAGATTACTTACAGGAATTCTCCCTTAGAATGACTCTGGGGTGGGAAAGAAGGATGACATAAAAACTATTCCTCAAAGAAGGCAATAATGAGGTACAAGGGAGTATGGAATTGATAAGCAGCTAATAAAATATTCTAAATTACATATTCTGTTGGTCTTTAAAAGGTTTGAAGACCATCTGCCTATCCATCCATCCATCTATATCTGTCTATCTAAAACATATATCTCTATATGATCTGGAAAGCATACCTGACATATCTACAAATTTCATTGTTATAGATGACTAACTACTGACCTATGTTTCTTGATTATCTTTAATAGTTCATAATGGTTTTCAAAAACTAGAACTCTGCTTTACATTTTTAAGTGAACTGCTTAGGTACAGTACCTTAAACAAGAGCAGAACCATGTATAAAATATGTTGTAAAAAAAATGACCTATAATTAGTATCTACATGCAAAAATCTTTTAAATAAGAGTAAAAACATACTTAGAGTGTAACAAAATTGACTTTGATTTGTATCCATATACCAAAATCCATGCCAAGGCAAAATATCTATGATGAATAGTTTTTTTTTTTATCCTATATTCCTATATTCCCCTAAATTATAACAAATATCCATGACCTACCAAATACCCGAAAATCTCCCACAAACCAGCTGTTGGGGACGTGGATATGGTGAATGTGGTGAAGACATCTTTAGGGACCCATAGAGAAAACAGAGATAATGACCAAGTCCTGGGAAGACGAGTATTAACCTTTGTTGACATGGATCACCTGTCAAGATTCAGGTCTTCCCTGATTAATCTAGATCTGTATCAACCTAGAACAAATGTACAGCTTCTTATTTGTGGAAACAAATCTCCAAAGTATTTTTTATTTCCATTTGACAAATACTTTTCAAAAGTTAAGATTTTCTTAAAATATTTAGGCTGCTTTATTTCCACAGACTACCCTACACTAGAACCCTTTTTTTCTTATTTTACATATCTATCCCAGTTCCCCCTCCCTCCCTCCCATCCCATCCCTCCACCCCACCCCCAACTCCACAGGGTAGGTGATGCCTTCCAAGAGGGATCAACAAAACCTAACTGGAATAGGGACTCAGATAGAAGACCTGGGCAGTCTAAGGGACCTCCAACACTGGAACCCTTTTCTTTCTTTTTTTTTTCTTTTTTTTTTTCTTTTTTTTTCCTGTTTGGACTTCTTTTACTACCTATCTCTAGCCATTTTGGACCACAGGAACAAACTGTAAACTGTTAAGCTACTACACCTGGGTCCTCCAAGTACAGCTCTATCAGCTGGCTCCACCCACTTCTTGGGTTGGGAAAGCTAAGCCTAGAGCTCACAGCCAGGTGGGAGGTTCATGACCAAAAACTGCATTATACCTTTCTAGCTATGGAAGCCCATACCTGTGTTGCTGCAAGCAGTTGGTTTATACTTATGCTGTATGCTGTTTCTAGCTCTGTCTAGCTCTGTCGGATGAACAGCAGAGCCTCTTAAAGGAATCTTAGACTTTTTTTTTTTTTTCAGCTTTCTCTGGCTTTGGATGGATATATGAACACCATGTTGGGTGTCATTTTGTAGTTGGGAGTTTTACTCTTTTGGCTTTTTGAGGGGCCCACCATCCAGCTTCCAAATAACTCACACATTTTTAGTTATGAATGTCCAGCCTTACTTGGCTTGTTTCTAGGCAGCTTTTCTTACTTAACCCATCTACATTTTCCCACTGGTCTTTTATCTTCCTTACTTCTGCATATCTTGCTTTCCTTCTTTCTCTATGGCTGGCAGGGTGGCTGCTCCCCTGACACCCTCCTGTCCTTATTTTCTCTTTGCTCCTCCTCCTTTCTCCTTCTGTTAATACTCTCTGCCTGCCAGCCCCTCCTATCCTTGCTCCTGCCTCACTATTGGTCATGCTGCTCTTTATTAGGACCACCAGGTGTTTTAGACAGGCACAGTAACACAGCTTCATAGCATTAAACAAATGCACCATAAATGAAAGCCACTCACCTTACTATTTTACCACACAGAGACATACAAACTGTGTGTGTGTGTGTGTGTGTGTGTGTGTGCTGCATGTGTGTGCAAGCACACATGCACTAGTGTGCATGCTGATTTGAGCAAAAATGTGTGTGTGTGTGCATGTGCGTGTGTGCAAGCACACATGAAATAGTGTGCATGCTTGTCTATGCTGACTAGACTACTAAGAATAACTTTACATGCAAACCAGTTCTTCTAACTAAATCTTTGTTGATGATTTGAGCAAAAACCATTTTAATTAAATGTTTGGTAAACAGATGATGATTACATCTTTCTTAAATTGCTGAAAAGTAAATGTTAAATTAACATGTACTATTAGCATTAAAGGTAATTTTCCATGTTTTTTGAAAGTTCTTGTACAAAGTCATAATAGCAAACAAAATCCCTCCTCATTTCTTTTTAACAAAACTTTCATATGAAGAGAAATAATCTATTTATTTTTATTCCTATGGTCAAAATTGTGACTAATTTGTCAAGATGACTTTATGGTTAAACATAATACTTCATTCAACTTAATAATCAAATAGACTATATTGTTGAATAACATCTCAACACCTTCCATCCTCAATAATTTATTAAGTGAAAGTGATGGATGAGTGGGGAGAACAGATGCACTGTTCAAGACTTGTATGCTGCGAGGAATCCTGAGAGCTTGTTCTCTATACTTTCCCCATAGCTACTGGGAACATCCTTTGCCATAAATCACACTTTACCTGTACTATATCATCATCATTGTCATACAAAGACAGTTAGAATCTACCAAAGTATAAATTACTGCTCAAGAGAAAGTTGGCCACGCTGAACACTATCTTCATATTTCTGAGCTTTTGTTGAAAAATTAACCAGATAGTACGTTATTTGAATATTTATTAGGCATTGGAGTGAATGGATATCAATCTTCTGTCTTCATTTCTAAAGTGCAGATAAATAATTACTTGGTATATGCTTCCTACACTTAAGGGACATTATTGAGAAAAGATTTAATTTCTTTATGCACTCAGTATGAATTGTGGCAATGAAAGGTATACAATTTTTATTTAAAGCACATTTGAGAACAAAAGAAGACAACAATCACATAAATCCTTACCTCATTCAATGTGTTACAAACTAGTGGTTCGTTAGGGGAAAAAATGTTACTTGATCTTCAAAATTTAACATTTCCCCCTGGCAAGCATTTTGGAATTCATTGCAAAGATTATGTGTTGACTGTAGTTTTTTTTTCCTTTTCTAAATTTAAATCTGAAACAAGGTTGTTATAGATGTCAATCCCAGTTCCCTCTCCCTCCTATCCTCCCTTATCACCCCCACCAAACCCCAGCCCATCTCCTTTCTGATCCCCAGGGAGGGTGAGGTCTTCCATGGGGAGTCTTCAAAGTTTGTCATATCAATTGGGTCAGGGCCCAGGACCTCCTCCATGTGTTTAGGCTGAGAAAGTATCCATTTATGTGGGATGGGCTCCCAAAGTCCATTCCTATACTAGGGATAAATACTGATCCATTACTAGCGGGCCCATAGACTACCTAGTCCTCCTAACTAACATTCAGATTCAGGGGTCTGGGTCAGTCCTATGTTGGTTTCCCAGCTATCAGACTGGGGTGCATGAGTTCCCCCTTGTTCAGGTCAGCTGATTCTGTGGTTTTCTCCAGCCTGGTCTTGACCCCTTTGCTTATCACTCGTCCCTCTCTGTAACTGGATTCCAGGAGTTCTGCTAGTGTTTAGCTGTGAGTGTCTGCTTCTGCTTCCATTAGCTACTAGATGAAGACTCTAGGAAGGCATATAAGGTAGTAATCAATCTCATTACTGTGGAAGGGCATTAAAGGTAGCCTGTCTGCTATTGCTTAGATTGTTAGTTGGGGTCATCCTTATAGATCTCTTGGCATTTCCCTAGTGCCAGATTTCTCCTTAAACCTATAATGGCTCCCTCTATCATGCTATCTCTTTTCTTGTTCTCCTCTATACTTTTTCCATCTCAATCTTCCTGTTCCCTCATGCTTTCCTCTTCCCTCCTCTTCCCCCCTTCTCTTTCTCATAACTCCCTCTCCCCTCCCTCCATGCTCCTAATTTGTTCAGCAGATCTTGTTCCTTTCCCTTTCTCCAGGGGACCATGTATATCTCTTTTAGGGTTCTCCATATTTCCTAGTTTCTCTGGCGGTGTGAATTGTAGGCTGGTAATCCATATATGAGAAAGTATATATCATGTTTGTCTTTTTGTGACTGGGTTACCTCACTCAGAATGGTTTCTTCTGGTTCCATCCATTTGCCTGTGAATTTTAAAGTTCCATTGCCCCCCCACCACCACTGAGGAGTACTCCATTGTTTAAATGTACCACATTTCTGTATCCATTCTTCAGATGAGGGGCATTTAGGTTGCTTCCAGGTTCTGGCTATTACAAATAATGCTCATATGAACATAGCCGAACAGATGTCCTTGTGGTACGAATGTGCATCTTTTAGGTATATGTCTAAGAGCAGAATGACTTGAGGTAGACTGATTCCTATTTTCCTGAGGAACCACCATTCTTATTTATTTATCAGAGAGTGTTGTGAATATATGTGTTGCTTATTTAATACATGAAAATCCCTAAGACAGGGGAAAAACATCTTTAGATTTTCCTTTTAAAACTCATGGCATCTGCTCTCTGGATTCCAACCAATATTTGAGGAACCAATGCAATGAGATAACAGTGAGCAATAGTGCCATTTTGATTCACAGTGAACAAGTCACTAATACTGGGATTCATTTAATAGAAGTAATTTTAACAAATTTTAAATATCTAATAGAACTTGTTACTTAATTTTAAAATATGCAGCAGCAAATGTGAAAATACCTGTGACTTTTATTAAAACACATTCTTGTTTTTTAAATTCATGAAATAATGGCTTACAAGTAGCTAATGGAAATGCACTGCTCAAAATAAAACACTGTATCTTCTTATTACTATTCTTATGTTGATATGAATTTTACAAATACTTTAAAATCCTGTGGATAAAAAGGCAGTAATCAGGACATATACAGTGGCTTCTGCCTGAAGTCTAATCATTAGGAAGTTTGTAGGATAAATGTGAGTTCAAGGCCTGCCTTAGTTATAAACAAGAATAGATAATAATAGTAGTCAGTAGTCAAGACATGAGGATAAATAGACAAGCTATTGAAATTTGGAAACAGTCTAATAGTACCACCACCAATATTTCAAAAACCGTTTTAATTCACCATGGGAAAGCTATTTCAAAAAGTAGCCATGCAATTGTGAAGTGTTAGTATATGATAAGCTGATATTCATATTAATTATAGCTTCAGATGGGAGATTTAAACTATAAAGTTTCAGAGGTCAAAAGAAAGAACAGATAAAAAACTGACATTAGATAAATGTTTCTTAAATAGAAATCCCTTAAGCTATAAATTATGTGATAAAATAAATTTATAACATTGATTTGTAAAGTGATGGATGGTAAAAGAGCAAGACAAGTCACGGATCAGAAAAAAATACCTGTAAGGCATATACCTGGTACCAGATTTTCATATGGAAAAATATTACAGCTTAAAAAAGAGAATATATCCTAGTTGGGTGGTGATGCATATCTTTAATCCCAGCATTCAGGGGGCAGATCTCTGTGAGTTCAAGACCAGCCTCGTCTACAGAGCAAGTTCCAGGGCAACCAGAGCAATACGGTGAAACCATGTTTAGAAAAACAAACAAACAAAAAAAAATAGCAACAAAAAACAAAACAAGAAAAACAATATTTGAGCAACCATTCTCTTTTTTTTACCACAGGAAAAAAAAAGGAAATAACAAAATTAAAGAATATGCTTAACAAATGTAAGTCATGTATGATCTTACTATGTATGTATCAGGAGGGTTAATATTTTTATATAGCAATGCCTAATGTTACATACAATTAGGAGCAATTAAAAATCTTTCAAATTCAATATGCTGAAAGCACGAGAAATAGCCTTCTCTAGGGAAGAACATACCAAGTGATTGTCCAATACAAATTAACCAGCACTAAAAACAAATATACAAGTAACATTCTATAGACTTAATAGTTTGTACTACAGTTTTGTAAGTTGAGAAGAATACTGAAAATGGGTAGTATAGGTAGTTAACCAGCAATAAAAGTTTCTTTGGGGTCAGTGAATGTTCTAGTAACAATGGTTAAAGAAATACATTTTATGTAAAATATATTTAGCCGCAAAAGCTTTTGAAAAAATTATTCCAAGGCAGCAAGGACACCATGACAATAAAGAGAAGGTTAAAAAAAAAATGAAATCTTAAATGTTCACATGCATTAAATCTCTACAAGAAACATCCGGTAGCATGATATCTGATAATGGCCTAGAGAGGAAATTGCTTGTTAGTGACTTAAAGGGAGCCATGACATCTCTTGAATTATTCACACTGTATCCTCTTGCACCTGGGTTTTCTTTGGAGGTCAACCTCCCAAACATTATCCAGAGTTGACCCTGTTGAGCTCAGGAGCTCTGATGAGCTTATAGCCTAAGGTGGTATGGTATAGGTTTAAAGACTACATTGCAAAAGAGTAGCGCTATCACAGAAGAAAGTGCAGGAATATATTTATGTCTTTACGAAGTCCATACATGTGTACTTTAGGTTCCTAAATTTCTCTAGGGAGTGACACAAATTCACATAATATTTCTAAGTGTTACAGTTTGTATTTTCATCTCTGCTTTAGCTGACAGAGGTTTTAATAATAACCAGAATATTCCCCAGTGAATGTACACATATAGATATTGAAAAATTACCATAGTAATTCAAATTAAAGTGCATAATTTCTTACTCAGAATTCTTTTGTATTTCATTTGCTCCTATTATAACTTAAAATGAGTTTTCAATTGGTCTTCCTTAAGGATTGATTTTTGATGAGTTACCAGTGAGTTGTCACCTTGAATAGTCTTGATTAACTCTCTATAGGCATGAACAATACAAAGGATTGTATACACTGACATTGATTATGAAAATGAAAACCACAATGCACAATAATAATTTAAATAACAATAAATTGACTTCTGGTATCATTTTAATAGAGATATAAACAGCTTGTTTGTAAACAAGTAGAGCACCACAATGAGAACGACAGGAAGTGTTCCAAGGATGTTCAACAGCCTCAGAAGTTTGTATGGAATGGGCATGGGTGGGGTATTGTAGGAGTGGGAAGTTTTGGCACTGGGAATCAAAGCTCTTATGGAGCAGGTGGAGAAGGCTGTTCCCAGGTTCTGCGTCTCCATCACAAGGTCCTCCCGGCTCTACATCAACAATCACTGGTTTCTCCAGGCTTTGTATCACCATCACATGTGGGTGCTGCGCCAGAGTGTGTTAAACAAAACAGGAGGTATTAAGGTCAGCTGGGTGAATACCGTATGTGGTGTCAGTTTAGAATTCTTGAAAGGTAAAGTGGTTCCTGGCATAAATACTTAAATTCATGTCTACTATTGTTTCTGTGTAAAACAATAAAGTCAAGCTAGTCTTTTCTGCATCCCTTGATGTTAGCTGGAGATTTAGCTAGTGACTGACATGACCAATTACCCTTTGACATTTTCATAGCAACTCAGCTCCTTTCCTTTCCTGGGATTTGTCTGCATTACTCAAGATTACATTTAAATTTCCTAGTGACTAAATGATTGTGCACTTGAGGGTATATTTGCTTATACTTTACTTGTTTAAAAAAGTGACTTGATTTAGTTTGATTCTCTTTTTTTGAAGCAGCCTTTTCTGGCTCGTTTAGTGATTAAGCATAAAAGTAAGATGCATTCCCGTAGATGATCACTCTATCAAAATAAACCTTAAAATAGTCCATAGAAACTGAAAAATAAAATGTTCCAGACACTAAAATATTTTAATACAAATTAAATATTTAATTTTTAAAATCTCATAAACCTGGGAAAGTTAAAGTCTAGATACAAATACTCATGTATTATTAATGAAGAACTAGACCTGCCGTGGGAGGAAAAAACCTTACCCCTTACAATGTGGAATCAGGTATTAATTTTAAATTTGTCAGATACTAGGCTAATAGACATGTCAATAATTTATTCTTTGAAAATATGGTTGCTGAATAAAGATACTCATATAAATGAATTGGATCCATTTAATTTTATGTTTGTGTGAATGTTTTCCCTGCATGTATGTATATCTATATTCCACATGTGTGCCTGGTGGCCACCAGGGGCCAGAAGATGTCTTGGGACTGGAGTTACAGTTGGCTGTGAGCTGCTATGTGAGTGCTAGAAATTGAACTGGAGTCCTTGGCAAGAGTAATCAGTGCTCTACTTCTCTGGATTGTATTTCTATCAGTGATGATCTTGACTCCGACTCTCAATACACAGTGCACTGGCCCCATCTTTGATATTACTTGACAGCTTGTCAAAAATGCAGTGTCATAGAGGCAGCTGTTAGCCTGTAAATCTAAGCTTGTCTTTAATAGGTTTCCTATGAGCGCACTAAATCTTGAAAACATTAATTTGACAAAGGTCGGCTTGCTATTTGCCACATTCCCTTTCCAGCTATCTTTCTCATTATTGCTCTACCTAAAACTCATGGAGCCTTACTTGGGAGCAGTAAGCCACACAAGTCCTTCCTTATCAGATATGTACGTGGCTTCAATGTGGCACCTGCACAGCACCCCTCCCCCCCTCCCGTGATCTAATACTTTAGACAGTTATTACTGACTCTTCTTTCTTCTCTAAAAATACTTTTTTTTTCTGCCATCACCTTTTCCTTTGTCTCTTCCTAGTCTACATGGTAACATATTCTTGTTCAGAATAATTGTCCATACTTTTAAATAGTGTAAATGGAAAACTAACAGTACTTTCATTATCATATTGAGGAGCCCTTGATTAGAGCTACTGAGTGGATGCTTAGACTTGTAGTGTTTTTGGCTGTTATTGTTTAGGGTTTTTTATTCTAATACACTTATTGTTTGGCTGACAATTATTTATCAATTAATGGCTGAGAAACCCTGAAATTACTTATTCATTTGCATATTTTGACCAGTAACTGTGACAATGTTTTGCTTGTTTGGTTTTGTTTTGCTTTGTTTTTCTTATCCAGACAGGGTTTCTATGTATAGCCTTGGCATTTCTGGAACTATGTAGATCAGGCTAGGTTTGAACTCATAGAGATCTGCTTGCCCCTGCTTCCCAAATACTAGAATCAAATGTGTGTGCCATCACTCCCTGTGTGACAATGATTTTTATCTAATGAAAGGTAACTAAAGTTTGTACATATATCTACATGGAGAATATTGACTTTGGTATTGTCTATCTAGTGAGATATCATTGTCCTATTTTCTTTCCTTAATTAAATAGGGTTCTTTTCATTTTTCATTTGTTGAACATCTTTGGTAAGGATTTTCTTTTTTCTTTCAAGTTATAGGATTTTTTTTTAAATTTAAATTAGAAACGATCTTATTTTATATATCAATCCCATTTCCCTCTCTCTCCCATCCTGCCATGAACCCAACCAACCCCCATTTCATCCCTCTTCTCCTCTATAGAAAGGGTGAGGCCTTATATAGGGGATCATCAAAGTCTGTCATATCATTTGGGGCAGGCCCCAGGCCCTCCCCTGCGTATCTACGGTGAGAGAGTATCCCTCTGTAGGGAATGTTCTCCCAATGTCCATTGGTCCACTGGGGATACATGCTGTTCTAGTACCAGAGGCCCCATAGATTGCCTCCTCAACTGAAGAATGGATAAAGAAAATGTATATTTATACAATGGGGTATTGCTCAGCAGAAACAACAACAACAAAACCTATGGAATATTGAAATTCGCAGACAAATGGATGGAAGTACAAGAAACCATCCTGAATGAGGTAACCCAGACACAAAAAGACAAACATGGTATGTACTCACACATATGGATATTAGACATAGAGCAAAGGATTGCCAGCCTACAATTCACACACCAGAGAAGCTAGGAAAAAAGGAGAGACATACATGCTCCCACAGAGAAGGGGAAAGGGACAAGATCTACTAAGGATTTTTTAAAGTTCTAAATGCTAGTGTACCTTGTGGGCTCCCTCACTTCTCCCATCCCTTGAGTATCTGCTACACTCTTGCTCCCTCGCATGGCTCTCGTGTTTGTTTTCTTTTCTAAAATCTGGGAACTCTAGTTCTTACATTACAACAACTGTGGGTGCTAATTCTCTCCCATCTCTGAAATGTATTTCTAGTTTGTTTGGTTAATAACTTAATGACACCTATTTTCTTCACAATGTGAAACGAGTCCCTTCTGAAGATGGGCTTGTGGCCAGGGCATGTGCTGTTGTGATGGCTATGGTTGCAGCCGGGCTTTCTTGGACCCTCTCCTTACTGGATCGCTGCTCACTGCCCTGGCTACGTTGGCACCACCACTGCTGATAGAGATACCACTGGTTTCCATTTTCAGTTTTGTCTCCATCAAGGACTTGAATGAAGAGCTACTCTGTACTCTGATTTAAATATGAGCTCTTGTGTAGGAAAGGACTTTGAGGTTTGTTGTGAGCCACAGGAACCTTCTGAGCTGTCTATTCTCTGGCAAATCTCTTACTTACACTTCTGCTCTTTCTTGCGGAGATACCATCCTCCTCTTAATTGCATATTGGCAGACACACAATGAACTCTAAAAGTGACTTCTGGTGTGAGGGTGTGGACCTTCTTGTACCTTGTTCTACAGTCACTTACTTTTGTGAAAGTGGGCACCTCTTTGCTGTTTCAGACTGCTTTTCCTATTGGTGCAATCTCTGTACCACTATTTTAGAGAGAATATCAAGCACAGTGGAGTGTTCTACTCTTGGGAAAATGCTCAAGTTATTAGCAGAGGCAGGCAAGTACACAGACACACACTCTCATTCCTTATTTATACATGATGACTGAAGTTTGGGGTTTTCTTCACATCTGTGTGCCTGTGTGCTCTTACAACAGTCTCAGAGACTTTAAAAACTGTTGAAAAATTTTTATCTATTTTATTTATTATTCTTATGTGTGTGTATTGGGTGCCCATGTATATGATGGGCAGGGGTTTGCACATGCCACAGTACAGTATGGATGTCAGGGGATAGCTTTGTGGAGTCCACTGTTCTCTCTTTTCATCTTCATGTAGGTTTTGGTATCAAACTTATTTTCAAGGTCCAATGAGGCAAATGCTTTATTCACTGTGCCATCTCATCATTCCTTAAATAATTTAATCTTGTTTTTCAAGAGCCATTTCAGTTTGTTTGTTTCGTTGATTTTCAGACCTCACCGTAGCATTCTGGGAATAAATTGCTAAGCTTAATCCTAAACTCATCATGTTAAATGATGTACTTTGAAAGTAAAAATTCCCTTTCTGATGGTTTCCATAAAAGTTTATTTCTTTTCAATGACTAAGGAAAATCTTGGCCATTAGAAATGTTTTATCATTCACAATTAAAAACAAAACAAAATACTTGATGCATTTTTTTTTTTCTTCATGTTTAAGAGCCTAGCAGCAGGATTATGTTTTGGTATTATGATAAAGATTCAAAACTTCCATTGTTTTCTGTGGGTTTTTTTTTTTTTTTGTTTGTGTGTATTATTTAATCTTTGTTGTTGCTATGCCAAAGTTTATTGAGCTACCGGAACGTTTCTTGTGAAGCGAGTACTCAGATTCTTCCTGCAGAATAAAACAATCCTGCTATCTGCTAACTTGACCTTGTTCAAAGTGTAATTGCTAATCCCATGCACTGTGGTAACAGTACACCTACTTGTGTTTATGCTAATGCAATGTGATAGTAGAGATTACCACACACTGCTGTAACAGTACACCTATGTCTATTTATGCTGATGCAATGTGATGTGAGGGATAATATTATGGTCACATTGTTTCGGTTACCTTTATAACCCAAGTTTCCCATTTTTGTTGTATTTCATCTATATTGCCATATTTGCCCTTCCTGTGAACTGTCTAAAATAATATTTGGGGGAGTTATAAACACAGAGCTATAAATTCAATTGGATCAGTAGATACCCTCTCTGGGACCTAATTTCCTCATTTATAAAATGATGGAGGTGAGCAAGGCCAGAGACCACTGTCTGCTCATCTATCCCTTAACAAAGTTCTGATAGATTACTTGGGTTTGGAAAAAAAATCTTTCTTTAGATTACTTGAACAGATATTTCTCTTTTCCCAAGAATGACATATAAAAGAAGGAGCTGAAAGGAAAATATTTCTATTCTGAGACACACACATATAAAAACCAATTGAGTCACAAAACTAAACTTGCTCACAACAGCACTACTGAAGTCTGAATGTTTAAATTGTATAGTTATCTAGCACAAAATATTGTCTTGAAACCATGTGCAGGTTGCTGACAACTTTTGCCACTTGCTGTGGTTTAGAGTCATGCCTTCAAGCACTCTGACTCAATTGTTTGAAATATTCAGTTGGTATATCCACAGTAGAAGGGAGCAATGAAATAAGAACAGACCACATCTACTGGCAATCTCTTGCAGAGGTCATTGTGGACGCATAAATATCTGGGAAAAGGTTTAGGGGCTCATTATTAGTAAAACAGGACTTCTGTATAAACCTAAACATATAAAAATTCTTAATGATCTGAATATTTTTCCATAGTTTAAATTTAAATACATTTATTATATGCTACTTAACTGCAGAAGATGGGATAGTTACTTAATTCCCTTAGTAACCACCATCTTTCAAAAATTATCTTGGGGCCAACAACACACGGTGGACTCTAAGCATCATATCAACCTCATAGAGTTTATGGTATCCACCTGCAAGCAAATCAGGATTTTACAGAATGGATTTGGATCTCTGTAACACTAACAGTTCTGGTTCCATTTTAATACCATTTTATTTATCTGGGACGGCACAGTAAGTGGACCTCTGTTTGAACCATCTTTCGAAAAGACCTTCTTAGTTAACTTTTCTAGTTCAAAATTTGTGCTCTGGATGCAAATCATTTGCTTTAGCTTTGTAATAATTGGAGTTTTCATTAAAATTAAATGTCAAATGTTATGGATAATTCTTAAAGACTATCTATAAATCCAATATATATTTTGCATAGACATAGAGATGAAGAGGTCTGATAAACTGTAGCATGAAAGGATTCTATGCAGAGCTAATAATTTAACATTTGTTTCTCAATTCAAATAATATATAAAATAATCTGTCAACTACTTAGGGAATAAAACTTTTCATGTGTCATCTGTGTCCTTTTGCTAAGCATGAGCCTCCCTTTCCAATATTCCCTTGGGGTGGATAATTGGTTTGGCCTTAAGATCAAGAGAGAGATTAAGAAGATAGAACACAACAAACAAATAAGAACAACACAGCAAAGCCCTGTCTTAATCTCTGGCCTTACTTCCAAAACCTTAAACCCTTCCTTTCTTTATGAAATTCAGATGCAGGGAAGGAGCTAGGTAGGTCATGCGAAGAGAAAAACATTCTCATGTCTGAGAAAGAGAAGGGAAAGATTACTAGTCAATGCCACATAACTGTTCTCAGTATTAAGAAGAACTAAGAACAAAACAGAAGACATAGGTGTACTCCTTGGATGAGCATTGCTAATTTGGCACTTCTTTTGGTTTCGTTTCATTGTAAGAAATGTCAGAAAGGGCTTTTAAAACCCAGCTTCAATTTTTTTTTTTTTTTTTTTTTTTTTTTTGCTGGAGATGTAGGACATTGTAAACACAAAACTCTCAATTAGATCCCCAACATTGCATGGTGGTACACACAGGCAATCCTGGAACACAGGAGAGTCGTAAGTTCATACTCACAGGTGCAGCTTCTTTATCATATATAGAGGACACCATGTCACCATCTCTCTGGTTCTTATCTTTCCACACACACCCACTTCCAATATGCTACTTGTGCTTAGGTATAGTGGTTGTATAGTGTAGTGGCCAGTAATTGGGCTGGCCTCACCATGGTCAGTTTTTCACCCCCTTTAGGCCAGTTTGTGGATTCCTGAAATTTTCTCCATCTGTTAAAAAAAATCCAAGAGAGATTCTTTGATGGCAAGTGAGAGCTACCCTAACCTGAATGTATATGGTTAAGTATTTGGAATGCAGTTAGGAATGATATCAGTTTAGAAAAGTCTCAATAATACGTTCTTCTCTAGGGTCCACAATCTCACTAGGCTAGGTTTACAGTGCCAGGCATGGTCTACTTCATGTTTAGTGGGTCTTAAGTCTAATTAGACAGCACTTGGTTACCCAAAGACTAAAGCTTCAATATGGTAACCTTGGATAGATCTTGCTGTTCTGGTTTCTGTGGTTTCTAGGTTTTGAGATGGATAGGACTAGTAATTGATTTTTTTTCCCCTGAGCATCATGCCTAGAAGCTTCAGCTACTGTGGAAACTAGTCTTTATGAAGGAAGTTTCTAGGTCAGTTTGAGCTCAATTCTACCAAGTCAGGAATTTGAAGTGCATAGTATCTTCAGCAGTAGTGTCCTATCACCAAGTAATGGGAGCAAGCAAGGGCTGTGGAAGAAGCCCAGATTATTTTGAAAGTCCCCTCTCTTTCTCATTTGTATTTTGCATATATACTATCAATTTTAATAGGAAGTCTAAAACTTACTACAAGGTAAGTGAGATTAAGTCTTAATGAAATAAAATTAGTGAAAGCAAGATACATCTATCTGAATTTTATGATGCTATATCTAAGATATTTATAATTTGTTGCTTGTATGTACTGTTCTTATAATTTTTATTTGGGTTATTTGTTCACTCTAAGGATATATTTTTGTTTTAAGTTAATTTTAAAGTTCATTTATTGGAACCTATAGTGGCATAATGATAAATGTTTTGAAAGTGCCAATTCAAAAGAAGAAAATAAGAAAAGAATGTTGATAAAGACATGAACAAAGTTACCAAAATTAATGTAAATACTACTTCTGACATAAAGCCACGTGGTACACAGGAGAAACTGCACCTGGAAGTAAATCATGAAATAAAAATGAAAATACAAATGCAAAATGTAGATGATAATTAAATTATTTTCTTTTTATTTTTATACACACACACACACACACACACACACACAGAGAGAGAGAGAGAGAGAGAGAGAGAGAGAGAGAGAGAGAGAGAGAGAGAGAGGGAGAGAGAGAGAGAATGTTTGCTGGTTCTCTGAAACGTATTGGGTTCCTAGAATAATTTTCCAGTTAGTATACAGATTTTATTTACTATTTATTTTTTTCTCTAATTCTCCTATATAAATTGTAAGAATGTTTTGGGTGAAATAGTATTTGGACTTCTTTGTAAGAATAATATTAATGAATAAAAAATGAGCTGTGCTGATATTTTAAAACCCTAATCTAGGAGCTAAGCATTTTCCTGGATGTGTTGGTAGTATTGATTATCATGAGTAGGGTCTTCATAGAAGACATGAATAGTCAAAGGTTCGGGTATAGTTAAGTGGTAGAAGAAATGGAGAGCACAAGTGAGACCATGGTTTCAGTTCACAGCACCATGAGAAAAATTACAAAGTAAAATGTACTTGTGGCTTTAAGGCTGTAATTTACGTGTGTGTGTGTGTGTGTGTGTGTGTGTGTGTGTGTGTGTGTGTGTATATACTCAACCACCAAATAGCAAGTACTGCTGTAGAATGATGTATGCTAACTAAATTCTATGATACATGAAAAAGATGAATAATGGTTTGAGTAGTTAAATTTATCATGACACATAGGAGGTGGTAGTTATGCAACAATTCTTTTCCCTTGACCAATTTTCAAAGCATATCATATTATTCTTTCATTTAAGATTTTTTTACATTGGTTCTTTCTCTATTATAACACATGTTCTACATGCATTTCTTTTGTAATAAAGTAAAATCTACTATATTTCATTGTCATTTTTACTGGAACAAAATGCTATTTTACTTATTATTTGATTTTTCTACAAAAGTTATCTGCCTCTCTTCTTTATAGCTTAAATTATTAGCTTACAATTTTAGCAATATTACACATCTTTGATATCACTGCATTAATAAACTTAAATATTTTATGTTATTCTGCATATTATATTCTGGAGTCTAACTTTGATCAAGTTGCATCACCAGCAAGAGTGAGACAATGGATAGAAGGATGTTAAGTTATAGACATGAACAGTGAGATGCCCATCTGTGTGCAACATGTGTACAGCAGTAACTGTGTATGTGTGTGGTCAAGCAAGCGCCATTTAATAATATGTGTTTACAGGATACTAAATTTTAGTGCATCCACAGAGTTACTAAACTTTCTTGTTACCAAGAATTGCTATTAGGGCTGCCAAGTCCTCAAGTTTACTGTTACAACTGCAGGAAACTCATCCAGCTGGAGCCTGAGGCCAAGTGGAAATGAATGTTCCACATACTATGGCAAGGCCAAGTGTGGAGCCTGGCTTCCTGCTTCTTACTAATGAGCTTGCAGCCAAGAAAGAGTTTGGCTTGAATCATAGAAAACTATGCTTCTACACAGTGCCCAAAAAATGGGTCTTCCTTGCTAAAATCAACTTCAGGTGGGTATTTCAAAGATTAGATTGATATTAGATATATGCTTTAATGAAGTAGAAATGTGTTCATTTTCTGACTAAATGTAAGGTCCAGGGAATGGAGTCATGGTTTTTATAACAAACACTTGAATGTTTATAACCAGTCTGTCAAGACCTGAAAACTCTTGGAATAATAATGGATCAAACCTAGGCAAGGTGAGTGGTTGCTTCTCTTTGATGTAATTTAATTGATTAAGGAATGTGCTCAAACTGATTGACCTAATGCCCATATCCTCTGTTACCAACCATTAAACTTGAGGGCTTTGAAAAGGAAGATGATCATTAGGTTCAGGCAACAGAATTCTGTGAACCTTTCCCTAAAGTAACAAAATTCTCAGTTTCCTGGACACTTTGCTTAAAATCTCCTCTTCCCTTTAAAGTGAACTCTGATTTGAACCCTTTGGAACAGGATCACAAGTGTCTGACCCAGTGATATAATTATTTAACACAGTGAAAACTCTAGGCAGATTTATTGCATTCAAGTCACTTAAACACATTGTTTTATAAGAATGTTGAAATATTTCATTTAAATGTGAGGACAGCAGATGAGCAGCAAAAAAAGATGACTACTGACACAACCCTACCATTGTACTTGAATTTACTGTAGCTGCTTAGCTTCCCAAGTCTTCCATAACATTGTGCCTGTCAACATTTCAACATAGATGGGGGAGGGCTTATCATTTTCTTCAGTGGTGTAGCCTCTGCACTTACCTTTGCTCCAGCAAATAAACTCTCACCTATACTCAGACAGAAAACTAAGCTAGTGGTTACCTACTTACACAAAAAAAAAACATGGAAGTAACAGGGTAATTTGTTAAGGTATACAGGACAGGGAGAAAGATGACACAGACACAGAGACATGATTGAAACTCATTATATAACCATGTGACACCATCAAACAATACCATACCATTTAAAATAAGTGGCAACATTCACGAAACGTATTCAGGAAAGGGAAGTTATCATTTGGATTATTCAAATGGATATAGTCTTAAAATACTCGAGAGTGACTTTGTTTTTTATTTCACTAAGTGAACTTGGTTACTTCATTTCTGCTTTATGGCTTACATTAATTCAGATGTAAGAGAAAAAAATTAATTGTACAGGCTGTGTAATTTTCTTCATTTTCTGAGTAGATGTAGGGAGACATTATCTAGATACAGGAGCATAGACTATTGGATAACCCAACTGCCATCAGAGAGGTTTCACCCAGCAACAGATGAGAACAGATGCAGAGACCCACAGCCAAACATTAGGTGGAATTTGGGGAATCTTGTGTAAGGGGGGCGGGGAGGAAGGATTGTGAATGCCTCAGGGATCAAGGAAACCACAAGAAAACCATAGAATGAACTAACCTGTGCTTACATGGGGTTCACAGAAACTGAACCACCAACCAAAGAATGTTCACAGGACTTACCTAGGCCCTCTGCACATACATTACTACAGTGGTGTAGCTTTGTCTTCGTGTGGGATTCCTAACAGTGGGAGCAGGGACTGTCTATGACTCTGTTACCTGTTTTTAGGACACTTTTCTCATACTGGGTTACCTTGTCCAGCCTCAGTAGGAGAGGAGATACCCATAGCTAGCTGATATACATGCTAGGCCTGCCCTTTTCTGAAGAGGAAGAAGGAAGAGTGGATGGAAAGAGATAGAGGAGGTTGAGGGGGTTGGAAGGAGGGACAGGGAGGAGAAGAAAGCAGGAGAGGAAACTGTGATAGAGCTGGGAAAGTTAATTAATTAAAAATAATGTGCAATCTAAATATTAAGCAGAACAGGACTTACGTGATAACTAGAACTGTTAAGAAATGCATGCCACACCATAATGGATAAAAATACAACCTGAAATTTAATATTAAGACAAATTTCAAAGCATCAAATAAGACTAGGCAATACCTGTGGTGCCAGGATGTATTCCTGGTGTATGAAAGGACTTTAGGGGCACATTCCCCATCGAGAGATATTCCCTTAACCTAGAGGCAGAAGGGAGGGCCTAGACCCTACTCCAAATGACTTGAGAGATTTTGTTGATCCCTCCTGGAAGGTATCACCCTCCCTGTGGAGTGGGGGAGAGATGGGGTGGGAGGGTAGTGAGGGGGGCATGGGAGGGAGGGAGGAAGGAAGGGAGGGAGAGGGTACTGGGATAGATATGTAAAAAAAAAAAAGTTCCTACTTCGATTTGTCTGGACAAACTGTTTTCAGTCATGTGAATAATCTAAAGGATGATCACAATGATATATTTTTAAAGAACTTGCAATAACTTTTTCTACTTAAGACATAGCCAGTGACACTACATTCTTTGTGATGAAACTATGTTAGAGGAATTAAAGGTTTCTTATAAGAATCAATATAAGAACTATCAAGTGAGAGAGCCAGAATCCAAAGCCATAGGATGACTAGAAAAATAGTGAATCTATGCATTGTATGCATTTCCTAGTTTAAAGTACATTTATGCATGTTTTGTCTACATGTTTGTGTATCATGTGCATGCCTGGCTCCTGTAAATACCAGAAGAGGGCATCAGATACCTTGGAACTGGAGATGCAGATTGTTGTGAGCCACAGCATTGGCCCTTTGGAAGAGCAGCCAGTGTTCTTAACTACTTAGCCCTACTTCAAGCCCCAATTATGTATAATTTTAAACTTAGAAGTCTTTCTCTGTGTTTTAATGTTTTTTGGCCAGTAACATTTTGAAAATATTAAATAGAAAACTTCAGTAATAAGTCATCTGAACTGTCATGGCTTAGATTTATATGGGTATGTGGTAGATGCAGCCAGTTTATAAACTCAGATATTTTCTGAAGAATAGATTGCTTAAAAATAAAAATATTTTCTTTACCCCTCAATGGAATACCCAGATTTAACAAATACCTGCTCAATATATCAGCATTGATGAGCACTGACTATGTGTGTTTTTGTGTTTGTGTGTGTGTGTGTGTGTGTGTGTGTGTGTGTGTGTGTGTGTGTGTGGGCACACACATCTCTTTAAAACTTCCTGTAATTTCTTGTTGGTTGCATGGGCCCAGAAAACCCACTAAATCAAAGTGCTATGTTCCCCTGTGACAGCTATTATTAAATGTTTACAAGCACACTTCTGTTTTTTTGTGCCCCCATCAATTTGATTATTGTATGATGTTCTGCAATGCTGAGACTCAAACCTGCATCCTGATAAAAGAGCCAAGAAAATACCGTGAAGACTCTTTTGGAGCTTGTTACTTGGCATTTCTGCATTAGATCTACCTCCAGCCAAATCAGTAGGCTATCTATGAGGGCAATTTATCCTTACTCAGTCCACTGAAACATTCTTATATGCACTCAGAGATAATGCTTTGGCTGTGAGCAAATAGGCATGCTCTAGTTGTGTTTTCCAGTTAAAATTTACCATGAAAATTCCTATTTACAACTGCAGTAAACAAGCAAACAAACGAAGCCCCCCCCCCCATTTTGAATGCTATCTTAGATAGGACAGAAGAAAAGTACTTTTCAAATACTGAGTGTGATATCATTCTTCTAAGAATAATGTCATTGGCATAAGGTCATATTACCCAGAATGTGTTTGAAGGCTAGAGACCCTCTACTTACTAATATTATATGAAATCATTAACAGTCTAGTGCCTTGCCTGACTTGATCCCTGCTCGGTGAAATGCAGCATGTTAGAGGATTCCCTTAGAAAGTACAGTGAGTTCTGAAATTCAGTATAGATTTCTTCCACACTGGAAAGCTGCTGATTCCGAATAGTTCATAAAAGAATACTAGTGACATTTGAAGTCGGCACTGAAATTAATATAACTTCACCTGACTGTGAGGATACAAACTCCATAGAGATATTTTCATGCCTTCGGGATTAAAGACTAATGTTTGTGAGCATGGATGGCACACAGCTATTCATTAACATATAATTGATTTTGGAAGGAAGGGAGAAAAGAGGCATTCGATATTTTAAATCACATGTGGAATTATTCTCTCCCAGATCCACTCAATGGGGAAGGTACACAGAAGGAAAGCTGAACAAGAAGAATGCATGCATAAAGACAGCTACAACTTTACGAATGTTATTATGGACAAATGGCAATTAAGATTCTCTTAATTAGCCTGTCATTTTGTATTTGTCATCATAATGTTTGTTTTACAATGCTTTATTAAATCTGGCTTTGTGACAAACAGTCTGTTGGCAATGTACCCTGCTGTTCAGCATATGGCGTTGTACCTAATGAATATTAATGCTGTGAAGTGGGAACAGTCCTTGGGGACCGGGCTGATGGCTGGGAAACTCCCGCATATGATATTATTATTCAGAAAGTTTAACTTTATATGTTTCTCATCAGCCTTTTCTCTCTCTCTCTCATTGAGGCCTACTCTTTTGCCTAAGAAACCTCAAACATGCATCCACAAGCTGAAAATGCTTGCCTTTTGGCAGTAGGATCCCTGCTCCTCCAGGTCTCAGTCAGATGCTGTTTCTTCCCACCAACTGATTTCCCCTGAGGGTTCTCTTCATCTGCATGCTTCCTACCCAGGTGTGTCTGTTGTCCCTAGTAATCCACTCTCAATTAGACCAGATGTTTCACTTTTATACCTACACAGTGTCTGCATTTTCCAGTTCAGCAACAGGTTCTTATGGATTCAATCTGTGTTCCACCCACCTCCAAAGTAATGGTATTAGGAAGTGAAGCCTTTGGGAAATAATTAGATCTTGAGAACAGAGCCCTTGTGGATGGGATTTGTGTCCTTATAAAAGGGACCTAGGTCTCTCCCTCCCTCCTTCCCTCCCTCCCTAACTTCTTCCCTCCCTCCTTTTCTCCCTCCCTCCCTCTGTCTCTCCCACTTTTCTCTCTGCCACATGAAGAATAACTATCTTAAAGCTAGGCAGCTCATTTGCCCCTCACACAAGGTTTACTGGTGACTCAGTTATCAACTCAACAGTGTGAACTATTTCTACCTTTCTAAGTTACTGAGTCTGTAACAATTTTTTGTGCTGGTCCAACCTGCAGAAGTAAGTGGTCACTTATAAAATTACCATATATATGGTAATTTTCTCCTCACACTGCCCCCAAATTGAAATTTCCAACGATTTTTAAATATCCTGGTATTTCCTAATTAGAAAGGGAGAATGGAGGAAATGATGTCAGAAACTTCACGGTATAAGGAATATTTTGTTCCACATCATTATCTCAAACCACACTTTGGATATCAGCAAAACAGTTCCAAAACACACTGAGTTTTCTCCTCTAATAATATAGTCACATTTGGATAAGCAATTGAAAAAAGTTTTGTTTATTTCTTTTCTTTTAGTAATATAGATAGTAGTTATCAAAGTCTCAGTCATGAATTTACATGATAACATTTAGACACAATAGTCTCAAGAACATCGAAAATGTCCAGGCTACAAAGTGATTTCAGATAGCATGGTATGTGCAATCTTTCAAATAGACATTTTTTGTGTGTGTAGTACAGATTTAAAAATGCTCTCATGTGCATCATGTGAAATGGATGCAAATTGCATGTACAGATCAGCTTTGAAATAATGGGGATACCATTTAGCAGCCTATCAGTATTCTGAAGATCTTTGGCCCCGAAGATAATCGCAGGCCTTCTCCCCTTCACTGAGATGCGAGTTCATTTACTTCAAATACTCTAGAGGTGGGAGGGAATGGCATGCGTTCCAAAACTTGATTTCAGCATTATCCAGAACTTAACGTCATCTCTCAATTTAATATGATGGAGAAAGATATTCTATCTAATGATGAATAATGATGCCTTTACTCCTTGTTGGCCATTTTCTGTTTACTATCTTCTGTACGCTAATTCAATTTTAATAATCATGTGAACTAAATCTTTAAAAGCATTTCAAAATGGAGTTGTCTTATAGAATACAGTCATCATGATGTTGTGTATTGGTTACAGAACAGAAGTATGCTTCCAGAGAGCTTTGCTATGGAGAGTTAAAATAAAATTTCATGGTGTCTTCCACATTTCCACCCTTCTTTCAGGTTGGTTCTTAATCCAAAAGGTAATATTTCTAGCACGAGAAGTCTTTGTGTATCAATTTTATGAATCTACAATGTGTCATACCAGTGGGCAGTGCCCAAGAGACAAAAACTCAAAGCCATAAAACAGATGGAGAGGAGCTATTCCTTAGTTAAAATGGGGAAAACAAATATATCAAAGTGAGGGTATGGTGAATTGACTTTTAACAAACCCAATTATATTTGTCGAAGTGCAGTAATGGGATTAATTAGGTGATGTGGTTGCATATAATACATCTTAGAGCTGCATATAATACATCAGGATCAATATATTTCAGAAAGTGCCAGAAACTATTCTCTGAGTCATACATGGTTCTTTCTTCCTTTCTTTCTGTCTTTCGTCTTCCCAAATAGGATACTTAGTGAGAAGCATTAGTAATTTTATGTACAATAATAGAATAGATGCCAAAATTAAGCAAGATTACATATTAAGCTAGAATTCTTCTCAACTGAATATAATTGTTGATGCTTTGAGGATAGCTTTATCTGGGTTTTTAATCTTAAAATATTCTGCAAAATTATAGTAAAATGGGTACTAGCCTCCTCTTAGAGTGTAAATTTACTAGCCTGTTCTTAGAGTGGGAATTTACTTTAAGAAAATTTCCTTGTCACATTTTTCTTCTTTCATAAATACACCGCAATGATCTTTGATGTCATAAGTAAGTGTCTAGATAGGTGAATCACACTCAGGGATTATGTTCTGATGCCTGAAGTGGCAAAAACTAGCTACACCAGCTAATGCTCTCTGAATTGAACTCAGGATATTTTCTTTAGAAAATATTAAAAATCCTTTAGTAATTTCTTCATACTTAAACATACATTACTTCCATGTCATGCCCAGCATGGTACTTAAAGTAGAAAGCAAAGGTAGTTTATTTTCAGAGCCTGATCATGGAAAATAATGCATGGCAGGGCAACATACAGCCTGAACCCTGAATTAAAACATTAGAGAGAGGGTGAGCACAACAGTGTTGCCGAAAATGAGCATTCAAGTGGTCCATGTTGGCGATGTCATCTGGATTTTATAGGCCTGCTGTCACAAGCTTCTGGAACTTTGTCTATGAGAAAAGTAAGCTTGGTCCAACTGTAATGTGTTTCAGAGAGAAAGTGCAAAAGAAAAAAATGTATAGCTTTTATTGTGTTTTTGGCATGCTGTAAAGACTGACTAACTTTCTGGAGCTCCATTCCAATAAATATAGAAATTAAACATATTTTTAATATTTCCCTTAGAAAAACTTCCCTTTAATGTCTGTTGATCAACAAAAAAACTAGTCAGTAATAGTAAATTATGCTCAAACACTGAGTGCATGGTGAGAGATACAGTGTTTTCAACTTATACATTTATTTAATTTCAGTCTTTTATTTTAAATCCTAGAAATGTCAAATAATTTTTATTGCTAGTATTGTGTGAGAAATCAGTGAACAATATTATTTTTAACTCTCAACATGATTTACTTGGTAAAAGGAAAGTATGTTTAGTGACAGTTTTGCTCTATATATCTTCATATGATTTCCAGTGAGTTGAACCACTACTGGAGAATGACTAAAAGTTGTGTACTCCATATAAATCATTGAATTTTTTAGATTCAGTTTCTGGCAAACAACACTTTGGGTAATAATCACCAAGCCTATCAATCTAAATTGCTTTATACTCTTTAAGAAAATTTTCATTTCTCCCAAGTGTGGCTCAGTATAACACACACACATACATGCACACACACACACACACACACACACACACACACACACCATCATGTGCCTACCTTTTGAATGGATTCTGAGATCCCACTCCAGTCCCATGTATGCATAGCAAGGTCTACTATTTTGATCTTAGGAAGTAACAGTATAATAAAAATGTATTCAACCATCTCTAGAAATTCTTATCTCACTCTTTAAAAAGCAGTCACTACTTACTCAAGTTGGACTTTTAACAAAGTGAGTCTTTTTTGATTGATTTTTTGAGACAGGGTCTCATTATGTATCCCTGACTGACCTTACTCACCATGTAGATCAAGGTAGTTTAAATTCACAAAGACCCATCAGTTTTTGCTTCCAGACTACTATGATTAAAGGTATGCACCCCCATGCCCACCAAAGAAACTCTTAATATAAATATAGTGTGAAGATAGCTTTGCTGTATTTTGCTTTTTTTTTTCAAATGAGTTTATATTTTTTGCTCAATATATTTGACAATAAATAATTCCCAGAACATTAGCTTAAATTAAGGAAAACCGACTTCAAGAAGTTTATACCAAAATGAGATACATTAGTTCATAAAAATAAAGGACCCAAAGTCAGAGGCACATAGAAATTCACAGACAATGAAAGATGAGAAGAGGGATGCTTCAGATTTTCCTTGCATCCCTCACTGCCAAGTTTAGTCCCTTCTGGTACAGATGAGCTTCCTCCCTGTGGCTGTCAGAGATGGAGCTGTCTGTATCCAACACTTACACTCACTACCCATGAAGAACTACTTTTCTTCCTTAAGTCCCATTTCAAAATGCCTCCAGGTGATACACAAATCCGCACCCTCAAAGGCATATGCAGCTCTTCCTAATGAGAGCCAGTGGATGGATCTGTATTTTGTGAGCTCTTATTGAAACCATGGTGTTGAAGTAGTGATAAGGGTTGGCAAGCAGGAGGGGAACATTTTCCCAAATAGTGAAAGAACTAATTGATTCTACCATGACATAACATAGCGTCTATTTTAACACTTTCCTGACTTTATGAAGTTAACATTGATTCTCATGATCTTAAGGGAATATATATTTTTCTGTATAATTGTTGCATACAATCATAGAGAAATGGTAGATAAAGAGAAATTGGTTGTTGATGCACATTTTGAAAACTGTATTTTTTATATATTAAGTGTTAGTAATATCTTTCAATATGTAAATTATCAGCTTTTCAAATTAATACAGTTTCTGCACATTGAATATTGCTCTGAGGTACTAGGTAATATTTCAACATATATATATATATATATATATATCACTTATTTGTATGTAAAATTACAAATTACTTGCAAATAAAATTTAGTTCTATGGAGAATTTATAGGTTTTCCAAAGCTAGAGTTAGTATATGTATTTTTAATTGCCAGTAAGTCTTAACTGATTTTAATTATCCTCTCATAAACCTGTACTTTAGTAAAATTGTAAAACACATTGTAGGTTTCTAAACCCCAATGTTGAAAACACTTAACATGTATTTATTTTTATTTTAAAAATTAAAATATAAAATTTGTACTTAGATTATGTCAGTTTCAAAATACAGGAAAACAGTGATAAACAGAAATTGATAAACTTCCACAATTTTTTTACAAACTTCTGATTCCTTTGTGAAGGTTGAGATGGGTTATGGGTAGGAAAACTTTAGCTACATGTTGAAGGAAAATGCTTTATTTATCTTTGCTCCCTTCCTCACAATAAATACACTATGCTATCCCACAGTGATTCATTGTGTGACTTGCTAGACATGCATTTAAAATTTCCCTCCAGTCATTAATCAGGTATTTATCAAATGCTTACTATGTGACATGAACAAATCAACATGCTGAGATTGATATTGAACATGATATATAAAAAACTTATAGTTTAGAAGAAGAATGAATGGAAAGTAATTGCAGCTTGGGTCCTTAGAGAAAATCTGAAGAATTAAGACTGAGGCATAAATGATGGAAGGAGCAAACTAACCAAGTATCAGATGGCAGCATGTTCAATGAAGAACAAAATTAAGCAATGTAACCATAAAAATCAATCTCTTGTGAAGAAAGCGACACACTGAATATTTCCACAATGATAGTATATAAGCTTGCATTAATAGGGCCTTTGGGATCAGGCAAGGATGTTATACTGTAAAATACAATTTTATTTTGGATTCAAATTGTATAGAAAAATTTTATTTGGATAAATTGTATTGGTAGAAAAGAAAAGAAAGTTTAAGGGTTATTAAGTAGGGGAAGGGATGATAAAGACACTCTATTGATACTAGAATTGGGCTAGCATGTCTCACCTCTACAAATTGAAAAGGGGAAATACTTTGGTTGAAAGCTGGCCAACCAGATAGCATATCAACCTTTGGTATGACTTTTATCAGAAGACAAAGGCTAATAATACAAGAAAACAAATGGAGATGAACTCAGTACCTGTTTAGTAAACTATGGATGCAAACTAAATGGGGGCATGTTTAAGGAGAAAGAAGAAAGCATTATTTCGCCAAAGTGAATAAGGAATGTGTTAGAATTCCAAAGGGAAACCCAACCTGGTGTTTGGAAAGACAGATCACATGGCAATTGTATTTGAAGTTGCAGTATTTAGGTCAGAGCACATAGCAATGCAAAGAGACTTGTATACAAGGAAAGCGGAGAGCTCAGAAGAAACATTGTAATGACATTTAGAGACTGAACAGGGCAGGAGCAGAGGTAGACAGAGACTGAGTATTAGGGTGAGGGAAACACCAAGAGTTCAGAAGCACTGGTATTACAAGTAGCATTTTTTCCTTGGGTTTAACACCATGTGTGTCTTTGATCAAAAAATAGATTCATGGAATAAACCTGGAGCCTACCATAGTGGTATGATGATGAAGGACGTCAATAAATAACAGGCCACAAAATGAGACAGATCCAGCTTAAGAGTTGAACATTACTAAACAATTACAAGAGTGTGAAAGCTGATGATAGATTATTATTGTAAGAAGTCTTTGTTTTTTACTTTCTTACAAATAAGCTAATACATGGGTGTGCTTTGTTAAATTAATTTTCTACATTGGTAACCTCCAGATTACCTTCTCTTGCATCAGATTGACTTTGGTAGGCAGCTGACCCTTTATTGACGGTCAATTGAACCATCATCATAGAAATCCATTTGTTTTGAAAATTCTGTGATTCATCCAAGGAAGCCCTCCTCTAGCTGTGAGGACTGCTATAACCACAGTTACTACTAACACCCAAACTCCAGCTTTGGGAAACCTTGAAATTGTCATGTACTGCTGCAGGCAACTTGTGGTAACCTGGAAAGACTCAACTTGAAGTAACATAAACCTGAGAGAACTCTTTCTCACCCTGCTTTAGATGGAAAACAATATAACCTTCTACCAATGGAACCAAAAGTTCACTGTGATTGGTAGACTGTGACATGTGATTGGCTTTTACTGTTTGTCTTTAGAACATTTCACTGTTGCCCAGGCTAGTCTTGAACTTGGGATAGTCTTCAATCTCCTGAATAAGAACAGGTACCATCATGTAAGGCAATGGATTCTTCATTATGAAAAACCCATGATTCATTTATTTTCAAAGCTTATGATTGGTGGGTGTATCTTGAACCTATAGAACAGAACTGCAATCCATTCATAACCATGACACTCACCTCTTCCTGCTGCATGAGCAGATTATTTCTGAGTTTTTTTCCCACTATGTGGGGGCTATTCCACAAGGCCTTTTTTCTGTATACAACATAAGGTGTTAGTGTATGGATCATTCCAAAGTATGTCTCATGAAATTTTTTTTTGCAAAGAAAGTTTTTATTTTTATTATTATTATTTCTTATTTTACATATCTATCCCAGTTCCCTCTTTCTCCCTCCCTCTCTCTCATTTCCCCTGACCTCCCTCCCATTCCATTCCCCCAAACACACTCCACAGGGAGGGTAATGACTTCCAGGAGGGATCAACAAAATCTGTCAATTTATTTGGAGGAGGGACTAGGCCGTCCCTCCCCAAAGGCAGTTTTTATTATGGGTTAAGCAGACAGAGATGCTTGTATAAGAAAATCAGCCTCTTCCCCCCACCACACACACACACACACACACACACACACACACACACACACACACACATCCTCAGGGTTGCTAACTCTGGCAGTGTCTGAGACGGTGGCAAGTGCAAGAAGCAGCATGAGGATTCCAAAGAGGCGCCAGATGCTAAGGGCCTAAAACTTAAAGGTTAAAGCTGTAACATCAAAATGTTGGTAAGAATTAAAGGAAGTTGCAGAGTTGTAAGGTGTGAGTAATTACCATAAGAGATGGCTGAAGGAAAGAGAATGACAGCAGACTATGCAGGAGCTAAATCTATGTCCAGCGGGAATGTGTAGAAGATGGACAGGTGATACTGAGACTGTGCAAGAAGAGACACTCTGAAGAGCAGAATGCCAGTGCCAATATTTCAAATACTGAAAGCCCTTGTTGCTAACAGAGCTTAGGTGAACTATCAGAGGTCAAGGAGCTAATGTCATCAACACTCTGAATTGAGAAGCTCGGAGCAATCAATGGGCAGTGCTACTCCGTTACAGGCAGTTTTCCCACCAGCTTGGTCCCACAGCTGCATTAGCCTCAAATAATACACAGAGACTCTGTGTTAGATAAAAAGATGTTGGCCAGTTACTAGTGTTTCTTATTAGCTAGTTCTGTCTTAAATATTAACCTCTTTCTATTCATCTAAGTGTTTCCATGTGGTCTTAGTTTACCAGAAAGAGAGTTTGGACCTTCTTCCCTTAAGTGTCTACATCTTGGCTCTCCTCTTCTACATCTCTCAGAATCCCCCTTGTCTCCTACTCTTGCTTATCTTGCTTTCCTATTGGCCAACAGAGCTTTATTCATTAACCAATAAGAGAAACATATTTACAGAATGACATCTCCCATCACTACTCTATGCTCAGAACAATGATACTCTACTCCCACAATGTAGAGCAATAAACCTCCAGCCATCAGCCTTTTTGGCACAGCTGCTGGTTGTCACAGTTTAGAGTTGCACACCTCCCGACTTGAAAGCTGAGCTTGTAAGCATCTAGAATTCAAGTCTGTCAAATTAAGGAAACTATATTTGTCTACCTGTGATTTCTACCTAGATAGAGCAAAAGGAACTTCTGGGAATCTATTTGTGACAAATACACGAATAAATAATAAAACACGAAAAGGTTTGCTTAGTAAGTTTTTCTGTGAGAGAGCACCAGAGAAAGAAGACTTCAGTGAGAGTAAGGATGGAGAAGGATGTGGAGGTTGAGTTTTACGTTTCGTTTATTTCTCCTTTTGCTTTTAAAGGCATGCAAAAGTGATAGTATGATTAGGGAAGCTGTATGTTGAAATGATATAAAAACTATGGTAGTGAAATCTTCGCATGGCTAAAAGAGCTTCCAAGGAAGTGAAACTTTTCATGGACTAGCAGCCATTTGTAGCTAAAGAATGGGGACCAGGGGAACATTTAGAGCAGGGTTAGGAATATCAGCACTTCGCTGTTGACAGAGGTGCTTTGCAAAGGGCAGAGTTGAAGGGCTTTGGAGTTAAGAGATTAGAGGAGATTAATGGACATGCAGTGTAGTGTGGGAATGTGCATTCACTTGATGATGGATGGCAGTGGAATCTGGGGCCTCCTCACATGGCTAAGGAGAATCAGAATGTGAGGAATGATGGGATTAACCCTGAGAGTTTCTTGAGTGAAGGAGGAAAAAGTTCAAGTTGGAAAACATAATATTGCCATGCATTTTCACCTCCTGCTGCTCTTACAGTTTAGTATCCAAAGGGTGATTGAAAATTCCTCAGAGACCTTCCTAGCTGGCTGAAGGCTGACTCTATGCAATGATAAACTGTGTCTTTTATACAGTAGCATGAGGATGAAGTGACCGAAAACAAAGAGGATAACAAGGAAACAAGAAGTCATTAACAATTCATACAATCCTTTCAGAATGAACTGAACATTTCTTTAAGCTGTGAGGAAGAGTGTTTTAAAAAATATTGATTAGTTATCTATTTTTTTTTGTTGCCTTAGAGCCAAAGGTATAGAATTTCTTTATGCTTTCAAGAATCATCTGACTAGTCATTTTTGAACCATGGTATGAAATCTGTACTTATACCAAGAGGGATAAGATTGTTAATCCTATCTATTGACAAGTTTTACCTTCATTCTCTGTGTTAATCAGTATCATGTCAACTGCAAATATTTCTTTGCTTTTCTATTGTTTTGCCACCTCGTTTTCTTCTTTCCCATCCTCCATGCCCCCTCTTCCTCTTCTTCCTCCCTTCTCAATCTTCTTCCATGTCAGTTTAATAATTTTTTAAATATTATATACCCGTCCCCTTTCACCCTTTCTCCCCTCTTCTTGCTCCCCCTCCTCCACCCCAATCCTATCCACTCCTCAGAGAGGCTGAGGCTTCCCATCCCAGCGAGTCAGGACCAAGGTCCTCCCGACTGTACGGAGGCTGAGAAAGGTATCCCTCCATAGGAAATGGTCTACAAAAGCCAGTTCATGCACTAGAGATAAATCCTGGTCCCACTGCCTGTGGTCCCATAAACTCCCCAAGCCACACAACTGTCACCAACATTAAGAGGGACTAGTTGGGTCCTATGCAGATTCCCCAGATGTCAGTCCAATGTCAGTGAGCTCCCACTAGCAATGGTCAGCTGTTTCTGGGTTTCCCTATCATGGTCTTGACCCCTTTGGTCATATTATTGTTCCCCCTCCAAGTCAGGCTTTTATTATTATTAATTTCCTCTACTGGGGACTGAACCTAGGACTCCATGTCTCATACAATGTGCTAGATGAGTTCTCTAACACTGAGCTATTTTAACAGTTCTATTTATTTTAAGACAAGATCTCAGTAATTTTCTCAGACTTTCCTTATTCTGGCCTCATGATCCAGGCTGACATCATTATCCTGACCATAGATCTGTGCTACTAGGAAATGCCAAAGTGTGGGTTTCTACTTTGTGATTTTTGAAACAAAGGTATGTTTTCTGTTTTAGTTTGTTTTGATGATGATAAAATTATGTTAAAACTACATTATTAAAAGCAGTTTGGAAGCCGGAAGTTGGTGGCACATGACTTTAATCCCAGTTCAAGACCAGACTGGTCTACAGAGTGAATTTCAGGACAGGCTCCAAAGCAATACAGAGAAACCTTGCCTCAAAAAAACAAAAACACACAAACAAACAAAACAAAACAAATCAAAAGGCAGTTGGGATACAATGAATATTGTTATTCTCCTCTCAGAAAACATTACTGAATTGGTAAAAAATATTTCTACAAGAAATAAAATTCAGGATTTTGTAGTTCAGATTATGCTTGGTTAGGATTTGTTTTGGACTGTATTTATGGATTTTTGAAAATCAATCATGTCAATATTATTGTTTGATTTATTATTACACATGTCATTTGTCTAAAATTTACTGTTTTCCCCACTTACATATTCATGTAAAATAATTTTTGCTTTATATGTCTTTAAATTAAAATTTTGATTTTTTCTATCTTCTACTCAAATAATGTGCCACAAAAGAAATTATAACCTTTAAAATAAAAATAACTGTATTTGAAAATACTTTATTTTCATGTGAATATATAACTCGACTATAGAGTTAAAAATAAAATTATCAATGGAATAATATCCTAATTTTAATAAATCATTAAAACTTTAGAACACACCAGTTAGGTATGGGGAAAGACAAGAAATATCCTAGATGCTTAAAAATAACAAGTGTCACCTCAGTTTTACCTTTCTAGAATTAATTTCTAGTTTGTTCTAATTCAGAACTGCAAATCTCTTCATACGTGAGATGACTTTTATTGCAAAAGCCAGAATCTTTGCATGTTATTCAGAAAAGAAGAAATTAATGCCAAGAGTTTGAAATGCTAAGGGAATGTGAGAAACATTGCAGACAACAGAATAATATGACAAAAAATACTTACAAAATACCAACTTTAATATTTATTCAAAAAGAATTGTTCAGTGTACACAAGTGAGACAGTGAAGTCACAGCACAACTAAACAAAGCCTCATTTGCATTAAATATATTAAACCCTGGAAAGAAATATTTTAAATGACCAAGTATTACATTTCTGGCTTATTGTTTTGTGTTTTGTGAGATGCAACTTAAACTAGACAAAATTCTCAGACAAAGATATGAATGGTTTCTTTGCACTGGATCTCAGTCAACAACAACAGCAACAACAGTCACACAAGAATTCCACAAGTGTCCTATTGTGTTTTGCAGATGAAATGTCTAAGCTGCTGGACAAGAAGAGGGAATCCAAACAATGCATGGCAACCTTCATGAACTGAAACAGAACTGAGTGTCTAAGGAGAGAAAGACAGGTGGTGTTACAAGGGCAGCATGAGAGAGAAGTGGGAAGGAAGAAGGGAGGGCTAGAGGGAGAGAAAGGCAGAGGGGGTGGGGGAGATGGAGAGGGCCAGAAATGTAGAGATAAGTCTTGATATATGTACAGAGACTGTAGCCAAATACACCGAGTACCAGTGTAAATGGAAAATATCTGAGTCTAGGGAGAGAAATAAAGACAGAAATTAGAAAGTGTTTACTCTAAACACACAGACGTTTTTAAGAATTGTTTTCTTTGCATTCACCAGCCCAGAAAAGCCTTGCAGTGCCCAAGACATCAGACACAGAAAAAGCAGCTTGGCAGTGGGAAAGAATAATGGCTGCTCTGGGCTTAACCAACAAATATCCTATACTTTAAAAAGCCCCCAAAGAAGCAAAGTGTCTGTCAGTTCCTTACCATCAACCTAAAGCTTATGAATGTTTACAGAAATATGTGCATCGGTGAGGAACTCAATCAGGTAAAAATCATGATGAAAATCATTATGAATGCAACTGAACAGTTAAAAGCAACCTATGGTTCAGTTAAAAATTAATTCAAATTTCAATAAATTGCAGAATGAGCTGCAGTGGATATTAAACAATTTAATGTATTTAATAATTAAAGTGAACACTGAGCATGGTTAGTAACAAAACAGAAATCAAAACTCTAGATAAGGAGAACAGAATATCTGAGATGAAAAGGTCAATGCACATGATCATTTTAGAAATATAATACTGAATATGAAATTAAAGAAACAAAAACTACCAGCAACAAACTTGGAGGCATAAACGATGAAGGTACTACCTGCTGTGAAAAAACCTCCTGTCGGTGTAATAGGAGGCCTTCTGAAAGAGGAGATCTATGAACTAAATGATCAAAAAGCATACAGAAACAAGGTGTGGTGGCACATGCTTGTAATTTCAACACTTGGGAAGTAGAAACTAGGGTTCAACGTTATCGTCAGCCGTAGGCCAACCAGAGCTACATGAGATCATCTCTAGTCAAAACAAACAGGCAAAAAGTGCTAAAGAAAAATGCACTATCCATGGGGAACTCCTATTGCTTAAAGTAAAATAGGGCTCATAGGGGTGCGTTGTAGCAGAGGCACAGAGAAAAATACCAAGCAAAACAAAAAACGTGGCAGTTTACTGTAGGGGTTGGTGAGATGGGTCAGCCATTATAGCCTAGTCTCCCAACCGTAATGTCAAAGGAAGCCTGTTTATAATTGTAAAAACAAGTAAAACCA
Source organism: Phodopus roborovskii (assembly GCF_943737965.1). Classification (NCBI taxonomy): domain Eukaryota; kingdom Metazoa; phylum Chordata; class Mammalia; order Rodentia; family Cricetidae; genus Phodopus; species Phodopus roborovskii. Next base: position 6,111,839 of record NW_026126470.1, read on the forward strand.
TAAGCCCTGAAGCAAACGGTCATACATAAGGCAGTTGTATATATTAATGCAATTATTAAGGTTACAGATGATACAACATGAAAATTCTCTATCACAAAGAAAGGAAAGGAGGAAGAAAAGTATGGCAAAGAGGACATGGAGTAAAATTAAACAGCTGAAAGCAATGGTAGGTATGCTGGCGATTACATTACAGAAATGCCTTGATTTTGACTTCAGTGTCCCTCTGTGACATGGTATTTAACCTCAGCTAAGTGTACCCCAAAGGCAATGGGATCACCTAAATAATTTCAAAAGGAACAAAAGACATCCCATCCAGCAGAACCCACAGAACAAAGGGCGAATGATTTACACAGCAGCTGCAATCTGAAGGTCAGAAACACTGCATAAGCAAAAAGACTCTGCAGGGGTTGTTAAAAAAAAAAAAAACTGAATTTGAGTCTGTTACTTTTGCTAATCCGGTGTCCAACATTTTCTTCTCATATATATTCTCTAACTTATTCTTAGGGAGAACACACAAAATTGCATGATTGATTAAATGCTGTCTTCACTTTCTGTTTTCCAAGTAAGCAACTCAAATGAAAGTTCTGCTCCCTCTTTCATCTCCTCACTATAAAGGCTTTCTTTCCCTGGTAGAAATGAGGTTCCTTTGAAAAGTGTATCGGAGGCAGATGACAGAAGCATGGCTTAAGGTCATAGGCAAATTTTCAAAGACATACATTTCCGGATAGTTTTCTTATATAATCCAAAAGAGGAAACCTCTTCAGAAGTAGGTCAGAGGGTAAAGAGCAACTCACGTGGAGGACGAACAGGTTAAATTCTAAGTTAAATTTCAATGGGAAGACTATAGGTACCAAAATCCCTTGAAGAGATTAAAATTCAGCTATTCTCTTCATAAAAGGAAAATGAACAGTAGCTAGATGAGTTGGTGGAACGTTTGCCTTATTATGGTAACCTTGTCCATTTCTTCTATTATCCTATAATATCATATCTTCAATATATATTATAAATTGTTTAAATTTTATTTTTATTTAAAGATAGTTTTAAGATTATATTCCTACATTTAATACAGGTCAATATGCAGTGACAACAGCTCCATACCCCCCAAAACACAGAAGATATGTGTCTTCCTACAGTCATCTGTGCCTTTAGAAATAAATGAAAAGAATTGGGAAAAAGTCATTTATGGTAAACTAAATTACTCTTATCTGTAATATATAAATTTTAAGTGACATAATAGACGGAAGCAACCAATACATGGACAAATATATATGATATACTTATTCCTGTGTTTTCTATTATGTCTTAATTATCACTTTTCTCTTCAAGTATTCCATATATTTGAATATAGTTCTTTTGTTCTTTTTGTAGGTTTCTTCTTGTTACCAGAACAGCAGGATCCTGTCAGCTCAGTCTAAACAAAGCCTCTACTGTTCTTCTATCTCACAGTATGAGCTATCATGATTGTGGGCAGTTGTGGGCACTCTCATTTCAACTAAAGAACATTAAAGGTTTTAGCAGTCCATCACCTTAACCATTTGGCCACCTTGTCTATTTTAAAGAGTATAGCTATCTTCTTTTAGATCTGTACTCTAAGACTTGTTTCTCTTCTGATATTGAGTTAATACATCTTCAGAGAAGGTTTTATGGTTCCTTCTCAGACTCACCGGAGCAATTACATATGCACACATTTCCTGTTTGTATGCACCCCCTTCCAATTTCTGCTCATTTGACTAGGTCCTTTTACACAGTCTCTCATAAAAGAAGCAGGTATCAGCAGTCAAATCTCTACCTAACAAATGTGTTCTTTTTAGTTGGATAAATCAAGACTCTATTTTGAAATTCATTCTTGCAGGCAGTTATTAGAAGAAAATGTAATGAGATGAGTATACTCTTGAAAATGAAACAAAATAAAATAATACCCTCTTTAAGAAAAATATAAATTTTTCTTAATTTTTAAACTGTGTGTGTGTGTGCCTTCAGAAGCCAGAAGAGGACGTAAGATCTCTGGGACCAGGAGCCATTTGTGAAGCTGTCTGATGTGGTTTTGGGAACCCTAACTTATTTCTCTGGAAATAACCACCAGGCAATCTTTCCAGGTTCATAAATACTTACTTTAAAAGTTCTATTATTGTTTCTTGTGTCTCACTTTCTTTGTAAAAACTATTGATGATCTACTTCTCTTCACTCTTTTATGGAGCCATTTAGATAAAGATATACTTCCAGAATGATGGCCTAGTCACTTCCAAAGTTACCAAGCATAGTAACTAAAAGGAACCCTGCTTTTAAGGCACATGTCTGTAATTAGTAATTTATATCCTTCTCAGTGTCTCTTTTTAGCTGAGTTAGCTCTATTAATCCATCTGTTGTGAGGACTTGCCAAGAGCTGAGTATCATAAGTGCTGGAGATAGAATTGTGTGTAAGATGATGTCTTTGACTCCAAGGAATGCAGGATCCACCTGGGGAAAAGTAAGATGTGATGAGAGAAGTAAAGTATTATTGTGGTAAAATGTGGGGTAGGGAAATTCTGCAAATGATGCAGACTAGCTATCTATTCAGGTCTGGTAGATGCTTTCTGATCATGTTCTTGAAGCTTCCCAGACATCCTGAAGGAGAAATATCATGAGATGGTGCTGAATTCTGACTCAAATCAAGGAATGAGAATTAGATTTAATAAAATAATATTACTAACAGTAGAAAATATTGTTCTATGCATCACTAAATTTTACTACATTAAAGGATTCTTATTTGGATGACAGATAATATATCTAGGATGTAGCTTTGTTATGGCTTTTGTTTAACCACTACAACATGATGATAAGACCCTATTGCTGAAGACACTTACATATTTAAGTCACAGATATGGAGACATTAAGCTGTTATCAACATGGAAGCTCCATCCCTACTGGCTAGCTTTCGTAGTCCTGGTCAGTTCTATGAATGCTATAGTCAAGACAAGCAATCATAGTCTTACTTAGATGCAAATCCTACAAGGTACCTCTCCTTGTACAATATTATCACTTGTACAATAATTCCCTGAATGCCATGGGAGTAAACAACCACTTTCTAGTTAGATTTGGTGCCTGTTCAACACAAAGGAAATGTGTAGCACCCAGAACCGTGTCAAAATCCCACTGTATCATTGGCCCTAAGGGAGACTCTAATGCTATTATTCCATTGAAAAGACATAATGTAAAACTGCTGGGTTTTATTTAGATTCATAGATTAATGAATCTCTCAACCTTGTCAGAAGAGCTTCTTTTTCTAGTGGATGGTGATACTGATAGATACTGAGGATCAACTTATCAATAAGACAATAAGAAACTATGGAGTGCTTTCCTGCAAATGGGACATCTATATGACACCACCTGTCCCCAAGGCTCAGGGGTTATCATGGAAGACGGGGCAAAAAAGAAAGAGATAGTAGTGGATGACTACAGTGAAACAGTATTTGCCAGACATGACAGGGCTGTTACTCCCATGAATTCATGGCAGCTGTTATTGTGTGAACAAGATGTACAAGGTCAATCCAGCACATACTGATGACATTCTCATTTTGCTCCTATTGAGGAATTTTTTTTGCCACTGATGGTCTTTGGGGGTGGGAAGGTTAGTTTTCTACAGGGATGGAGCCCCTGAGAGGCTGGCCATTCATGATCTTGTAGGCGGTATAACACCAATGCACATAGTGGCAGCAGTAAGTGTACTCTGCGAGTTTAGGACAGAGCACATGAGTTTGACATGGAAACATATTTGGGTAGGAGAGGCATTAGAGGGGAGAACATGAGAAGCAGATTTTACCAAAACATGTTACAAGCAAGTTTGAACTTCAAATAATATTAAAGTGGCTGTCTTTTCCCCAAATGTGGTGTGTGTGTGTGTTGTGTGTGTGTGTTGTGTGTGTGTGAGACATCTTTATAAAAATTCATATCAATTTAACTGTTTAAATATATTAATGTATTCTCTGTTTTATTCCATTGCTCTATGTGTATGGTTTTTGTATCAGTGCTATAATGTGTTTATTTTTCAAATTATACTTGTTCACCCTTTCTTTACCATATATTGAAGATAGGTATAGTGACATCTTCAATACTGTTTTTTGTGGAAGATTGCTTTGCCTAGTGTCAGCGCCATTTTAGTAGCATGCTACAAATTTTGATATAGTCCATTTTATTTTCACTTGGTTCAATGTATTTCTTAAATTTTCCCATAGTGTCTCATTAATTGACTTAGAGACCATTCAGAAGCATTTTTTAAATTTCCATGGATTTGACAATTTCCTACTTTATTGATTCCTATTTCATTTTGTTGTAGTAGAGATCACGCCATTTATGATGATATGTATTCTTGAATCTTTTAAGGTTTGTCTTATGTTAGAGTATACCCTATCATTATCCTAATTAACTAGCTCTGTGAGCTCTCATTGATGCGTAACTGTGTCATATCTGATCTCTAAACCCTCGTGAAGGTGGGAGTTAGTTCTTACTTGTGAGTGATTGTGGCAGTATAGGCACTGTGTTTCATACTACGATGGCAGATGATGCTAGTGAGAAATGTAAAGCATACTCATTATCACCTTGTGGGGTAGCTCCCCTTTCTAGAGATGGGTCCTGATTCTAGATTCAACCTTTAATGATAGCACTTCTAGAAGAAGCTGAGGTGTCCCATCCTTGGTGGGTACTGACATCTAGTTTACTCACTGCCCTTTATTGCTATTGTTGAGCCATAGTTTCTAGTTTATTGTTTTGTAGATTAGGATTCACATTACCTAAAAGTTTTATTTTTGCTTTGCCTTTGGCTTCTGTGTGTTTTTCTGTTCTGTATTGTGCCTGTTAACATTTTGAGTTTCCAATTTCTTCAGCTTCAAGACAGAAGATATGAGGTGTACACAGACATATACAAGTATATAAAAAAGAAATCCAGGAAACTAATCGCTATTGATATTTCTGAGATTCCATATTCTTTCAAACTACCAAGTTTCTTTCATTTTGTTCAATTACACACTGTCAGGCTTTTAGTTCTTGATGGCACAGAGTAACATGCCCCAGATCTTAGCACAACTGATGCCATGTTAGAGGCAGTAAGGCACCATTATAACTCAAGAGCCTAGCACATAGACCCCAACATCTGCTAAAATGAGAACAAATACCTAATCCATCATAGTCCATCATTCAGGCTAACTCCTTAAATGTACTAACCTTGCTTTTTGGCTTCTGAATCTCCCCTTATTGTTAACTGTTTCTGTTAATTGAAGTGTGTCCCTTCTGTTAACTTCTGTTAATTGAAGTTTCTGTTCTGAGGTCCAAGAATAGTAAGGCTTATGGCTACACAGTTGGGACGAGTCCCTCATGTAACCTGCCAAGCCGTCAAATAAAAACTCCCTATTTCCTTTAAAAGTCCATGTGTTTTCTGAATGAGCTACACCCCAAAATAGGAAGAGTAGAAAAATGTATACACACCCCATATTTGTAGGTGCAATAGTCCATTAAAGCATTTCATTTTAAATTTTGCATATTCTCCATCCTTGATACTTGCTTTTCAACTCTGAAATGTGTTTAGAATGGGAAAGAAATATTTTATGCTTACACACACTGAATAGTTTATCTCATTTTATATACATAGAATGTATTATATATATATATACACATATATATATGTATATATATATATATTAGTTATCATCAGTTTTAAGATTCAGGAGACAATGTTTTAAAGACATTCCTAGTATGACGGGGTGGTGAATATGTATAGAAGTGGTGCTCAAATATTTGTGCATAAATCCTATGCTCTTTTCATTACGTATATGATGCCTCTCAGAGAGAGAAAGAAAATTAGTCAAGGAACTAAATTTTACAAAATGCTCCTTCTTAATTTTTCCCTGTTCTGCATACCTACAGATGCATGGGTCTGCCAGTCAATCATAAGTATTCACAGTGAAATGTATTATTATTCCAGAGTCAGATGAAAAAGATACATGAGGCAATAGGAATCAACCATGTCATAAGTGCATGGTCTTACACATCTAAAAAGAAAAAGGAAGCATTCTTTTAAATCTGATGTCTTGGACTTGACTTGGAAGTTGGATGAAATTTTATTAAGTAACAGTCAAATTTAGTCACTTCTTACTTTTTATCAGATAACTGTTTCTTGATTATTCATAAATGAATGTAATATATAACTCTCTCACTTTCCCCCTATTAAAGACTGCCCACTCAAATAATATCTGTATCCTCTTCCAGGAGCACATGTATGGCAAGGGTGGGAAGGGAATTAAAGTTTATCTTGTTTATCTGTGTTTTCCCAAATCCAAAGCCTCACCATATTCTCTTGAGCTCCCCCGTGACAGCTGTATCTAAATCCAGATTCAATCAGTGCTTCATGTCAACTAACACAATCCCTTAAGCACAGCTTATGTGAGTTTATATTCCTCCAGTAATGACAGACAAAAGCATATTTTCTGCTAGTGATAAAACACTATGAAAAGATCAAGGCCACAGATAAAAGATTCTTTCCTATTCCTTGGCTACATTTTCAAGATAATATTGGTCTCACACGTAATACATAAAATTGCATGTTGAACGTTATCTATTCTGGGAGACTATAAAGTTAAGAGCATCCTAGCAAGACATTAAGTCTAAAAGATGAATATTTTGCAGTGTGTGCTTTTCAAATTTGTGTTTTATAATTTACTTGCTTTCCTATAATTTTAAGCAGCATCAGAGGTGGTGCTTTGTGTGTCATTTGAAAGTAATTAGCATGCAAATATTGCATGATATGAATTTCAGCCAAGCAAAAAGAGTTAGTCTCATTAATCAAACTGAACTGTTGAAAATTAGCAAAGCTTAAAGCTGGTGGTGTGAGGTTGTTTCATCCTAAAATTGTCCTTAATTTGGGAGAATGCAAAAAAAAAGTCCTTAATAGTTTACAAATTCTGTGAATTTTTCTTTCGGTGACAGAATAACAAATGTCTGTGCAATTCAAGAGGAAGGAAAGACTCCCTAGATGTGGCATAGCAGGAGACTGCAAGAACAATCGAGACAAGAAATGTCAGTTTGAAAATGCAATCTGTGCCCTCCTTAGAATGCAAGGTTCCCACAGGAGAGGCTCTGTTCAGATCAGGCATGTATCCTTTGGTGATTACTCACCAAACTCAACAAAAAGTTTTAATAATAATAAAAAAAGATGGATAAAAGCTAGCCCTAAATAAAGTAGACATATAGCTATTGTAGATAATCAGTGCTTCTGATATTTAACAATAATAGAGTGATATGCACATTACCATGAACATGTGTAAAGATGAGGTGGTAACTTTTTATGCTATCACAGTACCACTTACTTGCTTTTGTATATGTACTCATTGTAGGTTGACCACACTCGTTATGAGCTTGTCACTTCTATAGTAAGTTTGCTTATTGAAATCACACACACACACACACACACACACACACACACACACACTAGAACTAAAGTAGATTCCAAAGTGAAGCATATATTATAGTATATTAATTAACTAACATTTCCTAAACCGTTCTTATTTGGGGCCTAGAAACATTCCATAACTGGTCACTTACTGACTACCTGTCCCCAAAGTGAAGTTTTACTCAGACTTCTCTCTGGGCTTAGTATCCCCATGACCATATGAAAAGGACTTTAGAGTTGATTAAAGGGTCAATAGGTTGAAATAATACTTGAACATATAGTACATAATGAAGAAATTTAGAAAAGCCCAACTTTCAAAATAGAGAAATTAGACAAAGGTTTGCATGTGTGTCTATTGTGAATGTAAAAGTTAATGTTTTGTTTGAGCTTTTTACTTAGACATAATTGGTGAAACACTAAAAGCCTAATAAGTCATTTAAAGGCTTAATACAGAAAAGTTAATCTAAGGTGATATAATCTACTATCTGAGGGCAAAAAAGAAGGTTCTGAATCATAATTTTTAGGATGTATTACAATAGTCCTTTAAAATGTCTCATTTTGTGGTGTAGCAATGCTTCTATCTTGACATAGTTTGTTATTTCATCAAAATACTTTTTTATTATTATTATTTTATTTAATTTTATATAACAAAGTCCAATTAAATGAAAACAAACATTTATACACAATATTTGGGAATTTGGGCGTCATTCTTTCCAAACTACTTCCTGCTGGTAAGGGGCGCTGTCATGGGGGATTCGAAGAAGATTCAGATATCCTGGCTGTAGTCTGTAGGGCTGTTTTGTCCAGCTGTTTTGAATGTAGGATCACCTTGTACTATGTTTCAGGTGGCCTGGCGTGATCAAACCACATTAGTCTGGAAGGAATCCACATCTTTCCATTTTCTGTGGAAACAAAAATAGAAATCCTTTTCCCCAGTAACTTGTCCTTCAACTTAAATTTTGGAGTCAAAGCATTTTTTTAAATTTAATTTATTATTTTACATGTCGATCCCAGTTCCGCCTCCCTCCCTCCCTCCCCCATTCCTCCCTCCCTCCTTACCTCCCTTTTACCCTTTCTGCCCTCTCAAATGCACTCTAACCACCCTCCCATCCCATCCCCCCACCCCAATTCCATATGTAGGGGAATGCCATCCAGTTGGAGTCATGTAGATCTGACAGGTCCTGTAAAGTAGGGACTTGGGCTTCTCTCCTGTCTCCAGTTATCCCTCCATGGGGGATATGTTTGCAAAGTCCTTTTGTGCACCAGGGATACATCCTGGCTCCACTGTCTGAGGTCTCTTAGACTGCTCAGTCCTTCAGGCTGAGACCCATATTCAGGGGGGCCTGAGTCAGTCCCATGCTGGCTTCCCAGCTATCAGTCTAGTGGCCTTAGCTCCTCCTTGTTTAGGTAAGCTGTCTGTATGTGTTTCTGCCGCATGGTCTTGTACTCTCCATCTGCATCTGGGTTCTAGTTCGACTCAGTGTTTATGTATGGGTGTTTGATCCTGTTTTCAACAGGCATTAGTTGAGGGCTCCATGGAGAAGTTAGTTGTTGATCTCACTCTCCGGGAAGGGCATTTATGATAGCCTTTCCACGGAAGCTGAGATTGTTAGTTGGGAGCATTCTTGTAGTTCTCTAGACCTTTTTTTGTGTTCAATTTTATCTTCAAACCAATATTGGCTCCCTCTTTTATGTTCTCTCTCTCTGTCTCTGTCTCTCTCTCTCTCTCTTTCCTATCTTCTATTCCTAACCAGGCTCAATCTTCCTGGTCGCACATGTTTTCCTTTCCTCCCCCTCATTTTCTTCTACTTCTCTCTCCATTTGTTGCCCCCGCCACTTCACCTGAGCTCTGGGGGACTTGTCCCTGCCCAGTTCTGTGAGTGACTTTATATGAATCTCTTAGAATACACCTTGTATCCTAGTTCGTCTGGTGATATGAATTATAGGCTGGTGATCATTTGATCTAGGTCTAAAATCCATATATGAGTGAGTACATACTGTGTTTCTCTTTTTGTGACTGGGTTACCTCATTCAGGATGGTTTCTTCAAGTGCCATCCACTTGCCTGCGAATTTCAAGATACCATTATTTTTTTCTGCAGAGTAGTATTCCATTGTGTAGATGTGCCACATCTTCATTAACCATTCTTCAATTGAGGTGCATCTAGGTTGCTTCCAGGTTCTTGCTATTACAAATAGTGCTGCTATGAACATAGTTGAACAGATGTCTTTGTTGCATGGATGTGAATCCTTTGGGTATATGCCTAAGAGGGGGATTGCCGGGTCCTGTGGTAAACTAATTCCCAATTTCCTGAGGAACCGCCATACTGATCTCCAAAATGGCTGTATGAGTTTGCACTCCCACCAGCAGTGGAGGAGTGTTCCACTTTCTCCACATCCTCTCCAACATAAGTCATCACTGGTGTTTCTAATTTTAGCCATTCTGGCAGGGGTAAGATGGTATCTCAAAGTTGTTTTGATTTGCATTTCCCTGGTAGCTAAGGATGTGGAGCATTTTCTTAAGTGTCTTTCAGCCTTTTTGATTTCCTCTATTGAGAATTCTTTCTTCAGTTCTGTACCACATTTTTTAATAGGGTTATTTGGTGTTTTGTTGACTAGTTTCTTGAGTTCTTTGTGTATTTTGGAGATCAGCCCTTTGTCGGATATAGGATTGGTGAAAAATCTTTTCCCAGTCTGTGGACTGCCATTTGGTCTTGTCGACTGTGTCCTTTGCCTTACAGAAGCTTCTAAGTTTGAAGAGGTCCCATTTATTAATTGTTTCTTTCAGTGTCTGTGCCCCTGGAGTTATGTTCACGAAGCGGTTACTGGCACAATCGGATGAGGGTGTGTAGAAGACTGCAGATAGACCCATGTCTGTCGCCATGCACAAAACTCAAGTCCAAATGGATCAAAGACCTCAACATCAATCCAGCCACATTGAACCTCTTAGAAGAGAAAGTAGGATGTACCCTTGAACAAATTGGCTTTTTTTTTTATATGCAGTACATTTTCTTTTGAAGTGAATGAGTTTCTTACTGCTATGAGTTAATCACGTTGGTTGCTCTTAGTCAGTCAGGTGGCAAGCAGTATAATCCACTGGAAGACTAAATATGAACTCTAATTAGTATCTGGATGTGTAATACATTCCTTGGCCTGATTGTGTGTTTTGTATATGTCTCATGAACATCTGGTGGATTAAAAACCCCTGTCAAAATGTGGAGTGTGTCCTTAGATGTACCTGACAACAGGCTCAATATAGCTGGCATTCCTTTCAAATACCAAAGTTTAAAACTGAAAGAAGATTATGCAAACAAAGTTGCACAAATACCACCTACACACTGCATGTTACTCTGATCTTTTAAGGAAGTGTCATTTAGTAGGCTTTTGACACATTTTAAATAGAAAAGAAACAAGAAACTGGAATACACAGGGTAGAGCTTTGCCACAGTAATATAAACGGAACAATGTGGACTAAAGTCTGGCTATCTATAAATTAAATGATAAGGTAAATTACCAGTTTATTAGAGAGTCAAGTAACTACACGGTGCTTTGGGAATTTTATTGTAATGAGTTTATTCAGTTTTCTTGTAACATTCTTTCTATACATTTTATTCTCTGAATATCTGAGATTTACTGAGATAGCTGTTAGAAGGAAACAAATTTCCTTGAAAGCTTAGATTCATTTAAAAATTTAAAAAGCAGATATATTTTTAAAACCATAAGAAATCAACTAATTTTTCATTTCAAAAGAGAGTAGAATATTAAGCTTAAGAGAGAGATGAATTCATACAATCACAAGTAATTTACTTCACTCTTCAAAACAGAGACAGCTAATTGTGGCTTGTCTGTTTTTACTTCATTAGCTAAAGGAAGAGCACCACAGTTGAAGAATAAAATCTGAATATAGATAGGCATTTCTTGTGAGTCTCATGCAATTCTCCCTCTTCTCTCTCTTGCTTGTGTTTCACTTTCCTTCCCCTTTCCCTTCCCCTCTCCTCTCCAGAACCAATTATCTTCACAAGACTTGTAGTCATGCTTATGTAAAAAGATGGATACACACCAAGACTCTCCTGTTTCACGAATAAACATCATGCTGTAATTGCACACAGCATAATTCCCACTCCCCGATGATGGGGGATTTAGTGACTTAGAGTCCATTCCAAGGATTTGATGTCTAAATAGAAAAACACTTGGATTCATGCTTCTTGATATATCAATGTTAGCTAAATACTAACTGGATATTTATTAAAGGTATCATTTTTTTTTCTGTGAATGTTCTAATTTGTTATTTATCATTCCTTTTTGTGTTTTTTTTTTTAAGATAATAAGGGAAATCTCAGGTTTTTGTTTTTTGTTTTGCCTTTGCTAGCTGTTTCAGCCAATGTAACATTTGCAAGCTTTTAAAATGGCTTTGGCAAGGCAGCTATGGTTATAATCCCATTTCAGCTCATGGGTTATTTAAGAAAATTCCCTTGGCATTTAGAGTAGTATAATTCACTATAATGTCCAAAATTCAATAATGAGATTAACAGGCTATTCTGAACAACCAAATAATAGCTTAAATGTTTTGCTAAACTGTATCAGCAATGTGGTGAAGTTAGCTAAGATAGGAATAATTAGAAGCTCTTTGGATATGAATGTAGAACATCTGCTATGTAAAAGATTTGTTATTGTTGCTGTTATTATTATTCATTAGTGTGTGTTATTCCTGCCTGAGCATGCCTACAAAGGTAAGAGAATAACTTTCAGGAGTAGGTTCTTTTCTTCTACCATGTGAACTAAGATCCTATATTAATGTAGACATGCTTTCACAAGCAAAACAGTGTAGAGATAAGTATTCTTTCTTTGTCCTTGGTTCTTGGCACAGGTTTCAGAAAACATTCTACAATGAAATAATTCTACTAAAGACTGAGAAATAGTAAAGAGTAAAACATGAAAACATATAGCATTTATGAATTAGAAGAAGCCTTATGTTATCCGTAACAATTTGACTTGTAGATTCAACATGATACAAATTATAATTAGAATAAACTTTTGTTTCTTTTTTGGTGTGATACTATGTAAGTTGCTAAAAATAAATCTATAAGGCCAGCTCTCCTCTCCCAAATAGTGCATTTGGTGAGGTACAGGACCCCAAGGACAGCTTTCCTTCATAACACAGGATGCCATGAGTGGGGGTGGGGTGGGGGATCTTTCCCTCACCCACGGCACCACATGGCATATAGGGAGTGAGAGATCAGTTCTGCTCCCATCCCTTCAGTGCTGGCTCACTTTCATCCTTGCTAGCAGGGTCAGCACTACTGTGTTGCCTGGGCAAGATGCAGGGTCTGTTCTTCCCAGTGCTTCATCTGGTGAGAGGAAGGGCCAGCTCTTCCACTATCAGGACCTTAGAGGGGTGGGGCATGGGACAATATCTTCATGAAACAAGGTAACAGCAGGATATCCAAGAGGAGTGCCAATGAAGGCCCTGTCTGGAGGGTGTAGCTGAAGCCAGAGGTCTTCAATCAGATGGATGACTCACTGCAATGAACCCTTAACAAGTAAAGATGTGAGGACTAAAGCATATACTGTGTGATTTACTGTGTCACACTATGCTTCCACGAAAAAACTTTTCTTCTTTTCTCCTCCTCTTCTTCCATGTTAGTTTGATTGCTTTTGCATTTTACTTTTAAATTTTTTTTAATTTTTTGGGGGGGAGTTTGCAAGGGCATAGGGATGATATGAAGAGACTGGGAGATAAATGGGACAGATATGCATGATGTAATATTCGTGAAGAATCAATAAGAAAGAAGAAAAATCTATATGAAACTATAATAGCTTATGTATGAATAACTGAGTCAGTCTCAGGATCTCAGAAAAAATTCTTGAAAAGATTTCTTTACAATTTTGCAGGGCTGTATTTTAAACCTGTAAACACATTACTTCAGAAGAACTAATCTATATGGGTGGAAAATGCTTATTCTCCTACTACTCAGGAGACTGAGGCAGGAGGATCACAATTTTGATGATAGCTTTCACTAAATGTGAGTTTTCAAATCAGCCTCAGCTAAAAAGCAAACCCTGTCTCAAATATGAACAAGGACAATCTTTTCAGTGAATGGTGTTGAGTCCATTAAATATTGAAAATTTGATCAGTTTTATGACATACATAATAAATATTTCAACTAGATAGTATAAGTAAATCACAAAAACTATTAAAAATCTAAAAGTAATATATGAGATTTTTTTTTCCCCAATTGAGCTAAAGGAAAGACACATGAAATAAATCCAAGAAGAGTTCACTGTTAAAAAGAATGGTGCTGAACACTGAGGCACGCATTTGAATTCCCAGCTAGCAGGGAGGCTAAGAAAGAATGACTTAAAATTGAGATGAGCTATGGCAAAATACTGAATCCACTTCAAAGAAATGGAACAAAGAGAAAACAAGAAATAAGCAACAGAAAGCACAACACAAGAAACAAAGTTCTATGTTAGAGTACACTAAAATAGAAAAGTTCTACCTTAGAACTTAGAAAAGTAAAACCTTAATTCATAACTATATACTTATCACTGCACACTATTTAATAAATACTTCAATATTTATAGGTCTAGATGAACTTACATGGAACATATTTACCATTTTTATAATTATGTATGTAATATATATATATTATATATTGTATGTATCTTAGGTATACATATTGTATATAGCTTATACTTTAGCATAATGGCAATTTATAAATTTTAATATGCTTAAAACCCCAGTAAAGTATATTAATTACATAAAAATTCCCAATTTAATATGATTATATATTCATGTTATTTATATACATGATTTCTAAATTTGGCTGCATATTTGATATTTTTTAAGAAATGGAAAATATGAACTAATAGAAAAATAATTTACTGATAGTTCATAGGACAAAATATTCTTATTAAAAGTATTTTTAACATTATTATTCATAAGAGAAATGGAAATAAAAACCACATTGAAGTCTAGCTTTGCCTTTGATGATGACTAAATTTAAAGACGCAGATGTTAGTATTGTCTATATAAGCTATTCCTTTACACAGGCCAGTTGGAATTCTCAACAAAACCACTTTGAAAGTTCATATATTGGTGCTGATTTTTAACATATTTATACTCTGAGCATTGCACTCTAAAACATGCCTATGCCCATCATAAATACACAATATGTCCATCAAAAGATATATGTTGGGAATGGCCACATCATTTTTGTTCTGCCTCCAAACTGACAGCTATGAAAAAGCACATCATTCATAAAAAGCATGAACTGTGATGTATCCATAAAAAGAAATATTGCTCATGATAAATGAACAATAGTGGTTGTGGAATTTGATCCAAAACTCTAATGTCAAGCCAAGAAAGTTACAAGTACAGATAACTATTGCATGATTCCACATGTGGAAAGTTCCAAAGCAGGTATAGATAATAACTGACGTTAAAAGTTTTGTTAGGCTTAGCCATTAAGTGGGATATCAGTGATGGTTTAGAGGGGGACACTGTGACATCATTAAGATTCAACTTTATGATTCTCTAGTTCACTTGTATGTGTATTTCACAATGAAGTAAAAACCAATTATGTGTACTAGTGGCTTGTCTGCTTTCTCCCACATTTTGCAAAAGATGGGGTTTGGTTAAGACAGAATGAACTGGGAGCTGGATAAGAGAACCTATAGCATATTTTGAGACAATGTGGCAGTTTATATAGATGTTATGCCTAAATGTGTGTATAGTTCAGTGAATGTAGTATTCACTTTCTTTTTCTTGTGCTAGACAACAAGGATGCATGCAGAACTTTCACTGAGTTACAAACGTAGTATCTGTGAAGAATCAGGCTAGTCCTCTGCATTGGGGGCAACATCTTGAGTCTTTTAGAAAGAAATGTGGGTGTTTCTTGAATGTAATAATACTAGGATATGTCAGTCTGTATGGCAATCGAAAGACATAAAAAAAGAATTTTCTTTCAGTAAGGACTAGTACCAGTGGGAATAAATCTCACTGAATACAGCATGGAGGTTAGGGTTCTACATACTTCATTTTCACAAATCATAACTTTGATAAAACCATATAACACATCAAATTTTACATAAGTTGTGTCCCACCACGGAATAGGTAGATCTAGCCAGATCATATGAGAGATTCTTTGTAGCTTAGCTCGAGAACAGTCCAAGAATTTCATTTTGCCTCACAACTAATAGCACACACTTGAAATTTTTCATTAATTCAGCAAGGTATACATTCAGTCAATTTTTACTTTCATAGTTTTCTTTGTGCCATCTTCCAAAGCATGCCAATTTTAACATTTTCCCTGCTAATGAAACTGACTTACTAGTCCTTGCTTCTTTCCTTTTCCTGTGTCCTTAATTTTAACTAATGAACTGACTGGTTTTAGATTCTTTTTTTTTTTCTCATAGGATTCCTTTCCCTTGATACCGTTCTGAAAAAATAATTGCATAAGAAAATAATTTGTACCTCTAGGCATTTTCTTAAAGCATAGTGATTGCTATTATTAACTGTTGACAGAGTTAACCATGTTCTGAAAACATCAAAAATCACCTTGCCTGAAGGAAATAAAAATCAAAAAATAAAACCCAGAATATTCTGTTATGTTTTACCTTTTACACATTTTATATTATATGATCTATAGGGAAATTTGGTGTTATAGAGCCAGAGTAATACCATGTACACACACACCACACTTTAGCCAAAGCCAGAGTAATACCATGTAACCACACTCCACACTCCAGCCAAAGCATTTGTCATTTTCTACAGTATCTTCTTGTATTTCAAATCAAAGTATAATTATGTAAGACTCACACAAATATCCTTGTTATAAAATACCAAAGTATTAATTAGATTAAAATTGTTTATAATGATTAACCTACACTTTATCTCTTAATGAAAACTAGATGCTTCTATAAGTTGAATTATAAGCTCAAGTGTAGTCCTTTAGTAGCCCTGGGTTATTTAGAGCAAAAAGTTAACCATATGCCTCCATTAAGGATATATTTAATCACAATAAATTAATGTAGATTTAATGCAATACATTATTAACTTAATAAATGTTATATATATTGATGATATAGCCAGATATTTTATGATATATGACTATAGTAACCATAGTGTGTTATGTGCTTAAAAGTTTGTGTATATGTTTTAGCTATTTCTGTTTCTAATTATTACCTGCTGTTTTGGTATTTGATTTCCTTCCATGTCAGCACTTACTTATCTGCATCATCCATCATAATTATGATATTAACTGATATCATATAAATATTAATGCATCCAAGTTTTTGCAATGGAATCAACAATTTACTCTAAGAACTTACTGTGTGTTGATCTAAGCATTTCTCTTGGCAGTTCTTAGGATATTGTTATTTTATATAAGGAACATAATGATTATGATTCAATTAAGTTTCCATTAAAATACCTGCTGTATTTTAATGCCTACAAAGCAAGTATATTTTCATAACCCTTAATAACATTTACCCTGCATATACTATTATTATGAGTAAAATATTATTATTTCAAGCTGGGTATTAGTGGCACACACCCTTAATCCCAGTACTCAGGAGGCAGAGGTAGGCGGATCTCTTTGAGTTCAAGATCAGCCTGGTCTACAGAGCTAATTTCAAAACAGGCTCCAAAGCAATACAGTGAAATCCTTTCTTGAAAAAAACAAATGAAAAAGGAAAAAAAAAATGATTATTTTTTTCTTGATTTCATTTGCATTTGATTAGAAAGACTAGACTTTTTCCATTTACCAATTACACCATTTTCTCTAGAATTATTATTCTTTTCCATTTAATTTTTATTACATTATTCAGGAATTTCCCCTGTGTTAAAACTTTTCATTTTGTAAGGAAGGGCTTTAAGACTTGGGATGATCTCAAGGAAGGTTAGTCATCCAGACCTGCTCTAAAACTCAGGGTGTAAACAACTCAAAAACTTCAGGAATTCCATGAAACTCGGTAGACAAACTAGGGTCCTCCTACCCCTATGTAAAATAAGCAGGAAGGACATTAAGAGATACTCTCAGTTCAGGCCAGCTACCAGAAGGAGATGTTCTTCAGCCTGTGCAACTGCAGGTAAGTCGTGCTTTGAACTCTAGGTTTACAACTTGGGGGTCATTACCCATGCTGAGGTGGGTTTCAGTGTTGCTGTCTTGAGTCATTTTATTGCTTTAAATAACACATTACTCATTGTCCTGTAAATAACTCACCCACAACTCTTTGGTACCACCTAGTTTGTTGTATTCTTACTTTGGTCTATTGCCAGTTTCCTGTCTGGGTAAGGTTTTTGTGCATGCCTTCCTGGTACTACTGTCATATAACAGTCATCTCCCTAAAAATTTGAAGTATGCATACGTTCTGGATACAAATTTTGGTAATATGGTGCTAATATATTCTCTAGTATGCTTTATTTTGCCATTAAGCATGTAACATGTTAATTAACTTTCTTTTATATATTATTTACTAAATCTCATATGTCAAAATTATGAACATTTCTCATATTTTTCTGAAAAGAATTTATCTAGAATTTACTTAGACTTTTTTAGTGATATAGAATAGATATGTGAAATATCTTATGAAATTATTTGTAGTCTCTGTGTCTGGTTGAGTATTGTCACTGTTAGAAAAGAGAGTTATGAGTTACATTGCTTTCAGAATAACCAAGATGAGGAGGGAATAGGACAACAGAGATGAAAAAACTTTGACCTGGAATATTTTCTGTGAATCTATAAAGAAATCATGGCACAAAATACATGTCAAGGTCAAAAGTTAAACTCTGGAATATTAATTGAAATTTGGATGAGGAGAAAAGTTCTAGCAAAGAAGTGTAGAAACAAAACTAAAATGGTGGACGGTGGCAAGTACAGTTTTGCTGCAATACGATACTCATGAGAAGGGATGATAAAGTCCTAGGCAGAAGGGTCAGTGACTGCTATTCTAGAGGATGTGTATTCAAGTACAGCTCACAGCCATTTGTAGCTGCAGTTTCTTGGCACCCAACATGTTGCTTCCTCCAGCAACACATATGCAAGTGGTGCACACACATACATACTGAGACACAATGAAAGGTTATCAAAAAAACTAGCACAGTAAAATATTTTAGTAGGTCTTTTATTTATTCTTTGTCAGGTTCTTTATCTTCTTGAATATTGAGTATTATGGCCTAGAGGTGTTAGCAGAGCCAGTAAAGAATGGTAAAAAGGTAGTTGTCCATACATATTCACAATAGCACTTGAATAAGAGCAGGGAAAGAATGCCGCTCAAGCTAGAGTGAAGTGGATTTTATTCAGATCCATTCTGCATAAGTTTAGAGTTCCAGAATACTGTTGACCAGAAAGAAAGATGCCATTAGCCTTCACGATCCAAATTTTATAGAATCACTACCTTAACAGACTGATTCAAGTATACACAACAATATAAACCACAGGGAAACAGATGGAGGCATTTTATGACCTAGGAATTCTCACTGTCAATAGACAATTAATTCATAGACCACAGAAGTAAATTTCTTGATGTCATAGATGCTTTTGGTTTGAGGAATTTTTTTTAATGTTCTGGAAAACATTTAAAACAGAGAAGACAAAAGCAGAAATTGTTTATGTGATTCTCTATGTGGCCAAAAGGAATCAGAAAAATCTTGAACATACTTTGCAATGAAGTGAAATTGCTCTGAGATGGAGGAAAGTGCTAAGCGTAACAGGAATGTACTGTATATCACAGACTGGAAGGAAAAGTCTATAAACTTCCAAGCAAAAGGAGAAAAGACCTATAAGATGGTACCATACTTCTGCTTTGTGTAAATAGAAAGCTTGCCTAATCTACCCCCAACAAAAGAAAAGGAAGAGAAAACTATCTTACAGTATTAAAACAGACTTGAGGGCTGGACAGATTGCTTAGTGGTTAAGCACACTGACTGTTCTCCCAAGTTTAATTCCCTGGTCCCACATGGCAGCTCGCAGCTGTCTGTAATTCCAGTTCCAGGGGGAGAGGGAACTGGGATTGATATGTGAAATAAGATTGTTTCTATATTAAATAAAAATTTATAAAAAGCTAGAATTGAGAGGGAGCATGAATTTAAGGTTAGGCAAAAGACTTTCTTAAATAATTGTGTAAAGAAAAGTTCAAAATAACTAACAGTGATTCTGGTGCATATAAAATTTAGAAACAGGTATTCTATGTGATGATCATGACCACCTTATAATTATGAACTTAGTGATGTCATATCCTTTTGCATAATGGTGGGTAATGATGCATAGATTTAAATATGTGGGACGAGGATAAAATATGGGTTAAATATTTTATTCTGTGAGAAGTCACATGAGAAACCAATGACTAGCAAGTTCCCACTCCAAGGATCCACACCCAGGATGCTCTCTGAGACCAACTGGATCTAAGAGAGCAAGCTGGGGTGCTGGAACTCAGACCTAGCCTCCCACAAGCCTTGTCCACACCTGGGCTCATGCCTCAATGGGCGTGGTCAATGCAACAGGTGCTGGCAGGGTGGATATCTCACTACAAGTGGGATTCAGAAACCAATGCAATTGTTTCTCAGAAGAGTTCAGAAAAAAAAATTTACAGATTAAGGATAATTCTAACACAGACTTAAAAAACCAGAATACTGACAAAAACTTTCCCAGTAATCATTACATTTGTGCAGCATCAGAAGGAAATGAGTTCTCTATCACTTATTCGAGAATGGATCATTCATGTCACCTTCTGGCCAAGTGCCCACCTATATTTTGTATATCACTCGATAATTTGTAGAAGGGTAAGCTTAAATATATAAAGTAATGATTCTGATATAGGAAATCTTTAGACATTCCAATATACAGTGTGACATGGATATTACTGATTTAGCAAGTTTCACCACATGATTGGGGAGAGTAGCTGGAAGGGGCTGGAGGGAGATGAAGGAGGAATAAATGATGTAATTTTCTTCTAATTAGAAACATAGTGAAAGATGTCCAAATGATATGACAGACTTTGAGGATCCCCCATGGAAATCCTCACCCTCCCTGGGGAGCAGAAAGAGGATGGGATGAGGGTTGGGGAGGGAATAGGCAAGGAGGGAAGGGAGTGGAAACTGGGATTGATATGTAAAACAAGCTCGTTTCAAATTGAAATAAATAAACAATAAAAAAGAAATATGTCATAAAAAGAAAAGTCCATAAAATTTATCTAAAGACATTTTAAATTCATACCAACGTTGAAAGATAATAACATGTGTATCCACCCCTAAATACCCTATCTTAACAGTTTTGTAACCTTCCTGTAATGATAGTCTTAACTTGTTACTTAGAATCACTAAGGAAATTATTTCTAGATATTCTATGAGAATGATTGTAGAAATGTTTAGTTGAAGAAGAAATACTCACCTTGGAAATAGACATCATGAGCCCATGGATTGTGGTAAAAATTTGAACAAATTCAAGCAAACAAACAAAAGCAAGCCAAGTACCAACATTTATCATTTGCCGAAGAAAAAATATGACCTGCCATTTCACGGTCTGCTCTGATAAACCTGACTCTGTGGTTCTTAGGCATTTGA
Organism: Phodopus roborovskii; assembly: GCF_943737965.1. Taxonomy (NCBI): domain Eukaryota; kingdom Metazoa; phylum Chordata; class Mammalia; order Rodentia; family Cricetidae; genus Phodopus; species Phodopus roborovskii. Next base: position 6,132,818 of record NW_026126470.1, read on the forward strand.
AACTGGTTTGCAGAAGGAAATGTAAAAGAATTTTGAATTTTATGCTAAAAAATATCTCTAAAATGGTATACATATATCTTTATTCAGTGTTGTGATGGAGGGTTAGAAGATCAGAATGTTGAAAGAAATACAGATCTAAATGTTTCAGACAGAAACAAGGACATTTATGAACTGGCCTAGATCCCATTCATATTATAAACTGTTGAAGAACTACCTTCATTTTGCTACATCCTGAGAAACTGTGCCAGGTAGAATTCAGAAGTAGTAAACTAATTTCCTGGACAGAAAATATTTCAAGAAAAAGTAATGTTTGGCTTTGTCATGATTACTTACTCACAGCTTTCATACAGGTCTATAGTGAGAGACAGCAAGGAGATGGGAAACTGAACAGTTGTTGAGAAAAGAAACAAAAATTAGTTTAAATTTTCAGAAAAGGCAAATGCAGAAGCAGCTGAATTCTTAAAGAAATTAACTCCATCTAATTAATCTCCACGAAGTTACGGAGCGGGAGGGGAGTCAATTACATTCAAATTACACACCAGTAGCTGATGTGCCCTGCTTGCTAAAGATGAGTTGGTAACCCAACACTTATTTTGCCCTTGACTTCCTGGTATAGTTTTATGAAAAATTGTTGATGGGTAGGTATGCACTCTGAGGACTTAAAGTAGAAATGACTGTTTTGTCATTAAAAACTTAAATTTGTGATTTTAATTTTTTGTAAGATTACCTTTTAAGATTAATAATAAAATGATTGATCCTTTCTTTATTACTGCAGAATGCAGCATGCCAGTAAAATAATTGGCTGAAAAGAATACCTTGCTGGTTTACACTCTGTTAATCTGTCACAAGTTGCTTAGGCTTGAGTGTATGTGGGTCCTTGGGAAAATTTTGTTTGTCACCTGTAACATCTAAAATGTTTAATCATGTAAGGGTATTGGGTAACATGCTTGTATTCATTGTAATCATTCACTTGAAAAAAAAAATAGAATGTAATTTCATTGTAAGTTTTTACTGCTAAGGGACATAAGCTCTGGGGAAAAAAATAAAATAAGAGACTCTGACATATTGAAGGGGTGTGTGTGTGTGTGTGTGTGTGTGCGTGCATGTGGTGTTGTCCCATGTTTTTTTCTGGCCCTCGAGAATTAAGTTTTGTTCCACTCACCAGTCCCCAAAGTAAGCTTTGCTCTCTCAGAGAAAAATCTACCATGTAACCAGTCACTACTCCACACCTCCTCTCCAGTTTCTCTAACCTGATGAGGGTTAGTCCCTTGGTAAGAGGCCAATAAAGTTTTGCTCCAAATGGTGACACTATAACTTGTGCTGACCATAGAAGAGCATATGGTGACACCATCCATTAGGCATCCGTTTTGTAGCCATTAACAATTCTCAGGAGGAGGTGGATGGGAGTTGGGGGCAGGGAGAGAGAAGGTGAAAAGGGAGGGGACACTGCCATCAGTCTGTTAAAAAAATGTTTAAATAAATAAAATGTGCAAGTTCTGCTCAAAGTAAGAAAATAAGTTAATTATAGATGTCTGTTAAATTAAATGACAAATCACAAGTAAAGAAGTCATGCAGTTTTCTAAAAAGGTTCCAGTAAGCAATGTATGTGAGAGATCATTGTGTAAAACTATGAAGGTAAAGTCTAAATTACAAGATGTTAGAGATTCTAGGACCATGGAACTGGATCTAGACTAAGTAAAGGATTATGTGTGCTACAAAGAGCTGGATGCTTCATTGGTCAATAGTAAAATATTGGTGATATCTGACCTTTAGGGGCAGAGATGCAGGATAGATGCATAAAGCACAGGAACTTAGAGCAGAAGTCTTTATAATGCTACAGTCATGGATACCTGCCATAATACTAGTAAACCAGTGAGATATCTAGAACCAAGAGTAAGTTTTGCATAGTTTGAATATGAAACACTTTCTTAAAGGCTCTATGTCTAACACTTGAACTTTTGCTTGTAGATTATTTTGGAAGACACTGGGATCTTAAGCTGCTCAACATTATGTGGAAGGATTACAGAGGTAAGCTATATCGTCAAGAGCTATACCTTGTTCTTATCTCCTGTCTTCACTTCCTGGTAGCTATGGAGTTATCAGTTAGCTCAAGTCTATCATGCTTCCTTCTCTAGTATTTCCTGCTTTGCTCAGGAAAAACAAACAAACAAATAAAAAAAACTATACTAAAAATGGACTGAAACTTCTGAAGCCATGGAACCAGATAAATCTTTCCATTCCTGAATTGTTTCCTTTGAATATTTATCAGGGATATAAAGTGAATATAGAATTCTAAGGCAAACTGAATTTGGTAAGAAAATTATGTGTCATTGTATGTTTATCAATCAACAAATCTACTAGACATTTTCTGGGTATTTATGAATTTTACAGTCTATATTTTAATGGCATTTGATATTGTCAGGGTTACTAACATATTTCACTAATTGAACTTATATTTTCCTAATAAATATATTCCTCTATAAGTGTCTTCTATCTACATATCTTTCATAAAGTATACATTCAATTCAAACTTTTCACTAATGTTTTTATGTTGGTGGCTTATTTCCTATTTCTAAGCATTATCAGCTCTTGGCATAGTTTGGACAATGTTGGTTCTTTTTTATGTGTGCTTTATGCTGTATATTCTTTCCACCTCTCTTTGACAAAACCAACCAAACATACACACAAACAAAAATAACTTTATATTTAATGGAACTGAACTAAACAATACTTTTTGGAAAATAATAAGATGACTATTTTAGACTTATGCTGTTTTCATTCAAATAATGAAAACTAAATACTGTGTAATAAAACAGAGGCAGTAATGTTTGGTTTTTAAATGGATGGACAGATTAAGGAAGAGATAAATAATGAGGCTGAAGAACTGGCTCGATGGTTGAGACTCTGCACTGCTCTTGCAGAGTTCTCAAGTTGGGCTCCCAGAACCCACATGGGTAACTCACAACTGACTGCGATCCTAGCTCCGGGGATATTCATTGCATTCTTCTGGCATCAGCAGGTACTAATCTCTGTACAGACACACAAATTCACATAATTAAAAATTAAAATCCAAAGGAAAGAAAAAAATGGGTGATTTAAAGGACTCAAAAATAATTGCTAGTCTCCTAAGGACAGAGAGGCAAAAAACATAAAGTGCTCTCAACTATGTTGATTTCAGAATCATCCAATTCCAGATGATAGGACTTTTGAAAAGAAAACATTCAAAAAAATTATTTTAGTGTTACTCCTTGTTACATAAGAAGATGTCAATTTTAAATTCAGGGGTACCTAAAGAATCAATTCACCAAGTCGGAAGCAGTTTGCTATACAGATTGTTCGCTTTATCATTTTATTTAGTATTTATTTACAGATATCACCATTTGCTTTCCTTAGAATAAACTGCTTGTAAAGGAAGAATTTGATGCAAAGATCCAAAATTTAAACATGAGTATTTTCTTAACTGTTTTGGATTTAACTTTTGGAGTAGGAGTAATGTGAGTCATTTGCTTTTTGTACTACCCTGGGAAGTTCACTTTCCATTATAAATTGGAAGACATCAAAAAACTTTTGTCAACAAACTTCTGGATTGCATAAGCCCCCTCCCCCACTTCCACTTCACTTTGGCTTTAGGCTACTTTACAAAGAGAAAAGAAAAGCATGGAAAACCGGGAAATCTCCAAACATTGGTTTTAATTTCTTATAAAAGGTATGTTGTTGATTAAAGAACTCAATTTTCTCTAATGAGAACCTGATCTGCACTACAGCCAATCTCTTCATCTTTAGTTTGTGATGTCAAAAGTACAAAGTGAGCCATGAGCTGAAAACAGTCAAGAAGGTCTGGGAGTCACTTAAACAATGTGGGGTTTGTTTGGAAGTTGGGTTATCACAGGTAAACAGAGCCGATGTGCCCTTCAGCATGGCAGTAACATGGACAAACTACAACAGTGATGTCAACTGTGTTTACTATAGTCATTCCCTAGAGAGAAATTCACAAACTAACATCTGAATATTTGGAGTTAACAGGCACTGGTTGAAAATGCACCATTATGTATTTACCCACTTTGGATGGCGGCTATGTAGCAATCAAATGAAACACAACTCAATTATATTGTGAAATATCTGGATGCATGACTGTGTTTCCCTTTAAAGAGGAATGTGCATTTTCATATGCACCATGCATCATGATTAACTTTTCTTCTGCAGGTCCCTTTAGGATACAATTGCAAGACTCTTGTTCCTTTTTCATATTATTTTTTTTTATTTTACATATCTATCCCAGTTCCATCTTCCTCCCTCCTTCCATATTTCCCTCTCTCCCACCCTCCCCTCCCATTCTCCCAACTCCACCTATAGGGTGATGTCTTCCAGGAGGGGTCATCTAAATCTGTCAAGTCATTTGGAGTAGGGACTAGGACTTATATCTTTTCTCTAGGTTAAGGGAGTATCCCTCCATGGGTGATGTGCCCACAAAGTCCTTTGTGCACCAGGAATACATCCTAGTTCCACTGTCTGAGGTCCCTTAGACTGCTCAGGCCTTGTAGCTGATACCCATGTTCAGGGGGTCTGAGTCAGTCCCATGCTGGATTCCCAGCTGTAAGTCTGGTGGCCCATTACCTCCTCCTTGTTCAGGTCAGCTGTCTCTATGTGTTTCTGCTTTATTTCACAAATTTATTATATGGCTTAGGCACTTAAGAGACAATGAGAGCAGTCTCCTATTTGTTCTGAATCTTCTAAATTTAGATGCTCATCTTGTAATAATAATTTGCTTTGTAAACTGTAGATGTTAATTTTCCTAAGAGGAAATAAAGAGGAGTGGCAAAACTGTTCAAGTTCCCAATAAATTGGTGATACAGATTGGTGTAAAAATAAATCAAACTATGCTTCCATATGCTTTTCTAAACCAGAAAATTCAAATTTGTTTTGAATGAGGAAGAACTTTTACCTTCACAATGCAACACTAAGAAAGCAGGGGAATATAACTGTTTTTCTTCCACAATCTTTCTTTATTTTCATTACTTGAAACCAGTTCTGTTTACACTTCACAGGCTATCTTTGAGTCCTTGCTTGAAATGAGCCTCTTGTCTCTGCTTCCAAAGCAGAGGTGTGTGTGTGTGTGTGTGTCTTTCTGTATTTCTTGTCTGTATATTCACACATATGTTGGCCCATACATAGCATGGTATATGAGTGGAAGTCACAGAACACCTACCAGGACTACCAGGAGTCTGTTTCTTAATTCTGTCATGTGAATGCCAGGAACAGAATTTTTGGCATCCTGTGCCTTTACTTGTTGGACAACCTTGCCAGCCTAATTTCTTCTTTATTAGGTTAGCAATGCAGAAAACTCCAACTAAAGGGTTTGAGAGCTACCCTGACTTTTTCTGCTAATACGGGATGTTTTATTACATATAAGTAATTCTTCAAAGTAATGCTGCATCATGGAAGATGAGCATGTTTCTTTCATGCTTTTGATTTTGTTTCTGGACTAGAATGGATGGGTTTTTATGTTCAAGGGATTGGCCAGGCTTCAGAGCAGCTTTCTATTTGCATTATATCTTTTTCTTATCATCAGTCTTCTGAGGGCGAATCTTCATGATGCTCATTAACTGAAAGGCATATGTTAAGTTCCCTTTTATTTCTCAATGTTTTATTTCCTATGTTGGGATCACTCTAGCAGTTATTCACCAGATCTTCATCTGTTCTAGTGTACGTTATACACAGTAGAAAACTCCCAGGTTGCTAAAATCAATTACAGAGTAACTTATATTTCATTGTTTTTTAATTTGCAAATGGCTGTACTTGATATCTTATTTTAATTATATAAGAGCATTGAACTTACTACTCGAAATATGAGAAGCCTACAATCTTTTGATTATACTTTTACTTTTGTAGTTGAAAGAATTGAAGCGAAAATTATCATCATAATAGTTGACAAGAGCATTGACCACTTCTGGCAAGATAATAGCAAGGAGTTTGGACAAACCATCACAAATGGAAAATCAATATGTCAAAATGATTGGCTTGCTGTCTCATTGGAGGACATATTTTTTCCTCATATCCAGACATGAAGTTATGGTAATTTATTCACAAATTCTGCACCTATGATTAAAAGGAAACATAAATATTGTCAGTTATAGCTAATAGTGTAGAATTAGCTACCTGCATTGTCTATTTGTAAATATATTTATAAAATTAATAAATACATGTTTTAATTTTATTTAGAAACAATCTTATTTTACATATCAATCCCAGTGCCCTCTCCCTCCCATCCTCCCATGCTCCCAATTGACCCCCTGTCCCACCCCCATCTACTCCCCAGGGAGGGTGAGGCCTTCCATGGGGGATCTTCAGTCTGTCACATCTGTACCTGTAGTATAACATTTTTGCTTTATGTTGTCTATAAACCCATTACTCTTTTCTGAAATGGATAAATGTTCAGTTAGTATTTTGACACAATATATTTTCTTATATAAATATAATTAAATTAAAAAAATAATATGACAAATTTCATTAATTTCTGCTAGTCCAACTTTAACCCAATGCCTATGACCTGATTTTTATTGGACAGTGAAGAGCAACCCAATGATTTTATAGAAGATATTAACAATTAGTTATTGGTATAAGATAGTACTAATTTTTTTATGCTCATTGATGAAGTCAGGCAACTACATTGGTGATTGTCTTTTTATTGTTCTATAAATTTTCCATTGAAATAATTTTCAATTAAAATGAAAAACTCATAAGCAATTTTCTTTTATTATTTTATGTCTTAATAACATGACTTTAAATTAGAATTTAAAATTATAATATATTGATTTATATGGTTCAATTTATAAAATAACTTTTAACATCCTATTTTCAGGAACATTTTTTATCATTTTTCAGAATGTGAAAAACTGTAAACTTTATCAAAAGTCTGATAATTTCCAAGTGAACAAAAAAGTAGCTTGTCAATGCAATCTTAACATAGATGCTTTCTGAATGTGTGATTATATTTTAAGCTAAAATATGAGTGATGGTGTCATATTAATTATTATCTGGGCTCCTCATAATTATATTAATGACACTACAGTATAATTCTCCTAAGAAACTAGGGAAATTTTATGACAGTGCATGCATAATGATCACTGAAAGAAAATGTTCATTTGTATCTATCACAACCTTGGTTGTTGAATTTAGTAACACAGGACTATTAAAACTTCCAGTTTCATGTTTGCTCATGATAATGAGAGCAGTGTCGCTAATGATTATATTATTGAGGCAATATACATTTAAAATAATCATAATCCATTAAGGGTTAGGATAAATCCCTAATGTACACTATCTTAACCATTATTCTGAATAATTCTATAGTATAGGCACAGTAAACATTCCTCTTCCAGTGAAGAAAACGAGGCCTTATAGCTCAATATTTTATCTCAGCAACTCTGTCAGAATGCATTTTTCCACAAGAGGACTCCAAGTTGTGTTACTTTGGCACCAGCTTTACAACCATAGTATCTCCCTGTTCTATCTAGATAACTCCATATTTTCAGAATGAGAAGTTAGCCAAATTTCAAGATATAATCATAGATTATTGTTGTAATTTTCATTTTTATCTCTAATGCTGTTCTTTCCAAAGCAGTTTTAGAGTAACTGCAATTTAGCTGAGTAGGAAGTAACGTGTTTCTTGCATTTAGATATTACCATGCTTTGGACTCTCTGAAATGCAGAAATGATAGTCAAATCTTTAATGAGTATTGAAATAAACTTGTACATATGCTGGAGTGATTGTCTCTGCCTGAAGACATCAAAATATAAAGCTTAGCTTCAGGTTTTATGCATTCCTGTGAAAATGTAATTTTCCACAGTTTGAACTTAGGTGTGTTGACACTCTCTAAATGCACTGAAAATCCACACATCTGGTCAGAGAGATGGAAAAGAAAATTGAGGTCTGGAATCAAATGAGCAAATAAACAAATCCAGGACAAACGCATGACTTCCTTTACTAGAATGAGTGAAACTGAACAACAGACTCAGGATTGAATGGATTCATAGGTACATAGGAATTTGTGCATCCTGTGGTCATCTGAGGACTTGCTTAAGATATGCAACCATTGTGAACTGCCATACATTACTCTCATTCAGTAAAGATGAGATGAATTCACTCATTGATGAGATGCTACATCATTTAAGTAACATTAAGATTTTGGCCCAGAGCCAAGGTTAGAAACTACTGCATAAATGAAGTAACTGCATTATAAAGAGTATATACGTTTTATGCTTCATATTTCTGGTAGAGGTTATAGATGGCGGCCATATAAGGAATGCCCTTGTTGACTTGGTACTGGAGGAGTGTGTATGTGAGAGGTCTATACATATAGCAATGTTGAAACAGATGCTGAGTAACATCAAAGTTGAACAAATATCTTGAGAAAAATAATCATAATTTTTTCTTTTTGTAATTAATTATTTTTTCGTATTTTACATATTGATTCCAGTTCCCCACCCTTCCTCCCTCCCTCTTTCCCTCCCTTTCCCCTCCTTCCCTCCCTCTCTCTCTTTCTCCCTCCTTCCTTCTCTCCCTCCCTCCCATGTCCCCCCAAATACCCTCCCACCCCATAAGACATCCCCGCACTCCACAGGGAGGGTGGTGCCTTCCAGGAGGGGTCAACAAAATCTGTTAAGTCATTTGGAGTAGGGACTAGGCCCTCTCTCCTGCCTCTTGGATAAGGGAGTATCCCTCCATGGGGAATATGCTCCAAAGTCCATTTGTGCACCAGGGATACCTGGTTCCACTGCCCAGGCCTTCTAACCAAGACCCAGGTGTTCTGAGTTAATTCAATGCTGGTTTCCCAGCTATCAGTCTGGCTCCTCCTTTTCCAGGTCAGCTGTCCCTGTGGGTTAATATGTAAATGACATTAGTACTTGAATCAATAGGCTAAATAAAAAGCATTGTCCTTACTAGTATGGGAAGCATTTCCAATTCCTTTGTGATAAAATAGAACTAAAGTTCACAAAGGGCATAGTTACTTCTCTTTTTCCTCTCCAGGTATTAGGATATTCCTTTTCTTCCCTTGGACTCTGGTGTGATGGTGATCCTTCAGAGGGGTGAGTTGAATTTACACTATGGGCTCCTTTTATTTATTGGACCTTAGTCTTTGACAAGAACTATATCACTGTTTTTCTTAATCCTTGTGATGACTAGTTGGCTAATTCAGTCTAAATGTAAAATTATTCAAATTAACATTTATCTTGAATAAGTTATCAATAGACTGAACCCTTGTTGAAATACATATTTTTTTCGGTGACATAATGATTCAAGTTTCTGGTAGGCAGTTAGCAATCTTGTCACAGCAAGAATAAAGCAATTTTCTTCCTTCCTTTGTCTTTAGAACCTCAAGCTGAAACAAAGTAACATTATAAGTTCAATTAAAGAATATTTGTAGATAATTACATGAGCCAATTCCTTATTGGTTTGTTTCTCTAAATAACACCCACTGTATCAGGACTCATACATTGGGCAATAATAAGGGCAAACAACATAGAAGAAACAAAGAAATGAAAAACAAATAGAACAAAAGGCAAAATAAGGGACTGGTAAGATGACTCACTGGTTAAGACTGAGTTTTATTCCTGCAGAGGTTGCAAGTTTGGTTCCTGACACGCACATTAAATGGCACACAGCTCTGTGTCACCTAGTGGAACTGACACCCCTTTCTGTCCTCTGTGGCACTTGCACCCGTGTTCACATATCCACATGCATACCCACACATATACATATAATTTAAAAAAGCAATAAATCTTTAAAAACCTGAATAAAATAATGATATCAATGACCGGTATACTAAAAAGCATCCTGAAGGAAGTCCAACACTATCTCTGTCCTATATATTAATTACAACTATTATTTAAAGTCTTTTCAGAATTATGGTGGTTGTTCAATCTGTGTTTCATTAATGAACAACATTAGGTCAAATTGTACATGATGTTGGATGATAAAGCATCACAAAACAACAACATATCCACACGTAAACCTTCCCCTGATGCCTCGATTGGACCGAGGAAATACTAGAAAAATATTGAAATTTTATTTTCAGTTCATGTAAATGAAAGCATAGGCCTTTGAGAATTGTAGAATGATACCCTTAATTATAATTTGTATTCACAGGTGTGGTCAAGGGACACATATCAAAGGAAACTTTTTGAAATATATTTGTCCTTTCATTCCTATCTGGTTTAAGCCATCTAGCAAATTTAAACTCTAGACAACTGTGCTTAAGATTGGACTTGTCTTCACCTCATTGACTAATTCAGTCTAAATGTAATATGATTAAAATCAATATATTTCAGAAATATGATACTAATGGACAAGATCCTTAGGGAAATACTTAGTTTTCCAATAATAGAGGGAGCCAAATTCCTGGTAGGCACTGCCACAGCAAGGATGAAGTGAATTATTTTGTCTTCGTTTGTCTTCAGGACCTCAAACTGAAAGGTACATACGAAGCTTATCTAAATATTATTTGCAGATAAAAATTGAACATGATTCATCACTTGAGGCAAAAATATAAAGAACACATTCTTTGTCTTTAGTTGGATGGCATTCTAGTCATCTCTGGATAAGCAGAGTTTTGAAGTTTTGATCTTTTATTAGACTAAGTTTCTAACTTAAAGTTCGAAATTTTTAATTTTTAAAATATAATCTAATGTGTGATTGTTTTGCCTGAATATATGTCTGTGCACCATATGCATGCTTAATGCTTACAGAACCCTTGAGAGGGCATTGGATCTCCTGGAATTTGAGTTACAGACAGATGTGAGCTACTATTTGGGTTCAGTGAATCAAACCATGTTCCTTTGAAAGGGTGGCAAGTGTTGTTCACTGCTGAGACACATCTCTAGTCCTGAAATTTTTGATTTTGATATTAAAATTATTATTGCTCCTAAATATATGTCATTTAGAAACCTTAACATTTCCTTTATTCATAGATTATAAAGAAACTTTATATTAGTTTCCTAAATAATGTAGGCATAGTCATCAAACTGGAATTATGTGTTTACATTGTGTGTTGTATAATTGATGGGACTTCTTTATCAGTACCCTACTCTAATTAGCACCAGATCCCACACTGTCTAAAAGCAAGATATTTGGTCAAAAGCTTAAATTAGAACACACCATTTGAACAAGGTGATACACAGGGATGGAAAGTCTTTGTATGAGAGAATCTATCATTTTATCTCATGGAAACAATAATTCAAAATATAAAGCTCAACTTCTCCTACCTTAAGTATTTGCACATATGACATCACTATTATATTGTCTTATCTCTCAGGCCTTTTGATTTGAGACTTTTATACTTAATGAAGATTAGACACAGCACACAGAAACATGTAAGATCACTCTGTTTTCTACCAATGGTCATTGCAGAGGAGTGGAACATTTTAGTTCTGCCTGAGAAGGTTAAACTGCCAAATGGCAGATATTGAGAAAGACAATCAGCTTAGTTGTTCAAAGATATAATTATTCATGTAGCCTTTGAACTCATCTGGAAGAAAAATTTCCATATGTTTTGAAGAGAGGACAATAGAAACTTTAATGCAATGAAGAGACTAAAATATGACTACAGTTGTCTCCTCTTTTCAATACAGATATGTTTCAAGGCTTCTGATAGATTCCTAAAACATCAAATAATAGCAAAGTATGTATATATTTTGTTTTTCCTATACATACATGCCTATATAAAAGTTACATGTTCTTCCTATACATGTGTGCTTATAATAAATTTTATGAACTATACACAGAAAGAGATTCCCTTAATAGTTGAAATAGGATACTCATAATAATGTGCTAAGGTACATGTAAGGTGAATATGCTCCCCACCCGCCTCTAATTGTATTCCACTTATCCTTGTTTGTTATGATGTAGACTGATTCACAATGTTTGTGTGATAAAAGGACGTGGACCCTGGGTGCTGGGACTAGACTGTTGTGTGAGGATATGGAGCATGGGCAATAACAAATCAGATGCAATGGTTACAAAGCGATTAACAATAAGTAGCTTACAGTTTATGGAGGCTCTATGACAGTTATGATGTTCCTTGAACATCATCCATGAATATCATCCAAGGGAAAAATTATTTATGATTCTTATTTTTAAAGCACCATTTATGACCTCTACTGACAGTGAACAGGTAAGTTAAATGATATATTAAAGAATATTATACAGGTCACAACATTTGCATATCTCCAAGCTTGTAAGAATAAAACACTATATACTATATTTCCTGTAGGAATTGCTCTGGTAGGGGAAAGCAATATGAGGAAGAGTTCCATTCTCCACACTATGAAGAGCATATAGAAATTATAGAAATGGACAGCTGGCCCTTAGTGGTGCATGCCTTTAATCACAGAACTCAGGAGGCAGAGGCAGACAGATCTCTGAATTCAAGGCCAGCCTGGCCTACAGAGCAAGTTCCAGGACAGGCTCCAAAGCAATACAGAGAAACCCTGTCTTGAAAAGAACAAAAAACAAAAACAAAACAAAACAAGAAAAAAAACAAAAAAAAGAAAAAGAAAAGAAAAGAAAAAGAAAAAGAAGAGAAAAGAAAAGAAAGAAAAAGGAAGAAAGAAATTGAAAGAAAAACCTTCATTCAAACAATGCAAAAACAATTACTAGTGGGAAAGTTTGCCTCTGAGAAAGTAAGAAAATAAGAGACTGTGGATACAGGATAAGAGTATTCTATAGGTATGGAGATTTGTAGAATATTTCACAAATGTATGCTAAGATAAGAATGTGGAATATAGTAGAATCTTTGATTGATGGCTTCAAAAATAGGAAATATGAGATAAAAATCAATGAAAAGGTACATACATGTTTTGACGTATGGTGGCTGAATGGCTTTTTATTTCAGTTAAAAGTAGAAATTTTAAGAAAACATTTAATTTTGCCTATTAAACATGAGGCTTTCACATAAATTTGATCACTGTGAAATAAACTCAACACATATTTGAGGGAAAAGAAATGACGTATGATAGTGGTCTGACTTGCTGTCTTGTACACAGGATATAATAAGGCAATGACATTGTGCTGATGGAAAATACACCTACTGGTTGCCAAGGTCACCACAATTTAATTGCCTTGCATTTCTATCAGCAATTTGTCAAATATGAATGCCCTCTGGGAAGGAATGTCTAAAAACCCAAGGTACTATATGCAAATTGTTTCTTGTAAAGAAAATGGATTACCATCTTCAAACTAAGAGTGCACATGTAGGACAAGAGGCAAATGGCAATGTACAAAATTGATAGCAATAATAAATAAAATGTACCATAAGTATAACTACATCATGTAGTAAATAAATTTGAAGGCTTGCCCACTTTTAGGTTAGATAACATTTAATTAAAATGCTCTTAAATATGTAATGGCTGCCTAAACTTGAGCTGAACAAGGTCGGTACCAGTGGTCATGATGAAATGGATAGTTGAAAGCTCATGAGGTCCCAACTATTCGCAAAGGACTACAGGTAATAGTATATGGACACACACACACACACACACACACAGAGAGAGAGAGAGAGAGAGAGAGAGAGAGAGAGAGAGAGAGAGAGAGAGAGAGAGAGAGCAGGTAAGGGCAATAAATTATAAAGTGAACAAGAGTACATGGGAGAGTTATGAGGGAACAGGTAACAAGGAAATAGTGTGTTTAAATATAAAAAAAAAATCTTTAGAAAAAAAATGAAAGAATAGACAATGATGTAGTTGCCATAGTATAGAAACAGCTCCCTGGAAGTTGTGGCTCAGATGATACTGTTAGATTTAAGGATAAACTCATCACATCAGCAGGAAACTAGATGAGTAAGCACATTGAAATTCTCCTCTTTCCTTCCTTACATCTCCTGAAGTTATAAATGTATGTTTATCAGTTAGTCTTAAATTAATTATTTGTATATATTACTTTCTCCTAAAGCAGCAAATATATAAAATGGCTTTATAAAATTTTGAGCCTATTGACACTTCATGAATAAGCTGCAATTGTGTTTTAATTATCTGCTGAGACATGGCTCATGCTTTACTTGGTGGTATATGGTAAATAGAATTAATAGTGGTTTTCTCTGTACAGATTAATTATAACCACTAATAGGTCACCATTTTTGATATTATTGTAATTTTTATTTTCCGTTTACCCCATGGGGATTTCAGCACTTTGGTACCAATAAAAATTTTCCAGATAATAAATCCTTAATTCTTCAGATAAAATTTACTCTTGGATGACAACCCAGATAAAATTTACGCTTGGATGATAACCCAGAATTACTAGACAAACTAAGCAAAATGGAATGTCTGCAAGAGCCAGACGCGGGGGATTCTTTTCCAGACTCAAGAGGGGTGACACAAACATACAAACTCAAGGAAACTATGGCGGTATGCACAAGACCTACACAGGCTCAAGCCAGAAAAATATCCCAGCACAGAGAATGGAAATTACACTTAAAGTGCCACCTATAACTAACAAGTTATTTGCAATGATACCTGCTAGGAAAGGGAAAATGAGTTTTCTCCAGTGGAGTGTTACTGGAACTATCAAACAGCAGGCCAGTTCAGGGTGTCTGCTTGGGAGTAGATGGCCAATCAAAAATGGACTTCATGATTTTTTTGTGTTACCTTTGCTTTTATATTGTTTGTTTGTTTGTCTTTTGGTGTTTGTTGTTGTTATTGTTGCTTCTGATGTTTTGGTTTTGAGGGAAGAGAAAGAGCATGAAGTCTGGTGAGTAGAGACAAGATTGCACATCAAAAGCATCTGGAGATATTCATTCAATGTAGCCAGACCTCTAGCTGTGCCTAATATGTCAAAAATGTCTTGGCTAATAGCACATTTGATTAAAAACTATGAACACTGTTGAAGACAATATTAGTCTAGCAACTGATGTTATTCCAGAGAACAAGAAAACTGTAATACTTACAACCTAATCTGCTTTCTATTTATATGATAAAACATGATGACTGAAAAGATTGAGGTGGGGGGAGATCATTTGATTACATGTTACATCCATCATTGATGAAAGCCATGTCAGGCAAGAACCTGGAAGTAGGTACTGAAGCAACCAAACTTGGTGGCGTAAGACTCAGACCATTGTTACTGTTTTTGGAGGTAGAAAGGGGCCATGGAGATCTGCTTAGGTTTGGCACTTAGAGCAGGGCTGGAGTTCTTGCAGAGAGTCCAGGATAGACTGCTATAAGTGCAGTCCAGTTGCTTCAAGAGACTCTGTGTTATGGAGATGCCAGTACCATGGAATAACCACCAGGAACAGCAGCAGCAGTATAGCCAGTTGGAGCCTAGAAGACGAACTGTGCTACAGAGGACGGTTCCAGAGAAGTGAGCCACACCCTTTAGAGGAGGGCAAGATTGCTAGTGGATCCAAGACAAGGGTCCTGAGTAATTTATGCAGTTGCAATTCGGTTGTGATTTGTTCAGATTGTGATTGAGTTCTGCTTCTTCCTTGCTGAAGTAATTTATTTTTGATTTTAGTGGAGCCCACAGTTGAGAGACATATCGATCCCAGTTTCCTCTCCCTCTTTCTTGCCCTCTCTCCCACCCTCTCATGCCCCTCGACCGTTCTCCCCTCCCATGCCCCCCCACTTCACATGTAGCGTGATGCCCTCCAGGAGGGGTCATGTAAATCTGTCAAGTCATTTGGAGTAGGGACTGGGACTTCTCTCCTGTCTCTAGGTTAAGGGAATATCACTCCATGGGGAATGTGCTCCCAAAGTCCTTTTGTGTACCAGGGATACATCCTGGTTCCACTGTCCCAGGTCCCTTAGGTTGCCCAGGCTTTCTAGCTGAGAGTCATGTTCAGGGGGTCTGAGTCAGTCACATGCTGGATTCCTAGCTATCAGTCTGGGGGCCCATTAGCTCTTCATTGTTCAGGTCAGCTGTCTTTATGTGTTTCTGTAGTCTGGTCTAGTCCTCTCTCAGCATCTGGATTCCAGTTCAGCTTAGTGTTTAGTTGTGGGTGTCTGTTTCTGTTTCCATCGGCTACTAGTTGAGGGCTCTATGATAGACAAATTAGTAATCAATCTCATTATCAGGGAAGGGCATTTATGGTAGCCTTTACACTGTTGCTCAAATTGTTAGTTGGGGTAACAGTTGGGACATTTCTTTAGGTTCTATTTTCTATTCAAACCTATAATGGCTCCCTCTTTTATGGTCTTCTCTCTATCTCTTTCTCTCTCTTCTCTCATCTATTCCTCCCCTGACTCAATCTTCCTAGTCGCATGTGATTTCCTCTCCTCCCCTTCTCTTGAGCATATGGGGAACTGGGCGGGGGGCAGTGAGTAAGAGGGAACTAGGGGAAAGAGAAGAAGATTTTGAATTTTTAGAGAGACTGAACTTTTAATGTGTTGATGTTAAAGACTGTGGGACTGTTGAGGTTATTTGTGTTTTATATTGTGATTTAGATACTAACATGCCATCTTGTTGATAAATCAAAAAATCCAAGTTACTAATAGGAAAGTGATGTGTTTGTTTGTCAGCCTGACAAGGGAATGTTGTTCTAGCTAGCTTTATGTCAACTTAACACAAGCTAAAGTCATCTGAGAAGATGGACCCTCAAGTAAGAAAATGCCTCCATATTATTATTTGTAGACAAGACTGTAGGCTGTTTTCTTAGTGATTGATATGGGAAGTTCTAGCTCATTTTAGGTGGGGCCACCTACAATTGAATAGAGCCTGGTTATATCTCCGGGTTCCTATTCTGATTGAATTCCTGACTTCTTCAATGATGAACTGTGGGGTGTAAGTATAAGCTGGTATGGTCACTGTGATTTAAACGTTGAGAATCTCTGAGTATTGGATTTATGACCTGTACCATGTTTCAAATCCATATATCAGAGTACTAAACATTCTTCCAATTGTATATGTATGCCATATTTATACTTATAGTTTCTAAATACTCTTCGAAGCACACTTTCCTTGGATTCTTAACTACTGATATTTTGTTCTACTGAAAACGGTTGCATTTCTTCTACAGTGCTTAGTGAAGACTGATTTTCTGGTAGAAAATGTGGTGATTGAAGTAATAATCATGTCCAGTCAGAGGGCAACTTGTGGAGAGTATACATTTACCTGTAAATACTATGATAGCATGGCATTGTTTATTTTGTATATTATACCTTATCTTTAATCATTTAAAGAACTGTGAAATCTTATTTAAGTAAGGGATTACTTTACAAGAGGTATGTAATTATTTAAGATATGTGAGATTATCTCTTTTCTATACATAATGGGTGATGAAGTTAAGAACTACAAGAAGCTCTGGGTTGAAAACCCTTACATGTGCTATCTTGAGTGTCAGTATTCTTGAAGGATGTTAAATGATTATGATACTTTTGAAGAATAATTTTAATTCATGTGGAATCTTGTAACCCCTTCACATTCCATAAATACATGAGCAGCTGGCCTGATTTAAGCTATTTCACATTAGGGAGTTGGAATTCAAACAGATTTCTGCTGGGAAATCAAATGATAGTGAGGTGACTGGAATGTGACAGACAAGTGAGCTAGTTTTTAATGTTAGAAGCCAGTATTTCTCAACCTTTCTAATGCTGTGACCCTTTAATTCAATTCTTCATATTGTGGGGATCCACAAACATAAAGTTTTGTTATTACTTCATAACTGTAACTATGCTACTGTTATGAGAAGTGTTGATGTAAGTATACGATATGCAGATATCTGATATGCAACCCCTGTGAAAATGTTGTTTGACCTTCCAAGGGGATTGCTGTCTACAGGTTGAGAAGCACTGTTGTAAGCAAACTCCAGCTTGCTTTATCTAGTAAAATGGTAAGCTATCGATGATCAATCTTTATCTAACAAAGGAGTGCCTATTTAGAAAACCTGGGTAATATTAATTGCTATATTTATCTCCAAGCTTTTGTCCTGCAACCAAAATGTGTTCTGGAGTCCTCAAATTGCTTGATTGCTGATATGAACAGAAGAGTGAGAAATCTCTCTGGACAAGAACAAATTCCAGACCCATTTCAGACTGTAGAAAAATATATTCATTTTTAGGTCCTGCTCTTTAATGTATCTCAAGAAAACAAGATTTGGAGTTGAACTGTTGCCCTCTTAGAGTAAAAAAGAATGCCTTCATGTCCTTCTCTATCTTGGAAGCAGACAATTAGGATGGGTTCTTGTAAGGAGTAAGGGTTTTCAGCCTGTTGCTGGTCTTGTCCCGCTGCCGCACCAGCCCCAAATAACACACTGAGACTCTGTATTTGATATTATACTGTTGGCCAGGTACTTGTTTCTTATTGGCTAGCTCTGTCTTAAGTATTAACCCATTTCTATGTATTTTACGTGGTTTTACCTACCGGGTAGTGGGGCAGGCGTCTGGTCTCCCTGGTCTCTCCATGCTGACCCTCCTTACTACTTCCTCTTTCCTCCTTGTCTCCTAGTCCCTCCTATTTTCCTTTCCATTGGCCAACAGTGCTTTATTCATTAACCAGCATGAGAAACATATATACATAATGGCATCTCCCATCAGGTTCTTTTACTATCAGACTTTAGAATTGTGTTTTCTTGGTAACCCTAGAAAGGAAAGGTTCACTTTTGCTCCTCTTTATGATTTAAAGACCAGACATAATCATGAAGGCATTAGGGGTTTGTAGAGGTGAATTAAGACATTAAGATAAAGCTAGTGCCTGGTCAAAAGAATGGATTCTGAGTTCTACCTTTGGCCCCAGGTACACAAACAATCAGTCCTAAAGACTGTAATAGTATATACTGATATTCTTCCCTTAAGAGTCTACTGGGCCTGCCAGTCACCTGCCAGGAGATCACCTCCCAGGAAGACTAATTCTCATGAAGGCACACTAAACAGATGGGAGCAGTAAGTAGCCCCTTAATGACAGAATGTATTTCTACCTCTCAGAAGCCACTTTACTGATGCAGTTATTTATAGATCCTCACTGTTAAGCCCACCTGTGCTTCTACCTCAAAAAGCTAAACTTTTTCTTGCCTTTCTTTTTTATTTCTTTCTCAGATAATGACCAAAAGCTTCCACGTGTTTTCCCCGACACTGGGCTTTCTCATTGTTTTTCTGAAGATAACCCAACCCTTCATTTTAGTTCTTTGTTGACTCCTGTGTCTACCTTAAGGCTGTTGGAGTTTTTCTTATTACTTACTTTAATTAATTTGTGTGTATGGGTATGGGATTTATGCAAATGAGTAAGGAGTGCAGTGCTCACAGCGTCCAAAGGAGAGTATAGAATCCTCCACAACTGTAGTTACAGGTGGTTGTAAACTGCCCATCACAGGTGCTTGGAATGAACTTGCAAGAGCAGTATGTGCTCTTAATTACTGAGGTGCCTTTCCAACCTGCTATGCATGCCTAGCTTATAAGTCATGCATGCTCTTCCTTTTCTCTTAATATCTGTCAGCACTTAGAGCTTGCACGGCCTGTGGTTTTTCTTTTTAACTTTAATAAATTTTTCTTCAAGCTTTCTTCTGAACTGTTTTAAAATTATTTTACCAGTGAAACTAAGACATCCTAAAAGGGAATCCCAGTTCTGTGGTAACACTGTTTTAATTATCTACTTCTGTAGCAATTCTTACTTATCAACAATTTAACCTGTTCATATGTAAGGAGTACAGTTTTTCCTCCCGCTGCCTGGTCTTGTCCCGCCGCTGCTCCAGCCCCAATTAACACACTGAGACTCTGTATTTGATATAATGCTGTTGGCCAGTTACTAGTTTCTTATCGGCTAGCTCTGTCTTAATTATTAACCCATTTCTACATATTTCCACGTGGTCTTACCAGCGAGAGGTGGCTAGTGGTTCTATTCTCTCCAGATTCTCCATCTTGACCCTTCCTTCCTACTTCCTATTTCCTCCTTGTCTCCTAGTCCCTCCCATCTTCCTTTCCTATTGGCCAACAGTGCTTTATTCATTAGCCAGTATAAGAAACATATACAGAATGGCATCTCCCATCATTCATGCTTACTAACCAGTTAAAAGAAGCTAAAATTAAGCATAATATCCCCTGGATGCTGTATACATTTCCTATATAATAGATTTCAGTGAATATCAGTTATTACTGTTACTTTTCACTTACTTTTTATAATATTTAAAACTTCCAACGTTGCAAATGACCTCATTGCTGCTAAATATGGAAACGCCCAAGGTCTTGTCATGCTGGCTTTTCCCGTGTCATTCCTGCTCTTTCCATCGATCATGGCACTCTTTCCTTTGTTTTTTTTTTTTTTCAGATTTTCTTTTATATCACTTCTCAGTAGTCTTTTTGAGAAATCCTTTAGTATGTCTAAATCATAATTTCTTTTGTATAAAGCTTATTTTCTTTTTATTCACATGTATGTGTCTGAATGTACACATGCATGCAAGAGTGTGCCCACAGAGAGCATAAGAGGGGACTGGCTTTCCTGGAGCTGGAGTACATGTGGCTGTGGGCTGCATCGCATGGATGCTGTGAGCATACTGGGTCCTCTGCGCGAGCAGTGTGCCCCCTTAACTGCTGGGCCATCTCTTTGGGCTCCTGAACTACAATTTCTGAAGTCACCTTCCTTGTATATGAGACATGATAAATTGTTGATAATTCTTAGTAAATTCGATGTAATGAAACCACCCTGTTAAGCCAATTTGCTTATTTTATATTGTCAAACCTCCCAAATTCCACAGACACATTTTTCCATGGGCTTCTGTTTCTTGATCTCATTTTAGGTAAAATGCACCCGTCTTCAACCACTCAGGCACTGTTGTGGCTTGAATAAGAATTGTCTCCCATATGCTCTGGGAGTTTTATAAGTCCTCCCCACTTTCTGTCTTCTCTCTGTTTCCTGTGTGCATTTAGATGTGGTCCACCAGTCACCTTGTTTTTTCCATTATGGACATATGTCCCTCTGGATCCATGAGCCAAAATAAATTCTTCTTTGAGTTGCTTTTTGTCGTGGTATTTCATCACAGCAACAAAAATCAAACTAGATGAACTACGGGTTTACCCAGAAATCCAGCTGTTAAACTAGAGTACCTCTTTGACATTCTGACTATGGCAACAAATGCCACATTTTGTTTTTGCTGATGCCTCTCTCCTTGTGCCTGCATAAGTCTACTGGCTCTGAGATGAGATGAAACCAGTGTTTAAATTAATACCTGCACAGCTGTGTTTATTGCAACTCTATTCGCCATAGCTAAGATATGCAGTCAAGCTCAGTGCCAGTCAGCAGACAGAAGGATAATGAAAATGTGTTGTAAATGCAAAATGGAGTATTATTCACAGACAAAGAAGAATTTCATCCCAAACTATGGAGCAAAGTTGATAGGTTTACAAGTTGTTATGCTAAGTAAAATACATTAGACAGGAAAAAAATAATTTGCCATTTCTTCATAATTGTTAGTTAAAAACATCAAACTAAAATTAGAATAGGGACTAGAGATTGAGAAGGTAGTGTATAGAATGAACAAAAAAATGCCTGGGTTCATTCAATACATATTATATGTTGAAGACCCTTCCTCTAAAATTAAAAGCATCTTAATACTCATTAGGTGCTGTTAGGAAGACTCTAAGCTACATAATTCTAAATTTTTGTTGAATCTTAGACTATGCTCTCCGTTACATTTATTAGGAAACCCATAGTTCTGTCAGCTTGGAGAAAAATTTGGAGTTAGAATGCTGTGCAGCAGACTGAGTCTGAGATGCAATCTGCTCTGCTCTGACACCTTTACCTAATGATGCAGCACACTTGATAGCAAGGAGGGAAATGCTTGTGGCATAGTGGCTTGTTGGAAGGTTCTTTGGAACATTCCAACTGAATGATGGAATGTAGAACACATGCATCTTTTTGCCTTCACATAGTCAGTCTTCATTAACGAAAGAATCATTATTTCTGTTATTAGCTACAGGATCTCATTGTAATGTGAAAATTCTATATGTAAGGCTAGGCTTCTGGCAGATACAGAAGGCACTCACAAACATTTAGCATAAGCAGATGGCTCAAACTCACAAAAAGTGACACTAACAGCTTCATCACTTTTCGCTTAACCTCTCTATATTCCTTCATAGTGAGTTCTTAAAGGCCAATGAACTGTCGTAAAAGCATGGGTCTAGCTTACAAATGGATTACACATTAGCATCTGGCAGGGTGTAAGTGCTGCCCAGCAGCCTGTTCTAGAAAGGTGATAGAGAAAGTTCTTGAACAAAATGTCAAATCATATGGCTAGTTAATATATATGTGTGTTCATATATATATATGTATATTATATATGTATATATAATTATGTACTAACTTATTGCTAAAATTATGTCTTAACCTTCTTTAAAAAAAGATAATGAATAATGAAATTGTAATATTTGTAATGAGAAGGACTGGAGGAAGTATTGCTCTAGACTTCCTAGAATGAGCATAAAATGCCAAGTAGATAGACTATCTGGTTATTTTCCAACATTGTCTGAAGGATGGTATAAAATAATCACTGGATAGGTGGGCCATCTAGTGCATGTAATTTGACTCATTTCCCAAATAACCCAAGCCTCCAGAAGGGGTTCATATACATGTAGAGAGAGAAACAGACAAGTCATGGGCTCAAAGAACACAGGCTTGTGCTCATTAAGACTGGTCTGGATGCCAGCTGCCAACCTGCTAGTAGCTGTTCCTGTTAGATTAGATTTGACCTCTTTCCACAGGTGTGAGGCAGCAGTTTGTCTTCCTGGGATTATGAACATAAGAACTTGCCTTCCTTGTTTTAAGTACTCATGCCAGAACCTCCATTAGCAGATTTGCAAAATGCCTTATTTATAGCTGTGTCTTCTGCATATGACTGTTCCCAAACACTGAACTCATTTCACAATCATGGAAACGTAAGAGTGAGCTCATGTGTGAGAGCTGCATTAGTCTCACCACAAACGCTTCACTCGGGCAAAGGTTTTTCCTAAAAGAGTAGAATGGCCCTTTAAAGGTTTATTTACATATAGGAGTTACATTGTAGTCTAATTTATGGTTCTAACTTCTTATTAGCTAGTAGTGGTATGTATAAGTTTGGGAAGCAAGTCCAAGAGAGGCACCTTTCACTGATATATTTAATAGTGTTCTACATTGGTCAGCTTTCTATTAATGTAACAAAATCCTTGGGATATAAACTTTTAAAGAGTTAAGTTTTATTTCATCTTATAGGTTTGCAGATTTAGTTCATAAACAATAAACTGCATCACATATGGACTGCTGTAGCACAATGCTTCATGGCAGGACCACATGACAGAAGAACACTGTTTACTCTGTGTCCAAAACTAAAGAAGGAAAAAGGAAAAGTTGGGGTACCACTCACCCTGTTCAAGCCTATCTCCAGTGATCAGACAGCCATACATTAGGCCCTATTTCCTAAAGATGTTGCTTACTTCTGCTGGAGCTATGGGCTGAAAACCAAAACCTTTACCATACATGTCTTTGGGGAAAATACCAGGTTCAATCTGTTACATTCTGTCTATTCCACCCCCAAAGGCTTATTTATGCTTACCTCATCATGAAAAAGATATCTAGTTTATTCCTAAGAGTTGTCAAACCTCAGTTATTCCAGAACTGCTCCAAAGTACAAACCACAGTCTATTGTGAGACCTAAGAGAAACTCAGTTGTGACCATGTGTAAAAACAACAATAAAAGGGAAAGGTTCCTACTTCCAAGATACATGGCTAGTATTCCTATTATAAAAGGAGTAGGAAGACAGAAAGGGGAGATCATATTAAAGCAGAAACAAACAAACAAACAAAACTAGTGGATCAGGTGTTGATTCCTAATGCTCCATGTCCAGTATTGGCTGGGCATGGTCTTCTTAATATCGGAACAGGATGCAGGTGAAGACAAACAAAAATGCAATATCCTTGACAATCTCCATTGCTTTTCTGTCTTCAGGATGTTTCTCACACTGTTGAACCTACTATTTTAGAGCCTTGCCTTTGTGGATCAGTCATGCCTCCCTATCCTTCTGCTCTTACTGGGCTTGGTGAATGTAGATGCTAAGAGGTGATATAATCCAATAGTTTGTAGAAATGAAGCTGGGTTGTAATTCTAAAAGAATTCTTCTGTTTGTAGAGCTCCCATTGAGTTGATATGCAGCTGACAGGGCCTATACTTGTTTGTTTGTTTGTTTTGTGGTTGGTAGATTAGCACAGATGCAAGACATAGTCCTTATATAAGGAAATTCATCCCTTCCTAGACATTGGGCACATGCTTCAAGCTTTCTCCTAAATATGCATTCTGTTGTTAATAGTTGGAAACTAACAGAGCTAGTCTACTCAAAGAAAGGGGGATAACTAGATTCTTCTTACAAGTGAGGATAGATAATGGTTTTTGGACTCATTTGGGGGAAATATTCACCCTACATATTGTATTCTTATTCTGTCATCAGCAATGCCCTTTCTTTCCATAACTGACAGTATAATTGATTCCTACCTTCACTTGTGGTTCTCTCCCAGTGAACATTAAGGTTTTTGTCTTAATGAACAACATTTCCCTGTAACTTCCAGAATCAAGATCATTTTAAAATAACACTATTATAATTTTGTAAGTGTGTGTGTGTGTGTGTGTGTGTGTGTGTGTGTGTGTGTGTGTGTACAGGTGAGAACATGACTTGATATACACGTGGAGATCAGAGACAACTTTTTGTAGCTCTTCTTGTTTCCTGTGCCTTTGAGCAGAGAGTTTAGTGATCTTAGCCTGCATTTTCTGTAACCTTCTCTGTGCTAGTCTATCCATGTGCACCCGGGCAAGTGGTTTTCCAGTGCAATTCAAGTAAACACCACAACTATCAGAGTGAATAGTCACGGGAAGTCACTCCTAGCTCTTCTACAGTCTACAGTCTACCATTAGAATGACACTTTATTCTTAGCATTTATATAATCCTAGCACTGTAAATAATTTATTAACAATACCCAAATCAAGTAAATGTGTAATTAACCTCTGAAGCATAGCTTAAAATTTCCATCCTTGGACTACCCTTGGTGCCAGAAATGATACCATTTAGTTTAAGCCCAAATAATGAATACTACTCTTAGTATTTAAAAGAAGCCTAATCTACCAGAGGGAAAATTGCATAAATAATAGGGGAAAATCTACAGAAAATTTTAAAGGAAAACCCAGAAAGTGAGCAGCAATGGGCATCTTTTACCATGACTACACTGGCCGAACAAATAGAATATTGTTCCCAGAGCTCAGAAATCTACATCATCTCCAGGAATTTGCAATCATAGGAAGTCAGAACCGTGGAAGCAGTTGATTCTAGAGATATGACTGGGTCCTGCTTGTATTTGTTATTTATTTATTTTTGCCACATCAGACATCAAGCTACTTAACACAAGAGTCTGAAGGATGCAGATTTGGATATATGATGTGTGTCTTGTGATACACAGAACAGTAGAAAAGGAGGCCCAAGGGGTGGCAGATGCTAATGGGCTATACTGAATGCTGGTTCACATAGAAACAATTTAAGGGCTCATTTCCTAATACTTGTCAGATCACAAAAGAATCAGGGCTCAGTAGAGGTATTTGACTTGTTCCTTCCTTCCCAACACAGTTTTACTTTTATTCAGGATGGCTTGCCAGAAAACAAGGTAGCAACCTCCAACAGCATGTGAAATTATAAGATTTATTACTTTTAACCAGGTGGATAAATTTAATTCAACCAAAACCCAATTCCCATTGGTTTCAAACTACACAGTTAGGGTTCCCATTAGGTATTTCCTTTCCTATATTGTTTTGTGAATTCTTGTAAATTTAGATTCCAACCGAAACTCTTGGTCATGGGGGACAATTCAGACCTCATTCTTCATAGTCAGATGACACATGAATCATAAGCAAATGATCACGTAGATCATTTTATATATCTATAACATCAGAAAGGAACACTAAAATGACCCAAACTCAGCCCAGTTAAGCATGTCTTTAACAAAACCAGTGAAGAAGGAAATAGTCAGGGAGATTAGCGGGGGAATTATTTGATTCAAGGCTCAGATTGATGTTGTCATTGCTGCCTGCTTTGTGGGGGAAAAAAATCAGAAACAGAAAATGGAATGAGATTTTGCATTGGGACGGGCCTTTGTCTTCCATCCATCTTAACTTCCATGTATCTCTTCTAACTGTTCATTTTCCCCCTGATTTACACACCAGTCTTATGTCAGACATGTGAGTGGTTGTGATGTCTTATCTAGAAGAATGTCAAATGACAGACCTATGTTTATTTTCCTTTAAGCTTATAAGGCAGATAGAGTGGCCATGCTGAAGAGTAACAATTTAGTATTATTGTTCACATTAGAAGGTTTTTAGATGGTTAATTGAGCTATTTTATGCATAAGGCATTTTTTTTCTTTTTCTATAAAAATGAGCCTTTACTTAAGTACTAAATATCCACAAATACTCATTCCTTCAACACTGTGCAAATTCTTCCCTGAACTATAGTAGGATTCTTTCTAATCTGGATAGGCAGGATTTACTTCACAGAGTATCTGTTAAAAGAATATTATTAATCACTGTCTTTTGTTTGTTTGTTTGTTTTGCCTTTGTCCAGAAACTAGTTATTGTTGCATGATAGTTTCTCCCAGAATCTTTATAATTCTAATTCTACTTTCTTCTCTTCTTATTTTTTCATGAAGAAACATAATGACAGTGTAAAATTTTGTAATAGACTTCAAGTTTCATATATTTTGTTTTTTCTATGTTTACATTTTCAGCTCTTTTCTAAAATCAAAAATCTTGCTAGTTTTTAACTGGTTTTTCTTCACCACTCCAAAAGAATCTTCTCACACGTTCGGGATAAGTGAGCTCATGTTCTGTTTATGTATCTATTTACCTACCACTCTCAGGAAGCAATGACTGAACCTTTTATCAGTGCTTGGGTCAGGGTGTCTGTCAGAGCCTGTCACATGGCAGGATTTGACAACTCTTGAATCCAGCAGACTAGCTACAAGAATAAACATAGAGCTTGCATGACTGGCAGCAGGCAGGTGCTAGGCAGAAAGTGACAATGTACACCCAATCCGTATTTAGTGCTAAAGTAAGCAATTAGTCTGAGGATGGATTGGGAACTCATGAGTAGATATTTTGTATATACAATATATATATATATATATATATATATGATTTTCTTTCAACTGAAATAGAGGCTGAAAATTTTCTCATTATAAGAAGTTGGCAATCTCTACCCTATGTTAATGTAAATCCTTCTGTAAGATGCCTTGAGTTTGAAAGGTCAAACATTATTCTTTGTCATTATTTCATTAATTAGCAGCAATGACTAAAATATTATAGGCAACCAATAAGCATTTCTTTAATTATTAAATATAACCTTTCAAAATGTTTTAAAGATATAATCAGTGTCATAATTAACTAATGAATTAACAGACACAGTAGGTAGAATAACAAATAATTTTAGAAAATATAACTAAAAATGTCTGAGGTTATAGCTCAGGGGTATAATATAGACCTAGGGATATACAAGGTCTATATTACACACACTCAACACATATACTCCACACTACACACAGACATCCTACACAAAAAAACACACAAACACATTTACTTGCCATTCACATACACACACTGCCCCCCCACACTCCTCAACACACACACACTAAAACCAAGAAAGCTATGTCACTTTAAATGTGCTTCTTGTGTTATTCTTCAGAGTATTAATAACTGTGACAATAGTTGACACTTTTATTATATGTGATGAACCAGTAAAATTTCTATAAATAAACTATAAATTTAGGCCTTAAAGAAAAACAAATCTATGAGCGATAGTGTCTTCTACTTTACAGATAAGGAATTTGAACCATACAGAAATTATGTAAGTTATTTCAAATTATATATGTCATCCCTTGCCTTAACTAATTAACATGCAAACACTTCTATTTCTTTCTCATAAAGTTTCCACTATGTTGTAATAAATTTCAAAGAGTAAACATATTTGAATATTTCCAGGCACTGTTAGTGCACTGCATGTGAAATGCATTCCTTTCATGTGTATCAATCACTAGGTTGTGTGGTGGCATATTATTTATAAGGATTCAGAAGGCAAAGTCAGCCTCAAGCTACGGAAGCCAGGCACACACCTTTCATTTCAGCAGCAAGAAGCTAGGAGGTGATGGGTACACACCTTTAATCCTAGAACTCAGAATTAAGACGTAGACAGATCTCTGAGTCCAAGGCCACCCATATCTACACAATTTTGAATCAGTCCAAAAAAAGAATTGTAGCTCACACCTTTAACCCTAGAACAACTCATGAGAGGTATGTAAGTCAGTATCAGAATCGAGTCAAAGACATTCATTCTCTCCAGCCACGGTGAGGAGAGACAGAAGTCTGAGGCTTGGTGAAGAGATCATGCATGAATCCATGGATCAGCCCTTTCAGTCTGAGCTAGAGGTAAGAGCTAGTGGCCAGCTGCTTTGCTTCCCTGATCTTCAGACTGAACCCCAATATCTGTCTTTGGGTCTTTTACTTTTAGAGTTACAAGGTTGAATCAAATTGAAGATACTCTCTCATCTTAATTTATATGTGTTATAAATTAAATTTAATTTATATGCTGAACACAAATTCACATGAAAGTGTGACACAGAAAGCATTTTCTCTTCAAAACTTGACAACAGTTAAAAATATGTGCTGTTTCTTCTTTTCTAGGGGTGGAACCTGTTAGGAAATTTTTTAAGGTTTTGTTTCACGTAAAAAAAGTTAATCAGATTTCTGTTTCAAGTCACAACTGTGTCATACAATTTTAAATTAGTAAAAATCGTGCAATAGGTGTATATATTAGGAAATTTGACTATTATATGCCATTAACGACAGATGGTGCTTAATAATTTCTCTAAAACTACTACATACTGTTATATTATTTGTACAGTTATATGCCGTTATAATGACAGTATAAATCTACAATAGATTATAGATCACAGCTTGACATTCCTCAATAATTTATCAACCATATTGCTATATTTAATGATTACTTATTCTCTCGTCTCCCAATGCTAAATCTTGTATCTAGTTCTTTTTACAGGAGTACTTGAATTATTTCTTTTTCCCTAATGCAATGCAACCTTTGCAGTTCTTAGATCCATTTTGATTCCTTGTAGAATGCATGCCATTTGTTTTTTTTTTTTTTTTTTTTTTTTTGAATCCAGGGAGGAAACATGTTTCCCATGAACTTGAAACAAATTCAAAGAATCAATTGTTTTAAGGAAAGGATAAAGGATAAAATTCTTAATATGCACAGAAGTGAGAGGGGGCCGCCGTATTCTCATCAGGTTTCTAGAAAATTCAAATGACATGCACAATGTATTGAAGTATGCTATAACCTACTTAGCACATTTTCTATGGAATTAATATACAGCACTGCTCAGATGGTTCACCTTCTTGCTTACTGATAAGTGCAGTTGTTTGGGTGTCTTGCTGCAACTTGATATGCCATGTTTTGTTAATACTAATATGAGGCCTGCCAATTTCTGAACAGGAACAGAGGATGAATAGAATGGGAGGAGATGAGGGAGGAGCATATGGGAAGAGAGGGGAGAGGGGAAATGGTGATCAGAATGTAAAATAAGCTTTCTGTGACGATATTGCTCCCACCAACATGGTGAATGTTCCTAAGACCCGCCGGACGTTCTGCAAGAAATGTGGCAAGCACCAGCCCCATAAAGTGACGCAGTACAAGAAGGGCAAGGACTCTTTGTATGCCCAGGGAAAGCGGCGTTATGACAGGAAACAGAGTGGATATGGTGGGTAGACTAAGCCCATTTTCTGAAAAAAGGCTAAAACTACAAAGAAGATTGTGCTGAGGCTTGAGTGTGTTGAGCCTAACTGTAGATCTAAGCGGATGCTGGCTATTAAGAGATGCAAGCATTTTGAACTGGGAGGTGATAAGAAGAGAAAGGGCCAAGTGATCCAGTTCTAAGCTGATCTTGTTATGAAGACAATAAAAGAAACTCACCTCATTTGATTGTGGTTTGTCTTTTGGGAAGGAATAAACTGAAACTATCGAAACATCAAAAAAAAAAAAAAAAAAAAAAGAATGTAAAATAAATAAGTAAATTTCAAATAAAATAAAATGAAAACATGAACAAGCAGAGTTGTATTATTCATTTGCAAACTAGACATTTAAATGGCAAAATAACCTGATTTTTTTCCTAGATTAAAATTTTATTCTAAATTTTCTTATAAAGTCTTGATTTATAACCACAAATTATAATTAAAATTAAACTCTGATAGGATGAAATAAATTCCAAACTTTTGTGTGTTGTGTTTTGACATATCACTAATAATCCTGATAGTTTTATTTTATACTGTTTAAAATTTCATTAATTCTTTAATGTATTTTGATCAAGTCACTTTCCACCAAATCTTCCCAGATCCATGTTTCCTTCCCCACAAACCTAACTTAATGTACTTTTAAAATTATTATTATTTTAAACCTATCAAGACCAATTAGCACTCCTCAAATATTCTTGAAGACATTGCCTTCTGGTGGAGCAAAGTAAACTTATTAGGGGTTACACACTTACAGAAAATAGATTCTCCTTTTTCAATACGTAACCATTGCCTATTGCTCTATCTCTAACAATGAGAATGTGCACCCACTCCCATCTCCACGTTGAGATCTGATCTGGATTGGTTTTGTATGTATCTTGTGCAAGATGTCACAGCTGCTATGAATTCACATCTGCAATTACACTGCTGTGACCAAAACTACTGTTTTCTTATAACAATTCACTGCTTCTGGCTCTTACCCTCTTTTCACCCATTTTCCTGAATGATTCCTGAGTTTTGATCGGAGGGATGCAGTGTATAAACTCAATTTAGAGTTGAGCATTCTCTGATATCTTATTCTTTGCACCATGCCCAGTGATAAGAGTTCTATGTTAATCATCACTGTAAGTATCCAGGCATCTGTATTGGCTTGCACTTGGGGATCTGACAGGATAAGCCCTCAGCTGCAGCCTGTGCAGTCATTACATTATTTTTTTAAGAGGGCCCTGCCCATATCACAGTCTTCTCTCTCTCTCTCTCTCTCTCTCTCTCTCTCTCTCTCTCTCTCTCTCTCTCTCTCTCTCTCTCTCTCTCTCTCTCTCTCTCTCTCTTTCTCTCTTTCTCTCTTCAAAGTTTCTCAATTCAGCTGTTTCTGTGGGTTTCCCCAACATAGTCTTGACATTTTTGCTCATATTATCCCTCTTCCCTCCCTACAACTGAACTCTGAAGTTTGGCCCAGTGCTTACCATTTTCATTCAATTTTCTTTCAATCAATCAGGTAAATAAAATATTATGTTTTCATTATCTTTTTTATATTTGCCTACATAATCATCTTTAATGAAGTTCTTTGTTCCTTATTGGTTGAATAACTATTAATGCCTGTATCTATGCTAAAAATGAACAACTTGTCTCTATATTTTAAGTAATAATAGCTAGAAAAACAATTTTTTTTTTTTTTGCTTTTATAAGAATGCATTTTCTGGTTTTTTTTTTTTTTTTGTTGGACATGGTTTTTCTGTATTGATTTGGAGCCTGTCCTGGAACTTGCTCTGTAGACCAGGCTGGCTTCCAACTCACAGAGATTCACCTGCCTCTGTCTCCTCAGTGCTGAGATTAAAGGTGTATACCACCAATTCTACTATGAATTTTAAATATATTTATAATATATTACAGACTGATTATCTTGCTACATTTTGTGTCATTCCTTTTAATATTCTAAATGTATCAGCTCACTGTCTCTTGACCTTCATTCATTCTGTTGAAAATGCAGCTGTTAATATTATTGTATCCCATATCATTTCTCATTTTTCTTCAAGGTGACACATTGTTTTGAATTTTAAGTGTCTCAGTATTGTGTGTACATGTCCAGACCCGTATATTTTTCACTTATGTAATTGAGCTCTATCACTAAGTTAAAAATATAATAATTCACATATATTTACATACATTTATCTGTGTACATAATAGTTAATATATTCATATACATGTATTAATATAATTTCTTTAGAAATTCTGCTACTGAGTGAGGATCCAGGGTCAAGTCTGCACAAATGAAAGCTCTGAAATCTAGATAAAATTTCAGGATGAATTGATGATTATGGGAATTTGCTGGGGAAATGTAAAATAGCCTATATTAAGAACTCTCCACTATTAGTGTGATAATTTTTTGTTTAAATATGAATTGCTTAACTGCATAACAATAGGTTATGTTTCTCTATGAACTTAAAATCATTTAGGAATTCTGGTTTTATTTACAAGACTGAATGTTCTTTACTTCACTTAAATAAGTTCTTTCATGCCTGCATTCTATTTCTTTGGGAAAATATAATAAATAGTTTATAAAGAAGAGTTAACAAGGTTGTCAATATAGCACACTAACCCTATGTGTGTAGTAGTGGCATGCATACCTTGGTGGTGACCATTTCCTTCTAGTTGGACATAAGAACTCTTTAGAAGAGAGGTCAATTCCTGGTACTGGAAATCTAGCCAACTACCCAGGGCTTGTAAGTCAGGAATCACTTTTCTAAAACAACATAATGCCTGAATACACTCTAAATATTTCTCCTTATATGCACAGATATTTGTGTCATCACCCCTTAACAACCTCTTGCAACAAAGAGAGACCATTACATAAAACCTCAACCAATCAAGATGCAGAGTTGTGGAGCCCGCTCCCAAGTGATATATCTACAAAACAGCCCCATTGTTAAGGATTTGGGAACATTTTGCAAGAGGAAAGATAGAGTTTATATGATATTATATCTCCTAGAAATGTCAGAGGCTACACCTGTGAAGTTTCCCCAACATGGCTGCCTAAGCATGATCTCAACAAGGATAAGACCAACAAGCATGCTAGTGTGGAAGGTGAAAAGTTCATGAAACCTCAACCCAAAACAAAGAACTATAAGCACTAAGGAATGCTCAGAATGAGAGAAATAGTCTTCCTCATGGAAGACCACACCACTTGGTTATCTGATACCAAATGGTGAGTACTGAAAATACGCACATACTACTAATATTATGCAGACTGAGTGGATGTATTCATGAATATACTCATGAGTGTGAAAGAGAGAGCAAGATGGGGTAAGTATGATGGTGTGAAGAGAGGAAATGGAAGACAGGAGCAATGTAATTTTTTCATAATCTTAAAAAATGATTCAGTTATTAAGAAATAGAAAGAAAAGTGGATGACTGTGTCCAAAAATAGAATAAAAGTTGGATTAATTATAATGCAAGTACCCCATTTAAATTACAGCTGTTATAACTTGTGTAATAGAATAATCTGTCAGTTTTCAAAATAAGAATTGGAAAAGAGATGTCAAAGCTAGAATGACAGCAGAATGATAAAGGCAATATATGAAAACCAGTCCTTTTATTGAAAAAAGGAAATCAATTCATAGTCTCATCAATTCTCTGCTATGGCACTGGTTTGTGGCAAATAGAACCTTGAAAATAGGAATGGGACACTCAGATAAATCTGAATTCTGACTTCCTACATAGCTTAACTTGTTCCCTTAAATTCATATATTGAAATTCCCCCCTAATATCTGAGTATATGATCTTATTGGAAGGAATATATATAGCTCTCATGTAATGATTGATGACTGCATAGGAAGCAGTTTGGATACAGAGGCAATTAATGCCATTCAAGCATGAAAGCAGAGATCAGGACAATGTGCATGTAAGTCAAGAGATGCCACAGATCATAAGAAACTTGGGCATACATATGGAGCAGATTTCCATTCACAACTTTGAAAAGCAGCTGTGTTTGCCACTGCTCAGTCTCATATTTCTAGCCCCTTCAACTATGAGACAATAATTTCAATTGTGGCAGGAATCAGTTCATGAGACATTTATTCCAGTAGTCTCAGAAAACAAATGCAGATGCCATTCACCATCTTGCAGAAGCAGTCTGTCTTCTCTAACTGCGTTATACTTTTCTTTACAATAGTTCATTATGGTTGAGAAATTATGGTTGAAGGTATGCTCATTAAAATTTGATTCCTAACTATGTTTATTTTAAATATTATCCTTATTTCAATACTTGGTAAAATGAATACAGAAAATAAAACAAATAAAAAAACACTCAATAAATAAGTAAATCAGTACCTCAGCTCTAGAAGCTAGACAAGCATTGCTTCTGTAACAGGTAACAAAAATGTGCCAGTGGTGAGAAAGATTTCATCCACAGGAACATTTTAGTGAATGGCTGATTACTGCTGCTAGGGCTAACCTGACTTCATCTACTAATAGCTTGCCTTTTTCATTTGCAGTTGCCACCATCAGAAAAATACAAAGCTTTGTATTTGATTGCTAACTTTTTTAGATAAAAGAATCATCAGAGACCCAGATCTACATGATTTCTTGGAATGACAAAATGGTTTGACATTATAGGAAACGATGCTGATGATAAGTTCTATAAGTGATATTAGTAAGGGATTCCATAAAGGTGTGAATTGCTTGGCACTCATGACAAGATTCAGTGGAAGCCTGTGTGCAAAGTGGATATCAATGTAGTATTTTTTTTTTGTGTTCAATTGTGAAAGCTAATACAAATTACATGAACATGGCCTAGGAAAAACAATTACTATATGGGCTTTTCATAAGTAAACAGCTTGAACACTATGCCAGGTAAGGGACTCTTATTGTCTTACTTGTTGGCTAAAACCAAAGGGATAAAAAGAATAATTGAATGAAAGAAGTTTTAAATACTATTCATAACTGTATTCCAGCTGCATGAATGTGATTATATTATATATTTACTATTATGATTTGATATTTGTGCATTTGCATTTACATAAGGCATTTTCCATTGCTATCCATTTCCTTGTACTGAATACAAATGCGTAAATATTGTTTAGTACTTTATTCAGTGTTTCAATTATGGATATCTATATATACCCATATATGAATACATGGATTGCCTTAAATGGATCGAGAAGACAAATAAAATTTACACTGAGATATATGCATAGAATATGAGACTCTGTGTCTCCTTTTCCCGCACAAGGTAAGTATGGGATGGTACAGTTAGATTAATCTAAACTATTCAAAACTGAAAAATGAGAAGCAGCAATGTTCATTCCAAAGATGCACTGCTGGCTTTATTAGTTTTAAGTAGAGCTCACGACTAATCAGTCTCCACTTCTTGGAACTACATTCCCAATAAGTCTCTTCCTTGTTTGACGTAAGACTCATTCTCTACTGAAAAGACAGAGGCCAGTGTTTCAAAGTCAGAAGTGAAAGAGAAATCAAACATCGCCAAATCAATAGGACAGGTGAGATGCCCACTATGAACTCAGTGGCTAATAATTGAAAAATACAGGTGCAGACTTCATAGGTACTTAACACACTTAATTTGCTGATTCCATGGCTCGTCACCATACAGTGTGTTTTCTTGGCACTCCTGATTTTGAGGATGACTGGGGACAGAAGCTTGCTCTAGCTGTCCAGCATGGTGAGAGAGAACCACACTGATTTGCATATCATATTGAAAAGTCATACTCAGATTTCAAAGTACAATGTCTACTGAATGATTTTTTTTCTCACAATTGTGCACTCAAAATAGCATAAATAAAACTGTAACTTGGTGATCCTCTGAAGTTTCATTAATGAGTTTGAATATTAAGATAATCATTTTTTCAAATGTATTGTACCCTGAAATTTTATAAACTTGTGTTACTGTGGTTAATTTTTATATTATGGCTTATGGAAAAATAATTAAGTTTTATAGTAGATGAATGATCCCTCTGTATAAAAATAGAGACGTTGTCCCTGTAAAATCATCTAAAATCACCCATTGGTCCACTGGTAAGTAATGGATTAGTCATACACATTTCAAATTTTGTTTCTTTTGGAACCAGAATATCTTTTAAAAATACTGTTTTGTTGTTACAACATAATATTTTTATTGATTATTTGGGAGTTTTGCATAGTGCTCCCTGGTTACATTCACCTCCCAGTCTTCATGGGAACCTCCTCAAAAAAGCAAGAAGAAGAAAGGAAATTAAAAATACCAAGTCTAATTTGAATTGTCCACATATTCACTGGAGCTGGTCTAACACCTACTGGCCAGTCCTTTAAATCAAACTGAGTCCTTCCCCACCCCTACCCCAACCAGAAACCATCAACTGCAAACTACACTTCAGGACCATAATCAAAATGTTTAAGAGTTCTCCTCTTTTTAGTACTCTACTTTAAATTGTTAATGTCATAGTCACTTAATACATTTTATTCACTGACCCAATCTGTGGCTCATCATCACACTTCAGTGTAGAGTGTCTCTTCTTGTTTACTGTATAATTAAAACTGGTTTGAAATACATGTGAAAAAGTTAATTTTATCTTTAATACATTTGGGAGTCAGCAACAAAGTTGTTTATGTCTGCATTATCTCTGCTATCATCAGTGTTGTTTGCTTTTACAAACTCATTTTAAATGTCGTGATTATTTATATTAAATGCAAACTAAAAAGTTCAATAAGCTTTGCAGTCAATACCAATTATTAAATAAGATTCCAGCTTTGAATGTATGATGCTTAGAGACCATGACTAATAAAATTCATAGTGAATAGAAAGGAAGATAGGGAAAGGGTATAGAATGTCAAAGCATTTTACACCACTCCTGGATTGCTTTCAGTGGGAACTCATGTGCAAAATATACTATAGATAAAGTTTAAATTAAAAAATGAAATAAGGTACCAGAAATTACAATATATAGGTCCAGGTAAACAATATACAAAGCGATTAATTTTGGAATTGCATTTTAAGCTAATTTATATGTCTATACCATTCTCAAAATTATTTCAACTTAATATTTTATATCTTTGATAATGAAGTCACAAAAAATTAATAACATCTATCCAACAAAATATAGCAAGTATTTGGAGGAAAAATGATAGATTTTTTTAGAGATAAGCATTTTAACAAGTATATTTGAGACCTTGCAAAAATAAGAATTGTCTAGTGTCATAGTCTTATCAATGACCTTGATATTATAATCTATTTAAAGTAACTGAATTATCAGTGTCAGTTGGATACAAAGTGATTTTGTGTAATAAACTATAATCCATACATCAAAGTCATTTAGTGCTAAGCCAGTTATTGTTGCTTTCATATAAATGACAATATTGATTTGTTATTTAAAGTTGAATAGGAAATCAAATGCCTTAAATGCGATGGCTGCATTAGATGTCAGGGATGTTGCTATAGAGAAAGGAAGAAGGGAATCAAGTGGTCTTGCTTATTGAGTTAAGATTCTGTTAGAGGGCTTGAGAGATGGCTTAGAGATTTAGAACACTCACAACTCTTCTGGATGAAATCAGTTCAGTTCCAAGGACCCATATACAGCAGCTCACATTAGCCTGTAACTCCAGTTCCAGATATCCAACAACTTTGGTCTTCCCAGACACCTGTGCTCATATACACACACCTCACAGACAGACAGACAGGCAGACAGAGCCCCCCTCCTAATTAACATGAGAGAAATAGATCCTTGTCTGAAACTGAACTTTTAAATTTTTGGAGATTGCAATTACAACATTTTCCCTTTTCCCTTTCCTCCCTCCAAAACCTCCCATCTATTCTTCCTTGAAGATATGAAGAATGATAACTGTCATCTTCCATGAGCATTTTAGAACAAATTGAGGGAGAAAAATATAAGACTGTATAAATCATGTGAAAGAAATAATATAAACAAATCGAGTTTTTGCAAAACAACAACAAAACTATAGTGAAAATGAACCCTAGGAGATCACTTCCTTCAAATATTATAAATAATGGACATAAATATCATTTTATCAACTGGCATGCCTATTGATTTTAATAGAAACAAAGAGCTGTGTGTAGTTTTTCATCAAACTCCAATCATAAGAGCTCAGCTGACATCTAAAAATTATTTCTATTTAGAGTGTACACATGTGTGTAGTTTTAATATTGTAGAAGTTGACATCACTGAGATATAAATAACTGGAGAAAGTGAGTGTTGATTTGAACTGCTATGCTTGAATTTATTACTATATCCTTTACATTGTTTGTCTTTCAATAATTATGCTTTAAGTAATGAAAAAAAAATCTTAGAAAAAAAGGCCAGGTGCAGTGACTGACTTTAAATTTATCAGTTGTTTAATGAAACTTCTAAAATTTTGTCACATATTCCTAGATTCTTACCTTAATGATATGAATATGAGACTGAGATGATTTTTGGTTTGTCTTGACTACAGGACCTGATTGTTGACCACATTTAAGAGGTGGGCATTATCTCTTGAGACCGCTTCGGTTCAGTAATTGAAATTCTCTATTCCTTATTATTTCCTGTCATTCATATGCCATGATAGAAAAAGTCTTGAAGTTACATGAAAAATGTTAAGTCTCAAGACATCATATGTGATATATGGTGATTATTTTCTTCTCAATTGAACTAGATTCTCCAGGGGATGGGAAAATGAATTGTCAAGTTACCCTCAGGCCTCTGTTGCAAAGGCAGAATTGTGAACCCCTTGTAACTGCCAAATGCCATTTCCTCCAAAGTGAAAAAATATGTCAAAACTGGTCTTGGCAAGGCAAATATTTCTAAATGCCCTTGGATCCTTCCAAGCCATGTACTTCAATCATAAAACTATAAAGTTTGTAGACTGGATATTACAGGGGAAAAAACTCAGTAAAATTATCAAGAATTTCAATTGTGATATCAACAACTTAAAATTTATTCAGATTGAATAGGCATCTCTATGAATGTTTAAGATATCAATGACTTCTCTTTAGTTGGAAGTATTTTAAGCCCAAATCAAGTACAAACTTATCTATTAAAAACAAATTTAGTCACAATTAACTAATTAAAAGTACACTGTAGGTACACAGTATAATAGTTAATATTATAAAATCAATAGTTTTCAAAGAGCAAACAAATACATACATTGAAAAATGGCATGAACTTTGTAATATATAAATGCTTATGTTCCATAATATTTGGATCACTGCTTTTAAATCATACTAACTGACTTTGGAGCATTGCTGAATTTACTCTTAGTCTCATTGATAATTTCAGTACCAAAACAGATATGTTAGACCTCACTGTTCCAAGTTTTATTGAGGTAACTTTTCATATGAGGTTGAAAATTTGTGTAATTAGTTAATATTGCTGCCTATACAAATGAGTTTCTCAAAAAGACTTATACTCTATATTAGACATATTGCAGTTAACATATTTAACAAAGTTTTTGTTAGATATAAGTTAGATAGTAAATGAATTAATGAGTCATCAGCAGAAACAAGAAATACAATTTTATTGTTAAACTACTGAAACTCATTGCTAATTATATTACACATAATCTGTAAAGAAATTAGAAAAATCTTTACAAATTCCATGGAGTTTTGTTTTATATAATCTTCACAAAAACTATGAAATACTTCTGTTTTATCACAAACACAGTCAAAGACAGTGACTACATGATTAACTATTGGTATATACAAATAAATTCTTCTAACAAAGAAATCTTAAGGACTAGATGGAATTTTCTGGTCCATATTATACAACTTTAATTCCAACAAATTTGTAATCAAGTTTATTTTCAATCAAATCCAATTCCACAGATCATGTATATAATCATAATCAAATGTGAAAAACAATAGTAAATGTACAAGATTAATGCAAACAATTGAAATATATTTTAAATGCCATGATAGATGCACATACACACACCAGATGATCCACTAGGAGAAATACATATATGGGAATACTGAATAGTGAAGATATGTGTATGTTAGCCAGGAAAGAAGAATACATCAATGACATTTAGACAATGCCATGTGTGAAATTGTTCCTCAGAAAATTCTCAAGAAAAATGTTTAGATATTTTTTCTTATTTGAACCCAAATGCAGTGAAAAAGAAAACATAAAATGGTTTCATATAATTATACCATGTCACAGAGTTTTAAAATCATACAGAAATGACAATAATAAGCTTGCTTACTGTGGAAGGATGAGGCTATTCACAAGAGCAAAGCCCAAGACAAAGAGCTGCAGGCAACTAGCAAACACATAATGCTTCCTCAGGGAAGAGCACACCAACTGCCTGTAAAATATGAAATCATCAGCTCTAAAATCATATACATATTAGTAATGTTATATGAACTGACTAGGTTGTATTTGTACATTTTGAAACACATACATTAATTAAGTAATAGAGGTTATCTATTTGAAATAAGAGGGAGGAACAAAAATAGGAAAATGAAGTAATTACATTCAATTCAAATAATTTAAATATGTTTCAAAATATCATGATGCTAAATCCAGAAATAATGTAAAACAATGGATTTAATTAAAATAGATTTCTATATTGATGTTATAAACAAAATCAGGAGAACGTAAATTTTTAATATATATATATATATATATATATATATATATATATATATATTTACAGATGAGTTTGATTCCTACTAAATACTCCCACAAATTAAAGCAAAACTTAGATCAACAGTTCAATGGTAAAATGGTACAGAGCACTAAAATGAAGTTAGAGGAAAATAAAATGCTAAGGCAGACTGGAGAGATGGCTCAGGGGTTAAGAGTGCTTCCTGATCATCCAGTGATCCTGCAGTCTATTTAATTTATAAAAGAAGTTGGTAGTTCATTGTTGTTTATTTTATTATTGCCTATATGTAGACAAGTGATTATTTTAAGACCTTGAACAAAGTAATGCAGAATTAAATTTGTTTTCTACTAACCTGTAGTGTTATGTTGGACAATTTGCTTATCTTAATATGTGTGAATGAACATAAGACAAAAAAGGAAAGCAACATTTTTATTGCCCCTTGGTGAAAATTGAGGAAGATTTTTAATAATGTTGGGTCGTTATACTTGAAAGTTTTCAACAATAGCCGGTATTTTGTTGACAGAAACTACTCTGACAGTATGAAAATAATGTTTTTGTTACACAGATTATAAGATTGGTGAAAATGTATCTGTTTACACTTTTAAATTAGTGACTTACTTCAACTGAAGTTTGACTCTATTTTCTCAGTATGGAAGAAAAGAGATAAATGTATTTTCCAAAAATTGATAACACGGAGGGTTTTGCTGGGATAGCTGAGTTGGTAATGTCTGCACAAGTATGAGGCCCCTGAGTTCAATGGCATGACAATAACCAATTGGGACAGTATATGACTGTAATCCAAGCGTTGGCAAGGCAATCCCAGGAAGATCCTTGGAGCTTGCTGCCATCTAGTCTAGCTGAATCTACTGGCTTATTGTTCAATAACAGACCCTGTCTTAAATGAATAAAGCAAAAACTGATGAGGAATGTACTGAGGTTTACTTCTGATCTCCATATGTGTACAGACCTATATACCTCTCACATGCTTGCACATATGTGCATCCATCAACATACATAAACAAGCACCCACTAAGCTAAATTACAAGGCATAAGATGCAATGAGGAAGGATACAATAATTGTGGCAAAGTTCAGGTAAAAGTGATGTAGCAAACTTGGTTTCTTATATTTTTTTTCTTGGATTGTGAACAGTGTTCTTTCATACATTAATTAGTATAAGTGGTGACCCAGATTTTTCTGTGAGTGAATCAGAATTAAAGAACTTTGCAGGTTCTCCATTACATTACCCTGATGCATTTAGCATAGCCAGTTGGGCTACTCATTTAATATTGAATGATAAAGAGTTGTTTACCAGAAAGTTGTAGGTGTAACTATTTCATTAGTGAAGGCAAGCAACAGCAGCAACAACAAAAATAAACAGGAAGCTGAAATGAAAAATGTAAAGTCAGATAATGGAACCCAGGGGTGACAATCATCTTATTTTTCACTTTCCTTGGTTAAGCTATTATGCTATAGATTGGTAAACAAGAAGTCTGATCTTATTTTCCCCAGGTGTGGGATAGATTAAGCATGCCATGTAATTCTGTATTTCATTTCCATTGTGTATTAACCAAGATTGCCCTGTAGAGATGACTACACAGATGTGCTACACAGCCACCTCTGTATTCCATTCAGTTGTCAAGGTGTTCCTTGAAAGATCACCCTGCACCATTTTTACATCATCAATAATGCCTTTCTAGATTGTGACTTGGTAAAATTGTGACTCTAAGGATGAGGTGGTACTGTGGTTGAATTAAAGCTTGGTAGTTAAGTTGGCTCTTCTCTTACCTTATCT
The DNA here is from genome assembly GCF_943737965.1 of Phodopus roborovskii. NCBI lineage: Eukaryota > Metazoa > Chordata > Mammalia > Rodentia > Cricetidae > Phodopus > Phodopus roborovskii. The sequence goes on from NW_026126470.1 coordinate 6,174,978, forward strand.
AGAAAATAGGGATCCTCTCGTGTGCCTACCGATCCAGGCACTCTTTCCTCCCTGGAAAGTTCCCATTGCTTCGAGCCCTGTGTTCTGTGTACAGAGCCTCCTTATCGAATCTTTATATTTGGAGAACAATCGTATCTCTTCAAATGTAAAGTAATATTTCTTATCATCCTTATACTTCTTTAATTCAAACGACGTCACCAACTTTAGCCTAATACTCATACCTGCGAACTCTTTGTTCAGCATGCATAGATTTCCTGTGCAGGTGATGGTAGAAGAAGGTTTACATTACTTATGAAATTTGGCTTTGCCTCACTAGGGAACATTAATGTTCCAATCATTAGTGTGATGTGAAGCATTAAAGCCCAAAAAGCTTGCCTTTAGTTCCTTTACTGTTTTCCATTTAGGTTTTGTTATCCAGAGGGAGACCACTACCAGCACCTGTCTTAATACTTTGATTAAATTAAATTACTGAACTGTGTCTCACCAAAAATAGAGCTGGGACAGGTTACTGAGGGTGTATTGCTAAGAATAGTCTATAATCCCTCCTTTTACTTATTTAGTTTTCCTCTAGAAATCAGTGGAGAACCAGTATATAAATGGCAGCAGCAGCAGCGTAATCCACCAAGTACATGCAAAGACAGAAAGGCAGAAAGGACAGGCGGGTAGGCACCATGAGAGACATGAGGTAGTCTAAATCTTTTAGGTTTAATATTTAGATAAACATGGGACTTAAAAACATACATTTTGACACTGAAGACTAAAACCACCATTATAAACAGATACAAAATAAAACAAACAAAAAACATAAAGCATGTTTTTTGATGGACAGTCAGAAAAGAGCTTTGAAACATCTGTAGTGATCAAGAATGGATGAGGAGCTGGCCTATATGATCTGTGTTTGGGGCATTAGCAAGAAAAATAACAAGAAGTAGTAATAAATGTGTTTTCTTCAGTAGTAAAGCTTCCCCTCATTAAGAGGACATGTGTATTTCTTTTACGACCTTTATATAGATTGAATAATAAATGAAAATGATAATTATAAAAATCCAACTTATTTTTGGAAAGGATTGGGGTATTCCATCCAGAAAACTATGTAGTAAGAGTTTGGAAGGAGCAGTAAAGATGTAATGAGGATTTGAGAATCCAGGGAAACAGCTAAAGGGTTAGCACCAAAGACAAATGAAAGGAAACAATAACTGCTTCTATGTGTTGACTAACAACAGCTGCTTACCCAAAGTTCCAGCCCCATTGAGACTCATTCTTGGGATTAGATTCCACATCCCCTCCACTGGGATCAGAATCATCCAGATGCTATTGGCAGTCTTGTTCCTCTATTGGGGCATTTCCCATATCTGTGTTTTCCTTTCTCCAAATTATGGGATAGCTTAATTATTCCCTTCCTTATCACCACTAATGCATTTTACATGCAAGGAAAACATGCCCACTCAGTGACTTTTCCTCTTTCTCTGGTCCTTGCATATTTCTCTAGAGAACTGTGTGATTTTTGGGTTTTGTTGTTGGTGGTGGTGGCAGTGGGTCTTTTGTTTCTTTGTTTTGTTTGTTTGGTCTAGGAAGGTGGACCAAGTCCCTTTAGAATAATGCTGTGTATATAGCCTTTCTTTCCAAAAATAAAGTTTCTTTATCTGCTATCTCAAAGGGAGATTCCTCGCTAACAAACATTCTTTTCTAAGAGCTGCATCAGTCTTATAAACGAAGTCTGTTTAAAGGTAAGCATGAGGGCTAGGAATTATTTCCAAAATTCCCTTCCTTTCTTTTCTGAGAGCCTAAGGACAATGATCTATGCAGAATCAATATTCCACCACCAGTTTTGAAACAGGAACATAGACAAAGTTTCTGTTTTATTTTTGGTATATTTAGTTTTGGGGCCAATGTAAAATGTAAATAACATTTTTCTTTGATATTTAACATCAACACTTAATGTTGATTTTAGAGGCAACATTAAAATTTATAAATTATATCTCAGAAAATTCTGCAATTCAAGTAAATAAAACACAGTGATTGAAACTCATTATTTTATTTTATAGACTATGAAAAATCTGTTATTGTCATCTGAAATGCTCCATGATGATAGATGAAAGGAGGAATTCAGACATTTGACACATTTTCAGTTATGAATTTTCGATGCTTTATTCTATACAATTGACTGTTCCCCAACAGAAATTTCCTGTAATTAACCAGTCCTGTCTCCAACCAATTTGACAGACATTTCATCACAAAGTTTCAAAATAGTTGGATTAAACATGTCAGATCAGTTTTTAATTTTATTTAATTTATATATGCTTGATTTTGGAAAACAAAACAAATATGAAGGTCTTGACTCCCATTTGCTTTAGCTTTATACATTTCCCGTTAGACCTTAGAAGTTGCTGAGATGCATACAGCATCAGTAATTTAAATGTCCCTGATAACAGGCTATCACTTCTCTAAGTAAATGCTATCTTGACTTTAGCCACTAAGGCTTTGCACCACTGAAACGAAAATAAAACCTTGAAGCTTAGTGCAACATGCCTCTCCTGCTAAGACCCCATGGACCAGGTGTTAAAATTTAGACACTTTTTTTTTCATGCCCTTGATATATGAAAACAAAACCAGAAGGAAGCTTGTTGAGGAAACTGTGTTTTAAACGGTAGTAGCTCAATCTGTTGATTTACAGACTACTGATTTACAAGCTGTGAATGAATTGAAGCCTTCAGCCACAGGAAGCTCTACCGTTGGGAAACCCTATAGCTCCAGCTGGAGCCCAGGGACCTGGTTGACTGCTTACAGGAATACTCACACCAGGAACCCCTGTGATCAGAGTTAGGCAGAAGGAAATGTCTTCAGTGCTCTTACATGGCTCTTAATCAGATACTGACAGAGGGCCTTTGATCAACGCATTTGCACCATGAGGTTAGCCGTAGAGTTCAGTCCATCCGTACAGATTTCACAGTCAGCTCCCAATGTATACAACCAACAGAGGAACCATTCAAACTGATCTTGTTGCTGGCATTATTTCTGCCCTCTAAACCTCCTGGCTCTTATGCGAGGATTAATGAATCACCCTTTCCCCCTTCTAGTATCTTGCCATCTCTGAATTCGAACTGAGAGAGAAATGTGAGGCATTGTTGGACAAGCCTGCTTGTTTCTTCTTTGATATTTCCACATCTTAATTGAAACCTCAGACAAGTGACGCCAGGCCGTAGCCCTGTGTTAGGCCTTTAAGAACTTGCTAGTGGAGAGAAAGAAACCTCAGGGAGGAATTAGCTACAGACAGAGCTTACTGGTGGATGAAATGTCCCCGGCTGAGTTATTTTCCATTTGCCAGCTTGGTTGGTAACCAGAATCTGTGACTGGAAATGACAAGTGTCGTGTGCTACTGAGTATAGAAACCCAGAAGGTACCTAGGTGCCAGTGCAGAATCCTGGCAAGGTGCAGCTCGAAATAAGAGGAGCGTGCAGCTATAGATTTTTCTGTGGCTTTAATTGCCTGTGAAATATTACAAACACATTGTATTGGTGGATAAGTTGAACTGACTTCATTTCGTCCAAGGGAAAAGGGAGTGAGGGTTTCTTCATGAGTTTGATGTCGAGGGAGAGATAGGTAGAGGGTAACATTCTTTGAATGTGCGTTAAAGAAGTACACGACAGGGTTAAGGCTTATCTCTCTTCACATTGATACAATTACTACACAGTAGAAAAATATAAATTAACACTAATAGGTCATGACTTTATATAGAACTATGGGGTAGAGCCATGCTTAAAGTGGGGTTAAAATGAGTTTAACAGAATCTCTAAAGCTAAGTTTTATGTTACAGGCTGGCATATCATTAACATTATTTACCCAAGAAAGAATAACCACAACCTACCACTGGAGGAAGAGGTCAGGTTTTAATAGTTTTCTGTATTATTTTAAATGGGAAACATAAATTTCAAAATCTGATGCAGTACTTGCTTCATTTTTTTAACATTTAGACATTAGAAACAGGAGACTAACTACCATGCTTTAATTACTGACCTGTGGGGTGTGTGTGTGTGAAAAAAAGTCACTGAGGAATATCAATGAGTTAAGCAGGGTAGATTGAAGATATATTATGCTGATGCTTACAGTAATTAAAGTTCAGTGGTGAACTCTTTTCTTTCATTTACCCAAACTAGTTATCGTTGTTCTAATTTGAAAGACTAGTTAATAATTTAATAAAAATTTCAACATTTACCTCAAGTCGTAGTCACTTTATTGATTGAGACTCTGGTTTATATTTACAAGCTAGCCACAAGTGGAGGAAGTAATTCTCAAAACCTTTGTAGAATTCACTTGTTTCAACTCTCACTTAGATTATATTTAATTAAAAACTGATAGTGCAACACTTTGATAAGTTTTCACAAAGTCATGACAGACTACTACAATGTTTCATGTTCTTAACTGAAAAAAGTTGATGTAAGCCATTAGATGTGCTTCGAAGAGGGTGTTGAGAATTTTGTGATGTACTCTGTGGGTTTATCTCATTGTGTGTGAGTTTTCTTAGGACAGACAGGAGTTTACTTGGATGAACTGTGATGATGCGAATATTTCCTGGAACAGCATTACACAGTAATATATATATATAGTTCATGCTCTAGGCAGTGAAAATAATCTCACATTGAGCATCAGTCTCTGTAGTTCTCAGTTAAATCTGTTTTAATATCTTACTGTAGTCACCTATATTTAGAGGTTTAAAGAAAACCTTTGACAATGTTTTTCATTTTATTATAAGAATTACAATTTAATGTGTATGAATATTACATTTTATCAGTAACAAGCCAGAAACAAAGAAGCCATTTCAGTAGAAGGGAAGCTAAATTCTGTTTTCTTGACTTAAAAGATATTATAAAAACAGTAAATGCCAGGTCTTCTGGTTAAAGATAATTTTAAAAAAGGCCTACGTAAGTCTGGGATGTGAGTTTGTTTTTGTTTTCTTTTTTTGTTTTCAAGCAGTTATAATTGTGTCCTATTGTATCCATTTACTGTTCTGCCACTCCAGGTAGTGACAGAAAGTCAATAATCAAATCAAAAAGCATAGCTAAATGTAAATAGAAAAGACAATGTGCAAATACAAATTTAAAATGGAACTCCTATTCTCCCTTCCCACATGAATGTCCATCTTAAATGCTGTCTAGATTCTGCAATAGAATATAGCTCAGAGTCAAGAGAGAACTTTAAAACAGAAACTAGCATAAGGAAGTTTGATTTTAGTTTTGTTATTTGTATTTATTTCTTCTTATTTTTTAATAAAACCGCCATGGATACTAATTTTAAAATAAAATGTAATTCTGGAGTTTGTCCAAAGAGGTCAGGGCACGGGCTGATGAACTCTTCTTGGAATTCAGCACATGCTTACTCTAGTTCAAGAAGTTAAAGGCCACAGAGTCTTCTGAGACAATCTCTTCACACATGATCATATCAGGCCTGAGGAAACAACATAAAGGAATCTTTATAAATTCCCCTCTCACTGATTACATTTTAGGTCAACCTACAGGTCAAAAGGATTCAATTTCCAAGTTGGAGGCATGAATCTGTTTCTTCCTTACCTGTCTGGGAAGCCAAGACCTTTTCTGATGCTTAATTTCAGGGCGAGTTACAAAGTTCAACAGGGCAACCAACATAGCCAGTATCTCACTGTATGTTATGCCACCTGAGTCACAGAAACAGAATCATTTCGTATGCAACAAAAGCCTCCTTCTTTAACTCATGCTAAAACATTTGTAAATTAAAAGCCATTCTTTGACATCAATATTTCCAGTAGGAAACAAGAATATATGCCTAAAATTTCCCCTTCATTGGGAAATAAATATGTGAGATGTGAAGATTTTCTTACATTAAGGTTAGAGTCAGACAGGAAAAAACTGGACAAAAAACGTGTACAAGAAGAATATAAAAACTCCCAAATATAGAAAACAAAATACCACCAGGGCAACAGTAAGAGCATATGGCATGAATGGGGTATGGAAAAGTCAGCAAAGGTGCTAAATTCAAACTTTGAATATTTCATAAGACACAGTATATTGTTGTTGAAAGAAAAGTTTGAAATTTTTACTTCATAGGCTATTTCTAATTTTGTGATGTATATAGTATTATATTCACTGGAGGTAAAGAAGTATAAACTTGTCATTTTTACAGTTAAAACTGGAAGCAACCTAAATGTCCCTCAACCGAAGAATGGATAGAGAAAATGTGGTACATTTATGTTAGGAGCAAGTTTTTTCCCAGCTGGTCTTGTCCCACTGCCACACCAGCCCCAATTAACACACAGAGACTCTGTATTAGATATAATTCTGTTGGCCAGTTACTAGTTTCTTGTCGGCTAGTTCTGTCTTAATGATTAACCCATTTCTATTAATCTAAGTATTTCCAAATGGTCTCATCTTACCGGAGAGAGGGGCCGGTGTTCTGCTCTCTCCAGTCTCTCCATGTTGACTCCTCCATATTAGTTCCTCTCTCCTCCTATTTCCTAGTCCCACCTATCTTGCTTTGCTATTGGCCAACAGTGATTTATTCATTAACCAATTAAAAAAAAAGCATATTTACAGAATGACATCTGCCATCACATTTACACAATGGAGTACTACTTAGTGGAAAAAAACAATGGAATCTTGAAATTCGCAGGCAAATAGTTGTAACTGGAAGAAACCATCCTGAGTGAGGTAACCCAGTCACAAAAAGACAAGCATGGTATGTACTCATATATAGATTTTAGGCATAGAGCAAAGGATTACCAGCCTACAGTTAACACCTCCAGAAAGTCTAGGAAACAAGGAGGACCCTAAGAGAGACATACTTGGTACCTCCAAGAAGGGGAAAGGGATAAGATCTTCTGAGCAAATTGGGAGCTTGGGGGAGGGGAGAGGGAGTTAGGAGAAAGAAAAGGGGAGAAGAGGAAGGAAGAGGAAGACATGAGAGAGTAGGAAGACTGAGTTTGGGAAAGAGTAGAGGAGAGCAAGAAAAACAGATATGATAATAGAGGGAGCCATTATAGGTTTAAAGAGAAATCTGGCACTAGGGAAATATCCAGAGATCTACAAGGATGAACCCAACTAAAATCAAAGCAATAATGGAGAGGCTACCTTAATTGCCCTTCCCTGATAATGAGATTGATTACTACCTTACATGCCATCCTAGAGCCTTCATCTGGTAGCTGATGGAAACAGAAGCAGATACCCACAGCTAAACACTTAACCAAACTCCTGGAATCCAGTTGCAGAGAGGGAGGAATGACGAGCAAGGGGTCAAGACCAGACTGGAAAAACCCACAGAAACAGCTGACCTGGACAAAAGGGAGCTCATGGGCCTCAACCTGGTAGCAGGGAATCCAGCATAGGACTGACCCAGACCCACTGAACATGGGTGCTAGTTAGGAGGACTGGGCAGTCTGGGACCTCTAGTAATGGATCAGTATTTATCCATAGCATATGAATGGACTTTGAGAGCCCATTCCACATAGAGAGATACTCCCTCATTTTGAACACATCGGGGAGGGCCTAGGCCCTGCCTGCTCCAAATGATATGACAGACTTCGAAGATCCCCCATGGAAGGCCTCACCCTCCCTAGGGAACAGAAAGAGGATGGGGTGGGTGTTGGGAGGGGGACAGGTGAGGAGGGAAGGGAGAGGGGAACTGGGATTGACATGTAAAACAAGCTTGATTCAAATTTAAATAAAAATAAATAAAAACTTAAACAAACACAAAAAAATCTAAAGATCTTGGACCAATAAGATGGCTCATCAGGTCATGATAATGGCCACCCGGCCTGAGTCCTTGAGTTCTATTCCCTATACTTACATGGTTGAAGGAGAGAATCAACTCGCGAAAGTTGTATGTGTGTGTGTGTGTGTGTGTGTTTGTGTGTGTGTGTGTGTGGTGTGTGTGTGTGTATGTGTATGTGCACGCGCGCGCGCACACACACACACACACACACACACACACACACACACACACTTAATGTTCTAAGAAATTTTAAAAATTTAAAAGCCTTTACATTGACTCAGTTTGATGATAGTAAAACTAGAGATCCATCTGGAATTCTGTCACATTGATGTTTTAATTTTCTTTGTTTCCTTACTTTAGCTTTTAGCAAATTTTCCATGAAGGTCACTGAGACCTTTGTAGGATTTTTTATAAGAAAGGGATTCCTATTTTATAGTAATTTCCAGTCAGCATTTCAGTGTTACTTTTTGACAGATCCGAATGAATGTATAACATATTTTTCTTACAAGATGACCTAGAGATTATTTACACAAAAGTTTTATTTGCTATTATGAATTTGCTATATTATCTTATGAGTCATAAGATGAATTTGTAATAATGAATGAAATTCTAGTATTTTTTATTTTATTCACACAGATCATAAATTTTATTATTTATTTATTTTATTTATTTTTTGTTTTTGTTTTTGTTTCTCGAGACAGTGTTTCTCTGTAGCTTTGGATGCTGTTCTGGAACTCCTCTGTAGACCAGGCTGGCCCTGAACTCACAGAGATCCACCTACCTCTCAGATCATAAATTTTAATGAAAACAATTTATGGGTAAAGAGTAATCAGAAATGCAAAGAGAGTACTGAACACATAAAAATTAATAAAGTCAATAAATTCAAACCTCTAAGAACAAATTAGAGGTTTTTCTCTATAACACTGGAGATATGTTATTAAATGTACTCCTGGTGATAATGTTGTTAGTATTTAGACATGTGTACTGGCCTACCCTTGGAGGTTTGATTGGATACACCATCAGCTGCCCATACTAAGACCACCACCTGTGTACATTCACTATTCTAACTTTTTAAAGGGCTCTGCCCATCTGCAGTCCCTCTCTTTCTCTCCCTCTCATTGTCTTTTTGTCCCCTCCCCCAGCAAGCATCTCTATCCTCTCTCCTGCTGCTCCTGTCCCAGAGATCTGTCTTCCTTCTCACCTTTCCCTTACTTCTGGGCTTGAACTCTGCCACATGGAGTCTTTCTGTCTTTCTCAAACAGTGTGTGTGTGTGTGTGTGTGTGTGTGTGTGTGTGTGTGTGTATGACTGTCAATGTTACTATGGCTGTTATCTTCTGAAGTTGCCTTAGTAACTATACAGACTGATCCTATAATTGAAGTCTTTGGTTGATAGGGTTGTATTTGAAAAAAAAAAAAAAAAAAAAAAAAAAAACCTACCAAACAGGTGGCCATAAATAACACATTTAAAGTAATACTCTCACATATGTCTTTTGAAACGAATATTGTTGCAGGATATTTTATCACATTGTGTGAAAGGTGCCTTAAGATTGGTTTAATAAAAAGCTGAATGGCCAATACCTAGGCAGGAGAGGTTACAGACTTCTGTGCAGAGAGGAACTCTGGATGAATCTAGCCATGAAAGAAACCAGTAAGACACAGAGAAAGACAATTGTACAGAATGGTAAGAGGTAAAAAGCCACACAGCAGAATGTAAATTAATATCAATAGGTTAATTAACTAAGTTATAAGAGCTCGTTGGGAATAAGCTTAAGCTAAAGGCCAAGCTTCCATAGTTAATATGTCTCCATGTCATTGTTTAGGGGCTGGCCGTCGAAAAAAGTCTGACAAGAAAGACTTGCTATGTTTGGTGCCCAGTGTCTGACCCATATATCCAAACATAGGGTCTGAGAAAGCTAAAATAAATAAAGAAAGAAAGAAAGAAAGAAAGAAAGAAAGGAAGAAAGAAACTCTAAATAGGGAGTCAGATGAGGCTTCCTAGAAACTGTGGTCTTTCCTGTAGGCCCAGTGCTTAGGGCACACAGCTACTTTAAGAGGCCCTGCTATGCAGCAGAGCACTTGAATAGCACTGGTTAGAAAGGAACTTGCTAGAGCTGGGGCACATAGATGAAGTTCCTGGAAGGGCCTCCCAGGCATGAAGCTTGGCTCTCACTGGCCAGAAGGGGTCAGAGAGGGCATCCAGGGCCATGTGCTGGTTACCCAGCTGTTTAAGGTTCATGTGGTCAGAGAAATGTTGCAGATTCACACACACATACACACACACACACACATACACACACACACAAAACAAGTTCAGGTTGAAGCCAAGAAAACCTTTGAACATGTATAGTATGCTTATAGTATGCTTAAAAATGTGCTTAGATGATGAAGAAAGAATATGGGTATAGAAAGTCATAAGAAAAAGTTTGAAAAGAATATGTAAAGTCTTAAAAGAGATAATACAGTAATATAAAAGAAATAAGCCACATAAGGATGGGAAATACACAGAGGTTTGGAGCCTATATGATACTTTGTTGACTTTGAAATTTTTAAATGCTTATGAACAACAAACAAAAACCAACAAGCGAAAACAGCATGTGCTGAGGGATATTGGATTGTGAAAAACAAACAAACAAACAAACAAACAAAAAAACTACTGAATTAAACCAGTCTATAAATTTTAAGAATAGTTGTACTTCATAATGGAAGTCAGCAAATGTGTTACACTGGGGAAGAGTTTATGCTTTGTTTCCATAGGAAACAAGAATGGGGGGAGACCTTCTGAAAATCTTGGCTTCAGACAAGAAGGAAAAAAAACTAAGAAAAACTACAAGACAGATTATGTATATGCCAATCCCTCTACTACGGGAACAATACTGAAGTTGGATGAGATTTGATAAATCTTGTGGAGTCCTCATGACTAATTATTACATGCCAACCTTTTTTATATGACATGGAGATTTATATTACAGTTTGATTATGTAATCCAAACAGACTTACAGAGTTGACAGATGCCTTTAGCTGATTTGTGAAGACCATACATTCCATACATGTGTTAATGCAGATATGTATGTTTCCTTTAAAAGTTTGTATGTTTTCAGGGGAAAAAAAAGGACCAGACACAAATGAAGACAAGTAGCCCAGGTGATCCAGTCTCAAAAAATGCCTCTGTTGCAGTTTCCTTAAAAATATGCATTTAGAACAAACTCAAAGCTGGTCCAGCTTCAAAGACTATTCTACCAAGGCCTTTAGATAAGCCTGAACTTCCTCATTGCACAGAAACTGGACAACAAAAGATACAGCTAGCTCTCCCAGTTCTTAACCACTATCTCAATTTTCTCAGAATCACTTAAAAGAAGTCACCATACCCAGAAAACAAGAAGTAATTGTAAGGAACATGCTTATATTCCTGAGATGTGGGTAGAGTGATATATATATATATATATATATATATATATATATATATATATATTCTTTTACATATCAATCCCAGTTCCCCCTCCCTCCCTTCCTCTCTCAGGTTGAGTGGTTTTTGTTTGGTGGGTTATAGATATTTGTCAACCATGGAAGTTGGTAGCAAAGGAGATTAGATTCAAGGATCTCTTTCAGAAAATATAAAAAAGAAAGTAGTTATAGGAATAAGATAAAGGGTAGATTATTTAATTGGCTTTTAACTAAAACACATCTATTAAAAAAACCTCAGATAGTTACACTGGTGTGGATTTTTATATATTAATACAAATTTTAAGGTTTTTTTTTTTGTTACAACATACCATATGTATGCTTCTACTCTTAAGGTATTGTACCCATGCAACTCATTTAAATATGTAATGTTCTAGTCATTGAAAGCTATTATTATATACCATTTAAATAATTTAGAAATACAGATTAGTACTTAGTCATCTATAACAATCAAACTTATAGTCATATTATGTTTTCTAGGTCAAAGAGAAAAATATTTTAGATTGAAAACTGGTCTTCAGACTCTTCAGAGACCTACAGAATATACCATTTAATATGTTTTAATAGCATATTAAAATTCTCCCCTAATATACACAAAGCTATCAATCATCGTGAGCACTTCATAACCCTGGCATAGTGGTCCATGCCTGCTATCCCAGCACTTGGAAGTAAATAAATGGTGATCAGAAGTTTGAGGGCATCTTATACTATATAGGAAGTTAAAGACCAGACTCAGTTCTTAGATACTCTGACTCATGAAACAAAAACAAATATAAGATTTTGAATTCAAGTTCCTAATTCAGAATTTGCTTTTGGTAGAATCCTAGGCGATGCATTTGTGTGTGCCATTTACATTTGGGAAGAAAATAATATTTTGTACTTGGGACCCATGATTTGCTCAGCTGTGGTATGCATCTGTATGTGACAATACAGCTTGATAAAGGGTCTTTCATGGAAGAGCAAGACTTCTTACAGAACTGGGTTGGGGCTGTGGGATAGCCAAGAATGTACATCTGTAGCCAATATGCAAAAGCCCCAAGAATTCCCCTTACTCTTTAACTCCTTTCCCCCTCTATCCGAATACTTTCTTCTGGGTTCCGTCTGTCAGCCTGAGATTAAGTATGTCAGCCACAGCGGCAAAAGAAAAATCACTCCATCTTGCTCATTCCAATTGCAGGATGCTTTGTGCATTCTCTCCTCTTAGATACTTGCATCTTCTAAGCATTAGGATCTGTCTGAGTTTCATCACAAGCATTCAGTGGGAGGGAAAGGAGAGAACACATGTGTGATAGTAGAACAAGTATGAAGGAATATGCAGCTTGTATTTCATAGGTAGGTGCTACTTACATATTTTTAATTCACAATGATAAAATAATTATATTGTTGACAGTTGGCCAACTTTAGACTAGATAAAACCTGGACTGGATATGTTAGTCACCAGCTGGGTTAAAGGGTGAATCATTGTCTCCCAGTGCATTTTCTTAATCTATGTTGTTGATTCCTGGCAGTGTGTGGGAACAGATCTGTTTGCTTCACTATGAACCTGACAGGTGTCCATGTAGCTGATTAGCTGAGAGCTCAGACTAATGGTAACAGTCAAGATTATACTCATTTCCTGAGATCATGTAAACAGGACGAAAAGCAGACATTAGCTCTGAGAACTCTCCCCACCCCATCCAGGACAACACTGGGCAAATATCTGGAGCATCACCTAAGATATCTTTAGAATACTTGAAAACAAAGGGTTGGTTATTTTGATGAGTCTACAAGACCAGAAGAAGACAGATAAGAATCCAGTAAGAGTGGAAATGTATTGAGTGGGGAAAAAAATGAAAATGAGTGTTAATTACTGCTCTTCTCCCATAAGGAAGCCTGGGAATGGTGATACCTGGCTGGGAAGGCAGACTGTGTAGTTTAGTAGGATTGGCCCTTGGGAATGAGGGAGGGATATACGCATCCAGAAATATGACAGACTCCAGAAGGAATCTCTGACACATGGCCCAGAGAGGTCTAGTGTGTGGCAGGCAGGGATAGCTTTCTCCTTTGTGAGGCTGGTCAGAAAGAATTCTGTAGAGGAGTTTGACCTGGAGCTGCTGTTTGCAAATACAGCATGGAGACATATAATGTAAAGACAACAGGTATACCTGAAGCAGAAGTCTTCTCTATCTCTGTTTCTCTGTTTTCACTGTTTCTCTCTCTCTCTATCTCTGTGTGTGTGTGTATGTATGTTTGCATGTGTGTGTCTCTGAGACTGTACTCAAGGGAATCACAGACCTTCCCAAAATTTCAATGATAATGCCCCTTGCAGATTTTCTGGCAGCTTTTCCTGATGTGGTCCCTATGTAGCAAGAGTTACATGTTAATGTATTCCTAGCAGGCTGCCCAGGAATAGATAGAATTCATTTTTCATTGAAGGTCATGAAGCACTTCAGCAGTGTCCCTTCATATTTCAAGCAAAGACCTTTTATTTATTTATTTATTTGTTTGTTTGTTTGTTTGTTTTTATAGGTTCCTAGGTACTTAGGACAAGTTTGGGTGGACAGTCAGTAATATTCTTCTAGGCAAGTATTGTGCTGTCATTGTCAGCAGCTTTAGATTTTACTCCAAATAATACAAGAAGTCCTTACTACTCAACTCCTTCAATGTGTGTCTGCTTTCTCATTTCATGGGGTATCTTACATTAGGTAAAGACATGTGTTATGTAACAGTTAAAGAGGATATTAGCATCCCCATCACTTCAAACACTGTTTTTATGTGTCTAGAAATTTGTACCCCTATTTGAAATGTTGAACTATATCCTGGATTGTTTTAATCAATGGCAGCTCTACTATAGAAGAACTTAAGGGATTTCTGTGCTCTGTTTTGATTCCCCCATTGAAATTCTTGGAACTCTACTCCCTCAACCCCTCTTAGTCTCTGGTGATCATTGTTTCTTTCTTTTTTCTTTTTCTTTTATCCTTTCTTTTTGTTGTTTTTGTTTTTTTAAGACAGGGTTTCTCTACATACCCCTGGCTGTCCTCGAACTTTCTCTGTAGACCAGGTTGGCTTAAAACTTACAGAGATCCACCTGCCTTTGCCTCCCAAGGCATATGCCACCATTGCCTGCCTGGCCCATTTATTTTTCTATGAGCTTTCATAGAAAAATATGGTATTTGTCTTCTATATGTAGTTTATTTCACTTAACCTAATGACTTCTATTTCCACTCACATTGCTATGGGTGTTAGGATTTCACTGTTTCTGAGGCTAAATAATATTCCACAGGACCTAAATTGGGAGTTCCTGAAATATCCTCCTAAAAAGCTCATATTTTTTATTGTTTGTTCCCTAGTTTGGTAGCACTGTGGGGGACTGAGGTGTTAGGGCATAAAAATGTAGTTCAGAATTGTATAGTACAGACAGGAAAAGAACAGGTGGTAAGGAGAGCTCTGTGAGCTTGAGAACATCTCTGACAGTTCAGCGAATGAGTGAGAAAGGCCTAAACATTTAGCTGTTAAGGTACCCAGTTCCCATTCCTAGCATGTGAGAAAAAGAAAGGATCAGCGAGGTTCCAAAAAACAGAGAAAGGAATTCTACCTAAAATAGAGGTGATGCTCCATAAAACCTGGGGGTGTTTTTTCTGGAGAAGGTGTATATACATTAGAAAAACTACTTTTTACATATTTTTATTATGTTTTACCATAAGAAAAGTCATTTGAAGCCAAGATAATTGACCAAAATCCAGCAAAGACCATTCTTGTGGTGAAAAGCAGCTCATGGGAGTATTCAGACACCCAGACAAATGGTTAAGTTGCGTGCTGTTACATAATACTGTTGTGCTTCAATAATAAATAGGTCCTGATTTTCAGTATGAGGGATTTCAGCCACAGATGTTGATCACATGTATGCTTTGGAGTCAAAATCTAGTCTAAGTGCTACTTCTTATTTTTTTATTTATTTTTCTTATTTTACATATTGATCCCAGTTCCCTCTACCTCCCTCCTTTTCGCCCTCCCTCCCATGCTCCCCAACCACCCTCTCATCCCATCCCACAACCACCCCCACTCCACAGGGAGAGTGATGTCTTCCAGGAGAGGTCAACAAAATCTGTCAAGTCATTTGGAGTAGGCCATCACTCTTCTTAAACTGTAACCCTGTAGAGAAATATTAAAGTGTTGAAATTAAAATAAAGCAGTACAGACAGAGACAAATCTTTAAAAGGATTGTATATGTGCATATTTGTAATTTAAACCGATTTCCTTTCATTATCCTCTTCCCCTTTCTCCTCCTTTTTCCTTTACTGTTTAACCTTCATATATACCATGTCATTGTCTCCTAAATCAGTCATTTGTTCATAACTCCATTCAGCAGGCTTCTTGACAGTAGGAGACAGAAGCAGGTGGCTTTGAGTTTATATGGTCAGTGGAACCTACAGAGCCAGTCCCAGGACAGCCAACCTTACATAGAGAAACAGTGTCTCAAACACACACACACACACACACACACACACAAAATTAAATAAATAAATAAATAAATAAAACAAATACCACACAAAAACAACTAAAGGAAATATAAGATAGAAACCATACCAACCGAACAAATAAACAAAAAGTAAAAAAAAAAAAAAAGCACAGATACATAATTGTACCATAGTATCATTTCTTTCATAAGAGTCCAGATGAGAAGCTCAATATAAGGAGACCTATATTGACAAGCTCTTGTTTCTGCTTCTCTAGCTTTCTGTGGTGAGATGTACAGAATGCCTTTTTCTTTTACTCCACTGTGCTGGAAATATAGATTTCTGAAGCAGAAACAGCCAAACTCATAATAAAAATGAAATGGGGTTATTTCTATTTTCTGTTCACTGCAATACCCTGGCAGTCTTGTTTGGGTTCCAGTGATCCTGTCAGGTACAAAGACAGACTCAGATCCTTCAAGACCAGTGTTCTTGTTACAGAAAGGAACACAGAGAGGACTGCAACCATAGTGATGGAGGCTACAAACTTGAGTACTCTTTTAGTTTTGAGTTCAGAGAGAGAGAGAGAGAGAGAGAGAGAGAGAGAGAGAGAGAGAGAGAGAGAGAGGAGAGAGAAGAGGTTAATGTGTGTGTGTGTGTTTCTGTTAAAATAACCATTCATTTACTACCTAAATATCCACCAAGTCAAGATAAGAAGTTAAAAATCCATACCGTAAATATGGTAAATAGGGTGAATTAGAAGAAAGAGAAATATGGTTGTTCTGCATGAGTTTTCAAGATTGTAAGGGAAGTAACATGTAAATATGATGCATGTAATAATACTAGATGACAGAATCATAAACATTGCATTCGTTAGAATTGCATTTCAACAGAGGAAACAGTAGATCCTTAATGCTGATAAGATTTGTTTTGTAGAAAGAAAGGATAGTCAAATATAATATACATTATACTCATGTATATTGGAAAAACTTTACATTGGGAACTTAGGCGGTTTGTGTTATAGGATGTATGAGCCTTTAATTTAATTCTATAGGTAATCATTTTACAAGCATGTTTGGAAACCTTCTGGATTCCCAACAGAACAATGGCACACACAGGCTAAAAGAGGAGAATATGGTATACTTTTATGGATCTAAAATATAATTTGTGGATAAACTATAAATAATATTAATTACAGTAAGAACTCTAAAAGATAGCTTGACATTGTGAAAACACCTACAACCCCAGCACTTGGCATTTAAAGGCAAGAGGATTGGGAGTTCAAGGTCATCCTTAGTTAAGTAGTGAGTTAAATGATACCTTGTCCTTAGCCTAGAAATCAAGCAAATGTAAAATCTGAAAGGCCATGTTGTGTAAGATCCCCCTAAAATAGAGATAAATATGTTAGTTAATTGAAGAAATACATGAACATAACAAGTCAAAAAGAGAAAGGGCTTGGGAAAGTCTGAATACTGTGGAGTCAAATAATGTTAAGTTTCTGTAGTAAATGGAGGCTCATAAGTGTCTGGATGACAAAAATGTTAGGGACAGTATGTTGCTCAGAGAAGGCACTGATGTGAAAATGGGTGACTTTGATGTATTTATTTTTTCTGCTTTTATTTATTTTTGATAAACGTTTGTAATTTAAATTTGATATAAGCTTGTTGTTTTACATGTCAATCCCAGTTCTCTCACCCTCCTGGCCTCCTCTGTCCCCCCCCCCCACCAAACCCCATCCCATCCCCTTTCTGCTCCCCAGGGAGGGTGAGGCCTTATGGCGAATCTTCAAAGTCTGTCATATCATTTGGAGCAGGGCATAGGCCCTCCCACATGTATCTAGGCTGGGATCCCAAAGTCCCATTCATATATTAGGGATAAATACTGATCCATTACCAGAGGTTCCATCGACTGCCTATTCCTCCTAACTAAAACCCACATTCAGTGAGTCTGGGTCAGTACTATGCTATCAGACTGGGGACCATGAACTCCCCTTTGTTAAGGTCAGCTGTTTCTGTGGCTTTCTCCAGCCTGGTTGTGACCCCTTTGCTCATCACTCCGCCCTCTCTGCAACTGGATTCCAGGAGTTCAACTCAGTGTTTAGCTGTGGGTGTCTGCTTCTGCATCCATCAGCTACTGGACGAAGGCTCTAGAATGGCATATAAGCAATAGTGGAGAGGCTACCTTAAATCCCTTCCCTGATAATGAGATTGATGACTACCTAATGTTTTTCTCCT
Source organism: Phodopus roborovskii (assembly GCF_943737965.1). Classification (NCBI taxonomy): domain Eukaryota; kingdom Metazoa; phylum Chordata; class Mammalia; order Rodentia; family Cricetidae; genus Phodopus; species Phodopus roborovskii. The sequence continues at coordinate 6,192,842 of NW_026126470.1, forward strand.
TCTTGAAACAAGTGTTGGCATATCACTGTAGACCACACAATGATGGATAAAATACATTAGGCAGCTCAAGTTTTAAGCATAGACTACTCATCTAAAGGAATTTAATTCTTAAATAACTAGTTATTGAATGGCTCTTTGGAAATGACATTTTCAGAAAATAAGCTTATTTGAGTGATGACCAGCTTTTGTCTCTGATTAATGAAGATTTATTCTAGATAAAAGAAAAAGGGATCACAGAAAATGTTTAGTGAACTAGGAAATACAGGATAAAGAAAGACATGCTACAAAGTAGATGCTTCTTCTAGAATTTGTTCAACATTATTGCAATACATGGGGCAATCCCCAAGGTTCACTAAATGTCAATAATTTCTTTTTGCTTTTGTGAGTGTGTCTGAATATTGTGTGAGTATAGATTTTTGTGTGTTCAAATATATTTGCTCATGTGTGGAAGCTTCAGTTGCTTCCTACCTTATTTTGTGAGACTAGGTGTCCCTCTGAGTCTTAAGCTCACCATTTAGGTTAGGCTAGCCATCCATTAAACCCTAGATATCCTTGTTTCTCTACCTCTCCAGAGCTGAGATTACTGGCCATTAAGCCTGGGATTTTATGGGTTCTCTGAGATCCAGGAAGCATCTTACTAACTAAACCATCTTCTCAATCCTTATAAATGTCAGTGCTTATGAAACATCAAAACAGCTAATTCTCAAAAGCATTACTCACCAATGTTATTCTTAAAAGGTTCATGTAATTTTCAAGGATAGGAAAACAAATAGTTCTCAAATAAGAGAATTTTTAGGGTTTGTCCATTTAATGAACTGCTTCAAACAATACTGGCATCTAGAAATTTACTCTTCCACAAAGACTGAATTTTTCATTGGTAAAATGCGTATGCACACATGTTAAACAGAAAGGAGGAAGAATACAGTAGTGCAAGTGGAAAGAAAGATTGACAGCTGGAGACCAATGAGAGTAACACAGTTGAGATCACATTCTCAGAAATGCCTACCAGTTCTGGGGAAAGAACATTAACACTGAGAATTTCAGGTATAATTGAGGTCAAGTAGGCATACAGAGGAGGGGGACTGGGGAGAGGAAACTTTGGAACAATAGCAGAGGAATTCAAAGATTCTCCAGTAAGAGACAAGAAAAGATTATACAATCCAAGCACAGGCAAACACACACACATTCATGCACACATACACACAAGCATACACACAGAGCACACAATAAAGTCATGTACACCACGAACACTTGGAAGAAGGCAGTCAGCCTGAACAGAGGTAGGAAACCATAGTATTCCAAAGCCATTAACAACATAATGCTGCTTATAAAAATGCACATATCTTAGCTAAAGATGTGTTAAGTATCTTCTTAGTCACTATAGCTACAAAGACCAGGAATCTGTATTTATGTGTCCCAAGCATGCTCACTCTTGCAGGAGGTCAAGAATCAGTGCTGTATGTGCTGCGCCTTCTCATGCAAACATGGTGAAATAGAAGAGGAGGAGGAGAAGGAGGAGTACAGAGTGGGCACATCCTTGCTGATACTGTAAAATGTTTTTTAAAGATAAATAATTTAGCCAGGCAGTGGTCTCACACGCCTTTAATCTCAGCACTCAGGAGGCAGAGGCTGGTGGATCTCTGTTAGTTCAGGCCAGCTTGGTCCACAGAGTGAGTTCCAAAAACCCTGTTTTACAGGACCAAAAACAAACAAAAAACAAAAAAAAATGAAGAAATAATTTACTAGGACTATATATTAAGGTCTTCACTACACAAAATTATACAAATTTACTATGGCAAATTGCCAGCTAAGAACTAGAAGTCCTATTTTCTAGTAAGAAAGTTATGACTTCATCTAAACCATAATTGTTCAAGGGGCTAGAGGTGTATTTCGGTGGTAGAGTGCTTACATTCTATGTACAAGGGACTGAGTACAATCCCCCATACTTCAAACCATTAAAAAATTAGATTGCTTAATGTCTAAAGTGAAACAGAAACATAAAGTCTAAGTTTATAGCTCTACACATGTAGCTAGGTAGATACATAATAGGAGAAAAAGACAAGAAATAACATTTTTCCACATATTGTGCAAACATTTTTTTTATTAAAAGCTGTGATTCATTAATGAAAAGCAATGAAGTTTAGCAAGTTTCTATCTTGAAGTATACTATACTTATGAGGGGAATCAAATATCCACTGCCCTTAAATTTCCAAATCTCTTCCTGTTTGCTAAACTCGCCCTATGACAGATATCAGGTACTGTAACACAGTTGCCATTGTGTGTGTGTTTATATATACTTCAAGAACCAAAACACAAATAAACAAAAGAGCCCACTGTGTTAGCCCCAGTGCAGGGTGATTCTATGCCTAAATTTAGAGATTGGAAACAGATGTAAACATTTCTAATTGTGCATGTTTCAGGCTGCCTTACATGTACAAACAGAATTGCTTCAGAAATTGTGGGTGGGGCTACACTAACAAACACCATTTGTTTTCCAAAGCATGGAACAGGAGATGGGAGTGAATGCAAGCACATTAATCATGAGATGAAATTTATAAAGGGGCTACTCACTTGTGAAATTCTGGTGCCATTCAAAAATAAGTTTTCAAGCTGTTTGATTTTACCCCCATGTGTATGAACTAAGATCCTCAGCAGATAGGAAGAGAGTCTGGAGAAGGCATTTGTTTCTTTTCCCCATGTTGTATCTCTTTTATTCCAGGTAAATGCTATTTGGGCCTCTTTTACTGACACATAGACATAATATTGAAACAACATACCAAGCAACACCTAATAACAGTAATTAGCTTGTCCGTTGAATGCCCTCATCTGTTTTTTCTTTGCAGTTGGGCTTTGATTTTTAGCTCACGCCTTGCTAAAGAACTATATTTCCCATCCTCTCATAGCTATAATTAGTATGGTAGTGCAATTAAATTCAGGATAGTTGCATGTAAATAGACAGGTATCAGAGTTCAGGAAGTGGATTAAATAGACTTCTCTCCTTCCTTCACTAATGCATGTACAAAATCCTTCTGAAAATGAGAGCCACATGTTGAGGTGGACAAATATACAGATACAAAATTGGGAGCCAGGAATTTGAAACACTAAGCCATGAAGCTTCTTGTTTGGTATCATCTATATCTAAAATTCATGTATGTATTGGAGAAATTCGCCACCTTATTTGGTCACTTTTACTATTAGTAGCTGATGCCAGTTCTTTGTATAGTATAGATTAAATTACAAATAGGTTGGAGTGCTTTCTTTGGTCAAGGGACTAACTGAGGCTACAATAGTAGTACAGGGCTTGGCAAACAGTGACCCATATAGTAAGTCCCCTACTGACTGGTTTTTTGTTTTTGGTTTTTGGCTTTTTGTGTAAATAAATACATCTTTTTCAGAAAACACTGTTGCTTATTTCCACTGGTTCGTTCATAGTAAAATGACAAGCATTGATAGCTACGACAAGTCTCATGTGTTTCAAAATCTTAAACTTCCAGAGAGAACATAGAAAGCAGTAAAATCCTGGACTTGGAGAGCAGGAAATGTTCCTCATAGGCGGTGCTCTTTGCAATGAACTTGGAAGATGAGCAGAGCTAACCTGGTAAGAGAATCAATGGATCATTAGAAATGGAAGGGTAGTGGAATCTAACTAAGTAAATGAATCAGTGACTTACTCTCAATTGATGAAATGGTATGCGTTCTGAACTCCAACATGACAAACAATAAAATGACGAATTCTGAAGAGTGTCCCATGAAGTACAGAAGAGTAACTCCAACCTTTGAAGTGGCTGTAGGGGAAAATGAAAATGGGGCAGGATAAAAGTCTACAGAGTCTTGGAGAATCAACTCTGTTGTTTACTTGAAAGATAATTCCACCAGATGTTTCTATTGCAAGCCTAAGTATGTTTTAATTTCAGGTGGAAACAGGTTGAATTTATTTTAGGAACCCCTTGACATTAAATGCAAAGTGTATGAGTGTGTTAGAGTGAGAGAGCAGATGAAGATTTTCCTTGAATTGACCTTGCCCAATAGATATGGTAGCCAAAATCAATCATGGGTATCAAGTACTTGAGCTGGTAGTTAAATAACAGAGTACAGAAAGTATCATTCACAAACTATTTCAGTAGTTTCACTCAAACTCTATGACTGGACATTTAGGAAAGCAAAACAGCAATCCCAACTAACAACTACATCAGAGAATATACTTCTTGAAGTATTGCTTTAGTGAAGGCAAGAAATGGGTCTGGGGTCTCAAGAAAATGACCACAGACATCAAAGTACTTTAGTAGGGCTAAAAGATTTACTTAGACACAAATATATACTCAGACTGGCAAGTAAAACCAGCAGGGGTCACACTGGGTTATTATTCCAAAAGCAAAGTAGTTCTGTGCTCATTTTGAGTGGTCAGAGCTCTGCTTCAACTTGTTATGTTATTATACTGGCTACTTTTATGTCAACCTCACAGAAGCTACTGACATCTTAGAGGAGGGAGCCTCAATTAAGAAAATGCCTCCATAAGGTCTAGCTGTAGGAAGCCTGCGGGTCATTTTCTTACTTAGTGATAGATGTGTGAGAGCCCATCTACTGTGGGTGGGACCACCCCATGAGCTGGTGGTCTTATCTTCTATATGAAAACAGGCTGAACAAGCCATAAGCAGCAAGCCAGCAAGCAGCATCCCTCCAGGACCTCTGCATCAGTTCTTAAGGGTCTTGCTTGAACTGCTGCCCCAACTTTCTTAGATGATAGACTGTGATGTGGAGGGATAAATCAAATAAACCCTTTCCTCCCCGACTTGTCGGAATCATGATATTTCATCACAGTAATATTAACGCTAACTAAGACAGTGATTAACTTAAAACAATGGCATTGGCAAGTTAAGTGCAACTTTTGACAACAGGATGCAACTTAAGCACAGACATTGATTTTAAAAACCTGTGAAGTGGGGTGTCATTGGCCCTTTTGATATAAAAGACTGTACATGTGTACCATGGCTTTCTGGAGCACCAGAAAAAAAAATGTACACTCTCCTGTCATATTCTGATATAGACAAGAGAAATACAAGTGCTACATGAAGCAATGTCTCTAAGCCAGGCTATGTGAGCAGGGCAGCAATAGCATCTGTCGACTTCACTTTCTGGTTTTGCATTGCTCATTCCACAGATATGATTTTGTTTCTGAGCTGTTTAGACACAAGGGTCCCCATGAAGAGAATGTACTCATACATGCCAAAGACCACACTGATCATGTGGACTGCTACTGTGACCTGGACGTAGAAATTGGCCAGGAAGTGTTAGGGCAAAGACTTCGCAAAGGAGCTCTTCCATTCTTATCCTTGGTCAAAGTTGGAAATAGCCTGGATCTTGCCCCTACCAGAGGTTAAAAGGAGAGCAGTGTTTAGAGCTCTGGTTATTACTTGTATCTTGTTTTCTTTCTTTAACTTAATCAAAGATAGTTAGAAGCTATTCCTGAGAGTATGATCAGATTCTAGTCCAGATATCAACCTCTTTTTGAGGAAAGGTTTTGAAATAGCCCCTCTATCTTTCTGCTTAGAAATGGGTCATATTAATAGGGATGCTATGAAACTTTAAACCTGTGTGCAAAGCTGTTGTCTTAATTTTATGTTTTCTCATTAACTGAGAATCTGATGGTTTTGCTGTAAACTAGTTCTATAAGAGTTCTTACTCTCTCTCTCTCTCTTTCTCTCTCTCTCTCTATCTCTCTCTCTCACACACACACACACAAAATAAGATGACTATTTTGCAATGAAAAGCACTTTGTCCATTCTCAGTACAAAAATCTCCCCAATATACTTAAAATGGGCTGAAAAATAAAGTAGGTTAGGTTTCTTAACCTCTGATGGGGACGATAGTTTATAGGGATGTGGGGAGAGAGAACAGAGCTCTTATCAGGTGGTAAGTAGTAGTTGCTCTCCACTGGAACCTAAGCTGTTTCCTCAGCACAGCCATTGAAAGTGTTGTTCTCTAGATGAATTCCCATGACCCACAGTGTGAGGTCTGACTACATCTTATCAGTCTTTTCTAAATGACACAGTGAGCAAGCCAATATTTTTCCCAGTTATGGGTCAGTTTCCCAGTCTGGGAAGAAATTATTCTGGATAGCAAAGGCTCTTTTTGAAATCTTTGTTGTTGTCCCTTGTTTGTTTGTTTGGAAACTGATTTGAAAGAAGTCATAATTATTAGGGGATCGCATGAGAGCAATGCATTTAATAGTAAGAAAATATGGGGGATGGACTTCAGGGCTTTACTGGGTATCTTATATTTCTTCACAATGCAGACACATTGAACAAATATCCTTTTTGTTTGTTTGTTTGGTTTTTTTGAGACAGGGTTTCTCTGTGTAGCTTTGGAGCTTGTTCTGGAACTAGTTCTTGTAGACCAGGCTGGTCCCAAACTTACAGAGATCCATCTGCCTCTGCCTTCCCAGTGTTGGGATTAAAGGCGTGTGCCACCAATGCCCGGTTTAAATATCCTTTTTTCTGATTCCCACTCTTGGTCTTTTATTGACTTATTTTCCTTTTTAAATTTGCTCATTAAATATGAATAGCCAGACTTGACTTGGGGTGTGTGTGGCCCAAGATGTCCTTGAATACAAGTAACGACTGACTTAAGAATGAGTCAAATCAATCTTACTTTTAAAACATCTGTAATCATTGTATTTTAATGAAAGATATCCCAAGAAACATACAAATTTATATTAGTATATATCTATCTATACATTATATTTACTACCTGTATAGCTGTATATAAATATGTATATACAATAGTTATATTTATACATTCATATTGTGAACAGAGTCAAATATTTTCTGTATATATTTTAGAAAAATACTTGGTTATATTAGATATACCTGTACATATATAATCTTTACAAACATTTTAATTTTGTCATAATTTGGGATTTCAGTTTCATGTGGATATGCTTAGTTTTTTTGGCACACAGGCAGACCCTTCTTTGGAAGATATATTAGAATAGGATACTGGGATACATTCTGTAGATTCATTAACAGTGTACAAAATAAGACATAACTTAGAATCAAACCTACATGGATTTCAAGGAAATATTTTATGGTCTCAATCTAAAATGATAAATCTCCTTCAAAATATATTTCTTAATATACAATTGCATTTATTCAAGAGATTTTCATCTGCGTATGCATGCAGCTAGGTCATGCAGTTTGATAATGACTTCTAATTATTTATTTGGAACCTATTTGGTACATAGGGATACACATGATCAGAAAGTAGATTTTGAAATGTCAGTTGTCTCATTTCCCATCAACATCTTAAATTTTTAGTTGGCTAACTCATTATAGACATTTTTTAAAAATATAGCCTTGATTAAAAATTATAAATCACATTTAACCAATGGACTCTGCACTTTATAGGACCATGAAAATATAAAATGCTGTAGGTGAGCGTCAAAAAATTAGGAAATTTTCTTTTCAATACAGACTACAGATTTCCACTCTATATAAATAAAAGCAGGACAACTGTGAGCAAAGTCTTGAGATGTTTGCTCTTTCTCCTTATAGATGGCAGAGAAAGGAGAGCTACACTCATAACTTTGATAAAATTAGCAAACAAATATAAATACAAATATCAAAAAATTTTAATGAGTGTTTTATTTATCAGAGCATATATTATGCATTCAGTATGTGTTTGTTTCATCTCAGAAATCCAGCAAATATCTTGGTAGTTTTGAAAGTCTAATCTTAGAGAGTTGTGGAGATAGTTACAACTTTATGTTTATCCATTAAAATCCCCATAGCCCCAGAGTATTTGTTAGAGCTTGACTGAGAAAAACAAGAATAAAAAACAGACTTTCTTCTTGTGAACAGTATACCATAGTATATAATATTGCAGCATAGTGATGTGCAAATGTTGCCATAACCACTGTTCTAGGAGATGAATAAAACAAAGATTGGGTCCATTAACCTCCTCAAAGTTTCTTAATATGGTTTAAGTAGATATAATATTACTTTTAGTCATTTTGTGTTCATGTAATGTTTTTGTGTTATATGCAGTTTTAAAAAGAAGTTAAGTTCATGTTTTATGTTACTTAAATATTTGGAAGAATTTAATTAAGTCTGATAGATTTTAAATGTGTTAGATATTTGAAATTTTGTTTTCATTTGGGATTTTCTACTTACTAACTGCATATCAGATGCAAAAGTATTTAGAGAAACATCATAATAGTTATTTAACGTAAGCACAAATCTAAGGACCTAAACCCAAAATCAGTTTGTCAACATTTCTAGGTTTTTACTCTAAGTTGGAAAACATCTAAAAGATTTTGTTCTTTTTCTGACTTTTAAACTAGATTGCCCATATAAAATATTCAATATAGAAGTTACAAATCCATGTAGTAAGTGCAGGCATATTAAAACAATGTTATTTTCTGTGGCTCTTACTCATTGGACTGTAATTGCCCGCTTACAGCATTTGCCTTGCTGTGATAGCTCTGGCAAAGAAGAGTGATGTCTGGTGTGAGGATGTTCCTCATGAAAGCCTCCCTTTTTTCCTCTTATATCTCAGGATAATCCATCTTTCTTCCATCTGGGCAGTCCTGTCACAAGCACAAAATATATTCACTTTTAAGCAAAAAGCAATTCACCTAGAAAATAAATTCATATTCATGAATAAGTGGTAGAAAACACTCTTCTAAGACATATACATGCAATACAAATTACTGAAGCACTATGCAAATGACTTAGAAATATTAACTTAGAATTTACTGTAGCTGTGGGAAAAAAATCACCTTATGCAAAATACAGTAGGCTTTAAAGTAAGAATAGCAGATATATGGTACTGTGTTTTAGCAAAATACCATAACCCATGTCTGTAAAAGATTATAAGAAATTCTATCATTTCAGGGATCTTTTATTTTCCTTAATAAGGTGTTACCACTAAAAATTAGTCCTATAAAATTAGATAAAACTTAGGTGATATAGAGTCTAAGAGTAACTTTTTGACTATGAAATTTAAATGAACAGATGAGCTCTGAAAAATAATTAGAATTAAAGACATCTCAACAAGTGTTCACATGAATCATTGTCCTAATTTTCCTGAGGAAAAACTTGATAGTGGTCCATTCTGTTTTCAAACAATAAAACTAGTGTCTTAAAATAATGATCACTTACTGTTTTCATGAGTTTATGAATGGTTCTTTTACTCTCAAGGATCACTCTCTTGCCTAAATTCTGCTCTCTGGGCACCTTTAGTTGGCTCCATGAATTTTCTATTGACCAATGGACCATTTGAGAAGTTTTCTCACAATGGCTCAGCATTCTAAAGAGCAATGCAAGACTTCAAGCCTCCAGGAGAGTTGACAGAGATTTGGTCATATCAATAGGATACTTTGGGTATGTTACCAGAAATTACATCTCATGATTCCAGTGAATGATGTCAGGACAGTAGACATGCAAGGAAGCCAAGTTTATTGAGAAGTAAAGTAATTTCCCCCTGTAGCAAGGAGGAAGAGTTGTAATTTAAAAAGTGAGTATGCAAGCTACAGACCTTACATGTAGGAGTATCTGTTGGGGGAAAGTGGGAAGGGGAGAAGGGAAATAGCTCTGGAGGTAGGAGCTGCAGAAGAAGAAAAGAAAAGAGGAAAGGAGGGAGGGAGGCAGTGAAAGAGGAAGAGAGGGAGAGGGGAATAGGAGAGGGAGAGGAAGATGGGTGATGGGAGGTGGGCAGGGCTCCTTTAAAAGGGAAAGTAGTGAATGTGCACAGGTGGTACTCTTAGTGCCTGCAGCTGGTGTCTTATCCTGTTAGAACCCCAAGGACAGGCTAGTGCAGATGCCTGAATATTGACTTGACCTGTCTCAAAGGTGACTTGCGAAGGAACACTCTATATGAACTGTTCTTATAAATCCAGAAAAATGTACAGTATGGTCCTACCTGTATGTTAATCAAATATTTAGTTACAATGAGCCTGATTGCTTGACTTCTTTCAGACATTAAATTTTAAATATGTGTGGGGGTGGGTGGTAGTGGGGTTGTGTTGTGTTCACAGGATTGCAGTTGCCTGTGGAGTTCAGAAGAGGGTATTGGGTTCACCAGAGATGGGTTGCAGGTAGTTCTGAACAGCATATTATAGACACTAGGAAGCAATCCATGTCATCTAGAAGAGTAATGCAGGCTATTAACCAGACCTTGGTTGCGTAATTTTAATGTATGTTGGAAATTCAGACTGGTTGACAGGTTAGGTAAAAGAGTGCCAGAAATTTCCAAAAGGAGATGGGTTGAAAGGACACAGATGTCAAAATATCAAAGACTTCTGACTTAAAGACTTTTCAATGAGTTGGGACATTTGGGATTAGGGTTCTGTAGCTTCCGTTATGTAGATTTCATTGTAAAAGCCCAGATTCTCAGAGATAAAGCAGGACATACAAACAGTCCCCCTCCCCTTAGGCCTATAACCCTGACAAACCACAGATAGAATGGTGGTGACCTTACTCCTAATTATTTCTGTCAAGTACATTTGTTTGCCAAATCAAGACATAAGACCATGCTAGATTTAGGACAATGAAGAGCAGCATCTGTTATTTTACTGGATAATCTGTAACGTTATACTGTGAAAGGACTTTGTGCAGTGAGGAATGGTGAATTAAGTCATCTTTGCGATCAATCTGCCACAGGACTTTTCTGCACATATACACATATATCACAAACATATTTTAGAATAAATTAAGTGAATGTTGAAATAGATAAGACATATCTGAATTTCAAAATGTCATTAAAACAGATTATTTCTATAATACGTGTGGAAAAGATGTCAGCACACTGACATTTCAGGTTAAGATAATAATTAGGCAGCCTTGTGATATGTTAAATGGACATATTCAAACATGCTTATTTATAAAAGAGTGTCAACTTAAAGAGACAGTTCTGGTGGCAGCACATAAGGCTTTTTTCTCAGCTCTGTTCAGTTTCATATTTAGCACCATTTATCAATGACTTGTATGAAAACATGGTTACTCAAATAAATGTTGACACGAAGCTGGAGAGAACAGATAATGTTCTGTATGATAGCACGATTATTTAAAAAAATGCTTTCAGCCAGATGAAGAAAGATGAAATCAAATGCATTAATTTTACATGAATGGATATAAAATACAAGAACAAAATAAAAATCCCAAAATGTCAGGGCTTAATGACAGAATACTTGCCTCAGGTGGATGGGATTGTGAGTTTGATTTTCAGCATTGAAAAAAAAAATCCTCAAATATCTGGCTATTGGCAGGTTTGTTTGGGTGAGTATGTAATGGAGAACAATGTGTTCACTTTGCATACTGACATTGGTAACTGTAGGGCACTTTCTATAAAATCGAGTGTATTCTACAATAATGCTTTTTTTGCATTTCTGTGTGAAATATAGGAATCAACCCATATTTAAGTTGTTATAACAAGCAATAATACATATAACATGATCTTGGTATTTGATTTTCAGTTAGTTCCCCAGTGCCATTTGGAGATCACTTTCCTAGGGTGTACAAATTCTCACCAATCACGGGGAGAAATTAAAAATAGATAATTTTATGGGGGTCAAATAGCAAGTGCCACATGTGTTGTTATAGTCTCTTGTTATAATAATAAATAAATGTACATGCTTTGTAAACATGAGGAACTAAGTTTGTTTTCCATGAACGAATGTAAAATTTCAGATGATGTAGTAAAAGCAGGGACAGATTGAATTGGAGTGTCATTGGATCTCACTGCAAGCATTCCTGGAAAAATGAATGAGTTTCGAGTTTAGTGAAAGACACTGTCTGAAAATAGAGGAAGATAATGATTCAGGAGTGTTACCCTATAACTACCTCTATCCTCTATATGCCGAGCACACATACCCACACTAGAGAGTGCATAAATCACACAAATAAATATGTAACTACATACACAAACACACACAGACTTACACACACCAATAAGTTAGCAACACATAGTTACATCTATCAGAAATTAAAGCAAGATATTTCAATTTTAAACAATGAATATAAATAGTAAAGTTTTCAAACCACCATACCATCATGATTTTAAACTATCTCCAGTTACATTTTATATGAAAACGATGTAATGTGGTAAGACATAATCAAAAATATGTGGAATTAATAGTTTTGATTTAAATAAAAGATTAGAATCTGATTTCTGTTTAAAATACAGGAAGGAGTATATAGGATAACTTTACCAATATAGTCTATAAAGTCATTATTTTTCCTGATTTTTTTGATGAAATTTTAAGATAATTGTGTTAGAGACTTTCTGACTCTTGGAGAATAATAGAATCATTAAAAAAAAAAAAATGACACCTGGCTCCTGAAGAATTTTCTCAAGCTCTTTGGCCCATGACCTATCTCATATTGAGTCTCAAGTTTGATACTGAGAAACCCACCAGGATCAATCAATTCTTACTCAGTCAAAAATACACAGAAGGACAAGAGCTGTAAGGGTGCACATAAAAAGAGAATCTATGAATAGGGCGACCACTCGGTCCAGAAGACACATTCAGAAAATGCATGGATAACTGGATTCATATCCCCAGCAACCAGTGAAGCATTTGGACATGGTACTGTGCACCTTTGATACTGGAAAGGGAGACACTTGAGAAAACAGGTCTCACTGGTTAGCCAAGTTCACTGAAATGTGAACAGAGACTCAGTGAGAGATGCTGTCACAAAAAATTATAAAGAGGAAAAATGTTTGAAAAGATACCTCTGTTGATCCCTGACCTCTGCAGATGCTCACCTCTCCCCCCCCCCCCCCCAAAGGAAGACCTAAGTCTGAACAGGAGAATTTCAAGAAAACCTTCAAGCCCAGTATGGAAAACACAAATACAGGAATTTCACAGGATCCGGGAATTGAAAGCAAATGCAGAAATGAAAGCAAGCACCTCTACAAAACCCGTCTAAAAAGGAATATAAGGCACCATTGTTCCCCTACCATATGCTTTAAAACTATGCATTTCCATTATGAAACACTCATGTGTTTTCATATCATGGACCGTCCTCCCTAATAAACTCCAATTAAACAGAGCAATATAATAAAAAAGGCAATTAGCTCACCAAAATACACTCAATTAGAAATTAACAACTGAGAAGTCTGAAAATTTCTCAAATGTTTGTAAAATATCACATTTCTAAATCTGCCAAAGTGAAGTAAAGAAGATAAATGTTAAACAAACAACTAAAATATCAACTAACCAACCAACCAAACAAACAAATGACAAAACACCCCCAAACAACAAAACATCTTTTGTCTTTTCATTAGGCTTTCCTTTGTGGACATATGTAGTGCACACACCTATGGGCATCATGGAATCCTCAGACAATACACCCAGCATATATCATCACTGAAGCTAGAGAGTTGAGAGTCATGATGATCAGAGACAACTGCAGTTAACTTCAACTAGGTGATGTAATCTGGCTAGTTGACTTTTTTTTTTTTTAAAGATAACATAGAATTTAGTTTTATGATATTCCAATGATAGATAACATAACTCTATATTGCACATGTGTACAGTAAGTCATGATACAGTGAACTTGGAATAAAATCACAACCTAAAATTTACAACGAAGGGCAGTATAAGTATTCTAGTGTATTTTCAGTAAAGTAAAGCTACCATATAATTTGTTTCAAAAGTTGTTAGTTTTGTTTTATTTTATTTAAATTGCCTGTTGTTGGAAATATATTGAATTTAGATGTGTCTTGTGCTAAAGTTCCTTATAATATAACAGTTTTTAAAATATTTTGAAACATTACAAACTTCTTACCATATTATATTATGTCATAAATTTTAATTTACTATTGAAAAAGAGTATTCTCTTTTTTATAGTCAAAATCACATTTAATATCAACATTTTGAAATTAGCACTCAGGTATGAATTCAAAAACATTTGTTCTTATAAATGTGAATATTATATAATTACAATTTTTATACTCAAGTTAGTTACTCACTGTTTTATCACCTATATTCAAATATAAAGGATGAAAATTATATAAGATTATAATTTTTATATATTATTCATAAAAGATACAGAAAAAGCTGCCATCAGCTTTCTGTCAAGAGATGACCATTTTTACAGTTTTGTGAATAGCCTTTTATTTATATTGCATATACTTACATATTATGAAGAATTTGACACGTGTGCATTTCTTGTGTGATTTTTCTTCATTTATATATTTTCAATATTTACCCAAATACACCTTCATTACACTAAATAAGAGAATTTAAACTAACTCTGTATATGTCTATTCTTTTTGCAACACACTGTGTAGACTAAGTCAATTTCCTTTTAAATGGAGAAAACATCAAAATCATGGACAGATACATTTGCTGTGGTAACCACCAAGATACTTCAAGTTTACACTGTTTGCTATTTCTGTCAAAGTAGATTAATGACTTTCCTATACAGGTAGCACCTTCCCAGCTTATAATTATTTCAGTAAAAAGGCTACTTAGCCAGGTCTGCACAAAGAGTACTATAGTTTTGCATTTCCCCCCAGAACTTTCATTTCTAAGATGGTCACAGGTTAGCACCTTTTGGCTTCAGGCTGGAATTTCACTCAGTGGTGCCATCCTAAGGCAGTCTTCACGACCTACACAAGGACTTCATAATGTCTATTTGACAATCTTATGTCCTTAAATCCATTATGAATGATCTAGGAATTGGAGTCTATGGGTTTCAGAATGGACTCAACCTCCAAAGCCTGCCCTTCAAATTAGCACATGACCAGTCTCTCATCCGTCTGCCCAGTGTGCAGCTGACAAGAAGCAGAGCCCTTTGACAGCAATATGTGTGTGGCCAATGGCTTCATGGAAAATTGGAGAAGAGGGGAGCTGTGTTTGCACTGTCTAGCTGGTGATTTTACATCAGCCAGCTTTTCTTAATAAAGGGTAACTTGAACCACAAATTGAGGGAGCAAACATAATGATCAAAACCATTTTATAGTGAGTGCTATTGTCTTTGTCTCAGTTCTAGGCTTCCTAACAAGGACCACACAAGTTTCATGGAAAGACAATTGTGAGAATCAACAGCCCTCTGTGCACAGCAGAATATGGATATCATGCAAGGCCTTGGATTAGGTCATTCTTCGTTTTTCTCCAGATTGAAAAGGCATGCTAAATTTCTGTGATTAACACTAAATTCATCCAACTCAACAGTGCTTCTCTTGTGCCGTCCCGGTAATGCTTTAACTGTCTGTAAACTTATAGCAAAGTAGGCAGAATGGAATTTTCACTCTCTAGCCAAACTGAAGATCTTTGGGGAAAAAATAAAACCAGGAAACATCAAACTCAAAGCAATTACATAGCAAATTGTTGTGTAATTGTAGATATCATTTATTACCTATTGATCTTGTAATGTTTTCTTCTTTCCCTCCATTAACCAAATATACACCTATAGAGTTCTGCTTATATCTGTCATATTTACTTTTTTAGAATATCAATAACAGTTAAGGATGTAGATAAAGTTTTAAATATTCTTTATAGTTAAGAAATCATGGTTGCACTGATATTAGTATTTGGAATTGCGTCTTACAATTATATTCTTTCTATCAAACAGTGGTTTCTCAGGGATACTTTCAGGTAATGCATGGGTTTTAGTTTAATAAGTAAAATTAGGTTCTAAAATGAATTATTCTCTCAATATCTTTTCCTCTTTTGTTGCTACAGAGTGAAAACTTGTAGGAGATTATTGGAACAAGGAAAGTCCAGAGCCCCCAAGCAGTTAGGCAGAAATATTGAAGCCTCTCTGGAGGAAACACTAGATGTAAACAAGGGAGGGAAAAAGAAGTTCCCCAAAATCCATAGGAAAACAATGTTTCCAGATTTAACTACCACCCAGCATATGCAGATTTAAGCAACAATCTCAATGACTTTCACAAAACAAAACTAAAAATTTGATGAGACACCCCATCCAAGTTGACCTAAATGTCCTCTGTTAAAGTGTCTGCCCTTAAGGTTAATATTTCTTTTTATTATTAACTGTAAAGATGACTAAAATATAGCTTTATATACTTTAATACTTCTGATAATATCCCTAAAACCTACTATCAGTTGTGTTTGTCTCATTTTAATCTCAGTGTAGTAGGAACGTGTGTGCATCACATCAAATCAGCACGTTTTAGAACAGCAAGCTGACAACGTCAAGAAAGATCTTTTAAATCTCTTTTGATTGTTGTTGATACTTAAAATATAGTGATAAAATTGTCAGATAAAAAACATGTTTGCAAACACTTTCAGATTTAAAAGAAAATAGGCTGACAAAATAGAAATTTGGTAAACCAAGAAAGTGAATGTCAAAGCACTCTTGTAGAAGGGCTGGTGAGAATGTTGAGAGGAGTTCCTTGCCCACTGTACATGAGTGTGATCCAGTAACAACTGTAACAGTTCCTTGTAGTGAGATACCCACCCTGGCCATACCTGTTGCATCATTGACCATGCCCACTCAGGCATGGGCAAAGATGTGGGCAGAGTGGATATCTCACTACAATTCCCCTTTTAGTCTAAAGAAAAGATTTCTCTTGACACAAGACTATATACAAAGATAGCAAATATCAAGTATGCTCTAGGAGAAGGAAAATGTATAAATGTACACATTTAAGATTTATTGCCAGTGAGGCAACAAGGGCAAATGGCAAGAACTACCTATCTAGTCCTAGGGTAAAAGGCATAACAGAGATCACTATAGGTTCCTGAAAAAAATTAACAATGGAGTTGTCATTCTAACCCAGTTATCCTGTTTCTTGGTATAGATCTAAAGAAGATGAAATAAGAATATAGAAGAGACATCTGTATTCTCATGTTCCTTGGAATATTATTTATTGCAGTTAGGCAGACAATCTCTGAGTCAATTAACCAATGAACAGATAAAAAACATGTAGTAGACATACATGAATGAAAAGTGTTCTATCACAGAAAGAGAAGAGATTTCTGTCATTTAGGACCACACTGATAGAAAATGAGATCATTGAGCTAAGTGAAATAAACTATGCACAGAAAGACAATGCATAAGTTCATTTCCATATATAATCTAAAAGCTGAATGGAGAATGATAGTCACCAGATGCTGGGAATGAAAGTCAGCAAGTTTTGGAAATGTTGATTCATGATACTGTGTTTTAACCAATTAAGGGCAAGAAGTTCCTGTGTACTATTACACAGTTGGGTGATTTTGGGTAAAATTTGCAGTAATTTTCAAAGAAGTTAGAAAAACGAAGTCTTTAGGTAAGATGTATAAATTTGTGTTCTGTGCATCAAATAGATATAAAGAACCACAGTTTTCTCTTCAAGGTAGAACACACTTGATTATTATTAAGAAGCAGTGCATTCAATTCACAACACTGGATAAGAAAAAAATCACTGAGGGAGAAGACCAGGCTACAGAAACACACAGAGACAGCTGACCTGAACAAGGAGGAGCTACTAGGCCCTCAGATTGATAGCTGGGAATCCAGCATTGGACTGACTCAGACCCCCTGAACATGGGTCTCAGCTAGAAGGCCTGGGCAGTCTAAGGGACCTCTGACAGTGGAACCAGGATGTATCCCTGGTGCACAAAAGGACTTTGAGAGCACATTCCCCATGGAGGGATACTCCCTTAACCTAGAGGCAGGAGGGAGGGCCTAGTCCCTACTCCAAATGACTTGACAGATTTAGTTGACCCCTCCTGGAAGGCATCACCCTCCCTTTGGAGTGGGGGTATGTGGGATGGGAGGGTGTTTGGGGGACATGGGAGGGTTGTAGAGAGGGAGGGGGGGAGAGGGCACTGGGATTGATATGTAAAATAAGGAAAATAAATAAATAAATAAAAAAAAATCACTCATTTGTATTGTTCAACAAAATTCAGTGTTTTCTTATTTCACTGTACTTTTAGAAATATTTAAAATCTGTATATTATGCATATTAACACAAGCTACTCTCTTTGGCCATTCTTCTTTATGTATCATAAGCTTTCTTATTTTCCATCGTATATTATGGTGAGTTTGGAGCTTGACTTTTACATTGTACCATAGGCCTACCAAGGATGGTAATACAGGAGCTGGAGAGATGGCTCAGTGGTTAAGAGAACTGGCCGTTCTTTCACAGGTCCTGAGTTCAATTTCCAACAACCACATGGTGGCACATAATTGTATAGTGGGATATGATACCTTCTTCTGGCATTAAGGCATACATGCAGACAGAGCACATTAAATAAATAAATCTTTTTTAAGGATGGCATTGCTATTCCCTCTTTCTTCACAGCACAGGATTAATTTTCCTCCTGTATCTGATATCCCAAAATGCTTATTCAAACTTAGAGAATTTTAACCAGCTTAAGAGTTTAGGAATTTGTTTTTGTTGTTATTGTTATTTATTTATTTTTTCGGGCGGTATGAAACATCAACAATGAATTTGGATTTTATCTGGTTGATTTTATCAACCACATATATATGGTTAATATCACAGGCCAGAATCTAAAAGAACTCAGATTTGGTGAGGGGCTACACAATAGGGCCAATTATGTATGTAGAGAACTTCACCAGCAAATGAAATGTGCCTCTATAGGAATACCTGCTAATTAGTAAATGACTTCCCATTCCCTGACCAAAAAGAAAAAAGAAAAAAAAAAAAAAAAAAGCAAACAAAAAAAAAGACAAGATGTTTCTTTAAGAAACTTGGTTACAGATTCATGAAAAAGAGGTGTTATCTCTTAGAGTTTATAGTTGTGCTGATAGAAAATGCTGGCCTAACAGCAGCACTCAGGGAATGAGGACCACACAACAGAAGTAGAATGGAATATGTCCTTTCTAGAGACTGTAAAATATTTTTTTCACTCCAAAAACAAAATGTTTGTGAGTTTGGTTTAGCTTTGAATATTTGGCCAAAATGCTATTGACTATACCATAGACAACCTTGGGATTCTAACAGTGAGTCAGTGGAAAGAGTACATCTAATTTCAAAGGGTCCTTCCTGAAAATCAAATTTTCTCTATGTGGATTAAGGACAGTCTCATGTATGTTCGCTTGGAGACAGTAGTAGTATGGCATATCCAAAACTGAGACGTGCAGGGTGTGGTGGTACATGTGTTTAAACCCAGTCCTGGGGAGGCAGACCCATTTCCAGTCCAGCCTAGGCTACATAGCTCACCTTGTTTAAATAAATAAATAAATACTGAGAATAGTAAATGAAACCATGATACTATCCATCTGTGAAAGTGGCACTAATTCTATGCATTCTATTAGCAAATGTTCCAAAACAGGTGGAAATATTCTGATTAGTTCTAGTTTTGTTTGACAACAACTCAGTGTTCCTGAGAGTTAATATATTGTACAAAAATGTTTATCATTTGGAATCACCTTGTTTTGTTTGCTTGCTTTTGTCATTTTGAGACAAGGTTTCTCTATGTAGCTAGGAATGTCTTAGAACTGGATTTATAGTCCAGGTTGACCTTGAACTCAGAGATCTAGCTGCCTCTGCCTCCCAAGTGCCAGGATCCAAGGCATGAGCCACCCGTACCCAGCTAGAAACATCTTTTTTTAATGCTGTTCATCATCTTTCATCTCCAAGTATCATAATCATTCAAATGAATTATTTTAAGAGATTTTGCAGGAAGAACTGCAGAAACAGCATGGAATTTCAGTTGTTTAGTTTGATGGAGGTATGGACTGATAAACTGCCTAGATATTCAGCTCTAAAGATGTAGACTTCAAGCATCAGATGATACTCAGAATGTGGTTGCCATCAGTTATCTAATCAGTGACCTGAAGTTCCTTTAATGCATAGAACTATACCATGTGCTATCTTTTCATTGATGAAGGAAACATTTCAGGTTACATTTTTGCAGTGTACTCCTAGGTCTATCTTTCTAATTATTTTTTCTGTAATCTATACTCCTCATTTTTTTCTGATTTTGCTATGGCTCTTACTTAAAGGCGGGAAAATTGACTGGAAAGAAACCAGCTTGCACAGGCTATTGTCACCATAGCTCCAATGCTATTCCAAATGTCCTTTCAATGTCGCCGAAGACCAGGCATTAGTAGATTGGGGAGGTGATAAGATCACCATCAAGATGGGAAGGAGTTATTTGTGGTGGGAACGAGTCAGGAAAGAGAAACTCTGAACGCAAATGCACAGCCTTACATCATAGGACTCCAAAGCTGAAAATAGAAATCTTTATAAAACTTGGAAAAAAGAATGGTCCACAGAGACTCAGAGGGCCGATGATGAAAGCAGCCCGTTGATAGGTGAACAAAGCAAGACTTTGTGTGAACACAGGCTAATTAAGTCTTGCAATTACTCAAAAGGCTTTTCTTTTGTGTGGAGGAACTAGACATCTAAGAGTGATGTACAAGTTCAGATTGAAAATTCTTATTTATATTCTTGGAGGGAAGGGCCATTTGCCTAGGAGACAAAGCCGGAGCTGCAGAGTTCGCGCTTTGAGCAGCCATGATGAGAGTGGGAAGAGGCCGGCTTCTGAAGTAGGTGAAATCGTTGATCATGAAAAGTGCCTTTGACTCACTGTTTCAATGGATTTAACCTTTATTAAATATAGAACCCCTATGAAAATAGCCATAATCTGAGAGAATTGCTTCCAATACACACTCCTTTCTTAGTTGTCATAGAAAAAACAAAGCCTGATAAGCTCTCGAAGCTGGAGTATTCTTCTCCCATATGGGAGTTATTATTTCCAGTTCAGTGTGTCTCAAAGTAGGGGTCAGGTCTCCCAGAGGCCATCGGGGTCTGAGAGGGTTAACACAGAACAGAACTACAGAGCTCTTCAGTGATCAGTACGGTTGACGGCAGTGAGCTCCCAGCTACATAAACCAGATGAAAAGGCCACTGCTCGCCAGCTCAGGCCTTCACTTGTCTAGTAATAAATACTTCAGGCACTCCATCTCCAAGAGGGGGCTCCAAACTACTATTTGAAGGCCACAAAGAGCTTATAAAAGCCAGGCTGGTTTGTTTTCCCATGGGGGAGGGGTGTAGCCAACAGGAAAACCAGAAACAAGGAAGGAAAAAAGCAACTTCAAATGTGTGGGTCTTGGCCATACTGTGGAGACATAGATGCAAGCCTTATATGCTAGAGAGCTTCTGGCTCCAGGAACAATGGACTCCTGTTGATTTCTTTGTAAGGTCTTCACAACATATACATCTAACAAGGCTTCCTTCCAGGAATCTTGGTCGATGACCGTTCTATGTAAGAATAGTAACCCATCTTACAAATGTCCTGTGAACTCATGGAAGAAATAAATTGTGATTTGTTCCTAACTACCTCTAAGGACTGGTCTCTGAACCCTCCCTATGGTCTTAGAATCAGTGACAAACAAGGAAGGTAAGAGGGAGAGTCCTTAGAATCAACCTTTTTATTCACAAGCTTTCTTCCTAGAACAGCAGAGAGAGTAACACACCAATGCCCCACCAATCTTCATGCTGTCACTTAAGTAATTACGCCCAAGAAGGTACTTTTTTAGGCAACATTTTTCTTCTCTTTAATGGAACAAATCATCACTCTCAATACTTTTAAGCTAGGTTGTCATCCTGATAACTTGTTGGCTGAAAACGCCACAGACACTTTATAGTTTCCATCTTTCAAAATTCATCATGCAAATGAGATGTGATAATTAGTCTAACTTCCCAGGCTTGGAGTTGCCAATTGGCTCAAGAGGGTTATTTCTTGTTTGCACACATACAAACACGACAGTAGTTGGAAAATAGCTGTGTTGCAGAGGATATAAGCAGAGTTGGAAGGAGAACAATGAGGAATGTATGTAATACCTTATTGTATACATGTATAAAATTGTCAAAGAATGAAAAGCATTAAAACCCTGCCTTATTTCATGCGAAAACAAACATGTGTATGAGTCATCCTGAGAGCAGGTGTTAGTGCCAAGGGCATTGATATCAAAACAAGCCTCTGTGGAATACATTGATACTTGAGATGAGTGGTATTGCTTGTAAAAAGTAGTACTTTTCCAAATATTATGTAGGAAGTGTTTTGGCAATATTAATATGCTGCTCGTTGCATATTCAGATTCCAGAGCCACACTCAGGCTAACTAAGGATAACTCCCTGCATAAGCACAAGGCTTCTGAATCTATGTTTGCACAGACATCCTCCACAATTCCCTTACCCTAAAGATTGGGAATAACTCATCAAAGGAAGGATCCATTCATTTGTGATGGTAATGAGTATGTTTTCCCATCATTCAGTCCTGGAAACAGTGCTACTTCTTATTTATGACAGGTGATACTTCATTTGAAAGCCCATGTAGAGAGTTTGGTGTGGGCCTTCACAAGACTTAGTTTATTAACTTAAGAAACATGTTCCCTTGAGGAGTAAAGAATGGAAGCTATGAAGAGCTATTAAAGAGGTGATATTTGACATATGCTAAGAAAAATGTCACAGATTTGAATCTGTCCTTTGCTTTGTTTTGAGTGCCCTGGTTGTTATGCATGTTTTATACTGAATAGTCATTTATAATCAAAACTGAAGGACATATTTTTGAAAAACATAATCTTAATTCTAAGAACAAATAATAAAGTGTTCGTTTTCTAGCAACTTGGGGAAAATGTGTGTTTAATGAATTCTCTTTGTTTTCTAATATGTGTAATTATATGTGAAATACCTCAAACTTAGCATACCCAGAAATGTATAACTTTTCTAAAATGTCTGTGTTTCTTCAAGGTACAAAGGCAATTTGTCATGACATTTTATTCTTTAATAAATCTAAGCTTATCTTTAAAAAAAATGGTTCAAGTTTCTCTGTATAAGGAAGACATCAGGAGATAAGAAACTTATTTAGACTAAAATAGAATATGTATCTGTCCAAATTCATAAGGTAAATGAACAAAGCCAATCTGAAGCCTGAAGTAGCTTGTAGAATTGTTGACATTTATTTCACAAGGTAATAGCAAATGGGCATCCTTACAGATCTGTGTCTTTTCTGTGTAATAAATTACTTTTTATATTGTTAGAAATAATCACTCTCATACACAAGGTCACCTCGAAGATAATGTCTACCCTAAGACACATTTTACGTGGACCACAGTTGTTGCTCAATGCTTTTTTGAAACGTAAATACATAAGGCCTGTGCATTCCCTGCTGTGATAGGTATGCCTCTTGGGTGAGATCTAAGAACTGGAGAGTCATTTACTTGTTGTGGAAAGTGCTGAATGTGTAAGTGCTGGCTCAGCCGGGTTGGAGGTGGTGAGATTAATGGACACAAACCTGTAGGGAAAAGCAGTCTGTGAGTGTTAAGGGCCTTAGAGGGAGAAACATTTTTCCCAGTGAAAGACAGAACACACACTGCCCTTCTGTCCACCCCACTGTCAAACATCCTGTTGCGTAGGTTGGAATCTCATGTGCTGGTTCTGTTGGAAATTTATATCTCTGTTCAGTAATGATTCAATCGAGCACCAACTCATCACACATCTGATCATAAACTTTAACTGCTGTGGGACTTTTAAAGGGACCAAGTTTATTTTCGTCGACAACATATGCATTTCGCATAAAAACAGAAATTTGATTAAAACAACGTCTCTCAAGGTGCACATGAAAAATAAAACTGTAGGCAAGTGCACATATTCAAGTGGATCTGATTCTCACAAATACTGAGGCAGAATGGATGGCTATACAATATTAAGGAAGACTAATACATTAAAAAATTAATGCCATGACACCCAATCATATTTTATTCTTCTAGGTAGATTTAAGTTATTCATAGTAAGAAAGAACAGAAGATACTCTGTTTTAGTTTAATTTCTAAAGGAAAATCTATGTTTCTTATTTTATATTTACTGTTTATCTAGGGTAGTGGACAGTATGACAGTAAGAATGAGTGACTTAAAGCAGACATAGGAATTGGATTATTTAGTTAAAATGAGTGATTTAGTATTGAGGCTTGTCTTAATAAAACTGGGTTAAAACATATCAGCTTTGCCTTTACCGATACAGTTCACATACTGTGTAAATATTTACCGAGTTTTGTGTACCAGAGGTTCTCTTCCTAGTCACCAGAGGATGCAACAATTCTATGGTGGACAATTAAGTACAAAGTAGTGTCAAGTGGGTGTGAGGGGGTCTTATTTAATTGGAATGCAATTGTGAAAAAGAGTCTTCCTGGCCTATTCTTGAAAAAAAAAAAAAAAAAAAAAAAACAAGCACAGATGCCATTGTGTTGCCTCCTCTACCTGTCTCCACATGAGCATTTCTTCCTCTCCCCTGTAGAGTCAGGTATACCACAACAAGTTTATGAAAAACAAAAGGCACAAAGCAAGAGCCCTGACAGTTTGGAATCATCGGTCACAGTAATTAACACTGTGCCCCATGGTAAATTAGATACATTTCTCTAAACTTCAGTTTCCTGTGATAACGTCTGGAATTGTACTAAAGATAATCACACGTTTATCTTAAAAGAAAGGTTCACTTAGGAAGAAATAAACTTTTGAGGTAAAACATTAGCTGCATAGATGGGATACAAGTAATCTTATGGCTTCCAGGGGAGTGTGTTCAACGTTAAATGCCAGGAAAAGTGCTGGAACCAGAACAATTTACTGGAAACAATGATAAGCAGGTGTAGAAGACATGGTTCCTGTATATTTTAATTATAGTCATTTGTTTTCTTGGGTGTGCTTTCCTGAGAGTTAAGTTTTAAATGCAAAGAAAACAACAAGGAAATATTTATTTGCAGTTTAAAAATAAGTTATCTTTAAAATACATGTATAGATATTACAATGTGTGATTCCCATAGGGCCTCATGCTGTGCATTGTTGTAGAATGTGTCTGTTCTGTTATCTCAAAGGAAAAAGTCAAGCATATGAGTGGTGGGGGCTGTGGTGCTGGGCAGTAGAGTGTTACCTGAGACTGTTTCAATCCATTTGTTTTTAGAGCAGTTAAGAGATGAAACACTTCCCATATTCATTCAATATTTTTATTTCTTTTAAACAAGTGTTTATATATTGGTTCCTATTTCTTCCTGACTTATTTTACAGAGTTGCAAGAAATAGCCTGAGGGTTTTTAATCCCTTCTTTCAGGAATGCTTAGGCCAACAAAAAAGAGCGTAGAGATAAAGTCATTACACTGGGGAAAGCTCAATCCAGTCCCTGTTGTTCAGTGTATAACAAACTTGCCATTTTGGGTTCATAATATCTTTAAACCAATATAGTTTCATGCTTCCTACAAACAAACAGACAAGCAAACAAAATCATATGTCTCTTGCTTAACATCTTCACCTTTAATCTCTAAAACCATTATCTTCTTCACTCAGCAGGAAGCCCTGCCTGTCATTAAATCACTAACTCCTTATGTTTAAGACTAGCAAAGAGTAGGAAAGACAGCTCGATGTGTGAGCAAAGCTTGTCTAATTAGCATCAGCCTTCACACTGCCCTGCACTGACAATAGCCTTTCAGAGCTTGTGTTATTTTGGCATACACGATGAATGTCATGTGTAGAATAACTCTTCATTATTATTTTATTGTATTGCTATGATTACTCATTTGTAAGTCTTCATTTACCCCTCCCATAGATTTCTTCCAAATTACTTCAGCATTAAGACCTTCAGATACTTCATTCTTTTTTCCTGGGTATGGGTCACAGTTCAAAGTTTGAAAATGCTAATGTTTTATATCATCAAATCTCAAATTTCTTGTTTTTACAGTTACATCTGCTGCTTTGTGTCTGCCTCAGGAGTCATAATTAGTGTCCAAAAGAGAAATATATTGTGAATTACATAATATATACACATATATAAATATATACAATAATAAAATACTGTAGGTATAAAGGAAACTATTTAAAGGAGCAAAAGGTTAAAGATTGGACCATTCTCATTATTTTGACTTAAAGATTAGCAACTTCAACATAGGGATTTTAGCTTAAAATCCATACAACTGTTATAAAGCTATTAAACTCTCTTGTAGAAAGAAAAGAAGATAGATATAAGAATCACAATCATGATCAGCCTATGTCTGTGCTGTAGTGTAACTTTCTGTACATATGGTCGCTTTGAAGGTGATGTCTTATTTTGAAATAGCAGGTTGTATTTGATGTTTTTTCAGCAACTATCTTATGTGATGCTAAGGTGAATGTTCAATGTGGCTGACGTAACATTTAAACTTCTTGATTAAGATAGTACTTTAACATTCATATATGATGCAACATTTGTATTCATTAATTGCACTAGTAACATTAAAACAAAAGAAATCAATTACCTTGAAAAGGTAAAAATAGTACATTAAAAATTGTTTTCTTAAGTTGTTCTTGATGATATATTCTATACTAAATTTTAAAGTAATATGTGTTGGAGCGTAACTAATCTTATTTGGTAGTTTGCCTTATTCCTTTGTTATTTATAAGCTTTTGAGGTTGAATGATTTAATTTTCATTGATATTCAGTTTAGAACCTCGATTATAAAAACGAATCACAAGAATGGAGGTCAATCAGCCACTGACTCACAGGGGAACTTAATGATTAGTATTATGCAATGAATCCCACTTGTTTATCTGGAGCATCTGTGTTCTTTACCACAAGTCCAGTGAAATGTCTGGCTGGAGAAGACAAAACCTGATACTGTTCAACGAGACAAAAATATAAATATATACATTTTCCTGAATAATGAGAGATGAGAGTTTTTTTAAATGCACAATACATCATTCAAAAGTTTATTTTAAAATAATTACTCTTAAGTGAATTTAGATTAAAACCACTGGCATGGTCAGAGAACAAAACTAATAGTAGATTATATATGGAGTAAAGTTTGGGTGGGGAAGAAACCCTTTCATCTTTCCACTTACAACATTTTGTATTGACAAAAAGCTTCACTATAGACATGTTCCACCCCAATTTGTGGGTACTTAGGGGCTCCTTGGACACAATAACCCAGCCAAACACTTTTGTTAAGTGAACTTCTTAAAATGCTGTTCATTATTAAAGAAGAAAGGAAAGTTAATAAAAAGCAGAAATGAGGAATGTAAAGGAAGGTGGAGTTCACTCACAATTTAATTCAATAAATAATTTCAGAAATTTGCTCAAGCTTGTCTTAAATTAGGCAAAGGCCATGTTAAAGCTGGTGATTTTTGATATTTGATATTTTCCTAGAAAGTTTATCACAGTTGCTTCTGAGTTGTATTTATTTTTACCTTCATATAGGCCATAGGCTGATTGCTGATAATATCACTTTGGGATTGCCACTTTAATAGTCATTATTCGATGTTTCAAAAGTGTCTTTAACTGAAATGGAATTATAGCACTTTTCTTCTCTCCTCCCGCCCCCTTCAATATCCCCAACTTCCTGTACTCCTGAGTTGATAGCTTTTTTCTTTTTGATTTTTCTTTCTATATGTATTTATATGTGTGTTTATCCATATTTATAACATATGTGCATGTACATGATATGTATCCATGTATGTCATATGTATTCACACATGTATATTCACAAATATTTATAAATATAGGCTTCTGAGACCATTTTTGTTGCATTTGTATATGGTTTTAAGGCTGGCCACTCTACTTTGGACAGCCACTAAGGGTGCTGATTCCTGGGAGAGGTGAACTTTTCCCAGCAGTCAATAGTATCCTGTAGTTCTTCATTAGCCTATTTTAAAACTTAAGTAGTTATGATGCATGCTAACATTTTCCTTAATTTAGTAGAAGTTAGAGATAACACCATAAATAATTAGCTTCAGTGTCTACAAAAATCATGTAATAAAAGTGAAGTATGAAAAAAAATATGACCATGGGAATCTAAATATTTATATTTACTTTGATTTACAATATATTTTTTAAATAAAGATTCCTTCATATTATACTTTGTGCAAATATAATACAAGAATTACAAATTTGTATAGTAAGTTTTATATATTTAAGAACTTAAATTTGTGCTTTCATAAATTTTTAAAATATCTGTATTTGTGATAAAGATTGAGCTACCAACTGTATTTTATTACAATTATTAGTTTCAGCTTTGTGTAATTTTCTATGGAATAAAAGAGACAATAGCCTAAGTTTCATAAGCACTTAGAATCTCTAACTAATTAAGGGTAAATTTCAATATAATCTTTGAAAAAAAAAATAGACCTGAAAGTTTTTCCCTTTAGCCTGTCACTTGATGTTTAGACTCTTTTTAAAGCACATCATGATGGCTTGGATTGATGAACCAGATCAAAGCAGAAGTCTTCCAAAAATAAATCAGCTCATTTCAACATCAAATGCGTTTTTAGGATGAACGTTAGACATCCAGTTTTAAGCTATCAACTAACACTTAAATACTGTGTCTCTAATCAACACAGTATCACAGAATTCTAGATATAGTATGGAAGACGGAGATGTGTATTTCAAACTCTCTTTATAGAGAGATAAAAAGAAATGTTGCCCAAATATCATACCATTTAGAGATAAAGGCAGTGAGTTAATAGGGTGTCCTGGCTGTCAGTGTAACTTTTTTTCCCCTAGCGTAAGCTGTTTTTTAGTAGAGTAAGAACCATTTCTGTGCTCAACATGGAAGGTATCATGAGATCTTTGCATTGTAATTGAACTGATGACAAATGTCAATTAAAGTCATTAACCATTACATCATACACATAGGTCTGCAAAAAGTGTTTTAAGTTTGTGAGGGTTTTGTGTTGGTATTTAACTGGAGGTGTGTGTGTGCGTGTGTATGTTTTATTGAAGAAAGTGATTCTGTAAAGTATGGCTAAAATTTTACTTCTTCAAACTGCATTTCAATTTGTCTTTTCTTTTAAAGAGTGTGTATCATGGGAGCTAGTTATCTGACTACATTCAAGTATCAGTTTGTCAATGTTTGGAAACTCACTATATAAGAACAAAATTTATCTCAGAATTTAAAAAAGCAAGAGAAAAAAGGAAAAATAGTTACCTTTTATGTCATATACTATATATTCCAGAAGCTGGTATGAAATTATGTAGTTTATTACTCAAAGAAAATATTTATAGTGATGTAACACATTTTAAGTTTGAATGATGAATGTATTATAAAACACAACAATTTCAACTACTGATTTTGGAAAAAAGAGAAGACATATATCTGTACGTTAACAGAAGTTATATTGGACATGACATTAAACTGAGTTTATGGATGAATAGACTTTTTTAAAATCATTCATTTTTAATTGTATGTGAGAGAAGAGGAAGTGAAGGGAGTGAGGTTGAGAGAGACAGAGACAGAGACAGGGACAGGGACAGGGACAGAGGCGGGAACTCAGTTAGGCCAGGTGATGGCACTGGATCCCCTGGGGCTGGAGCTACATGTGGTTGTGAGCCACCTGGCGTTGGTACTGTGACCCAACTGGGGTCTTTTGCAGGAACAAAAAATGTTCCTCACTGCTGAACAACTGCCCTCAAGATGAGTGGATTGTCAAAGACACAGTTGATCACTCCGTTCATTTCTTAAGACATAGTTTTTGACACCTTAAAGATCTTGAGATCATACTACTTGAAGGTGAAAAAATACTTGAGGAATTAAGACTATAGTAGGATGTAACCAATGCAAGAAAAACACAACAACAAAATGACGTGTATAGAGTGTCTATTGCTGTGATAAAATACCATGACCAAAAGCAACATGACAGAAAAGTTGTTTATTTTATTTTATACTTTCAGGTAATAGTTCATCACTGAGGAAACCAGGGTAGCAACTCAAACAAGGACCAAGAAAGGGGCAATTGAGGAGTGCTGCTTTCTGATTTCTGACTTGCTCATCATGTTTGCTCAATATGCTTTTTTTTTTTTTTTTGCACAATTAAGGGCCACATAGTCATTGATGGCACTACCTATAATGACCTGCGCTCTTCCACAACAATCAACAATGAAGAATTGTTTTCCTTTGAAAAGAAGCTCCCATAATTTTTAAAATGTAAATGAAAGTTTGTATTAGTAGTGGATCTGTGCACTGCCTCTCCTGAAGATTGAGACTGGAGCCCTGGCCTTGCAGAGATGAAAATCTCTGGATCCATCCATACATGGACGTCCTCTTTCATGTGCTCACTCCTTTGGGACTACAAAGGCAGGAGCAAAAGTAGAAAATGCTAGCTTGTGACACTGGTAAGTTTGTTCCTTCCTGCTGATGATCCTTGTTGACATCCATTACTGTTTTCCTGTTTAAAATGTATGTGGAAGACATCATCCAGAATGGCAGAGTAAGGACCCCCAGAAAATCCTGCCCTTCTTGTAAGAATTAAAAAGAAACAAACCAAAGAGTTTCAAAACTCTGAGATTTAATTAGATGCTTATGTAATAACATTTACTCATCAAGAGAGAGACATCTTAGGAAAACCAGTTGCATCGGTTAAAATACCCAGTGAACTAGTTCAATAAAAGAACTCTACCTGCAAAATCCTTCTGTTTTCCCTCATACTTAATATTGGTGAGAACTTAAAGCAAACCTCCTAAGATCAGAAATGAATCCAACTTTACTCTTACCAACTATGTCCAGTATATTTCTTCGTGTTTTAGCTGAGGCATTTGACAAGGAGAAACAATATGCATTCTTGTCAAAGAAATGTCCTGTGGAAAAATTCTAAAGAATCTGTGAGAAAAGAACAAATAATTGACTTCAACAAAGATTTGGGATCAGGATTATTCTAAAAGTGAATTGTATTTGTATATACTGATTATGGAATACCTGAAATTTATATTAAAAAGTGATTTGAGTTACATACAATAGCATCAAATAGGACAAAATACTTAGGAACAGATTTGCATACAAGGAAGATTCACATACTGAAAACACCACTGAAGGAAACTCAGAAACCAGTATTTGTGACTGAAATGTGTTAATGGGCTAATGAGCAAGAAGGTAGTTCAATACAGTCAAGATGACAATATTATGCAAACATATTCATTAAGTCAACATAAATTTTATGTGAATTTTATCAGACTTCTCTGAAAAAATTAACAAGGTAATTCTAAAAATTATATGGGACTGTAAGGGACTTACTGAAAAAAAGAAAGAAAGTTATGTTTCAAACATGGGTTATCTAAGTTTCAAAATGTAATGAATAGCTTATGTGTTTATTTTTATAAGAATGAATATATAGGTCAATGCAATATACTTGAAAGGTACTAAATAAACATATAGCTATGGTCAATTGACTTTTAATAAAGGTACCAAGGAAACTGATTAGGGGGGAATAATATTTTCAAGAGGAGCACTTGGATAATTGCATTTTCATATGCATTTGAATGAATTTGTGCCTCTAATTTGCACCATAGAGAGAATTAGTTCCAAAGGAATCATACTCAGAATTTAAGAGCTGAAAATAGAAAAATCTTAGAAGAAAGCAAAGACTTAAATCTTCATGATATTACTTATTTGTAATATATGGCATCAAGTACATGTAAAATATATTTAAATTTTGTAAATAAGATTTCATCAAAGGGAAATCTTTAATCTTTCAAAGAACATATTATAAAAGCTAAGTAAACACAGAATAGTAGAAAATATTTGCAAATCAAATATTGAAGTGGAAGAACCATATAAGCTAAATAAATAAATTGTAGAGTAGCAATTAAAGGAAAATAATCCAAATTTAAAGAGAAATTTTGAATAAACAAACTAACTTTGATTAAATAATCTTCTCCAGAGAAGATATACAGATTGCTACAAAGCACAGAAAAGGCTGGTTAATAAAATTAATAATTAGGGAAAAGCTTATCAAAGCCAGTATGCATATCATAAGTAGTAGAATGGCTATTTAAAAATAAAATAAAACTGGTTAGTGGACATAGGGAAAAATTGAAACTTTCAGATTTAGAAAGTGGCTATCAGTTAGTTTTCATGCAGGTTCTGAACATCTTGGATGGATGAGCTTAGGGCCTCTTGAAGAAGGGCTCTGCTACACTGGAAGAATTTATGTTTTTAATCTTTCAGTTTTGCTCAAAGGGATCTACCGATACTTCCCTGGATGACTGTACTGTACAAAAAGGTCAGTAAGCAAGCACTCTAGTTCTATGTGCACATTAGGTCTTGGCAAGTCAACACATTTTTGTGGTTCTTCTTTCAAAGTAGGTAGAGCTCATGTGGCCATGGCTTTGGTTCACATTCACCTCACAGAAGAGGCAATGAACAACTACGTCTCTCCAGCTAAATACCACATAGTTTAGTAGAAAACGAGTAAACTTATACCTGGTATATTTGTAATACACACATACTTCCTAGGGGAAAGTTCAAAAAAGAGATTTTGTTAATTTTGAATTTATTTTTTGTGTCTTTGTGTGTCCATGTGAGTATATGTAAATGTGTGCATGCCAGTTCATTCACAGAAGCCAGAATAAGGAGGTGAAGACCCCAGAATTGGATTTGAGGTGCTTGCTTGAGGCCTGGCTTGCTATGTGTGTGTCATGATTTTGCACCCAGTCCTCAAATCCTCTGAGTTTTCACTCTAACCATACAATACATTTTAAGTCTATTAATATTTATGAAAAGTTGGATAATTAAGTTCTTATACCATATTTTTAGTCAAATTATATCTAAAGAGTATAGGGTTAATTCATACATTAACAATGATATTTCAGTACTAGAAATTTCATGAAATCTGAAAATTGAAAACTACATTTTGTATTAATCTCTCTGGGAAATTTCTTAAAAGCATTTTCTAAGGACAAGAATAAGACAAATACTTACCAGCAATGTATAATACATTACAAATTCAGACATATTCCTGACCATTTATTTACAAGTTTATATATGTAAAGTTGTCATCTGCTAAGTGCATGGTGGAAAGAATAAATACTGTGAGGACTCCACCTTTCAAGGACAATGTTAATGAAGCAGATGCAAATGTCCCTTTGCAAGGAAGAAAGGATACACTTGCATTCTATATTAAAAAAATGTAATTAAATATGTTCATAATTTCTTGTGGTATTTTATCTGAATGCCTATTTTGGTGTTTTATAATGATATAAACCAAAAAAGAAAAAAGATTTTAGGCCAATTCTTCCACCAATTCTTTAAATGCAACATAGACTCTTAACAAAACAGAAAAAAAAAATAGCTTATTTGCTCCCCAAAGACACAAAGCTAAAATAAAGTGCCAAATGGCAACACAAAATTATACCAATGTTTCTATCAAGATAAAAGAAAAACAAACTTGATTTTTATGCATTAAAATCCCCTAACTTTACAAGTTGGTCATCATTTTCCTAGGGGTATATAGAGCAAGATGACTGAGTTTTCCCTTTTTTTACTTGAGGACAGCTAAAACCTGACTGAAAGTTCAGGACAATGTCTAATTCCATGAACCCACCCACATGGTTGTATAAACATTCAGGATCGTACATGTGGTATCACTCAGTTATTAAATAGAGGCCTGAACTTTGCTCGTTCCTTCTCGTCACCAGACCTATCTGCTTCATCACAATGCATCCTATCTTACTGGAAAAGCAACAAGATTTTCTGAAACCAACTGCAAAGCTGAAATGACAGCTCAGCAACTAATCTCTTTGCCTTGCAAGCCTGAGGACTCGAATTCAATCCCTACGAGCCACATACACAACACCTAGATGTGATGGCATGCATTTATAATCTCAGAAATATGAGATGTTGTCTATAAAAATAAATAAATGGGTAAGCAAACAAATAAATACATGTCAGTTACATGTGTGCACACACGTGAGTTTGCACCTTCAGCATGAAAATATATGTAAACAAGCAAATGTACACAAAGTATCCAGAAGAAAAAACTTACTAAAGGAAGGCAGGAAGGGTGAGAGTCTGCTGTAGCGTGGGAGAACTGTCTTCCACAGCACCCTATGGAATAGTTATATAGACTGCACTTCCAGGCACCAGTTTAGAAGGCACTCGCATTTCCGCCTTAGAGACAGCTTTGTGTCCAGAAGCAGGTGAAGCATAGATGGGGAAGGCACACCCCCAAAAAACACCCTGATATAATTTTACACAGTTAATATTTTTATAGGAAAACTGGATTTTATTGTTGTCTGCCTAAAAACACATTCTCCTTACAATTTATAAAACCTTGTGAAATTATCAAAGCTTATTTCTAAGCTTGAAGCATTGCACTTCAATCTGGTTACAATCCTGAATGCGCACGGCAACATTGGGCATTGGTCCTGGTATTTATTCTTCCTTTTACATTCTGGCAAACACATCCCTGCTACTATGAGCTTACTCTATGACATGAATTTCCCTGGGCAATCAGCATGTCACTTGAGTTTCAAGCTGAAGCTGGACATTTGAAGTTCCCTAGAGACAGTCTGAATAACTTCTCCAAGAACTTTTTAGACATGAGACCCTTACTCTGAAGACCCGGGAGACATTTAGTCCCAGGGGGAATGTGCAGAAGTGGTATCCTATAAGATGTGTAAAGAATGACATAGATTTCATTGCTCCATCACATTCAGACCTTTTTCCTTTTGTATGTTTCCAATATATAAATTTTATGTTTGTAAGTTTGAAGATTTTTTTAAAGGTGAATTTTGTTTGGAAACAAAGTAATATTTGTTCATGTCTGACTGGAATTACTTTGGCATCTTGTGATGTTAGATAAAAGTGATGTGTGGAAGCTTGCTATTATCCATGAGCAGCTACATGTCTGGATAGCACCAACTTCTGTTTGAACTGATTTGTGTCTGGCGTAATGCTACTTGAAAATAAAGGCCCAGCTCCTACACCCACACAGCTATGCCCTCTTGGAATCATCAATCAGGTTTTCACTTCCTGGCTAGCAAAAGTTCAGGAAGTCCTTGAATTTATATTGGTGATCCCAGACACTAGACACTAAAAAGTGAATCCAGATAAAGCTGAGCTAGCTGTTACATAGGGCAGAAAACACTATTGTGAAATATTCTATGCATGATATCCTTCATTTCTTTATCTTTTTCTGTTCCAAAGTTACATTTTCCTATTCCTATGTAATTCACCATTTCCTTTATTAGACACTTGAAAAACTCTATATATTCAGTATTTCTTCCAAAGGCTACTAGCCAGCTGCACCAAACTGTTGCTTGAAGACACACAGAAAACGAGTCAGAAGTAGCTTCACTCAAAAACAAACATTGGTATTCACTTTATACAGCGTGTTAGTTTCAATAAAATAACTTGTAAACATTGACACAAACAGACTTGGTAAATGTCGACAGTAAATAACATTCCTGGATTCAAGCTATTTGCTTCTATCACTGATCATGGTCTCTGCTGGAGCCTGTGTCTGTAATCTCTAAAAATCCCTTTGAAGATGTTCAGTAGTCTTTTCCCAGTCACTGCCATGAAATTCAACATACTTTACCTTGAGTTTATAAGTACCACGTGCTGTGCCTTCTAGACACAAGGAGCCTTAATATGGCATCTCCATTGCATATCTCAGGATGGCTGGCTGACCTGGCTGAAACAAGCTGACAAGATATGTGGAGCTACTTAAGGGTCTGAATTATTGGCAGGAAACAGTCAAAGTCTAGTTGAGGAGACATGGGTGCCTCAGTCTGAAGCAACCGTAATTTAAAAAGGGGGTCATATCAAGGTCAAAACTATTGAATGAATGTCCTTAGATTCCTTAGGGAATTAGAATATTTGTGCTTATTAACATACTTTCCCCTCAAAATCTAGTCTGATGCAGATCCCAGCTGTCAACTTGATGTGTCATGTTTGGGATTTCTTTCTTTTCTTCTTTTCTTCTTTTCTTCCTCCCCACCCCCCCACCCAGTCCTCATTGCTTGTAGTTTTTGATATTTTTTTTTATTTGAAACAAGCTTGTTTTACATGTCAATCCCAGTTCCTGCACCCTCCTGTCCTCTCCTGTTCTCCCCCACCAACCTCCTATTCCATCTCCTTTCTGCTCCCCAGGGAAGCAGACACCTTCCATGGGGAGTCTTCGAAGTCTGTCACATCATTTGGATCAGGGCAAAGGCCCTTCCCCATGTGTCTAGGCTGAACAAGTATCTCTCTGTGTGGAAGGGAATTTCTATTTGCTGTTGAGACTATTGTTTGACTCTTACACAGTGAAATATTTCCTAGTACTAAGTGGCTTTACTTGAAGAACCCTCTCAAACTTTGTGGGCAGTAGCCACTGTGTGTTTCTTACACCAGGAGCCCCAGGTGGTAGCAACAGCTAAAGGTCTAAATGAGAAACTGGAGAGCTCTGTTACCTGTATAATGTTCCAGAAGAAATGCTATTAATACTCTGTCTGTCATTCATTCTGGAGGTGGGAAAAAAAAAAAAAAAAGAGGTGAATCTAGCGAAAACAACAACAAAACCATTATTTTGTTTGTTTTTAATTCCCATAGATTACTGTGTTATCACAATAGTTACTTTCTGTTCCAATATTTAATGTCAAGTAGGGTTTTCAAGGAGAAGCTGAGCCAATACTAGAGTAACAATTATTCTAGAGTAGGAAAATTAGAACTCCATTTAACTGCATGGAATGACATTCTGTACTTGCTAAAAGGAATGACAAATTTTACATGAGTAAAGGAACCTCATGGAAAACATGGTCTACATGTAAGTTGTACTCTGGGATGATTTCTAACTCAATATTTTTATATGTATATCTTTTGGGGTCCCTTATGCTTCTATTGCATTAAGGTATTACTTCAGAATAAAATGATTCACACTAAAAATCTGGGTGCCTCTTTGTTTGAAAATAGTATTGTTCAATGAAATTTTAATGTTTGGCTAATAATAATTCACTAATTGTACATAAAATAGCCCTGACATTTTGCTGATATTAAAAAAGTCTCATAATGGCAATAAGTTTCAGATAATTATATTCTTTCTCAATTATGCTATTGTTTTGTATCTTATAAGGAACATAAAAGGAATATCTAAAATGTGACATTGATTTAGGTGTGATGAAATAGAAACTAGGTTCTGACTAGCCTGACCATGAGAAATACAGGTTTTAATTCTGGCCTCATTGATCAAGCTTCTTCTAGGCATCTACTTTAATACTTGGACATTGTTAAAGAAAAAAGCGGTCATAAAACCTTTGAATCAGAAAAAGTTGAAAAAAAGGACAAGAATATATACACAGAAAATCACAGGTCTCTTGACAGTCATATTGCCTTACATACTTTGCTATAGCATTTCTAAAGGTTAAAAGCAAAACAAGCAAAGAAAACATGTCCACCTTTGACCATGATGTCAGTACAAAACATTGTATTGTGATTCAGAGCCCTGTGCAACAGCTTTTCTCAGCATGGGCTCCCTTCTGCAAAACAGATACCTAGTGAAATGCATTCTCTGGTCAAATAAATTTGAATGATGTCAAATGAACTCGGTTAAACAGATGTTTTCAGAACTGCCCTTTCTAGAGCCTTTAACCAAGAACAATGAAGAGATTCACCAAGGGACAGACAGAGCATATGGCCATTCGCAAAATGAACGGGTCACAGAAGGAAAGTTTTGTATAAACTCTTTTATTTTTTACCTCATGGGCTCTATGTGTTTCATTGAAGTGTTCTTATATCACAGGATTAATTATTAGTAGTTCACATTCACAGAGATGCTTAGAAAGAAATCAACTACAACTCAAAATGATATTTTAACCATTTGTTTCACAAACCATCATGTAAAATTATTACAGGTTGCTGAAGACCTCATCATAGAGGTTTAATTTTTATTATTTTCTGTTGCATTGCTTTGGGTTCCTCTCTGTCTCTCTTCCTTCCTTCCTTTCTTTCCTTTTTGCTTTTGCTTAGAGGTATTCTTTATTATCTTGATTGATTTCTAGCTTGCTTAAGTCATGAAGCATTCTGAATATCATCAAAAAGAAAAGCACACAAGCTATGTAATTTACCATATTCAGTCATGGAGGCTATAGTGTGTAAACACAAAACAGTATTGCCACATATCTGGTTTATTGTTGGAGGAAAGTTAACATTAAGCAACATTAGGCTTCTACAACATCAAAGAACACTCATAATATTTGTATTCTCCAAATATAGAAAAATAAAAATTCAGAATTTTGAATAATTACTTATAACTTAGTGCTTATTTTCATTACATTTCTGATCTTTCCTTTTTCTATATGAAGTAGATGATAATCAAGTTTGGTTTGCTTCACTTAAACTCTTTTTTTTTTTTTTTTTTTTTTTTTTTCCTGTCTAAACCACAACCCAATAGAGCATCAGTTTTTTATATAAGTCAATCCTAGAAAATAGTATTTGATTTTCAGGAAATGATGAAAGGGTCCTAAACTGTTTGTTTCTAAATCAAAGAAATGTAATTTAAAATGGTCTTGAGATTTCAGATTACACAATAGAGAAAACAATCTAGGAAGACAATAAGTTTATGAGCAGCTTTGGAATGTTTTCTCACTGTTTCTGAAAAAGGTCAGATACTAAAACAGTTAAAATTATTCTTAAAGTATTTCAAACATTGACACAGGAAAGATCAGAACTCTGGGACTGAAAACCCCTCTCAAACTCCAAAATTACGAGCAGCTGCTCCCTTTGGACGCCTGGGAAGTACGGTGCTCCGGTTCAAGAGTTTCCTTGTCATGCAATCAAAGGGCGGAAACATTAAGGCTGCAGATGGAGAGTGGTGACACACTGTAATTTCATACAGACACAAGACGGTTTGGTGACATAAGAATTACTAGACCATGAGTCCCTGGGTCCATGAAGTGGATTAAAGCTTTATTGCTCTTTGGAGTTCTGACAATGACAAATGTCCTCTCTGATGTTGGGATTATCTTGTCTAAACTTTTGTTTCCTCAGTTTCAGGTTTCATTTCTTGCCTTAACCATCTTCTAAGATCCCAAATAACTTCCTTTTGCCATTGTTATTGGGAGGAATTTAGTAACACTACTTTGTTTAGTGCCTTACTGTTGGCATCATCACCATGTGTAAGTCATTTTTCAATTTCCAGTTTTCTGATGTGGATTGAATGATAGGTTTCATCAGATGGTCACAACTCAACTTCAAACTATGATGAAAAATCAAAATAGAAGAAAAAAATACCAAATAAAATAAGAGAATTCTCCAAAAAGAATTCAGATAATAGATATTATATTTTGTACTAGTTGTTGGTGTTAACTGACTAAGAGTCTTGGTAGCAAACTTTTTTAATATATACTAATACATATTGTGCAAATGGATGATTGTCAGTGTGTAAGTATGAGCACAATATGCCTTCCTGATGCCTCAGACATTTCAGGATGACATTGGATGGCCTGGAATTGGAGTTAAAGATGATTATGTGGCTGATTGGAACTGAACAATAGGTGCCTTAGCTATGGAGCTCTTTCTACAGTTGCTGACAGCAAGCTTTTCTCTTTGGCCTTGAAGCTTACTATACTTACCTATTTCCTCATCATTTTGCCTTTGTCATGTCATCCATACCTAGTGAAACTTTACTTCTAATGGTTTTAAGGAGGTGCGATCTGCAGCGAGGAATGGGTAAAGCTACAATCAGGCAACATTTGACAGATGTAACATTCAGTATTTTCTTAGTACTTAACAAAAGCTATGTGAAGCCTTTGAATATAGAAACACATTCAAATTTCCCTGTTGCTAAAGCTCCCAGGAAGCCTGCTTGAATTTTGGTTTTCTAAAGCATTACTTGCCAACAAAGCTTGTTCAGATGGCATCTGGATATATTATAATTGCATATACTTTTTAAACATTTAAATAATTGTATATGGATAGCTGTAATTCAGTTTCCCTAGCTTGCTTGACAGTTTTTCTGTTTTATAAGAACGAAGAACATCGTCACACTCTGGGTTTGAAAGAGCAGTTATAACAAGGGCTCAGCAAAATGGCATGGACCTTGCCTTGGGAAGAGTTCCATGAGGATTCAACAAGAATGACTCCTTTCAGAAAGGGACAAGATCTCCAGAGCATATGGGGAGTTAGTGAGGGGGGCAGTGAGTGGAGCAGGAACTAGGAGAAAGATGGGGGAGGAATAGACAATAGAAGAGGGGAGGGAGAGAGAAAGACCATAAAAGAGGGAGCCATTATAGGTTTGAAGAGAAAACTGAACCTACAGAAATGTCCAGAGACCTACAAGACTGACCCCAACTAACAATTTGAGCAACAGTAGAAAGGCTACCATAAACACCCTTCCATGATAATGAGATCGACGACTAACTTATCCACCATCATGGAGCCCTCATCTAGTAGCTGATGGAAACAGACATAGACACCCATAACTAAACACTGAGCCGAACTGGAATCCAGATGCAGAGAGGAGGACAAGACCAGGCTTCAGAAACCCACAGAGACAGCTGACCTGAACAAGGAGGAGCTATTGGGCCCCAGACTGATAGCTAGGAATCCAGCATGGGACTGGCGCAGACCCCCTGAACATGGGTCTCAGCTAGAAGGCCAGAGCAGTCTAAGGGACCTCAGACAGAGGAACCTGGTGCACAAAAGGACTTTGGGGGGCACGTCCTCTATGGAGGGATACTCCTTTAACCTAGAGACAGGAGAGAAGTCCTAGTCCCTACTCCAAATGACTTGACAGATTTAGATGACCCCTCCTGGTGGGCATCATCCTACATGTGAAGTGGGAGGGGGTAGGAGGGGAGGGTGGACAGGGGCATGAGAGGGTGGGAGAGAGAAAATGAGGGAGAGAGGGAGAAAGGGAGAGAGGGAACTGGGATCGATATGTAAAATAAAAATAAAAAATTATATTAAAATAAATAAATTAATTAATTAAAAAAAAAGACTCCTTTCCCAGATGCAATATGAATTCTTTGGTTTGAGATGTATCATGAGAGTTTTTAAAATATAAAGAATTAACTATTTAAATTTGCAACAAACTAGTTTTACATGTCCATCCCAGTTCCCTCATCCTCCCCTCCTCCCCTTTCCCCCTCTTGACCCCCAAAACAACCAAATATGATACAAGCCGCTATTGCAGACTTTATTCTTTTTCTTCCTTGTGATTTTGAAGGTAGGTGTAGTGTTGGGTGCAAGAAGCAAATAACTATTGAAAACATTCACCAGCAGTTTATAAACGCTTAAAGCTCCACAGAGTACTAAATATTGCTTTAAATCTGAGGGGTTCCAGATGGCCAAGTTGGGGCAGGGATGGAGAGCGAGAACAATGATAGAGATATCTTGATGGAGGGAGTCAATATGCAGTGAAGGAGAAACCTGGTGTAGGGAGTCAGGCATGTGCTGGCCTGCCC
Source organism: Phodopus roborovskii (assembly GCF_943737965.1). Classification (NCBI taxonomy): domain Eukaryota; kingdom Metazoa; phylum Chordata; class Mammalia; order Rodentia; family Cricetidae; genus Phodopus; species Phodopus roborovskii. Next base: position 6,233,943 of record NW_026126470.1, read on the forward strand.
CTGTCACCTGGCAGAATGCACTCAGGCAGTACTCTGGTCAGCCAGGGTTTCACGAGTCTGCAGGTCTGCAGGCAGGTGTAAAGGACCCCTTTAAAAGATAGACCCTTGCCCACATATGCTCTCTTTTACTTTCTCTTTTGCCTTCCAGCCCCTCCCTCCCTTCCTCCCTCCCTCCCTCCCTCCTTCTCTCTCTCTCTCTCTCTCTCTCTCTCTCTCTCTCTCTCTCTCCTCTTCTGTTCCTGGTGCCTCTATGTCTTCCCTTCCCCCTCACTCCCTTTTCTCAATAAACTCCTCATTTAAGCTCTATCTGCTTGGTGTATCTTATTCCCTCCACCTCTGTCACCCTCACCTTCTGTGGAACCTGCTATGCTCTCCCATGTGGTCCCTTTACTTGGGACCCCACTCATGCGGGACCACCACCACCCCCTTCTCCAGTTTCATTCCTATAACTGTAACAAAAGAATGACACCTGGTGCTAGGGAAATTCCCAGGAATCCACAAGGATGACCCAAGCTAAGATTCCTAGCAATAATGGAGAGGGTGACTGAACTTGCCATCCCCTTTAATCGGTTTAGTGACTACTCTAATTGTTATCACAGAACATTTATCCAGTAACTGATGCGAGCTAATGCAGTCATCCACAGACAAGCACTGGGCTGAGCACCTGGTCTTCAGTTGAAGAGAAGGAAGATGGATATTATGAGCAAGAGGGGAGGGGTCAAGGTCATGATTGGGATAACCACAGAGAGCTGACCAGAGCTAGCAGGACCTTAAGGACGCTGGACTGGCAGCTGGGAAACCTGAAAGGTCCAAACTAGGCCTTCTGAATGTGGGTGACAGTTATGTGGATTGATCTTCTGGGACTGGGGAGGCATGGCAGTGTTACCAGAACTTATCCTGGGTGCATAAACTGGCTTTTTGGAACACATTCCTTATGGTGTGATACCTTGCTCAGCCTTGATATAGGGATGAGGGGCTTGGTCCTGCCTCAACTTGGTATGTCAGAATTTGTGGACTCCCCAAGGGAGGCTTTACACCCTCTAATGAGTGGATGTGAGAGGAAGCAGGGAAATAAGAGGAGGGGAGGGAGGAGGAACTGGTGTCGGTATGTAAAATGAAAAAAAAAAATTAAAGAAAAACTAAAACCTTAAGGTAACATGGAGTTCCTACAGAACCACCAACTGGTTCCTAATATTAAATGCTGTCTTTCTGAGGAAATAACTCAATGAGTACAGAGTTAGATTAGCCTGAATTTACATCTGACTCTGTATTCTGCATCTACAGTGTGAAGGAAAGTAAGAGCTAGGATTGGTCTGTAAGTTCATAATCAACAGGCATTTTTATCTTTCAAAATGCAGCCTGAAATACCCAGTATTAAGGATGCTAAGAACTGTTACAAAGCAAGACATATGGATAAATACATTTTTAAACTGCAATGATATATGCTTTTTATATGGATATTCAATATTCAGTTCAATATTTCTAAGGCAAGAAAATCTATAATCATGAAAACACTCCAGTGATTCTATGAGCCAAGCATTGAAAAATTGCAGCACAGAATGGGGGAAAATGCTGGCATGGAAATCATGTTCAACAATGGACAGTGGAGTATCTGATAGATTATAAAATATTAACAAAACTGATGTCTGAGAAGAGGGCTGGGTAGGTAAAAGTGTATGCTACACAGGCATGACAACAGAAGTTTTGATCATCAAATGTAAAGAGTCTAGTGTGGGTACACAGGCCTGTAACTCCAGGACTGGGTTTATGGACACCAGTCTTTGTTGGACAGCAAGTCTGGACCAAATGGCATGTGTGTGCATGCATACACCACACACACACACACAAACAGAAAACTAACAAAGCTCATCAAATTGTACAATTAAAGGTGTAAACTTGTGATACATGAATTGTAATATAATATTGCTACTTGAAAACAAATTATAGTATAGAATATAAATGTCTTCATACTTCTATTTTTTTCAGTGTCTGTTAGAACTTGAGGCCTTACTCACACTGGATAGCACTCTCTCTGAACATACACCTCCAGCCTCAATGTCTCTCATCCTTTGTCTATGAATTCCTCTCAAATCTGAGTGTCAGCAACTTACTGTATCTGTATGAGAGCAGGGACGTTCATCATTTGTATCCTTTTATTCACTAATAGTAGAAGCTCAACATTTGTTTCTTAGGGAAAATATCATATACAATGAAGAATTCTCCAGTACTATAATTAATGAACTGACAAAAATAAGCCCAAGAACTAGCTTCCAGTCCATAAAAAATCAATCTGACAACTAAGCCACCTTCACCTAGACTGTCTAACTGGACATTATTTGCCAACATGAAGCAAATAAACAGAGAAGAAATATTTTGTTGTTTGCTTTTGATAGTTAAAAATAAGAAGTTCTACATATATATAATAATTATCATTCTTTGTTATTCTCTCACATATATTGAAGCATTCCATTACTTCCAAACACATTTGATATATTACCTACACATGAATGTAGCTAACTATCTATAGGAGACTATAAACATTTTCTAACAGTGGTAAGAGCCCACAGAATTGCCTTTACACTGCTGGGAGCTGTCTCTCTTTCCATTTCAGGGGATTGGGCTCATGTCAAGTATCCTTACCTACTAAGCCAACTCATTAGTCTGAAAAAAAAAACATTAAGAAAAAGAAAGATAAATCTTACTAAGCAAAGTATTTTCTTTAAATATATACACGTTTGCAATAGCCAAACAAAGAAACAACCAAAATGTCCATCAGAGGTTAAGTTGATAAGGACTGTTTCAAACACACACAGTGAGTATTTTCAGGTTTAAAAATCAGAAATCCGTGATGTTACATGTAAGAAAATAAATGAAAATTAAAATATTGTAAATGAAATAAGCCAACATACATACATATGAAGGGCAAGTTCTATTTGATTCTAGTTATATGTGAAATTTTAGTCAAACTCAGAAGCAGAGTTGCTGGGATTTCCAGGGCCTGGGAGAGGGTATCGACTGAAGTTTCAGTTCTTCAAGAATACTAAGTTTTAAGGGATTTGCCAGACAATATTGTGGCTATTTGGAAAACAAAAATGTGTTGTGCATTTAACATGTATTGAGGAAGAAAATCTCATGCTAAGTTCATAGCACAATTTAAAACAATGTGAAATTTACTAATATATTACCAATTTAGTTTATGAAATTTAATTTTATATCTTCTAAATTGTTTGAGGATCTCAGTGGTACCCACAATGTCTTGGAATACAAACTGGAGTGGTCCATGGATGAGAGGAAAATGTTACAAGCACTGAAGTGGAGAGAGTGTGAGCTCAGCAGGCCATTGGAAATACTATTGATGTAGAACACTGAATGTTAACCTTAGCTCGTCTTTGTGCCTTCTGGGTGTTACTGTGACTATTTTTAAGTGATTAAGTTCATTTTTATTCAAAGTGATGTGTACAATAAGATAAGCAGTTTTAAAATAGCAAGAATTAAAATTTCCATATAGAATTGATATCAAATTAGATGCAATTTGGAGGAATGCTAAAAGTTTGAATAGAATGATTTAAGATAATTCTTAGTTAAAACCAAGGGAGCACAGTTGGCATCATACATCACATTTCTTACAGTGAAATTTGTGGAAGAGTAAAAACTGTCTTAGAACATTAAAATGATATGCAAGTCAAGCAAGGTAACTTACCATTCGATATTTAAATTATAATGGAGTCAAGCAATTTAGTAGGTCTTAGGCCCTGCCTATCACATGCAACACACTCAGTAAACATTAATAGAAGAAAATAAAGAAAGGAATCAGAAGAGAAGCAAGTGAGGAGGGAAAGGAGAATGCACAAGCTTCTCAAAACTTCTCTGTTTTGTTTTGTTTTCTTACTATTGAGTAAAAATAGTGAAATCTCCTCAAAACTATGTATAGCCAACTACATGATGCAAAACATGCTGTTAACTGTACCATTAAATGGTGCAATGATCCCCTGAAGGCAAACATAGGGTTGAGACAGATGTCCTCAATCATGAAAGTTCATACAAAAACATGTTCCATATGGTTTAGGACACAAGATGTATGGCTTAGCTGGCCCATGAACAAGAGGAACACACAGCTAGCAGTGGAAAGGGGAAACAGTATGAGCTCAGCACTCTGTTGATAAGAGTGTCCTTCTTAAAGCAGCCATGAAGGGCTTAGCAACTTGAAGTAGGCCAGCAGCATACATGCAGACAGAGCTTTGAATCTTGAAGTTTGATTTTTATTTTAGACCCAAGTTTCCATTGTTCCTTATTTGAGAGACTATGATGAGGGGTATGCTTTATGTAACTTCATCATTAGATGCGTATGCCCACATCTTTAGGGAGAGTAGAAAAAAATTGTTAAAATTTATTTTAGAGCTAAAAAAACAAATTACATCCAGCCCTTTAGGAAATTGTCTGTCTCCTGCATATGTCTAAACAGCAAGTCAATGTGCTCTAGTAATGTTAGAAGATCAGTTCCAGAGATCTGCCAGTAGAATTCTAATCTGGTGCTTCCTGAAATAAGAGGTTACTGTTACAAAGCCAATAAAAGTGCCTCTTGCCCACAATTTAATGAGGAGATTTCCACCGTGAGTAAACAAAAGCAATGACAAAGTTGCATGAGACTCAAACGTTACATGAGAAATATACTTAAGAAATATACTATAGTCACCACAGTGATACAAACAGCAGTCCGGCTGTTTTTCCATATTCTGACTGCATAGGATGAAATACTTCTCTTCTCTTGGTTAGAATATATGTTTATAAACCAACCACATCTTCTCAGAGCCTCACATAACTTTCTATTAATTTTTATGATGTGAGAAACAGTTTCACTCTTTTCAGACTACATCTATTAGTTCATATACCATACATAGCAGGAATCTAAACTTACAGAACAGCTATTTATTACACTTACTATCTGTTCTTTTGGAACATTTTTATCCTCTAAATGTATGTAGCCAATAAACTATAAATATATGGCTTATGAATTAAAATTAGGGAATGGAAACTAAATTTGTTGTTTAGCCTGGGATCAAACATAATAGCTTTCATAGAAAGTGAAGATGTTCTGATTCACTGGAGGAATGGTACTGCTTTCCATAACTTTTGATTTTAGAAATGCCAAATGTCAAAAGTTATTTTATTCACAGTGAAGTATAAGAGGAGGCTTGTTGTACATTTTTGAGAAAAATTACTGGGAAGTTAATATTAAACTTAACATCTATGTTGCTCAAATTTCTACAGTTTGGGTTACCCAAAGTTTATCATCTGAGTATAATTGCTTCAGAATTCAAGTTTGGAAAACCTAAACCCAAAAACCAGAATCAAGGTATATAGGGGCAGGATATAGTAGTACTTAGATAGGCAAACTGAGAAAGAAACTTGTTTTTTAATAACCAACTTTAACTTTTTAACTTCATTAGTTTTATATATTTAGTATTATTTATAAGATGAAAACTGACACAAAATTCAGGCATGTTAAATTCAGCTAAGTAAAACCAACGTTTTAAGTTCTTGAGATTACTCCATCTTGTAATTCCTATCCATTGTGAGAAAGCATAACAAACATAAAAGCAAGTACTGACAAAACGTACAATGTCTAATGTATATTATGCATTCACTTTCCATTACTACCAATCGTTTTTAAAGTTCCCTTGGATTCAAATATAATAATTCTATCTGAAAGTCCCAAAATGGGGAGTCAGTAGTCTGCCAACCTAAACTGCTCACTAAACTCATTTCCAGCCTTTTTACTAATGTGTTAGATGGAAATAGCCAACAGTTACAGTACTGGAGGAGCTCTTGGTCTGTTAAAACCGAAAGCAAGCATGGCAGGCTTCAAACATAGAGACTCACAGTGGGTAAAATACTGTAAATATGTGACTGATGAGTATTCACTTACATTTCCATGAACCTTGCCCTGCGGCGCCCAGGGGACATTACAGAAGAAAACCTGGAAAGAACTTAGCAACCAGAGAACGAGGAAAGTTATCATAAACTTCTATCATCCAGATATGACATTGCTGTAGCAACAAACACTCAATAACTATGGATTTCTGCACAATCTTGGGCCATCACATTTCCTCCGTGGATAGAAATGGAAACAGCTGACTGGTAAGGACTGTGAGAGGAGAGGGTTCCATGTTTTTCAATGTCGTAACCACTCGAGCCCATGAAAGGAAGTAGAAGAGGGGAATGAGAGAACGAGTAGGATCAGCATACATTGTACACGTGTATGGAACAGTAAAGGATTAAAAAGAAGGAAAACAGAGATGACACAAGTAATAAGAGTAAATACTTGGAACTGCAAATATAGTTACTCAGATAATAGGTCTTTGTCTCCATATTACATATATTCTGATCTTCCATGAGTACAACTAACTTAACCTTTGCCATACTATGGCAAAAGGAAGATGGAGTGCTTCCCCAGAACCCCAGGAGGAAAATTAAAGCATCAGAGTACTTGTAAAAATTAGGACTTGCATTAAACATAGTGAATAATTGAAAGTGTGTTTGAATTAAAACTGGAGTTTCTGAAATACCAAATTCAAAGATTTTAGCTTCTATAAACTTGTTTAATGTTATTAGCAGGTTTAATATGTTATTATTTATTTAAATGTGTATTTCAGGGAGGATCATTATATAATCAAATAAAGTTTATTATATATTTTCTCTTTATAACAAGAGTTTCCTAGAAAAATAAATTTATAGCAATTAAAAATAATAAAGGTATGATAATGAAGATAGACAAATGACTAAGCTTATGTAGACAACACCCTCCAGAAGCATCAATATGTGTGTATATTGAATCCTTGTCTCTTTATTTTACCAACATATCCTGAAGCAAGAATAACATAAGTACGGGAAAACTACATGGATTATTGGCTTTAGGGACAAGCGACAACTCATCTAACTTTGTATTTTGTTTCTATTGCCTTACTGCTCTAGAGAGAATAGGTTAAGATTGTGAGCTCTTAGAACAGTGTTTTCTACAAAACACTATTTAAATTTATTATTGCTTTTATTAACAGAAGCAAAATATGCTCACAGAATACCCCCACAAAATCCTTTAGACATTTGAGGAATATGATGAGAAAAAAAAAGAATCAAAACTCCCCCAAATTTTCAAGCAATCTCTAGCTATTACAAGACATGTGCTCTAAACTATATTCACTTAGAGTCTTACATTCTGTGCGGGCCTATTCAGAAGACTCTGTTTCATAACACTTTTAAGATTTATTTTCCTATATAGACCACTGCAATTTTCAAATATCATTATTTTATCATGTAAGATGCATGTTAAAATACAAAGGATCTGTAGAAAGTATCCATGACATTATCATTTGGCACAGATCAGAATGGAATCAATATTTACCTCAATAATATGAGTTTGGATGTATTTATAAAGTTTCTAAATGTTTAATTTAATTATTTTGAACAATTCATTCTAATGAAAAATTAATGGGAAAATAATTAGAATAAATCAAAAGATGATAGAAAGGTCCAAATAACTCACAAGAAGTTAAGGGAGAAGAAACAATAACATTCTCACATATATAATATTAAAAACATATTTTCATATTTTGTCATAATATACTTATTTTAAAATTAAATGATTCAATTACCTTCATTAAAAAATGTTTGGAAAATTGATAAATATCAAATTCAACTGCATGAAGTAAAAAAAAATAACACAGGTATGTTAACAATATAAAGACATAAGTTATACATCTTCCCTTTTAAAAACCAACTCTGCTGCATATGTCAAATACAATATTTTTGAGATTCACATGCTTATATGACTAGAGATAAAAAGCAAAGGAATATCCAAGAAGCCATAGCAATGGTAAATGTGTCCATACAAAAGAAAGATCTTGACAATAAATAAAACACAAGTGGGGAGAGGTGGAGAAAGAGGCAATTATTCAAGGATAATTTGGATTGCAAGACTTGACATCTCAGCAATACATAGAATGTGGGCAGTCTAAGGGGTCTCTGGTAATGGCTCAGTATTTATTCCTAGTATACAATGGAATTTGGTAGCTCATGGCACATAGAGGGATACTCTCTCAGCCTAGACACATGGGGAAGGGCCTAGACCCTTCTCCAAATGATATGACAGACTTTGAAGATCCCCCATGGAAGGACTTGGGCCCATGAGAAATTGGCAAAGCCATCACCCATGTGGGTAAAGCTCAGGAAGATGGCCAAGCTTTTCTCCAGGTTGGAGTCTAAGGGGATGGGATGGGGGTTGGGGGAACAGGGGAGGTTTGGGAGGGTGAGCAAACTGGGATTGACATGTAAAACAAGCTTGTTTCTAATTAGAAGAAGGAGAAGGAGAAGAAGGAGAAGGAGAAAAAGAAGCACTCCAAACCAGTGGCCCATGAATCACATTTAGAAAAACATGGCTCTTATTCTGGTATTAAAGGCCCTTCATCAAAAATAAATAAATAAAAATAAAGAAAAAAAGAAAGAAAGAAAAAAAGGAAAAAAAAAGCCAGATGGAAAACAACGATGACAGAACTACAGAACTGAAAAATGCTACCAACCAAAAACATCAACAGACACCCAGAAACCAAGTAAGCAACAGTTTAAAATAATATATTTTTTATTTCTGTTCTCACAGAACATTCACTAAGATATATCATAAGCTGAGAAATGATTTCAGAAGAATGAAACTATACAATCATCGTCTTTAATTAAATACAATAAAAATGACATAAAGAATATCTGAATACTTGAATCAGGATACTGAAACAGCATTCTTTTTTGTTTGAAAATTTTAGAAATGGATATAACTTATTATGTTCAAATCTAACCCTTCCTTTTGCTTTCCTCCAAATTCTCTTTTATCTTCCCAGAACTTTTCTCTGACAATTCTACGCGACTTAAAAAAAAAAAATCCAAAAATAATACACTAACTTCACTTTGTGATGTCTCTATGTATGTGGGCACAGGACCATCAACAAAACACATGGCTATTCTTACAGTCAACACTGAAAAAAATTGCCTTTTACTTCTAAGGTAGCTATCAATTGCTAATAGCTCCTAGAGTAGGAATGAAACTTCAGCAGCCCCTTCATCATCCACGCCAGGATTTTGGTTGAATGATTTTGTGCATGCAGTCACATCCACTGTATGTTCTCATGTGCAATGGCACTGTCATGTCCAGCAAATACCATTTAACTGGCTCTATAAACTTTTTACCCTTTTAGGAGATATGCTATATGGCCTGTGGATAAGGGTGTGATATAATTGTTGCATTAAGGGGGAAACATTACAAACTCTGCTGTTCTTTGTATGTTGCCTTGTTGTGGATACATATATTAATCACCACCTACTTTAAAAAGAAACTTTTCTAGCCCTCATTCCTGATCCTTGACAAAGAGGCCAGAAAAACTTGGAGAAAAGACAAAATCTTCAACAAATAGTGCTGGTGAAACTAGACAGCTACATGTAGAAGAATGAAACACAATTCCCATATCTTGCACTGCACAAAACTCAAATTCTAAATGGATCGAGTAGCTCAAAAATAATACCTGGTACTCTGTCAAAGGGAAATTAGGAAGTATGTCTGAACTTTTAGCATAGGAATGTGCTTTCTGAACAGGAATCTGATTTCACAGGCATTAAGTTCAACAATTAATAAGTGGGGCTTTATAAAGCTTACAACATTCCGTGTTAGGGTATTATCATTCACATGAAGAGGAAGCCAACAGAATGAAAAAAAAGAAAACATTTCCAACTCTACATATGACAGAGGATTAATATTTTGATCACACAAATGACTCAAAGGAGCAAAGTCAAGAAAGCAACCTAAGAAAACCAGATGCAGAATCGAATTCAGCAGAGACATCCCATTATGAAATACAAAGTGGATGAGAAACACAGAAAGAAAATGTCCAATATTATTATTTTAATCAGAGAAACCCAAACTAAATTTCCTTTGGGATTTCATTCTACTCCAGTAAGAATAGTTAAGAAAAAAATACAGTAAATGCTGAAGTGTATGAGAGAAAACAGAGAACACTGAAATAGATAACTGGTGTATAGCACCCCTACAATTATGCTTACCTAAGCATCTGTGACCATGACCAAATGGGTGTGGTCAGTGCCACAGGTGTGGCTGGGTGGATCTCTCACTGCAGAACACAATTATTTCTTATGGGAGCAAATTGCTATAGCTACTGTGGAAATCAGTACGAAGGTTTGTTGCAAAGTTATAAACTGATCTTCTGTGTGATTGAGGTATATCACATTTCAGCACATACTAGAGAGAAACTTGCTCATTCATATTAAGGACTGCTTCACTATACATAGAAAATAGAGACAGTCTCGATATCCATCAACTGATGAATGGATAGTGAAATTGCATATCTAAATCATGGGATATCACTCAGCTGTTTAAAGATTATAAAAATTCCAAGTAAATGAATGAAACTAGAAACATTAGTTCTGAATAATTCAGGCCCATATAATTCTAATGTCACACGTTTTCTCTACTCATGGGTGTTAGCTTTGAACCTTCTGATGTTAGTTTGCAATACACATAGACATCAGGAAATAAGCAAAGTGACTATGGGGGAGAAGTTTTGAAGGAAAGAGACAGAGGATACAGTAATTAAAGTGCTAAATCAGAATAACAGAATAGGGAGGATTTAATTTGGGTGCAGGATTTAAAGGTAGAGTATATGAGGGAGTGTAGGGAGGGTCAAACAAAGCTAATGAACTTTTCAGAAGCATGTATGGAAATCCACTAGAGTAGAAGCTATTACTGTAAATAAAAAAATTAAGATGGTGTTGTTCTATCAAAGGACAAAAATTCCCCTAAAATAAACCACAGACAAATATACAAAGAGAAAACATTGTTAGTAATTAGGTAGCCTTTGAAGTTGTTGGCCATTTAGTTTCCATAGATCCCCATGCATTATAAGATATTGTCAGCACTATAGGTTAATGTCTAGAACCTGATAGTAAGATGCTGTTGTTGAAGACACCACATTGAATTATAGAAGATGAGAAATCAAGTTGGCACTTACCCGGAACCTTCACTCCTATTGGATATCTTTCATAGTGTTGAAAGAGGCCATATATGTTAATGGAGGAGAAAGACAATCACCAATCATGCCTAGCTCTGAACCTTATGAGTCAGAAATGATTGGCTTGTCAAGATATGATCATTGATGCATTAGTGGCATGAACTACATGGAATTAACCAACACTTTCTGATTGGTTTTCAGTTTCACTACTCCAGATGAAGCCTATATCTGTCACAAATATAGGGCCAAGAACATGTGGCTAGATAGTTCCTAGATTCTAGAAGAGAACCTACTACTACTATTCTATTAAATGCACTAGCATAAAGTTGACTTCTGAAGACTTATTGGTATACCCATAGATCAATGCTTCCTTGAATCATCATCTGAGTAGCTTCTATTTTCACAAGACAGCTTAATACAGAGAACCCGACATGCTAATGTGCAGAAAATAAGAGACTATCTGATGGTAAACTCTAATTTGTACTACTGTATTATTTTCTTTCTTCTAAGGTTTCAGGGAAATTGAGGAAGAGGGGCTAGTAAGAGGAGGTATCCAAAAGAAAAGGATGGCTATAAGGAAACAGTGTCTTTCAGAAACAGCAGGCCAGTAGCGCTTGGTAAATATACCATGCTCCAGTGGAAGACCACACAAACCAAAATATAAAAGCAGAACAATTTGGAATTGATGGAATTAAAATAAATGGTAACATAAAATTGGGTGGGTAGGGAACGGTGGGTAGATCCAGGAGGATGTGGGAGAACAGAGTGAATGTGATCAAAATACACTGTAGGATTTTCTCAATGAATCAATAGAAATGTGAGAATAAAACACGCAGTAATGACAAAAAGTAGTATGCTAATTTAAGAAAATGGCATGCTATAAAATCCAGACAGAAACAATATACTTAGTGGCATTGAACATGGATAGCTAAGGTTAAAAACACTGTTATTTATTGTTCTTTCAAAGACAGTTAAGTGCTTAGACAGAATCAATACTCAGAAATGGTATTATGTTAAAATAAAGACACTGGTGAAAAATGTCAGAGGACCTAGATTGAACAGTTTGCCTTCATTTCATTCTCTGTCTTAAAATCTAGTTTTTCAAAGATATCAATACTGTCCAAATTTTTGTTGCTTTAGTAAATGCTTATAGGGTGATTCTTAACCTGTAGCATCCGAAGGTGTTCATTGTTGCCCCCTGAACATTTTCACACGTAGAGTTAGGGAATCAGGAGGAAAGGATGGATGAATGAATGCTTCAATGCATTTATAATAATTTATTTGTTGTTCTTATCAAAGGGAGATGGGAGATGGTCGAGTTGGTTAGATGGTTAGGTTTTTTTTTTTTTTTTTGAGCAAAGGCAATTCTCTGTCAGTTTGTTTCTCTGTGTCTTGAAATCAGAATCTACTAACTGTCTTCTTCCTGATTACCTTTTCAAGAATGTTTTCATAGTGAATAAATTCAGAATATAAAATACTTCTAGTGCAGCAGTTGGCAGGTTTACTTACTTGCTCTGGCAAATGATAGGCAAGATTGCTTTCAGTTCCTCATAAAATATTGAGGCCCTTTATATGTGGGCTTTCGTTCTTTCAACATAGCCTGTTGCATATGTAGGCATGACTTGGCTTATTCATAACTGTGTAAACTGGGGAAACGGCATGAAAATGATGACACTCTGGATACTGCTTCCACAGTGAAAGCCAAGCTTTTTGTCTCTGACCCAAAACCTTGGATCTTCTGCCAGCAACCCTGCAAGTGTGGCATGCTAGCTTGATGGTTTGGAAACTGGGTAAAATCTTACTGACGATAGTTCTTGATATTTTTCTCTCTACTTCTCTCCCATCTCACACAAGGGCTTTTCTTGAAACCAAACACTATTTTGTGAGGAAGGCCAGACCAGAAAGTAAAAACATGTCTGAGTATTCCAGCCAGTAGCCCAGTTATGTCCTTAGGTGACAGCCAAGTAAGATAAACAGATATGTGGATGAATGAAATATAAGATGGCTCAAACACCAGGATGAGTTTTCCTTCTGAGAGCCAAGTTACATGGAGTAGAGACAAGCTTTTCCCTCAGGGAAGTCTTAACGCTCAGAAAATATGATTGATAACTATCATTTTTCTTTCAAACTCATGAAGCTATATTATGAAAGCATGGTAACTGGATAAGTGACTAACAAAATCAAATGAACCACCTCTTTTATAGTTTTTGAAACCCATTCATGCACACCCTGTCTGAGAAGAAAAACACTTCTCAGAGTTTTTAAATCTTATTTTTAGTTTGGCATTTACTAATCCCTTAAGTATTAGTAACTCATTTAGCATACATTTATTTTTTCCTTCCATAGCAAAAATTATATTTTTATTTGTCATCTATAATAACAGTGTTTTTAAAATGTTCATTTAACAAACTATAAATTTATTCTATGCCTGGATAAATCCATATGTTATAAGAGATCTGCTGGTAGCAAGTTCTTTCTAAATGTTCAAGAGAAAAAGGAGTTGAGTAGAATGTACTCTTGTGTTATGACTAAGACCAAAGACCCTATTGTTGAAAAAGGTGATTTTACTCATTAAATTCTCAATAATGCAATTTTATCTTAATTTCTTCTATTAGGCAATCAACTAATGTACCATCATTATTAGATGAAAAATTTCATTAATAATAGTAATAAATTAGAAACCCATAATCAAATACTGCCTTAAAATGAATTAAAGAAAAATATATTCTTATAAGTTTTTTTAATTGAAAATATTAAAGCAATCCCTCCTATTATGTATGCACACACTAACCTTCCATGTATTAAAATTCAAGTTGTGGAAAGTGATTTAGGTAAAGGATCATACCACCAAGCCTAGTGACCTGAATTCAATCCCTGTGACCCACAAGGTAGGAAGAAGAAACCGACACCTACAAGTTGTCCTATGCCCTCCACATTTGTACACACATACATATGTATATAAACATGTGTGTATGGACATATTTGTTAATATGAAATATTACTGTAATTTTATTTTAATACTATACCTATCAGGGAGTACTTATAATATATTCAGAAACATAAAACAAAATGTATATTAAAGCATGAGCCAAAATCAAAAATGATACTGGCAAATTGAACATTCTCTAAAGAAACATATGCAAATGAATTTTACTAGAGTCTTCTTTCAACATTTTTGCATTGGAGTTGCTGATATGAAATATATATTTATGATACAAAGCATACCTATGGCAGCAAAATTCAGATAGTGTTATCTATAACAATTTGTATTGGCTTCTTCCCAAGGCTTTAGCTTTGCCATGTATGAGAATAAATGGGAACCATATGAAAGTCAGTAAGTTCTTGATAGTACATGACATTCTGTGTTCTCTCATGCTTGATTTCAGCAAACATTCCGAGGTTTTGTCTTCCATCATTGAGGGTGATGGGCTTCAAAAATGTAAGCATTTTTCTTTGGCTTCAGATAAGAATCCCAATGTTAACACACTTTCATAAATCACTGGTGTGGAAATCTGTCAGAAAACAGCTCAAAGCCCTATTTTCTCTTTGTGGTATTCAGTGTTTCCAAATTATATTATTTGTTGCATGTTCCAGAGAGCATGCTCACTTGAAGTGTTCACCATATGTCAGACAGATCGCTTACTATTGAAGTAAAGTTCACTGAGATGAAATCAAGGGTAATTGCCTGTTCCTCTATCATGGCAGCAGCAATCAAAGGATTATGTAGGAACGTGTTACTTGTTGAGCTAACCACTAATATTATACATATAGAAAAGTGGCAAAATGGTGATGACCGATCACCTTAATTCCATAAAGCATATCATCATTATCCTTCAGATTTCATTGTCAGATATATCATTACACAGATAGTTAGGATAACATTTTGGAATAAACATTCTGGGGTCAATTTTGAATTTCATTCTACTTGATGTACATTTGCTAGCTGACTTGTTATAATCAACAACACTAAGCTTTAAATCAGAGTATCTTGCAAAGAGCTGTGGTGATACATAGGTAATTTAACATTGGTCTTGCATGTGGTAAATGTGCAGTTGATATTAATTGAAATCATTTAGAATAAATATAGAAGGTGTGCATGTTTATAACAGATAAATAATACATATTGTCAGGAAGATTATCTTACTATTTGTTCATATTCTTTTTATTGCTCAAAATTTTAGCAGAAAATAAACTTTTTATAGAGGAAAGATGATAGCCCACCTAGATTGATTTTTAAAAAGATTCAATTAAAACTCTTCTCTGTAAACTTATAAGAAAGATTTTCCAGAGAATTTCAGAGAGAACATGTTCACAAACTTCTAAAATCTTCATTTTATGGTGTGTTTAACTCTACCACTTATTTTCCCAAGTTGTATCTAGCTCCTCAGGGTCAATAGAATGTGCATCCCAGATGCCCCATAAGAAGGGCTGTTTTAGTAGGCGTGCCTGTGTTATTCATACACAGTAAGAGTAGAGAGGATCAGAGAAGCTTTGGCATTCTTCTTGTTAAAATTTTATAGCTAAGCTCTGGTTCAAGGATCTACTTAAATGACTTAGCTGCATGAAGAAAAATGGGAGCATCGAGACCAATGAAATAAGTCCACAAAATTCTATGAAAATGAACCAGTTCTAGTAGAGATCACCACAGTCAATGATCCGATATACATAACTGAAACATTAACTAGTTTTATTGACATGAAGGAAATTGACAGTTTTCCCTATAGGAGAAAAGTCAAAGATATCACTCTTTGTTACATTACCAAAGATAATTATACTGAAGCAATTCAACTCAAAATTATGTGTATGCTTATTAAACATTAGGCATGCTACTATGAATAATAAGACCACACTGGTTCTCAAGGCATGTATCCTTTTTAAGATGTCATCAGGAAAGGATGGTGATGGCAAGGAAAGAGAAGATATTTCAGTTTTAGATGCTAAATGTGATGACAATATTAAGCACCAAGTTTAAGAGTTTGTTTTTGTTTAATTTTTTGTTTTTTCTTGACAGTAAAAGAGCAAGTCCCTTCATATGATACTGGAGAAAGGAGGTCTGAGGAATGATTAAGATTCTAAACAGAGGAACAGAAAGGACCATTATGTGTTATAGAATATAAAAGTGTCAATACCTGAGTAATATATATAGTTTATAATATTTTATGGTGTTAGATATATTATATATGGTGGGTATATGAGAGAAATGTAGTATTTTATTCAAGGAAGATCTCATGTAGCAATGATCCAAAGTGTTCTGTATGCTAGAAATACAAAGAAAATGGATAGGTCCATATCAGCTGATGGGTGTGTTCCCTGCTTTATCAGGTACTTACCATATTTTAAATGTATGACTCTTAATATTAGGGATTCTCATGAAAACAAGCAAACAAACAGGAATTCCCATTAGATTAACAATGTCCTGTATATGAGTTGCTTTTGGAGGAAGTAAATGTGCCTTTTATGGGTCACCACAGTCATTGCTTGCTTCATGTGTTTATATATAGGTTTATATAACCTTGCAGGCTCCTGAGGCATTTCAATTTGTGAGCCTCCTGAGGAGGAACTGAAACTTTAAACTTACTAGGGTGTGCTAGTCTGGTTGCTTATTGGAAAATATGCGGGAGATATCAGCACTGGAGTGGGGGAAAGTTTAGGAAGGTCCTTGAGTAACGGGATAGCTCCATGGAGAAGATTGAAACTGGACCAGCTTAGGACGGAACCAGGCCCCCTGCATGTGAGTGTCAGTTAAGACTGGGCAGTCTGTGGGGCCCCTGGTAATGGAAGAACATTTATGCCTAGTGTACAAATGAACATTGGGAGCCCATTCCACATAGAGGGAAATTCTGTCAGCCTAGAAACATGGGAGAGGGCCTAGTCCCTACCCAAAATGTTGTGACAGACTTTGATGATCCCCATAGAAGGTCTCACCCTTTCTATGGAGCAGAAGAGGGATGGGATGGGGTTTGGTGGGCTTGAGAGAATGGTGCAGAGAGCAAACTGGGAGTGATATATAAAATAAGAATGTTTCTAACTTAAATTAAAAAAAACCCCACAATATAGAGAATTCATTGAGACCTGAAACTCTGAACCTTCTAGAGATAACACAGGCCATACCCTACAGGATACAGGTATGAGAAAGGACTTCCTGAATAGGACTCCATTTGCCTAAGAGTTAAAGCCAACTACTGACCAACAGGAACTCCTAAAATAAGAAACAGTCTACACAGCTTATAGAAACAGTTAGCCAGGTGAAAAGAAAGCAAACAGAATGGTTTAACATCTGAAAGAGCATTAGTATCCAGAATATAGTTTTTAAAAACCTCTAAAAGCAGAGTCATAAAATTAGATGGCCTGTTCTAAAACAAACAAACAAACAAACAAAAAAAAAAAAACAAGAAAGAAAGAAAAGAAAAGAAATTACAACTTTGAGAAAAAAGAATGAACCCCATTTCACTATTGGTGGGATTACAAACTGGTCCAGCCACTCTGGAAATCTTTTGGAGGACCCTCAAAACCCCCAAAATAAAACTACCCTATATCCCATATATATTTCTCTTAGGTATATGACCAAAGTATTGTCAATCTACTCAATAGATTCTTGCTTAGCCATACTCATTGTACCTTTATTCATAATAGCTAGAAAATGGAAAGATCTAAATATCCCTCAACTGGTGAGTGGATAATGAAAATTGGTACATGTACAGTGTATAATATTCAGCTGTGAAAAAATGAAATTATAGAATTTCAGGTAAACAGATGGAACTAAAAAAAGCCATATTGCTGGAGGTATTCCATGCTCATAGAGTCAAACATAATATATTCTCTCTTATCAGAAGTTTCTAGATCCAAGTCACCAGATGTTAAGTACATAACCTAGAGCAACTGCAGAAACAAGAATAAATGTGAAGAGGGGCTTCAATTGTGGATGGGAAGATGGCCAACCCAAAGCAAACTTAATGGTATTTTTGGAGAATTATTTATCATAGATTTTGTGCATTTATTAAAATAATATTTGTATTTTGCTTATATACTAACATTCCCAATTTTTTATTTTATGATGTGTTTATGTGTGTGTGTCTGTGTGCGTGTGTGTGTGTGTGTGTGTGTGTGTGTGTGTGTGTGTGTGTGTTTGTGTACAAGCATGTGGGGGCATGAACATATATTTCTTCAGCTCTTTGTTTCTTATTTTCCTATTTTGTTTGTTAGTTTGTTTTTTTTTTTGTTTTTTTCCTTACATTTCTTTTTATTTACCTGTATGTTTTTTTAATGTAGATAAGGAAGGCATAGAATTGATGAGAAGGATTTGGAAAGAGTTGAGGGAAGAGAATCAATGATCAGAATATTGTATAAAACTAACTTTACATTCAATAAGAAAAAAAATAGAGGGATGCTCTCTAGCCTAGACACACAGGGGAGAACCTAGGCCCTGCTCCACACGATGTGACAGACTTTGAAGATCCCCCATGGAAGGCCTCACCCTCCCTGGGGAGCAAAAGGGGATGGGATAGGGGGTCATTGAGGGGCAGTGGAAGAGGGGATGGAGAAGGTACAAGGATTGACATGTAAAACAAGATGATTTGTAATATGAAAAAAATTAAAAATAAAGAAAAATAAAGAAAATCTCAACCCCAATGACTACAAGTCTGCGGATTTCTTGTCAACAGTTTACAATGTGAGGAAAAAATTTACCTTCCTCTGCTGTTTCTATGAAATAATCTTTTCCAGAGATGGACTGAGGTGGGACAAGGACTTGTACAGGATGTACTCTGGAGTTCTGAAAGCACACAGGAGCTCACAAGTGTTAACTCCCTGTGTGGTAAGGCTAAATGGATACAGCATCAGAAGGATCTAGTGTGAAATGCCTGTTTATGAACAAGAGTGGACTACACCCTAGAGAAGGTCATTTGGCAATATTAACTTTAACATTTCTACTCTGTTCAAAGTTTGTAATGGTTATTAAGGAAATAATTGTAAGCAGTTAACGAATGAATTGTAACTTCTGAGAATAAATTGCCCTGAAGTTTGGTGATACATCTCGGTGGTACATATGTCCTCCCTGGGAAAATGAGGCAGAAGAATGGAAAATTTAATACCAAACTAGTCTACATAGCAAGTTCACAGACAAAACACTTTTCCTACAATGACATTGATTAAAAGCTTACGGAACAAATGAACACTTTCTTTTTATTTTTTTCTGCCTACAATTTCCTTACTTTATCTGTTACTAATTATTCTCTACTCTACTCAATGTGATGAGATGCCATTTCTTCCTCAAGGCAAAAATCACTTCTAATTTGTTTTGTGTTTTCTTCCTAATTGTGCCTGTATATGTCTCATAGTTTAATTAGCTCCTCTTTTAGTTAAAAACTTATCATTTTCATACAAATAAATCCCTTTAAGTGGATTACAATGTCAAGAAGCTCGTTTTACTTCAAATATCAGATGTGTCTTAGCATATAGCTTGCAATTTAGTTTTTTAGTTTTCATTCTTATTTAACCCATCTACACTACCCTTGCTTCCTTTATTCCAGCCACATTCTTTCCTTTGGACAGGAATGATCCTGAAATATCTAACATCTCTAAAAAGCATTACTACTTCCCGGGACAAACAGAGGTCTGAGTTTTTATTAATTTGAACAATATATCCCCCTACCCATTGTGATACAAAGCAACGCTTTAGGATCTCTGATCAGATAATTGGAAAGCAATGATAATTTCATACAGTATTGACTTACATTGAAATTAGCAAGAGTAGTATTTTCCACTTGTAAAAACTTAGCTTTAAATTAACTGGCAGATATGTGGGCTGAAGGGAAGAAGACATAATGAGAGACTTACAACTCATCACATGGCTTAAACTCTGGTTCCATCACTGCCAGATAAGAGGACTGGAGTAAGAGTATAAGAATTTTACATTTCTCCTAAAATTTGTGCATGTGTAATTGTGTATATGTGAAATAGATGCATACGACAGAGAACTAGTATGAATATGTTTACTTTCTATGAAGATTAGAATCAGTGATACTTTTCTGAGCTTTCTGATAAGATTGGGACAACAATGACTTTTGTTACAATAACGAAGAGGACAAAGAAAACAAAAGCACATTTTTCATGGCATAGATAATGCCTCATTAATTTGCTGTTTAAATTAGTATACATTTTATACTTAAATAAAACATCAAAGACCACGTCTGTATTCCAATCTGTAAAAATATTTTCATTATGTTTATTATAAAAATATAAATGTTCCCACTAGAAATCATTTTACATTAGTAAGAGGCCATCTACATTGTGCAACATAAACTAAGTGAACAATGTTTTGAAAATGCAAGTTTAACGTAAACACATACTACTAATCATAACGTATTTATACATGGCTTGATAGATACTTAGTACAGCATAGACAGGGTGTGTTGCCAGAAATAAATAAAATCTATAAATCAAATTTAAGATACAAATCAGATAATATGGTACATAACTTTGTGAGGGAGTGGTAGCCTCATTGTTATGGGAAGTCAATGTAGTTCCTGTACAAAGAGATGGCCATAAGCGTTCTAGTACCTCTACTCCCCAGTCCAGAATCGTACATTGTTATGTTTACATATGTACAGGGAAGGGATTATGCAAAGTAACTTCATAAGTGGTCAGATAGATAAAAGTAACTAACAAATGACGAAAAATGCACTGTGTAATACACCTCTATTTTCAAACATAAAACAGGAAATCAATAGAGTTAACAAATTTCATCAACTACTCATTTTGAAATTCATTGTTGGTGACTGTGTCCAGAATGCTGCCTAAGAGAATGGACATTACTATGAGCAAAATGCTATAGAAGATAGATTTAAATTTTGACCTTATATTCCAAAAAAGTAAATTACTCCAGTAGATTCCTTTCTAGTTGCTTTCGGGAGCTATCAGAAAAATTTATGATTAATTTCATCAGCCAGGTTCCAAAATGGACATGCTTTTATAAGTTCAATACAATTCTAGTAGCATGATTTGATTATGAAGAACATTGCCAAAATTTGGGAAGCAATTTCACATCTGAAAAAACACACCTCACCCATAGTATACTAAACATACAAAGGTCAGCATTTGGCAGTTTCCTCTATGGTTGGAAGCTGTATTTCTTTAGTGTCCCATTCTGCATACAGACATACTTGTTGCAGCATTTTTTTAAAGCTGTCTTATTCTTATGACACGTGCACTTATTGAACCTATGGAATGGTGGTATCAGCATGAAAAACCAGCATCTAAAATATTGCTTCAGCATGTATGGTTAGCAGGATGCCTACCAGGCACACCCTTCATAATATTAACGAACATACTCATATTGGCCTTTAGACAACAGCATGTCTACAATCCCCACAATGAGACATCTTTCCATTCCTGCATAAGTGGATTCATTTTCTAGATGAGTTGCTATTTCAAAAACGATACGTTTAATAATATGTGTAGAAGTTCAATCATGTACCCACATCACAAGGGGCACATTGAAATGGAAGACCCAAAGATATTTATACCTGATATTGATGATGAAAATGTGTGATTAATTGACCTATACCCCAGTGATGCAATGAGTAGCTTAATTATCATTAGTCTCTACAAAGAGTCTGCAAGTTTCAGCAGTGGTACCAAGAGATTTTTCAAAGTCAGTGATTATTTTTTTCTTTTTCTGGCTTCATGCATTTACCTATAGGCTGATGTCCATTAATTTGCCATCTAACTTCATCTTGATCTTTCCAGTGTTGCAAATCTAAGGAGCTTTAACAAGCTTCCTTCATGAATGGAAGAAAATTGATGTCCTCTAAGCACCAGAGCAGGAAAGGTATGACATCTGGTTAAAAATCGATTACATATTAACCAATATATTACATTGAATTGGGAGCATACAGTTGCTGATAAATGAAGAGACAAAAATTAATGGAATAATTCAAGTCATGAGTGATTTGGTTACTGTATGAACATGGAAGGAATTTCATTTTGTTGGTACATATACGTGAATTGTTCAACAGTTGGTACACATCTTTCTCTGGGTCTAGTTAAATATGTTTCTTACTGCTGACAATTTGAGATAGCATTTGGCACTTGGCTGTAACAAAATCCAAATTAAACCATCAAGGTATAAATATAAAACAATAAAGACCATCCAAAAGGAAAATAAATATGCACTTTCCCCCCAAAATTAAGACATGTTTTACATGATATGCTTAAGGAAGGTAACAATTAAAAATGTGTAATATTTAAAACAACTACAAACTTCATTTCTATATGCAACAAACAGATAAAAGAGAATACTAAAATGATAAGGTAGTAAATATGGCCAGATAGATTGAGGTATAAATGCCTCTATTTTGTTTTCTCTTAAAGAAACAAAATACCTGTTACAGATTTCTGTGTATAAAAATATCACAAGTCTTTTTCTTCTGTGGCCATCCATAACAAAGCCGTCAGGTCCATTTTACTAGTTAACTTGGTTGACTTTTAAGATAGTTTATGATCAATGGCTCTACACTAGTTCTTCCTTTTTGAGCTGAAGAATTTTAATTGACCCCATCAATTAACATTAAAAATATTACAAAACAAAACACACCCACCCACCCATCTGCAAAATGATAGGGGAAAATAAAGAGATTTTTTCAATTCCATTTTAAGGCATGTGGACTTATAACTGAGTGTCTTGTTAGACTTGGAGCTTTCATGAGTGTCTCCTTCATTCCTGTCTGTCTCAGGATGATGCTGCATCTTCCCTATTTCTCACATCCTTCTTGTAGTCACACTGGAACTGGACCATTCTTAGATTGTGTGTCTAGAGCTTTAATGCTGCTAATGATCTTCTTCTGTGGCCCAACCACAGTAACACCAACCTTTTTCACATCACTGTAAAAGACATCAAAAAGTAACTGATGAGAATCATGGATTTCTGGAGTGGAGAAATAGGATACCTTTAAGTTTCTCTTTTTCTTTTTTAAAAAATTTATTTATTTAAATTTGAAACAAGCTTATTTTACATTTCAATCCCAGTTCCCTCTCTCTCCCCTCCTCCCCTACCCCCCTCAATACCAAATGGATACAATTATACATTCCCCATGCTTAGTACCTGGTTTTCAAAAATTTTTTAATCATTGATATGTTGCTATATTAGAGCCATTCTATCCCTATCTTGTGTAGTAATATAGGTGGTGTAGTGGATTAAATGTGCTTCTCAAGTCTTATGTCACCCACAACTTCACAATATGTCTTTGTGCAAAATTAGGAATTTTTGGAGATGTAATTCAGGCAGGGATTAAGGAAAGAGAGTACTAGATAATGGAGGATACTAAATTCAGTGTGTGTGTTTCTTTATAAGTGACAGGAAGCATACAGAGTGACATGGAGAACAAGAAAACATACAATTGGAGGCAGGGTGTGAGTTCTACTGTCACTCAAATCTCTTGATTCACCAGAAGCTGGAATCAGCAAGAGGATATTTAATAGAGACTCCTGAGTGAGTTTACTAATGCCACGAGTTCAGACTCTTTCCTCCAAAATTAGAAAGAATATACTTGCTATTAAAGCTGACAACTTTGTGTTAATATGTGTTGGCAAAACAACTAAACTTTTATTTATCATCCCAATTAACAATAGATAATATTTAAAATTCCTTTCCTATTATCTTGAATCAGGACCGCTTTGGGGACTATTTTCAGTGTTGGTAGTTAAAATCCAAGTCAATATTGTATTGTTTCTTAGAATCAGGTCTTAAGACATAGAAAGCTTCTACTTCGTCTCTTGAAACACCCTTTCTGGGCCCACAAAGCTACACTAATAGCTATGCCAAGGCAGAAATTGAAGTGATGGGGACTCTTTATCAACCGAATGCTTCAGGCAATTCCAAATCCAGAGCAGCACGATTTGACCCTCATCAGTGTGGTGGATATTCACTTTGTCTCCTTCTGTGGAACTGACCTAGCCCATTGGGGGGTGGAGCCAGGGCCAAAAGTGATCTGCGGAACTAGGTCTGGCCAGATGTGGAAAGAAGAGCATCCGGTGGAACTTGCTGGTGTTCATCTGTCTATGTTGGAAGTTATTTCTCCCTGAATAAACATCTATTCGGCCTATTTGTTTATCCTGATCCTTATTAAACCGCGATACATCAGTTTCTAAATTCATTACCCACAACACTGGTCTGTAATTGAAATTGATGTTTCCTTGGCTTTTATCTTTATACACTGAAAGGTAAATGGACAAATGTATGTCTATATTAAATGCAAAGTATTTTAAGCTCAGAATTAATAATTAAAATAAATATTTCAATAAAAGCATTTTATTTTAAAGAAAAAATAACTTGGGGTATCCCTCATTATTTCTCTATAGATGCCATCCTCAAACACATTCCTAAAGTGATATAAGCCAATAGTAGATCTGTATATGTTTATGTTCAATGCAGAGGATTGCATTTGATTTTGGAGAACATAAATAAATGATTCCTTTCAGGTAGTCTGTCTCTTTTCTCATTTTAAATGAATCCTCTAATTTCTTAACTTCTTTGCCTTCTCTGAACCACTCCAACATGTCCAGAGTCTGTCTAGCAGCTACTGCAGTCTCAATAGCATGCCTTGTGTGTGCAGGTTATTTGGATTGTCCTATCTGTTAAAAGTCAAGAATAAAGAGCAGCTCCAGGTCAGGAACAGTGGCTGCTGTGTTATCTCTAACTCATATGCAAAGGGATGGGTGGTAGCACTTAGGACATGGCATTGGAAGATGTACAGTAATGACCTTTATCAGTGACTGTTTGGTGTTCATTACCCAAGTTTAATCCTCTCCTGTCCCCACAATTCCCATCACTCTGTCCTCCTCTATGCTCTACTTCTTTCTGTACAGGACCTCTCTAAATCTACTCTATGCTGTAAAATAATATTTTAACAATGTCCACTAAAAGTATTTTATTGCCTTCATGTGAAATTTGGGGATTCTAGTAGCTGTCATTTTAATGAAAATTCCTAAATTTACTGAAATAATTAATATTTATTTGCAAGGGAAATGCTCCTGACCTTTTCATGGGACTTGGTCAACCGAGCTGGAAAAAAGAAAGAAATTCAATATCCCATCCAGGTGTCTGACTATTCTAGGAGAATTTCTGGGGTTATTTGGTCAAGTGGATCATTTCTGAATTGAGCCTGTGTGGCACAAAGAATGTAGAAGTTGAGGCAATTAAGTTCAAAAGATAGGAACCTGAGGGCAAAAGGAAACTTAAAATCTCTAGTTAGGGGTCTTATAGTATTGGATGTGAAATGTTACCTGATTCTGTTTACCCTGGTCATCAGGGAATTAAAGACAGTGTGCCTGGCTGTGTATGTATATGTGCATGTATATGCATGTGTCACTGGGCTTTGCTTTTATGTGAATGCTGGGATTTGAACTCAGGTCTTGGGTTAGTCTTGAGTGACATTACTAAATGGACAGATCCAGTTCTCCAACCAAGTAAGGGTTTTCTTTCTTTTTCTTTTCTCAATTTTTCTCCTGTTTATTTTAATTCAGTAATCATATAGCCAGAGACATGCATAAGGTACAGGATATGGCAAACATTATTATGGCAATAAATACAGATCCAACATTGTTCCTAAAAAACCTAAAACTATCTGTGGGGATTGAAAGAGAATGCCCCCAATAGCCTCATATATTTGATTCCACTTGGTGGGACAGTTTGAGAAGGACTAGGATGTGTGGCATTGTTGAGGAGGTGTGCCAATGGGGATAAACTGTGAGATTTTAAAAGCACAGACCATTCCTGTTAGCTTTCTCTTCTCTTTTCTCTCTCTCTTCTCTCTGTCTCTGTATCTCTCTCTCTTTCTCTCTCTCTCTCTCTCTCTCTCTCTCTCTCTCTCTCTCTCTGTGTGTGTGTGTGTGGGTGTGTGTATGTGACTTCAACTTTTGGATCACATGTAAGGCCACAGCTGCTACTGTACCAGCATCATGTCTGGTGATATCCCCTGCCATGATGGTCATGGACTAACCCTCTGAAATGTAAACAAGCCTCCAATTAAATGGAATGGAGACACTCAGAAAAAGTGAGCTTTCTTCCTAATTGCATGTTTACCAATTATTCAAATGCAAATAATTAAGAAAGGGAATTTTGCACCAGCCAAATAGTTTATTACTCACTACTGTAATGCTGACACGAATAAATTACTAATTTTTAATTAAAAGATGACTCTGTTCAACTGTTTTGAACAAATGACTTTTTAATCCATTCATAGCTCCTCAAGCCAGACTGCATTTACATTATTAACCAGCAGTTAATCTTAAGAAGAGTGTCCTGCTTCCTATATTTCTATGCAATATTTCATTATGCATTGTGGGGAATAAACATTTGCATAATTTTGCCTTTGAAAATGTGACAACTGGGTGGAAATATTCAACTATGTGGTTATTCTTTGTCATGTTTCTGTGTTCTAAAGCAGGTGTCTTGTATATCATAACCCTAAATGTTTATGTTACTAAAATAAGAATGTATAAAAATGTTCAAAGGAAAAAAATAGTTTGAATGCATGAATATATCCTGTAACTGTGGCTGATCAAAACAACCATCACGGAAGCTTAGCGTACTCTTGATTGGATAAGAAATCCACTCAGTAAACATCACCTTCCACTTTAAACAGGACTGTCGGTGTAGTTTAGATGGACTGAAATAAGATTACTTCCTGAGAACAAGTTATCCTACCCAATATCATTAAACATTTCTTACAAGTTCTGTGATCTTAAATGTCTCTGATTAGAACATAATCTTCAAAAATTGTTTGTTGTGTACTTATGCATGTATTAATTGCACTGTGTGCTCCTCTTTAGGGGATCCAATATGTGGCTCCCTACAATGACATTGTTGAAGTGACTGTCAGGGCAACATTCAAAGTCTTTACATACATGAAGTAGCTTTTAAATAACATAGTTGAAGAGGGTGACACTTAAATGAACTTGAAATGGTAAACAGCTACATTCAACAAGGTGAAGATTGAAGGGAGACTCTGACACAGAATTTTGGCCAGTTTGGAGTGTATTTGCCCAACACAAACATCTTTCCTTAAGGTAGTCCCACATTTTACATTTGGAAGAATGCCTCTAGAACCAAGTGAATGCTATCTCACTCTATTTCTTTTGAACATAAAAGATAAGTAATGGCAAGCAGTTGGCTTCTGAGATTCTAATGTCCTTACAGAAATGAATCATTCCTAGTGACTTAGTTAAGAGAGCGGCTTCATGCTTAGGTGTATGATAGAATGGCCGAGTTGAAGAATGTGTGTGTGTGTGTGTGTGTGTGTGTGTGCATGCACATGTGTTGCTAGAGAAACACAAATATGGTTTAGAAGATGTGAAAAGGATACCATCACATCAGCAAGTGAGATAATTGGACCTCATTTACAAAGAGATAAAGAACATGACCAACTATTTGACTTCCCAGTTTCTGGTCATCATACCCTGAAGGTAAGATAAAAAAATGATTATTTTCATTTGGGATCACTTGTCTGTTTCTTACTTGGGAGCGGGGGCAGGATTTCATGTAAGCCAGACTTGTCTCAAACCCTTTATACAAACTGGGATGATCTTGAACTTCTGATCCTGTCTCATTTGCAAGTGCAGGTGTTACAGGTGTGCACCTCTACACCCAGGTTCTCATTCATGGTAGTCAATCACTCAACCAACTGAGCTATGCATCCAGCCTTCAATTGAAACTCTACAAAACCCTTTCTCCTTTAGTCAGAGCTTCCCAAATCAGAAGATTCCTTTCAGAGTGACCCCGAAAAACCATACTATGGGATATTTGATTACTATTGATATTTGTCATAGAAAAATATGTTAAGAGTAACAACCACCATAAATATTATATCCTCTTCAACTACCCATCTTTTAAGGAAAGCAAACATGTCCTGTTTAAAGCCTATTGTGAACGTCACTCTTCTGCATGCTTTTCTTTAGGGAATTAACATTTAATTAACACATGACGATAGAAGACATTTAGTAGTTATGTGAACTGCTTTTGAATTTCTCTCTTGTAGATCTTTCATTTCACTACTAAGTTTCCCATATACACAGATATAAAACTTTCATAGAAAAGTCACAGGAAGTCACATACGCAGGAATACCTACTGTACCTGGTAATGTTTTATATTAGGGGTTTGGGATTATTTATCTACCAGCACATCCTGCTCTATGGAAAGACTCTATCCTGAAGATTTTCACGAAAAGAAAGCTACCTCAATATACATAAATATAGGTGTGTGCAAAGGACTCCAGGGCTCTGTTCTGGTGCGACAGTGGATGTTACTTTCAGAAGTAAAGCAAATATTATAATCCATCACTCTTACACAGATAATCAGGTATTTGTAATCCATTAATACAAAATACATATTGTCAGGAGGAAGTTTCCAATCCTGTTTTCTTGACATTATGCCACTTACTCTGTGGAGATCTTGGCGATAGTGTCACAGGAGCTATACTCCACCCCTGTGAAGATTTCCTTACAATGGGCTGTCCGGACTCCATTAAGCCAATCACCTGTTGTGTGGAAGGTAGTGATGTCAACATTGCTTTGGTCCAGAAGAAGGTTTGATGGCCTACAAGAAAAGAAAAACATCCAAAAGAGATAGATCAGGAGTGAATAAAGTAGCCAAGAGTCAAAATTTGACATCAGCAGCAGCAGGAACTTCCAGACTGCATGCGGTGTTCCTGTTATTTGAGGAATTGATCTGCCATGAAGTCTTCATCTGTTCAAGCTGGCGCCTTGGAAGGAGATGGTAATCATCATCTTGACTAAGTGCCCCCTTCTCTGCCCTTCACAGCCTTTACAATCATCAAAACTTTGCCAGCAAAATATATAAACATACCACACATACCTTTTTGTATTTGACATTTTACTTCATTAACAAAACAGTATACTTTAGAAATAGTTGGAGTAGACATGACACAGGAGATACTTTTCTATTTGCCTCTTAATGGGCTCTGTTTTAATGTTATCCTTCACAAAGGGATGGTTGTAGCTAGAGATTGTACAACTTTGGTGGGTAAAGAAGAATTTGAAATATAAGGTACATTTACAGCAAGACATGAAGTCAGCACAGATTTTGATAATACTACCAAATGCTGTTTAAAAGTAAAAATTATAAAAAGATTAGAGAATGGCAGGTCAATAATAATAATACATGACAATATTCCTTACTGAACAGCACCAAATTGATATTGCACTTGCACATACACCCATACATACGTGTGTGTGTTTGTGTGTGTGTTTATTTGTGTATGCATATATTCAGAGACATACAGATATAGAGATAGATTGTAATATATTGACATCATTAGTCAGCATTCATTAGAACTAGCTTAGGATTGATTTATGGAGTCATGGTCCAATTTGCACATCCAGGAAGCTAAATCAGATTTGTTAAAGAAAAAGTCCAAAACTGAAATCAAGGGAATTATGAACACTGTGTTTCTCTTCTCAAAGAATGTAAAGAAACAAGCAATGAGTAAACTTACGTGAGGTAGAGTGCTTTACTTTGGTTTGAATTTCATCTCTCTTAGTTCTTAATACCTCCCCTCCTTTTGTTTTAACTATCCTTTCACTCATAAGAAATGGAGAATTTATTGACACCTTTGTTGTTATTTTATGAGGTAGCTTAAACACAAAGTGGTTACAAAGGCCTTGTTTGTGGGTTAAATTTATAAATTTATGAGCACTTATACTGTTCCAGACCCTATGCTAAACACATTACACAGACTTGGAGTTAACCTTTACAACATCAGTTAGGTACAGATGGTATATGTTTTGTAATAGATGAAGAAGCCAACACTAATACAAATTAAGTTACAATCTTGGTTTCCTCAGGCAAAAGAGACAGAACAGGGATTTAGACACAACTTATACTGCAGTGTATGCTCTGCACTGCTATACTATACCACTGGGCTGAAAAGTCATTGAAATTGGATTTCCTTTGTTTCATCTTAATGCATCTTGTTTGAAGGATGTGACCTCTGATCCATATGTGCTGTGAAGGACCTGGGAGGAATTCAGTGCCTAACAAATACTATCTATGAAGCCTGGAGGGTTTACTGTTTTCCTTGTCTGTAAAATGGGATGTATGTGATAGATGTGATACAAATGTTCTGCTGCTGGGTTTAGAGCAATGCTGCATCATAATTGCAGAGGTTTGCTATTATTCTGACATAGGTCGAATGCTCGTTGAGTTAGGCTTACCGTTTTAACACTTCAAGAAAACATTTTAGTAAATTCTGAGTTTTATACAATGCTTGCATTGGTGTGACATTGTTAATTGCTGTGTGTTTAGTCGTGTGTAGTACTATGTATATGACGGTGCAACAGCCCTGTAAAGTGGCTATTATTAGAGGCCTCATTAGAACAGTCAATAACTTTTACAACCTCATTATGAGGTCACAGGCAACTCTTGTAAATGGATGTGCTATTCTACCTAATATCATTATTGTTCTCGTTATTAAACAGAATATGTTGTTCATGTTAAAACTTCATCTACCATAGTCTAATTTTTATAATTGTGAATATGCATTCTGATTGTTTTACCTCATCAGAATGATTGTTCAAAAATCTTTTGTCTTTTCTGAAGTTGGCATTGGATTTAGTCTTTATTAATCTCTGAAGACATTTTAATGTGTTTTAAAATACCTAAGACCAAATGTGTAGTTCAGGTTAGAGCATGTTATTAGCTTCCTAGATTCAATCTGTAGCATGAAGGATCCATCATCACTGGATTTAAAATGCTTTTATTTTTATCCTCTTAAAATATGTTCCATTCCTAAACTAAATATATAATGTGGAGTGTTAAAATTCAATGTTTATAAATATGGGAACTCAAGTTGGGATCCAGAGGATTCCAAGGTAAGTGAAGAATAATCAGTATGCATTACTCCCTTACTTTTGAAATACATTTAGCTGGGGTTAATTATAGTCAATCTTATTAGGTAACTGAAGGCATTCAGATGCTCTAGAGCTGTACTCCCTCTCAGATGTGAAAGCAATAACTGCTTATCAAGTAGTACATGCGGGGAAATGTTCCTATTGTAACTAAGAAAACAGCTCTGAGGGGAATTCATGAATGTGCAAACTCTGCATTACAAATGTACTTTTAATTGGGACTCCTTTATGACCATCAATTGTCCCCATCATTCCTTAACATACAAAAGATACATAAAGTATACAGTTGAGGATATTTAAATTTTAACTTATTTATTACCCCCGTGTATGTGCATGCATGCATGTGTGGGTGCGCGCGCGCGCGTGTGTGTGTGTGTGTGTGTGTGTGTGTGTGTGTGTGGTGTGTGTGTGTGTGTGAGAGAGAGAGAGACAGATCAATGTGTTATAGATGTTTTCCACAGTGTACATAAGGATGTCAGAGGACAACATGGTAGGATAGGCTGTCTCTGTCCACTAACTCAGTTCATCCATCCTGGCAGCCAGCCTCTTTACCTGTTAAGCCATCTTACTGACCCAGAACTTGCATTTTTAAGGAAGGAGAATTTCAGAGTCTGTCCCAGCCCTAGGTACTATTACTAAGGCTCATTGAGAACTCTAAATTTATATACAGTTATATAAATATGTTAAAATAATTCTATTACAAGTTTCAAATTTAAAACTAATTTAAGGAAAAGAGGGCAATGTTACATTTCTGTCTGTCTCTATTTGTATCATCTATAGAAAATATAACTGAACAATGGATTTTTTTGGACAAATCATTCTTGCTATACATAAAATGCACACAAAAGCAAAACAAAAAGTATGAGAAAGTTTTTAAGAAAAATGAAGTGAGGCCAAGATACAAGACAATGAGATACAAAAGTACCTTGGATGAGAGATATACATAAAAGTACCCTAGGATGAACACACACAGAGACCAATTTCTATGTCTCCGGTAGCCCAGAACCCGTGATGTCTCTTTGTCCCATGAATAGCAATACTTTTTTATTTATGGGCTTGTGGGTACAAAGAATCAAACCCCAGGGCATTTATTCAGGATATTTATGAAGTGTGCCTAATAGCAAAATGGGAAACATTTTCTTTTCAGCTCAAGACGGTTTGTATTTCTAAACTCAACACTTTGGACAGACTCAACAAGAAGTTGGAGAAAATTAGTATAAACAAATTGAAACAGAACAGGACGTGTGGATTAGGGATTAGAATGACCCCCAGCTGAGTTTTTCTGGTTATGGCTTGGATCAAAGTACACCCCCCCAAAAAAAAAGAACCTAATTTTAATGCCAGTGACCTCAGAATAACCAGTCCCGAAAAGTATCATTTTTCCACTTCCAGGATTTCTCTAGGGATTTCAAATAAAAATTGGTTCCTTTCCTCCTCTGAGAGGACATC
Organism: Phodopus roborovskii; assembly: GCF_943737965.1. Lineage (NCBI taxonomy): Eukaryota > Metazoa > Chordata > Mammalia > Rodentia > Cricetidae > Phodopus > Phodopus roborovskii. Next base: position 6,266,376 of record NW_026126470.1, read on the forward strand.
TGGAGAGTTTATCAATGGATAGGAATTTGTCTCTCACTGTGAAGAGCCTGTGATGTCTCTTCATGCGCACCAAGGGAATCCAGCTCTCGGAGCAGCTGCAGGCAGCAGGGTTTTTTTAGACCCAGCCCCAGACTTGGGGTCTGAAGGGGAAATTTATAGGCAGGGTGATGTGCACTGTGAGCTCACACTTTTACTAGACAAATTAGATAGGTTTCAATCCAAGCAGCTGTAAACGATGTCCTACAGAGTTCCACCTGATCTTTTACAGCTTTTCATAAATCAGTGCCTACTGGCCACAGACCGCAGTCATTAAAAAGAAATCATGGAAATTACATGTTTGCTCAGGGGAAGCAAAAAATAACTTTCCTCCCCTGCTTGCTCCCTCCTTGTATTTGGGTTTGTGAATTATTCTTTTATGGGCTTTCATAGTCTTGCATTAAAGAGGTACACACATTTTTCTTCCCATCACCTCCTATTTTAGCTGCCAGAGCTTACATACCAATTAGCACTAGGTTGTGGGGAACAAATGTCAGCTACCTACTGCCAAGTCCAAGAATATCTCCTGATAATCAGATTCTTTCAATAATGTCCTAGATTCATTAGGATAGAGTCATAAGTTTCTGGTTTGTTCTTTACAAATGATTCAATATCCATGCACCAAGATTAAACATCTAGAGAGATCACTAATATTAGAGATTAATGCTGTAGAATATTTAAATTTTATTTAATTTACTGGGGAACATTTTCAAGGAATGTTAAATCACTTCTTAAAGCCAAAATATTTATAAAATTTTCATTTATCATTTTCAGTTCCTTTTGTAATTTACTTTGTAAGTTTCAATTTGATGCCTTTTTACTTTATTTGAGGAGGAATATTCAACTTTCAATTCACTTGAATGTGGATCAATACTAACCTTGATATCTTTATCGCTAAATCAAAATTCCAGATACTATTAAATATTCAAACTTTCCATTAAATAGGCATACATATTCAAAATTATATGGAGAATAAATATTTCTTTGTCTCCCAATGAAAAATTACTATGCAAATGCAACATTGAAAAATGGAAGAGCATTGTATTGTTTTAACTGTCTTTATCTCTTAAGAGAAACTTAAGCAGTTCTAGCCCCTTGTCGACTTTACTCACTCCCTATCGAATAATTAGTTATTTTGATAAGAATCTTAATATATAGAAGCAATTGCCTGTGTACCTGGTATATTTGTTGCCCTGTAAAATGCTCTTTATAATATTTGTCAGAGGGCAAAATCACCCTCTCAATTCAGAACATGAGGTCAAAGTAATTTGAAGAATAAGGCAGACTTGGTTTTTGGTTGTAGGTTTTATCTTGAAGTACAAAGTATTTGTCACAATACCAGCTACTCTGAAAAATATTGTTTTCTGTACTCAGAGGCAGGAAGTGTTTTAAAATAGCATTTGCTTGGGGCCATTAGCAGGGAAATGATGAGCATTGCTTGTTCTTGCTCTTATTTGTGCTGTAAATTCATTGACATGACCCTTCCATAGTGAGCAATGCTATGAAAGGCAATCTTTATAGTGATTTCAATTAACTCTTTATGGCTTGGTCTTCAGGACCTCATTAGACATACATTAATTAGAATAATTCTTATGCCACAGAATTGGTTAATTTTAGTTCACAACTTCAACCTAATAATTTTAATGCCTTTTAAAATTCCTTATGTCAAGGATTTAGATTCCGTGAGTCAATTATAATATTAATGGAAATTAGCTCGTAGGCATGGTAAGATAAGTCAGCAAATATTCCACAAGCCCTGAGATTCTCAACCTGTGGGTGGCAATCCTTCTCTTGTTAAGTGACACATTCATAAAGGTCTCATATCAGATATCTTGCATATCAGATATTTACATTATGGTTCATGGCAGTAGCAAAGTTACAGTTATGAAGTAGCAACAAAAATAATTTCATGGGTGGGGGGATATCATCACACCATGATGGACAGTGCTGAAGGGTTATGGCGTTTAGAAGGCTGAGAACTACATGAGACCTTGTGTATGAAAAGCCAGATGGAGATGGATGTGATGGACCAAGTCTGATCCCAGGATCTGTCCTTTTGTAGTCATTAAGTCTGCTATGGGATTTCCATCTTAACAAAGATATCTCTGAATCTTAAAATAAAGGAGAAGGCTTAATACTTTCTTTCCATAGATGTATATTATAAATATGTTTTTCTTTTAAATCCCTCAATGATACCATTGTATATTTTCTGTCCTCTTAATCATCTAGATATCAATAGGCCTCCTGTAACTTCAGATTTCTCACTCTAAAATCACAGTGCTTGTCAACCTTCCTAATGCCACCATGTTGTGTAGTGTTTACTTGGTAGAACTATTTTTTGTGCTGTGTTCCAGCTTAAGCCTTTGTTAGACATTCAGATTGTTTCCTATTTCCTTATTTTTGCTTTATCCACTTCTAGTTATTTTTACATAGGGCTGACACCAAATTATTGCATGCCTTTTTCACATGGGTGAAATATACCTTCCTACAAATGATATTTATCTTTATTATTATACAAAATAATTTCTTAAGATTTTTATAATCCTTAGGTTATTTTCTAAATATTATGTTATAAAAGAACTGTTTTATGCCATGCAATTTTGATGCATCTATTATGATTTTTGCAGTTTGCTTTTCTCTACAGAGTTTCCTAGCCTGTAAATCTTAATACTTTGAGTTGTTTATGGAAATTTTATATACAATGCAAAAATAATTTCTTAATCCAACTTCCAGGGAATTGCAACACTAAACTCACATCCATGAATGACTCATGAATAATTTCTTATTTTGCTTCATACTTTGTGAGACATCATTTTCCCCCCATACTCAAATGTAAGCTACCTTTATAATTACTGTATACTGTGAGATTTAGCATAATGTCTTATGAAAGATGCTTTTGTGTTTACTTGTTTGTTTTTTGAGACAGGGTTTCTCCGTATTGCTTTGGAGCCTGTCCTGTAACTAGCTCTGTAGTTCAGGCTGGCCACGACCTCACAGAGATTGGCCTGCCTCTGCCTCCGGAGTGCTGGTATTAAATGCTTCATCTACCAACGCCCAGCTGAAAGATGCTTTTTAACTGAGATTGTGTAGCCTCATACTGATGTACTATCACCATTATACTGTGAGATCATATATGTCTTTGCATTTACTCTACTTTTTAGGAAATAAATCAATTACATGAAAAGGAATATAATATAAAGTTTAACACAACACCCCTTCTCATTACTCCTTGTGATGTCTAATGTAGGTTCCAGAGGCATACTGACCACACTACCTTACAGTCTAGTCTTGTCATGGGCCCTGAGAAAGTGATGCTCACAACCATACACAGATAAGAACGATTCTGCTGCGAACCAGTTTAAAGGAAGTGATAGTTTTACAGAATTCACACAGAAAGTCCAAAATGAAGAGAAGGCTCACTATCATGCTTCATTCTGTAAAAGAATGATGGCATTTGATTTTAATTACATTACCTGAAACGCTGGTAATAAATAAAGGATGCATTACCTGACTCCTTAAGGACAAAAAAGATGCAAAGGAAAATCTGGGATGGGGAAAGCAGGTGCTTCTGTTTTCTGAAATGCTCAATGTATTGAAGACACTGGAAATGCCACTGAGGCTGGTGTGTTGCTAAAGTGAGTGCTCAACTGTGAAGTTTAAAGTCGCCACCTCTTCTTCTCATGTTCACCTTCTCTCCAGAATGCAGCTATGTAAATCAAATCATGTAACCCCTAATGTATTCCTTATGCACTTGAAAAGGAATCCCAAAGTCTTTACAATGACCTTAAGTGCTCTAGCTTGCAACTTGAGGCTATGACAAAACCATCCTTTCTTCACTGCTCTTTAGTAATATTACCCACCTCCCACTCATCTTCCAGTATCTCAAAATCACTTCATATCTTAAGATATCTTCAATTCATTTATATCCCTAGAATTGTCTGTTTGTGTATGTGATGAGATGGGGGATGGTGACTCTTTAATCAGGTAAGTCATTACTACCCTGAAGATAATAGCTCTAAGGGGGTGTAATTTCCACATAGCTACCTATTTATTTCATACTATAATCTGTAATGCCTGCCCCATATTGTATGTCTTCTGTAGCATAATTGTCAATATGATCAGGACTATATCTGGCTTCCTACTTCTTCAGGGACTACATAGTTTCTATTATATAGATGGTAGGTGTATCATAAGCACCCACAGAAATGAATGAATGAATGAATGAATGAATGACAAGTGTCACTGAGGAAAGCAAGGCTTCTTGAACCCTCAAAGTAGTCAATAATTTCTTCTGTGTTATAATGAGAATATCAAATTAACTATAAATTGGTTGAAGTTATATTTGTTTGAATAAGACAATCTGAGTGCCATATGGATAGAACAGGAAAAACAGAAGAATATCTTAATTAGGCAGTCAGTGCAGTGATCCTCTTCAGAGGAACAGATGTTGCAACGATGGTATGCTAAGTGTTACTCTTATACCCCATTGGGCTAATGAATAGGCATTGGTGTATTCACCTCAACTTCCCTACAAAAAACAGTGGAAAGAATCTGGTTTATAGGAAAACAGAGAAAGATGTACGTTTCAGAACAAAAATTGGATATTTCTTGAAACCACTTCTGGGGAAGTTTTGGTTTTTAGGAGTGTTAGAGAAATAGGGATGCAGTTATCCACAATAACTGCCCTTACAGGTTTACAGTTTCTTAAATTCACCTGCCAAGGAAAGGCAGTCACCCACATTTTAACAGATAAGCAGATTCTAGAGTTCTTTCTTAAAGATTCAGAGTCAGATATACTTTGTAAATTTCCCTGGCGATGCATGTCATCATGAAAGGTGAGAAATAATGTTATAAGTTATATTTCTATGACAAACATCACATCACATAGACATGAAAATTTTAGAAATATACAGAGGAGACAGAGGCAGTAGGTTTAAATAAGGAGAGGAGCTTGCTCATGAAGGTCAGATGGACACTTTCTGTAAAAATAGCTAGAAACAGCAAAGTGGGTAAGAGCAGGAGGCAGTCAATTTTATTTTGCTTCCAAAAAAAAATCTCAAAAAGAAGTAACAATTTTTAAACATTTAAATCAAGAATATTTTAAGAAAACTGTTTGAAAATGAAAGAAGGAAATTATTTCCCTCAGTTTAATAAAATATTATAATCACTGTCAAACATTAGAAACTCTATTTCTTAAGGAAAACATTATTGAAATCCTTAAGTGACAATGAAGATGGTTGACAACGACTCTGTATGGATTGGTCTCCCAAGATAACTGTCATTATAACAATAAATAAACATTGAGTTTCCCTAGTTTTATATTCAGTGAATTAAAATCAATGGCACTTTGTAGAAAAATATCTATCTTTTCCCCAGAGCTGAATGGTTTGTGACTGAATATTTGTAAATTATTTAGGTAGTTAATATTGTAGAAGCAAAAAGTAATATAATAGATAAATCTATTTAGAAAGTCTGCTAAATGTTGGATTCTAGTATATCCTGACATTCTGTAATATGATGTGAGACTATTTCCATCTACAAAATGGAGGTTAAATACCCCTAGATCATATAGCATAATTTATCTTTATATTGATAAGTTCATCCAATAGAATGTTTAAATGTCTTCTTATGAGATGAAGAGATTTGAAGAATAGTTTTTCTCTGCTACAGTTACTACTGAGCAAAGATCAAAAGAAATGACTTCAAGGTGTAAAATGAGGACCATATGCTCTGGCTAGCAGAGGTCTATAATCCAGCCAGTTGTCAAACTGTCAGGTAGATTTTCACAGAGTCTGTGTTATCTCTCTCCTTGTGAAGTTTGGGACAGAGATGAATATTGACAGAATAAATTATGGTAAATTTCATCTAAAGATACATCAATAAATTTTCTTATAGTAACTGCTAAATGTTGTATGAAACTAATAAACCATCATTCTTATGTAATGACATTGAAAACATGATTTTGATTTCCCTTCTTTCATTAAAAAAATTTTACAAATCTTGATCATGTATTCTCACTATACTCAATTCAAAGTGGATTAAAGACTGGACCATAATACCTGAACTGTAAAATATAGATTAAAGCAACACCATTATATTTGTCTTGGAAATAACTTTTGAATATGACCGACAAAGCAAAATCAACAAGTGAAACGAAAATAAGTATAATTACAATAAACTAAATAATTTTGCACAACAAGGAAATCATTCAAGAATACTAAAATAGAAGCTACAAAGTAGGGAAATCTCTACATACCATAATATAATAATATGTTAATATCAACAGTGTATAAGAAGCTCATGTTCTAACAACAAACATCCAACAAATGACTTAATAAAGCATAGACAAAGGACTTATACATATATCTTATACAAAGGTACCAGGAAAAGTTGTAATTGATGTGTAAACAATTTACCTACCATTGTGACATGCAAATAAAAACCATTATAAAAATCACCTCACATCTGGTAAGGTGGATATAATTTAAAATATAATGGGTTTTAAGAGTTATGGAGAGTGTGAATAAAATGTCACGTTGTTGGTGATTATCTAAATTCATATAACATGGAATTTCCTCAAAAAATTAAAAGTCAAGTTAAAATATTATCTAGTACTTCCAATTCTGGGTGGATAGCCAGATGAATAAATTAATTATCTTGCAAAAGTTTCTTTCCTATTGTAGCAGCCATGAGGTAAAATAATACAAATGCGAGCAATAAATAATGAGGAAAACATGATGTCTCATGCATGTTCTTATATTATTACTATGTATCAATAAATTTACTATTTATGAGAATGGGGATGAATCTTGAGGACATTATTTTAAGTGAAATAATCCACAGGTGAATAAAATCTATGGTATAAAATCACATGTTGAATCTAAAACTGGTTCAACACAGAGACAGAGAGAAGGAAGAGTTTACCCTGAATCAGGGAAGATTGTAATAAAAAGAAACACGCTTGCAATATAAGACAAAAGCTATGAGACAATGTGCATTATGATGATTGTGGAAAATAGTTTATAAGCATTAGGATGGTGGCCTAGGAAGAGCTTAACGTGTCTCATTGTAAAGTTAACTAATTCATCTGAAAGTTAAACATCTAAACTGATGAAGTGTTACTTAGTTTGATCATGCTAATCATTTTACGATACATATCTACAAAACTACATTAAAAACTTGAATATATTCAAAAAAAAGTTGAGCGTACATACGTGCATATATTCCCCCTTGGCACTATTTCCTTCAAGGCTGTAATTAGTGCTTGCATTTTAAATTTTAATAGTTTCTTCATTGTAGATTCAAGAATACTCTTTACTTCTTAAAATATTGCATCAATTATTTAATTAAAATTATATCAAACCTCAAAATTGAGCCTCACGTGTTTGCACAAACACACACACACACACACACACACACACACACACACCTAATCATACAATATCATTGTGCTTGATCTTTTGGTTTGCTTTGTGTTTTTGTTGTTGTTGTTTTGTTTGCTTGTTTTCAAAGAGTCTAGTGTTACTCAGTCTGATTTGCTCTCATTATGTGTCTGAAAATGACCTTGGTTTCCTCCACCTCTCAAAGGCTGGATTTACAGGTGTGCATCATCAGACTGTGCTCCACTACTGGAAGATATCTTTAAGCAAACAGCTTACCATCCCCCACCGCTTTTTCCTTAAACAATGGAGAGTAAAATAAGCCATGTGTTCAGTTTTCATATTTCCCAGACTTAAGCTTGAAGATATGGACACTTCCAGCTAAGAATCATACTAATATTTTCATCATTGTTCTAAAGTCACATGTTAATTCCTCCCCAAGTTAAGGAAAGACAAGCAAACAGTATCACTCCAGTTCTGAGAACTACAGTTTCTAAGAACACATTGGGGGCGGGAGCAGGGGTGAGAACATGCGTCATGAGGGAGTGCAGCATGCATATCCAATGTGTCACCTTGCTGCAGCACTGGTGATGATCTTCAGGCTGCCTGGATTCCGGATGAGCTTGTCAAGAATGCTGACGATCTGCTCAAACTTAGGTCTGTTATTCCTGTCTTTCTGCCAGCAGTCCAGCATCAGCTGATACAAGGCAGCTGGGCAGTCCATGGGAGGTGGGAGGCGGTAGCCCTCATCCACTGCTTTAATTACCTATGTGAGAAGCAGAGTTTCCGGAGACAGAAAGCAAGAGACTCATTGGACTTTTTCATTTTCAGTGGTTAAAAATACTTTAAAGTTCAACAAGACAGTTTTTAAAAATTGCCCAATAGCTGGCAGTATTCATAACAAATTATTCATGCATGAAAATACTATCTAAAGGAAAACTAAAAGATAGATAGTAGTGGGCGTAAGACCTTTTGCAAGTCAATATTTTAAAAAAAAGATTCATGGTATAGAAACTTTGTTGCTACTAAATAGTGATTATTTGATTAGGTAGATTATTATATAAATCTTGTATTTATTCATGCAAAATAAATCAGGATGCATATTCCAGCCGTACCACAGTTCAGAACTTTGCGAACCAGAGAAGCTCTCTGTGGGCAGTGCCTTACTGTTTTAAAATGCATGAAGCAGTAATTTTAATAACATAAATCATAAACATCTGGAGAGTTCTTAACATTCAAAGTCATTTCTTCTCAATGGCCGAGCTTCCGAATCATCCACCTGGGGGTAGGGGGTGGGTAAATCCTGAAGTTTTATTCCTAACAAGTTCCTGGGCCATGCTAAAGTTTCTGATCAAGGTACTATGCTTTTATATGCTCTGATATAACATCAATTGTAAGAAAATACATGAAAAAAGTGTAATTTTCCTGTATTTATTGTGTTTAAAAATATGCAGCACATTTGAGGAAGTGCAATATTATCTATATATCAAATATAGTAGAGGAATATCACAAACAGTGACTTGAAGTTGGCCAGATTCATCTCAGTTTGCGTTCTTATATGTTTGGGTTCATATTCAACATTTCCAGTAAGCATAAAGAAATATGCTAATCCCATGGGTTAATGGTATCTTTTCCCAAAGTGGTAGCAACAACCCTCCTATTATAGGTATGACAGAATGCTGAAGATTGTTTCTACCATCCTCACTTAATTCTTCTGATTAAATTCATGTGCAAGCTACAGCATTATTAGAAATAACATGGTAGAGATTATTAGTTTTGTCTTTTTTGGAACACTAAATTTGAGTGAGGAAAATAATGGGGCAGTTGTAAAAGTTTAATCGAGAAATGATGGTGGTATATCTTAACAATGTTAGGTAGAAGAACATTTTCAGCTAAAATACTGTTAATATTCTGTGATGTGCCTATATGCATACATGAACACGCATACACACACACACAATTTTATTACATTATTATTAGAAATATTCCTTTTTGTTCCATTCTTAAATCCTTCCTTGAGGGAAATAAGTGAAACTATTAAAACAACCCAAATAATACCCTTGCAAGATGCAAGAATAGGTTTTTTTTTTCATTTAAATATTCAGCTTCGATGTCACCAAGTAGGCACCACCTGGCTTTATTATACTCCACTTCTATGCATGGCTTGACGTTTTAATCTCAACTCATAATTCAAAAACTACAAGCACACACTTACATCCTGATTGGACATCTCCCAATATGGTCTTTCTCCGTAAGACATTACTTCCCAAAGAACAATCCCATAACTCCACACATCGCTGGCTGATGTGAACTTGCGGTAGGCAATTGCTTCTGGCGATGTCCACCGTATTGGTATCTTCCCTCCCTTAGGATATAAAAATCACATGTACAATGAATAAGTAATATAACATATGATGTACATAATATACTCTAAAATCAGACATACTGTTTCAGGATATCTGTAGGAGAATATAGGATTCTGCTAAAAATATCTTAATGTTCTATTTTTTCCATATTTAATTTACATATTTTTCTTTGACAATTTTATGCATATATAAAGCAAACTGTGCTCCAGGACACCCCCTTTCCCAACCATCTTAGCCTTCCTCCTCCACATAATACCTTTCCAAACATCTGTATCCCTTTTCTTTTGAGATCTACTGAGTTTAGCAAAGATGATATTCATGACCATGGGTTTAGAACTGTGCACGTAAGCCTGGAGGTCAACTTATTTTGCACATAACTAAACTACTCTTCTCCCAGAAGCCATCAACAGACAATATTTCAGCAGAGAAGTGGTAGGTTCAGTTGGCATTTTCCAAGCCCTGACAGAAAAACATATTTAGCACAAAATTTACCCCTAAATATATTAGAAGATCACTGAAATCATAAAAGAAATTGTAAGTTGACTAATATCTACAGCTCAAGTTACACTCTTATAATTGACAGGAAATCACAAATCAACCTTTACTAATTTACCAAGAAAATATTAGTTCAGAAAAATATGGAGGATTGTTAATAATTCAACTTTCTATCACTGGCAGGTTTATATTTTGCATCCACAATAGATAATTTGTCTGACCTTTAATATAGTGGTCCATAAGCATCCGGTCCTTTTCTCTCATTCAACTAACTTCCTTTAGATAACTGGCTAACTCACCTGTAATGTTCTGTAAGTTCATTAGATAAGGAAATAATGAAAAACTCACTATTGGCTATAAAGCACCACTGAAATTTATCAATTTTTCCCATCATTGCTAACTAAACCAGAGTAAAAAAAAAAAGTTTTTAAATTTTCTGCTTTCCATTCGGGGCCGTATCACCTCACTCTGGCCTTAAATGAACACAGAAGAAAGTGAAGCTGAACACATTTAATTAAAAACACAAACTTCAGAAGAGGATTAAAACTAATAAAATTACTGTGGAATTCAGAGGGAAAGATGTGTATATCATTACAAATTGTTCAATTCTAGCCTTGTAGTTTCAAAATCTTTTTGTTCACCGCTGGTACAATATAAAGTAGAACTAATATAATGAACTAGTAAAATGTCCATTGACATAAATAAAATAAAATATAGTGTTCCCAAACTATCATTGAAATCACAAGCCCATGAAAGCTGAATATGTAATAAAAGCAAAGGTTATGAGCATAGCACATGTCGGTCTGTGCCGACCACACAGAATAGTTGCTTATATTTAGATTCATTGTCTTGGCAAGAGATCAGGCATTCTAGAAAAGCTTGCTTATCTTAGTTGAATCCCCTTTCTCCTATGTTCATTCTGCTTTAAATTCACACAGTTGCCTTTTTCTCGGGAGACTTTCTCCCCAACCACTGCTTTCTGTGACTAGAACCTCCTTCCAGAGTTTTAAAGTTTATAGCATATTATTATTGTCTACACTTAACCAAGCAGAACTTCTTGCTTTGGTCTATCTGCAGCCCAGCACCTATTGGTCAACCATTTGTCTTCTTCATTCCTCTTGCTTACTCCCTCACTCCTTGATAACCATCATTCCATATTAGTTTCTATGAGATGAGCTTTATAAGAGTATACACAAACCTCTTAGCATAACATTCTCTTGGCACATAAATGTAGATAAATAGGTAGGATCTTATTATTTCCAGAGAAGAATATTCCATTGTACACCCATGCTGCCTTTTTTTTTTTTTTCCTGCATTCTATGATGTATCTATACTTGGTGAGACTTGAGAACATGGCTTGGCTGTCTTCTCACTCTTGTTCCTTACACATGTTGGATAGCCTTAGAGCCTCGTTCTCTAAAAGACTGTTCCTGACATTTCAGATCAGATTATTCCAGTGTCAGGGACTCTGCATTCTGAGATGCCTTCAATCCCTTTGGTAGAAATGATATTAGTGATCCCCAGTTATGAAACACCAAAGTAGCTCCAGACTCTAGCAAATGTCCACTGGGGAACAGCATAATCCCTTTGTGAGAGCTACTGCTTCAGATGATACATGTTGATTCTTGATGAGCTAAAGAACGATGTGGCAGACCTTGAAGACCCCCATGGAAGGCCTCACGTCCCTGGAGAGCAGAAAGGGGATGGGCTGGGGGTTGGGGCAGCTCAGGAGGACAGGAGGGTGTGGGAACTGGGATTGACATGTAAAACAAGCTCATTTCAAATTTAAATTAAAAATGTAATTTAAAAAGTAGAAAAGAAAAGGAGGCAGATGAATTCCTGGACCAGCACTTTTGCTTTTATGTGAACTGGTTGCCTCACACTCTCTGCCTCACATTGTCACTCTTTCTGTAGACATGTCTGCTTTTGTCCTGGGATTTGACTTCAATGAGAAAATCAAAAGTCCAATCGACAAGAGCTATTTCAGTCCCTAGATTTTGATAATGTATCCATATCCTTTCTGGAATTTTCCTTAGTTTCAACCATTCTCTCATAATTTTCCTCTGTCCTGGCCTTCTCCCATTCATACTTTCTTAAGGAGAGATCATTTTCTGTTTCAGTGAATTTTAAATTAGCCTAATAGTTTAAGCATCATTTTCCTTCTCAGGTGGAGCTTGTTGGTGGCTTAGCTTTAGTAGAGTCACTGGCTCTTGAGAGCAGAGTGTCCTCATCTGAACGACAAGGGCATAGAAAAGTCCTGAAGAAATGTGGCTAAAAGAAGGCATGCCTCCAGAGTTTTAACATTGTCATAATTTACAATACAGTCTCTCTTTTGGTTGAGTAATTGCAGGGTTGAATTGAATGTGTGAAAGACAGACTCACTATAATTCTTACAAATAATTAATTCCAAAATATATACATAATTCTGCTCCTGATGATGAACACAAAGTTTGTTCCTTCTTTATCATATACCTCAACAGTTCATCTCAGATGTTTTAAGGTTTCTATTTTGTTTTGAAATTGACTTTGAGTTTAAATTATTAAATATGTTAAACTATTTTTTTTACTAACTGCCAAACATAGGCTTCAATGAAGTATGCCAATAGGTGGACACACTTTGCTGTCATTATTATTTGGCCCATGTGACAGCAAAGCAGCTTTATTGCAACTTTATTGATGTACTTTTGGAACTCATTTCATAATTTACATCTTCTTGGTAAAATACCACCCAGTTTTCAGAATATTTTAAAAGTACAATTAGTTATACAAATAATTTATGATGGTGCAAACTGTACAATTAATTATACAAATAATTTATGATGGTGCATTGTCCCATATTTTAAGAGGTTTCTAAACTAGGAAGGCATTTATTTGAATGTCTTCTATGTCTACATTTAAATCCTCAGATATTTATGCATCTGAAGAGAGCCCCAGTTGACTGAAGCAATCCAAGCATATGGACTATATCTAAAACCTCAACTTCATAGGAACCTACAGATCAGACTCAGCAAAAATCTGAAGTTAGTGCTTGTTTTCTATATTTGAAGTATCAAAGCTAATCCTTTCTGAGCAGCATCTGTCAATGTGAAGCTCTAAGAGCTGGCGGTGCAGGGGAATATTCGGTTATTTGTCCCACTTGAATACTTCATTTTAGTAGAGATAACAGTGTTGTTTGCTGGGACCTGTGCTGATCCTCCTGTTTAATTTTGCAAAGATGCTTAACATTTCTAATGTTACTTTGCCATATATAGATGGAGGGCCATGGGAAGCATAAAACTTAACAACTATACATGGTTTAACCTTCTCTAACAACCTAACAGCTTGACTAGTTTATAAACCTTAGCTTTTTCAGCTTTCAAATTGCTGCGTTAAATGTAAGGTGCAGACATTTACAATGAGAATAGTTTTGAGCTCTTTAAGAGGGATTACCTTCATTCTAAACTCTGTATCTGCTTGAGCATGCATCTTACCTTATGTCCATACAACAAATAGATGAATTAAAGGGAGTGAATAAAGAGTATTATTTTCTATTTATTATGTGTGTGTTTTATTTTATGTACTTTATATTTTTGAGACAGGTTTCTTTGAGAAATAGCCTTGGCTTTCCTTGAGTTAGTTCTGTAGACCGGGCTGGCTTTGAACTCACAGAGAACTGCTTGCCTCTACCTCCAGAGGACTGGGATTAAAGGTTTGCTCCACCACACACAGGGAATAAAAAGTTTTAAATACACGTGGCAGGGGTTCAATGAAACAATGCTTAGCTGCTATCTTCCAATACATTATTAGTCACAGAAATTTAAAACCCTTTTCAAGGCTTGAAAATAAAATTGTGAACTGTTCTTACAAAATTCATAAAGTCAGAATTTTAGGAATTCATAATTTAAATTTGATGGTTTTCATAAGACTAGGATTGTCACCCTTGTTAATGTTGCATGCAACCCTTCATTACATTTCCTCACGTGGTGGTGACCCCCCAAACATAAAATTATTTCATTGTTACTGCATAACTGTAATTTTCTACTATTATGAATCATAATTTAAAGGCAATATATGCAGGACATCTGATATGTGACTACTTAAAAGGGTTATTCTACAACAAAGGGGTTGTGACCCACAGATTGAGAAATACTCTGTAAGACACTTGACTAAATTGTAATTATTATTTTTCTCCCTCAGGAGAACAATTGATGTCAGTTCATTTGCTGCATGTGGGTGGCCTCTGGTTTGACTTCTGAAGATAGCTACAATGGCTCAAATACCTAAGTGCTAAAGTGTACTTTTCAATATCTACTAATTTTTTAACCTCTATTAGTTTGTGAAAAAAAAATTCCTGTTGAATTAAGAGCCATTTCAAGGATTCTTATTTCATACCTTTTGCCTGTCAGTTTTGCCAGATTGTACTTCAAATGACGAAGTACTTAGGAGGGCTAATGTGATTCAACCCAGAGTGATTGAGTATCAGACCTGTAGACAAATATTAGCCTCTCAGGTTGAAAGCAGAGCTACAGAGATAAATCATTTTGCTGAAGGTCTTAGCATCTATCTGTTATCATGTACTCAACTCCACTCACTGTAGTAGACAACAAGGCACAATCCAAGGGGAACCACATCCCAGGGGAAACATTTATTCTAATCCTAAGTAGCTCCAACCCTAAGGCCACTGAGAGAACAGTTTCAGCAGATGTTGGTTGCCATGAGAGATCAGAGACAGATGATTCTAAAGAAGCAGAAGCCCACCCCCGAACTCGAGATTTTTCAACATTGTGTAAAATGATTAAGAAGTTACTAATAGACAGGAAAGTACTCACATTCAAATAATACTAAGAATGAAAAAGCCAAACCACAAATAAGCAATGTTTATGACCCTTCTAGGTGTTCACAAAACAATATAAAAGTTAGCTATAGTGATGGGAAATGTGTAGCTATAAGGCAAAACAAAACATCAAGAATACAATAAAATGTGATCTATTGTGTCTCCAGTTCCTTCCAAAATTAAGTTAAATTTCACATACCAGATTCTGCATTTTGTTTATTTAAGAACAATTTTAAAATTTAAATATATTTTTATTATATTCTTCTCCTCCAGCAATACTTCTAGATCTTTTTCTCTTCCCTACACACTTATCTTTAAGTTCTTTTACACACACAAACACACAAAAACCACAAAGTCCAAATTCAACACAACAAAAAATTCCTCTGAACCCAATAAAACAGCATCTAAAACAAAACTAACAAACAAAAAACAAAAAACTAAAACCCAAAACAAACAAAAAAGCACTAAAGTGTAACCAAATAAAAGCACATAAATGAATCTGTAGAGTCCAATATATGTGGGTCAATTGCTTCTGAACTTGAGTCCTGTCCTGGAGTGGTTGGTATACCCAGTGTCACTCTATAAGAAAAAGCTGACGTTTCTTCTCCTAGCAGGTATAAGTAAGTCTGGCTGCTAAACTAGGAAGCTAATCTTCAAAATATACAAATATCTTGATAAACTAGACATCAAGAAAATTAATAACCCAATTTAAAATGGGGACAGGGCTGCATGTAGGAAAAAAAATCAAATACAGCCATACTTATTACCCAACACAAAACTGAATTCCAAATGGATCAAAGATATCAAAATAAAACCTGATACTCTGAACCTGCCAGAAGAGAAATTTGGAAATAACCTATACTCGTTGGTACAGGAAAGACTTCCCAATCAGAACACTGTGAGCATAGGTACTAACATCAACATTTAATGAATGACACATCATGAAATTGAAAAGCTTCTGCATGGCAAAGGACACTGCCATTCAGACACATCAGTAGCCTACAGAAAGGAACGAGAGTTTTATCAACTACACATCCAACAGAGGGTTAATAACCAAAATACACAATGAACTGAAAACACTAGATACCAAGAAAGCAAATAACCTAATTAAAAATGGAGTGCAGTTCTAAACAGAATTCTCAAAATAAGAAAAGTTACATAGCTGAGAAACATTTAAAGAAATATTCACCACCCTTAGCTATCAGGGAAATATAAATCAAAACTACTGTGTGACTTCATCATACACCTATAAGAATGTCCAATTCCAACATAACAAGTGACATTTCATGCTTGTGAATATGTGGATTATCCATTGCCGATGGGAGTGCAAATCTCCTCCGTAAGATGAGAACTGATCTTGCCTAAGATTCCTTTATACCACTCTCAGCATACACCTAAAGGATACTTCATCAAACCAAATGGACACTTGCTCAACCTTTTCAAAACTGCCAGAAACTGAAAACCACCTGGATATCCCTCAACAGAAAAATAGATAAAGATCATGTGTACATTTACAAAAATTAGTATTACTCAGATGTTTAAAAATGACATGAAATTTGCAGGCAAATGATGGAACTAGAAAAAAAAATCAACCTGAGGAAGTAACCCAGACCCAGAAAGACAAATATGGTACATATTTGCTTATTTGTGGGTATTAGCAGTAAAATAAAAGATAGCCAAGCTACAGTACATAGAAACACAGAGTGTGTGTACAGGGTAAGAGATTAGAGGGAACAGATTTCATTAGGAAAAGGAAATTATGTAGAGAGATAAAAAGTGAATTTTAGGAATGATAAGGCTACAGAGTTCCCTCAGCTGAAAAGGGGACAAAAAGAAAGAGAAAACAATGAGCTATTCTATTCATGTAAATGTTCTTCCTTCCCTTCCCTTCATTTTAATTTCCCTTATCTGAGTTAGGGTGACTGCAAACTCATAAGATCAGATCTTGACTGTGCTCACATCAAGATTCTTAGGCTCCAGAACTGTGTCTGCAACACAATAGCCACAAATTTACTGAATAAATCTGTAAATCAGTAAATCATACATTTCATAGAAAAATAAACTCTTCAGGGTCCATGGGTAATATATAAACACATTTTTATAAAGCTCTTTTATCTAGTGTTCCACTTCAAAATTAGAGCCTTGATTTTCCATCACATCAATACAGACAGATTTGTTTTTCCCAGGTAAAAATGATCATGATATCTATGTGTCTAAAATAAATTTTGAGAACGTTCAAGGTGACTTATAAATTTATTACAACATTGATAATGAATATTGGCAAATCATTTAGAATTTGTATGAGGAAGTAGCTTCATTTTGTGGTTACATACAAGACTTGTCATACCTAAAGTGGGAAATAATTCATCACTGCTTTTATTCATTTAGTTTGAAAGTTTATTGCTAGCATACGTAGAACATTGATTGGATATTTTATTCTTACATTTTCCAATCATGTGTAAATAAAGTATGGTGTATATTATTATCTATATGTTTCTTTCAGGTCACGTTTTATGTTAAATGTTTTTGGTTGAGAATCCTTCAAGAACAAAACTTTTAGGCTTTCATCTTTCAAAATGTTGCTACTGTGAACAAGACAGGGCCAGTTAAGTTCTTTAGCATTAGCCATTATTTTCACTCATTTAAAATGTGACATTATATACTACAAAGATATCCACAATCAATAAAGTCAGAGCCACAGATTTAAAAGCTACAGAATATATATAAAATTTTCTTAATGACCAAAGATAGGATGCTCTCAAACATGCTTGAAATTCAATCGACTATGCTCAGTTTGAGCTGTCAGTATGGAGGAAAAAGAAAATGATATAACACTGGAAGATAGACCCAAGGAAAAGCTAAATGGCTTTCTCAAATTTCTTGAAACAGCCCATACAATAATTACATGCCCAAGATGATTCAGACTGTAAAAAAGAATAGGTTGCCGATTGCTCTTGTGTTTGGATGTCAGAGTACAATTCTATGATTAGCTTCTTGCCTTCTGACATGGTTCATTTAAAATACTAGTTATATGGTAAAACAGGCCAAAACAAAGAAGACAGGGCATGTCACAATTGTACATAAAATGTAAAATGTGGAAAAAATTCTTTGTTGTTTGTTGTTCAACAACAGAATTTTTTTCTGAGATTTATATTTGTGGGGCTGCCTCCTCTAATCCCACTGACCAAATGAAATCCAGGAGCTTTCAGTATGATTTGTGAAGGTAGATTGCAGCTGGAGTTATGCTTCACAAACAGCTCTTTAAAACATATCATGTTGCATAAAGCTACACCATAATTTAGACTTATATCATTGAATGACTACTGAAATATTTATTTAGTTTTGAAGGTACTTTTCCTGATAAAGCACCTGTAGCAATTTTCTGCAGAGTGTCCTTCAGGCATCTGTAGGGATGTCAAGAGCCATTTAGGGAGTCTATGAGCTTTAAACTATTTTCATAATAACACAAAAACTCTATAGCCTTTTCACTTGCAACATCCCAAGAGTTTGGAGTGGGATTTTATGAAGAGACCAGAATGCATAACATTAATGAAAAATGTGCAGTGTCAACATTTGAAATTTTTGCATAATTCAGGAGTGAAAGATGAAGAGGAATAACTGGATATGAGTACTGAAAACAGTTGATTTCTGCATAAAATACTCATAAAAGTAGAATCACACACACACACACACACACACAAACTGTTTATTTGACTCCTTCTTTTCATAACACTTGAGAACACGAGGGAGATCATTATGTACCTAAGACCACAGAAAAGAGCAGTAATGGGGAAATTGGCAATATGTTTAGAGGCCAAGCATATTCTCAACTCCATAAATACTCTAGTTGAAGATTTTTACATTTTATTTATTTATTATCAAAACGCTGTTTGTGTGAATCCAGGTTTTTAGTTAAGGTCCTCATGAAAGCACAGCAAGTGCTCTTGCCTACTGATGTCTGCCCAGTCTTTAAGGGTTTTTAAATTACAAAATTCATTGACAAAATTCCTGTACTACTCTTTTCTTCTGCCTGAATCTCACAGGGATTTGGAGGGAAAAAATAGGAAGGAGCAGACACCGTCTGTGAACAACACTGAATCAAATATGGTTTGTGATTTCTTTGTTTGGTTTCTCTGTATCTAAAGGCGACAGAATCCAGAAAGGCATTGGAAAAGAGTCAGTGCATTTGAAATACTGAATGCTAATTCCTGAACTGTAAAAAAACGCAGACAGACAATACAGACTACAGTGTTACTTAAATAAGTGTGATGTTGTGTTTAAAGTGGTTCATTGTATTTATACAAAATAAAAGCCTCTTGAAATTTTTAAATTTTTTTTGGAAAAGGCAACAATCACTGAATATTAAACCAAAAATGATACAGAATTCAATATTGATAAAACTGGGTTTTTAAAGACATTAAATGAGTAAACTTTATTATGTATATAATATATTTTATGTGGTATTAGTTTTTTTATTTATGATAGTAAGCTTTTATCTCATTCAAGTATATTTCCTCAACTGTTTTGCTTAAATGTTTATCAATTCTACCTGACACACTCTGCGTTAAGTTTCAGAAGAAGGAGCACTCTAATATTTTTTGTTTAAACAGTGATCTTCCAGTCAGTATACATTCTCTACACAACTGCTTAGAATAGCAACTCATCTGTTGTGGTGTGTTTATATGAAAAAATAGCAGCCCAATGGCTTTATAATCATACTCATCTTAAGAGTAAATCATAAAATTACTGTACTAAACAAAGCTTGTTATTGGAGATTAAGTCAATGAATTCCAAATTACTGTAGACATGCAGATGCTTCTCAGAAGGAAGCTGGGAACCCCATGGGTATTTGAGAGAGTGCCAAAGAAACACAGGGATGAAATGAAGTGCTTTAAGCAACTATGTGTGGGAAGGGAAAGGATCCACTTGGCTGGTATGGTTGGCGAGAATCTTCTGACGCTAGAATTTCAACACAAGGCCTCTTGCATTTTTATTCAAAAATGATACATGAGAATATTGACATAGCAACTCCTTCCTTCTTTATTAAAGCCAAATAAATGATCCTCAAGTGTCTTTACTCCAAACAAAGTCACAACCAGTATAGTGAAACTCTGATCAGAAACATGGTTTAACCTCCAAAAAGCAGATGATCATATTTGTAAGAACCTGTCAGCTTCCCACTAGATTAGTCATTCCTTTGTGTATTAGGGGATTAAGAATAGAATTGGGATCACATTTAATAATTTTGTGCCACAGAGAAATTAGAACCTGATCAAGAAAAAACTTGTATTATAAATAAGTTCAAACATACATCTCCTATCAGATGAGGCTTATTAAAACTGGAACATCTTTTTGAATAAGACAGTTGTAAGGGGAACCTAAACAAGCAACAATACTTCTGGACTATTAGATGTTTATAGAGTTGCAAATGCTTACAAAAGAAAACCTTTAGAGGACTGAGCATTATTGGGGACCAGAAAGTCACATCTTAGGAAGGTAAGTAAATATTTTCCTTTGCTACATATGCTTTCCCCTAGGAGGAGAGTGTAGTCAGAAGCATGATGTTATTTTTGTAGAACATTCACTGACTGATGTTTGTGGAGAGTAGAGAAGCATCAAAAGACACTTTGACCTTTGTTTAACCACCCATGTTTCTGACTTCATCATATATTCAGAGCTATACAGTGGAAGTCAGTGTTATAAATGCATTCTACTAGCTATATGTTAGAAATTTTCCTCATCTGAAAGGAAAAATTTTCTCACTTAGGAAGAACATGTTCATTAAAAAAGTAAACCTGCTACATAGATACATATACTAAGAACAAATAGGCTAATGATGAACAAAAGCCTCAAAATAACATTTAGAATTGTCTTCTTTTAATTATAAATCTTTATTGGGGTCATGTAAATGCTCTAAAAATAACCTAGTGATAGAACCCACAGAATTTATCAAACATGCCTGTTCAAGGTCATTTCATCAAAAATAGAAGATGGTAAAAATGTCAATAATTTAGGCATGTGAAAAACCTAGTTTTGTTGAGTAGGCCTTATTAGACCAGATATGTTATTTCAGAATTATAATTGTTGTTTGACTGTTACACGCAAATCATCAGTTTTTCACAGAATAAATTATATTTTAAATATTGAGAAGTGTCTCAATCTGTGGAAACTGTAATTGATACATGATTTTCTGTTATCATTTCTGCTTGATTATATACCCAGACTTTTGCATTAAGGAAACCAAAGATGGTGGGAATCCTCATTACTCACTCTAGTTGTATAAGCAGCTTCTGGGTCATCTTCAAGCACCCGAGAGAGTCCAAAGTCAGAAACTTTGCACACCAAGTTACTGTTGATCAAGATGTTCCGAGCAGCAAGGTCCCGGTGGACATAGCCCATATCTGAAAGGTACTTCATTCCTGATGCTATCCCACGAAGCATTCCCACCAGCTGGATGACTGTGAACTGGGCATCATGTTTCTGAAATACATTTGCAACACATACTAAAATATGTTCCTTTTACTTTACAATTTCTTATGTTGTCATTTTTTCATTATTGACCTTACATACTTTAACTAAAGTCCATAATACTGTCATGATATTTAGACAAATGAGTGCATAGCTAACACAAAATGGATAGGGTTTGTGCTACTCTGTACAGTATCATAGAATCTGAATTCAGTTCAAAAGTAGTATTGTCTCTATCTTTGTATGATGCAGAAGATCCTTCTCAAACCCAAGGTCAAAACCAACAACAAAATAAATAGCATGACTATCTCAAGTTGATAGTCATTTGATTGAAATTTTAATCTTTTCTCTTGGTTCAAGTTTTAATAATCAGCAAAAATAATTATATATGAGAAAGATATGTTTACCTAATTTTTGTGGTTTGGCGTGATCCTTAGTTATAGCTAATTAAAGAAATTATGATGAAAGATAAAGTCATAGAGTCATGGACAGAGAAACCTTCAAATATAGTTTTATTTAAATAGTAATATGTAGTTTTAAATGTGTGATTTGGAACAATACAAAAGCCTTACGCGTTTTAAAAAGTTCTGTAATATAAACCATACACATGTGAAATTACAAGGTAAAGATGAAATTTTAGAATTTTCCCTTTGCTAAGCAATCCTTGACTAATTATTACTTGAAATTTTGACACCAAGATGTTTAGTACAATTTAGAATGCATCTAGTATTTTCTATAACTTACTTGTCAAATGTATGTATATTTATACATACTATCTCATATAAAAACATAAACATTATATATATGATATTTTACTCACACGCAGGAAACTATCCAGGGAACCATTCTCCATGTATTCTGTAACAATCATCACTGGCTTACCTAAACATACAATAAATGATAAATATATATTCATCAGCACACTAAGCACTAAGTTGGCATAACATACATACTACACTTTGAAACATCTAATAAATACAGGAAACTTTTGTGTCCCCCAAACACTACAAAGTTGAAATAAAAACAACTGTGACTCAAATAAAATTTTTAAAAATGAAGAAGGCTAAATTCTAGAACAAAAGTCCATAACCTACTTTATCTAAAATAAATTTATTATAGTGTTCAAGACTCATACAATATCCAAGTATATCCCTTTATTCTTTTGCTTCTAAGGTATTTTTCTCATTTATTGTTATTATTATTTGTTCTTATTTTACATATCAATCCTATTTCCCTTTTCCTCCCATCCTATATCCTCAGACCCCCTCTCCCATCCCATTCCCCACCCACTCCACAGGGAGGGTGATTCCTTCCAGGAGGGATCATCAAAATCTGTCAAGTTATTTGGATTAGGATCTAGGCCCTCCCTCCTGCCTCTAGGCTAAGGGAGTATCCCTCCATAGGGAATGTGCTCCCAAAGTCCTTTCATGTTCCAGGGATACATCCTGGTCCCACTGTCAGAATTTCTGTAGACTGCCCAGGCCTTCTAAGATAGACAGAGGCAGGCAGATCTCTATGAGTTCGAGGCCAATCTGGTCTACATAGTGAGTGCCAGGATAGGCTCCAAAGCTACACAGAATAACTGGGTCTCAAAACACCAACCAACCAAAACAACAAAAAAATCAAACAAACAAAAGACAGCAAGTATTGCAGCAGTGAGGTATTTTCACAGATGAGAACTGAGAGACACTAAATATATGCATGACAGTGCACTTTTTTCCCTTTTCAAAGAGGGCAGAACCAAACCTAAGAAATGATGCCACCCACTTTATACTGGGTCATATCACTTTCCACAGCCCTGTCCTGTGGAATGATTTAAGAATTGAATGAAAGAAAGCCCGCTCCTCCTAAGTCTCTGCAGATCACTATCAGGGTCTGTGCTCCTTCATTATATAATTTGGGGGAGACTAATATGCTACCAAACTGGTATATGTTTCAGTAGTAGTGGACGACACTGCTTCCTTTGGCTGGTTACTGCCTTTGTATACCACTCAGCTCTCTCTGCTTATCACTGATTTCCTCTGGCTCGAAGGCTTACGGCCATTTCATTTCTCATTAGCATGTCTTGTAAAATGTTTGGCAAGAGAAATAAAAGTAGCTAAAAAGTCAGACCAGTCACTTAAGCCATGGCCCCATGACCATTCAGAAATCAGATCAGGCTGCCCTTGGTTCTTCTAATTTAGGAATTTGTAAACACTTCAGTTAAGATAGGCAAGCCTGGAAATATGCTTTGCATTAAGTTCAAAGATCCGGCAACCCAAGTGGATAGACAAAGAGCAAACAAAATAACTTGGAAAGCAATAGCTTAACTGGAGAGTTTCCTTTGTGATCTCTGTAAATATGCTTAGAAACAAAGGCTCTGGAGTAGTGAGAATTTGCTGCAGCATGCAGTGGGAAATGATCTACAAATACCAGCTCATCTGCACATTATGCAGTGTGCTGGTCCTAAAGTTTGCGACTCCTCCTCTATGCTTTGATTAGCACATGACACAATCAGCTTCCCAGAATCGGTGCCTGTATCATTTGTTGTCATGAGGGATCCCAAAACATAGCTGGGGATATGCACCAGGCCCAGACAAAATTTAATCCTATGAGTGGCTGAAGAATCTCCAACAAAAACCACCAAGGCAGATTTAACAGTGCAGTTTCAATTCTGTTTCTAAATTTACTCAGTATAGAAAGTAAAGGGTTTTGTGTGTGTGTGTATGTGTGTGTGTGTGTGTGTGTGTGTGTGTGTGTGTGTGTTGGGGGGGTAGTTTCTCACAGTTGTGCAGTAACAGAATCAAGTCAGTCTCAGCTCCACAGTAGCTGAGAGATATGAGAAATCACTTAATCACTGCCCAGTGGCAATATAGAAGCATTACAGATTTAGCCCTGGATATTTAGGGCTACAACTATCCTAACCACAATTTCCACAAAGACAAGATTTGGATGCTGGAATATGTCAGTTGTAGTCATATTGTCTTTACAAATATCTAATCTTAGTTTTTGGATGGAGATAGTTACCATCAGCACTGAAATGTTTAAGGAAATGTTAGTAGCCAGAAACAACACCAATTTTGTCTAGCATTGTAAATACACTATGTCTAGTCTTCCACATGCCCTTTACTCATCTGTTTGTATTGAGACCAAGACATGCTATGTATCCTAGTTGACTTGTTGCTCTCTGATTGCCTGGTCTGGCCTGAAACTCATGACACACTTGCCTTAACTCTTTCACAGTTGGTTAACAATGAGTAACATGTGGCTCCTTAAGCACACTTTTATAAATGGTTATGATATACAATCAAAACCACTGTCATTAGCAGACAGTACTCTTTCAGTGACACTAAGTAATCAGACAATACTAGAAAAAAACAAGGAAGGAAACTGGAACAAATTCCAAAAAAAAAGGTACTTCCTGGTGTTTCGGAGATAGAAGATAGACATGATGATAACATGATGGGCTTTCCTTTGTACATAATGAATCGTTATCAATACTGCAACAAGTTAAACATTTTTAATTCTTATTGGACCATTACAAAAACATAAGGTAATATTGCTTGATCCCATTTTAACAAGCATTCTTCTCTTGAAATAACCACAGTTTTAACCACTAATGTGTGTGCTAATAAAAGCAGAGGCCAGCCCCATTTGAATTAAGTTCTAACTCCACTGCCAAGAACCAAGCCAGTGACAATTGCAGAGGTCATGTCTGTGACTGGGGTTTGGCTAAGGATGACTCCTGATTTTGCTATGTAGGATCTGAAACTGTAGTTCCAAGAATTCCTTAACAATCACACTCGTCATCTTTTTTTTTTTTTTTTTTTTTTTTTTTTTTTTTTGGAAAGCAAATATTTTTATTTGTGTGCATGGGCTGTTTCTCCCTAAGTTTTACACTTGCCATCTTAACAGTGAATTTTTTTTTACATTCAACTGGTATCAAAGTATGCATGTTCTATGTAAAAAAAAATACTGTGTGTAGAAAATTTATCCATATGTGTACAGATATGTGTACATGCACAAAGAGGACAAATATTTCACGTCTGTTCTTCTGTTACTTTCTGCCTAAGTTTTTTTGAGACAGTCTTTTCACTGACCCTGAAACTAACTGATTCAGCTAGAATGAAATATCAGCAAGCTCTGGGGATCCAGTTGTCCCTACCTCCCTTTTACCCCAGCAACTGAATTCACACTTGTGTGAACAGCTGCCACACCCGGCTCTGAGGCTGGTTCTAAAGATCCAAACCTGAGTCATCATCTTCCAAAACAAAAACTTTCTCCACCTAGCCATATCCACAGCCAATTAAATATAAATGTTTTCTATGGATATATTTCAAATACAACCATTTCAGTAGTTAATTTTCTGAAAATATTAATGCTTTTATTCTTTTTAGCAAATCAAGAATTTCAAATTATTACTTATTAAACAAACCATTTTGCAACTTTAGAAAAACTGAACTTGGGCATAGTATACTACATTTTTGTCTATGTCTTCATTATTCCCTATTAATAACTCTTTTGTTTGTACATTGGTAGACAGGCTTTATAATTTCTATTACTACCTATTTTATGCCCTCTCCTTGTCTCCACTTTTCTTTAAGAATGTAACTTTAGGCCAATTAGTGGCCTAAAGGCTCACACCTTTAAAACCTGTACCAAAAAAAAAAAAAAAAGAATTGATGCTCTTTGAAATGCAGATCTCAGGTGTCAGGGAATCATGCCATGACAAATTTTATAAGTTGAAAATATTTGTGTATGTTATTAATTCTTTGAGAATTTTAAACAATATTTTTGTCACATGACCCCTTCCCCACCTACTGTGTCTTCCTTTTACTAATTTACTAATTTTACTAATTTATATTTATCAAGTATAGTTTTTAATTTCCTCATGCTGTTTAATATAGATTTGTTTCCTTCCCCTGGAACAAGGTTGACCTACACTTTTCAATACCTTCAAGAAGGATGAATCCCCTTCTCCCATCAGCTATCATTTCCCAATAGTCCCATTGGCTATAGGTGAAACTTCTTGCCATCTCCCATCTCCGTGTGGACGTTTTTGCTCAGCTTGGCCTTGGGTAGGACATGTGTGTGCTGTCATTACTTCTGGGATTAAGTATGTTCAGTTGCCCTGATGTGTCCTGAAAACATGTTCTCCTTGTAGCCATCAGCCCCTCTGGCTGTTATTGGCTTTCTGTTACTTCTTTCACAGAGATGTTTGAAGAGGGGTGTGACACAATTGTCCCATTTATGGCTGAGC
Source organism: Phodopus roborovskii (assembly GCF_943737965.1). Taxonomy (NCBI): domain Eukaryota; kingdom Metazoa; phylum Chordata; class Mammalia; order Rodentia; family Cricetidae; genus Phodopus; species Phodopus roborovskii. The sequence continues at coordinate 6,293,172 of NW_026126470.1, forward strand.
ATTCCACAGTCTCAGTCTCTATAAAATGACCTCTCCTGGGTCTCTAGGTTCAACATTATCTTCCTTAAATTGAATTTAATCTTATGATGTTGGCAGGAAACCATGTTCTTTCTATAAGTGAGGAAAATATGCCACACCAATTTCTTTGTAATTCTAATGCATCTATTCACGAGATGTTAGTAAACAGAAAAGAAAAACAGAAAAGAAAAGAAAAAAGGAAAATAACCTGGATCCTTTAAACATATAAAGCACAATTCCATTCTTATTTTTCTCAAAATACATTGATAGAGACCATTCTACTTACGTTACATGACATGCTGATATGTGTTATGGCTCAGTTATTAGTTTGCAATTGTGAATGTGTGACAATAACTTACAACATTAGTATTACCAAAATGTGTTATTCTAACAATAACTTACAACATTGCTATTACCAAAATGTGTGATTCTAACAAGCCATTCCTATAATTGGTGAAATAAATATCCTATACATACTATTGAAAAAGTCATATGAAATATAGTACTATCTCAAGCACAGATGGAACTTTTATAGAGAAGCAAGTGAAATAATGAATATTTGGTATTGTCACATAAATATGACATCTTCTAATAATGCTTACTCATCTTATGTGAAGGGAGTAAAATTTTCTAAGCCTTTTGTGCAGTGTAGGCATTCAAAGGGATGCAAAAGAAATCCTCTAATGCTCTGTCCACAGCATTCTTCATCATATAAGATACACAGCAAATCTTATTGTTGTTATAATTTTACTTTAATTTCTAGAAAATGATTCAGGGGGGAGGGAATGTACCAGTCACATCCAGTACAAATCTTTTTCTATTCTACTAGGTAAAAATTTGCCAGTGGTAATTTTTGTTGGAGCCGGAGCATCATTTAACTAATGGTGTGATGGCAGAAATATCAAACATTTGCTGAAACTAAGTTCCATCCTTTTGAACTTGGAGTAAAATTGATAACACATGTTAGTGCCTAGCTCTGAGTAGAGTGTGCCCCAGCTTTCTGCTACTTTGAAGATCACAGACTCTATCACCTTCTCCTGTTCAAGGCCATCAGGCTCAGCCAGTACCATGCCATTAACATTGTTTATGGCTCAACTCAAATAAATGAAAAAGTAATGACTATATAATGAGCTTTCCAAAAAAAAATAAAAAAATAAAAAAAAAGACCTGAAAACAGCCTGTTACATAGGGTAAGTGGTTGCAAGCCCAATAATTAGCAATAATAAAAAGAACGGATTTTATGCAAAAAAAGAATTATTTTCCAAAATTTTATTTTGTTGACTCATTGACTATTGCTTTCTCAGAAGTGGTAGATCTAGTCCTGTATAGTCTCATCTGAATTTAAGATGTCTCATAAGACCATAGTACTGTTACTCCGTCCTTTCTCCCGAGGAAGCACCTGCAACAGTTTGACGTGCAAGAGTTCTCACACTGAGTAAAGTTGACTTGGAATGTGATTCCTGATTTACTGGCTCCTGATTAAAACAGGATTTTTTTCCCTTTGCAAATACCATTTTGTTTATGAAAAATAATTCCCACTTCACTCTGTGTGTGGATAGGCATCTGTGTACTTTGTAGACAGAGTTGCTTCAGAAGTCAGAGTTTTACGAAAGAAAGCGGTCAGCAGAACAACTAACTTTTGGAGGCAGATTAACTTCTTTCTATTAAATGGAACATATTAAGTTGATACTAAAAAGGCTGTATTTCCCTCTGCCATTGCAATGTGCCAGACTCATCACATTTCAACGTGCCACTGAGCTCACAATTGAATTTAAGCGGACTACTCTATTATGTTTACAGGGCATGTGGTGGCTGCATTTACAGAGTGGGCTTGGCAGCTGCTCATGTTATTTGAGTAGGGAGATGTAGCAAATTTAGAACTTTCATTCCAAGGAGCTAATTGTAATCGACACAAGAACATTCCAGAATCAAACGTCAATAAGATGTTCAACATATCCTACCTGCATTTTCAAACTACATTCTTGTTTTTTTTTTTTTTTTTTTTTTTTTTAATCTGAAATACTTTTACTTTTCCTACATTTTTGTTACGGGGATTGTTTTAGATATTTTATTGTTGTTTCTTTTAGGTTTCTGTAATTAAAAGTATCTGTCTATTTTTAGAAGGGAAGGCAATTTCCTGGAATATTCACTGTTTTGTTTAGCGTTTAATATAGTAATCATGTTCTTATGCCTCATCAGGAAAGATTGCGTGATTTCACTGATTCATCACAGGGGAATTGAATGAAACATGCCAGTGGGTGAAAAAATGGAACCAGTCACTAAGCATCACTTTAGGCCTAGCCTTCTGTTTGATGGTGACCTTTTCCCACTCTCTCTTAAATGTATGTGCTAGAAAAATTAGTGATGATTCTGTCCAGACTAAAATGTAATCATTTTCTCCATTACCCTCTGATTGAAGCAATCAGTTATGTAATTGAACTTCTGTGAAAAATACACTCAGTTCAATGATACAGGAAGCCTATTAAGAGTACGTATTGCCCCTCTCCTCCTGGTTCAGTTCTTTTTCTTTGCCTTCCTATGTCACCTTTTTTTTTTTTTTTTTTTTTTCATTGTATTTATTTCGTTTTTGTTTTGTGATTTTTACATTTCTTTTTAATTTTTAAATATTATATTATAATTACATCATTTCTGCTTTCCATTTCCTCCCTTCATTCATTTCCACATCCATCCCCCTCCTTGGTCTTTCAAATTTGTGACTTTTATTTTTTTCACTGTTTTTATATGCATGCATGTAACTCTTTTCAATCACTTCATTTTTTATTGCTGACACACTGGAAGAGTATCTATTTTGATGCAATGCTGATATGGTCATATTGCTGTCATTTCTGAGATATTTTATATTGTTTGGAGTGTTATACTATTATTATTTTTCATTTGCTATTTCTGAGGGTGGTAAATGAAACTGAACTGTGCACAAGCATGTCTGGGCCCATGGAGGATATCTGGCGTTCTCTATCTGATTCCCTTGAAATATGTTTCTTAATGAACCTTGTGGCCTCACTTTATGCCCAGTAAACACAGTAATCCTCCTGCCTCCTTCCTTTTCAGCACTAGCGTCTGACCATGTAGCCATGCTTTTTGCATGCTTCTAAATGTTCAAAGTGAGCGTCTCATGCTTATACAGCAAGTGATCTAAACCACTGAATCATTACCCAGCCGCCTTTTCAATGCTTAACAGCAGGAAATTAATACAAAAGTTTTAGAAACTTGAAATGGTGTTTTGCTATGGAATAAATAGGATAGCAAGTGGAAAATGAAACTATAACATGAAACCCGGGCTAGTGTGGTGGCTTAGCAGGTACATGCATGTGCCTCCAATTTGGATGATTTGAGGTAGGTCTGCTGAACCCACATAGAGGAAGATGAAAATTAGCTTCTTTGGTTGTTTCTGATCTCCTCACACAGGTGTCCTAACACACACACACACACACACACACACACACACACACACACAACCCATGCCAAAGGAAAAAAAAGACGAAAATTATAACAAGAAAAAACTTTCTTTTCCATATTTGGGGTTAGAGTTAAAATGGAAAATTGTATTTCTCAACATCTGTAGTAACTTCCAGAAAAGAACCATATGTTGTATAGTTGTTCATAAAAATGTAAAGAGAAATGATCAATTCCAATGCCACAGATGGTAGTGACAATGTAAGTTTTCCACAGTACACAGTCAAACCTAGCAGCCCCTTCATGAAATAAAATGAGAAACCATAAGAGTGAAAGCTGAGAATAAGAAGCCGAGCTGCATAAGTAAAAATGGATCGACTTTCCCAGTTGGGCTCCCGATCCATAGAGCGACCACTTGATCAAGATGTCATGATTGACATTCAAAGTCTAAATGACACTGAAAATCCAATGAAAAGTGACCTTATGCATCTAAAACTCTTGGTTCTTTCCCTGAAGGAACACTAGAACTACTCATCTTCATAATCCCACTTCTACGATTATTGTTTTAATTAATTATTAAAACAAAACTATTTTCATCAGCGAATACTTCAGTATTACTGAAAATATTGACTGACAGTTAAAGAGTAGAGAGGCAGGAAACAAATATTTATGAGATTTAACATGGTTATTTTGTGTGTGTTTAGATTATTATACATTGTTAAGTTCTGAATTATATTTGTTGCCTATGGAAACTCAAAGGAAACTCAAAGTATTCTTTAATTATACCACATTTTTGTGCAGAATAAAATAACTTTTTAGCTACACTAAATCAGTAGAAGGTATCAGGGCCACTTGGAAAGGACTGCATGTAATGTTACAGAAAAATAACATTGTGCAAAATATAACGAGTAATGTCTGTTGGTAACCATAGAGTATGGAAATGTGGTGCCAGTGAATTATCCCCTGAAGGATGCCAAATTTTCTGCCATATGTTGTCATTCACTGTATGGAATCTGTTGCCAATTTCACTTATTCTTCACCCTGTGCTTCAAAATCTTGAGAAAAAAATATTCCCAGCCATTCTCAAGAGGTTTTCATTGGGACTAGAGCCAATAATCACAGATCTGCCTCACAGGATCCCTCTAACCAGGCTGAAGAAGTCATCATGGAAATAAATCCAGACCTCTGGGATGGCTCTGAGCCAGAGGTTCCCCAGCACAGTTAGGAATGCACCTGGAAGCTGAGCTCAGAACTACCTGAAATCCACTGAGAAACAGAGAAGGCTTGGGTGTCCTCTAAGTCCCATTCTTACATCTTCAATGCATCCCCAAGATTCCTATAATTCTCCTACAGGTAGGGGGCAAAGAACTGAGAGCTTAAACCAAGCTTGTGAATAATGCAAGAAAAGGCAGCTAGTTGTGAGTTCCTTCAAAAGCCAGCCATTGTTGATCGTGCTACTCTGAAAACAAGACTGTGCTCTGCAATTCTCTTCAAGACAATCTTTCAATCAATTGACTAATGTCAAAAGTCAATGTTTGTGAGATATAGCAGCCCTGCTGTTCAATCTATTGCCAGACAAATAAATGTATGTTCATCCTCGACAGAATTCCAGTTAAAAAGCTACTGGTGAAATGAAAATCCCTGACTATGAGTTTATGCGACATCTATTCCGCACAAATGAAAGCAGACATTGTGGTTTTACTTACTTTTAGTGACAACCCCTTCTAGTCGGATGATGTTGGGGTGGTCAAACTGTCCCATGATGCTTGCTTCCCCAAGGAAGTCTCTCCTCTGCTTCTCTGTGTAACCTACTTTCAGGGTCTTGATGGCCACTGAGATCTCTTTTTTTGAAGGAAGTTTTAAGCGGCCACTGCAAACTTCTCCAAATTCACCTGTTAGAACATGAAGGAACAATAAAATAAAATAAAAAAGTTAAAGATTCACAGGGCTGAGTAGATGGCTTATTGAGTAAAGTGCTTTCTTGCAAGCATGAGGCCCTGGGTTAGGGACTCTAATACCCAGGGTAAAGATAGGTATAGTGATGCATATATACAACCTCAGTACTGGGTGGAGGGAAATACAGGAGGAAGCCCTGGGCTTGTTGGTCACCCAGTCTATCTACAGTTATGAGCTCCAGATTAAGTAAGAGATTATATCTCAACCACAAAACAAAATCAAATAGAGATCAATAGAGGAAAACATCCAAAAGCAACCTCTGCCTTCAATGTGTACAGGCATATGTGATTGTACCTCTCACACACACATATGCATGCACCACACACACACACACACACACTCAACAAAATCATCAAAACAGAGCACCTATTGCTTTTAAATAATTCCATTAAAGTATATATGCTTTTACTTCCAAGTTATATTTCATAAGCTCAGAAACTTTTGGAAGATTGCAATTTAAAATTATCTAAGATTTCCCAGGATATTCACGGGCCTTTCAAGGAGCTCAACATGGATTTTATCACTACATCACAAACATGCAAGAGAAAAATTGAGAGAAGCATCTATCAGACTTTGCATTCCTTATCCTAGTAGCTAACATTATTTCAAGGTTATCGACGGGCTAACACAGATATTAGGGTTGGACATTGGATTAATTTCAGATGTTTGAAACTATTCTGTTTTTACTCTGAGGACCAAATTGGCTATATATGTAGGCCCACTGAAAATGTGAGGGCAAACATCTGCTATCAATTCATTTTTATTTGAGTATTGGTTTGTTGTATTATTGATACATTTGCTATAAAGTTCTCTAGGCTTCTGGGAGGAGAACAATAATATAACAATATCAAATGAAGCATGGCCAGTTTTATCTAAAAACTCACTGAAGAAATGTTTTCTTATGCTGGATGGTCTCCATAAAGTTGTCTTAATGTGCAAATGATCTAAAATTTGTTGAACATGAACTATTGCTGAGTTTTAAATTTTGCAGCATAGTTGTTATAAAATTCCATTGAATATTTGAACCCTATCAGATTAATGTTAAGATTTACCTACCATTCTTCCAAAAGATATATTGCGATTCCTCTAACCAGAAGCCTATTATATATAGTTCTCTGCCTCCCTGGTCACCATGATTGCTAGAAAATAATGCTACCCCCAAAATGTATCTTCCTATTATGTTACAGATTATTAAACCTATATTGTACTGCAATTAAAAATTAATCCTGTATTAACCAGAGTTTATTTTGAAATGTTTTCAGATTAACTGTTTGATAATTTTGTCTGTTTATGGTCTTACATTGCAGTGAGTTGCTTGAGTATGGTGCCCTTTGTACCCATTAGAAAGAAGCTATGTAATTTTCTGTTTATTTACTTACTTTTGTTTCAAGAAAGTAACTGGTTTGACCTACAGAATAGCAGAATATCTTGTTGACTAATCAGCTACATGACAACACTTTGTTTCCTTCTCTTAAGGAAGTTTTAACCTTCCCTGACTTCACCTTATTTTGAGGAAAAAAAAAAGTCTCCATTGTTTCCAAAGCAATGACTTGTACTGTCTGTTGACAAAGCCAATTAAGCAAGCAGGGAAGAACTTTTCCTTTATTCTGAACAATAGTCTGCAACTATAGGGTTCTTTAGGGTGGGGTCAATGAAGAAGAAATATTTGAGAAAATAACTAATTTCCTCAACTCCAGTTAGAATATATCACCTTAAATGTGGGGAAAATAGGAACCACAACATAACTTAGAATGTAAAACAAATAAAAGTTCCATTCCTTTCAGGGGGTTATCTGAACATTTCCAGAGACTTAGTGCCATTTGTGTAAAAACCTACTAGGTGAGTATTAAAGTGACATATTTTAGATCATTTAAAATACACACTCAAAACAGTTATATGGTATTTATGTCAGACATGTCAGCCTTTTATTGTCGATTGTTGGTTCTTTGAATTTGAAAAAAAGACTTTTAAAAGGAAAACCTAGATTTACAATTACTGGTCTTGTTTATCATGAGACTTTTATCCCGCCATCCCCATTTAGTCAGTAGTTTTGTGACACATGATCAGCCTTTAGCCACTGCTACTGCTGTCCCCAGAATTCAATAAATAAAAGGCAGCCATGGTCTGAGAGTCTGTAAGTCTGGCACCTTTAAAATCATTGCATTCCATTAAATGGTGCATTTTTTATTGCCTGTCTTTGATCATGAAATCAGAAAATGCCTGTCTCCATAGCAATACACATAGGTCTCAAAAATGAGCAAGCTCATGTTCCTTGTGGAGCATTCTTCCTGCAGGTCGGAAAGTCATGATTAGCAACTTGTTATTTAGAGAGCTATTAACATGATAGTTACCTGCTCCAACAACTTTGTCAATGGATATGTTGGTGGCATCCAACTCCTTCGCGAACTCATGAACTGCTTGTGTAGGATCCTCGTATGTATGTGGGTCAACATATGTCCTAAGACCTGGAAGCTTTACTAATACAAAAAGAGATACATGATTTTACAGAGTGAATTTCATAACATTAGTGGCTGGAAACATCTTAATTCCAATAAGTTGCATTGAAACTATGGTGTTTTTACTCTAAAACACTGGAATGGACAATGAAGTACAGATCTCAAGAAAGACAACGATAAGGACATGAATAGGCAAGGTAATTACTCTCACAAGCCATCATGACACTGTGCTACCAAACATTTCTGATTCTGAAGCACTAGACTAACCAAATATCTGTTGCAGTGTACTATCTGACAGTAAACCAAGACACACGCCTATGCTCAGGAGGCAGAATACTGCTGTAAGTATGAAATAATTAAAATGTTTCAAAATCTCTGATACTACCTACTCAAAATGAGTTTGCTTATCTGAACTGAAAATTTGAGTTCAAAGTCAATATTTCATGTGCATGACAGCATACTATCAATGTACTGAAATGACATGTGACTTTTGACATAACTAAAATCAACATAAATATTGTTTATGAGTTTAATATTTATGCTGAAAAGTCATTTCTGGCATAAACCATACATGCAACTTCATGCTATGTTTATTTATTGAATTATTCTCAAGGTGAATATTTCATGAATTTCTATAAACAAAGTATCCAAAAATCCAGAAGTAAATTTTTCATTGTAATGAAATACTTTGGAAATCGAAACAAATGGTCAGATTTGACAAAAGTAGAACACATTAAGGAATGTTCACACAATCTTTCTCTAAAAGAAAACTTTTTTCCTTTTTTTTATTTAATTTTGAAACAAGGTTGTTTTCCATGTCAATCCCAGTTCCCTCACCCTCCCACCCTCCCCTATCACCTCCACCAAACTTTTTAAACAAGAGCATACGATCAACCCATGAACACACTTTCTCTAACATTAAGGATTAGAAATTGATTGCCACAATATATCTGTTGATGTTATAGATGATTTTAATTTTGGTAACATGGATCATATTGTATTAATATGAAGTATGCATGCTTGAAAGATCCAGCTTTTGGTCTAATTATACTTAAATGTAGGACATCGTTCTTTTATTTAAAAATAAAACAAAATCAGATAATGTAATTTCCAAACATTACTTTATAATTAGAGCATCTCTTTTCCAAACATGTAACTAAGGATTGCATAGGCCCAATAGGCATTTAAGTTGTTTTTATGGGGTATTTAAAAAGTGCCAGTAGGTGTGCTGACACCTTCAGTACAGTGGAACATTAGCCAGTGAGCCCTGCATTTCATACTAAATTTGTTCTTTAAGGCTAATCTCTTTCATGAAAGAATTATTCTTTCTATAAAAATAGATAGTGTCAAAATTTTGGAACAGGGATTTATTATTCCTAATATTATACTAATACTGCTCCTAACCATCATACTATCAATACTAAGACATTATGCCTAAGGAAAACAGTTATACCTTTCTTGATTTGGAAACCATTAGGTTACTAAAATATTTTAGGAAGCAAATATGTGTTAGGACCTTCTAGCTTTAGTCAGAGTTTGGCTACATTTAAATATTCTCTTCTGATTACTGATTCTCTGATCTGCCTCGGTGTTTGAACAGTAAAAGAACTAGATCTAGCTTTTCTCTTAAGGAAAATAACATTTTGAACATAATGTAAAGTTGAACATGTTTTGTTATATAATTGCAAATCTTTGACCTTGTTAAATGTGAATAATGAAGCTCATTTTAGGGAGAATTGATGGCATGAGAATTTATAGAAATGTAAAATAATTTGTAAAATGCAATGTCTGAAAAATTTTAAGAAGTTCTCAATTGAGATTTTAATGTCAACCCTAGGAAAAATATGTTTCACTAAATAATATGAAGCTTGGATAATCATTCTTCCCTCAGAATCAATCACATTCACTTCTATTCATTAGCATAAAGTAAATTGATTTTCCATACACATGACATTTGTGAAAAATTATAAACACAAACACACACCCATGAGTAAAATGGCCTATTCACTAGGGACCTTGGCTGTTGATTTTTAACGGCTCACCCTTGATGCTCTGGGAACCAAGAGGTTTGGGCTGCAATGCAAGAAATCCCTTCACACCAATAATTAAGGGCACCATACAGAGGAACTGGTCTCTGCCATGAAAACCAGATAATAAACACATGCCCACGTGCTAAGCTGCACTACTTTACAGCTCATTCTGTGCAAACACAATAATTTACATTTCCATTTTACCAGCATGAGTTGCCCTAAGGACGGAAAAAAAAAAATTGTGAAAAATTGTCCAGGCAGTAAGGGCAAGGGGACAGGATCTTAAGAGGCAAAACACATTTCTTTTCTTTTGAAGCAACATTATAGGATTTGTAACAAGGCTTGAGGGAATAGTTCATAGCTACAGCTTTTTAAAGTAATACCAAATAAATGGTCTGAAATAAACCAGCTGTAGTATTGAGAGGCAGAAAGCCTATGACATACATACAAGTTGCTTTGTGGTTTTAAAGCTGAGATAATATGCATTTCCTTGTTTAAATTTTGTCTACTGTAAAGATACGCTGCATTGAAAAGAATGTTTTAAGAAACTCAATCATATTTTAAAAAGTAAAAAAAAAAAATGAGTAAAATATTAGAACCTACTTAGAATTGGTGACAGACATTTATCTAAGTCCATATTCATAAGGCTTATAAACCCTGTAAAGTGAGCTAACTCAGTATGTTCCAGTAAAGAGTATTTACAGGAACTATCTGCCTCTAACTAAGAAGAATCCAGGTCACAAGAATCAAATGGCCCAGGCTAGTCAGACTATGGAGAAAGAGAAGTCCACTCTTCTATCATTTGATGATTTACTAAGTTTATTTGATAAACTAAATTACCAGGTTGGGAATAACCTGTGTAGATATGGCATTGAATTCAACCAAAACCTTGGTGTTTTAATATAGAATGATTATTTTTATTATAACTCACAATGATATGAATAAAAACTACTACATCTGAAAACTCTTGTACTGCTTCTATACATAAATTTGAATTTTAATAAACATTCTTTTCTTTTTTTCCCAACCTGTCATTTGCTTTCTACATGTAAATAAGAAATATTTTTTTTTTTTTTTGCATTGGATTTTGCTGAAAGGAATGGTAGTGGATAGGAAGCATCCTGTTGATTTGAAGACACTTTTAAAAGGTGCATGCTAAAGTAGTTGTTTGTTACAAGACTTCCTCGCTAGTTCTATGAAGGTATTTTAGAGCCAGTGAGCATCAGTGTAGACTTTTCTCTAACTTCTATGAGCTCTTATGAAAGCCATTTATTAGTGTGTGCAACACCCCCCCCAACCCCCCAGTGAAGCTGGTTTGGAAAAGAGACACATAGAATGATACATTTTACCAGAGGTGCAAACATTTCGCTACCTAAAAGTATATTTCCATTACTAGAGGTTAAATTGGTTGGTATGAGATGAAACAGCCTTGTCTTTCTTACCAATTGGATGGCACATAATTTGAAAATAAACAGTTTATTCTAAAAGCCCTTTCCTGGTTGGTGGAACAAACGGAGTAAGGCGTTTCACATAAACGTTGGTTGTTTACATTTACTTGGCAGTCGAGAGAGGGAAAATGCTCTCATTTAGTTTTCAGCACAGAATTACTAATGAAGAAGTTGAAGATATATTTCCATTTGAGCCATGCAGCACTCCTTGCGGTTCTCAGGACTCATGACAGACATTATTTGAACATAAACCACAGGTTACTCTTCTCTTTAAGCATACTGTAAAGTAGCCATGGGAGAATTGCTTAATGTGGAGCCATGGGTTTCCTCCTCTTTCTAAAGTAAATTTAATTTGCGCATTTTCCTTCATATGACTACTCTAGAATTCTTTTTGTTGAAGGGAGGTTATCTTATCATAAATCAACAACTGCTAACGCTGAAATGTTAAAACAAAGTTTGAAAACTCACAGTGCCCATTCCCAAAGTGAAGCCGCTTCTCATCTGAACTGTGTTTTGACTTGTGATAGCCACAGAACCTAGAAGTAAAGGAAAGCAAGAAAATACATAAATACACTATCCATGCTCAGAGTACTTAAAGCCCCTCAAATAAACCTTTCCCCTGAAACAATAATTTAGTGAAAGCTTATTGGTGTTTTATTTTCAAGACCTCTACAGAAAGACTCTTTTTCTGGGGACCCTGGGAGACTGCCTAATGAGGAGATATGTAGAGTTGCCTCCCCGCTGAGCAGACACCTCCAGTTCAGTTTTTATAATAGCATTAGAATGTGTTTATAGTATTTTTAACAACTACTGTTGGAATGAATAAAGGGTAAACTCTCCGTTGGTAATGATTAGAACTGTGCCTAGTTACCAGTGTTTGGGGTGAGAAAGTGTCAAGGAAATCTGGGGTTATTTGAAGAATGAGGGGATAATTGGAAAAAGAAGGTGGAAACTAGGAGGGGGTCAAAAGGGAAGTGGTTTGTGTTAGAGGGTGAGGATAAGCACTAATGGAGATCAGGGTGATTGTTGTGAGCGTGTATGAGTAATGTCAGAAGCTACACCCAAATTCTCAACATGACTCCCTAAATATGAGCTAGACAAGCACAATAACAATAGACACGCTCAAGTAGCTAATGGAAAGCCTATGAGGCATCAACCCTATACAAAAATCGTACAAGCAAGTAAGGAATGGTAAAAGCTGGAGAAATAGTCTTCCCGAGGGAGGAGCACACCAACTGGTTATTTAATACCGAACTCTTAGCACCGAAAGCGTACATATGAGTTAACACTGTATAGAGTGAACAGGTTATATTTGGGAGTAAATATGTATATTCATATATGCATTCAACAACAAGAAAAGAAGAGGACATGAATTTGACAGAGAACAAGGAGAGGCATATGATGGGCTTTGGATGAAGGAAAGGAAAGGGTGAAATTGAGAAACAAAAGTGAAAGGAAAGATGGATGAAAATAAAAACAGGAAGGCTAAGACAGAAGCATTCTAATTCTTTCAATGACTTCTTGGAGTACACAGATTCTAAAGTAACCCAGGGCAATGAGACAGTCATAGTTAAGGTCACAAGTTCAGAAAACTAAACTCACCTCCCAATCAAGACATAAATGACAACAGTGAGGACAATGATGGCCACTGCTGCTGAAATGGCAATCATCACCACATGGCTATTTTCACCGGAGATGGAGAAAGCTGTGAGGTTGAAGGAAATAAATACAAGAACAACCATTACCACCATGATTGACTACATGGCAGTGGCTATATATTCATCCTACACACTGCTTTTATCTAAGAAGTAGTATTTTTTTTAATTGTGAAAATGAAACTGTCAGAAATAACACAGCAGTAATTCACTGAGTTCAAACAAACCAAAAAAGACACACCTCTAATAATTTTTTGTACATAACTTCTCATTAACGTGCCATGGTTTAATAATAAATTACTCTATTTTCACATCACCATTACTCGAGTGTCTACATATGAAATATGTAGCCTGCTTTAAGTCTATCCATATTGGCATGAAACTCACTGGATAATTCAGAAGTTACGGCCAAACACAGTGAATAGGTAGACAGATGAACTTTGGCAAAAATTATCCTTCGTACCTGATGTGCCTATTTATCAACCAAAGCAAATTTCATTTACAGCAGTATGGACAAAGTTAGACTGTATTGCACAAAATGAAATTACCCAGGCAAAGGACAAATGCTTTGTGTTTTCACATACAAAGCAAGTCTAATAAAACTCACACTCATGCAGTTTGAAGATTTGCAGTTATCAGAGGATCAGAGAGAGTGATAGGGCAGAGGAAAAGGGGCAAGTGAGAACCAAGTTCCAGCTGTGAAACAGTTTTCAAATGCATGGTAATGTAACGACAGTGGCTATAATTTATTAGATATTAAATAAAAATCCTCACTACAAAAGATGGTGGATGAAAGAAGATAACATTTTGTTTGTTTGTGTTTTTTTGTTTTGTTTGTTTTTTGAAACAGGGTTTTAATCTATTCATCATCCAAATAATATATGGCTCACATCTAAAAGGGTTTTAATTTTATGGTGGAAAGAGCAAAATCTTGCTATATTTGACAATTCGATGAACTTCAATTTTCTGTGTTCGTTAATAAATACTCATTGGAACACAGAAACACTTGGGGATAACAGGTTTTGTTGAAGTGAGCACCATTGATAGAGACTGTGTGAGTACACAGACTCAAATATTTACCTTCCCCATTACATGTATGGAGTCTTGACTAACATCACAACTTCTCTAACTGTACTGTAAACAACAAATCACTGAGGAAAGAAGTATATTCCTGTTGTTCATTGTGGAGCCAGGGATAAGACTGCGGGAATTGCCTATGAGATCCCAGATAATGGTGGCAATCCTGGTTCCAGACCATACATCTAGGTTAGGTAAGATCAAGAAAGCAACTGGGAATTATCTTCTTCATTTTACTCCTGATCATCGCACATCCAATTTGTCTCCAAGTAATCTTGATATGGCATTTTGTGACTCATGTGTCTTCTCGATTATAAATAGAATTTCAAAATTGCTCTTTGTTCATCTTTCTTCTCATTTTCCTTACCATTCAAATATTCCTTCTACAAAACCAGTCTGCCTGCCACACTATCCTTACATGCAAACTCTTGGTTCCTGACATCTTCAGGATTGAATACAAATTATAAACCAGGCATTTATATTCGGACACTAAGTCTCATACTTAATCTGTTACAAAGTTCATGAGCATCCTAATCTGAAGATTTTCAAAATGCTCAAAGATCCTAGGAAAGGACTGTGCACACTCACATTGGCATATCCTTATGCTGGCAAAATGCTGACTGAACACATGTTGAAATCTTGACTCAAAAGAGAAAATGGAATCAGAAGGAAAGACAGAGAGACAGAGAGAGAGAGAGAGGGAGAGAGAGAGAGAGAGAATGAATGAGACAGAGACAGAGACACACACACAGAGGCAAACACAAAGAGAGAGACAGAGACAGGGAGAGACTGCGAGTAGTGTCATTGTTAGTATTTAGGCATTTTACTGGCTTGCTTTGGAGTTCTGACAAGATATGCCCTCAGCTGCTGCCACTAAGAGCACCACCTGTGCCTCTTCAATGTGTTCCCTTTAAAAGGGCCCTCCCACCTCCCATTCCTCTCTCCCTCCCTCTCTCTCTCTCTCTCTCTCTTCCTCTTTGTTGGTCCCTTTGTCTACCCCTCCCCATCTCTCTCACCTCTCTCCTGCTTTTCCTGTCCCTAGAGGCTGATCTGCCTCCATCCCTTTTTATGATCCCTTTCCCTTAATTAAAAAAAAACCTTCTGCTTGAACTCTGTCACCTGGCATCTTTCTAGCACTAATGTTTTTAAAATTAAAAGTCATCTCATCAAATACCAACAGAAGCTCTTTAATTTTAAGTTGGCCTAACTAAGTTTGGGAACTTTTCTGCAAAACAGGTGGTTCTCATATTTAACATCAGACACCATGCCCAGCAGTAGATGGCCAACATAAAACATACACAAAGGTATTTTTGGTGGAGAGTGCCTCATATAGCTTTTTTTGAACTTTTTTTTAATCTTACTGGTCTTTAACTTATATAATGTGGTTTCTGAATTTGTGGGGTTTTGGGTTTTTATTTGGTTTCGTTAATGTGCGTGTATATATGTCTTTCTGTGTGTATGTGCTTCTTGTTTTGTTCATTTTATCATTTTTTCTACTTGTAAGTTTGAGAGAGAGAGAGAGAAGACAGAAATAGGGAGACTCCAGGAGAAAATGAGGAGGAGAAAATTGTGATCAGAATATATTGTATGAAAATAACTTTATTTTCAATTAAAAGAGAAACATTAAAATAAAACAAACAAAAAACCAGATGTTTCTTTGGAGCAGTTAAATGGTGCAAGATCAGAACCAGGGCAGAGTAAGCTGTTCCTTGTGTTCCCTAGAGTTTCCTGTGAATCTGACAAAAAAGACTAGCGTGTTCCCAGAGGTCACACCATAGTATAAATAATGGGAAGCACTTTTTCTAGTGCATCTAGCCTCCTTAGCCTCCTAATGCTTACAACACTGTGCTGGTGATGGAGGAGGGAAGTGTGAGTTCAGGCTGCTCTATTGCACAGAGGACAGTGAACTCCCTGCCTACAGCCACTGTACCTGTAGTATATACTGTCATCTACAGGGATAGACCATCTCCTCTAAACACGACAGGAACAGGAGTGCTGGATCTGGCAGAACCAATAAAGGATTCCTGGAGTGGGTCATGTACACTCTTCAGCTCCTTCTTGGTGTGGTTGAGAAGGACCAACCTGTATGTAGGTGGTTTTCCTTCCCTCTAGCCCTTTCTTCTTGCCCTCTTTTCAACATGACAGGTAAATAACTTAGGTTGATAGCTTCCAAAAATGTCTAGTGAATCCCACCTTTGACATTCCATGTACCGCTCCATAAGGCTTACTCTTGAAATTTTATCTTCATATCTGCTTGATGTATATACATATATGCATATATGTATATATATTTATATATATTCCTCCTGTCCACTGGCTACAGATGTGTGGTTCTCTAGTAAAACAGCTTACCCTGTGATTCATAATGCTAATAAACATATAATCACTACTCTTCACTTCGTATAGTGTAATTTTTAGTGACCAATAATTTTAAATTTCTTTGGATATTTTAAGTCACCAAATTTATTTAAGATAGCTCACTGAGGCCAGAAAAACAAATGATATGGAGATCTAATGCTCTGCTTCTTCCCTTATCAGTCATGGGTTTAAGATATGAGTTCTCTGCAAATAACCCTGCTCCAAATGTACATTATTCCTAGAAGTAATCTAAAATTTGCAATCAGATCAAACCATGCTGGTTGTTGAATTTTGATACAAAAATACCTGAATTAACTATATCAGTGTAATATATAAGTGATATAAATGACTATTTAATATTATACACTGAGGTCATTGATAACTAATATATTTCTCATCAATTCAATTCAAATGCACTTTGCCACAGTTTAGATCCTCCACTTTTTCTCATCATATCTCATTTTTCCTTTGTTTTAGAGATTATAATTTCTTTACATCATTTCCTTTTCCCGTGTTTCCTCCAAAGTGTCCCATATACACACCCCTCATCCCTTGCTCTCTTTCAATTTCATGAATTCTTGTTACATGCATGTACACATATATGTTCTTAAATATAATCTGCTCAGTTTATATATTGTTACTTGTGTGTATGCTTTCGGGGCTGACCATTTGTTATCAGGTGGCCAGTTGGCGTGTACTTCTTTTAATCCATGGCGTTGCTAATGCACTATTGTAGAAAGTAAAGGGTTAAATAAGGAGGATGTTGTTTTGACATAGCAAAATAGTGGGAGCATATATATGTGCCATAGACCAATTTATCTGGACACTCCAGAATCCGTGGAGGCAAATGGATATTATTATCCAAGGATGTGAGCCTAAGCACCATTAAATTAGGATGCCCAACTGTCTCAGATCATATTATTCGCCCTGTGCATTTTTACTAGGCTTGGATATATGACCATACCAGCAATAATGTGATTTTTACAGTTGGACAAAAATATTTAGAAAATAGAAAATGCAAGTGCCAGGAAAAATGGAAAATTAGAATGGTCAGAAGAGATTACAAGGTTTCTCTTCAGTAGAGTATTGGGCCTTGTGAATCTTTTCAGTATAATCCAGGTCTAACTAAGGTGGAACTTTCCCACCTCTGAGGGCTATTTTCATAACTGTGGCTTTGGATATATGAAACTGTTAGTGGCATATGTGTTTTTCTACTGTATTTAAAATGATGCCTATCCATTAGAAATATAATGAATCATGTCTTTCATAAAAATGATCCATTTCATTAAATTTCTATGTTCCATGGAATCTGATCAACATAATAAACTACTTTTGTGCAAAGACATTTTTAAAGTATATCTCAATCTCTTAATACACCCCCCTACACACACGTGTCGTCTCTCAACTAATTGTAGTCTCATTTGTAATGCTGTTAAATAAAGATTTCAGTTATATTTATTTTTATTAGCACTGTAGTAATGATTGCTACCCTTGAACAATTCTATTATAGCAGAAGACTTTTAAAACAAGAAACATGTACATTTCAGAAACAGTAAAGTTACTGAGAAAATGTTTGCCAACTTTAGACAAATTTTATCTATCTTTGAGTGAAATGGATAGTTGATTTTTGGTTAATGTTAACAATAATTGATCAGGAACTTTGTAATGTTTTCAACACCCCACTTCTTATAGTAAACCAAAGTATACATACAGTCTGGACTAGTTTCAAACTCAAACTTGCGGCTGTTGGTTCCATATCCTGCTGCTGTCCGAGCTCGAATTTGAAATACGTAAGTCGTATCTGGCTTGAGGCTATTGATAGTCACATTAGTGCCCCTTGCCCTCAAAATGGTATAACTTGTCTCTTGTTCCTGCTTTGGAGTAAGAAAAAAAAACCATGTTAGCCTCAAACTTTCATAATGTTATCATAGTAGATAGTCTAAAATTTTGTCATAAAGTATAAGATGTCATAAAGTACAGGAAATGTTACTTATTTAGTTATTTGGGTACAAATTATCAGCCTAATTTGTATGGAATGATTTACATCCTATACTGAAAGTGGGAAAAATTAGGTTTCACTCTTTTGAATTAGCTAATATGAAATTATACCTATTATAAAATCAAAGCTTATATACAACTTTAAAGTAATTCTAAGATTAAGCTTATAAATACAATACTTCTTCTGAGTTAAGTGGATGAGAAATACCCCATGAATGTCCAATAGGAAAAACTTATATTAACCTTAAAAAAACAACAAAAATATACTATTTAAGTAGTTTAAATGGTTTATCTCAGTATACCTATATTTACATTTAATCTGACTATAATTTATTAGAGATGAATATTTTGAATATCTTCACATCAAAGTCTAGAAGTAAACACAGCTTCCTTTCCTAGGCAGGGTTCTCAACTTGGATGTCACTATCCCTTTGGGGGGTTCACATATCAGATATCCTGCATACCATATATTTACATTATGATTCATAATAGTAGCAAAATTACAGTTATAAAGTAAAGATGAAGTAATTTTAAGGCTGGGGCTCACCTCAACATGAGGGACTATATTAAAGGGTTGCAACATTAGGGAGGTCTAGAACCACTGCTCTACATGGTTTATAGGGCACATTACAATTCCTTTCATCAAGTACTGTTTACAAAATGAATACACATAGAAGTTTATTGTACTTCTTGAATATGCTCAAGTTGTAATTTAACAGATATTTCCTTCTACTTTGAGATGGTGTTTGTGCAGAGGCCAAAGGTTGACATTGATTGTCTTCCTCAATTGCTTGCCACCTTATTCCTCAGACAGGGTTTCTCACTGAACATGAACCTAACTGATTGCCTAGATAAACTTGACAACAGTCCCTAGGCATCGTGCTATATCCAACTCTCCTGTTCTTCAGGGATTCCTGGCACACATTTACACCCAGATTTTTATGTGTTACTATGGATCTGAACTCTGGCCCTCATGGTTATACAGCAAACTGTTTACCAAATGAGCCATCTCTCTATCTCATAATTACAAGTGCTCATTAACTGAAGATAATGATTAGATGCTATCTGAAGTACTATATTAATAAACAGAGTTGAAGTTACTTTTACATCATTAATTTACTTATTACATAGTCATTGCTGTAATACTCAGAACCAGACCCTGTTTATTCCCATTAGCAAAGTAAGCATGCAAGAAGACAGATCTTGTGGTAAATGTTTTAGTAAAACATTTAAAATGATTATTTGAGAATAATTTTAAAATTCATGCCTGCATGCTGTAAGTGCCTAATATATGGATAAATATTAAATTTATGTATGCAAAATCTTTTAATGCCTAGAAATTTTTCCCATATTACCTAATTTTTTAAAAATGATATGCATCAGTTGTTTATGAAAAAACTATAAACGTGTTAACTTATCAGGAGTTTTGAAGAGAACAGACTTAAATGCCCTGTCTATTGTCATTACTAACTGGATTACATTTGGAAGTGATGTCTTTAATATTACTATTCACTGTAGAAAAAGGAGGACTTGACAAGATGATTTCTAAATTTCTCATACCTAACAATCAGCAAGGTCATGCGACCAGATTATATACAGGGCTGTACCATGCACAAGCAAGAACACTGGGTTATTTGAAAGAGTGTATATAACTCATGAGATAATAGGGTTTCCCTCTACCCAGTCCAACCCTGTAACACCTTTTCCCCCACCTTTTCATAGTATTTGACCTCATAGTCCAGGATAATTCCATTTGGATGCTCAGGTTCTTGCCAAGATAAAGAAATACTATTTCTGGAGGTCCGATCTTTCTTAATGGTCATGACAGGTGATGGAGCTGTAAGTAGACAAAGGGAGGAGGGAGTTAGTGGTGTGGAGTAAGAACACACAGGGAAGGCAACAATCACAGGGAACCTCTCATTGTTCTAATCTTTGGCAAGAAGGCCTTTTACTTTTCCATTTCCAAGGCTCTCGAGTATTAATCTGGCCCCCTGTGCTACTCCAGCAGCTGGATTGCATCTCTGATACGTGAAAGCCTATAGAAAATGAGCTGAAATTTTGTGCTGCTGGTGGACCAGTGGCAAGTGAGCAGATGTTTTCAATCTGCTACTATAATGTAAGCAGTGAAATATATTTGATGTATTAAAACATGGAACTAAACATCAGGACTACCTATTTGTTATAATGTTGCAAAGTTATTAATGCCAGATTCTTTCAGCTCATTCTCATTGATAACATTTCATGTGCAACTCTGGAAGTGGACTGGAATCCATTATGTACAAGGAGTCCCATGATGTCCATAGGTAATGGTAATATTTAGTGTATTATACATTGAATATGATACATAACATATTACAGCAGATCTCGACTTCTAATAGAAATTTCATGAATACATATTCAGGAAACAATATTCTACTTTAGAATTTTCCTTTCTTTAAAAAATTTAATAATAGAAATAGATTGCTATATATATTAGATATGCAGATACATTTTAAAATGCCTTTTTTAATGGTGAGAATACATATGTTTTGCAAATCGTAAAACAGCAATAGGAACCCATCTATGTAGGGCAGATATGATACAGGTATCTTCTTTTCTAACTTAAGATGAAATATATTTGAAGAAATGTCCTTCTTATAATTCTCTCTTTAAAAAGAAAAATATATTCTATTCTGTCCATACAGGTACTTATAGCAAGTGTTGATTCACTAGATGACTGAAGGACCTTGCTGGAAGTAATGGCCCTCTGCCCTTATGGAATAAACTGCTCTGCATTATAAACACCAAGCAAAAGCTCAGCAAGTTTTAGATACATTAGCTGCCAGAGTCCTTTAATTATGAAAGAAGCAAACTTTAATTATTTTTAGCAATGTTTAGCTTTTTATCAGACTCTTCCAGAAGCCTATTCAGGCTTACAGAAATCGTACTCTTTTACTTTCCTTCTTTAATTTATGAGTTCACTTAACTCCAACAAGGAAACTTTTCCTCACCAACTTATTGATTACCTCTGCATATACTTTGAATAACATTTAAATAAATGCTGGACCAATTTTATTTGCTTCTAACTTTTCAAAATAATATTTTTAAAATCCCCCAAGAAAGACAAATACAGGACTTTCCTGTTGTTATACCCTGGCAGGTTTAACTTTCATTCGATTCTTCAACCCATTGAAATTATACTGACAAATGATAAAAGAAACTATAAAGTCTTCGCAATTCTTACAAATCAAGCAGTGTTTGAAATGTATGTATTTTCCTTCCCACAGGAGTGATCATCCCTAGGTTACATTTTGGCTCTTAATTAGATGTTTTTGTGGTTACCACATGACACATTTTATAACCAACTTTTATATTATTTCATTAAAACTGTCCCTACCTCTCATCTTTATTACTTTCCTAAAAGTAAACTTTTCTTTCATTAGTCATCGCTACCTCAGTTAGCATCCATTGCCATATATTTCCACCCTCCTCTTTCTTTTGTTTGTAAGATACCAATATTAATGTGGGCTCTAATGAAAGCATCACTATTCCAGATGGCTTGGAATGAAAATGTAAATTTTTATGCTAAGGAAAAATGTAGGTTTTGATTTTTGATTGAAAGCATAAGTTGATTTTATTTTTATTTTTTTCCTCATTAACAAATAATTATCTTTTTATGCCAATTAAAGTCATTTACATTCAGGCCTACTCTTCATCTATTCAATATTCTGTTTTAATTGGCAAATTGGCCTCCTACATTTTGCTTCCCTGAAGTTAATTTCAAGCAAAATATGTTATTTATATTATAATTGACATAGACATATTCAATATTTACAGCTGAAATTGGTAGCAGCTATGTTGAAATTTTGAGAATTATTTTCTCTCTAGGTACCCACCCTAATACAAAAATAAAGTTATAATTTAAGTGCTAATAGAAAAATATATGGCCTTCAATGTCCATGTTACCACATTTAATTATGACGCAAACAATGGAGAATTTTCTCTAGTTTCTCTGCTGAAGCAAATCTTTTGACACAGTAATTTTTAATAGCTGCCTACGGAGCATTACAAAGAATTTAATGCTGAAACCTTTTCTGTCTAAGTCCAAGAAGCCTTACATTTAATTCCATATCATCCTGAAGCTATATTATATTTCATATGATTGAAATGCATGTCAAGGTAGTTTTGGAAAATAACCAGTTCTAATATTGTTCCTTGTAAATAGCAGAGAGAGAAAATAATTCAAGCCCAGGAAAAGTGGGATGAGGATTGTATTAACTTTTTTGTAATAAAAGCATTTGTAGGGCAACTTTGGGGTCTGCCCAAATTTTACTGCTTCTGAAGTGAGCAAGACTTTGAAACTGTTGGATTTCTTCAAAGGCTTTGGAGCAAGCTGCAGGGCCCCTTTGGACTGTAATAAATAGCCTTTTGTAATCCCACACTTACTTAAGTAGAGGCAATTGCTTGAAGCTTGTGCCATCTCTATGTTAAATGAACCTTTTCTGATTGCTGCTTTTAGGCCCCTGTGAAGTCATTTGTTCTGCTCTCTAAATACACGCCCCTTCTGCTGGCTGCACTGTGGTGCAGTTCAACCCAGTTCCCCAGCAGAAAGCTCATTACTCTTGCACGATGCTCATCAATATTTTAGAATTAATAAATAATTAACAGAAATTGTTTTTCTCTCTGCTTGTAAATAATGATCAGACATTAGAAAATAATGCAGGAAGACAAATTTTATGGACACTATATTTTATCAATTTTTTTAACATTTCTTAAACCACTTTTTAGTTCACATATTGTTATAATTCTTCCATACTTCATGTGCTCTAAAACAATTTTTAATACTAATGAAAAAATCAGTTAAATTATATTTCTTTAGTTTTCAGGTAAAAATGGTGACTTGTCTTAATGGCTAGTTACATATTCAGAAACCCATTAATTCATCTGTATAAATAATACAGTACTTCATCTCTATTACAGAATCAGTTTGAGTAACTTTCTTCTGATTCTTCCATTTTTCAAAATTGCCATTTAAAACAATGAAGGTTATTGTTGTATTTGAGGAAGAAAAATGCCTAAGTAAAACTGAATAAACAGAAGTTAAGGATAAATTTACTCAGTGGTAGAGTGGCCACCTCATATGTGCCAAGCCCAAGATTCTACCTATAGTCTTACGTGCTTTCCTAATTAAAGAGTTGAGTAGGCAAACTAATAGTTATTGGATAACACATTCATAAATTTGCATAGAATTTTAACTATGTGTATTTAACATATTTTAAACAAAAGATAATGTTATTCTCTCATTAAGAGGACAGACTGGATAATGATAACTTTAATAAGCTCTTATATAGGCAACTTTTATTAACTTGATAATGTTTTGAGACAAAAGACAGGTGTAGAGAAATTTTTGAAATAGTTGAAGATAGTTTTTCATTACTAAAAAACATGTCTTGATACATGAAACTTTTTCACTGGTACTTGCAAGGAAATAATATGTGATTTTAACTTTGTTGTTATTTGATAGAACTAGTAGGTGAGTACTTTATAAAACAAAACAGAAGGAAGTAATTACAACAATGATATACCTAACTATTTGATATCAACTGTATTAGTGTTTCTTTAAAGAATAAAAGCACAAGCTAGTGTGCACATCTTTTTACTATCTTGATAATAAAAATTATGGGAAATGAAAACAACAACAAAACAAACAAATGAAAATACAACTAGCTGTCATCCATGAAGCTCTCCAGAATTTATATGTGAGTAGTCGTAAATTCTCAACTCATGCCACTGTGGATTTGTGCATGGTTCTTATAGCTTTTAGCCATGAAAACCAAAGTTGTTGTGGTCTTAACAGGTGACTGGATGAATAGATATTTTCTTCCTTCATTTTCTGTGGTCTTAACAGGTGACTGGATGAATAGATATTTTCTTCCTTCATTTTCTGGTAGCATGTGCCTGGTAAAAGCTCCTATCAAAGTGTTTTATCAATCTGTGTTCTCAGGAGACATAAGCTTATGGAAATTTGAGATTGAATGCTTCTCTGGATGTTTTTCCATAGCAAAGAAGCAATTGTTTTTTATTTTTTGATTGAATCAGCAACATGAAATTTTGGATTCAGATAGGTGACAGAGAGGCAGCTATAATAATCCATTATACTTTGCAGTTGAGGCCTAGCCTAAAAGTGGAAAAGAACAGTTTCTAAAAGTTTGTTTTTCTTTAATTATTTGTAGAAGAAAGACAACACTTTCATGGTTAATGTAACCAATATCACTGGCTCCCTTACTGAAATAACAGAAAAATGAGTTACAACAGGATTGTTCCAAAAGGGTTTTTTCTAGGTGGAAAAAGATTCTTGTGTGAAATTATTTTGTAAGAGATGGGGCATGCTTTGCTTGTGACCTGTATGAGACAAGATGAACACGGGTGCATGCCCAGTCTGCTGACTCGGGGGATGGGTTCATCATTTGAACTATAATGCTTTTGGAGCTGCATGTACTCTTCTGTAGCTAAAATACAGCCCTTTCTAAGAATCAGGAAGTCAAGAATTTAAAAATGCAACCCCCAAAAGATCTGTTTTTGTGGTTTGTTTTTATTGGGACCTTCCTCTTTCTGGATTTGGGAATTTCTAATGAACCTCTTAGGTATCTCTGTGGTCAGGACTTTGTGCAAGTTAAAGTAATAACAAAAGGAGCTCAGTATTTCTTGTCTAAGTGAGCCAAGACTTTTTAAAAATTATCTCTGTGGGAAAATAGTGTGCAGTGAATGGTTGAAAGATTTTTATTTTGAGACAGACATGCCTTTCAAATCTTTACTCCTTTAGTGTTCTTTACCATTCATTACAATGCCCACTTAACATTTCCTTTGCAGTATTTCTCAGATGTGAACATTTCTATTAAATGCAGAAACACTCCTTGGTTTGATTTAGCATAATATTTCATAGCTGAATGTTCTCCATCATCCCACCCCATCACAACTTCCCTGTAAACTTGTCAGTCTCTGGAGTTGCCCCTTTGGTCACACATGTTGCTATTTTTGGTGTACCCCCAAATGTAGTATTAAAATTATATGGCTTTGTATCTTTTTCAGGATTATCAGCATCTCCTTTTTCTGAAGGCTGACATATAGTCTTTCAGTTCAGTTCTAGCTTTGCAGCTTTAGGTCAAGGTTTATCGTAGTCCCCATATTTGATTCAATGCTTTTCATCTCACCATTTCCAGAACGTCCACTTTCTGTACATTCTAATGAGCTGTCAGTACAGAAAGGAAGTGGAATAGCCACTTCCTGACTCTTCAACATCTCAGAAGCTCAACTGTTAAGTAGTTCCTAATTGCTATGGGATAATAAGCTCCAAGATAAAAACCCAGATCAGTACTATATATATCTGACTTTGGGAAAACTCTTGGGTTCATAACCATTTCACAAATATAGCCCACAGTATGTAAGACAATTTATTCCACCATAACTTAAGTCTTCCTTTAGGGCTTCATATAACTGCTCTCTTACTCATTGCTCTTTATTTAAACATGACGTTTTAATGGCAATCCTGTGTTCCTTTGTCAGCATTTTTGCCAACTGTCTTTGCTGAACTTCTCAGCTGACATCTGAAACCACACACAATACTATTGTACAGATTGTATATTTTTTTTACTTTACATGCAAATTTATGAAGAGTTTTATAAATCAGGCAAAATGATACATTAATTATAATGAAATTTTCTAAATCAAGTAAGCTCCATGATCCTCAAGCAGTCTACTTGGTAACCATGGAACCATCTATATAACTAACAAGCTTGTGGCATGTTAGGGTATAAAGATGCTGTGCAAAGAAATGACTCAAATCCCAGGTGGGTCAGAGAGGGCTATCATGGCATTTCATCGTACCACTCAGAATCATAAATGATTTAACACTTATGAATTGTTTATTCCTGGAATTTTCCATTAATATTTCAAGCCACCGTTAATGTCAGGCTACTGAAACCATGAGAAGTAAATCATAAATAAGGGTAATCTACAGAAATTTTTCCTCAGGTATGATCAAACTTAGCATTCTCTTTCCTCAGCCTCCTAGGGCTTGACTAAAGGGAAGTGCCAACACACCTGATATGTATGTATGTATGTATGTATGTATGTATATATGTATGTATGTCTTTCTCACTAGATGATAATTATTCTTTCTTTATAGGCAAGCATATTACCAGCCTTGCTCAAGTCTAGTCAAGTTTTTTTTTAGCTTTAGATAGAAAACAGAACATATTTTGAGTCCTGTTCTTTTAACAGATATATTTTCTTCAGCACTCTGTGTTAAAAATAACAAAACTCAAACCAAATGTATAATTAAAACATACTTAGAATAGAAAAAAATGCAACATGAACTCTACAGTAAAAAGCAAAGTTATTTTTTTTCAACCAAATAATTGGTATTGAGAGAAAACAGTCCAAGCTATAGTGCATTGAAAATGCATTAATGCTGGCCATTAGGGTGTAATTGATATTTGCGGGTCTGATTCACAAATTTAATGAACACCAGAAGTGTTAACTACTGAATTTTAAAGATTTCAGGGTAGTTATAAAGTCTGTAGGCAACAGTCAAAATTTATTCACCAATCCCACATCTGACAGAGGACTGATCTCCAAAATATATAAAGAATTCAAGAAAATAAACATCAAAATATGAAACAACCCAATTGAAAATTTTTGATTTCATACATTCATGAAGTTGAAGTTATACTTTTTACTTTCTCAATTCATGTTCAAATTCATCCTTGAATATAAAATTGTCCATTATTTGACACCATCCTTTTTTTTTAATGGAATCATAAGCATCTTACCATGAACCTTACAAAGTCAATGAAATAAATGTTTCTAAGTACAACTTTTCATATGGAAGAATTTCCTATTTGAAGTTGATTAATATCAATAGTTAGAAATTTTCTATGTAACAACTGATGCAAACCAGAACAGATAAAGCTGTTCTCTTTTGTAAACTTTTGGATCCTAGATTTTCTACACATATATATACACATGCATGCAATATCAGTATAGTTTAAGACAAATGTTTCTGGTATTTTCTGTGATTTTCTTCTTTCTTTAGGTTTATTGGAGGGCCATAGACTGTCATTTCAAGTTCAGCAAACCTGTTCTAAGAGAATAGTTTTGTTGTTGTTGTTGTTGTTACTGAAGGCTGTGGGGATTGTGAGGAATGTCTGAGCAGTTTCCAGCATGTGCTTTTGCTCTACTTAGGAGGTATACGGTTGTGGGTGTATTTGACTATCTTTTGTTTTAAACAAAAAAACAAATGAAATTCTAGTATGTCTATATAGTTTTCCATTGTTTCAAAAATGCATTGCACTCGATATGTAACATGCTCAAATTCCTAGAGAAATAGTTCTTTATCTCTGAGTTCAAGTTTAAAATACAGTATTTACTATTTTATATCTAAAAATATATGCTTTATATTCTAAGTATTTATCTGAGCCCCAAGTTAGAAAAATGCATTCCAAAGGAAATAAAAATAACCCATAGGAAGGGAATAGAATCTTCCCTCTTATAAAGCCAAGAATAGTTTGAGAAACTCCTACTCCATTAAGTTTCTAAATATCTCCAAATGTCCAAAACATGCTACTTAGCATTGAGTGTAGCCAAATGTTGAATTCTAAATTAGGCAACGTTTTGTTTGCTCATAGGTTTCTAGTGCTAATATTTAGAAAAAATTCTGTGTTCGAATTGGAAGAGTCCAAGTTCATAGCGAATGCTGGGTTGCTCTAGACAGTACCTGGGCTTGCATTTTTAATAAAGGAAATCTGTTTAATTAAGTGTTGTGAACAAATAAGAAGTAATAATAAAACAATCAAGCAAGTAAACATGAAATCTTAGCAAAAAATGGCAAACATGTGACAATTTTCGGTGCAGACAAGCTTTATTCTTATTATAGGTGGCACCCAAAGACACCGGAAGGGAGCTGTTAGACGTTAGTGAAGAAGTGAGATGAGGGGAGTGGTCACGATCACTTGAAATTTAGCCCAAATAAACTGAGAAGACAATTCTGATTAGAAGCAGGCTAATCACACGGAGGTTTTATTACTCTGCTTGTTTTGTGTTAAGGCCTGCTAGGATGCCTATTCTGTTTTGTATCATGATGATTGGGGTGCAGTTACTACATTCTAGCTCAGCACAGATGGCTTGTTTCTGGATGCAGCTGGGACACGGCATGGAGCTTCTCAGGAAAAAAAAAAGACACAATGTCTGAATTAGCTGAAGAATTGAGAGGCATAACTAAATCATACTTTTGTTGTGAGAAAGACTTTCAGACTATTTCTACTTTAAAGATTACGGTGAGACATCGTTAATAGAACTCTATCTACTTGTGTGTTTGGTTTCTAGTCTGAAGCATCAACTCAGAAGAATAGAATAATTTACATTTATTAAACCACATTATGTTTAGAAATTAGAGTAAATACACTCTGGTCTTAAAAAATTAAACTCTGATTAACACTATGACTATAGGCTAGAAAGCAGAAGCAGAAAATACTCCACAGTGAAAGAAATAATCTATCTTGACATTTTCAGGTATGTGTGTTTGTCACAGGCATTTCCCCTTTATGGTCAGCCAAGACTTTTGTGTATAAATAGTTTCTCAATTTAGACATAAGTGAAATTTATAGACTATACAGTCACATTTCTGTGTATCACTGCAAGAACTGAAATATTATTTTATATATTCTTCATGTTTTGGCTGCATGTCTTTCTTTACAGAAAAAAAAACTGCTTCTTTTGGAACTAGTGGATTACAGGAAGCAAATGAATAGCTAGGACAGTGAAATTCCTTATCTACCTCTTACATTCAAACAAATAGTTGCTCTCTGTCCTAGTCTCTCAGTCATGTACACGGTAAGACAAAGCCAATTCTTGGTCCTCAGAGTCTACCCAAACTATTTAAACTACCCAATCACATTCCTGTTTATTCTGCTTTGATTTCCACATGGAAATTACCCAATGCTTCTGTCTGTTCTCTGTGTCATATCTATCTGTGGATCCACCTTCATGCACTTACTTGTGGCCCTATGTCACAACGAATGAAATATTTTGGGGAACTTGAAGAGCAAACTTATTACTGGTTATAACTTAAATGTTATCGTAATTTTGCTTCTACACATACAAAAAAAATACAGATTTATTGGTTGATGTAATATTTTGGTATATGAATGCATTGTGCATTGTCTTAAAATAGGCTGGGAACTCCATTGGTAAAATCAGTTACCTCACAGTACTTACAAAGTATGTTAGGTGTATCTGAACCCTCAAGTAGTTATTGCTTCCTTGAGGCAAAGCATTCAAACTCTTTCCTTCTAGCTTTATGAATTGTCCTGAACATTACCAGTCATCGCATGGCAGTAATCCCAGTCATGTGAAAGCCATGTTCAGAACCTAATCATCTTCCTGCCTACTAACACTGGTGATTAGGTTTCATCTTAAGAACACAGAGGGGCTACAAACAATCAGACCATCAGAGACTTTCTTGCTACAGGGTCTTTGATGTTAATTTATAGCCAAGTTCTTAAAAGCCTGTATAAAAGCTAAGGTAATATATGGTTTCAACAACACACACCAGTTAAAGGATAGGTGCTTCTACACTTACAATCTTATTACCTTGGAGGCTTCTGCGTCTCTGATAGTTACGGTCCAGGAATTTATTTGGATTACATTTAGGATGAGAGGGTGGCACTAAATCACAACCTAACACATGCATCTTGAACAACCCAGCCCCTGGTTAGTACAATTGAGGCATCACATCAGAATTTTTTTTTTCAAACTTAGCTGAATATTTTTATTTTCAAAGTGGGAAATTTTTTTAAATATAAATTATTCCATTATCTCTATAGACAAACTGATTTGGGGGCATTGTATCACACTGGACAGACTGCCAGCTATAATTGAAGTGTGAGTGTTTGATTCATGCACATAGACACATGCAATATGTTCATTCACACAGGTCCAACAGTAAGCCTGCACTAACCTCATTCAACTTCACAACATTCTTGGGTAAGTAAGAACAAAAGATATTTACTCTTGAAGGCATGATAACGCTCCTTATAAATCTTGCACACATGAGTGAACTATTGTTTAATTCTTCATTATTCTATGAGTCATGAATTTTTATTGTACATTATCTTTTTTTCCATTTTAAATGCAATAGAAATCATAGGTGTGTGTGTTTAAGTATTATTCATCATATATCTGGAAGCAAACACAAATTAAGAATAATTGGAGATATTCTTAGCACACGGCTTGTGGATGTCTGGCCCATATGGCTTGTTGTGTAAGCCAAGCAACCCTCCTCCATGCACATCGGACTCTAACTGCATCAGAGAGCAAAAGCCTCTTGGGAATCCTTCCTTTAGGGAGGTAGAAAATCCAGCCTTCCATAACAGGAAATCTTCGGAGTCTGCCTGAACATTTGGAAATCAGATTTTAGACACCAGCTGAGATGCATTCAACTTACTCACATGTAGGAATACTCATTGCTCTAAGACAAATAGGACAGCACATAACCCAAAAAGAGAAAAAGGTCAATAGGCTACTGACTGAAAACAACATTAAATATCTTGAATATCATAAAATCATCTTACTGACAAACCCTAATTCCATGTCACTGTGATGCCATTAGCTTATTTAAAACATGGGTATGATCTTAAATGACACTAAATCAAATGGAACAACGGTGAGTGCATTGGACACCTACAACCTGAAAGAACCCTTCTATTCCAACTATTCATTCCAAACCTGTTGTCAAATTACAATTCAAATATAACAAATTAAACGCTAAAAGGGGATCATGCTTATTAATTTTCTTCTAGTCTATTTTTCTGAAAGAAGCAGGTGGGAAATAAGCTGATTTGGACATGTTTGCAAGTTTATACAACTGAGATGAACACCAGCAGAGACTTGCTGTTTTCAAAAGCTATTGTGCCTGCAAAATGTCTTTTCTGGCTCGCCAAGTTTGCTTTGTGTCAGCATGCAGTAATACTTCCAAACCGCATTTTGTCCCAAATAAATTTCTTCTTTCTCTGACCCTCATCACTCAATCAAAGAATGCAAACAGTTATTCCTCATGAGCAGAGAGCTTTGAGAACCCATGAAAAAAACAGGACTGGAGAAATTGCAAAGACAAACTACCCGCTGTTAATATTCACGATGCCTATGACTTGACTTTACTACCAGGAATAGGATTACTTTTTTTAAAAATGGTAAGTATCTTTTACACAGCCATGAATGCTGAAGCAATTCTTGTTCTTGAGCACATCCAAATGAAGGAAATGCACTGGTGCACATTTTTCAAATTATGAGTACTGCATATAACTGACCTTAGGATTTTGAGAGCTGGAGCATATTAGTTTTTCTCAACACCATAAAAATTTTAGCACATTAGAGAAAATTGCCTGAAGTTGTTCCATTTTTGGATTGCATGAGTAAAACTAAAAGGAAAATTATGTGGATACAACTATAGTAATACTTGTTTCTTTTCAATTTTGGCTTATATTTCAGAATAAGTACTTGAGATTCTTACTCCAATAATTAACACAAAATCTTCACTAGCTGACATACAGTAATATGACCCTGTATGGTCTTGAGGCTTATCAGGAAAACATTTCATTTTAGTTAATGTTTGGAAAATATCTAAACCTCTATTTTTCAGCTTGTGAAGTAAATTTAATTTGTTTTATTGATGAAAATGTACATTCCATGAGATTATTGATTGATACTTATAATTTTAAATATTAGGAGGTATAATTATGATCTCACTGTCATTGCTCAATAAAGGTGAAAACACTCTAAAACCAGTTTAAGGAGTTGATGCATTCATCAGTAAATTTTCTAAAATCACAATGTTCTACCCATGACATTGGTGGATTTTATGATATGGAAATACACCCTTTCAAAGTTATAAAGTCCCAAAATAGTATGGTTGGACTCACTATATAAATGTAAATCTAAATATACAATTTTAAAAATTTGATGGGAACAAGTATTTAATAAAACTGAAACACAAAACATAGGAGCCATCATGAAACTGAAAAAAGAAAATCATATACTCTGTACTCTTCTCCTTTTCTGAGATTTTCCTTCTATGAAATCAATGAAATATCCCATTCGTTCTCAAAGAGGATATTTGAAAAGGAAGAGTTTTCCATTTCATTCAATGTAGCAACAGCATTAGCTAATATTAGGAGTCCTCATAGTATCATTTTGTACATTCTCGTATTTTTCTGCTTCCTCACAACCATTAAAGTATACAAGATAAAATGATTTTATTCCTGAAGAGCTTTCATGCCTTTTCCAGGAGAGGTGTTATGAAAGTGAAATAAATAAGATGATGTAAAACTCCAGTGGAGAGTTGTCTTTAAGAAACACAGAAGATTCTCCGTACTAGAATTGAGACACTGTGTGCATGGGAGCTCTGTCTTTGTTGTAGTTAACCTTTGATGGGATTGAAGTCCTCCAACCCATTTGGCACAGCCAATGAACTTACAATGTTGATGAAGGCAATAGTCTTCCTTTGGAACTGAATCTACAGCAACTATTTTCAGCTGACAGTCCCTTGTACTGATGATCATGTTCTACCTGGAGCCACCACCATTGCCTACACAGTTTAGTCTAATTGTCGTAGGAGCAAATATTTTTCTAATTACTTTTTACACTTTGGGTGAATTACAGAGTCTGTACACAAGCAGCACAGCTACCTTTTGACTATGATAACTAAAATACTCATGCTTTCTACTCATACCCATAGTTCATGAACATTGTGCATCTTTCCAGGGAGCCCATGCTCGGTTACTCTTCCTTCAACAATCTCTTCCTCCCATTGTTTTAGTTTTGTTCTGCTCCTCCTGTGTTTCCTGGAATCATTTACCAGTAAAGAGATGTTTCTCAGATTTTCCTCAGAATAGCTATTTATTGGAGAATATAAACTAAGACAGTCTAAAATATTGAAGATATTTGGTGGGGGGGGGGGTTGATGAGAGTTACAGTGCCTTGTTTGATTTTTAAGATAATTAATCTAGGTTTTTCTGGTCAGTAGCCACCAACTATCATTGGGAAGGCTTAACACATAGTCAAATACCTTTAGGAAAACTAAACACACACACACACATCTACATCACAGACGTTCACATACTGGGACTGTGATCTTGACTTAATAGAGATAATATTGATAATATTGAAAACTATTTGATTAATGGGAGTACTGTAGAATAAATGAATCTGTGATATTATTTAGACTATAATGGTAATACTTTTGCCCATAGAGGTCTCTGTTTTTCCTTGTTTGCTTCAAAATTAAGATTCTGAAGCTAATGGCTCATTTTTACCTCCTGTTTGGTGCTCAGAATGCAGTGTACTAGTAGAGAAAGAGGGCTGCCTCAGTGATTGACCATTCTTGGGATTCCCTGAGAATGGCTGAGATGTATCAGAACAACAGGTTCAGATCTCAAACAAGAAGCAGACCATCCCAGCAAACCAAGCAGACAGAACTGTTTGCAAATGTAGACTACAGAGAACAGAGCTTCTGAGCCCTTGAACTTCACTTCACTTTGCTTTGATGGCATCCCTAGGCTCTTTCACAGCATTCTGGTCACTTTCTGTTAAAAATACTCAGCATGCAATTATATTAAAAAGAAATTTCCTGTGTGTGAAACCAAGAAAAAAAATCATTAACTCTTTCTTTCCCATATGACAGACAGGTGCTGTATATAGATTATGGTGAAAATTGTACTCACATGTGTGACAATCATACCTTATATTTGAATTTCACTGCTTTTCCTGGATAACACAGTCACTTCTTAAGTCTGTACTGTCAGAGGGCTCTATAGACTACACACTACATGGACCAAGCCCTGACCATTACAAACCCTCAAAAAGTTTTTTGTTCCAAATTTTTGAAGTTCTCTTTTGGGGGGCACATATAGAATGGTGTGTGTGTGTGTGTGTGTGTGTGTGTGTGTGTGTGTGTGTATGTGTGTGTGTGTGTGTGTCTGAAAGAGAGAGAGAGGGAGAGAGAGAGAGAGAGATCTGTGTTGCCAAATCCCAAGCAACTGAAAGTAGCTAGCTTAGCATTTCATAGATGACAATGGGTCTAAATTCCCTTACTCTAAAATGGCATGCATTTATATTTTACTTTAAAATTAATTAAAAATTTGTTATGGATGATACTATAATATGGAATTTCTTAATGTTATAATACAAATATTTCATATAATAATAACAGAGTGAAATAGATCCTATTTTACTTAGAATGAAGTTTCGTTATTAAAGATGATTAAGACCATTGAATGTCATATCCTCCACTGTCCAAAGCCTAAAAGAAAGAAAGAATGTTGCTCGTTGGTATAACACACTGTAGAAATTGACCTATAGAAGCTTGGACTAACGCTGACTGTGAGGTAACAATAAATCTTTCCGGTCAGTTCACATGGTGAGTGAAAATTACAGTCTACTAGGAATCAGACAAAAGGACAGGGAAGCAGGTTCTCTTGGGAAAGACTCATTCACAGCTAGGGTGATGATATCTGGTATTCACCTGTCTAACACATTTCACCAAAGGAGACACCTGCCACTTAGGAGTGGAGACAACTGGGCCGTGCAGCAATCTTCCTTTTCTAACTCCCTGGGCTTTGCTTGCTGCAGTAAGACTGCTCTGTAACAATGTGTCTGCTCCACAATTGCTACTTCCAGAGTTTGCTTTACCAATTAAGAGATGCAAACATGTGGGGCAGTGTATGCAAGCTTATTCTTGGTGGAGAATAATGACGAAAATAATGTTCTGTGCTTTTATTAAGTAGTTACCTTTCCCAAGGTCACTGTTATACAAATGGCTACAAATAAATTATAAATGGTCAGTAACATTTCTTGAAAAGTACTCTTTCGAAGATGACTATACATTCGCACATATATACAATTAGATCCAACTGGGAAAAGCCCATTTTAAAAGCCTGAATTGAGATATACTCTTTAGAGAGGTCTGTACATTTCTCTGCTGTAAAGAGATATGCAAAGAGTTGAAATTAATAAAAAAATCACTCTAGGGATGAATACATTTTATTGTGTGATTCTTAATCTTTGTCAGGAATGTTTTAACTGGAAAGTTAAGAATAAAGAGGATTTTTTAAAGGAAATATTATATAAAAACAAAGTGATACATTATAAGGAAATACACAAAACTGTATGTTCTTTGTTTGTTTGTTTGTTTTCTTGTTGTTTTGTTTTGTTTTTTAAGACAGGGTTTCTCTGTATTGCTTTGGAGCCTGTCATGAAACTAGCTTTTGTAGACCGCGCTGGCCTTGAACTCACAGAGATCCACCTGCCTCTGTCTCCTGAGTGCTGGGATTAAAGGCATGTGCCACCGCCACCTGGCCCAAACTATAAATTCTCAATCAAGGTACATGCACTTGATCAAATAGCCTTCGTATGAAGCAGTTTTATGCAGGTGTATGGTTGGTGATTTTGCATCTGAAACTATTTCTTTATACTTTCAAATATTTTACTTGTGTGACATGAGGTAACATATCTCCTTTTGAGAGTAAAACGTTAAGTTATTCTACTTGTTTTATTTATCACTCACAGCAACTGTCCCAGTCATCAAGGAAAATGCTAGCCATAGCATTTGAATGAATATTAAATGAGAGACTCATGTCAAATGATGATTCATTTGATATAAAACAAATTTTTTGAACACACTTTGAAGCTATCCACACTTACTAATTGTCTCTGTGATTTCCCTTCTCTTCATAAATTGAAAATCAAAATCAGCAGTACCTGGTTTAATTACGTGGCTAAGAGCAACCCAAAATGACCAATGGATCAGCTTTGTACAATTAGAAACACTAGGTGAAATTGTTTTCTGTCTGTAATATTTATTTTTATGTCAGTTTAGCTAGGCAAGGTGATATCCTGGAAAAACATTACTTCCTACTGAGTCTAAGGAATGTTATCTTTCGTGGTTTTATTGTTGTTATTGTTAGTGTTTTGGGTTTTTTTTTTTTGTTTTGTTTTAGACAAGGATTCTTTGTGTATCCCTGCCTGTCCTGGATCTAGCTCTGTAGACCAGGCTGGCCTCAAACTCACAGACATTCTCCTTTCTCTGCCTCCCAAGTGCTGGGATTACCACTGCCTGACATTAAGTTTTTTTGAAATAATTAGAATTTGAGATTCTAAAGTCCTCACTTACAGAAATCCTTATTACCTTGTATATATGAGTCTCAAGTTGAGGTAATATCTAAAGCTGCCATGTCAGTAAGACCCAAGCTAGCCACTATGAAGGAAAAACTGTAGGTCATGCCTGGATCATACCCTCAAAATACTTAGAGTTTAGGAGTTGAGATGAAATGCATATAAAATGTTATTATAAATTAAATTCAGGCACAAATAGCTAATGGTTAAAATGTTGTTGAAGTTCAGATGAAAAAACAGAGTTACATCCACCTTAGAAAAATTATAAAAAGATATTAGAGAGTCTGGCATTCAAGGTGGGAAAGGAAGGATGACAATATTTAGAATATACATCTTGGGTTAAAGTAACTAAATTTGCCAACAGTCCCTGCTAAATAGGAAAGTGTTAAATTCATTGTTTTAATCAGGAGGTAAGATTGAATCAACTGTGAAAGTCTTCAATGTCTAGGTAAAGAAGTGTGGTGTTTTTACTGCTTACTATAGAGAGCTATTTAGAAAGTCAGTAAGAGGATCAAAACCATGTGTTAGGCAGAGTCACCTTATATTGATTTCTGCAGAGCTCAGCAGAGAGTTAAGAACAGGTCCCTGCTTATGAGCAGTCACACAATTTGGCAAGTGCAGTTACTGAATTAGACTGTTGCATACAAGAGTCTAAAGCAGGCTTCAATACTTTAATTGGGAAAAAGGGAAAATTCTTTCAGAAAATGACACAGGACTTGAGTTTTGAGAGAAGGGAAATGAACCAGGTGTAAGGAGATAAAATTTCCTACGTGGCTACAGGTTAAATAGAGATTAAAAGGCACTAAACTTCAGAAGTTGTTCAGGAGCCCAGGGCCTGTATTTCCATGGAATCTTTCATAGGGTGTTCTGGAAGAACAGCAAAGCATTCAAATGTAAGGGTTTTCACAGATGAGGTGGAAACGTAATTTCCAAACCAATGCTATTATAGTTACCCTGAAGCGAGATGATGGGAGCTTGAGGAAAGAAGGGATTTATTGTAGAGATGATATTGTAGACACAATAAGTCATTATTCATTGATAAGCATTTTATTTAGTATCCAGAGCATTGTAAATACTGAAGAAATTCATCAAATTAAGTAAATGAACAAGTAGACAGAATTTCCTTGTCCTCACAGAACTTAAATTTCCTGAGGTATTGTAAGTGAAGAAATTATAAAAAAATGAAATTTTGTGGCACAGAAGATAGCTCAGTCAATCAAGTTCTTGTCAGGTCAGCATGATTATCTGAGTTTCCATCATCAACAGTTACATAAAAGTGGGTGCACCTCATGTCTGGAACCCTAGCATATGGATGAGGTATTGGGGTAGATGGATCAATGGAGCTCATTGGCCAGTCTGTCTAATTGAATGGTGATTGAGGAACACACCCAACACCAATTAATTGCCTTCATACATGAACATACATCTGAACACACACCCACATAAACATGTGTACTCACAATGCACATATGCACATCAGAAAAAATAAGTTAATAGCAATAGTATTTCCTAAAGACTTCCCGTGTGACCATTTTTTGCTTGAGGCGTGGAATCTTCTTCTATGCTCATTAGCTATCTGCTGTTCTCTACATATTTCTTTGTTCCTATGTTTTCTAGTCTGTCTTGGTAGATAGCTCATAGGTCCTAGAGGAAAATTAACTTCTACAACTCTAAAAGAGCGCATCACAATAAAATGCCCTGAATGCCATATTGCTTTATTTATAAAACAGTACATTTATCTGTCAACAGCAAAGCTTCTTCTTGCAGTAGGTAGTAATTAACACAGAATCTCATGCCTGTACAATGTGTAGAGAGTGAGAGACTTTGGAGCAAGCCCTTCTAAATGCAATGTCTTTATTACATCCCTCTATTCAAGGTTCGGGGATCTAACTTTAAGATGAAGTGGAAAGATGGCAAGAGCCAGTGGCGCCAGGTGACTCCAATGAAGTGGTGTCACCCAGATACAGAAGGGCTGATGTGTACTTAAACTCACAGAGACTGTGACTGCATATCCATGGCCTACACAAGTTCAAACCAGACAAAAATCCCAGCGAAGAGTAGCAGAAGTAGCTACAAATCCAGTCTATAGCCAAGAAGCTATTTGCAATACCATCTGGCAAAAGGAAAATCAGTTTTCTTCACTGAAATGTCTTTCCCTGAGTATACTAACACCATCCAGAGTAGGCCCTATGCCCAGGAGTAGTTGGCCAACTCACAAAGGATTCCGTGTGTGTGTGTGTGTGTGTGTGTGTGTGTGTGTGTGTGTGTGTGTATTTGTTTTGGTCCAATAACTATCTTATTGGTTTTTCTGTCCATTTGTTTTGGTTTTCATCATTTTACAATATTATTTCATTTATATTTTTGATATTACAATAAAATTACATCATTCCCCCTCCCTTTTCTTTCCTTAAAATCCACCCATATACCTTTCCTTACTCTTTTTCAAATTTATGACATTTTCATCAATTGTGTTTACACACACACACACACACACACACACACACACACACACACACACACCAATCTGCTCAGTTTGTAGAAGGCTATTGTATGGAAGTTTTTTAGGTCTGACCATTTAGTATTGGATAACCACCTAGTGTGGTCTTCCCTGGGGAGCACTGCTTCACTTTCAGCATTCCTTAGTTGCCTGTAGTCCTTTGTGTTGGGTTAAGGGATCCTGGATTTTCAAAGGCTCAGGGATCATTATGGGGAGGGGAATGGAAAGACTGTAAGGAACAAAGAAACAAGGAGTTGCTGAGAAATTATGTCTCCTAGAAATATTATTGTTTTCTTAGAAAGAGAAGGGGCATGAAATCGGGAAGGTAAGTGTGTCAGGAGGATTTGGGAAGAGTTGCAGAAGGGGAACAATATGAAAAATTCTTTTTCAATAAAAAAATAAAACGTCAATCACTGACCTACCCCCTTTGTCTTTAAATCTGATGACTTCCAAGTGTAAAATGAATACTTAAGGATTGGATTCCCCTCATAATCAGACATTTCTCATCACTTGTTTATTCTGTACAAATAGAGGGATAACCACCTTTGTCCTGTTTTGCATCCTGTCTAAAATGCCCCTTCCACAGTGTGAACTTGAACATTGGCTTCATCCTGAGTCCTATGCTGTTTAAGAAACTTTCATGTCTGAGTGGGCTGCTACTTTCTCTTGAACCCTAGTTCACACTTGGCCAATTCATTGCATGTTTTCTGCTTTTAATATCTGAACAATCATCTGTCTCTTCTCCCCAGTTTAGTCCAAATCACTATTTCTTTTGTTTTGTTAGCTTGTCAGCTGATTTTTTTTTTTTTTTTTTTTTTTTTTTTTTTTTTTTTTGCAGATCCATTTATTTTCCTAAGTCACAGGCCAGATCATACCTCTCTACTGCATCAAGCATCAGCATTCCCTTCTGGCCATCCTATCCTAACCATTCATAATATACAAAGCATATTATGCCTCCAAAGTACAGGGGAAAATGTGCACACCTGTCTGACTAGATGAAGAAACTTCATGACCAGCTTTGCAGGTGGCAGTCTCCTATGAAGATGGCAAGCAGTAGGCAGCGACTCTAGCTCGGATTCACTCCTCATTTACCTATGCCTGTCTGTTTTCATGATGCAGACTTGGTTCAGTAACCAGAGAAATTCAGTACGGATAGATAGTCCCTGAAATTCGAGAAGCGCCATTTTTCAGGGGACTATGACAGTTTCTGTGGTAAAGGACTGAACACTGAGGAGCAGTGCAACAGAATGATCAGTCTGTGTTTTTGGGGAGGCAGTGTCGTGGCTGCACAGATATAATCAGGTGGTTATCCTTTAGGAAGCCAAGACCCAGGATAAAAAGCCAGTTTAAAGTGTCTGTTGTATATTCGCAACTGAATTAGTTAGGAACTAGAAGCTCACAGGAAACAAAACTTGCAAGGAAAATAGAAGTGAATGAATGTTCATTAAAAACAAAACCCCCCATATTCCTTCAATCCTGCCGACCTCTATATATTTTCCATCCAGCCAACATCACCTACTCACTAATCTTTAAGGTGTCAAGGTGTCACTGTAACCTTTACAACCTTGTTACTCCTTTTTTTTTTTTTTTTTTTTTTTTTTTGGTCTTTAATATCTGTTGTTCTCTTAGGTGATAATTAAATCCTTTGCCAATTTTCAATGCCCACTTCAACCTTGCCACTTTTTAAAAATTCTTCTTACTCTAGCAATCATGACCACCACCACCACCATCAATCATCATGTTTCATGTATCCCAGGCTAGCCTCAACTCACTGCTAGCTTCAAGGTTAGTGTGACTAAACTAATCTTTTAGGAGAAATAGAGATGTGTACATGAAGTATGGCACTGGGTACCAATTATTCTTACATACTAAGCCAGCACAGTCACAAAGCAGTTACATCTTGAACTCCTCACATTCTCTCTTCACTGTTAGTCAATCCCTTGGCATGAATTAGATTTAATTGTCGTATATTGCTTTATAAATTTCTTCAGACGAGCAGCTATGTATTATCATCATATTCACCCAAACTACATAACACAATGTGTGCCACATAAGAACATTCGGTGTTTGCAGGGACTAAGGTAAACGGTTATAATATTAGAGATGATATTGATGTCATGTAGGAAGAAAGAGAATGGAGAGACACCTAAAAAGCATCTTCCCTGGTTCCTTTTAGACTTCAGTGTCAGTCTGTCATATCCTTCTGAGATAAATGGCATAGGCAGTGGTGGGTAATACCCTAGTAGATAGGGAGTGGGAGATTTTGAAAGGAAACAGATTTCAAGCACTATAATGGAAACCCCATGAGCTGCTTATAACTCATTTTCAAGAGCAGGTTTCCATGGCTAGGTTAACAGTAAGACAGAGCTGGCCTTTTGGCAAATGAGAATGACCAGCAAGTGTCTTCTAAGTAATCACAAAGCTATAGGTAAACCAATGATGGGCTTAAAACAGTTCAAAACCAACAAAATTTGGAGGTTAAACTGACAACAATTATCTCTTCCCAGCTCAAAAGCAACTACAGTTGGTGAATTAACAACAACAAGAATTGCAGCAAGTTATTGTTCTTCCTTGTCTAACACATCCTGAGTTTTACGCTACTCTTAACTGACTGCAAGACTGAGACATATAACATCAAGGGTAACTGTTTTCTCCTTGGCTGACCCTAAAAGGTCAAAGAAACATTTTCCATATATGATAAAAGGAGAAAAGACACTGGGAAAGATAATATAATAATAGTAGTAGTAATTACAACTAATTGTAGCCTGAAAAGAATTTTCACAGAGGTGGACTTTGAAGAAGACAATGAAAAC
The DNA here is from genome assembly GCF_943737965.1 of Phodopus roborovskii. NCBI lineage: Eukaryota > Metazoa > Chordata > Mammalia > Rodentia > Cricetidae > Phodopus > Phodopus roborovskii. Next base: position 6,335,096 of record NW_026126470.1, read on the forward strand.
ACTGACTAAGGTTTAAGGTTTGTGAATGGTCTTGTATGACAACAGGAACATGATAAAGACCAGGAAGGCAATAGTAGGGCTGAAAAGGCTGGCTGTTCTGGGTAGTGTTTGTTTCTTTGTCTTCCAATGCCTCTATCTTCACCCCATGCTTTATTAACTTTTTCCTTTCACTATAACCCTTCTCTTGGTGGCTTCTGAAATCTTTAGCCTGCCTATTGTGTTGCTTTTTCTCCAAACATTGTCCCTAAACTCCTTTCCTCCCTCCCTCCTTCCTTTCCTCCTTTCCTCTCTGCATTTCTCTTTCCCTATCTCCCTCCTTGTTTTTATTCTCCTTATTTCTCCCCTAACTTCTCTCTCTCTCTCTCCCTGCCTTCCTTTCATTTCTTGAAGCATGTTCTTAGTATAGCCCTAGCTGATTTTGTGTAATTCTCCTATCTCAACTTGCAAAATTCTGGGATTAAAAGAATAAGCCATGTCATCTAGGTTCTGAATAGGTTTTCAACTATTGTATCAACACAAAGAACTTGTAAGGACAATTATGTTTACTCTTCTATGCTCAGCAAAGACTAGCCATAAACAGAATGTTATAGAACTGTTTTAAAAAGCTACAAAGAATAATCAAAATGTAGACAAATGAAATATTTGAGTCAGTTAATGTGTACTGTAAGTTCTATATTATACTGTTTCACAATCTTGTTTTTATTCTATGAAATGTTTGGGGAGAAACAAAACATAAATGGATACTAAACTCCTTTATAATTAAGTGGATCCAGGAAATATTGGTTAAAAAATGTTATTTTAATTTGAACAAAACAAAAAATATTTGCTGTATTTTTGATACCAAGATAAGATTAGTTTACATAAATCTGAATTATCACAAAGGCTTTCCTATTCCAGTAAATTCAATATGCATGAACTGTGGCCAAGCAGTTCATTTAAGTTCAAGTTGAAATGTGAAGGGCATGTAGATACCATGACTGTCTGCAAGCTTATAACTGGGAAGAAATCTTTCCAAAAACTTCGCAAAAGCTTATTGACCTGATTCACCTACAGAGTATTTTAGAGATCTCCCAATTATTTTCAAAAACTCCCTCTCAGTCTGTATTATTGGCTGAAAATCCATACCTACAGGTGGGCTGGAAGACTTAAGAGATATTTTAGGAAGCATGAATCTAAATTCACTTGGCTAAGGGTCTTTATCATTACTACCACTCAAAGATATGTAATGAGCACTTGCATTATGGTGGCATAATATGGATATTTCCTGGACATAAGCAGGTTTCTTAAACAGGAAAGCCTGTCTCAGCCTATCTGACATTGCTCCTGTTACATCACCATCAAGCCATGTGAAAAGAGGGTGGCCTCCAACTCCAATGGATCTTGTTCACATGGAGGTGTTTGCCAGGAAATATGCTATAGTGCAGTTTTCTCACAATTTGATATAGTTTATCACAGTTATAGATACGTATTTAATTTAAAATGCATTGGTATTTTGAAGATATCATCCAGGTGAGCTCTTTAAATTCCACATATTTTGGATAAAACTATAAAAAATAATTTAATGGAATGAATACTATCTCCCAAACAAAACTCAAGGAAAGTCTTCTAAGGAAGAATTGAGAGCCATAGGTAGATACTTCTGGCATAGCTATATAGCTAAGGTATACAGTTTAAAGATTAATGTCTTTATTCGCCTTTCCTGATGGTTTTCTAAAATGTGTGGATTTGAAATTCACTTAACAAAGAAACAGTAATTAAGGAGACCACTGGAATGGGAGAAAATGACGATTTCACATGGCAAGTCCATTAGCTATAGATCCTTGACACTTGGTCATACACTAATATTAATGTCAAGTAGTTTTTCCAAAAGAAGTAAGTATTCAAACTAATAGCTTGAGAGCAAAGCATAACACACATCACCATATTGGTGGGCTTTGTCTAGTTGGTTAGAATCCATAGGAGGCAAAACAGAAGGTAAAAAAAAAAAAAATAATCAGAATTCAGAATTAGCCTGCTAAGTCTGATGTGGCAATCATCAGTTTCCTAGTCTCTAGCTTGTTAGCCCTCTCTGTGGGTTTTTGACCTTCCTGACTAATTTATTAAAAATTTATGTCTCTATCTCTTGCTATGTCTTGCTTTCTTTATCTCCCTGTCTGTCTTCAGAGACACTCATACTGTTTCTCTAGAGAATTTAACTAATACGAATATAATTCAAAGAGTGCTTTGAAAGTCAACTCATAAAACTAAAATCTATTCATGAAATAAAGGTAGGTATCTCTGCAGTTTTACATATGATGGACTAGTAGTACTATTTTCTTGAATATCACCACTAGCTACCTCCTTTCAAATATTATCAGTTTGTGTTGGCATGAATCTGCTTAGTAAAACTTTAGAACAAAGCAATGAATAAAATATAGACCAGACTAATCTCTTAAATATAGCCCTGAACCATGATGTCGTTTTCTCTTAACTGTGAATGAACGTGAAGCTTCAACCTTTTGGTCTATGCTTGGCTGATGGTGCTGCTGTCTCTCCTTTATAGGACAAGTACTGCCAACTCAGGCTTCCCCAGTCTTTCCTCCCAGCTGGGATAGGATCTGGGATTTTTCACAAACACTCAATCACAAGTGGTAAGCACCCTCTTTCTTGTCTCACTTCCCAACACCTTCGCTCACACACATACATTCAAGGGAAAATGTCTTTGTGTTCCATCCACTCTCTGTTTTCCTCATGGCAGAGGTCATAGAAAAGTTTCTGGCTATCGTGTTTGTGACTGGAAAAAAATCGAATCCAATCAGGTTGTGCAGGTGATTACAGTAAGGACAAGAGCACCCCTAAAGAAATACAGACAAGAAACACAGCTGCCTGGCACCAACTGCAGAAGACAGGCAGGCAGCTGCTTCCCTTGCATAGAGGTGGGGCACAGATCACTCCCCAAAGCAGTTGTTAATGCAGAAATAACCACCAAACTAATCTCCTATCATCTCAACAAGTATTTGGAGAACAAAAGGGAAGTGGCAGGGTTGCTTCCAGAATCAAAGACACAGGAAACAAATTTCCTCCCTCCAATGGCTCATTCTTTAAGATATGAGATATGTTCATGTTGAAAAAAAAACATGATCAGACATTAGGTGACTAGCAGTCACTAGATCTTGAAAAAGATAAAAAGAACAACACTCTTACTTTTTTATTTTAAGGGGATAACTGTGGTGCCTAATTAACAGTGGAGACACCTCCCACAACTTCTTAAAGCCTCATTCTTTAAACGGGTGAACTGAATTCTTTGAACTATAATTAGGGCTCTGGAGAGAAATACTGCAAAGCTCTCACTTTAAATGGTTATAAAACAGTTTTTACTTTTGAAACAAAATACATATCGCAAATGCATTTTTCTGCACAGCAGTACTGTCGTCATTTACATTAGATTTAGATCACTCCTATTAGGAAGTTGTCAAAAAGAGGAAATTATTAAGCTATGTTCAAAGGCCAATTCTCATTTGGTCTCTACACTGGTGGCTTTGTGAAACTCAAGTTATTATCACCTCCCCAGGCTAAGGGAATAGCAGGAAATGGGCAAAGGAAAGAGTGACACAGGTCTGTGGAGGTGAGTGGACAGAAAACGTGCATCTTAGCTCCAGGAATCCTTAAAGGAGAATGCCATCAAGCAAAAGTGACCTTCAGTATTCCCTAGACTAAACTGTGAAACATTTTTGAAAAGCATAAAATCTTTATTTATGGTAGGAATGTTTGAAATTCAGAAGATAAATGCCATTCTGAATGTGAGCATGTTCTAGGCATCTAATATATAATGGGACACAGCTGTAATAACAGCCACTGAACCAGGGGCCTCTCTATATCATGTCATTAGTTGACTTGTTATAAGCTGATCTTCAAGCCCTTTTTATAAGGGCCACTGGGGTAAGAAGGAAATATATCACATACTGAACATCTGTGGTTCTTTTATGAAGCACTCGTCGTATCGATTTTCAAGCCGTATCCAAGGCTACATATAACAGTCAAAAACATGGTTCTTTAACTCAAAAGGTTTTTATTTCCAAAGATTGAAGAAGACAAGGTCTGGGCTCTGCCTTGGGCTACAGTAGTAGTATATTTTTGTACTTGTTTCAAGGTTCTTACCAGTTTCTAGCCTGTGTACACTCTACATAAGGTTCTGAGATCAAATATATTTCTGTAAGATGTTACTCAGAAAAGAAATGTCAAGTACTGAAGCCATTACTCTAGTGAATTTCCACATTGAGAGACTATAGTTAAACCCCTACAAACCCCATATCAGTTGCCATTCCCATGATGCCACTTTCTTTACATAGACCTACCTAATCCTATAAATGTTGCCTATTTTTTTTTTCAGTGACCAAATGCTAAATAATGCCAATTCTGTTTAGTGGGATTCCTGACAAGTGAGTTTCATAGCAGAAACTTTGTAGAATATTGCATCCACACCAATAAGAAGCTTAAACAAGTGTAAACACAGACAAATTAATTGATGACACTGAAGACTGGTTGATGGGAGGGTTTCTAGGCAGCTGTAAAGATATTCTGGGGGGGGGGTGGTTCAGCCTCAGGGAAGAACAAGGTCATTTTAGCAAACAGTTCTAAGTTTGTTTATTCTAGACTATTTTATGACAGAATCTAATGCAACAGTTGAAACTGTATCAATTTCTTCTCTCACTATGAAGACCTTTGTAATCTATCTACCATTCTACATAGCCAAGCTATCTGTCTATCTAGCCTATCAATCCACCTATCTTCCTGTCTATCTATCTATCCATCATGGCTGTATATATATGTATCTATCTATCTGTCTATCATCTATGTATGTTTGTTTGTATGTATGTATGTATCTATCTTCTTTTCATCATTTGTGTATGTGTGTATGTACGTATGTATTAACATATCTATTCTTTATCTATCTATCATCATATATACATGACTATATCCTTCCTCTTTGAGGGAGATAAAGTCTTATTATACATCTCACACTGGCCTTGAAATCTTGTGAACTTTCTGTATCAGTTTGTTTCAGAACTGAGGATTTTGGCTTGTGATAATGTTCTGTTTTAAGGTACATATGGTGTGTGTATGGGTATGTGGGTGGGTGTGACTGTTGGAGTTAGAATAATGTAGAATAAGTAAGGTCTTACTTTCATACTTAAGCAATGGGGGAAAATATTATGCTGTTGGGTACAGTTAGCTACTATATGGCTATGCAAGATAAATTACAAGTTGTCTTCATTCAGCTGCAGGTGCTTCTTGGAGCATCTTGGCAGCTGGCCTGCCTGACTTTCCATGGCCAAACCAATCAATTTCATGCAGCTTTTAAAATCTCCTTGATGGGGATCTCCTTAAAGGTAGTCACCACATCTTAATCATCATTTTGTTCATAGTGCATGAGGGATAGTAGTTGGCTCACAGAAATTGTTCTGTCAATGCTCAAGAAACACACAAAATTGCAATTAATCAAGTGTCTTTATTGCCAAATGAAACCAGGAATTATATAAAAATGTTCAGGTCTTTGAGAGTGAGTTTATTGTTAAATATTCTACATTGTTATTAAACATATAACTACCAAGTATTGATCTCATTATATAATCATTACTGTGTGAAATGGCATTGTCATTATGTTGGGGTTATAGCAATGATTAAATGTAAAAAAATTTTCAAAATATGTACCATCTGTCATGACAACCTGCATAACAGCCTATACGCAGCAATTGGTTTTGCCATCTATTTTGAAAAGGAAAACATTTCTAATTAATGCAAAATCTCCCTTATGTTCATTTTAAAGTGAAATTTGGTAGGTATTAAACAAATCAAATTTGAATATGCACAATATATTTTCTTCTCTATAGTATGAAACACCTGGATTTATAACTGGACTTTAGACTCACCTTTATTCTTCTTTGCCTTACAAATGCTGTTTGTTTGGTTTTTTGTCATATTTGTTTCAGTTAGATAGTGGGTTGTCATGTTACCAATTGCATTAACTTTGTTTCCTAAAAATACATATTTCTCAATTTTTAAAATAAAGTGTTGTTATTACCTAGTTATATTAAAAATCATTATTGAGGTATAGTATAATTATACATGCCATCTTTGATATGGCTTATTACAAAAGTGAAGATTTCTGTGCAATAATAATTTTGAAATCTTGCCAGCATTCAGTTAAGATAATAGAAGTTAGCTCCCAGTGGCCATTCTTTTCTATCTTTACTTATTACACTTACTAAATTTCTGTTTCTAGATGATCATTGGACTTGGGAATATGCTTCAGGAGAAGTCTCAATTAAGAGTGAACATACAGCACCAGGCACATGTGAGCACCATAATTACAGAATTAAGGATTAGAGATGAAGGCTTGACAAGACTATTTAATTTAGCAAGTTCCTAAATGGCCCTCATTTGCTCATACTCTACATTGTTATGTCTTTAAACTAAAAGTTTGAATAAGAGTCACAAATAACTATATCTGAATTTGTTTTTATTAAGCTTATTTCCCATTCTGTATGTATATTAGATTTCTACATACCTGGAGATGTTAGCTGAAAGATAATGTTTTTGAAATAATTGTTGTTAATGATTCTCATCCACTGGCACACATCAATGCAAGAAGGTTTTCTCACCTAACATAGTTATCTGCCCCAGCTTCAAAGCAGAAGAGTAGAAGCTCACGTACCACACAAATAAAAATGCTTTATCAATATTGTAACAAATCTCTAGTGTATAAATGGACTTTGGGAGCCCAATCCCCATAGAGGGCTACTTTCTCAGCCTAGACCCTGCGCCAAATGATGAGAGACTCTGATGATCCCCCATGGAAGGCCTCACTTCCATGGGGAGCAGAAGGGGGGTGGGAAGAGGGATCCATGGGGGGGCATGGGAGGATGGAAGGAAAAGAGAACTGAAATTGATATGTAAAATAAGATTGTATCTAATTTAAATAAAAAAGATTTTAAAAACTGTAACATACATTGGTAGGCATCTCTGGGCCAGAATTAGACCTCATATGGTGAAAGAAGTAAAGATACAATTTTACTTAGGATGACTTCTTATTTTGTTTTTAATCTTACAAAGAAAAATGGAGTAAGATGCAAAGTGATGCATTAGTATAGTAATCTGGTCTTGAAGATTCTGGAAATAGGTTTTGATACATGTAAACTTTCTGGTTCACTTCATTGATGTTCCAAAATGTTGTTTCCTGTAGACATTTCTATTGTCTAACATAAATCCCAGAAATGTAACTGTACAGCAAAAACAATGCTGTAGTTACTCCAGCATTATGGAAATCCTAATTCTCAGAAGATCAAGCTGAGCAATTTCTCCATATTTATTTTTTGAAAGTTGTTTCTTTTGAGATTTGAAAGTCTGACTCATTGTCTTTGACAGGAAGTGTTCTTTGGATTTTTCTTTTGTTATGTTTTAGTTTTATACTTCATGCTACATGAAAAATAAAGGAACCTGATACTGATAATGAATGAGTTTGAAGCTGATGGTCAGATAAGCAAAGCAACCAGCGGCTATCTCTTACATCTGTCTTGGACTGTAAGGGTGATACAGCTAGCTCCAGGAATCCTCAGACAGCAATTCTAGACTATTGCCTCACTTCAACGTAGCTAGAGACTGAATGTTTCCTATCTTCAGTGTGGCTGGAGGATGAATACCTCCTACTGAATACTGAAGACCCTGCTTCTATCTATTATACCCCATCTAGTGCTAGGATTAAAGGTATACAATCTGTTACTCTTTTAAATTGATTTAATCTTGTGTATCCCTGGGTGGGATGAGATCCAGTCTTGGGAATGATGGAGATGATTAGAACATTTATTTTGTGCAGAGTCTCCCTATTATAGCCCCATAGTAATAAGTAGCAATAACCAGGTTTACTTTAGCTGGTCATGACAGATATCTCCAAGGCTAATCTCCATCTTCCAGTCAGCATTACTGTTCTTTGCTTCATGGGGCATTGTCTCCCAATGGCATTTTGAGAAGCATGTGGAGGTAGAGTTGGGTGGCGAAACAAAGGAGTTTGAAATCTTGAAGAAATGTGGGGGAAATGTGTAGATCTTTTCCAGTATGAGAATTTAAACAGGCAGAGAACTCAAAACCTCTGACTCTGTCCCTTCATCTAATGTAACTTTGTTATCTACTATAGGATATTTCAAAGTTGTCTGTCCAACCATGCAGATTAAGACTAAAAGGCTAGACATCCCACCAATGGGATACACTTTTCCAGAAGTAAAGGAATAAAGCAAAAGTTGGCAATTTATTTTAGGCTGCGTCTTTAAAGTTTCTTTTCTTTTGTAACTTGTAATTCTTCCTCTACCTGTCTGAGTTGGTCACTGATGGATACATTCTTTGTATAGGAACCACATCTATGTTTTTAATCTTATTGACTTTGTGCAAGTATTGAGAGCCAAGAACTAAAATCTGAATTTACCACATAATCCTCTACAATTTAGAAGGCACCTTATCTAGTTATCTCAAAGCTTTAACAGTGTAATCAAGAGGAGGATCAGTAAACTCAATCTTAGAAACTAAATTAAAAGGGACACATTCACTTTTGCCCTTTATAGCCTTGTCAAAGATAGAGGGAACAGAAGGCACTGAAGCACGGGGCATTATAGCCCTCTCAGCCACAAGGCTATTAGTCAATTAACCTTCACAAGAATAAGAATAAATAAAACACACAGGCATTCTCAATAGACATGGCATTGTTTACATGAAACCATGCTTACTCCCCTGACCCTGGGGACTGAAGATAAAGCCAAGACTTTTTTCCCCACAGGCATACAAAACGATACAGACACCAGGTAATAAAGTTATCGTTCATGCTGCTACTCACTGTGGTCAAATCTCAGACAGCTCTTGAAAGAAAGATGAGTCAGTGTAGGAAGAGTTAGGGGTGAAACCTGGTGGATCTCTGCCCCTTGGTCTGATTTATAATTGGCAGTGGGGGTGGGAAGCACGATCATATATTTTGTAAGGTCTTAGCTTTCTCCTGGTTGCCCCTTTATCTCTCCCCTCTCACTGTATGTATTCAGAACTATTAATTTTCTGATTAATGTATTACCAGAAAGCCAGAGGGGAGTGATAAGATAGGGCATAAGGAACTCCTGTGTGTTTTTTAAATGTTTTTGTTTGACATAGGAGATAATTAGAGCACAGATTGATGCTCCTGTTTAAAGGCAGTAAATCAGCATGAAATAGAAGATTTGAGTAAATCATTTACCACATCATTAGAACTGTAGAATTCCCATGTCCACTGGACAGGAACAACCATTGTCATGCAATACCTAAGATGAGTAGTGTTCATCTTTCAATATAGAGACAGCCAAATAAACCCAAGTTATACATTTTCAATAGGCTTAGTTGTGAACATGAAATACCATTAGCTGGTTTACGTAAAAGCCTTCGTGTTTGAAACTGAGACCTAGCATAAAGAGGGGCAAAGCAAGTTTCCTGTTTTAGATTAAAGTAATGGTTGATAAACACAACAACAACAAAAAAAAGTCACACATTTCCCACGGATGATGTTCATGCATCACGATGTCACAATGTTAAAGAAAACTACATCTTCCTTAAGATAAGTGATTAGAAACAACATTAGGGAGAAAAACCAACCAAACAAACAAACAAAAAATCACCAAAACAAAACCTAGGGTTGAGAATTAGAAAGGCAAATGAGGTAATGTATATTCTGAAAGGAGTAGTGTTCGGTTGTCCTGTCAGAGAGTAACTTCTCAAAGGAGGAGGGTGCTAGTCCTCAAATGCTGAGGTTTCTTTCCAACAACTGGATTCTGGGAAGATGACAGTGAACCTGAGATAATGAGTTTAGGGAATCACTTAGAATATTTAAGGCCCATCCTTCCCTGCTGTATTTCCAGTCTACCTTGCTGAACAGAACTACTACAATGTGAAATATTACCATCTAGCAGAGCCACATTACACACAAGTCATCTTGTCCCAGCTGTGGATGATACCTGTTACCTGCAGTTAAATTAGCCTTTTGCAGACAGTCAGGAAAGCTGTTCCACTTTTATTTGTGTTGCTTTGTTAAAATACTTGAGAAATAATATCAAGAGAGAAAGGCTTTCTTTTAGCTCACACTTCTGGATAATGGTCCATTATTTGGGAAAAGTCTCATGTGACAAGAATTTAAAAAAGCTGGCCATCTTGCAAATTTAGTTTATTCTGATTCAGATTTTTATATTGTATTAGTAATGTACCACAATTTTCTAAATATGAGATTAGACAAGAGTTTGGGTTCCCTTTTCTATCTTCTCTTGCAACCATGTTTTCCTGGCTCTTCTGCCCAAACTGCCTACACAAGGTTTGGTTGGACATGACAGCTCAGGCGAAGTCTGAAGCTGCCAAAGTGTACTCACCAGCCTGATTAGTCGTGATGCTGACTGCGGCGAACTGTCTCGGTGGTGAGCTCAGCTCTGACACCCCGTTAATGGCATCGATCTCAAAGGTGTAGTTAGTGTGTGCTAGGAGGTCTGTCACTGTCACAGTAGTGTTGGTGAGTCCTAGCTGCCGAGGGAGGAAGCGGACGTTGGGGCTGCATGGCTCGCATTGCCTCACATTCCATCCACATTTTTTACATATGATATTGAAGGTAATATCCTTGCGGCCTCCTGTGTCCAGGGGCCAGCTCCAGTCCAGGATAACTGAGGTCTCATTTATGTTAGAGATAACATTTCTTGGTGCAGACGGAGGTCCTGCAAAGTAGTTCCACAAAGATTAATGAACATCACTTCTGCTTTCTACTACAAGGGAAATGGTTAACTTATAAAGTTTCCGAAGAGATAAATAACTCTGCTTTTCTTTATTATTTACTCTAATTCGTCCTCAGAGGGTCTAGGAGATTATATGCAAACGGATTCAAGAGGAACAACCTCCCCAAGTTATGAATGGAAGCTGTCTAGTCATGAGTGAAGATCTATTCACAATGTCCCACAAAGAAATTTACTACTAAATTTAGTACCCTGGTGAACAGTTATGAAAACTTCAGTATCATGTTTATAAATTTAGTTCCTGCCCCCAACTCTTTTATTTACCATGGCCTATGGCCAAGAGATAGCAAAAGATAATAAAATTTCCTAAACATAAATCCCTGTCTGTAACCTCTCCTGCCCTGGCAAATGCATTATGAGATTCTAAAGTCAGATTCAGAATTTGGTTTTCTTTGTAGAGGGTTGCATTGCAGGAAGTGCTTTAAAAAGGAATTCATTTTCGTGTGGTCAATGTTACATTTGTGATGAGTCAAGCATGGAGAAGGAAGAAGAGTTTTCAGTTTGCATATGGAAAACAGAAAGCAATGGGCAAATGCTTCACATTGGCACACACACGCATACCTCAAAAACAAACAGCACAGCCACAGGATAAAACAAACCAAACCAAACATGGAGGCATGGGTTGCAGCAGAACTACTCACGGGTACAAGCCATGGATGGAGGGTCTTTGTCTGCCCGGAAATAATTATTCTCACACCTGCAGTTCATTGAACCCTCTTTGGGTGTCGAGCTGTGTGGTGGGCACTTAGCACACTTGGCAGTACCATCTGAAGCCTTGTAGAAACCTGGTCGACAAGCTGCAAACAAAATGGCTCTTTTAACATTTTGGCAATTGTTTTGTATCTTGAAACGTGTAAGACAGATTTCTGGGTGTCAGAGCATGGATTCCTTATGAGTAAAATGAATCTGTGTCCTCCCATAATTTACAGAAGCAAGTAATGTGGTCAGTGTGATTTTCCCTTGTATTCATTTGAATTTGATTTGTACCAAATGTCAAGGGAAATAAACCAAAAAAAGAAAAAAAAAAGAAAAAAAAAAGGAAAGAAAAATAAAAAACCAAAAGCCACAAGATTTAGATTATTTTGGCACTGCAGTATAACAAATTTTTCAGCTTATATCTTCACAGCTTTACTTGGCATTGGGCAATTTGTGGTGAGAATAAGGCAAAACTATGTCATGATGTACTCATTCTGACTTAAAAATATGAGGTAATGTGTGTCCTATCTGTGATATAGTTTCCTCTAAACTGCATGTTGACATGTTTTTACAGCTTTGTTCTGAGTGAGTACTTTAAGAGACTGAAGGGGAAAAAAGTTCATGGTGTGCTGTATATCTGAAGATTGCTAGGATGATTTTCATGAGCTATGGCTATTATTTTGTCTTGATAATGACTCTTCACTTGTAGGACAATGGAATGAATACCCACAAGATATAATGATAATTCCTTATCTATGTCTGAAGCAGAATGCACTTTCTGTTTCACACTGTTGTAAACATGAATTGCTACCAGGTAAAAATTCTTTGCAAACTTAAACTCTGTTAGCTTCTTTCTTTCAGTGCGTATCTATGTGTAATGCAGTGTTGTGAGTCAGCAAGCTGTTTTACAAACACCGATCTCCAGCTCATCTTTAGACTTTATAGAGGTTTTCTCCCCCAATAAGTCCATTCGGGCTGATGTAACATTTAACAAGTTCTTCTGTTTCAACTGAATCATATAAAAGGTTACACAGTGGGACCTGAAATCACTGTGATGTTTCTAATAAGATTTCTCTTGAAATTTAGGGCTCAAATTCTAGGCTTCATCTTTTATAACTCAAAAGATATCTTGTGATTTGATGGTTTCTGGCATTTGTATATGCACTAATATGCATTCAATGAAACCAAATTTAATATTTTCTTCTATCAATATTATCTGTGAACAAAGTGTTGTTTCTGTGGAAAAAAAAAAAGAGACAACTTATGTAGACAGATCTTAACTTCTATTGCATCCAGTATACTTTGCAAGTACAAGGCCTTACTTACACACCAAATTCACTCTTACTCAAAATCTCTTGAAATAAAATGAAGAAGGCATAGAGGTAAAAAGGACCATTAGAGTTACATATATGACAAAAATCAATCAGTCTTGCTGATTTTTTACATCCTAATAAGAATGTCTATTCCAGCATGAATTCACAATCTGTAAATTAACTTTAATGTTACTCGGGGTTTCAAACAAATAAATCCTACTTCCTCTATCTATTCTGCATTGAATTACACATACTCACCTCCATTGCACTTAAGCACTGTTTAGAAACCATTCGTATCTCATACCACCCGGAAATGATTAAAATACATATATAACCATGTATTCAGCTTCTGCTTTCAATTTAATTAATTTTCAGGCTTTTAATTTTCAGGCAGGCTTTTCTGAGTCTTCAAAAAATTAAGTTGCACTTATGTGCACTGATGTGGTTTGTTATTTTGTTTGCTTGTAAGTTTATCTGCAGGTTTTTGTTTGAAGCTTTTACAGTTTCAACATCTGGTACAAAGGTGCTCACTAAGTACTTGATCAGTTTTTGTTCTTGTTGTAAACACCTATATGATATTTATAAATGAAGAATCTGTGTCATAACTATATCACATTTAAGCTAGATTATTGATAACACTTGAAGACAGCTATATTCAGTGAGTATACACACTTAAAGATAATTAAATTTAATAAGTCTATGAGTTTGTTCAATCATTGTTGAATAACAATGGATGATAAAAAATAAGCTACAAGCACATTCAGTTTTATAAATATTTGGCAACTGACTACTTTTGCTTAGGATATTAGATAGGCAGGAAGGGAAAATTATCACCAATTCTAATCACAACAAAAGACATCTTGAAAGGCTTGATGGGCAGACCTTTAATCTCAGCACTTGGGAGGCACATGCAGGCGAATCTCTGTGAGTTCTAGGCAGGCCAGGGGTACAAAGTGTAACCCTGTCTTAAATAAAGGGGGAAGGCCACTCTTGAAATATTAAGTGAGCTGTAGACAGCCACAGATGGAGTGTAATTTGAGAGACATCATGAAACTTGAGTCGGAAGTGTCCAGTAAGACTTAATTAAATCCACAAATAGGTCAAAATGTAAAGGCAAATTATTATTTAGTGGCATATGGCCGGCATTGTAGAATATTATCTCTGTATAATACCCTTTCACTTTGCTTCTTAATAGAGTTCTGATTTTGTTGAGAGTTGCATCCTGCCAAGTATACATATTTTATGTCAATTAATAATCACAGGCAAACATAAGAGCAAAACTGTGCCTAAAATAGTTGACTTAATAATATGGATGAACACAACTTTCTGCTTTCTCCACTATACATGATTCCAACCTTCACTGTTAAAGCATTATGCATATAACTACAATAGCTTACATGAGACAGAAAGTTGAAGTCTAAGAAATCAGAGGAATGTGTACAGTGGTCTCAAAGATTCAGCCAGTACTTGTCTCAGAATTTCTTGAAATTACAAAGATCATAGCTCATTTTAATATAAACGAACCAGAGCTTTGATGGTAATGCTCCTAAGAAGACATATCAGCCAGTGTAGGTATGTTACACATCTAAGGACTGACTTTCAAAAAGCAAGTCACACATAACTGAGGACAGAGTCTCCATATGGTGACACCCAAGAGTTAGAGTTGGTGTCAAATTGTCTCCAACTATATCTACCTACTAACCGAGTGTCAAATCTACAATAGATTCTGCACTAAGAGCTAAGTCTTACAGACATTCCTATTCCTTCTGAATGCTAACCATATGCACACCTAAGTGGGATCCTACAACACTGAAAATAGTCAGTGGAGACATGAATCTGCTTATTTTATATCACGGATTATTCAATCAAAAGTGGAGGGGAGAGGAAGTAAAGGAAGAAAGAAGCAATAATTTATGTGAGATAAAGGCATTCTTTGAAATAGTTCAGAGAAGAAAGGTTTTTTAAATATGGTTTTATTTTCCCCCTTTGGGTTTTTGAGATTGTGTCGTGCTATATAGTTCTGGCTTGCCTGGTACTCACTATGTAGCCCTAGGTGCCTTAGGAAACCTGACAATCCTCTTCTGCAATGTTTTAGGTTGCATGTCTTACTTTCTTTTCTGCCTTGAATTTTTTAGAAGTAAATAATTTAAAGTAATTTCCTCACTAAACCATGATTTTCACATAAAATTTATATTGTGTATATTCATTTTAGAAGAATAATAATCAAAAATTACTTAAATTAAAAAGCTTTTGTCATCTACTACAGATAAGAAATGACTTCAAAAACAGCAATGTTGTTGTCTACAAGTCTGCCTCAAAGATTTTTCTTGCTGGTATGGGAAAATGAGAAAGTGTATTACTTTTTGAAAGAACAGAGAGAGACTGTCAATTTCACAAACACAGTGAAAACAGAAATGATGTTTCATACTCTCAATTTTATATTTCAGAAGTCCAAAACAGGAGAACATCCATTAGTTCCAGACCAACTTTGACTACAGAGTTAAGCTTTGTCTCAAAACAAACAAGTCAAACAAATATGGTAGCATACTGAACTTGGCAAATATGGAAAATATAAATTTCTGCTTTTCTTATTACATGTAGTGTAATTGTCATGATAATTGTTGTGTCACCCACTGAAACTAGGGATATATATATATATATATATATATATATATATGAAATATATTTGAAATTAAAATTTAAGAATGTATTTTCACTAATAAAATAATTGTTATGTAGAAAAAAAATTTATAGGTTTATATATACATATGTGTTTATATATATATATATGTATATTAACATAGATAGCTATCTCACTTGATCCTACTAATAAAGCATTTCCCTCCCTCACCAAAAAAACAGATTTGTGCTGAAGCACCTATCTATCAAATATGGATTGTTCATTCTTCAAAAAAGAATCTTTATGTAATTATTGAACACTTTACATTAAAATGCATAAAAATATATGCTTCTCTTCATTGAAAAACTAGTGCTATAAAAATTTACATATTTCTCATGCAAATATATTTTATATGCTAAGAAGGTACCACTTAGAAAATAAAAACCATTTTCATTTTCAAGTAAAGATTAGAAATTTGATGTGTTAATGTGTTTTCTCATGGCTGTCTTCCTGCCAAAGTCTCCTTAATGATAGAATTACCTCTGTGATCTACCATCTCTGGTTTGACCCTGTTTTTGAAGTTGTCAATCTTCTCCTGACCTAAGTGAAAATTAGACAGCAAATGCCAGGAATTCTTTAAAACATATATATTCTGCAACATTTTTTTCTGAAAGAGTCTTTAAGATTTCATGTGTGTGTATGTGTGTTTCTCTGTGTTTTTATGTCAGGAGCTGAAGGTATTTTTGAGCCTACAGATATTGATGCTGGTAATAGGTCTCATGACCCCTGGGCTAGTTGCAAATCTTAACCATCAAGCTATCTCTCCGACCACAGTATCCAGTTTTAAAATGAAATCCTCAGCAATAAAGTCAAATCACTGTGATATAGACCAGCCAAAAGATAAAAACATATTTCAAATTATAGAGCTCTAATTTATAACTTCCCTTAGTTAATCTGGTTGTAAAATGTTCTTCGTCAAATTCTGAGAAAAACTATTCAGAGATTTAATAAAATCAAAGGGCAGTTTAACAATTCAGATGTCTTAATAAATAGGGACTAGCCGAGTGTTGGCGGCACAGTGCTTTAATCCCAGCACTTCAGAGACAGAGGCAAGTGGATCTCTGTGAGTTCGAGTTCAGCCTGGTCTATAGCGCTAGTGACAGGCTCCAAAGCAATGCAGAGAAGCTCTGTCTTAAACAAACAAACAAACAAACAAACAAACAAAAAAGAAAGAGAAAGAAAGAAAGAAAGGAAACATCTTAGGTGCTAGTTCTTTATTTTTCTTGGGCACTTGTTTGATTCTGTGGTCCTAGAAGTGTTCTTTCTTCTTGTTACACAAGCTAAGTTGAAACTGGTTATGAATAGGTACTCTCATCTTTGATTGTTTTTAAATCAATAATTGAATGTAGGATGATGGGCCAGTTTAGATTAATGATCATTGATTCTATATGAAAGAAGCATCCCCTCAAGTCTACTGCACATCCGGGTACATTTTTCAGGCCTCTTTATGCCTTTGGTTTCTTACGTGTTGTAGCCACCAATTTATTTGTTGATATTTTTTTAAAATTTCATTTTACGTTCTAACCACAGTTCCCCCTCTCACCCCTACACCTGGTCCCTTCTCCAGCACCCCTCATCCTCTCCTCCCAAAGGGTAAGGCCTCCTATGGGGAGTCAACAATGTCTGGTACATTAAATTAAGGCAAGACAATCCCCTCCATACACACACACACAATAAGGTTGAGCATGGCATCCTACCATAGTAAATAGGCTTCAACAAGCTAGCTCATGCACCAGGGATAGATCCAAGGGCCCCCTCAAATAGACCAAACTACAAAGCTGTCTCCCATAAAGGCTCCACAGCTCTCAGTCCAGAGTTCATAAGTTTCCATGACCTTGGTTCAGCTGTCCCTGTAGATTTTCCCATCATGATCTTGCCCTCCTTTGCTTATCTATTCCCTCCTCCCTCTCTTCAACTGGATTCCCAGAGGTTGGCCTGGTGATTGGTTGTGTAAATCTGCAGCTGGTACTATCAAATTACTGGATGAAGGCCCTATGTTGATAGTTGGGGGTGTTCACCAATCTGTTAGAGGACAAGGCTGTTGTTTTGCTGCAGCTGCAGGTGATCAAACATGAACCACAAAATTCAACAAAACTCAAGTGGAGTTTATTGGGAAAAGAGAACAAAGGGAGGGGTAGGTGTTGGCCAACCAGGAACAGAGATGGATGGGGGAAAGTGAATGAAGGAGGGAGAAGAGGGAAGAAGGGGAGAACAGGTGGGAGGCGCTTGCTTAAAAGGGAAAGCTTGCACATGTATACAGAGTCCTTATGCAGCTATGTAACACAGGATCTAGCCACACAACACAACACAAAGCTCTTTGAACTAAGTATCTGCCTGAATTCCTGTGTGTGTACCTTGCCAGTTGTCAGGAGGCAGCATCAGCATAATGCCTGAGTCCTTACAAAGGCTATTGCTAGGTGTCTCTTCATTGTGAAGGGGCTTTGAAGAGAGCTGAAGTGAATTATAAAACAGGAAAGGATGCACTTGAGTATGGAGGGTATAAAGTAAAAGAGGGGAACTGGAAGGGATACATACTACTAAAGATACCACAATAGTCATATGGAAATGTACTATTGTAAAACCTTTCTAAAATTTATCTACATAGTATGTAAAAAACAATTAAAATGGAGTTACCCTATAACAGGACACCAATAAACTTTCTAGAAATTACAGGCCAATATATAAATATATAGGATGCTTCTTTTGTAGTTATTTATCAATGACGTTCCAAAAGACCTAAAATATACTCATTGCCCTTGGTTACTCTGAAGAACCTTACAGTAAGAACTTCTTGCTAAAAAGACCACACATTTCAATCATAAAATGCTGAGAAATCCATCTAGGATTCTACTGGAAGATTCATCCCTATTGACTTGGTTTTGTAGTGCTGGAAGGTTCTATGCAGGCTACCGTAGGGACAAAGTAGTCAATATAACACAACTAAGGAAAGGAGCTTGTGGTACAGAGCTCTATCCCTAGCCAAAGAACTGTTGATAGTTCTTAGCTGCTAGAAGAGTCAGTTCACTCTGAGTGTAGCCCCTGATGCATCGACCATGTTCAAGTGCAAGGCCACATTCCCAGAAACATTTCAGAAGCACAAGTTTTGAATTTCTAATAGTCACATACCTGTGGTGGAGACAGGTTAACCTCTCTTGTTACCAGCATAACTCTGTGATCAGTGTGACAAATAAAGTAGAGTTGCAGGTCAGGATACAGGTTATATTCCCTTGGTGTATGACTTGGTAGATAAGGATACATGTCTGACACACATACACATGTGTGCATCTACAATTCTCAAATAAACATATATGCTCACACAAGTCTAATTTGGTGAAAATCAATAAAAACGTTGATAACTTATTTTAAATTTAAAAATTATAAGATTATATGAGGTTATTATCTTTTAGTGGTAAAGAAAATTATAAGATAACCAGATGTTAAAAATGCAGCTTGTAAGAGAGTGCATTTTCATTCTTTTTATTTGTTTGCTTTGAGGATGAGTTTGCCTTCCTTTCCAAATTAATGTTTAATATTCTTACTCAGAGTGGCAAGTTAGTGAGGATCCAATTGTGCTCTCATGGAGAGGGTCCCTAAACTTACAGAAACAAAGAAAGATGACTAACATGGAATGGATGGGTTTGCAGCTACCGTAGATACTTTTTGTCTTCCTGACATAAACCTAGCCATGCCAGGAAGAGAAAAATATCATTTGGGAGGTAGCCTCCAATGGCTTAGCTGGCCCCATCTATGAGGCACTTTCTTGATTGTTGATTGAAGTGGGACAGGACTGCCCACTGTGGGCAATGTCATCCTTGGGAGGTGGACCTGAGCTATATAAAAAGGCAGACTGGGCAAGCCATGAGAGCCAGCTGGTCAGCATCCTTTCTCCATGGTTCCTGTCTCTCCTCTGATCAGGATTAAGTACCTGCCCTAGCTTCCATCAGTGATGGATGCGATTAGGACATGTGATTCCCACATGTGATTGTCTCTGATTAGGTCACATTGTTTATCACAAGAACAGAAAGCAAACAAGATCAGGATTCCTCCCAAATATTAATCAGGGGATATAACAAATGTGAATAAAATAGCAGAAGTGAAGATTATTTAAATCAGTAGTGGATGGATTAGGAATATCTTGAAAACTACCAATTTTATAGGTGAAAAAGCAAAACAATTACATAGGAATTAAACACTCTGGGTTAAAATCATACCCTGTCAGCCCCAACAAATAATAAAGAAGAAAAGAACAAAATGGAGAATATTGCAGGCCCAATATGTATAGTGGGTAATAAATACATAACTATTTTGAGATACAAGATTGCCTTCTCCCCAAAGAACACAGCACACTTTCCCTGCAGGTTATAATTGATGGGTTTGAGCTCTGCTGATACAGAGAAAGGATCAGGTTACCATAGTGAAAGAAAAACAAATGTACTTAGTAAACCTTGGTGGCTACTGTTGAAAGAAAGTAGACAGTCTTTAGCTACAAAGTGAATTTTGTCTCCCACTGATGAATGTGGCTGACTTTTAGAAACATGGTCCTAATTAAAGTTTAAAAGGCTCATTTCAATTTGAATTAACTTTAAATTATAAAGCAAAGCTGTTGGTAAATAGTGTCCTTTCAGTATTCAGACCTGAGCTGCTACACACCAGACTATTCCTCCAATTCCCAGCCGTAAACACAAACTATTGGCCAGGACCACCATCAACTAAGCTGTAGATTTCCTGGCCTTACAAATCCAGGCCTGACAGGGGCTATTTGCCAGGACAAGGTCAAAGCAACTGTTTATTCTCCAAATGAGCTGAACTCCCAATCTTACAGGAACCCTATTCTTTGTCATCTGAATGGAGGTACAATGCTTGGTGGCAAGACTGGGACATTTCCATGCATTGGAAGTGCTCTGTTTAGTCGTTAAACTGCCTGCAAATCACATCACTGACAAAATGATCAAGTGTTTCCTTCTTGGACTACTTCCTTTCTTGAGAGAGAGAGAGAGAGAGAGAGAGAG
This sequence comes from Phodopus roborovskii, assembly GCF_943737965.1. NCBI lineage: Eukaryota > Metazoa > Chordata > Mammalia > Rodentia > Cricetidae > Phodopus > Phodopus roborovskii. Next base: position 6,355,608 of record NW_026126470.1, read on the forward strand.
AGAGAGAGAGAGAGAGAGAGAGAGAGAGAGAGAGAGAGAGCAAAAATTGCTTAAGGCAAAATACTACAACACAAAATCCATAACAACATGGTATGGCTCAAAGGTGGCTTGGTAACAAGACTTTATTGCATTTGTTAGTTGTCCTATCAGATTAAGTAGGAGGGGTGCCAGTAACATTGAAATATGTCTGGTGTGCTTTCACGATGGAGAATGCTGAATGAGCCTGGCTTTTAAAGTATGTTTTGCTATCTTTTCTCTACATTCCTTTCCAGGAAAAACTGCCTGTTAAGAGTTGAATAAGATTCATTAATTGGGAATGTATATGGAGAGAGAAAATTATTTTTATGATATTTTAGCACAATGAATATCAATGTGCAATTCCTAAACCAACACCCATGACCTAAGCAGTGTCTTTCTGAAGCTTTTGGAATAGTGTTAGACATTGTCTTGAAATTATAATAGGATTGGAATGTCTAGGGACTGTACCTAAGAGGAATTTGGAGGAGCTAAATCCAGTTTACCTCTAACACTCCCTTCTTTAGATTACAATGTCCCTTCCAGCCCTGGAATCATGAGCAGAGAATAAGAACCTCCACCAATTCCACTTTTATCTTTATAGTTTTGGAATTAAATATGAAATATGCCAGGTGCTATATGTATAAAATTATGAGTTCAAATTGCAGGTTCCTTGAAAACACACCAGTGAGCTACAGGCTCAGTGAAACTACAACAGTGAGCTATAGGTTCAGTGAAACCACAACAATGAGCTACATATAGGTTCAATGAAACCACATCAGTGATACATAGATTCAGTGAAACCATATAAATGAGTGATACATTCAGTGAAAAACCTAGTTTCAAAAACTAACATGATAGAGGAAAATATTCAATGTCAACTCTAGTCTCATATGCAGATGCACACACACACACACACTCAAGCAGTGAGTATAAAGATATTACATCTTCCAAGGCACACAAGAAAGGTAATTTTCTGATTGTACCACAGTAAATAAGTAAATAAGTGGTTTTAAGTTTTCATCAATATCTTAAGCATCTAGATGAGTGAATGACTCCTATAAGAAGAATTAGCCATGCTTATGATTGCTTTATTCATAATTAAAAGAATTTGGGGATGGGCTCATCATGGGAGCATATCACATCCTGAATTGCCTATGTTCTCTGTGTTTATTAGCAGAAACAAGGAACTTTTATTGTATAGTGGAAAATCATCAGAAATTATTACCCAACAAAATTTAAAATAAATAATGTAGGGGTTAGAGAGATGGCTGAAGAGCACTGGTTTTGCTTGCATAGGATGTAAGTTCAGTTCCTAGCACTCAACTATACATAACTTCTTTTCCCCTGGGAGATTTGGATCTTTGGTTACTTTTTCATTGTTTGCTTATTCAATGTCACATAGTATATAAACCCATTTAAAGCATAAAATAATCACTTAATATTAATAAGATATGGTAATCCCAATATGTTACATATAAGTAAATGAAACAATGATGCAATTATATGTCCATAAAAGACACATATTTTGGTGTGATGCTAATCATGGTTTGTGGTGTGCTAGGCAATATGGCACATGCCTGTACCCTAGCACTGGAGCAAGCATAGGAAGCTGCAAAGTCCAAGGTACTCTGGGTCACATAGAGAGATGTCATCTCAAAAAAAAATATCAGAAAAAAAACAACTTGTAAAAATGCAGAGAACATCTGATTTTGGGGTACTAGTCCCAATGGAAACATTTATAACACAATTCCTGCACTTAAGACTCAGGGAACATCATGGAAGAAGGGCATAAGGCTATAACGGCAAGAGGAGAGGGAAATCTGCAGTGAAATTGTATCTTCTAGAAATGACAGTGAAGATTCACAAGACACCTTAAAACTGTTGCTGGCTACAGGACACCTGAACAAGGACAGTAGTAAAAAAACATACTACTATATGAGGGTGAAATCTTATAGCACCCCAAGTCCCAGATCTATATTATAACAATTAGTTTCTATAAAGAAACAATAAATGTTAAAGGGGGAGGAGAATCCTCTTTCATCTCTCAATACCTCATTATCATATACTGTATGTCTAATCACTATGTTTAAGTAGTCATAGATACCTGAAGAGACTATCCATTTGAAACAGCAATCTCAGGGTAGAATTTATTATAAGGTTTCAAAATGAAATATTGGGAGAAGATGAACAGATTTCATGTGTTCCATTCACTGATAAATGTAAGATAAAATTAACATATATGTAATGTGCAATAATATATGCAACTGACCAATAATAAGTTGTAGTATAAAATTTTAAAAGACCCACCCAGTTTTTCAAAAACATTTCTTTAAGAAAATATTGAAGGAACATCTTCAGGGTAATACATAGTGAATTGTATTTATTAAATCTTCATCTTTACCAAAATGAATATTTTTAGTTAGATTAAAAGTAAAAGAAACAAAATTTTAAGTGAACAAAAATATTTATGGTTATGTTTAATACATTAAAACAATGACTGCAATTTTCTAAATATGTGTAAACTTAATTTGAGGACTTATGTTTGTTATGTTATGGTATGGTATGTTAAAAGATAGAGCAATTTAGAAAGCTGACTATTTTTCTAAAATCTGAGGAACAGGAAAGAATTGGAAAGAAAGAAAGAGAACAAAACAAACCCTGAATATCACTGGAACAGAATGTGTGGGTGTCAAACTAATCTTGGTTGTCATGCAGATCAATCAAGCAATGAAATACTTTGGAAGCTGCATGTTAAGGGATTGGTTTTAATACATATTGAGTGTTGTCAGAAGGCATTGAAACTTCATGCATGAGGTACATGGTAATCAGATTTATGTTTCAAGGTTCACTCTTGCAACATGTGGAAAACATACTGACCTGTGTCAGGAGGCAACAGAGAAGTCTGTCAAAGCAATCAAAGCAATAGCTGACAGACCAGAAATCAAGAAAGTGTTATAAATACAGAACCACAATCTACTATTTGCAGGTAATATTGGTGAGTGTGGGAGATTCAAAGAAGGGATGCAGGATGAGTAAAAGAGAACTTAAGCATTGACTACATGAAATGATGCACATGCTAATTTTCCTGGTTGCAGAGATCATTACATAAGACACAAACACACACACACACACACACACACACACACACACATAGACACACACTCACACACAAGCAAAATATGTATTTGTAGAAACAGTCATAATTAAACTCCCCTCCCATATAGCTTTTATTTTTTAAAATAGTTTAAATTACTAAAAAGTTAGAAAAAGTGATGTATTTTGGTGAGTTGTCTGATTCATCTCAGAATATGATGTAATTGAAAAAGAATATTTGATTTTTATTTCTCATGCACCAGATATTTAGCTTCAAAAGAGATTAAAAAAACATGTTGCACAGATTCTATTAAAGCTTTACTGCTATTTGTTAATGCATAATCTTTATGATAAAGCAGAAGAGAAATTATGAGCAGACTCACATTATACATCAATAAATTGCAAGGCATCTTCATGCCTCAGGCCTTTTTTTAATCATATAATGGGATTGTTTAAAATATGTTAATAGGGTTTTGTGAGTATTAAATGAACATGTCTTAAAATTCATATTAGAATTTAGTGTTGAAATATTTTACCAGAGTAATTAAATCACTGGATAATAGGTACAAATGCTTGCAAATAATGAAATCACTGAAGTGATATATTTGATCAATATTAAATCACATTTACCTTTTCTTACTTTTCTTTTTTTAAGAAGTTTGCTATTTGGATTATTATACTATTATCATCAACATTCTGTATTGAAATTATGTCCTGAAGTAATTTACAAAACACAACAAAAAAACAGCTTCCTTCTTCCAAAAATAGCTCTTGATAGATGACAAATCTTGTCCTCTACGCAATACTTACAACTACTACTGAGATTTTCAAAGACAACATTACTTCTACAAAACTTGTTTCTAAATCTTTATACATGGCAGAGTAAATTTCACTCTTGAATGGAATGTCAGTTTTTCTGGTCACACATAACTCACTAATACCTTCTTTTGTCTTCTGAAATCCTCTTGTTACTTGTGGGAGGACCAAAGCAGAGTTGGTCTGTTCTGGGTTAAATGAAACAACTAACTACCTCCAACTTTGCAGCTCAGAGCCTCTGCCTCTTTGTAGAGATTCACCCTGCCAACCTTTAATGCAGCAAGTCTTTACTTTTATTTTGGAGGCTGCTGCATCCACCATCAAACACTTTCAAACTTGGCTGCCTTCCCTCCCCATCTTGTCCTCAAATTGGGAAAGAACTTTTCCTTTATTGAATGTCAAAACCCATAGGGTGTTGGGAACTTTTTAGTTTTCTAAGTCTTAGTTCTTAATAAGTACAGAGCTGTGCTTAGGTGACACTGACCCTCTCAGCTTTCTGCCACTTGCCCCAGTCTGCATCATGTTGGCACTGACCAAAGTCTTCTCTGTCTGATTTTTTTTCTGACAGTTAATGAGAAGGAAAAGGCCACAGCTATTAGTCTAAATCCTAAGGGATCAGTGTCCATAATATGGAAACCACATTCACATATGGCAATAATTGGCCGCCTTTTCTAGGTGATCATAGTATTGAGCCCAATGTCTGATGGATACTTGCATAATTCCTTCGTACAAAATAGGAAACCCTTTTGCACAGGGTACATATGCACATTTTTGTGCATTACTGGTTTTCTCCCCTTGCCCAGAGGATTTTTCTGAGGAAGCTGACTCATCTGAATAATAAGGGTCAAAATTTATAGAACTGTAACAAAATTCTAGGATTATATTTAAAATAGTTTTAACTCCTAGAAATATAGTTATCAGACTCACTGCAGAAAGTATTTGGGATTTAAGCAAGCAGAAGACAGTATATTTGGGTATCTATCTAAGTGTCATAAACCTAGGAACAGCAAGCCAGTTCCACAAATAACTTTCCATCAAAAAACTTTTCAACACTTACAGATGGGCATTAATCAAACAGCACTTCTTGTTCATTTGTGAAAACTAGCACAGGATTGCACCTTACAAAGTGCATATATTTAATTTGTAAGTATGCCGCTTTCTGTATGAATATTTATTTATACTTGTAAACATGCTTGCTCACATACACTAGTTTATGAGGCTACAGCCTTGTTTTGTTTGCTCACCCTTGCACTGAATTGGAAGTCCGTTAGACTATGAGCAATCAGGGAGCAGAGGGATATTTTGCTGCTAAAGGAATGGCTCACATTTCTAGAAAGTGCTGCTCTCGCACATTCTGTAACTGACTTCATGATGAGTATGTTTCTTGGTGCAAAGACTGTTGTAATTGTTTTGAACTGCAGGCTTAGCTTCTTTACTCAACTGTAAGTTTTTCCATAAGATGAAGAAACTCCTCCCATCTCTCCTTGATCTACACTGTGAGTAAGTACTGTTTCACAGTGAAGTTCAGAATCCCTTTCATCTCAGCACCAGAGGGTGGGTGGGGCCAATAGGTGGAAGACCTTCTGCATTCTGCACACAGCTTATGTTGCTTTCACAACATAGAATTTCAAGGGCAGCTAACAGAATGTTCTTGTGTCAATTCATGTATGTATGTGCTTCTGACAATATTTAAAGTCACAGACAATGCAGATAATGGAACTTGAGAAGTGTGTCATTTGACAACCAGTGCTATGAACTTCCAGGTGAGAGGTAAAATCAGAAAGTCCCTTGAATCAGAAAGTCTCTCAATCCTTCCACTCCCAACTATTGTAGGTAAGAAGTTTCCCTTTCAGCAGCTATACTGATAGAGGTTTTATGTTAGAGATCCCCTCACCATTTTAAATTATAGGCAGTTACAGCAGCCAATCCTAGAGAGTCATTTTATCCACGCTCCAAAATGATTATTTTTCAGACATTAAAAGGATTTCCGAGGAATTTTGTGGTTCCATATATCTGTATTTATCAGTAGTACTCTAAACACCGTTAGCTGTTCTGTGTCCTAAGTGGCTACATAAGAAGAAAAACTTGTTATGCAACCCTGTAGCTTTAAAAATATAACACCCTATAGTGTTGCTTTATTCTATAACCCCACATTGCAGAATAAACAGACTGCTACCTCTGCTTATCCTTTGTCCCCCCGGGATTAGAAGATGACACGAGTTGGTTCGGTGATTAAAGTGGAGAATATGTTTCCCCTCAAGCAAAGATAATTGTCTCCATAGTCACCTTTACTTTTTTATTTCAAGTTCTTTTTTCATTGGTGCAATTTCTATTCCTTTGTGTCAACTCTAACTTGAAAATTAAACACCTTTGGGGACACCAGGGAATAGCACAAGATGAACACCATTTTGACCACAGCTGGAGTCCTGCTGGATGCTGCTACATTCATCTGAAGTGAATGGCGTGGGTGTCATGGGACAATAACAGCAGGGAGTTGGTGCTTTCATCTGACTCCCCACAGTCTTATTACTTTTTTCCTTAGATGTAGAAACATACTACTTTCTTCTAGTTGTCACTAATGAAACTGGTAGCCTAATACTAGGAGTAAAATAATTAAAATTTATACCCTTATTTTAATAATGAAAATTTCCCATATTCAGAATTCTCAGCATTTCAAACACAACAGTTGCTTACATATGTTTATTATAATCTTAGAAAAAGTGGCTTTTAAATATAGATATATAATATTACATAGTATCTATATAATATATATTATTTTGTCAAGGCAATCCTCAGAGTATTTTAAGTATGTATTTGCAAATATTTACCGACAAGATTAAAATTGAGTTATCAACACTCAGATTTGAAGGAAAACTACACAAATCTTCATGTCTAAGGAGTATGGCTGGTCATTTGGACTTCTAAAGGCCAGAAGTCACTGTAACTCCTTATTCCATTACGTGTACCAACCTGACACTCTACTTATTATACAAAAGGTAAATCTGTTCACAAGGAGGTTTGGTCTTGGGAACAGACACTCTTTTGAATGGGGCTTTTATGGGTGCTGTCCCGGTTTGTAAGCTTCCTCATCTTGCTACTAGGACACAATGTTTACATTTTGAAGTTTAATTCCACGATGCGATATTGTTACCACCTTCCCTTGTGGTTCATGTTTTGACACTGTTAATTCATTCAGAGTGGAATCATGTCTTATATATTATTCACCACTTAATATACTCACACAAAAGTATAATTAATAGCCAGTGCAACAGACTGATTTCTGTTCATGCGTTCATAAAGATGTATGTTTATAGTGCCCAGTGTACATGCCACAACACCACCTTCATTCTTAACCTCTATTTCCTCTATCCCTTAATAACAGCCACTATTCTCAGCAATTACTAACTTTATCGGGTAAACAACAAAGAAAGAAAAGACATCAATTAACAAAAATCCACACCATTTTCTACATTTTGAAAAGAAGAGAAAGAACCATGATATTAAGAAAGAAAAACTAGAAGTAATAAATGAGATGTATAGAAATTAGAGATCAGCGGTCTTTTATGGCGTGAAATATCAAATTCCTCAGGTGAAGAAACTGCTTGTAATTACATTGTATAATCATTTGTGTATAGTGTGACATTTAACAAACAGAGATAAAATAGAATGACTGGTAATTAACTTCGTCTTGCGATTTATACCTCTACCAAATTGTGTAGGTTATCGTATGTTTGTTTTTCTTTTTTCTTTTCTTTCTTTCTTTTATTTTTTTGTTGGTGGTTTATTTTTGCTTCTGCACATTGTAGTTAATTGTGCTTGACCTGTGCAAAGTCAGAGTGTTGCCACTATGTTCCCAGGCATTGTTGGGTATGTAATTATTTGGAGACCATAAACGTAACCTCTATGATAAGAACTGGCTTGATGGCTGATAATTATGTATGTGTGTGTGTGTGTGTGTGTGTGTGTGAGCGTGCGCGCGCATGCGTGTGTGTGAAATCTTGTCATCTGTATGCTCATTGAATGGAACAAATGGGTACCTTCATACAGGAAAGATTTTCATGAAAAGCCAAATGTACCAGACAAAAGTGGTTTGACACAGTGTCTGAAAAGCAGTGTGACAAAAAATAGACACAATCCATTGTAATATACACATTCTCAACAAGAACAAATGAAAGGGTGGGAGGGGAAGTTTAGCAAGAAACTTCCTTCATAGCTGCTAATAATGATTAAATTCGGACCTCAAATTCTCATCTCAGGAAGAAAGCAGTAAATTTTCATTTCACTATGAAAACCATGATCTCCTATCACCAACAGGAAGGCTTTATAGAATGCCTTGTCAAGTTACTATAGACTTTTATGACCAAGTCTGATTATAAAATATGTTACACAAAATCAACAGTAAAAATATTCATATGATCCAAGGTTTTCCCAAATTAAATCTGACTAGGTCATGGTAGTAGGCTGATGTCTGGAATGCAAGCAATATACTATATTATTGATGTGTGCCAAATAACGGAAATTGTTACAAATTAATTCATCCTAACCTAATTAACCCCGTGTGCAATATTATATGCATTCCAGACAAGCCCTGTTTTTCTCTGGCCATAAAACTAGAAAAGACAATATTTCAACCCATAAAATCACCATTTAAGCCACTTAGAAACCTCAAAGAATATTGCTTATGAAGGAGAGAGATGCAGAAGAATGCATTACCTCATCTCTTTGAGTTGTGGCATAACGTAAAAATGTTCTCTAACATTTTTAATTGTACAAATAATCTTAGGAAAATACCTAGTCTGACTTTTATATAATGAATGGATAGTATACATTAATACCAAGACATTGCACTTCTTAAATACACACACACACACACACACACACACACATACCTTGGAACAGAGAATGGAGAAGCTTTACCATCTTTGATTTGCTGGATCATAAATGATAGTTTTATGTCTAAGACACCTTAGAGTTCTGACTTTTCAGGCTCATATAAATCAAGCAACATTTATCACTGTGTATATAGTGATTAGGACTGGCCTTCATGGAATCAGTAGGAAGGTTGTAAATTGCTTTTATGACATTTACTACTTGTCTTTATCTCTCTCTTTGCACCTCTCTTTCCCTGTGTGCATTTCCCAATAGCATACTTGTCCCTTGGCAAGATGAGGCAGATTTAAATTCAGCCAAATCAAAACTCCCCCTATGCTACAATTCTGCCTAGTATCTTCTCCAAGTCTTTTCCTTTCTACTAGCTAGTGATGCTTGTGGACTGTAGGGTTTCTTATCACTAACAAAATATATGGCAACTTAAATGAAAGTCTAATTTATGGAATTCCCTTAAATGTTCAATCTGATTTTTTGTGATCATCTTTGTTATCCCACTACAATATTTTTCTAAGTAATCATGGCAGAAATTCTATATTTTCTAATTTTCTTTAGAATTATCAGAGGGTTAAGTAAACTCATTTAAAGGGGGAGAAAGGGGGGTGGAAACTTGATTGTCAAGACATAATATGTAGATGTGTTCACTAAAAGTTTCAGGGTTTTGAACTTTATTTATGATCTTATAACACTTCCTCAACCTGTCTAAGTTTAATTCCATATGTATGATGACTACTAAAATGTCTGTTTCAGTAATACAGAGGCTGAGGTGGGAAGATTAAGAATTGCTGTCTAAGCTTGGCTATATATAAAATCTCTGTCAGAAAGAAGAAAGGGATGCAGGGAAGGATGAAGGGAAGGAGAGAGGGAGAAAGAAAGAGAGGGAACGTAGTTTAAGTGGCAGTTTCAAAACAAATATTTTTGTATAGTGTGTCTAGCATAGCAGAGATGCTCACCAAAAGAAAACATTTCTGTAACATGATTATAGTAAGCAACCAACACTATTTGCAAACTGTTCATTTTCGTTGGCACTTTAAAATGTGCAATATCTATTAAGTATGTTAAGAATCTAAGAGTTTCCATTTCTGTCAAAGTAAATTAAGCACCATCAAAGAGAATACTGAAGCAGGTCTTAAAAACATGCTTCACAATTTAAATTTTAGGGAGAAAGGAGGAAAACTTTGTGGTTGGTCTCTATTTTAGGAAAAGAAGTAAAGATACCTAAAAATGCTAGAGGGTGGGATTATATACAGATGTTGTCAAAATGTGTTAGTGAAATATCACATCTGATGACAAACTAGTGTGAACTGACGCCTGGCTGAGTAGATGTCGATGGGGTGGCCTGTTGTTCCTGACAACACAGAAAGGATCAAAGCATCTTTGGTGGTGATCAAGTTGGCAACATGGATGGGAAATAATGCCAGGGAGACTGATTAAGTGTGAACATCCCCACCTCATTTGAAAAAGGCACATGTTATTCCTAATTCAGGGATACCGTCCCCTTCCTGTACTTACTTTAAAACAGGGCTGGACAGCTGCCTACATCTCCCAAGGTGGACTCAACTGTTTCTGTGATGTCTTTACAGAAATGCCTCCTGTTTTCATATTATGTATTTAAAAAGACATTTCAAGTGGGCACATAACATGACTCATGCATGCTTAGTTGCCAGACACCATGCTCAGACAGTTCGTTGGTATACAACTCTGCGGACTCATCCATCATTAGAGAGATTCATGGGATTTACACCCCAGATTTGTGTCAACTAGAAAATGAAGTTCTGAAATGAGAATACACTTTTTACCTCAAACTATGCTCCATTTATCACAATTAGACTACGGGCACTCAGTGTCTTAATAATGGTTTTTCTCCACAAAGTTGCTTGTGAGCCCAGTTCTGCATGAGGTCCAAAGAAAGCTAACTTTGCAGATCAGGATTGTGGTTACTCTTAGATCATAAGAAGCCAACAGTTGTTATTTCTCTTTAAAGGTTTTAAAGGACAGTGACATCCTTTGACCTCAAGGAAGATTTTCCTAAAACAAGACAAACTGTCATTTCTAAAGCAGATCAATTTGAATAAGTTTCCGCAAGCCAGTGTTATCTGAATGACAAAAGCTCTTTTATTAATTCCTGAAAGGGCATTGAAGGGTTAAGTCAGAACTGAGTTCTGAACTATAGCACTCATTCCAATGTCTTAGTACTATATATAATACAATTGATTGACAGACAAAATATTTCCTTTAATTATTATCATATCTAAGTCTGCTTTTTATTTAAAAATTTTAGTAAAATCAGAACAGGAATTTTTTTATAAACACACACATAAACACACACACACACACACACGCACACACACATGGAGGGAGAGAGAGACACACTCACTCACTAACATAATAGCCATCCGGGAATAATTTGCTGGGCATTCTCAGATGATGTAATGAAGCAACAGGTATTTTTCTTACTAATTTATAAGATTTTAGTCAGGCTTTATGGTCCATTTAAAAGCACTCTGTTTATATTTTGTAAGCTGCCTGCAAGGTGCCAGATAGCTGAATGTTTCTTATGTTACTGATGAGATCACTGTTGAGTAGCATGCTGAGACCAGCAGGGCTGACCCCAAGCTTGGGAAATGAGGTGGTCTTCTAGTGCATGTCTTCATTTGTGTTCTTTCATATTCATCTCCAGAAACTTCTACTCTGCAACCAGTGTGATTTGGGTCTTTGATGGACGCATTCTAAACAAATTGATGTCCTCTATATGAAATTGTTGGGCCAAATTATTTTATTCCTCTCAGGGTGATCATAAATTGCACAAAAATTATCTATATACTTAATTGCCATCAGACAGTAAAGGACAACGATTTATCGATGATAAATTAATGACTTTAATTTATTTAGTTTTATTTCTGTGCATCATGCATGATGAGCATGCCAAACTGTGTATATGGACGTCAAGGGTAACTCACTAGAGTCATTTTCCTTCTATTGTAGAGACTCTAGAGACAAAACTCTGATTTTCAGTTTTGCTGGAGTACCTTTCCCTGATGAAACATCTCAAGGACACATGAAGGAATTTAAAAGTAGAATAGCAACCTATTCTACAGACTAAAAATATAACTTGGTTAAAACAACTAAGTCACTCTAATGGAGCAAACTTCTCAAATAATTGAATGGGGGAAGATGTATTGATTATTCTTTCTATAATGGGGAGCAATACTGTATGGCTATGTGAATAAATGATATCAAATTATTTACAATGGACCCAGTTACAAACTGTTAACAACAGACTATGTTTAAATGTTCACAAGAACAACTTTCATTGCAAAAAATATACATATCTCCCATTATAAAGATGATAGTTTCTTTTATCTTACCTAGGAAAACTTTAAACAGCAGGAAATGGCATTTGGAAACCAAAATGGCATGTCTGAAGTACGGCAAAGCTCATAAAAATATATTCCTTTCACTATAAACATATTAATAGTTCTTTTCCTCCTCAAGTTATTCAAAGCCATGAGTGGTTAAAATAAATTTATAATAATGCAGTTGGTTTTATAACAATTTATAACTATAGTATAAAACTAAAGGGAATCTATACATCTTAAAAGTTCACATATTTTATCAGCACCAACTTGAACTGAATAAAATTTGACACAAATTTTAAGTAGATTGTAGTGTGTTATCGGTGTTCATTGAAATGACTGAAAAGGGATTGGTAAGTGATACCAAATTATATCTAAGTTAAATTGTTAGTATAAGGAGAAAGAGAAAGTGACTGGAGAGAAGGCCCAGCTGTTAAGAGCACTGACAGCTCTTTTAGAAGGCTGGGTTGGATTCTCAGCACCCACTTGGTGACACACAACCGTTTGAGATTCAAGTTTCAAGATTAGTAACCCTCTAGACATTTCCCTAGTGCCAGATTTTTCTTTAAACCTATAATGGCTCCCTTATTAAGGTAATTCTGTTCTTGCTTTTCTCTATTTTTCCTCTGGTAATGGAACAGTATTTATCTCTAGAGTATGAATGGACTCCGGGAGCCTATTCCCCATACTCAGCCTAGACACAGAGGGAGGAGGGCCTATGCCCTGCCCCAAATGATGTGACGGACTTTGATGATCCCCCCCATGGAAGGCCTCACCTTCCCTGGGGAGCAGAAGAGGGATAATATGGGGATGTAGGTGAAGGGCATGGGAGAATGGGAGGGAGAGGGAACAGAGATCGATGTGTTAAATGAGACTGTTTCTAAATTAAATTAAAAAAAAATGATTAGTAACCCTCTGATGAACTCAAAGGCCACTGAACTCATGTCATGTACAAAAACACACATTCCGTGAAAACATCATAAACACACACGATATGAAAGTAGAACTGTAAATTCAGGGAAACATCCACAGTAGTGGGAAAAAAAAAATCCTCAACCCTAATCCTAACTCCATTAGTACACATGAAACGAGAATGCGCTAAGCAACCCAAAAACCTGGTAAAGTTTCCACATTAGATTAAAAAAAATAATCAAGATCTAACTGTATGCTATTTATAAGAAATGTATTTTAATTAAAATGCAAAATTTTATTTAACAAATATAACTAAAAATAAGAAGATGGAAGAAAGTATTTGCAGATTGTAAAGTAAGAATAAAAAACATTAATATGAAACAAACCACAGAAATTATATGAGAGGTAAGAGGTATAATAAAAAATCAATATTGTTGAAAGTAAAAACTTTTAAAAATCTATTTGAACCCATAGGAAAAAAATAGTGAGATTGATGAAATTTTACATTTTAATGATAACATTAGAAAGAAATGTTTAAAATTGGTTTTATTCAGACCCTTTTACTTGTCTAATGGACTGAAACACAGTCCAAAACAGAAGATAAAACACTGTTAGATAACTTTGAATGAACACTGATGATTCAAAAACATCTTCCTTCCTTTACAAATTTAACTTCTTTCATAATTTGTGAGATTTGTGAATAAAAATTAACTACAGATGGAATAATTTTAATCCACATCTGCATTAATTCTTCTATCAATAATATATATTCTACATATTCATTTCCTTTATGTAACAAGGAGACTGGAAGAATCTGAAGAGCAACTGTATTTAGATTAATGAGCTAGTCCTAGGAGGCTGATATGACTGGGCAGTGAAAAGTCACTTCTTTTCAGTACTTCCTGTTAATTTCAAATAATTCTACTTTCTCTAAGAGTATTTGTTGTTTTCTCTCTAATCACATAAAACCACATTTAGTTATACCATGCCCCCATTTTCAATATTCTTGGATAAGGTGCATCAAAATATTTCTCAGATATAGGATGGAAAACATTCCAACTACTGCCTGTTATGAAGTGTTACAAATACAGATCCCAGTGCCAAGGAAACATACACTGAGGTTAAAGAGCCCTTTGGAAGTATTAATGATACAGACACTTAATAAACAATCCCAGAGTTGACATTTGCTCAAGAAAGACAATCTATAGTCACTAAAGCAGAATAATAAACACTAATTTTAAGAGACAGTTGATGGCTCAGCCTCTGAACCCCGTAAATCCATAAGGTTCCCTGGAAAAGATTGCTGTACTTGAGCACATCTGAAAATTCTAAAAATGTATTTGCTTGACTATAAATATAATTTGTTTATTTCCAGTCTAAGGAAATTATAATCATGAAAAAACAAAAACCTTTAAGCACACCTCCATTACTTAGTTATACTTGCGTCATCAAACTTGACATCATCTCAGTTACATGGTCAGAGCTAACTTACCTTCTAATTATAAGGAGAAATAAATGGTTAAGTCCATCACTGAAATATCAGCACTTTTCTTTTATATTTGTCACTTAGAAGAAGAAAGGTTAGGAGAAGAAAGAAAAACATGTTGAAGTTAAATATTTAGTTTTATATTTATTCCATTTGACATTCATAATCTGAACTGTTTTTTACTGAATTTTAACTTAGGATTGAATTGATGCTATATTGTACTTGCTAAAATTATTTACTTAGTCATAGCAACCCTTTGTAGAAGTCTTATCATTTACTAAGTTTCCTTTCACTGCTATTTAATATTCTCTATGTATTTAGGGACAGTAGCACCATGAACATAATTATGTAAGAAAAGCAGACACCATAGTAATGATGAAAGAGAATATGGAAAAATCAGGATAAAATCTCTTCATTGTGGCTGAGATTGTCAACAAATCCTTAGGTTCAAACAAATAAAAAGTTGAGACGGTATCTCCTAAAGATTACAAATTGCTCTTATTGATGTGTGTATCTAATATATATGCTATATAACAAATAAGCATTCCAATGAAGTTAATTAACCATGTCTTATGTTCAACTAGCTGTCTAGACATAAGGTAGGTGATTTATTGAAAGATTATCTTTCTCTTTTCTCTCTTCCACTTTTTCTTTAACTTTCTCTCTCTTCCTCTCTCTCGACCTCTCTCTCTTGAGCTCTCTCCTGACGTCTCTCTCTTGACCTCTCTTGACCTCTCTCTTGACCTCTATCTTTAATCTGTTGATTTGATATTAATTACACACAGTTATGCTTAGATGCACAAGATTGACTGTATTTCTGCCATTTAAAGAATGGGCAAGTGTTAGGTCTGGGGAATGTAAGAATCAGGCTATGGAAGAAATGCAAAACCATAGCCTTTTTTCTAGAAAGGGATGCATTAGACTAGTATAAACTCCATGTTCGTGATGAAATGCCTTTTTCTTATCTGCTTGCCCAGGGTAAGATACAGATGAACTGTTGAACCTGTATTGTAAGTGATTCATTTCATAATTTTCCTAAGGTGGCTATTTTGAGAATTTATTAGGTTAGATGGTGATCAAGATTTCAATTTCTTCTTTTCTTACAAAACTATAATATCTCTTTCCTCTCCCTGAAAATCAGTACTCACAAGGTCCATCAAACACTTTTTCCTTTTCCTTTTCCTTTCTTTGCCCTGGTGTCACCACATGAGAAGCTCTCTGAGGGGAAACTGAGGGTTTAGGGATCCTATCAGTCTCTATCAGGAAGAGTGCTCAAAACCATGTGCCTAACACAGGCTGAGTTTTCCAATAGAAAGCTCACTAACATAAGGGCTCTGCTGTGAGGAGATGTATTCAGTTCTTTGCCAAGTATTAATTTTGCAATTTTTAAGTTGTGATAAGGAGATGAGCAATGCATTCTGACATACACTAAGATTTTCTTTCTCTCTTTCTTCCTTTAAGGTATTATATACTGTGTGAAGAAAAGAAAGGAGCCATGGGCCCAACAACTGCCTTTAAATTTCTAAGCATTGTGTACAAAAAACAAGCTTTTCTTGAAAACTTTAAAATTTGACTTATATTATTATTGACTTAAGGAACAAGGATTTGGCAGTGAAACGCAAAATCTTTTTATTTGAGGACTATGAAAAATTGACTTAACGAAAACAATGTTAAAGCCATGAATCAAGTTGGAGTCATCTGTGGTGTCTCTCAATATGTGGAGAAAAGCCTAAAAAATGCATATAGGTGTGTGTGTGTGTGCGTCTGTGTGTCTGTGTATATGAATGTATGTGTCTATGTATTTGTGTGTATGTATATTTGTGTTTGTATGTATGAGTTGTACACATGTGTGTTTGGATGTGTTTATGTGTGTGTTTGAGTGTTTGTATGTGTGTGTTTCTGTTTATGTATGTGTTTGTATGTATATGTTTCTGTTTATGTATGTGTTTGTATGTATGTGTGTGTTAGTATGTATGCATTTGTGTGTGTGTGCTCTGTATATTGTGAGTGTGTTTGGGTGTAGGTGTGTGTTTGTATTTTGTATGTATGTGTGTGTGTTTATATGTAGTATTTGTGTGTATGTGCTGTGCATATGTGTGTATGTATGTGTGTGTTTGTATGTATGCATCTCTGTGTGTTTGTGTGTGTGTTGTGTATAAGTGTGTTTGTGTGTATGTATGTGTATGTGTGTGGGGGCAGAGAAGTGGCTGGTACAAACCAGGAGGTAGGACAAAAAAATCTCATGCTTTCAGGGACTATGATTAAACATTTTCTTTGAACCCCCACCCTACTTCCAGCCACACTCTGGGTCATTGCCACCTAGAGTTTTAAACACCTTCATGGTGAAGTCTTTTGTATTTGTACCTGCAGTAGTGCACGGGCAATCTTAAGTAGGACTTCCTTCCTTATCTTTCCTTTGCAGAGCATTGATGCCTTTTCGTGTTCGCCTCTCAAAACTCAATATGAGACTATTTCTACTTTAGTTGTGCTTTATTATTCCTATTCATTCTCTGATTCCTGCTAATTCAAATGGAACCATCTGAATAAATGCCAGAATAGTCCTTTAGTTGTTAAATCCAAAGTACCCTTCAACACTTTACTTAATGCTATACAGCATTTGATCTTTCTCCATTCATCTTAATAACTCCCAGAATTCTGCCTATTGACTCTATTATCTCCTGTTTAACTATCTAACTTCTAGGATGTTTCTCAGAATCTGCCTCTGGGAAATTTCATCATGAAATGCTGTCATGAAGAAGAAGCAATGATTGAACACATTTAAAGTTAGTCTGAGAAAGTATTGAATGTCTTGTAGAACTCATTGCATTTTAATTTAACCATTTACATATATATTTAGTAACCGACACACCTACTACATACGAGATTACTGAGTTTGAGTTTTACTCAAATTATTATTTTCAGATGCCTTTAAATGAAACTTTCCTGTATTTCACAAATTGTGATCCCTTCTCACCAAGGACAACTGTGATATGGGATATGATTCATTGTATTTACTTATTTGCCCCCCCTATCTTCTCAAAATTATAAAGTTACAAATTCAAAAAATTAAATTATCCCTGATATTTAATTCCACAAGTTGTTTGTCTTGATGCTACTGTGCTTCTGCTACCCCAGACAGAACTCTTAGCTAATCCACTGTTCTTTGTATTCACATGGTCCTTAGTCTGTATCCTTAGATTTTTTGCATGCTTCCCCTGACTCTGCCTTAGACATAATAACCTGAAATTTTCAACCTGATGCTCAGTCATTATGTCTCTTTTGAACTTTCTTTTGCACACTTTTACAAAGAAGCAAATATGTATACATCCCACAAATGGAAGCTACATAATTGAAATGAAAATGTTTATGTATGAAAATGAAATAGATGATCTGGCTAACCAACATGCTTACAAAAATTATACTATTTATAGTCAACTTTCAATTGCAGTAACTACCACAAATATTATATATCATTACATCCAGTTAAATTTTATTTAACTTATGTGTCATACTATAGACAATTTGGAGACATGGGAGAAATATAATCCAAAAGACATATGCTAATCTGCCAAACACTGAGAAAATTAGGAGTATTGTTCTTCAGAGACTTTTGAAAATCACATGACTTGTTTCTCATTAAGTGGTCTGTTAATCTTAGCAGCTGAATAGTTTAAAACTTCACATGTTACCAGGGTAGTAACATGGCCCAGCAATTAAGAACACTAGCTACTCATCCAGAGATCCTGTCTTTGAATTCTAGCATCCTGATGGTGACTCATAGCCATCCATAACTCCAGGTCCAGAATAACTGGTGATTTTTCTGGTCTTTGAGGACACAAGGTATTTACATTATACATAGACACACATGTAAAATACAATTAGATAAATCTTTTAAAAATCTTTATATGTTAGTAGTTTCATGTAAAAAAAAAACATAAACTATAATCTTTTTCTTAGTTAAAAGAGTTGGAGGAAAGGTACCTGAACGAGTGAATTAAAATACTTCAGATGCCTCTGTTTCAGAGCAAAATTCTCAATGCAGGGTCTGAGATAACTCCTTAGAAGTTGTTGGTCAGGGAGGGCTTAGAGACCTCCAAAACAATATAGTCTCTTTCTATCTCTCTTTGTTGTCCTTTAGAGATGTATGCTGGGGATACAATACACCTTGGTTAAGTGATACACACAGATATCAGACTGGATAAGCTTGGGCTAATCTGAAAGGCTCTTATGGAAGATGCTATATAATTTTCTGGTAGAAAAAAGTCAACAACAGCATTAAATAGCTGTAGGCCCTAAGAACAATGAGACCAAACTGCTATGCAACATGTGTCCATTTTTCCGATAGAGAAATGAGTGTGATGGGGGCAACAAATCGCTCTGTTATTAGCTCTGAGATCCACTCCACTAGAAGGAATCCACACCTAGCTTTTTGTTGTTTGTTTATTTTGTTTTGTATGTATCAAGCTTTCTCAAATCAAGGAATAACTAATTATTTGAGCCATTTTATATACAAATTGACAGTTTTATATTTAGTTTGGGGTATCAAAAATGCATGGCATTCATTTTTCTTCATAATTTGAAATCTGTGTATACATTATGAGTAAACTTGGAAATAGGACTTAAGAAAATCCATTCAAAAGCTTATAGAAAGAGAGGTCTTAGGCCCTAAAACTTAATTCTGTTCTTTCATTGATTGGTATACTACCAAACTTCCTCTTTAATATATAGATTTATATTTTAGACAATTGATTCTTTCATCATTGACCAAAAAAAAATCTTCCTTTTCTAGTGGAATTCAATGAATGCAGAAAGTTACAGATCACAAGACACTGAGAATAAACAATAATTGAAATCTCATACCTAACAAAGATGCTTGTGCAACTTTGGCAAGGCTGAGAAAGTTGAAGAAGAGAGGGTGCAAAGAATGTAAGTTCTGGAGAGATAGAAATGATTTGTAAAGCACCATCTTCTAGAAAACAAACATCTATCCCAATTACGAACTCTCAACATCTGTATGTACCAGGTCTGCATAAGAGTGGGCCTATCAACAAGCAAGCATGGATAGAAGATAGATACAGTGGGGTCTGCCACTTCCTGCTTTTTTAATGGATAGATTCAGAGAAAGAGGAAGCCATTTCTTTCAGTTGTATATCCAAAACCAACACCAAAATCCAGTGGACAGTACCAATCCAATGCCTATATAGATGATCGTAATTAAACTACCTATGTCAAACAATAAACCAAAAGTCAAGAAACTGGGAAAGGGAAAGGTAGGGAGGGGGAAGGGCAGGTCAGTAGCTGTGAAATGAAGAATATTGAAAATGAAGAGGGAATACTCAGACTACAACATATTATACATCTATATGTATATATATGTACATATAACAAAACATATATAGGCATGTTTTCTATATGTATGCATGTGTGTATATATATGTCTATAATATGAACAACTTCTGTCTGGCTAACTTTCATAGTGATGAAAAGTGAAAAACACCTTTCTGGGAGAGAAAAGGGCAATGGAGGTCTGACTCAGGTGTGGACCCTAGGGACTATAAGACCTAACTATTTGGAGAAGGAGCAGGAGTTCATATAAATATGAACTGTTCAAAGAAATAAATTATATTTTAGTACACCTAATTTTATATAAAAATCTTTACAACAGACATTTCTTCAGATTTCTCTTTGTTCTCATGTTTTTGCTTTCTTTAGTCCTTATTAAGTTTATGAACTCCCCATTCTTTGGCAAAGACCTTGCCAATTCAAAAATCTTGATGCTTTTGCATGACTATATGTGATCTGAGCAATTAAACTTTGCCTTCCCATCTTGAAAATATCCAGGAAACTTGGGCTTTGTTGAATCAAATTTATGATAGATTATTATCATTATGGTATTTCTTTAGCATACCTAATAACAATTTCAAGTGTAATAACATACTGAAAAATATCTTGAAAGTTATTACATCCATCTTCAATGCACTATGAGAATTTGAGTTTATCAAGTGTCTTCAAATCAAGGAAGCCATTGAACCAGTCTACATACAGATGACTGTCCAGCATTCAGTGTTGGGCATCAGAGATGTAAATTTCTCAATTTTTTTATATTTTTAAAATATGTATATACATTATGAGTAAGCTGGATCTAGGTTTCTATACAAAATTTATTTATGTTTAATTTGTATCCTGCACATAAAATTAAAATGCAATTTTATATAAGAATTTTAGAATGCCTACATTTTGACTGAGTTAAGCCATAAGAGATGAAGACATACTGTTTTGTTTGTTGTGTTACATATTCAATACAATGTATGTGGACATATAAATGGATCAAGAAAGATGAGGAAGAGGATTAAAGGGAGAGACAGGGAAATAAAAAATAAAGGGCAATTGGGAGAAAAAAACAAAATATATGGTTTCTATGTTACTCAGATTATAAATGTAAGAATGTAAATATATGTAAGAGGGAGAGATGAGAGAGAGAGAGAGAGAGAGAGAGAGAGAGAGAGAGAGAGAGAGAGAGAGAGAGAGATCAGAAAAGAGTAGCATCACCTGGTGGGAGATGAGGAGTGAGAATGTGATGGGAAGAGTTGATGCGATAAGTGAAATGTTGTACCTGTATGAGCATCATGATGAAACTAACTACAACTTTTAATAAAAGTCTTTCCATCTCTCAGTTTTCAGACATTTAGGCATTCTTATTCTCAGAGTAAGAATTCTTACATTGTATTAACATGGTTTAATGCCAAAATTTTCTTCTTTAAAATTCTGATTCATAACTAGTTATGAAATTTGTAAGAAAAACACACCAACTCAGCATGTATTTTTAATTCTGAGCCTTCCTTCTTCATTCTCACCATGAGAAACGCTGAAAGTTTCTTAATCTACAGAGGATTCCAATTCAAAAACCCTAACTTCAGAGCTGGCAAGTGTTCATTTGACAAATAGTGGAAGACACAGCCTTCAGACTAGCCAAAACCACAGTAGTGTTCTGATCAAATTGATCCAAACCCACAAGGCTTTCTGGGTATTATTTACAATTTTCTGTGAATGCATGGCTAGACTGAGCTTAGGCAAGTCGGCCAGGAAAAGCCAGAGTGTCTGATAATATATCAAACCTGAATTTTATATCATTAATTTTACTGCCATTGTATAGCTCATGTCTTTGTTTCCCAAAGGTCTTGCCCTAAATTCTATGATTAATTTTCATCCCAAGGTTTAATATTCTTACTAAGTACTTTGGGGGAAACTTTCTTAAGATGGGTAATGTGGCAAAATTTAATTTTCTGAAAGCTATTGCTAACATGAAGTCCACTCTAACCACAAAAACTATTTATGGTGTCATTGATGTGCCCCCCCCCCTCTATTTTTCTCTTAGTGATGATTTTAACAGTTAATGATCTTGTCCTATTGTGACTTCAATTCTCTTTATATAATTTAGTGATTATGACAAATTCATGGTAGAATAATCATTAGGGAAATGTATGATAAATCTACACACTGAAGTTTGATTTATGCCATCATTAATTATACAGTCTCCTTCTGCAGAAAATTGCATTATCTCTCAAAGCCTCATGTTTCTCATCTGTGAAATAGGATTGAAATGCTAATACCCTTATACCCTGTTTGTTGATAGCAACCATTATTAACTGTAGGGTCTAAAATAAGGTGAAGAATCAAACCCTCGCATTGATACTGATACCAACAATTATTTCTTTATTCCTATTTTGCTCTGGAAAATTATACAGAAGAATAGTTTAACTTTCTTTTTCTACTCAACTCTCATAAAGCAAAGCCTTCCTTTGAAAAATAACTTTCATTGTATATAATACTTAGTCTAATATTTTGTTGCTAATATTTTTTAGGGAATAATACCCAAGTAGGCTCTTTTTCTTCAATATCATTCTCTGAAGTAAGAATTAATGTCAACCAATCTGGTTTAGAATACCAGTGTGAAGACTGAAGTCAAATCCATGAAATTAGAATAATTTTCAAGCTGTGCTAAACACATTGTGTGACACAGTCCAAAATTAGAAGGCAAAAGAATTCATTAAAAATAGGAAACTAGCCATGACAGGAAGAAATGATAAAATAAGTAAACTTGTGTGGAAATGTTAGTTGTGTAGACTTGATATCAAAGAAATCTGAAAGAAAAGAAATAATTCCTGATATAAGAAATCACTATGAGAAGAACTGCATAAAAATTGCTTTGTGAAGAGTCTTAATCAGAATAAAAATTGGAAAACATCCATGTAATGAATAATCTTTTAATGTATGACTAGAGAAGATCAACATGAAAATAAGATGTCCATTAACCTAATGATGCTTCTGAAAACAGTAATAAGTCTAATAAATACTGAACAGCAAATATATTGTATGACCTTCTGAAACTGCTTAGGATTCATCAGCCAAAGGAAAAAAAGAATACTAATTGTAGGAGTTTATGTTGCATAATTCACTGGACATCAGAGAAAGGAAAGAAGTAGTAGATACACTAAATAGATGCATCATATTACATTTTGATACCATACAAATTAACATAGCTAAGTGAAAACCTACATCCAGGATGGAAGTTTAGACCCAATGGAAGGCGATTATAATGGATAAATTTTGTCAATGATTTGATATAATGTGTAAGAACAATTTACATACTTATTTGTCAAAAATGTTCCTCAGAAATTGAAATATTTCTCAAAACCAACCTTTAAATGTGGGCTTAATTATCCCTGAAATGTTTATGAATAAAGAACTAATAGTTATAGATTCAGATATACTAATTTATAAAAAATATATGAAAATTTACTACAATTTAGCAAAATGTTCTTTTCCTTCCATTATCCATTTTGTTCTCCTTTCTTACTCCCTCACATCTCTTCTTTCTTTTCTCTACTTTGGCCAAATATCATGGTATGTGCCTCAAAAATCACTTTTCAGTAACAAAGAAATATTTACAGGAATTGGTGCTGCGGGGAGATCTGAAGAGAAAAGAGAACACTGACAGAAATGAATGGTTTCCCATAAAGGAAAAGGATCTGTAGTGTAAATACCCTTAATAAAAAGTGTCTAAAAATTCACAAACTATTTTTAACCACAGAAGAACAAAGACACCAGTTCGAATGATGCCATATATACCCCTGCAATAAATAGCTATTGCAATTAGACCACGGGAACATAGTTATGAAATATGAAGTGCACTTAGAACAAAAGAGCTATGTGAACTGTGGAAAAGACAGCTTGAGAAGAACGTTAGTGATGAAGCAGCATTCTTTGGTTCTATCTCTGACTCCGAGTTCTGAAAACCAACATACTTCATGAATGTTTTTTTCCAGTATCTTTAAACATGTGGAGGAAAGGCCATTAGAAAAATAAGCAGTCACGGTATACATGTGAAATGAATACCAGATGCTGTTGTGCACCCACATGCGGTATCTTTCACCACTTTGCTCCTGACCATAATACTCTAATCATTCCCACCTATTCAGTTTTTGCTTTGCAGCTTTTCATGAGCTAGGATCACGTCAAACTCCTCAAACAACATTAAATGCAAGGATTTTGCACTGTTCACAAAAAAAAAAAAAAAAAAAAAAAAAAAAAAAGCTGTGTGCTAGGACTCCTTTTGGTTTTCCAGATTAAATGGAATAAAATCATAAAACAAGACAACTACCAAACAGATAAAAGGTTATCAATGCAAGTAATGCTATTGTGTGCAAAAACACCTATAAACACATATGAGGATTTAGTTTAAAATTACATAACTGTATAACATGTTTGATTAAATATGGAGTCAAGAGAATGTTTCCAATTACAAATGGTACAGCTTTTATTTCAGGTATTATGGTTTCGTCCAAAGTTTTCCCCACTCTAATAGAGCTTACAAACAATTGTAAAATATTCTAAATCACCATTTAGTACATGTTCTTTTGTTTCTACAATCTCATTCATGTTCATTTCTAGAAGGAAGTATCATTTTAACACTACTTCTGGTAGGTTTAAGATTTATTTTTATTGTTTTTAAATATATATGTTCATGTTTGCATATCTACATGTGAGAACAGTGTACTCAGAGGTCAGAGGTGTCAGATTGTCTGGGGCTGGAGTTTCAGGCAGTTGTGATTTATCCAGTGTTAATGTTGGGACCAAACTTTGGACTTCTCTGAGGAAAGGACAAGCTCTTAACTTCTGAACCATCACGCCAGGAGCAAGTATGTGGAACTTTTGCTTCACTAAATTTATACCTTTCCACTCATCTAACTATGTTTATATTTGAACTCAGGCAACTCAAAATTTTTCTGTGATTGTTTGCTGGAGCTGTCTTGAACACATCTATTAACATGCAAAGATACAAATATTTAACAATGTAAACTGAGGTACCATGTCTCAGTTAATATGAAAAAATTTTATCATTAGAGTAAATGTATCAATTTTCTATTTCATTTATCAATTATCTATTTCATAATATTCTAGTCACTGTTCAAGTTAAGCTTAATAAATGCCTCCCCTTTTGCATGGATATAAAACGACTGTGAAATTATATTATCAGATTTTTCTATATAATCACATTATCATATATAATTCTAAATTACGGTGGGACTTGAAAGTGGAAGCTGAAGCATGAGAAGTCTGTATCTTAATCACACATTGCCCCTAGAAGCAGATGTCTTAAAATTATTTTCAGCTACCATAAGAAACATTTTATGATTCACGTGAAAACATTTCCTGCAGTACTTTGAGTTCATGACTCATTTCAGCAAAAACTAAAACAAAAGCTTCATGTGATGGTTTATTTGGTGGTTTGTATTGTATTTATTTGCACTTGTCCAGAGGTTCTAAAGACATACCATGTTATCTTCACAGAAACATAAGCCACAGATAAATAACCAACCCCTCATGGACAGAAGTGACAAAGAGGACTGAGCTGGGATCTCTGAAAAGCAGGGAAGGCTTTATTGTGTGGAGACAAGGGACGTGCATTTTCCTGGGTATGTTTCATTCTTAGGAAAGTGGCTTCACTGTACAGGATTTCTTCTATAAACCCAAAGTGATGACCATATTGACTCAGTATATCTTAGTCCAGAAGAGTTAAACATTGTGGTCAAGAACTTGAACTCTGAAGTAAGACTGAGAAGGGTAAAAAGTGGTGGGAAAACTTATTAGCTGATTTATATTAGACAGCTGTCAGACAATGGAAACAATTGTTGAAAGTATTAAGGTTGTCATCTAAAAATAGAATTGCTTAAGGTGGTGCCAGAAACATAGTAATTTACAAAGCAACTTACACTTCTCTCCATTTTCTGTCTCTATCTCTCTCTGTCTCCCTGCCTCCCCTGTGTGTGTTTGAATTTGGGTTAGGTGTTCAACCATGATAGGATTAGATAAAACTTTCTTCTTAATTCCAAGAGATGTTAATGTACTAGGCATGGAAGCAACTACTCATGTGGTAAATGCCAATTTAGATTAAAAACAAAACAAAACATGGCTATGGTAGAAGCTGTTGCTTGTTGCTTGAAGCTATTAGAATTAAATTCAATTTAGTTTTCTCATTTCTTATACCATATTTCAGTCTTTCTCAATGATTTCTCTTTAACAATGTATGCATGCAATGTCAGTGTCATACTCTGTAATGAGGAACCAGGTCCTGGAGTTGTTAGATATATTGCTGTTTAAATGCCATTCTCTGCATATTCTGTGCTATTGGTAGTAGACTCTTACCAGTGTCCTCTTGTGTAAATGCCAAGCAACTGAAAAGCAAAATCTCACTTTTTTTTTAATTTTTTTAATTTATTTTATATAACCAAGTCCATTTAAATGAAAACAAACATTTATAGACAATATTTGGGAATTTGGGCGTTGTTCTTTCCAAACTACTTCCTGCTGGTAAGGGACGCTGTCATGGGGGATTTGAAGAAAAAAAATAATAAATAAATTAATTAATTAAAAACCTGGATGAATTTGTAGCACTATGTCAACAAAATTGACCTTTCAGGGAGAATTAGAATTTTTTTTTTAACTTTAGATTATTTTCACTTCATCTATTTCAACAATAAAGGCAAGCATCATGTACAATTAAAAAAAAAAGAAAAGAAAAGAAAAGAAAAGCAAAATCTCCTAACAGTGCTGGGCTCATGCCATCAAACTATGCTTTATATACTGCACATATAACATCTTTTCACTTGCTGTTACTGCATTGCAGTTCCCTTTAGGTTCATTTATTTAGTTTTTAAGAGTGAATTCTCTGGACATTTCATTTTGTATTGATAGTTTCAACATTACTTTCATCAATATTCAGTCCTAATAGAGGTTTATTTTTCTCATTAGTGATTACAATCTGTCCTAGTTTTTGTTAATTTACCCTATGCAATGACTCTCCCATCGGACCTTTGTCTGCATTCCCAATACCAAGTCATAGTAATCCTTGGATAATTAGTCCTTATTCTAGTTTCATAATTATTTCCTTGTCGCTTCTCCTTTGTGCTTTCTATATAAAATGGCATTATACTTTATATAAAGTGGTTAGATCACATAATGCTAATGAAAATAAAAAATTAAAATTTAGAAACTAGGGTTTAAATACATCTTTGAACAAATTATACTTTACAAAATGTGTTTTTATGAAAGAGGGTTTGCAAAAATGAAAAACTGCACCCAAATATCTCATTCCAGTGCCAAAAGTAGTTTTCAACAGTACCACCTTCAGTGTGCGGTTGTTGCTAGCATATAACCTTCAGTAAATTCTCACTTAGCTAAAATCAATTTGCAAATTTTTAACACTCCAATTTGTTGACAAATACAAGGTTTGTTTCTATATTGTTTTCATATCCCATACCTTTTCATGCAATTAAATATCACCTATGGCACATTCATTTTTTATTTTTATGGGACTTTAATTTGATATCATAAATTATTAAAAATTTAGGAGATCTACTAATTCATATCAAGGGGAAATAATAGGAACTATATTAACTGTCATTAAAAACAATCAAAACAAAACCAAGAAGCTACACACAAAATTACATTAAACACCATTTTTCCAATAGCTGGTTATCAGAAAACAAGAGTGTAGTTCAAAACAAGGTAAATGGAAACAGAATGGTCTCATATATAATATTTTACAGCTCTGATAATTTTGTATTTGTAACACAAGGGCAAGTATCCAAAGTGGAGCTCAGAAAATTGCCTGAGTGCACCTGTTAGAAGAAGACAAAGAAGAAGAAAAAGAGGAAAAGGAAGAGAAAAAGGAGGAATAGGAAGAAGAAGGGGAAGAGGAAGATGAAGATGAAGAGGAGGAGGAGGAATAGGAAGAAAGAGAAGGAGGAGGAGTAGGAAGAAGAAGGAGAAGGAGGAGGAGGAGAAGGGAAGGAGGAGGAGAAGAAGAAGAAGGTATTTTGTCTACTTTTGGTATGCTTTTCAAACCATTATGTTGCCCTGTCCAGCCTCAGTGTGAGGCCTTCTGCATTGTCTTATTTTGTTTTGTCATGCTAGGTTGCTGTCTCTTGGAGGCCTGCTTTTTTCTGAAGGGAGATGAAAGAGAGTGGAACTAGTTAAAATGGGAGGTGGGAGGAATGCTTGAGAGGAACCAGGGAGAGGAAACTGGTTAAGATGTATTCTGTAAGAGAAGAATCTATTTTCAATTTAAAAATAAAGCTAGATCAGAAAATCTCAAGAACCATGGATTATTCAGCACAGAGATGCCACTCATAAGTAGTGAGCAATAACCATACCTTGAATAAATACTATATTTATCCAACATAGCAAATCTAAAGACCAAAGCTCCCAAAGGAAAAACTGTTTCTTGATAACTAGACTATGTCCTACTGAAAAGCTAAATAATTGGAATTCAAACCTATCCAACAATCACAAAGTAAAATTAACAATGATAAAAAATGATAATGAAAAATAACAAGTTGTATAGGACAGTATACTCTGACAGAGAAGGAAAATAATCCGAAGTCAATTCAGAACTTCTGTAGATATTAAATGTAGTGGACTAAATGAGAAATATTCCCCATAGTTTCAGGTATTTGAAGAATTCTTAGTGGTGGTCACTCTTTGAGCACTGTTTGGGAGGTATGCCTCCCTGGAAGAAGTATGTCATGGTTAAAGGTTTTGAGAGTTTCTAGCCCTGCCCAACTTTTAGAATTCTCTCTGCTTGTATCTGTGATTGAAGATGAAAACCTTCAACTTACTGCTTCCATCCCTTGGTGTAATTATGAGCTTCCCTTTGGAACTTTAAGTCAACTTTAATTAAAGTTCCCTTCCATTAGTTACTTTGGGTCACAGTGTTTTTACTATAGCAATTAAAAAGTAGTGAATACACAAGGTATATATGTTTGTGTTTTATACAATAAAATAGTTTAAATATGTCCTAAATCCTCTTGTTAGAATATAAAAGGAGAGGCTACAAGAAAGAACAAATGAAATGAGATATATTCAAAATACATTTAAATTAAAATTTTAGTAGGCTAAATATAATGATGAAAAATATTCATGAGCTTGAAAACAAAGAAGTAAAAGTTTCTGGATTAAAACATAGAGAAAACTTATTACAAAATGTGAAGAATTCACAAGTGTCAAGACTACTTAAGCTTAGATAATGTAACACAGTCATAGTAGTTTTCACCAAGTGGAGGCAACATTTGAACAGATATGCTTTCACAAAAGTAGAAAGATAATTTGTGAAGAAAGGACAATCAACCAAGAAAAAGGTTCTGAAACAATTATGCATTTACAAAAGATTTGTGTAGTAGAGAATAATTAGCAAGGCTAATACAATGAGTCATCAAATAGATGTTTTTATGTAGAGGGTACACATGAAGGGTAATGGGAGAAGTTACTCTAGCAGACAGACTCCAGGCTGTATCAGCAGTTCCTAACATGTGGGCTGTGACCGCTTTGGCTGTCAAATGACCCTTTCATAGGGTTTGCCTAAGACTAATAGGAAAACACAGATATTTACATTAAAATTCATAAAGCAAAGTTACAGTTACCAAGTAGCAATGAAAATAATTTTATGCCTGGCATCATTACAGCAGGAGTTGTTTGTATTGTTTTTTTTTTTTTTTTTAAAGATAGGAGAAATGCGTATTTTTGTTTGTTTTTGAACTGATGTTCTTATCTATATTGTTTATTTATTTTTATCTTATGTTTTCTGTTTTGTGATTAATTTTTACATTTAAATTTGAAACAAGCTTGTTTTACATGTTAATTCCAGTTCCCTCACCCTCCTGATCTCCCTGTTCTATGCCTCTATGCCATCCTGTTTTTGCTCCCCACAGAGCAAGTAGACTTCCATGGGGAGTCTTTCAAGTCTGTCATATCATTTGGAGAAGGGCCTAGGCCCTCCCCTGTGTGTCTAAGGTGAGGGGCTATTCTTCTATGTGGAATGGGCTCCCAAAGTGCATTTGTATAGTAGGGGTAAATACTGATCCACTACAAGAGGCCCCATAGACTGCCCATTCTACCTAACACCCATGTTCAGGGAGTCTGTGTAGGTCCTATGCTGGTTTCCAAGCTATCAGACTGGAGTCCATGAGCTCCCCTTGTTTAGGTCAGCCGTTTCTGTGGGTTTCTCCAGCCTGGTCTTCACTCATTTGCTCATCACTTCTCTTTCTGTGCTACTGGATTCCAGGAGTTCTGTTCAGTGGTGTAGGTGTCTGCTTCTGCTTCTATCAGTTACTAGATAAATGCTCTAGGTAGTCATCAATCTCATTATCGGGGAAGGGCATTTATGGCAGCCTCTCCACTATTGCTCACATTGTTAGTTGGGCTCATCCTTGTAGATCTCTGGTGTTGGCATAACTGGATGCTGACTTGTAGAAGACTGTAGATAGATCCATATCTATCACCATGCACAAAACTTAAGTTCAAATGGATTAAAGACCTGAACATAAACCCAGCCACAAGGAACCTCTTAGAAGAGAAAGTGGAAAGCATTCTTGAACATATTGGTACAGGAGACTGCTTCCTGAACATAACTCCAGTAGCAAAAACTGAGATCAACAATTAATAAATAGGACCTCCTGAAATTGGAAAGCTTCTGTAAGGCAAAGGACACAGTCAACAAGACAAAACAGCAGTCCACAGAATGAGCAAAAGATATTCACCAACCCCACATCTGACAGAAGGCTGATTTGCAAAATATACAAAGAACTCAAGAAGCTAATTACCCAAACACCAAATAATCCAATTAAATAGTGGGGAACAGAACTATATAGAGAATTCTCAATAGAGGAATCTAAAGTGGCTGAAAGACAAAATGCTTAACATCCTTAGCCATCAAGAAAATACAGTTCAAAACAACTCTGAGATACCATCTTACTCCTGTCAGAATGGCTAAAATCAAAAACACCAAACACAGTTTATGCTGGAGAGGATGTGGAGAAAGGGAACACTCCTCCACTGCTGGTGGGTATGCAAACTCATATAGGCATTTTGCAAATTACAGCAGGACTTGTATAAAAGGATTAAAGCATTAAGATGGTGAAGGCCCATGGGGCTATTGTACACCCTAGTCTCAGCTCTCATGTGAAGGCTTCAAAACATTTAACCAGCAGTCAAGCATGGAAACTAAGCTGTTAAAAAGGAGTTAAACATGAAGGAACAAATAAAAATACAGAAATGCCTTGGTAGCTGAATCTCTGAATGGCCAGACCATCCCCTTTTAGTTAATTATCCTTGAGACTGCAAAATTTTATGCCTGTGATTTCAAAAATGAATCAAGCAAAAGCAAACATTTCAATTGCCTGGCATAGAAGGCCCAATCTTAGTCCATGCATTACAGAAAAAAACATATCTGGAAAGAAGTATCTTCAAGAAGTAATGCTGTGAAATATAAATATCAACATGTAAACAAAATGAAACTGGACCCTCATCTCTCACAATGTGTAAATCTCCATTACAAATGTATTATAAACACAACATTAAACTTGGTACCCTGAAATTGTTAAAGGATAAAGTAGATCATTGATGGGAACAGGTAAGGACTTTCTGTATAGGACTTCTGTACTCAGGTAATAAAGTGAACAATTGACAAATTGAATCTCATGAAATTAAAATTATTCTGTACAACAAAGGAACCTATTGAGTGAAAAGTCAACCAACAGAATAAAAGAAAGTATTTATTCAACTGTACACTAGACAGAGGTATGCAATTAAAACAGAGGGTTAGTAATTAACATATATAAAAGATTTTAGAAAAGTAAACCTGAAGAATATAAGAACTAGTAAAAAAAATGGGATAAGAAACTGAAGGAAATATGACAATCAAGAAAAAGAGATGGTGGTAGACACTTTAAAAGGCATTCAATGTAATAAACAGTCAGAGAAATGTATATTAAAGTCACATTAAAATTCTCTTTCATTCCAGTAAGAATAGGCATGATCATGAATATAATAATAATCATGCTGGTAGGAATCTGTGGAAACAGACCTATAAACTGTTGCCAGAGATGTAAAGGAGGGCAGACTCTTAGAAATCAATCTGGAGGTTTCTCAAAAACCTAGAAACGAGGCCTCCTATGACCTAACTCTATCACTTCTGTGCTATAGGCAAAGAACTTCTGAATATACTGCTATAAAGATTCTTGACCATCCATGCTTACTCTTGCTCTTTTCTCAACAGCTTGGAAATGGAATAAAAGTAGGTGCCCATCAACTGAAAAATGAATAGTAAACGTGAAAGATATATAATATAATACTACTAGCCTGCAAAGAAAAAAGTAAAATATGTTGGATGCTGTTTAATGGATAATTTTGGGAAACACACACACACACACACATATGGTGAAGTCTTTCTGACAGATATTTCATGTTATCTTTTATGTGTATCGTCTATCATTGATGATTTTTTTCTTTTGTGTGTTTAATTTGGAGTACATGTAGAAGCCACATAATTAATAATAGGTGCTTGAAGGAAGATCCATTAAGAGATGAAAATGAAATTCTTTCGGGGAAGACATGAGGTATGAGTTGTAGATTCATGTATGTAGAGGAGTAGTGGATGGGGAAACTAAGAATGAGGGAAGGCTAAACCCAAATTAAGGGATTGTGAAAAGCTATATAAAAACATATGATCTTGTAACCAAAGTAAAAAGTGTAATTATAGTGCAAGCCCAAGCCAAACCATATCCTAGCATGGGATAGGGAGTTGGGCACAAAATCCTTCACATAACTGAAGAGTTTTTGGCAATTTTTAGTTGTTGGGAGAAGAGACCATTTTCTCCTTAGATGTAGGTCTGGTAACTTTACCATTCGCCTGTATAAGACCATATGTCTCTTAATATTTGGGCAGTCCAAATTGGTCTTGATTTTTTTTTTTTTTTTTAATGCAAAGTTGGGTGAGTAGAAAGTGGAAGTACATCTGAGAAGACTTGGGGAAATTAATGTGATCCACATTCTGAAAGAACTAATAAAAAATTTTAAATGAAATTAGAGATAATAGAATATGGATGATATTTAAAAAGTTTGTATGTGTTGGGGGAGGCATTCAGGTTAAAAGTTTAAGTGGGGATGGCCACAAAGGGCATAGGGAGAGTAGGACAGGTAAGGTGTGTTTACTCTTACTAAGGATATGCGAAGAAGTAGTAGGATAATCTGCTAGTTTCTAAACTAGCTTGAAAGGCAGGGAGAATTTGGGTACCTTAGCTTTTTCCCACATATGCGCACTATGGAATGGTCGTCCATCCTCAAATACCTAAGCTTCATTACAGTGTAAAAGCCTTGGGAGATCATGGGAAGAAATACTGTTCAAAAGAATGATCTCCTTTTTCAAGATTTGGGAAATAAAAGATGTCATCCTGTCCCACCAATAAGCCACTCAGCTTGTACTTATTCATGAAGTGTCTTTATAGTCGTTGTACAATGAATACAATGAGCTCACTTCCTAGTATTGCTACACTTTGTTTGCTAAAGAAACATCTAACCAGGACTTCTCTCCTGTCTCTAGGTTAAGGGAGTATCCCTCCATGGGGGATGTGTCTGCAAGGTCCTTTTGTGCACCAGGAATACATCCTAGTTCCACTGTCTGAAGTCCCTTAGACTGCTCAGTCCTTCTGTCTGAGACCCGCGTATTCAGGGGGTGTCTGAGTCAGTCCCATGCTGGATTCCCAGCTATCTGTCTTTAACTCCTCCTTGTTCAGGTCAGCTGACCCCACCTGGATGGCATTGCCCTACATGTGGAATTGGGGTGGGGGAATGGGAGGAGAGGGTGGTCAGGGTGCATCAGAGGGGGCAGAGATGGTAAGAGGAAGGGAGGGAGGGAAGGTGGGAAGAAGGGAGGGGAACTGGGATGGACATGTAAAAGAAAAAAGAAAAAAAAGAAACTTTTAACCAAACTCAAACTGTGTCTCTTTACTGTATTCTTTCATTCAAGAAGAGCCCCTTTTAACAACGCTAAAAATTACATAGGAAATCATAGGAGAAAACTACTATATCTTATTGCTTGGAAGAGGGTAGCACATCTCATGCTAGATGTGACCATCCACCTGTGTTTCTATGTGTTAAGTTGAAGACTAATTTTACATATTTAAATGATTAAAATACTAAAAATATTTTAAAACAAAAAGATGAAATTAGCTTAAAATTCAAGTAAATAATTCTCAGACTAAAGCCATGACCATTCGTTTATATATATTTTCCTAATTGCTTTCTTAATACAACTACAGGCTTAAGTCATTTCAAGCTTTGAGAGCAAATTCTCAGTTATTTATCATCTGTCCCTTAAACTTGAACAATGTGTTGGCTAGGTAAATATATGATAGCAAAAACAATATTTTAAAAAACTGATGAAAATATGCTTCATCAAAATCTCAAACTCTGTCCTGAAGGAAATGTTAATGAGCATTTGAGTTGAGAAAATGAGAGATACATGTAAATGAGTATCTGATAAGGAATTTATACGGAAAAAACAAAGAATCTTTAATATCCATGATTGAAAAAATTATATATATATATATATACATACATTGTCATTTCACCCAAAGGAAAGGTAGGTACTTAAGTCATTAAACATGCTTAATTTACAGAAATTCATTCTAAATATAGAATGAGATGCCATTTCAGAAAAATAAACTTAAATAAGCAATTGCTTATATTAAGTAAAATTAAATTTTATAGAAGAAGCAGAACTCACACATATTTCTGATTGAAACGTAAAATGATCTGAACATTGTGGAAAATATTCTTTCACTATCTAAAAGTTTAAAGGCCTCTTGTTGCAGACAGCCTTCTGTTTACAGTGTGTATTCACAGCAAGCAATGTGACAAATTAGAAAGTCTAATTAAAATGTATTGGATTAAATTCAGTATTTTTAAAATTCAGAATGAACTTTAACAGTAACCTTGTGAATGTAGTGTGTGTGTGTGTGTGTGTGTAGGTATGTGTGTGCATGTGCCTGTGTGTGTAAACCAAAGAGAATAAAGTTAAGCCAAATTAAAAGGAAACTGGACACATTGCAGAGTGTTGAGAAGGAGTCATTATGAGTTATGGTCTTTGGAACCCATGTACACATAAAGATTTTTAACATAATATGAGATGGAATTTTGGGTTAATAGACAATCTCAGAATTCAGGACATTTCACATAATATATAAAGATATTTTTTCTGCTCCATGTTAAGACTTGAGTAAACTAATTCTCAGAAATAGTTTATATTATTTTTCAATAATGTGATGTTTTAGTTTTATTTGACACATAGGCATTGATGGAAAGAATTAGTGTTTCTGAATTTTCTTATAACTGTCATACTAATCTCAAAAAATAAAAAAAAAAATCTCCTTGGGTAATAGAGCACAGTAATTTATTAATTGCAGAAAAAACTTAATTGGTAGATGGTTTAGAGATCTAAGTATTATTGCTACTATACAGATTTTTTTTCCTGTAGCAGTAGACTAAGAATCATATATTATCACAAGTATGTTGAGGAGGAAGATATTTTCATTTAGCCTGCTTGGCTGGCATATATCCCATGAGCCAGATCCAACATTAGCCTCACTAGATGGAAAGTTCCAGTCATTTAAGTGTCTGTATCATAAAGTAGTGCAAATGATCCTTACACATAATCACATGCAACATCACACTTCAAGGTCTGCAGATGGCAATGCAGTAATAGCTCTTCACTTTTAAGTACCCACAATTGACCATAAGTTCTTTTATATCTGCCCTCTGCTACTGATTTTATTACTTGAGACTCCTGTAAGTAACTTTTATCTGTAGTCATGTTTTTATGGGAAGCAGGTTAAAATCAAGCATTTTTTTAGTTTACAAAACAGTAGTGAATGTTCTGTGTCTCATCTAGGCAAAATTTGGATAATATTTGTATACCTGAAAAATCCAACAAGTTTTATGGACTATATAACTTAGTATAGTAGAGTCTTTGTAATATGCACTGAAAATGAAAATATACACAGTGAAGGTTGGGGATTTAGCTTTATTAGTGAAGTGCTTCTCTGGAATGCATGAAGTCCAAAGAACAATTTCCAGCACTGGGTAGATGGAATGGTACTACAGATTCAGCACTGGTACAGGAAGACAAAAAGATGATGTCATCCTGAATTATATGGTAATTTTGGCATCAGTCTGGAATACACAAAACCTGCCTAAAACAAAAATCAACAAGAGAAAGGTAAGGAATGAGGAATGAAGGAAGCAGAGAAAGAAAATATGTATGGTGACTTATCCTTCATAATTACTTATAAATTTATCCAAGGAGATTCTATAATCAAAACACATGAGGAATTGAGGGAGGGGCACTGAAACCTATCAAAACAGACCCCATAATATTCAAATGACATAATAGGAGAAATAATATTGGATGTTTTAGTAAAAGTAATTAAGTGCTTTGGTTCCAAATTTATTCAGTATAAATACAAACTCTACCTGAATTTGGATTTCTGACCTCATCTACTTATTAGTAAGAAGTTGCTGTGTTGATGCCTAAATTAGGTCAACTACAAGGTCTATTCAGAAAAGGGCACTTGGAAGAGAAAATTTCTTCCTGGATGACTTTTGTCTTTTTTTTTTTTTTGCCTATCTCATTCATCTCACATTAAAGAGAAGAGAAAGTCATCCTTTAAGACCAAAGCTTTGAGCACCAGGGTCTAAAATAATAGGTAGTGGGGATTCTTGTCTGCAGTTATGTTTTTGAAAACTTTGTAATACAGGTTCACTCAGCATCAAATATGTGATTCTTTTTCCTTTAAATTGCATGAAAACAAGAAAAGCATGGGAATCATTAGTAAAGAGTTTTAATCGGCATTTTCACACTTCCTTTTTAAATAAGTTACTGCTGCATTGCTGTGTTTGAGTGCTTCTGGGTGGTCACAGTTATATTTGACAAGGGTTGCATATTTGAAAACAGGTTTTCCTGAGCAAGAAGCTTATAATATCACATTTTCCATGCTATTTCCACCAAGACACCACAGAAAAAGAGTGAGGAGTATATCTGAGCACATGTAACAGAAACTCTTTGACATAATTGGTTAAAATATTTAAATGTTCTTACTTGGGTGAGGTCATGGGTGAAGATATGCTTTGCTGAGCAGTATTTCTGTAATAAAACTTTAGAGGGAAGTGCCCAGTTAGACTGGGATAAATGGTGCTATATCGCCCAGGGAAAGAAATTTTTACAACAAAACAGAATCTTCCAGGCAGCATTACCGATAGCTTGTATCATTTGACATCATCATACAGGTGGCCACTCAGCATGAAAGGAAAACATCAAGGTTGGCTACATCAGGTAATCCTCAGGCTGAATTCCCTTTGATGCTTCCAACCTAGAAACCCATATTTTATCCACAATAGCCTCACTCACCAGAAATGACGTTCAAAGACATGAAACACAAGAGTCTGTCTGCATCTGTGAGTGGAACCAGAGGAAGAGCAGAGGAGACACAGGGCTGCATTCCCAGCTTTGTGATCCTTCCTTCCTCACACTCCTGAGAGGGAGGGGCCTCTGCTCTCCACTCTCTGGGGCCTGCTCTGCAGAACAACAGGACACAATCACACATATTTAACCTTTTGAGTTATTCTACGTTTTGGAAATGGAATTATTTTAAATTTTAACATGTATCCCATATTTGAAAAACTGTATTTCTTGTTAAATAGAGAGGGGTTGAAGAAGATGTACCAGACATTAGCCTCTAACTTCCTAACTTCTATGTGCAAACATTTGCACACACATCCACATACATATGGATTTCCTCACATTTGCAAATACATATGCACACAAACAGCACAGATGTAAAAGAAACAAATATGCAAACCAAACTGTTAGAGGTAAAAAAACAGGAAAAAATATTTCAAGGAAGTGGTTTCTGAAAGGGCCTGACACCAGCCCCTCAGGAAATAATGGAAAGAGCTGCCAAATGCGATTAGATGAAATAAAATGCTTCTTTACAGCAAAAAGAAATCATTAATTAAGAGAAAGTTTGCACCATGTAAGGAAACTGTGCTACAGATCTGGCATAAGATTTATAATTGAATATGGAAGCATTAAAAACACTAAATAGAAATAAAAAAAACAAACAAGCAAATCAATACATGGGCTAAAACATACAGATACTTCATAAAAAAATAAATATAAATGGCCAATAAACACGAAAAGAATTGTTCAACATCACCAGCCATTAGGGAAGTACAAACTTAAAAGTGCTTTCAGATTAAATGTCACCATAGTCAGAATAGTCAATATTTAGAAAACAACAAATTATGTTGATAATGCAAAGAAAAGGGAACATCTAGATACAGCTAGTAGCAATGTAGACTAGCCCAGCCACTATGAAACTCAATGAGACATTTCTATAATAATTAAAACTATATAATATAAAACCCAGCTATGTACTCTTGGATTTGCCCAAAGAACTTAGCATATAATGAAGATACTTGCTTGTAGTTATTATTTATGCTGTTACGAACAAAGATTAAGTTATAAACTCAAAATAGATGCTTGTTAATATAGAATGGATAAAGAAAATATGGTACATATATAATGGAATTTCATTGTATTCATTTGAAGGAAAATTGATGCAACTGAATATTATTAAACTGAGTAAATTTAGTCAGACTAAGAATGAAATATGTTGTAGATTTCCCCTACCTGTAGATACTAAATTTCTATAGGCACAAAATCAAATAGGTATGTATGGCATAAAAGCAGGGGGAAAAACGTGCATGGGGAGAAGGGAAGAGCAAAAGTAGATATGGTGGGGATACACATGTTACACATGTATGAAAATGTCCTTATGCTAGGCAGTTGTGACACATACCTTTAATCTCAGTAGTTGGGAGGCAGAGACTGGTGGATCTTTATGAGTCTGAAGCCAGCATAGTCTACAGAGCAAGTACAGGACAGCTAGGGCTGTTACGCAGAAAAACCTTTTCTCAAAAATCCAAAAAGAAAAAAAAAAAAAAAGGAAGGAAATGTCCTTATATAGACTTTTGAATAAGTATAGACATAATGAATAGACTCCATTTGAAAAGGACAATGAAGACATAGAAAGAAACTTGGTGAGGCATTGTGACTTGCATCTCTAGTTCCAGTTAGCTTCTTGGGAGACTAATGGCAGGAAGAGTTCTTGAGCCCAGGAGTTCAGGGTTATCCTGGGCAACATAGAGACCTCATCTTCAAAATTAAGCACTTGGGTTCTTGTCTATCACAGTTATTCATATTATAATATTAGCTATGAACAGTAAAATTATAAAGTAATATTTAAGGTATTTCTAAGAGATATTTGGATATCCTCATAGGTTGAAAAATCTTAGAATTCTCTATTCACTGGTGAGTTTATACATCCATGGTAGAGTTCTTATATAGAATATGTGAGGAACTAGCTAGTATGTTTATGTGTATATATAGTTTTATATATATATATATGTATATATATATACATATATATATATATACATACATACTACATACATGGATCAAAGAACACTTAAAACTGCATTTCTGTGAATCTAATATTTAAAATTTGATTTTTCAAAAATGATAACACCTTTAACTATCCTCTTCATATTCTAAACCATAGTGTACTATTTTTCTGAGTAAAGGGGGGTATTTTTTATAAACCCTATGTGGTATTCTTATATTTAATATGCTTAATAATGTCCAAATCTCCCATAAACAGTATTTATTATGAAACTAATTACAGGGATGTTTAGTTGTGTTTGTCATCTGAGATCCAGCTATGTAGATTGGCCATTTGTGGCTGACAAAGAAGCATTGGCCAAGTCTGTATTTCCATTTTCTAAAAATCTCCTCTATCATAGAATATTGAAGTCTACAGCACTTTTCATCTCACATGCTTGTCCACACACAGACACTTTAAAATAGATATATAGTACACTGTGTAACCATTCAAGGATTTGAGATAAAGTCTATGAAAGTGGCTATAAATGTCAACACTCTGCGCCATCATAGTCCTAAATTTGTGTCAGGAGGGGATATTACCAGTTTAAGGCTGTAATCAGTCATATCCTATCAAGTAATAGCATGACACATCCATTTACAGAGCTGTTTTTCTCACTTAGAATGTTATATTATAAAACTGACTGCATAGGTCATCTAACCTGGATATATAGCACTAACATCAACTGGGAGAAAATATTTTGTGTGGTGGTGATCATTAACATAAACATTGAATGAGTGCATTGGTTTTAATGTGTATTCTTTTGCTACTTTTGGCAAAGTGCCCTTGCTGGGAAGAAGGCACATCTTTGGTTATTTTTTACTATTTTATCCTGCAAATATCAGCAGCTCTGGGATGTTTTCCTGTCAAGCAGACATAACTCTGTGCAGCTGTAATAGCAATTGAAGCTATATTACCATATTCAGACATTCACTGTCAGAAGAAAGGAAAGAAGGGCAAAGTATTGCATTTTCATCCATTGTTATGGAAAACGCAAGGTCAAGGTCCCACCCTGGATAAGTTTTAAGAATAGAAAGAAATGGTCAAGAAAGGATTTGAGATTCATTTGAGTCTTTATCTTCATTGGTAACATAATTTTCTTAGTTTATATTAAAGGTCACACACACATACACAATACACACAATTTTCAGAATAAAACCAAAGCAGTGATGCCCTATCCAAAATAATGTTACTCTGTGCTTCATTCTTATTTATTTTGGAGGACAGTTTACTCTGGACAGCAGTAGTTTTCTTTCCTTCTTATCTGACTCCGTATCATTTTTAAATTACAAGTTTATAATCTCCTTCAAGTCTTGTGGATATAACACTTCTGTTGGCTTCACCATTTTCATCTCTTTCCTCTGTTAAATATTAGTATAGGATAGTCCCAACAAAATTGTCAAAAGGACACCTGGTTTAAAAAAGCATTCTCTACCAAAATATGGGAGACAATTAGTTTTTCTGGGTCTCAGTTTCCCTGCGTATAAAATGAGAGTCCTCACAATAGTTCCATTACCAGGTTGTCCTACACTTTCAATGGCTGTGTTATGGGTAAAGACAGAAAACTGCCTTTGATGCTGAAAAGAAAGTTAGCTATTGTCATTTTTCTTGTAATCTTTTCTGCCTCTATGTGAGCATGCTGTTTAAACAAGGATAGATGATTATACTGATTTGATCTTGTATACATTACTGCATGCTTTTTAAAAAAGATTTGTTTTAATCTGTAGGTGTTTGTGTGTGTGTGTGTGTGTGTGTGTGTGTGTGTGTGTGTGTGTGTGGCAGGTATTAGGTGTGTATTCATATGCATATGCGAATGTAGGTACTTGCAGAGGCCAGAAGAGGCCATCAGGTTCCCCAGAGCAGGAGTTACAAGCAACTGTAAACTATCTGAGTACTGGAAGCTGACTTGAGTCCTCTCCAAGAACAGTATAGACTCCATTCCACTGATTCTTCCTGCTGATCTTGTAGTTTTTTGCTGTGTGTATACAGCCATTTTTTCACCTTTTTCAGACTTAGGGCCTGAAACTAAATTTAATAGAAAACTGATTCTCTTGAGGAACATGCTATAGTGTATGTGCATTAGTAATAGTACTTTTTGTTTGTTTTTGCTTTTTCCATCTCTAAACCCAAGCTATTTTGACTCCTCTCTCATCTTACATCCCAACATTACATTCGAAGAAACTAATTCTGCATTCAAAATATATCCACCACTTGGCCCATTTTAACCATCTCCATAGCCACACCCTATGTGCTACCACTCCATCCTCTTTTGAATGCTTCCTAAGAAATTTTTCTAACTTATCTCTCTGTGTTACTTTTTCTCATACAGATGAAACTGAATTAGCAGCCAAACTAACCATGTGTGATAATTCTTCCCTTCTGTTCAAAGGTTCCACCGCTCTTATTTCATCAGAATTAAAAACAATTTTCATTATAGCTCAGAAAATCCATGCTACTCTGGTCTACCTTGTTTGGTTTAACATATGCCAAATACTACTCTATAAATCCACTTTACTTTGCAACAAGCAAACTCTGCTTACTATTAAAAAGCACACTAAAGATATACAGGGCGAAATCCCATTGGGCCTCTACAAATGGTTGGATTTGTTGAACTTCTATGATAATGCTTTATCATTCAATTTCTTTGAGGGCTCTGTTCAAATATTATCTTTTTAATGGGGTCTATTTTAATAATTCCTCATAAACTTTGTAACTTTTAGTCCTCAGAATTTCCTATTTCACTTCTACTTTATTTTGCCTAAAAGTAATTACTATCTGATCACTGACTTTTTTCTTACACTGTTCTATAGTTTCCATTGGGAATGAATATCCTTAATTCAGAGGTGTTTTCCTTTTGTTGACCTAGGCTGAACTTCAAGTGCATAGATAATAGACTAGTAAATAAATACTATTCAAGGATTTATTGTAAAAAAAAAAAAGAATTTATTGTATACATCAAACATAGAACATAGAAGAAGAAAGTTTCTTTGAATAACAGAGGGAAATAGAAAGAATTAGGCAATGTAGAATTAGAGAGTGCTCTTGGTAGATAGAGTGACACACCATTGTCAGTTCTTACAGAGAGACAAGGAACTAGCATCAAATAATTTATATTGTTAAAAGATTAAGGTCTTATGTTAGCAGAAAACCAAATGTATCTCGGAGTATATTAAATAAGCAAGACATGGGTAATAGGAATAAAATCTGAGAATAAAGCAGGGGGCAGTTGACTTGAGCCTGTTGGGCTGAGGTAAGAAGCAGAATGTCCTTTATAGAGAAAAGTACCTGTGTCTATAGACAGTATTGAAAGTGAGGCTCAGGGGAAGTGATATAAACTGATTTTCTTTCAGATGTCACTTGGCAGAGTAAAAGTATGGCTCAAAAGTTAAGAATCATGAGGACTATGTTACAGATCTCAGAATTCATTTTAACAAGAAGGCCATCTATCCCATGCCTGTAACTAAGCTTCAATAAGAGGGAGGAAGTAATTGATGGGACTTGGTGCCCTTTAATCCTATCCACGGAAACATGAACTCCACATTCAGGGAGTCGCACTGCCTCAAAGAAATACTTGGATAGTAATAGAGACATACAACTAAAGGATATATGTGAAAGCAAGGCATGGTAATAAACAATTAAAATCTC
The DNA here is from genome assembly GCF_943737965.1 of Phodopus roborovskii. Lineage (NCBI taxonomy): Eukaryota > Metazoa > Chordata > Mammalia > Rodentia > Cricetidae > Phodopus > Phodopus roborovskii. The sequence continues at coordinate 6,398,717 of NW_026126470.1, forward strand.
CATACTGGAGAATTAGAGGCTTGCTCACCAGATGAACTAACCTATAGGTGAGTACAAGGCTAATGATATATCTTATCTCAAGAAGAAAATGAGTGATATCCTGAGGAGCTGGTTGTCCCTCTGACCTCCATGAACATGCACATATATATGAGTATGTAACAACCTCAACCTTCACACACACACACACACACACACACACACACACACACACACACACACACAGAGGAAGAGAGGAATTAGAGAGGAAGAATCAAGATTAAAAATTTCATTTCTTTAATTATGATTATTTTCTTTATCCAGTTTAAGCACATATTTATATGAAGAAAAAAAAACTTCAAATGTATCATAGGTGCTAAATGAAAAGATACAGTTACCTAATACCAATGTTTTTCTTTTACTTTTGTGGGTCACCTTGCCTCAAAATCAGACACCATAGCCATGCAGAATATGAGTTTGCATCTTTGGCAAATTTAATGACATAATACCACTTTGAAATTTGAATGCTTGTCTATTTTTCTTATGTTGTCAAATCTACTGTGTCTCCAACCAATGCTTTCTGTTACTCAAAAAGGCTAGTTAGAACTTGCCATTGCCTTGTTTCATATTTCGGAATTCCATACACTTTCTGCCAGGCATAGCAATTTATATTGACTGCATCTACACAACTTCTTTGCCTGGCTACTTCTGTATTACATAATATATGTCAACTGTTAAAATGACAGTTATATAAAGAGTGATACAATTTGAATTTCATAAAGTATTGCCATAAATTTTCAACGACTCCTATCATTCCTGCATCTGTTGATGAACTAAAGAATCAGCACTCACTCGGGAAGCAGAGGCAGGCTGTTCTGTGTGAGTTCGAGGCCAGCCTGGTCTTCAGAACTAGTTCCAGGACAGGATCCAAAGCTACACAGAGAAACCCTGTCTCAAAAAGAAAAGAAAAGAAAAAAGAAAAGGAAAGGAAAGGACAACAACAAAAAGGAATCAACAGGATACACAGTGTGATATGTTATACTTAGAAAGGTATACTACATCTCAGTCTTGATGTAAAGGATTATTCTAACCACAAAGAAAAGTCTCTTTTGGCCACCATTTGTGTGTGTGTGTGTGTATGTGTGTGTGTTTTAAATAACTCTCATCATTTTCCATATTGATTATCTTATCATGTATAAGCTCAATATTGACACATAAAATTTATTATGGAATTTTAATGCCAATATAACAAATTAAAAACATGATAGAAATATACCATATAATTCAAAGGAATGATGACCTGTCACTAAGGGCAAAGTACTATGATTTTCCATGAGAATAGATAGTGAGAATTTCTTTCCCTCTATGAGGAGAAAGGACAGAGGTTTGTAAGAGGAAACTGACAGGAAAAGAAGGTCTTTAGAGAAGGGCATGGAACACTGGTGTTCCAAGAAAGGAAACAATAATGGGTTCTGTATTAGAGATCAAACATGTAAGATCACTATTCTTTCCAAGCACCCAAATCAGTGTCTGCTAGGCAATCATTCTCTCTGAAGGTTTGCAGGATGTCAATTTAAATGTCACTGTCTGCCATTTTAGAGAGCAGTCTACAGTAGAAGCATCACAGCTGTGGTTGAATTATTATTAATGTATTTTTTTTCTTGAATACTAGAATTACAAGAGAAACCATGAGAATCCCCAAGTGTATTCACCCTAAAATCTGACCTATGACAAAGTGCTTGATAAATTGCATACAAAAAGACTGAACAACAGGCATTCATGTATAAGTCACTGAATAGTTTAAAATTTAATTCACAGTATCTATTTTTTCTAATCATCATTTTAATTATATCAGCTCAATTAAAACTTATAAATCAGCATTAAAAGTAAATTCTTAGTTTACTGTAGAACATGTTGCACTATGGGTATTTCTTTATCAGTGATCACAAAATCCGAAGTGTTGAGCATGTTGACACCTTCATTCTTCATGGGAGGGTTTCATGAGGCACATAATTGACAGAATCAGCATCAGGGTGCAATACAGAACATAAATATGTTCTAAATATTTTCTTTTGTTCCCATAGTTTGTAGAATAAGTTGTATCTTTAGTAAAGCATCTTGGGGATACTAATTTATAAATAATTTAAAATATGTAAATAATTTAATTGTAACTATTAATGCTTATAACATTATTTAAGAGTAAATAATTGTTGATAGAAGTAATGGATTAGTGGTTGCATCAATCAACAAACTTGTAAATGTAAGTCTTTTTATAAAGCAAAATATTAATAGAGATTTCTCAGAGGAAAAGAAGTAGGGCTGGTTCCTACGTCTTTGAGAATTGCATTCATATCACAGTTCAAAGGTCTATAGTGGGATGTGTTCATTGCAAAATACTCTTAATGTGTATGCTTTTTTTCATTTGGTTAGCTGTCATATGAATATCATCACAAAAAATTAGTTTAAAAGCCTATTTTTTATGTATTATTATTGTGATCAGCTCCTTTAAGTAAACACACATGCCAATGGCAAGAACCATCATTATATTATAGAGCATAGCCATTTTTAATTTTTATTTTACAAATAGATGCCAGTTCCCGCTCCCTCCCTCTCTCCCTCCCTCCTACCCTCTTTCCCTTTCTCCCCCCCCCCTCACATGCACCCTGACCACCCTCCTATCCCACCCTACATGTAAGGTGATGCCATTCAGGAGGGGTCATCTAAATCTGTCATTTGAAGTAGGGACTAGGACTTCTCATGGGGATGTGCCTGCATGGTCTTTTTTTGTGCACCGTGAATACATCCTGTTTCCACTGTATGAGGCCCCTTAGACTGCTCAAGCTGAGACCAAAGTTCAGGGGGTCTGAGACAGTCCCATGCTGGATTCCCAGCTATCAGTCTGGGGGGGCGTTAGCTCCGCCTTGGTCAGGTCAGCTGTCTCTATGTGTTTCGCTGCAGGAGAAAACAAATCAAAATATTCTCAAATTTATAGACAACAATTAAAACCTATACTCAAGTCAGTATTGTTACAAGTTGTTTTTCTCTGCCGCCAGTCTGGACCTACCGCCCCGCCACGACAGCCCCAAATAACGTGCAGAGATGCTGTATTTGAAATAATTCTGTTGGCCAGTTACTAGTTTCTTATCTGCTAGCTCTGTCTTAATTATTAACCCACTTCTATTAATCTAGGTATTTCCACATGGCCTCATCTTACCAGAGAATGGGGCTGGCTTCTGCTCTCTCCCATCTCTCCATGTTGACTCCTCCCTACTAGTTCCTCAAATCCTCCTTGTCTCCTAGTCCCGCCTATCTTGCTTTCCTATTGACCAACATTGATCAGTATGAAAAACATATTTACAGAATGGCATCTCCCATCACATTTTAACTAATATTTTACATAGTAAATATATCCTGTCATGCTTATAAATTTATGGTATACCTTTGTTCTATTTTGCAGGTATACACATGAGGTGAAACACACCAATACGAGGCAGACGGGCTCACATACCAAAGCTAGGGCTGTGACCATATGGACACATTCACTGTTCAACACACTGGAGCCTAAGTACTTGACTCTGGAAGCAGTCAGTCTCCTCAGAACAGTTCAATCAGTCCTGGTCAATAAGATTAGAAACATTACTTGTCACTGTACAAGGGTTTCAAGTTGTAATGACTATTTACCAGACAGGAGCATGGTGATGGAGCCACCTTTGCCCAATTCTTATCTCATTTTTCTTTTTAACCTCCTGGAGTCTTTACATTGATTGAACATCACTTCTGAGATGTTCAGAACTAGAATCACAGAGTTACAGACAGGCTGTCTATTATCACAAATTTAAGTTTTATTTTAAAAGTTTCTTGAGTTTGCTACTTTAAATAATTATTGTTTTATTGTTTTATGAAATAGTATTTATAAACCAATATAAAGCAAGATTATTACTAATAAATATACTTATTTTAACCAGTTATGCCATTATGTTGATCCTGTATATAGGATTAATCTTTTCATATTATATTTTTGATGCAATATTTGGTTATTTCTTATCAAAAACACACAAAGGTTTCCTCTTGAAAACAACAGGATTTACTGAAGCTTAGTAATCAGAAATTACATATTTTTTCTTGAAATAAGTAAGTAAAATTCACCTTTTAGAGTGTTGGTTAAAAAATGGAAGACAATTTTAATATGCTTAATAAAGTTTATGTCTGACTATTCAATTAAATGTCTTATGTTTAGGTGTTTGGAGTAGTTTCTCCTTGTAGTATTAAAAATTTGGAGATAACTTAGGGATTTCATTGCTTATTGTCATTTTCCATTATTGATTCATTGCAAAGAGGACTGTAAGAAGATCTAAAATAAGACAATCTAGTAGACATATCTAACATGGCTTCCCTACCCTTAGTTTAAAATTATGTCAAATAAGTACTTCAGAATGCTCTTTTGAAACAGATGACCTCATTAAAGAACACTTACTTGTCAGGGAAAAAATCAATTAGCCAAAATTCTGCATTACAATCGCTTCATGGTGTAGCTCACTTCATTGAATGCTAAGAAGATATAATAAGTTGAAGGACACTGTATAATATCTTAGAAATTTTAATATCATTTACAATAATTAAGCACATGTCTAAGCCAGTAATTCAACATGTAGTTAAAATATAGGAATATAATTAAATAGTTGTACATATTAAAGTCTAAGTATTTCTTACAGATCTGTTCTCTCATTTGAGGAGAGTGATAGGATGTATTAATACCAGTAGAAAATAAAGAATCCTGTCTTGATGATATGACAGATTACATAAGTGACCCAAAAAACTCTATCAGGTAACTCCTACAGCTGATAAACACCTTCAGCAAAGTGGCAAGATACAAGATTAACTTAAAAAAAAAATCAGTAGCCCTACTATATATAGACAATAAGGGAGCTGAAAAAGAAATCAAAAACACATCTCCCTTTACAATAGTCACAAACAACATAAAATATCTTGGGGTAATGCTTACCAACCAAATGAAAGACCTATATAACAAGAACTTTGATTCTTTAAAGAAAGAAATTAAAGAAGATACCAGAAAATGGGAAGATCTCCCATAGTAAAAATGGCAATCTTGCTAAAAACAATCTACAGATTCAATGCAATCCCCATCAAAATCCAAGCACAATTCTTCACAGACCTTAAAAGAACAATCCTCAAATTTATATGAAAAAAAACAAATGACCCAGGACAGCCAAATCAACCCTATATAATAAAGGAACTTCCAGGGGCATCATCATCCCTGACTTCAAACTCTTTTATAGTACTATAGTCCTGAAAACAGCTTGGTATTGGCACAAAAATAGACAGGTAAACAAATGGAATTGAGTTGAAAATCCTGGTATTAACCCACATACCTATGAACACCTGATTTTTGACAAAGAACTTAAATTTGTACAATGGAAGGAGGAAAACATCTTCAACAAATGCAGCTGGCTTAATTGGATGATAGTGTGTAGAAGACTGCAGATAGATCCATATTTATCACCATGCACAAAATTTGAAAGTCCAAAACGATCAAAGATCTAAAAATAAACCCAGCGACACTGAACCTCTTAGAAGAGAAAGTGGGAGGTACCCTTGATGAACTGGTACAGGAGACTGCTTCCTGAACATAACACCACTAGCACAGACTCAGATTGGCAATTAATAAATCAGACCTCCTGAAACTGAAAACCTTCTGTAGGGCAAAGGACAGAGTCAATAAGACAAAACGGCAGCCCAAAGGATGGGAAAAGATATTCAACAACTTCACATCTGACGGAGGACTGATTTCCAAAATATACAAAGAACTCAAGAAGGTAGTTACCAAAACACCAAATAATCCAAGTAAAATTGGGGTACAGAACTACATAGAAAATTCTCAATGCAGAAATCTAAAATGGCTGAAAGACACTTAAGAAAGTGCTCAACATCCTTAGCCATGAGGGAAATGCAACTCAAAACAAATCTGAGATACCATATTACTCCTATCAGAATGGCTAAAATCAAAAACACCAAAGACAGTTTGTGCTGGAGAGGATGTGGAGAAAGGGGCATACTCTTCCACTGCTGGTGGGGATGCAAACTTGTACAGCCACTTTGGAAATCAGTATGGCGGTTCCTCAGGAAAATAGGAATTAGTCTACTTCAAGATCAAGTAATTACACTCTTAGGCATATACTCAAAAGATGCATATTCATACAAGGACATCTGTTCTTCACATCAGCATTATTTGTAAAAGCCAGAACCTGGAAGCAACCGATATACCCCTCAACTGAAGAATGGGTGGAGAAAATGTGGTACATTTACAATGGAATACTACTCAGCAGAAAAACACAATGAAATCCTGAAATTCTCAAGGAAATGCACGGAATTAGAAAAAAAAAAAGAGAGAGAAAAGAAAAAAAAAAAAAAACATCATGAGTGAAGTAACTCAGTCACTAACAGACAAACAAGGTATGTGTTTACTTATATGTGGATATTAGACATAGAGCAAAGGATTACCAGCCTACAATTCACACCACCAGAAAAGCTAGGAAACAAGGAGGACCCTAAGAGAGACATAGATGGTTCCCCACAGAAGGGGAAAGGAAGAAGATCTCCTGAGCAGATTTGGAGCATGGAGGGAGGGGAGAGGTAGTTAGGAGAAAGAGAACGGGAGAAGAGGAGGGGAGAGGAAGACATGAGAGAACAGGAAGATGGAGACAGGAAAAGAACAGAGGAGAGCAAGAAAAGAGATACCATAATAGAGGGAGCCATTACAAATTTAAGGAGAAATCATTACAGACTTAAAGAGAAATCTGGCACTAGGGAAATGCCGAGAGATCTACAAGGATGAACCCAACTAACAATCTAAGCAAAAGTGGAGAGGCTACCTTTAATGCCCTTCCAAGATGAGTTTGACGACTACCTTCTATGCCATCCTAGAGCCTTCACCTAGTAGCTGATGGAAGCAGAAGCAGACACCCACAGCTAAACACTAGCTGAACTCCTGGAATCCCATCAAAGAGAGGGAGGAGTGATGAGCAAAGGATCAGGACCAGGCTGAAGAAACCCACAGAATCAGCTGACATGAACAAGCAGGAGATCATGTGACCCAGTCTGATAGCTGGAGAGCCAGCAAAGGACTGACTCAGACACCCTGAATGTGGGTGTTAGTTAGGAGGACTGGGCAGTCTATGGGGCCTCTAGTAATGGATGAGTATTTACTCCTCGTATAGGAATGGACATGTGGAGCCTATCCCACATAGAGGGATATTCTTTCAGCTTAGACACATGGGGGAGGTCCCAGACCCTGTCCCAAATGATATGACAGACTTTGAAGACTCCTCAATGGAATGCCTCACCCTCACTGGAGAGCAGAAAGTGGATGGGCTGGGTTTTAATGGGGGTTATAAGGGAGGATGGAGGTTGAGGGAACTGGGATTGACATGGAAACAACCTTATTTCAAATTTAAATAATAAGAAAAGAATCCTGTCTCTAAATTAATTCTTAGGACAAGTAAACATGTATCTTTTTACATGAATGAAGTGTTGTATCTGTTGTAATGTTAATAAAAACCAAAACAAACCAGAACTTTCAAGAAACTAATGACAATTATTTAATTATAAAGCAATTTAGTTTGCTTAACATAGCTCTTTTCTTTTAAAATAAAAGTCTTCTCCTAGAATTTAAATATTCCACATTCTCTATTTTAAATTCTTTAAAAAACATAAGAAAGACAAAAGAAACCAACTGTCTACACATTTGGCTCAGATTTTCCACAGTTTAAACTACCACCAAGGAAGTTGGCTGCATATGTCAGAATCCACAATACGTAGGATGCATTTCTAAACACACTTAACTATGAACTCTGTGGCGCTCCTGCCGCAGCCCCAGGCTCAGAAAGCAATGAATTCTATCCTTGCTTAAAACGTTAATTCACACTCGCTTTGGAGCATTTGTCCTGGGAAATTAAGGCAAACCACTCAGGCACTGGGCCTAGTCATCATACACACTTTGGTCCCGAAGCTAACGACTTGTGGTGTCAATCTGAAATCAGCTTTATCAAAATCTGAAAATGGAAGCCCAGCCCCTACCTCACTTTGACATTCTTGTGCCCGAGGTTTTGCTTGTTGAGTAATGGAGAGAGGGAGTTGGAGTCTCCCAAACAGGACTTTGCTTATGAAGTGCAGGGATGACAAGGTAAGGAAGCCCAGGGCCTTCTGGAATGTCCTCCTGCTGGGTTTGCACATGGCATTCCACTCAGCCTATGAAACGCTGGCTTGTTTAACAGCAGCAGAGAGTGAGAACAGGGGGTCCATGCACTTGGAACGTTTTCATTTAATGAAGTTAGTAAACTAATAGTACTTGCTTGAGTCTTCCTGACAGCTTGATTTCCCACCTGGAAGAGCCAAGCTTCCCTGGGTTCAACCACCTACAGGGCAGATACCTGATTCTCCACACTCTTGTGGCAAAATGCGGGCTGCTACTATGCCACTGAGGTCCAGCAAACCCGATACTGTGTCTGAATAATGTTCCAATATTCATGGGATTAAGAATAAATCTTTTAAAATGAAAAGTAAAGCAGGAAATATATATAACATACTACCCTTTGGGGTAAAGCCCATTCAAAGGGAAAGCATTTTGACTCTATTTTAAAGGACTGTTGGGGAATTATAGATGTTTTTAGAACGGCATCTTGTAAAAAGTATAAACCCATCATAAAGCTTGTAAAAGCAAAGCTTGTTGTCAAAATCTAAAATATATTTGAGACAAACCGCCTGAACCTTTTCAGAAAAGCAGCTGTAGCCAGCCTCCTGACTGTGGTATGAGAAGTAAGAGTTAAACACCCCATTGAAACTATATTCACCATCCAGGGAGGGTCCAATAGAGAATCATTGTATAAAAGATTCTTTTAAAGGAAAAAGAGAGAAAGAAGTATGCTTTAAATCATATTAGCTAATGCACTGGGAATTTTTATAAAAATGAAAATGAATAGTCTGTGGAATAAAGGCTTAGGAAATTTTAGAGTAAAAGCCACAGAACACTGGGGCATCGTATTTTGACAACAAATAGACTACACACTGCAATCATACTTCCCATTAGAAATGGGTGGTTTTGAGTTTGTAAAAGTATAGAATTGGATGCAGTCTGCTGAGTTCTGTATCCATATCTAGGAATGCAGAAATAAGAATACATGTATAATCGAGATGCAAGTTGAATTCGTGATTCAAGGATGTTCTACCACATGGTCCTCTACTCAGGTTTTGTTGTGGAAATATATCTTTGTGTTGTTCTCTAGATTGTCATGCTAGCTTAGATTTTTAAAAACTGAATGTGTCTAATCAATTGATCAATTATGCAGATATAATAATTGTTGAAGAAATAAAATATCCATTGCATTTTGAGCACAGACATATTCAAAAGCTTGAAGACTCTTTCCACTCAACTAATGCTATTATGGTAAAGTGTTAGACATTGCTGCTTTTTAAAATGTACATGCAATCATTTCACTTAAAATTGTGAAATAAAATGTGTTTAGGAGAGGGATGGATGTATTATAAAAAAAAATCCAGCTATTTTTAGAGAAACTGTGTACTTTTTCGAGACTTCTTTTGACGGGGCTATTCATTAGATGCAAAGTAGACAGTACAGTGTCAAATAGGAAAACAAATTAGCCTGTGAAGTTTCTATGTCTCCTTGAATATTTGCTTTTCTGTTTGGGCAGGTGGTTTATCTGATGGGTAATGGTGTTTCATATGTGTGCAAGGAATCCTCAGCTCCATATAATGACATCCTTAAAAAGCATGTACTTGCTGAAAAGTGTTAAATTGATACATAAAACCTTTAAAGCATAAAGGTTGCTAGGATCTATTTTGGCTAATAGTGCAGCTGGATAGCTTCAAAATGGACTGACTTTCAGTTATCCTCTTTAATACATAATGTGTCCTTTAGTGCAGTAGGGAAAATGCATCATTTCCTGCATTCTGTCTGTGGGAACCTTGGCTTCGTGAGAGGCCGATTCAGATTAGAATCATAAATCTTTCTCTGGAGTACAAGGCCTGCTAAGAATTACTTTCTCATTCAATCAAACCCAAAACATGTTTTCCTCCAAATAACATCTAAGAAGAAGAGAAATCCTATTATCAATCTTGGATACTTTTGACTGCTGTGTTCTTAACTTTCACACACATTTTTAAAATCAACATATTAAAGGTAGAATAGAACAAGTTATCTTGCAATACTGCATTGTAGAATTTTTCTTACGAAAACTTTCTCCTCACATGCAATCATCCATTTAAGTTTCCCATTTTACTCAGTTAAATGTACCCAGTTTAAGTATTTGCTACAGGCAGGTTGGTTAATAATTTAAAGACCCAGAGACTATGAGTACACTACAGTGCTCTGCTCTGGGAAAGGGGAGAAAAAAAGTGAAGTTTTCATTCATTACATACTCTTCAAAAAAATGAAGACTTTAAGAATGGCATCCTGTCCCACTGATAAATTACTCACAATAGGCTCTGGAGTAGAACGCATATGGAAGGATCAAGACCATTTGCACACCTATTTTAGAAATGTAAATGCAATAATTTTAGAACTTCCCAGTTTGCATGCTTATGGCCACCTTGAATTTTGTATGTGCTTCCTTTTCTCCCTACCCTATTCTAGGATCTACTGGCTATCACTTGCCCTAAGAGTTCCAGTTTAGACAACTTCTACCACCCACGTGAGTTTTTCTCCTGAGTTATGAACATTAGATAACTTATGTCCTCTATTGTACTGTCACACAATCATTTTAGCGGGGGGGGGGGATGGAGAGGCTTGCTGAAAGCATTTTTTTAGAGTGAGTTTTCAGCAAGAGTAATAACTTTTAGTATACCATTCATAAAATTTTGTTGAATGAAACATTCCAGATACTTAAAAATATGAAAATGTTAAATGCACAAAAGGATTAATTTTATTTATTTATTTATTTTTACATAACAATTATTTTATCATGCCATCTACTCACTAGGAAAAACATGAAGATTTTAACATGTTTCTGAAGAAATTTGACATTGGAGAAATACTTGATACAAGTGACCACATTTGTAAATGAGTAAAGAATTCATAGTTTGAAAATAATTTTCACTTATTGTTTTCTCATTTGAGTCTCATGCATCTGTGACAAGAATCATTACACTCATAATTTCCATATTTTATACATGAAAGACTGTTAGTGTTACTATAAGTCCACCCTTTCCCATGGCACACACTGAAGATGTAGAGAGTGTTATCGTATAGATAATATGCTCTTCTATGTTTTGCATGCTTAATGTTAGGGAAGAGCACAGGGCAGGTGTACATTCTCCTTTCTTCTCTGCTGGTATTTTGAACTTAGGCTGTCAGTGATTCTTGAAGGATATACGTCTCCAGGAGTGCCTAGGATTTATCTTGCTCCTTGGAAACTTTCTGATGACAGACTCAATACTACAAAGTTTATTTTGACTCACATAAAGCAGATATAAAAGAAAATGTGTAGACTGGAGATACAATTTTAACTGAACCGCCTACTTACTATCTGACCTTGCAAAACGTATAACTTTAGTTTACTATTAGTAATACTCTGTGGATATTAATTTCCCTGTGACAAGATATCAAGAGAACCAGAAGTATAATGTAAACGTGAAGGCCTGATATACACAAGGGTGAAACATGGTAGCATGAAATCTGATTGACATTTATGAAGAGTGTGGCTGAAATTACAATTCATTTGACCTTGTTCCTAGCTTTAAGTATTTTAAAAATATTATATGTTCTTATTGTCCTCTGTTATTTTAAAATAATCATAGTCTATGTCTCACTAGCTATTACTGCATGCCATCGTCCAGTCTTCAAAAATGCAGAAAATGTTGTCAGATCTCCAGAAAGACACTTAAACAGCTACATAAAAAGGATGGCAATAGCAATTATATAAATTTTTAACCACTAGATGAGCAATGTCATGTCACAATTTAGATTTCTGTCAAACATACATATCTATTCTCTAATTCACAGAACACTGGTTTTCTAACTAGCATATTCTATATGATCTTATATTCTTCCATTCAATACTCAGAATTTAGTACAAAGTCTTACTTAGACAAAGTCTGATGATTCTATTGAAATAAATTGATCACATTTTTCCATCACCTAAGTTTGCCTGCAATAATTAACTCCACCAGCAAATACCTGAATATCTGCGATAGTCATAAGGTACTATTGTAATACTCAAAGAAAACATGCTATTAGTCTGCCTGCTTGATAAACATGGATGATTTTTCTTCTCAAAATTTTAAGAGGAAAATAAAGTTAGTAACAGGTCATTAGCTTAATATGGAATGCAAACATATAATCTCAGTGCACTGGGACTGCTGAGGCAGGAGTTCTGAATTCAAGGTCAGCATGGACCTAATTATGAAACCCTGTCTCAAAAATATGAAAAAGAAAAGAAATATACACTTGAAAAGATTCATAGGAAGGAGCAATATTATTAGCTGAGACATAGATGGACACAAACACACAGGATATAATAAAGTTGATTTATTTTGTGGATTCTGTACTTGGAAACTTTTCTAACTAAAATTTATTTATGATCCCAAAATCAGTAACTCATATGGCTTCCAGTTGGTGCCATGGGCCACACACATTTGGAGCTGGCTTCAAGGAAGGCACATTCTACTTCCTTCAAGTCTCCTCAGTAGCTGCCTGTTTAATGCCACAATACTACCTTTTGTGCAAGTTTAGTGGCTTCATTACACAAAATGGCCACAAAGTTTACAGGTGAAGTGTCAGATACTTCTCTTAAATCCAAAACAAAACAAAAATATATATGTGTATTAGAAAAATCACTATTAGGGTGGCTTAAAGGGAGGATGGGACAAGATTAAGTTTCACTTAGTTGGCAGTGAGGTTCTGATCTGTTATTGCACAGCAGGGTGACTGCAGATAGCAAGAAACTACTTCATATTTCAAAGGTATGAGAGGACTCTTGGATGCTTTAATCATGGAGAAATGGTCTATGTTTTAAAGAAGCAGATATGTTTAACCCGATTTAAGCAATATAAACAAATGTCAAAGTATCACACAGAATACACAGCACAAGTATTTGTTTTCAGTGTAATGATAAAATTTAACATAATTTAAATTTTATTTGGGGATCATTTTCCTTTGGAAGTGAATTTTAACGTGAGTTATAGTATAGTTTCCCATTAAGGAATCATCATTTTATTATAAAAGGTGTTTTTAACAACAACACACAAAAACTGTTCATGTACTGATTGGCTTGAAATCTCAACAATATGCTGCCTAAAAAAGATCTGAACAATGATGTGTCAATGTGACTAGTAGAAATTTCACAAGAACCTTACCCCTTAATGAAAAGCTTCAGGTAATTAATGGCCATTGAGAGAGAGAATTGGTTCTCTACAGGAATTATTTATACATGTACAAACATAACACTAAACAGACTCAACGTTTATTTAATTGTGTGTGTCTGTGTGTGTATGTGTGTGTGTGTGTGTGTTTTATAATAATGGGTAGAGGGAAAAAAGGTGTTGAATTTGACATAGAATGGGGATCATGAGAAAGGCTACAGGTATGGGTAATGACATGGAATACACATGTAGGATATGAAAAACAATACAGTTAATCTAACAAAAAAAATGTGATCAGTGTCTGGATGAACTTCACTGTATTACATATGTGAATTGTTTTATATAAAGTAAATACCAGAAATAATGGTAATAAACTGTCTGCTAAAACTAAGTCTTTTCAAGCTCTATTTATAGTTGTTGATATTCTAGTTTTCAGTCACGTAGTGAATGTTTGTATCTATTGCATTGATGAAAATTTTTCTTCTAAATAACTAGTGAGAATTTTTGATGGGAATGAACATGATGATGCATATGGCGCTGCTACTAGAATATCTCATCTAAATATTAAGAGCAATAGGTAAACCTTAGATATGTTCAGCTAAGAGAAAATTACCCTTAGTTAAATGTTAGTCCTTCTAGGGTTCTGTCACTTTTTCAAAACTCATTTGAACTTTAGTTTGGTATTTATAAGATTGGTATCTTCATTTTACAAGTAAACAGAGAGGCTTCAAAAGATAAAGTAATAACTTTAAAAGAGCATTGGTAGATTTGGAGGAGTTGGAATAAAGAACTAAATCTTTTGGCTCACAGTATTTACAAACATTAAGAAATTACTTGGAAATTTATCTAACCATGAAACCAACTATTTTTTGATCTATAAATGACTAGCTGGATAAATAAAATACCCACTTCTTTTACTGAATGCTTAACCAGATCATAGGGACTATGATTTTATAAGGAACAATAAAGTCAGAATTTATTTCAAGCCAGAGACATGGATGTTAAAGAACTTAGAGCTTTTATAGTGACCATCAGAGAACATTAATTCTATAAAATACCTCCCAGATTTGCATGTTTACATAAAAACCTTTTTGTGATTCCAAGTTATAAAAAGTAAGTTTGTTCAGTCCCTAAAGGATATTCCAACTTCCAAGTATCCCATGGTTACCTTTACACATGAAGCATTTTGAATAACATGAACTTGCACAAAGAGAAAAAGCAATAAATATGAGTATTGATCTGATAAGCAATCCAAGATACACTAGACAGAATGGCTCTAAGGTATTTGATGTGTGACTCTCACATACAACTAGACACATGATAATATTATGTTCTGTACAATTGTAAGCCTGGAATGGTGTGTGGTTTCCTGTTACTTTTAAAACTTTATGTATTTAATTTATGGTCCCAAGTACAGATCCCAGGCTCTACTTCATGTTAGGCAAGCACTCTTCTATATACTTCTCATTTGTTTTAGCAGCTTTTAATGGAAATGCCTTGATATTTTCAATCAGGAACATTGAGAGATACTGTTGTATTTGTAAAAGAGAATCTTATGTTAAAGGTCATTATATTTCATATGGTCTGTCGATATATCTGTAGTCGTGAGGTGTATTAGCTAAACCTCATGACTTATTAAATAATTTTATTCACGATTTTACTAAAATCATATAGATTTTATTTCTAAAGGGAGTGCAATTGGCAACACTAAGTACAACAAGGCTCACTCCACAGCCTTCACTTTCCTTTTATTATTTCTAACAGTGTATTTTTTTCTGGGTATTTATGTTGGCTGCTCCTTCATTTTTCCTTCCTAGTCCCTCCCTATCTCCCTCTCTTTCTGTCCTTTTATTTCAACATGGTTAAGTCAATTAGAAGCTATCAAGATACGTGTAGGGATATGGAAGAAGATAAAACAGAATACAGTTTGTTTTTTCTATGTGACCAGCTGACTAGAAGAACAGATCATAAATTCAGAGATGTCAAGCATTTTCTAAATAACCACATTAATGAATACCGAAGATAAGGTGAGGCTAAGCTCACACATAGCTCTTGAATCCTTCAACTGAAGTCTAGCTTTGTAGCGCTTACTATTGAAATATTTAAAAATGCATTTTCTATAAAATTATTTAAGAATATAGCCATCTTGTATGCCTGATACAAAGAATAGTTCTTTCTCTCTGTAGATGTCTGTAAAATGCCATATGGTGCTGTAATTTCTAATATGCCTCTTATTCTTTACATTTTAACTAATGACCACTTACAGATATCAAAGGCAGCAGAATTAGTTGATATAACTTTCTCACTATTATTGAACTTAAATTTGTCCTAAAGATAAAAGAAAAGAAAATATAGGGTTGCTTCTGGCCTCAGAACTCAAATAAAACATGAAACAATGTCAACAAATAAGGTATAAGACTAACAAATATGTATACTATATATTTTATGTGTATAACAACCACAAAATACACAGAAATGACAATACTCATTCCATATAACTTTTTATACTTAATAAATTTGGGGAAATACTATTGATATACTGAAATATTATATTGCATGAGTTTTTTTTCTACTTTCAATTGATTTAGTCACATATATATATCCTGATTTCATTAATTTAACCTGAAAGAAATACTCTTAGCAATAAAAGACATGTTTTATTGCATTGAATTTTTTTTACCAAAGTACATAATCTAACATTTTATGTCTTCTTGAGGAGCCAAGACAGACAAGATGATCACATTGACTATAGGTCCAGAGATGGTAGTTGTAAGAACAGGTGGACCAGCAGTTGCCCTGAAACAAACAGACAGAAATGAGTAGGCACAGGGAGAAATCCTGTCAACTGAAAGATGGAGAAGTTTTTCTGAGGAGAAGAAATTAGGTAAACATATAACCTAATCCTGTACAAATCAAAAATAACTGTCACTGATAATTATGGATAATAATCCCATTTGCAGCAATAATAATATTTCAGTTACTGACCACTTAACTGCTGGCAGCATCAGAATGCTTGAATACAATAAGTTAATGAATTTCTTCCTGATAGCACCATCAATGAGTTACTATTCTATGGCAGTCATGCCATAGAATCAAGCCTACACCCTAGAAAATGTCAGTGACCTTAAATCATACATTTGGTCTACAAGACCTGATGACTCCAAATTGGGGAGTGTATTCTTAGAATCGGTGTCCTACATCAGTGGCACAGAGTCAGGCCAGATGACAGGGAAAAAGAAACCGCACAGTAACTGAAGACTGCTACCACAGCAAAGCTTCAGGACATCATGACAGCAATTTAGTTGCCATTCAATGATGAGGAAGATCACTCAAACTGGAACCAACATGCCTCACCAAGGTGGTCTCTAACCATCCTCTCTTTGCTTCATTATAATGACATCTCTATATCATTAGCTGTAAAAGATTGGCTGTTGCCATAATGTGTTGATGCATTATTTATCTGGAAACTTGGAAGAAGTACATAGAAGCAGAAATAAATGCTGTCCTCATTTCACTTCATTTTTCATCCTCCCCTTCATTATCATGACCATAAAATATATTGCCTGAAACCCTGTCAGCTGGAACTCACTTTGAGCAGTGGAATTCCCACCTTCTCTGTGAAATAAAACCATTAGAAGTTGTTCTCTGATGGTGAGAAGCTCCTGAGCATGACTATAAGTCTATCTCACTCTTTGTGCCTCCTAGGATCTCCTATTCCTTGTCACTAGCAGAAGTTCTAAGATTGTAGCGTACAAAGATCAGAAACTCTAATAACATTTTATGCTGGAGAGGATCTGGAATAATGTGAACACTCCTTCACTGGTGATGAGGGTGCAAACTTGTACAGCCATTTTGGAAATCAATATGGCAGTTTCTTAGAAAACTGGGACTTAATCAATCCCAAGACCCAGCAATACCACTATTGATTATATACCCAAAAGATGCATACTAACACTACAAGGACACTTGCTCAACTATGTTCATAGAATTATTCATAACAGCAAGAACCTGAGATCAACCTAGATTCCCCTCAACTGAAGAATGGATAAGGAAAATGTGGTACATTTGCACAATGGAGTAGTACTTAGTGCCAAAAATCAATGACATCTTGAAATTTATAGGCAAATGGACAGATCTAGAAAAAGCCATGCTGAGTGTGGTAATCCAGACCCAGAAGACAAATATAATATGAACTCACTCGTAAGTGGGTAATAGACATAAAGGAAAGAATAACAGCCTACAGGCCACAATCCAAGAGAACCTAGGAAGCAAAGAGGACCCTAAGAGGAAAATGCATGGATCTGCCTAGAAAGGAGGAAGTAACAAGGACTCTTGAGTAAATAGGGAATGTGTGTGTGTGTGCTGGAAGAGGAGAAGGGAGGAGGAGAAGAGAGGAGGAGGGGGATTGGGGAAAATATACGACTCATTTAAAAAAAAAAAATAAAATCAGGAACAGGTACACATACCTCCTGGCCATATGTCTCAGTCAGTGGAAGGTGACAGCCAAGCATATGCAACCCTGATGTATATCCATATGACACCAGTGACATAAATGCTTCACATTATTACTCTATAGTAATTTCTATAACTATATCATAGGAATTCTCTGTGCCTCTGGTTTTGTTTGTAAAATATGTGAAATAAATCTTCTTTATGACATTGCCTTGAGGGATAAATAACACAGTGAAAGGCACTTAATACTAGGTCTATCATATGATAAATTAAATACTTGAGAGATTTTTTATTATTGGGTCTGGTAGACTCACAAAAGTCTTCCTCTGATTACAATATGATGTTACAGCAGTAGAAAACTAGACCAACATCCCATAAGCCCATGTTATTTTTAAAAATTCTAGTGCCCATGGGTTTCTCCTATAATATTGTATGAGCAAATCAGCCTCACTTTGACCTCCTCACCTCAGCTTTTTTCTTTCTTTCTTTTCTTTTCTTTTTTTTTTTTTTCTAACTTGTGCATAAGAAAAGCTGTATCATTTACCACAAACGGGAAGGCTAAAAACATCCTGTAAAATTATTTAATAGCACTTTGTGAAAATAATGGAGTTTATAAAAGCTAATAATAAATTTCACCTTTCTCAAAGAACATTGTAAACTTCTGGTACACTGGCTGATTTACTGCTATAGCTAAAGTGCTAAAAGTATTGAGATTTTTTTTTTTTTATGGAAATCAGACATTAGTCTTTCTCTTTTAATGCGTCATAGAAATAGCTTACAATGGTATAGATATCTACAATGTAGAAAGTACATTTAGTTTCTTCACTTTTATACACAAAGATTATATATTAAAACTTTTACTGATTAAAAATTACTTCAAAATATAAAAAAAACAGACCACATTTATGAAGAAATAAGAAAGGAAAAAAGAAAAGGAAATTTGAAAGTTTTAGAAACAAGGTATCTCTTTAAATATTCATTTGGTGGACTTGGTTGAAAATTAATGTAAAAGTGACTATCACAGAGAACTTCAAGCCAATAAAAATTAGCAGTGGAATTTGGGTGCAGCATAATGGAACCAACATGCTCTAAATGAAAATGCTATCCTATCAGTTTATTTGCTATTCTGTTGTTGAACTTCAAATAAGAATCATCTGAGAATGTGCAGACATCCTAGGAGAGTTTAAAATCATTCCTGGTCCCTATTTGTTTCCAAATATTTATATTTTCAGATTTTTTGTTTATTTACTTGTTTGTTTAATTTATGTGTTACAACCAAGTTCAGATAGAGCTCATGGTCCATGTAGGGAAAACCTGTTTCAAAATAAAAGAACAACAAAACAGTTGTTTTGCAACAATCAAAGGAATACTGATGGGCAATAGAGAATTCGTTTTTCCGTATTACTGTGGATCTGGTTAGCTAACTAGTTTACATTTCCCTTACAGGCTCTCTTTAATCCATCTCCTCCAAGGGGAAGAGTTTTTCTTTCTTTACTCTTCAGCTTTCCCATTTTCTAGAGGCAAGCTTTGACTTGTTAAGTGTCAGTCAGGAGGTGCCAAAGCATTCCTTCCCTAATGAGACTAGGACACCAGACTAAATAAATCAAGTTTCTCTCTGACTGCCTGAGAGAGAGTAACATCTAAATTAGCTACAGTGTAAAATAACCAGGGATAATTAATTATATGCCTTGAGACAACATTAAGTCAATTCCAAGTCAAATATGCAGATATAATTTTAACATAGCCTACGGAAAAATTACAAAGATGGTTACCAACTTGAATTTCTTGAAGTTTTTATCATGATTTAATGTGTTTTCTTATAATATAGTACTTGAGAAAGTAATTCTTTTACTTATGGATTTTATTTTGTTCTTTCACCTTCCCCTACTTTTTTATCTTACTGCATTTCTTTTTGTTTTAAGAGGCATCTAACACATCTTCAAGTACATTGCATGTACGTTGTATACCACCTTACAGTCCCTAGGGAGGAAACAGACCTACAGGGCCTGTAGGAAGCAATGGACAATATCATTTGTAAAATGAGATAGTATTTCATAACTTTCTTATAGATCATTGACTTCTCTAAATCATGTTTACATCACTGTGAAATGAATAAATCTCTGTTTCTAAAGAAAAGTGTGGAAGGACACACAGGGTGGGCACTAAATACTAATTTGCATTTGATGAATAATCCCATTTCTATCATTTTTATTGTTTTAGTTTGTCCCATCTTATTTTTTAGTTAAATTCTTTGCAATGATTGTTTTTGCATATAACCATTTATTTGCACCCAGAAGAGTAAAGATATAAAATGATAAAGATAAAAATACAAATAAAAAGGAAAGTATTCAAGTTATGCACAATGATCAATATGCTATTCAATAAATATATTCTTAGTGTTGTAAGAAGATTGAGATATTATTTATAGACATTACTGTTGTGTGATATATTTTGTTATGTTAAGGTTAAAACCCTTCTTTTAGACAGAAAAGAGGAGATGATGGGAGATGTCATTCTGTAAATGTTTCTCATACTGGTTAATGAATAAAGCACTGTTGGCCAATAGGAAAGGAAGATGGGAGGGACTAGGAGACAAGGAGGAGAGAGGAAGTAGGAAGGAGAGTCAAGATGGAGAGTCTGGAGAAGGTAGAACCGCCAGCCGCCTCTCGCTGGTAAGACCACGTGGAAATACATAGGAATGGGTTAATAATTAAGACAGAGCTAGCCAATAAGAAACTAGCACCTGGCCAACAGAATAATATCAAATACTGAGTCTTGGTGTGTTAATTGGGG
Source organism: Phodopus roborovskii (assembly GCF_943737965.1). Taxonomy (NCBI): domain Eukaryota; kingdom Metazoa; phylum Chordata; class Mammalia; order Rodentia; family Cricetidae; genus Phodopus; species Phodopus roborovskii. The sequence goes on from NW_026126470.1 coordinate 6,419,330, forward strand.
CTGGCGCGGCAGCGGGACAAGACCGGGCGGTGGGCGGAAAAACCATACTCCTTACAAAAATGTAAATACTTTCAGGCAAAAACCAAGTTCACTGATTCATACATTGTGCTATAGTTGAACGCAAATTCTCACCAGGTCCCTGTGAACTGATGGAGTTAAACTTGAATTGGTGATGTTACTCCTGTGGGCTTAGAGGATTAAACATGGACACAGAGGATTATTCTCAACTTTGAAACACTACAAGACTCCTCTGATGGAGTTTGGATTGCTTGGGAGAAATAACTCCTTTATTCCTTCTATTTTCTTTCTAGGAGAATGGGATTGTCTTACCTATGCCTGTCCTAGTGTGGTATTTAGAAGGGAAATAATTGATTTATTGAAGTCAAGATCTAGAGATAAAGAGAAATTTGCCCCAAATCTCAGCTGTACCTGACCTAGATTATAAACTACTTGGCTGTTTTGATTGATATTATGTAGAATAATACTTAGGACATGGGGCTGGTGCAGGAATGAGTTATCTGCTGACGTAATTTGCAAGTGGTATATATGAGATTTTGGGGGCATAGAGCATACTTTGCTTAGGTTAAATAATATCCCCTTAATCCATATTTAAATGTAGTTTAAAATGTAACTTTATTGGCTATAATTTTCCCAGTATTATTAGTTCAGTTAATGTCTTGTCAGGTTAGTTAGGCTTTTAACAAACAATAGATGTTCTTATAACATGGTCATGTCAATGAGTACACACTAGGAAAAAGGGCCACCGAAGACTGAAACTACAATAATTGTTCTAGAAGTCAAGAACCAGTGCCAGCAACCACAGACAGTTAGAAAGAGGCAGTGGAAGGGTTTTCAATGGTTTCAGATGAAGCCTGGATTGCTTATACTGTGATTTTAAACTTCTAGGCTTCAAAACACTGGGATGTTGTGTAGAAATTCCTCAGCATCCTTTAGAAATTAATACTGTGTGATATCTCAATACATTGAAGGATCCTGGGTGCTGTTAGAGCAGAAACTGTTACAGGTATTGTAAAGTGTTAGAAATCTCTTCCATAATTATATGAACCAATACAAAATTCAAACTATGGTTTTTGCTTGACACATGTTCAAAGTGTTATCATTTAGCATATATTTAAATAAAGTAAACAAATCACATAATATCATTAGGGAATTCATGATGCTATAATTGCTATAATAAGTGCATGTTTACCTGTATATGTTGGTTCCTGTGTGCTTGATAAAGACAATATGTTTTTCTAATGGATTATTTGAAAAGAAAATTACTGACAATGATTCTCAAAGAACAAAAATAAAATATTCTGGAGTTAAGAATCAGCCATTTCCTGATACATATCACTACTTTTTAGTGTACAGTTACTTTTATGCAGAAAGTACAATTTTATTATGAGTAAATAAATGTCATCAAATACCTATTTATTTACAAAGCACCTGAGGTTAGAGTATATATTAGCCTCAAGGCTATTGCCAGGCTGCAGAGGGGAACACCAGAAAAACTTTAATCAACAAGAAAATATACATAGTTTAAAAACATGCTTAAAATAGCCATACACATAGCCATAGGGAAGAGCAATAGTGTATTATCAGTTCAGAGCTCAGACCTCAAAACTATGCAGATTTTTTTTTTTAAACTGAAAGATGAAGTAAAGCAAGAAGTTAGTATTTTGATAAAACAGAACATTCTATGGGTACAAAGACAGTGTAGTCATGAATCACATTTTTAAATGTGTCAAGGAAATATGGTAAATGAGTGTTAAAGTTACTCTAAAACTGTAAAAAAAAACCAATAAAATTAAATAGTCTTTAGAAGTGTTTCAGTCTTCACAAAGAATGTCCTTTTACTATCTTTAGGACCATATCTGAATGCAAACACTGGAGCCTGCTTGTCTTGTCTTTCTCCTTGCAGCAGTAGAGTTTGCTGAGAATTAAATGTCACAAGAATAGGAAGCTCACCAGCACATCAGTGCCCATTATTGGAATATAACTGTATAAAAGAAGCACACAGTGAGGCCAGCAGGGCACCTTAGCAGCTGCAAGGCATTGGGCAATAGTAAGAAAGCCTCAAAGACAGGGTTGCTGTAGATGGGCTAAGGATTCAAACTGGAAGCAGTAGTCATTCATGAAGGGCCCTGCAATGGCACAGGTGGAGAGTGCCACAGTGTATGATGGGAACGGCAAAGGAAAAAGAAATATTGAGTCCTGCCAATGGTGCTAATAGCTGTAAGCCAAAGAACAATGCCTACTTATGTATCTGTTCCCGTCAGAGCTCTAAATCAGTCATAACCACAGAAAAATCTTATGCGTAGCAAAGAAAAATAATAGGTAACTAATGTAAAGTTCAGCCATGACTGAAAAAAATTACATAGGCAAATTGAATATGTGACCAATAATCATTGTCCAAAATATACAAGTATCTAGTACAACTTTTAAAAAAGAAAGTCCAATTTAAAGAGGCAAAGCATTTGAATAATATATGTCACAGAAAACATAAAAGTATGCAACAGGTATATGAAACTTTATTTATAAATTAAAATCACATTGAGCTATTACATCACAACTATTGTGATGACTATTGTCCAACAGACAGACAATAGTTTTAGTGAGTGTGCAGAGAAAACTGAATCCTAAATACACTCTTGGTAAGAATATAGTATATTAAATATAGCAATTATGGCAAACATTATGGTGGGTCCTACATTTTAAAAAAATGTTATTTCATATACCTGATAATGATAGAATATTATCCAAACTTAATTATAGAATATCTGAGCAATTGCTACCTCTAGACATTGAATCATACAAAATAATCACATAAGAAAATATTAACTTCTATCACTCTTATGTGAACCAGGGGTAGCGAGATATTGCCTGCCATGTTGAAGCTTGGTAGAGACTAGATTGGTTGAGGTTTAAAATATTAAAGTACACTGTACCTTACATTGATTTAAAAATTAGAGTTCATTCAAGGGAATTGCTGGGAAAATGTTAGAACAAAGACCTGAGGGAATAATATAAGATTTGAGTAACTGCAAGGTTGATAAAGATCAAGGAAAAGATGAAGAAGTCTATGAGTAATCAGAAGGGAGAAGAGAACCTGTGGAGATCTGGCATAAGCTGGGGTAGGATTTAAACATGTCTCTAAGTAAATTTGATCATAGGATATGACTACAACTTCCCCCATACACCCATGATTTGCCTTGCATATTGTATAACCACAGCAATGAACAAGGCAAAGTGTAGATGGAAGCTTTTCTGTCCCACCTGGTGACACTGTCCTTTAGTAACAAATAAACACACTGAGGCTGATGGTGCAGGCATCTTATTGGCTAGCTCTATCTTAATAATTAATCCATTTCATTAATATATGTATTTCTTACTATAGAATGCCTAAGCACCCTACCTTCCTGATGGCAACATGGCATCTCCCTTGCAACTTCTCTTTGCCTTCCTCTTCCCAGCATAATAGCCCTGCCAACACTTCCTACCTGGCCCCTGGCCAATCAATATTTATTAATCATCTGATAAGAGATATATATTCAAAGCATACAGATGGGCATCCCCATCAGCAATGAACTTGGTATCAGCATAATAAAATATATCAGATTACAAGAAAGTAGAGACATTTATATTTCAAGAGATTTTCCATATGTGCTTCTCATTGTTACTGCTTACATAAAATTGAGACTTATGTCAGGTAAAGAATAAATGTTTACCACAATCAGTCCAGGATTCCTTGTTGTTCTCCAGAAGTCTCTTCTGCCTCCAGAAGTCTTTATTGTCACAATTACCACATCCCTAACCCCTGATGAGTACCCAACACAAATGCTAACACAGACTTTATTTTTTGAGTTAGAGCTCCTTGGGAGAGTTTTAAGTAAATTAATGGCAGGACTTCAGCTTTATAGATGTATTATTAATTATATACTGTGTGGTTTATTATACCTACTTGTTACATGACTTTCATAGAGTATTATATAATTAACATTTAATTATATACAGTTATGTATATGTGTGTAACCCTTATTTGATATTGTATTAAAAAGTAAATTTTTATATGACATAGGGATGTTTCAGCAAAAGAGCACCTGCATGCTATTCACAGGAATGTAAGTGCAACTTGCAGCACTGCAAAAATAAACTCAAATTTATATAATGTTGAAATAAAAATATTGAACACATTTTAATGTGAGTACACATATTCCCATTTACTGGCCTTAATGGTGTTTACTTTGTATTTCCAAATATGGATTCTATGAATGTGTTTTTTCTTCTCTGTGAATCATTTGAAAGTTATCTCCATACTTAATGATAGTTTCAACTACTGCATGCCTCATTTAAGGACTAAGTCATACTTTTTGTGAGTACATGATCACAACTAAACAAATCAATATGGACACTATCTTATCCAGTATATGTAGCACTAATTTTTTTCTATTCAAATACTCTGTAAAGATTTTAAAGTCAAGATAGTAATCAGTATCACAATAACACTTGGCTATTTCCCTAGTATCTCTGCTTCTCAGTTCTTATATTTTCGGGATATTGAAGATTCCAGAAAATCAACATATAATATGTCTTAAATACAGATGGATTTGCCTGATATTTTTGATTTGATTTTAATCGTATGGGTTGTTTTGTTTTTGTTGTTGTTTGTAAAAATTTAAACTTAGAGATTTGCAAATGTTCTCATTTTCTTTCTGTTGCTGTGATAAGCATCATACCCAAGGCAATTAAAGAGCAAAGAGTTAATTTTATCTGTTATATTCCAGTCCATCACCAAAGAATATCACATCAGGAACTCAAGTAAGAACCTGGAGCAGAACCATGGAGGAACACGGACTTCTGTTTCTGTCATTTTGTGGCTCATTCTCAGCTAGCATCTTATGATGATCAGCCCACTTTCCTGGAGATGTTACTAACCACAGTGGGATGGGCCCTTCCACTTCATTAACAATCAAGACAATCTCTCATAAGCTCGACTCTAAGCTGTGCCAACTAGACAGTAAAAGCCAACTAGTGCAGTGCTCACTCTAGTATTACATCACCAGACACTGTATAGAAGTTTCTCTCATGATTGATGGTAAGTTTGACAGATTATTGTGAATCAGATCTCAGTTTAACATAATTTTCTCCAATGTTGTCATTTAATAATCTACATAGTAACACTTAAGGACCATGTGCATACTTTATCTTGACACTTTGACTAGTTGTGTAGTTCTTGTCATAGTAATCAAGAAGTCTGGTAAGATATAATAAATATATCGTTTAAATAATACTCCATACAGATGTATTTTCTCCAGTGTAAATGTCATACGATTAGATCCTTGAATTTAAAATATATTTCAGTGTCGATGTTAATGTTATTATTCCTATTTCTTTTCTCAAGTTTATTGATCATTATAATCAGTTAACTTGTAATTTTCTTATGTTAATTGAATTTTGGCCAACATGGACTCCTTCAAATTGTGGTTCTGGTCTTCTATCCTTTAGTCACTGAATGTTTCCTGGCTTTTGAACAATGAAGTACTCAATGATTATCTTAGACATTCTCTGCTTCAGATGAGGATCCAATAATTTCTCTGAGAGCTTCTGATTTCTCTTGGTAGGGAGTTTTAGGAACAATTGGTCATCTTTCGAGAATGGGTCTGAAGAAGTGGTCCCTAGGCAGGAAGCAGGATCAGGAGTGAGGCAAAGTCACCATTATATTTTGATATAGATGATTACAAGCCCATGGCGTAAGAGTAGTACAAATTCCCATGGTGCTAGTGGTGAGAAGTGCATTATAATGCAAAGGTTTTCTTCATCACTGGTTGTTGAGCCTAAGAGAAAGAGAGAAGCAAATGTGCCTCAAGTTCTATGACTAAACAACTAGGAGTATAGACTCTTTGAAATACAGGGTGGAAGTAATCTGTGTTGCAGGTTTGTGATAGTTTAAATAAGAATGCCCACCTCATGTTAATATATTTGAATGCTTAGTCATCAGGGAGTGGCACTATTTGAAGAGGATTTTGGAGGTGTGGTCTTGTTTGAGGAAGTGTGTAACTCTAGGGTAGGCACTGAGATTTCAAAAGCCCATGCCAGGCCCAATGTCTCTCACTCTTTCTGTTGCCTGTGGATCTGCTGTTGAACTTTCAGCTACTTCTCTAGCACTTATGTCTGTCTGTATGTCTTCTTGTTCCCCACCATAACGATAATGGACTAAACCTTGGAAACTGTAACCAAGCCCCAATTAAATGATTTCTCTTATAAGAGTTGCCTTGATCATGTAGTCTCTTCACAGCAGTAGAGCACTAAGAAAAGTTTGTGTGCTCAGAAAAGTTTGTGTGTTCAGAATGCTTTTCAAGACATTTGAAGTACTTCAGACATGATGACATAATAAATCAAGTGAGGCCTACATTCAACTGCATTCAGTATCACACATGTCTAGCTACCCACTGGGATCACTGAATGGTAACTTCAATATTTTTATATTCATGAATAAGAAAAGCACCATTTGAGATTGTTGAGATGGCTCACTGGGTAAAGGCACCTGCTGTGAAGCTGGCAATCTTAATTCTATTTCTGGAGTTTACATGGTAGATGGAGAGACCTGACTCCTGCCGTCTGTCTTTTTTTGACCTTCACACTTGCAATGTATACACACATACACACACACACACACACACACACACACACACACACACACACACACAAATGCAGGTGCATGCACACATACACATGCATAGGCACACACAGTGTATATAAATATATTTTCATAAAGAAAAATTAGAAAAACATCATTGGACTGTAGAAAGGGCTCTTCTACCCACAGCATCTGTAGTTCCTTTCTAAGGTGATGTGATTGTCAATCTCTGATCTCTGAAGATTCAGATATGTTACCCTGTAGTTTCTAATGTTTCTCACTCAGTTTCCTATATTTTCCCAAAATATTCTCATCTAAGAAGACACAAACAATAGAGAAACATTTGCTATTAAGTTATATTATAGTCTGGGTCAACACAAGACTGGCTTTTAAACTCATGCAGTGACAAGAAAGCCCTTTAGCCCCCATAGGACATATCAACAATATACTTAGAATGTTAGGTCTGAGAATTTTCTTTAAGGAAGAGTTTGGTAAATACATTTGGTTAGATCCAGATAGTGAATGCCTTTGTTTTCAGAAGCCAAATTGCTTCTGTCACAGATACTATCACTGTGTCTTCAGAAGGAACCTAGAATATGCATTAAAGTGAATGTATCTGTATTTTAATCAGTTTGCATTTACATAAATGGTTGAACGAAGAAATTAAACTGTTTGCTAGCTATTTAAGGATAGTTTGTACCATTTAAAGAGAATGTTTTAAATCCAACATCTCATTATTATAGCCTTGGTATAGGCGAACAAACTTGAAGCCAGATTGTAAAAATACCAAAAGCTTTTTTAAAAATTATGTTTTAGTTTCTTTTATATAGCAAAACACATAAGCATACATATACCACTAGTATCTCAAGGAAATTAATTTCCAAAATATCTAGTACATATAAGAATTTCATTAAAAAATTATGCAAAAAATCCTATATGGAGATACTGTGTTCTTTGGACAAGCTATATTCAAAACTTCTAATGTTAGCTCATAACTATTTCCCTCTTATTTATATGGGTACTATGTATCTTTAGTCAGTTTGAAGAATTGTATCAATAATCCTTTGCAGTAGAGAATTATTAACATAAAGTATGAGACAAGATAGGGACATTTCCTTTCTCCATTAACATACTTCCATCCAAGACCATACTTTTTACCTTATAGAAGAACATAGTTTATTGAAATTATGATTGATATTTAAGACATGGATCCCTATAAAATGTATTTTATCAGTTCAAAAGTGAAACTCTTTCATGTTAAGCATCAAAACTCCCAGTTTTCCTGGTCATGAGTAATTAAAGGGTAACCATAAATGGGCTATAGACACTTTGGAAATTATCCCTTAGCATATTAAACACTATCAATTTGTGGACCTATAAAATGATTTGTTTAACTTTTATAGCGTTGAGACAATAGAAAATAAAACTTAAAATTCATAGCTAAGAATTATACAATTTACTAGAAATATAATTGTAAGTTATCATTTTATGACATCTCATCTTGCTTAAAGTAAATGTAAAAACACTAAAGTTGAAATAATAAAAATTAAAAAATAAAGTATTTAATAACAAAACTAAATGTTAAAAATGTTCTCTGTTTAACCAGCATGCAGGAAAGCAATATCAGGTACACATTATTATTATATGCTATCATTTTGTATCTAGGTTTGGAGAAATCCAAAACTCACTTCCAAAAAATTTAATAAGCATTATCAAATGCCTAAATTGCATGTCTTTAAAATGATAGTTTAAAGTTTTTATTCTGAAATGTTAAATATTTCTGTTTCTTAAGTAAATATCTCTTCCTAATGTGTGTGTGTGTGTGTGTGTGTGTGTGTGTGTTTATGTGTGATTTTTAAGGTCAGGTTATAGAGTGTACTATTTTACAGAAGCCAAGAGAATGGTCAATGCTCTAAGACAAAACAACATTTTCAGAATTTTAACATTCCATCTTTAAAAGAATGATGACTTTGATTTGGGGGAAAATGCGTGATCTGGATGTGAATAGTTTGTGTCTTTTAATGTCATAAATCCCATTTTTCTTAACAAATATCTCAAGAGCTCCCACATCTAAATGTATTATATGTACTATATCCATCTTATCCACACAGTCGAGGGGCTGATTTTACTCTAGAGGTAAGGTATCATGAGATGTTGGGGAAAGAATCAAGAGATAAAATACCCCATCTTATAATTTACAGTTACTAACAGGGAGAACTCCTCTCTTGTCTTTTAATGTAAGCCTATAACTCCTGTTGGGACCAGATGGATCGTTTGCACAGCCTTTTTAACCAGTGTTTCACCTCTCCATTTGTCAACGCATAAATCTTTTTCTATTGCTTGGAATAACTAACTGACATCTGGCAATGAGGGATGACTAAGCTAGGGGAAGAGAAAAGTAAAGTTAGTTTGAAGTAAACCATTTAGAAGAGTTAAATCCAATAAAAGATGTTTTCTCCTAAGTTATTTTGCTAAAATATGGTATTAAATAAAAGATATGATGTGTAAGCACATATATCTAAAAAATGTAAAGCCTTTTTTATTTACGTGTTTTTCATACAGTATGTTTTAATTTCTTTTCAGGCCCTATCTACTTCCCCACCAATCACACTCCTTTTTTTGTTTGTTTGTTTGGTTTTGTGTTTTTTTTTTTTTTTTTTTTTTTGGTTTTTTTTGTTGTTGTTGTTGAGTTCTCTTCTATCTCTCTGTTTCCTCTTATTTGTTTCTTTCTTTGTCTTTTTCTTTCTCTCTCTCTCTCTCACATGCACACATAAACACATGCACAAGTTAATGATCAATAATGAGCTTGCACTTCCTAGCCATATTATATACTTTTTAATGTAAGATGGAAAAAATTAACAATATTGAGAAAATATGAATGACCAAAACCTTCTATTTTTCCCAATTGTGCAAAAGTTGAAAAATATCCACTGTGTGTGTGTGTATGTGTGTGTGTGAAAGAGTAATTGGTAAGTGGCATATGTTATTTTTTAACCAAATGTATTTTGCATCTGTATTCCACTTGGATATTTTTTTAAAATAAATAGTCAAAAATATAAAATATTCTCTTTTCTCTTGGAATTTTTTCTAGCAAAATATATATTTAAATATGGTCCTAGCCAGTTCTGGAATTCAGCATTTCTCAAAGAATGCAATGAAACATTAATTATCATTGTTCTTGGCAAGCATCTGTGGAAATTTGGAAATGGTTTGCAGTATGAGAAATATATGGAAACACATTTACTCCTCAAATATTTCATATTTCTTTTGAAAAGACATGTTCCTATAACTGTGACATGTTTTTCCTGCACAATTTATTATTCCTGAATCAGAGATCTATATAACCTGAGACTGTAGTATAATTCATGATTTTCTTACTCTTAGGCTCTATATACCATAATTAATTTTACCCATGTATGTTCCATTAAATGTCAAACCAAACTAAATATGTCAGTTCACAAGGAGAAGCTCTGTACACTGAGATATTAGAAATAATAAAATGCCTCATTATTCTATTACATAGAACATATGCCTGTAATGTTATTTAATTTGTACTTTTCATCCAAACACATTAAAAAATCTTCTGAAATGAACATGATACATCAAAGCACTGATTTCTGTGTAAGGCAAATTAGCAAAAATTCCATTTTTTAAAGATAAAAATAGTATTTGCATATTATTGTAACATTTACTTGATTATATAATATACTCTATCTTTACAGGCATGTGACAGTTGAATGAGAATGAGCTCAGTAATCAGACTGATTATTGTTTAAATCAAAGTTGTACATCTAACTGATTTTGCTACCTCAGAAATATTATTTCTGAATGATGCTTTCTATCTTTATTAATAAGACTCATATCACCTACTTTTATTGCTGAAATATTATGTGCAGCATAGCTAATGCCTAATATTCCTTCATGCACCTTAACTACTTTTATAATATACTATTTTCAGTGTTTATGTATGATACATTAATTTGGTGGCTGTGATTGAAACATTTATCACTATCTATGAGTTATTACATAAATCACCTTCTTTAAAGAAATAACCATATAATATTGGAAAACTTTTTGAAATTCTGAAAAAAAAATCTCACAGATTCTGATTCAAGTGTACTTGAGTAGTTTTGTCTTCTGGAAGTTTCTGATTCAAAGAAAAGCCTGTTTGACAGGAAGATAACCAAAAATTAACCTCAGGTACAAAATCATGGCTCTGTTTATTCTAGCTGCTTGGAGATCAATACCTGACCCTTTGTGTCATGGAAACAGACAAGCAATAACCTATCTAATGTTCCCCTAGTAGCTCTATGAAAGAGCACTGTGAATTTTGTTCTTAGTGAGCTTCATTCAAGAGGCCCCAGGACTGCTGAGGATGAACATGCTAATTGCATCACCAAATAATTATTAAAATGGAATTTCACTTAGCCAGAAGAGTGGTGATGTTAGTGGAGCCTTTGTAAAAGTGGCATTAAAGTGTAGAAAATGCATGCCAGGAATTTGATACAAAGCCTTCCCAAAGAAGAGTTAGTAGGTAAAAGGTGAATTAATGGACAGTGCTGAGGTAAATTCTACTGTAATTTAAATACCCAGTTTGACAAATGTTGAAATACCTCTAATTTAGTTTATACTCAGCAGTCCTCTGTATCTACAAATTTTATACCTGTGAGTTTTGTCTCCTAAGGTTGAAAATAACCAACAAAGACAGTATGCCCTCACTAAGTAGGTTTAGAAGTTCTTTTTCACCATTCCTAGGACACACAGCAGAAAAAAATTATTTACAAAGTAAGTTGTGGCACTGTTCTAGGTTTTATATATAACCTATAGATAATTTAAAGTATATGGGAGGATGCACATAAATTATATTTGTATACCGCACCAGTAAATTTAAGAGCCTTGAGCACTGACAGATTTTGGTGTCTGGAAGAATCCTAAAATCAACATCATGAAGATATATAAGAAGATGTTTTAGGATAGAAAATAATCAAATTGGGAATAAAAGCAGAAAGTGTCTAAGACATAACTTAAATTTTATGTGATGACTGTGTGTGTGTGTGTGTGTGTGTATGAGAGAGAGAGAGAACATGTGTGTAACCGGAAGGATCAAAGAACTAAATATGAAAGAGATGCACACAGGACAACTTGTAATAGGAAAAATACATCTACTTTTATAGTTGATATACAATATCTGAATTTTGTAGTTTTTTTTTTCTTGAATAGAGGCAGTGAAATACAAGGAACAAAATGTTTCAAATAGTAATACTTTGGTTTAACATGGGAGAAGTCTTGCTAAAGGCTTGACAATTTATTCTAGAGCATTTGAAGCTACAGAAGAATCCTGATAATGTTCTAAGATCAGGAAGAATGTGGATGAATGTGATGACCACAGTGCTCAGAAAGATCCCATAGTTCTAAGTAAAGAGAAATGAGCTTCTACAAACTTGGAAAAGTGGCTCTGAAAAGCTCATTAACAGGAAGGTTGACAACAATTTGGGCAATGTTTATAGTCTTAAAACTAAAATGTCTGTCCTTTTCTCAGGAATGTACTTAAGAAAGCAGAATTTCAATTTTAAATCTAATTTTTGTCTTGGTTTTATATTTTTATTTAATTTTTTTTAAATTTTATTTATTTAATTTTACATATCTGTCCCAGTTCCCTCTCCCTCCCACACTCCCATAACCCCCAAAGACCTCCCTCATCCCATCCTCCATCCACTCTCCAGGGAGGATAAGGCCTTCCATGAGCAATCATCAAAATCTGTCAAGTCATTTAGGGCAGGTCCTAGGCTCTCCCATGTGTCTCTAGGCTAAGGTAGTATCACTCCTTGGGAAATGTGCTCCCAAAGTCCCTTTGTGAACTTAGAATACATCTTGGTTTCATTGTCAGAGTTTCCATAGACTTCCCAGACCTCCTGAGACCCATGTTCAGGGTGATGCTGGTTTTCCAGCTATCAGAGCTCGCCCTTGTTCAGGTCTGCTGTTTTTGTGGGTTTCTCCAGCCTGGTCTTGACCCCTTTGTTCATTACTTCTCCCTCTCTGCAACTGGATTCCAGGAGTTTGGCTCTGTGTTTAGCTGTGGGTGTCTGCTTTTGCTTCCTATAGCTACTGAATAAAGGCTCTAGGATGGCATATAGGGTAGTCATCAATCTCATTATCAGGAAAGGACATTTAACTATTGCTTAGATTATTAGTTGTGGTCATTCTTATAGGTTTCTGGACATTTCAGTAGTGCCAGATTTCTCTTGAAACCTATAAGGCTCCCTCTATTATGGAATCTCTTTTCTTGTTTTCCTCTATTCTTCTCGTCTCAATCTTCCTGCTCTCTCATGTTCTCCTCTCCCCAGTTCTGCTCCCTTTCTCTTTCTCCTAACTCCCTCTCCTCTCTTCCCCTGCCCCCAATATGCTCTGGAGATTTTGTCCTTTTCCCCTTCTGTGGGGGACCACATATGAATCTCTTAGAGTCTTCCTTGTTTCCTTGCTTCTCTGGGGTTGTTGATTGTAGGCTGGTGGTCCTTTGCTCTATGTCTAAAATGTATATATAAGTGAGTACATACCATGTTTATCTTTTTGTGACTAGGTTACCTCACTCAGAATGCTTTCTTCTAGTTCCATCCATTTTCCTGCAACTGGAAACTGCCTTGTTGAGGTTAGGCATATAATACAAAGATCATGGTATTCCTGACTATGATGGTGATAATTCTTGTGATTTAACACATATTTCACAGGCACTAATTATGTAACCTCCAGAAGTATAGTCTTATATAATGAGTGTTGCTTAAATTCACCAGTTTCTGAGTAAGCAGTGGCATTATGTTGGCCATGAATTCATTATTTATTTATTATTTAGCAGTTTAAACCCATGGCTTGTGGTTGTCAGGCCAGGACTCTATCAGTGAACTATATCACCAGCCTTCATTATATTTTGAAAGACTATTGAACCACAGAGGCAACTATGTAATTATCCTCAGATACAGATATAGCAGAAATCTATTGCCATACAATAATGTAAGTGGAGCCTATATATGACTTGTCATATAATAATTCTTTTAAAGGTAATTAAGCTGATTAAAATAACCCTGAGCTTGGCCCAACACAGAAAGTCATAGTCAGGTACTCAATGGAATTAAGGACTGTTTTAATCAGTTTTCATCATGATGACCAAATATTGAGATAACAACTTAAGGAAAGGGAATAAGTATTGTAGCTGTGGTTTTAGAGGCCTCAGTTCACCATTGTATGATGGATGTGACGAAATAAAGTAAATTACCGCAGTCAGGAAACAGAGAAAAATTATCTATGATTTTATTCTTTATCCTTTTATTTTCTGTATCCAAAGCCCTGTGCAATCGTACTGCTTACACTTAGTGCAAGTCTTCTCTTACAGTTAAACCTCTCTGAAAGTGCCCTAGACACCTGAGAGTATGATTTACTAGGATCATACACATCTAACACTCTAGTACAGTGAGTAATCAACATTACCAATTCTAAATCTATCTCTTAAAATTTCTAACAGTGTTATAAAAATGCAAGTTGGAAATCTCTCTGAGACAAATATGTACCTTGAAAATTAAAACCAAATTATTTAACTCTAGGGTGCAATGGCACAGGTAGACTATTCCCACTTTTGTGGGCAATGGTGGCATTGACAGGAAGTGTGGAACCAACACAGGGAAAGCACTGAATCCTAGAATGAATTCAATGCACAAGCTGACCTGATCTTCACTATGAAGGGCATCAGCAGCCTCCCTCTTACAACCTTAAACTTTGATATCTGTGTTGTTTCTGTTTGGCCTGTCTCTATTGACTGCTTTTCTGAATAGATTGTAGCTATCCCTTATGGCCAACATCTTCAAATTCCTGGGTATTACATTGCAATATGATTTTATACATCTTTTTAGAGGAAGCAGTTATGAACTAAAATGCCAGTGTAGCACATTGCTTGACCCCTTAGCTTTTCTTTGGAAAAAGGTTGAAGCTTTGCTGACTTTATAACTGTTGAGACTATTAAGTGGCCAGTAGTCTTTGTATACACCACTCTCACAGAAACCAGAATCTTTCTTGCCCCTGTGGGAAGAGGTTGCTACAGAGCTGAAAGTGTTCCAGATTAGTTTGTTCTTCCATACTGCTGCAAATGATGGAAGGGTGTCTAAACCATTCCAGAGCATCCTTCTAAGATTTTTTTCATATTACCTAATGAAAAATTTTGGTTTCATCTTACTGGCATGAAATTATACATATTTCATTGTTTTTTGTGCCACTTCAGTTTAAATATCTACTATGAGGCCCAAATTCAATTCAACACCTAAAGAAATCTTTAAGGATTGAATAGAAATAAAAATAATGATTATGAACTGGCAGTTCAAGACCTGTGTTTTAAACTGGATAAAACAAACATCTGGACTTGGTACAAGGTATAATAGGAATTAGGAAAGAAACACAAATAATAAATCACAGAGATATGGAAAGGAAGAGGTCTAGAGTGAGTCAAGAAATCCATATGGCAGTTGTTCCATAGAGGACAGAAAAATAATTTTAAAGAGAGGATCATGATTTTTTTTTATACATAGGTTCCTTTATCTCAACAATGCAATGTTATTTCCACATAATACCATGAGGATAAATTCACAGAAATTTTACAGTGAAACAATACAGGCATCTACACCACAATCAGCAAACAATTACAACATATTTTATATTCTTGGAAAGAAGTAGAGAGAATTAAAGATATGATGTGTCATCAGAAACAAAAATAAACACCTTTACTCTTAAGAAAAGAGAAAAGGCAGGGAGATCAGGAATCCCAAGTGATCCAAGATTATGAAGCAAGCACTTTCCAAATCACAAACAGCAAACAAGCAAACATGAGCTACACAAACAATATACAAGAAAATGAAAACCTGAAAATACCTTTAAGCACCTTATACACAAGCAATTAACACCAATATTGCCAATCATCTATAATGTCTAAGTTTTTATCTTATTTGAATGATGTCCATCAATCTAAATATCACTAAATTACAAGTTTCTTTGCTATGGCTTGAATATACTGTATCTTTTCCAAAATTCGTATTGGTATCTAATTATCAATGTGACAGATTGATAAGTGGTAAGCCTTTAAGAGGCATGAGGGTCATGGAAAATCCATCTTAATGAAGAGATTAAATGTTTCAATTACAGTTGATTTCTTGTCGTCCAGTGACTGATATACATTGTTGGTGCCCTCATATGCCTTTCTCCAACACAAGGGCCTCACTGCCTGCAGCCACTGAATATTAAACCTCTCAGTTCGCAGAACTATGAGCCAAAATTGTCTCGCCTCATTCATTTCACTGTCACAGAAAACAAAGACACCTTAACTTTTATATTTGGTGTTGCACTTTGCTTTGGATGTTCCACAGTCACTTTCAATTTGGAGATGTTCCTCACTGAACCATCACTTGACACAGTGTGTATGTGTGTGTGTGTGTATACAAGAGAGAGATTTTATTCATCCTCAAGTTTTGTCTGCTTGTCTCACACTAGCTTTTTTAAAAAGTATTTTTAAAAAGTTTTTATGTATTTGTTAAAATGTGTCTTGCAGGATGCCAAACACAAGAAGGCCAGAATGAAGTCATACAGTCATAAGCAGCTCTACTTGATGTGTCCTTCCAGGCCCTCTCTGATTATCTGGATTTGTATTGCCAGTGTTGGTGCCCAGTGGATTTCTACAGAATGATTTTTGCTGAGAAACTATCAACAGATTCTAGTAGGCCGAAATAATATATACTGAGGAATGTTATTGTTTATGTGCCTAATATTTCTTTCTCTCTCCTCTCCCTCCTCTCTCTCTCTCTCTCTCTCTCTCTCTCTCTCTCTCTCTCTCTCTCTCTTATCCACACACACACACAAAAAAAAAATACTGCCCATATATCAAGTATCAGTAAGAATAAACAAGCTCTACTGGGATTAAAATCCAGCTTGGCATCATAAAGGAAAAAAAATACCCAAATCAAAATAAAATATTAATTATGATTATTTCAAAGGAAGCATTAGATTTCAATGATTGTGATATTCTGTATAAATTTCTAAATAACCTGGGACTTTTCATACCACAATTCACATTTCACTTTCCTAACTGCTGTACAAATTTCTGTCAAGAAAAGTGATTGAAAGCATGCCTAGTTTAGCAAATACAGCTCAGAGGAGCAACTGTCACCCTGCAGATTCACATGTGAAATAATTGAACTGCCATTGCCCATACACATGGTGGCAACCTCATTGTGTTCCTTGTATGCTCTTTGACATAGCCTACTCAGGGAATCAAAGAGCTAAATCAACAGGGGACCGAATGTGTATTATATACTCTGGACAGATATGTCCTGTGTCACATTAAAGTGATGTCACATCCATCAAAATGTCATTCTGACACTCCAGAATATCAATATATATATAAAGGTTGTTTCAATTGAAATTAATACTTTCCTTTCTTTCTAAAACTTAAAGCATAGTAAATAAACAATTTCTCACATAATTTAATGGTGTAAATAGAGCTTTGTGCTTGCCTGAGCGGATCCCTTCATGATTTTGCACCTCCATTAACACTACATTTATAACTATTATGAATAAATATAATATAAACTTGTATTTTCAATACTACAATGGATGGGTGATGTTTCTCAGCCATGTAACAATAGAGTTCAGGGCTAAATGCCTAAGGGAGCAGAATTAGAAACTTACATCATATTTGTTCCATTTAATTAGAGCAATCAATAGAAAATCTCTCTTCTCTTTCATAAAATCTAGGTAGAAATAACCCTCGTGGGAGTGCAGACTATTTTTCAGGTTTACATTAGGAGCTAATCACAGGTTACACAAAGCCATTCCAGAACTGTAAAGAACTGCTCCTATCCAGTCTGCCTCGTTTCTTTGTTTTTAAATATTCTACAGATAGTTATCTCTAGTTTTCAATATTTATCATCATTGATGTGCTAATTTCATTTTATCTCAGAAGCAAGACACAAATCAGGTGTGTCTTGGTGTGTTTAAGCTTGTAAAAGAAGTCCAAGTGCACACACCAAGAGACAAGTATTACTAGTGCTCTTTTAGGAAAGAGCCGGTGTGAGTAACAACTGCTCTGCATGTGGATATTTTGATTGATTATTCATCATTTTGTAATGTTTCTTTAAGTCCAGGGGGGTTGTTGGGGGGCATGAGAGGGAGGGAGAGAGGGAGAGACAAAGGAAGGGAGAGGGAACTGGGGCCAATATGTAAAATAAGAAAATAATTTAAAAAATAAAAAGAATTCCAGCAACATTCACCCTTTCTGCGGTTCCTGTCTATAATTCAGACAGGTCCAAGGGAGACTGAGTATGAGGAGCAGAGGGGTTTTTCAAGAGGGTTACCTGCATCTGAACAGTGCCTGAAGCAGTCTGCTAAACCTCATAGTCACGAGACAAAGTCACGATTTACCAAAAGAATGCTTAGCACAAGAGCCATCATTGTGAAAAATTTAAGCCATGACCTCTCATAATATTACTAGTTGTTCAGCATTCAGATAAAGAAGTTTAGTTTCCTCAGGATAATGGGAATTAGTTTACCACAGGACCCGCCAATCCCCCTTTTAGGCATATACCCAAATGATCCACATCCATGCAACAAAGACATGTGATCAACTATGTTCATAGCAGCATTATTTGTAAGAGAAAGAACCTGGAAGCAAACGAGATGCCCCTCAACTGAAGAATGGATAAAGAAGATGTGGCACAGCTACACAATGGAATACTACTCTGCAGAGAAAAAAATAATGGAATCTTGAAATTCGCAGGCAAGTGGATGGCACTTGAAGAAACCATCCTGAATGAGGTAACCCAGTCACAAAAAGAGGAACATGGTATGTACTCACTCATATATGGATTTTAGACATAGAACAATGGATCACCAGCCTATAATTCACACCACCAGAGGAACTAGGATACAAGGTGTATTCTAAGAGCTTCACAGAAGAGGGAAGGAACAAGTCCCCCAGAGCACATGGGAAGTGGGGGGGGGGCAATGAATGGAGAGAGAAGTAGGAGAAAGAGAATGGGAGGAGAGGAAAGCACGTGCAACTAGGAATATTGAGTCAGGGTAGGAATAGAAGACAGAAGAGAGAGTGAGGGAGAGTGAGTGTGTGTGTGAAAGAGAAAGTGAGAGAGAAAGAGAACATAAAAGAGGGAGCCATTATTGGTTTGAAGAGGAAACTGAACCTAAAGAAAGGTCTAGAGACCTAAAAGACTGCTGCCAACTAACAATTTGAGCAACCATAAATGCCCTTCCTGGATAGTGAGATCAACAACTAACTTTTCCACCATCATGGAGCCCTCATCTAGTACCTGTTGGAAACAGAAGCAAACACCCATTCCTAAACACTGAGTCGAACTAGAATCCAGGTGCTGAGGGAGAGGACAAGACCAGGTTGCAGAAACACATAGAGATAGCTGACCTGAACAAGGAGATGCTAACCAGCCCCCAGACTGATAGCTGGGAATCCAGCATGGGACTGACTCAGGCCCCCCTGAATATGGGTCTCAGCCAGAAGGACTGAGCAGTCTAAGGGACCTCAGACAGTGGAACCAGGATGTATTCCTGGTGCACAAAGGGACCTTGCAGGCACATCCCCTATGGAGGGTTACTGCATTAACCTAGAGACAGGAGAGAAGTCCTAGTCCCTACTTAAAATGACCTGACAGATCTACATGACCCCACCTGGTTGGCATTTCCCTACATGTGGAATTGGGGTGGTTGGATGGGAGGGGAGAGTGGTCATGGTGCATGTGAGGGGGCAGGGGCAGAGAGGGTAAGAGGGAGGGAGGGAGGGGGAAATGGGATCGACATGTAAAAAAAAATAAACCTTCACATTATACACTATTATTGATTGTAGTGTACTGACATCATGATGATTAATATTTTAATATAAGGAATGAGGACAATTTGAAATACTCTATACCAGTAATTACTCTTCTGTAGGTGCTCATAGAAACATTTTATCATAGTCAATGGATCTCTTTATTGAAAAAATTAAAACCACACTTGTTTCAATAACTACTGATTTAAATACAACTGTTTAAAAAGTATTTTCTTCCTATAAAATACATGGGATTTATAGAAATGTGTGGTCCATGAGCTTTAGCTCACAGTGTATTATCATCCTACATAGTTGAAGACACAATGTTATATTCCAGTGTATATGATTAAAATATAGACATATCAACAAGAATATAAAATATAATGACACTATTAATTTTCCCTCAGATTTCCTTAAAATGTACATTCTTGTAAATATAACTATGTTGTCATATTCCTATTAGATATTAGAATATTAAAACACAACCTTTCCATTATTTTTCTGAATTAATATTCATGTGTCAATAATGAAACCTAAAATTATTATTGAAAAAATGCAAGCATTATGAGATATCAGTATTTTCATGTTTTTAAGTAAAAAATTTCATCATACCTCAGACACAGCTTCAGCACCACAATATTATATTACATAATAGAAAATTCAAAGGTGGAAGGACCCTACGGACTAAAAGATATTTTTTCTTGCTAAATGAAATGGTAGAAATGTGCAGAATCATAAGTACATTAAATAAAACAAGAGTGAAAATAAATGTTTCCCTAATAATCTATCTAAATGATTAGAAAATTACTCTATTCAAATTCATTACACATAGAAAATAGGAGTTGTAATAGAAATCAAAACATCTTGTAGTGCACTATTTGATGTTCCTTGAAATCTCAACCTCATTCTTAGAAGCTTTGGTATCACTCTGGTAAGGCTATTGTATTTAACAGGAATCCTTTATAGATTTCAGCCTGTAGCGGGAATCTTAGTCTCTGTAGAATCAGAATTCTTGGCTTGCAATTGCTTTAGCCATCATCAGCTCAGGTTTCCGCATTTGTAGCAATTAGACAAAGGCACTACTTTCAAGGCTTTGAGTGAGATTACCAGCTCTGCCAACTGTGCATTTTCTTTCACATCCTCATTGATTGGAAAGCACCTTCAGAGAATGAACCCAGGTTTAAAATCAGCCCTCCATTGTACTAAAGGGCAACTTCATCTTGTCTGATGCAATAGAGAAGTGTTACTTTATTTACTGACCCATCATTAAGTGACCAAAGCTTCAGGCTCATATTTGTCCTAGCTGATCTCTTTAGTTTATCTCTAGGGAGGAAATAAATTGAAATATTCAAGAATTGTAGGAAATATTTAGATAGCTAATTGAAATATATATTCTATTGCACATGTGTTTGAAATCCAACAACACCCATAATGAAATACACTATTATAATTTTTACTTATTGTATTCTAGTATAGAGATGGCACATATATTTAAAATGACAAAAAAAATGTGCAGGGTATTTTGTTTAAAACACACAGAGCAAATCTGAAAAAGAGATGATAGGTTTCTTGGTTATTAAAAGAGATGATTGTATTTGTTCAAGAAATTTGTAATGGTGATTAGATGTACATGGCTTATGTATGCACATGTGGGGAACTGTCTCATGTGAGTGTGGTGCAATAATATCTGTCATAAACAAGAACTCAAGTGCTATGTGTTATTAATGGTGGTACATAAATTAGCACTACTAGATTTTTAATAAAATTCTAAACAATACTGGTCCTGCGTTTATTCTTGTGGTTTATACATAACAACACCAATTTATTTTGGATTGCTAAAACACATGAAAAATCATCAGCGCACATTTTAGTTGAATGCCCGAATCAAGGGGAAGTGCCCATTGATTTTCAATTAGCTGACATTTAGCTACAGGATGTTAACAGTGACTGGCTGATTTGGTGATTAGGGTATGATATAAAAATTCCCACTAGAGACATTGAGTCAATTGGGTGTTCAGGGAAATAGCTAATCACCTTCTTTCTATTATCCCTGAGGGAAAGTGGGAAGAAAACAAACAGAGGAAGCATAAATACTTATGGTATCTGAATTTTAAAATTTATTTTAATGTTTATATTGAATTAGACTGCTTTTAGACAACAGACTGTCTACACTGTATTACAAAGCTAAAAGATGTACAAAATGGACTTCAAAGACTAATTTAAAGGAAAATTACATTTTTGTAGAAAATGTCATTAAAAGGTTTCTAATATGTATGTTTAATTGTTTAATTTTCAAGAAGCCTATATATAATTATTTTTAAATTTCAGGGGGTTTTAAGGTCAGCATTTATTCTATAATACTGATGTAATTTTATTAAATCAGCTTGTCAATCTTTATAATAAACATGCCCATAAGATAATAAATTAGAATATTAACTGTATGGAATATCATACGTTTTATCATATTTCTTTAGATTATTCTAAAGTTTAGAAGAAAGTATCTAGCAGGACACAGAATATTTTGTGTGAGAGTGTGGATTGGGAAGAGGCTATACGAAGAGTAAGGGTAAATAGATCCAAAATATATCATATAAATTTTTCAAATAATTAATATATATTCTAAAAACATATATATATATATATAATCAGATAATACATACCTATGTGCATACATTTTATGGATATAAAGATTCAATACCAGTTCATTGCAAATGGGATAGCTTATATATTCAGCCACTATGAGATAAAGCACATTATTTCATGTTTCTTATTCAGCAGTAATGCTACTTCTTAAAACATTTGGGCATATTTTATTCTAAATATACATGAATAGTTGAGTACTATTTAGTATATACTTATAGTTCAAAGTAACAGTTGTTCTATTTTGCTTATTTACAAATATTAATTGCTTTAACCACACATTCTGCAAATGAAATAGTCAGTGAGCCAAGCATTATAGTTACTGAAAAGTTTTCAAGATTTGCTGGTTAAGTCTTTTTCCCCATAATGAAAAAGGAAAATAAAACGACAACTACAAAATGTCCCTAAATTACTCTGTAAGCCCACGTCACTATTTCTGTACAGCACACCTCCAGGAAAGTCATACAAATGTTTTATTTCAGCCATCTGACCTGTTTTCATACCCTAACAAGAAGCTGGGTAGAGTAGCCCCTGCTCTGGCCCCACTAGGCTTAGATGACAAACCCTTGACCCTTTGGTCTGAATGTGCTCAGTTGTCAGTTTTGCCTACCGCAGCTGTTGGATATCCCAGAGGATCAGATGGCCAGAATAGGTCTGGATAGACCTATTAGCATTTCAATACAGCCTCTCAGTTCCCTTTATTACTAGGTCACTCAAATTAATTAATTTTTAATTTTGTGCTACCTCAACTATAATAAATCAAGTCAGCCAGAAGACAGGAAAGCACCTGAAACCCGAGCCTGTCTGTGGTCTAAGTCACAATGCATCCACCTTTGCAATCTGTCACTTGGAAGATCAGAAAAAAGGCAAATTGTCCTGTGCAGAGATTACCGAAAAATACTTATTTGATGAATGATGCCCCTTTCAAAAGACCCCAGAGATGAGGAGTGGTGATAAATGTGTTGGGTGTGTCTTGGCCTATAAACAACAAATAGATTCAGGGAGCTTTACCAAAACTCTCCTTTGCGATTCTGTGTTCTTTATATGAGATAGGGTTTTATTTTCTTATAATTACAGATTGTACAAATAATGACTTCAGGTTAAAGTTGTCCAGACCAGCAATAACTTCATCATACTCCTACAGTATAAAATTACTCACATTATTATTACTGTTACTATTGTTTTCATAAGTTTGCTAGTCTGACTACACTTTCTTTGATGCAGCATTGTCTGCAAAGCATAATGTTTGGAATGTAGAGTCATCCAAATTTAAAGAACCAGTGTTCTGAAATATGGAACACAATAAAGACATTTGTAAAACACCATTCTGAGATCCTTTACTTTTGATGTACTTGCCTGGAGTAATATGAAGAATGAAACTGTGATAAGTAGAAGGTTACTGATCATGACAATACTTTCTGAGTGAGAACTAATCCATATTTCAATGTGTAGTTGATATAGCAGATGGAATTCTTGTTTTCCCTGTAGTGTCTGGAAAGTCCAAAGACTAAATACTTTTAATCATTCTTGAATACTGTATAAGCTTCTTACATCATATTCTTGAGGAGAGAAATGTGGTCACATTTAAGATATATGTATAGCATGCTGAGTAACACTTCTTAAAAAAAAATTAAAATAAACCTAGCTGTGAGACTGAATACAATTGCTTTCTGTTTCTGAGACAAATAAAGGGTAGATTCATGGCTGCCAAATAACTCTCAAGAAAGTTTCTCCCCTTAAATATAATCAACTTCTCGGGTGTAATTTATTACATAAATAGTTCTTTAAATATTTACAATTATTTTACAAGTGCTTTCATTTTAAGATGTAAAATTAAAGTAAGACATTTGTTGGAGTTATCAATGCCATGAAAAATGGTACATGGATTCCATGTTGCTTATCATATCCTGAAATCTGCTAGTGGATACTGCTTCTAAAAGTGTAGGTTGGTAATAAGGATATTGCCTTGGGTGGCAACCATCTGTAGATTAACAAGCACTAACATGGGATGCTTCTCTTATTTGATAATTATTTAATTCAGAGATACATTTCTCAGTCTAAATGTTTTGTTAAAAAACAATTTACATTCTTGATTCTGTGGTGTACTGAACCGTGGCATTGACTGAGGCTAGAAGATGTAAGACTTTGGAGACAGCTTACTCTTGAACTTCAAAATGACAAATGCATGGCAGGAAATTTAATTTTACTAGGACACAGGAAAAAAAAAGTCTTAGTATCCCAATCTTTTATTGTCCTTGTGGAGACAAATATGTAAACTCTCCCTCTTGGATCTTTGGTAGAACATGTTGAACCAAGTGCCAAACTGAACAGAAATTGGCTTCATGCTTCAATGTGGTAACTCCATGGATATCATTTTCATCTTTAAAAAATATGTGTTCTCCTTAGTGGAGAAGGTATCCACTGCACCAATGTATAAGAAATATCAAATATTTAAATCATGTACCATTACCATTGCTATTCATTCAGTTATCTTAGAAAGAAAAATTCTTTCCTACATTCATTTTTGCCTTGATATCAAAAAATTCATTGTCACCCTTCCCCTCAACCTGATCAAAGAGCAAGGCCTTTTTGCCCTTTACCTACCTAATTTTGTTTCCTCTTTGTTTTTAACCCATAAAAAATTTGTTGTATCCATATATTCTGAGATATATAGCAATTTTTTGGGCTTTTCTTCTCATGGAGCTTTAATATAAACATTATATTGTTACAATATCATAATTAAAAGTCGATTACTAGTTATGATTTAGCCCAATAGAACAAAGTCATAGTATTCTTTTTTTATTTTTTTAAAATTTATTTTATATAACAAAGTCCATTTAAATGAAAACAAACATTTATAGACAATATTTGAGAATTTGGGCGTTGTTCTTTCCAAACTACTTCCTGCTGGTAAGGGGCGCTGTCATAAATTTCTCCACACCAACTAATTTTTCATAGCCATTAACTTCTCATAGAAGTCATTTGTAATAACAGGCAATGATGCTTAGAAAACCAGATGTGAAAGAAGATAGGATATTATGATGTAATAGTTGTCATTGGATTGGTTTTGGAACTGAGTTTACAAATAAAATATTCTGGTAATGAAAATCTTAACTATTTCGAACATATGTATCCTACATTTATTTAACTGTGCTTTTATTTTCATTTTTTCTTAATTTGATCACCTATTTTATCCACTCATTTGTATGTTTCTCTGATAATAATGTAATAATATGTATACATACATCATATAAAATGGAAAAGCACTGTGGATGCAGATCTTACATGAGTTTTGGGGTCACAGCGCAGTGACCTAGCTTCTACCCCAAAACCATAATAGTTCAAAATAATAAACAGTGATAAATGGAATATGAATCTGCACACCTTTCTAACTATACTATATACTCTCTTTTCCCATGGGGATTAATATCCCAAGAAAAAAATTATCTTATAGTTTTAATTTTTTAAATACTTCCATCATGTTTAAGTTCATGTATGAGTGTCATGACAGAAGTAGTTTTCTGGTCTTTGTTACACTTAATACTATATTGCTAAGGCACATGCATAATTTATATGTGTACCTCCAATATCTTTGTTGTATAATACTGTATTATGTGTACACATTACAACTTACTCATCTACTTTCTTTTTGATCTTATTTAAATTACCTCTAAATCTTATGGAGTAGAAGACTACTTATAATACACACACACACACACACACACACACACACACACACACACACCCCACCTAGGAAGAAAACTACATTCTTATCCATTAAATTAAAACATTTAAATTTTATAATTATATTAAATTTAAGAAGACACAAAATGACAGTTCCTAAATATTCATATATCTAATTTCCAAATTAGAACACATACATCCCCAAGTAAGTAGTTAAAATTAGTTACTCATTGCCTTCGTACTTGTGTTTCACTAATCCTTAGTGACATTGATATGTCTTTTGAATTTTATTGAAATATATCTGTGTACTCTTTGGAGAAATATCAGTTCTGTGTTCACTTTTTATTCTGTATTAGTTTGTATTTGGTATTTTATTGGGTAAGAAAAATTGCAATTCAATTTCAATTAAATATATATATTTAATATAAAAATCACCATTAAATTTTAAACAGGCAATAAAAGAAAAGAATATAACTATAAAAGTAACATGAGTGATTTTCATAGATATATACTATGTTAACAGATATAATGTTACAAAAATATATTCATGTATCACCTGTACCTACATATTGAAAAACCCAAAGAAGAAAACTTAACCTTACTCACATTTAGTAACATGGTTCTTACAAGTATGTGAAATAATGAAGGTAAAAATTATGAGGCAGAAATAAGAGTTTCATCTCTTGAAGTATCAGTACAAACAAAGAGATACAATTGTTGAAGTGAAATAATGTCAAATTAGCAAATACATTTTATATAAATATATGTGTTTTACACATGTAAAATGTATTTGCTATTTTGACAACTAAACTTAAATGTTCATATTACAATGAAAAGTAACATAATTTTTTTTGTTTGTTTGTTTTTCGTGACAGGGTTTCCTCTGTATTGCTTTGGAGCCTATCGTGGAACTAGCTCTGTAGACCAGGTTGACCTTGAAGTCAAAGGGATCTGCCTGCCTCTGCTTCCTTAGTGTTGGGATTAAAGATGTGGCCACCAATGCCCCAGTAAGTCTCAATATATCTTGATTCTAGAAGTTTGCTACCAATGAAAAAAGTGAAAGTTTTATAGCTTTTTATTAAAATCATAATCTACCAAATTATGTTACCAAGTGAAAGAGTTAACAAAATAAATAAATAAATAAAATGTTGCCTAGATTGAATTGTGGCATTTATTAGATTTAAATACTTATTTTTCAATTTGGCTTTACTGAGTACCATAAAATTTCATTGATAACTATACATGAAAACAGCTGTCCTATGAAACAATGGTAACAGTAAATTTAATGTAAACTCTAGTACAAAGAATTTTTCTTTCCTATTAATTAAGATTTTATGTAATTATGGTGTTAAAGGCATTCCTTTTCTGTTATCTGCTTATAGAACATCATTGTTATTCCAAAAAATATGTTTATTGATCTTTATTTTCATTTGAAAATATTATTGCTTTCTTATGTCCTAAAACTTTATGCTTTTTGAATTCATAGCTCACATTGATTGCATTTCATTTATCTGGGCAGTAGAAGTCAGTACTTTAACTATGGAAATTTTCAATTTAGATTCCTGCTGTCAATACGACTCCGGCCTCCTATGTTCTGCCTGCCAACATCCTCTACCTTCACTGAGGCCTCAAAAAAAACATGTATTTCTTTTTGCCTTCATAAAACATAAGACAAGTCTTGATCACTTAATTATGGTATTTAATTTGGATTAAAATCATGGACTAAAATCATGGCTTCAGTTCCCTCTAAGTGGCCTCACTCTAAAAATTGGAAATCATCACTATAAAAACATGGAGGGCTTTATTAAACTTCTGAGGATTAACAGAACATTATAGCCTGGCATAAAAGCTGTTTTTAAATGTTTGTGTATTGTAGACCTTAAATTGCACATCATCTTGCCTCAGTCTGGCCACATGGCTATTGAACAGCATCGTTCTTGAATGGAGCAGAAACAGCAGCATGGACAGCTATTACTGAGGAGCTACTCTACAGATGGAAACAGTCTCATAGTCCAACTTCAATGTGATAGGCAGTCCAGGAATACTGCTTTATTTTCTTCTTACCTGGGGGCATCCATTGGTTATAGGAATACAAAAATAAATCACCTGATAAATCATTGCAATCACACATTCATGCTTTGAAGAAATGGTGATCTCGTCACTGAAGATCCAAGATGAAAAGAGGATCATTCTTATTATTTTAATCCTCAGAAATATCAAGAAATCCTTGTGTCGTCTTTGCATGAAAGTAAATGTATTTCAGAGTCTATGGAAGAATTTACTTTTTACTGCTTCTAGCAAATAAAGTCCCTATCAGATTTCTCTTCCATGTTCAATCCTGTTTCCCTCAGAGAGAGGTAAGAGGACTACATTCTAGTCTAAGTTAGAAAATTGTTAAGTCTTCCTGGTGCTAATGGTAACTGAGAATCTTTGGAGTTTTTTTTACTCCCCTCTTGCAGCCTGCAAGCCAGCAGCTATTCAAGACCTGAGAAAAAAAACAATCATGGTGTGGAGTTCTTAGGGTCTGGCTCAGCAGGGAGACAGAAGCAAAGGGACCTGTCAACAACAGTAACAATGGAAGGATTTTAGAATGCTTTGATCTTATGAATAGATATAGTATTAAAGGAAGGGCCTGCTGTCCCTGCATTAACAGGGCAAAAAGAGCAGACAACCTCATTTACACAAGCTAGTTCAATGTCAAAGACAGAAAAGTGTGTGTGTGTTGGGGGTGGGGGAGGGGGAAGGCAACTGTAAGGAGTATGGTTTTTACTCCTGCCACCTGGTCTGGTCCTGCCGCCGCACCAGCCCCAATTAATACACAGTGACTCTGTATTTGATATAATTCTGTTGGCCTGTTACTTGTTTTTTATCGGCTAGCTCCGTCTTAATTATTAACCCATTTCTGCTGATCTATGTATTTCTCTTACCGGGGAGCCAGCCAGCATTGTGCTTTCTCCACTCTCCATCCTGACCCCTCCTTACTACTCCTATTTCCTCCTTGTCCTCTAGTCCCTCATATCTTCCTTTCCTATTGGCAAACAGTGCTTTATTCATTAACCAGTATGAGAAACATATACAGAATGACATCTCCCATCATCATGCAACCTTCAAAAGTGTGCAGTTAATTTGACAGTACACTTTTTTATTTTATTTCTCCAAAATGTTGCCAGCAAGGAAGGCCTTCTGGCTTCTCCATTTTGAGTTTTATATAGGTCATCTCACATAAAGACCCAAAGACTAGTATATGATGAATAACCCTGGGCAGAGCTTATACTGTTCCCAAATTCCAATATTTGTGTAATCATATGGATGACTGTGTTGATGTATGATAAATATTTATCTTTTTCCTTTCTTTCTTTGTTGTCTTGGGGATGAGACTATTCTCTGGAGACAAGTGATTTACCACTGAGCTGCATGCATCTGCAACCAAAGATCAACATTTACACGTGGGAAGTTCATGATCTTCCTTTAGTAAAGAAATTATAAATATTCCATTAGTCCTCGGTCAATCATGTTTGGATATAAACAATATTTCGTTCTTTTGCACCTTTAAAGGAGGAATAGTAGATTCAAATACTGGGGAAAAACAATAGCTCATGGGCATTCTACTTCTGATAACAGAGCAACCTCAATGCATGACAAAGTTTACTTTCAGATAAACTGTTCTAGATTGGGTTAAAGATCAAAGAGGCAGGGAGGAAAAGAGAAAAACAGGGATAGAGGGGTTTTTGTAATCATTCTTTAATTAATGAAAACATCTCAGTTCTTGTGCTTTTCTTTTCCTATTCTCAAACTGGAGAGAACAGAGTGTATATCATGCTGATATTTACCTTCTTCATTTGTTTTCATCTGGATCACATCTGGAAATGGCTTCTGTGCACAATTACAGTTATTATCAAGACTGTCTTTCCCCACCACTGCTTACAATTTCCCATTTTCCAATACGTTGAGAATATCATCACAGTTACTTGGCATTTGACAAAGCACCTGACACGAACAACACAAAGGTAGGAAACATTAGCATAAGCGCAGGCTTCCAAAGGTTTCTCTTAGTGTTTGTCTGGGTTGAATGCTATGGATCTGAGGGAAGCTGAACTGCTTTGGGGGAATTATGTAAGCACTGAAGCAAAGCAGCTCTCCTCATGTGGACAGGAAGCAAAGAGAAAAGGCAGGAAGGGAAAAGACACATCCTTCAAAAGCACAGAGGCACTGCACTGATGTTCCTTCAACCAGGCCACTCCTCATTCTTCTATCTCCTAGTGACAGCCTCACAGTCTCAAGCCATCAGTGGAATCACCCACTGACAACATCAGAGTTCTCATGATCAAACCAGGGCTAACTGGGTACTAAGTCTTCCACCTGGGGAGCAGACTTGACAGGTGGCGATTACCAAAAGACCTCTTTATTTCCTTTTAACATGAAACTTAAACAAACTATGCTATTCATTTCCTTAAAGATATCTTACTTTTATTTTTAATGTGAATTTGTTTTGTTCCCCTTCTACATGCTTGTCTATCCCATGTATCATCTGATGCCA
Source organism: Phodopus roborovskii (assembly GCF_943737965.1). NCBI lineage: Eukaryota > Metazoa > Chordata > Mammalia > Rodentia > Cricetidae > Phodopus > Phodopus roborovskii. The sequence goes on from NW_026126470.1 coordinate 6,449,693, forward strand.
AAATGCATAGCCACCTAGTGGGTGTCAGGCCTTTTATTCTCCTAGTCCCAAACCTTTCCGGTCTTTAAATCTGGCTAGAAGTAGGTCTTCTTTACCCAACTTCTAAATACTTTATTTTTATTTCTTAAACACATAATTCTTAATGAAATATGTCTTATGAACATCTATCACCTTATTCTGTTAAATCATATTAAGTTTTATGGTTGCTGGGTTTGGGCCTTGACAAGTGAAATAGGGCACTTTGGAATGAACTGAAGGGTCCCTCTACGTTGTGAGATATTTGTTGAAGTTGTGCTGTATTTCTTTATGCTGTGGAACATTTGGTTAATGATGTAATGATGTGCTGCATGCTTTCGTGTTACACTGATTTAACCCCGTGAAGCTGTGTCATTTCACCTGTCTAAAACATCCAATTGGTCTAATAAAAGAGATGAACAGAAAGCAGGAAAAAGGTTAGTCGGGCTAGCAGGCACAGAGAATACGTAGGAGGAAAAATCTGAGAAGAGGAGATCAAGGATCAAAAATAGGAGGAGGGGGGGATGCCGAGTCAGCCACCCAGCCACACAGCCAGACAAAGAATAAGATGGAAAGAAAAGCCATTCCGAAATAAAGGTAAACGCCAGGAGGCAAAAAGCAGATGGGATAATTTAAGAAAAGCTGGCTAGAAAAGTCAAGCTGATGCTGGGCATTCATAAGGAAGAGTAAGTCTCCTTTTATGATAATTTGGGAGCTGGGATGGTGCTCCCACCCAAAAGAGCCAGAGTAAAAAATAAACACAAAACACCAACTGCAATTCTAACACTTTGTATTATTTTTCATTGAGACATGAAAAGTCTCCTTTCTCCTCTGAAGAGTTTCAGTTGGCAGTAGTTCTTATGGAGAGAAAAGGAAAGAAAATGTAATTAAATTATAATCTTGAAAAGAAGAAAAAGAATAAGAAATAGAGGGAGAGGGATGAGAAAATAAAGAAGAGAGTACACATGTCAGCTGAACATGTCAGCTTCCACTGAGTAAGAAACTGGGACACTTTTGCATGACCATTCCTTGTTAAAACTAAACATAAAATATAGCTTTTTTGTGTCTTTAGATTTCCATTGCTACCTGGTAAGTCTTTGAAAACATCATTTTATTCTTTATTTTCCTTGAACCATGCAAATAATATATATATATATATATATATATATATATATATATATATATATATATGACACTTTTATTGTCCCGTAGGAAAATCTCTTCAGATAATGAAGGAAATACAACATCTAAACTTCACACAGAACTGTAATGCCTTGATTAGGGTTGAAGCAAGCTGGACTTTCCACTATCGATATTAGCATGCCAACAAATAACAAACGAGACTGAAGAGGTTGTGATTATGTGTGTAAGAACACACACACACACAGAAAGACACTGGGAAAGAGATTATGTATGTAAGAACACACACACATAGAAAGACACCAGGAAAACAAGTGCGGAAGATATACAAGATTGAGAGCCTGGGTTTAAATACAATTAAAATTCTGCACAGGTCAGCCTCACCACATATCAAAGTTGAATATGTAAACATTAGTTTCTTTAAAAATTATACACACTACTTACCTATTAGGAAAGACTAAATCTCTGGATTGTGTGGATTTCAGTTTCAGATGTGGGTTTTGTTTGTGGAAATTTCCCAGTTTAAATGCCTGTGTTCTTAGTTATTAATAACAACTCCATTCATGCCATATCATTATACATCTGTTCTTTTTTTTTTTTACTTATTTTTATTCTTTGAGAGTTTCATAAATATATTTGATGAATTTTAGTCTTTTTTAACCCTCATTAACTTAAGGTATCTGTATTTCTCTTCCACTCAAACCTTCAACTTCCAAATTTATCTCTTCCCTATGTTATGTTTTCTTTCTGTGTGTGACTTGCTGAGACACTGCTATGATCTTGGGTAACTTTACTCGAGCCTGTAGCCGTGAATAAAATGATACTCCCTGTCACTGATGCCATCTCCTGAAAACAGACCCTTAAGGAGGTCTTAGAGCACACACCAAAACCCAACTTTGATGAGATGATGACAGGCTCAAGTTTGTACAGGCTATGAACAAGTATCCACTGATTTCATAAGGGTTATGGCATGTCCTCAAGAAATCCTTTTGTTATACATGCTCCCATCCTTTGGCTCTTACATTCTTTTCATATCCCCCCCCCCATGATTTAATCTTCCGGTAGATTTTAAGTATCTTAAGAACCCAAGATGCACTTTACAAACATTGCATCATGCACAATACTGTGTCTTTAGTATATTATTCTTAGTGGATAATCAACAATATATATGACAATTAATTTCCAGTCTCATCATCACATAAAGTATTTACCTTATCAGTGTTATTCCCCATGATTTTACACGCAAAATTTTCATTAAAAAAAAATAACATTGTTTTGCTTCTCACCATTTCATCCCTAACACGATGAATGACAAATGTGTTCTCTGTGCCAAAATGTGTTTGTAGATAAGATATATTTCTGCAGGCTGTAGTTGAAAACCAGTAAGTTAATTTATGCTAACTTTATCAAAAGGCTTTCAAATTCCTGTTTTCTCCATTTATTTTAAAAACATTCCAGTCGAGTGTTCACTTTAATACTCTACCTTCTTTTCTAATACTATACCACCAAATAAACATTGTCACATGTATAAACTCTTTCCCTGAATGTCAACCAACAACTGAAAGTATTCTTAGCAGAAACTTCATTGTTTTTATTATTTAAGTAACTCTCAGTGGATATTTTATCTGGGGAATATGTCTAAGAGAACAGTCATTTCTAACTAAGAATAGCCAAGTCAAAGTCACAGCAAATCCACTTTGCAATGCTATCACACATGCCAAACATAATATTGAACTACGAACAAAATGACTATGCTATGCAGAATAAACTATAATTAACCTTGTAAATTCACTTTGCTTATAGCCTGAGCATGTTCGTTCTTTGTGAAAGAAGTTACAGAGCTGAAAGCAAATGTGAAATTTGCTAAATAAATTTTTGGAAGCTTAAGTCATTTGACCTTTTCAGTTTCAACAAGAATTAGTCATTCTTGGACATGGGACATTAAAAGTAAACTGCCCCAAATAATAGCCATCGTGTTCTGGGATATCCCCCCTATAAATTACTGTAGTAAATTTTCCTGGAGTTAAAATAAATAAAAATAACATTAAGCTTCTTGAAATCATGGAGATCTAGCTATTAATCATTTTTTTCCTATACCAATAAGATTCTCAGCTTATTCCTGAAGGGACACTAGACACTCCAGCAACTTCATCCTGAATTCCAGGGTTTAAATCAGTATCATAATTTACAAGTTCTTTCCTTAACATGCTCAACAGTGACTTAACAGTAATTACTTAGTGATGTATAAGTTCCTAACTACCACTTAATATTTACTCAAGAAACACATATAAAAGAAATTATGACTGATAAATGAGGAATCAGAGACGTGAAATTGATCCTTGGAGCTTATATCTTTAATACCAAGGCAATACTGCCTCTAAAGCTAAGTCATTTTCAGAATTGCCTAAAGAAGCTATGATTTATTTCTCAACAATTAGAAACAATTCACTTAAGATAGATTGAACATTAGTAGCCACAATGTGTTTCTGAATGTGGCAACTTCTATTTTTTAATGCAAATATAAATACTTGAAATAATATTCAAAATATTGTAAGTATGAATAACTTGCTATTCACAATAACTACATTACAGACCTCACAGAACACACATATAAAATTGACAGACTCCTGAATATAGTGGGGGGTTCTCTGTTACTATTTTGAACCAAACCTATTGTGTAATATACATACACTTTCTCTTTTCTCTGCTTCAATTTAATCTTGCTGATGTCTTAACTATTAGATGCTGTCACCTAGACAAGCTCACATTAAATATACACATATCACACAAATATGAACATGTACAAATTTCCCAATATACTTGCAGTCTTATACAGTAGAATACACGGAGGGGATTTAAATGAGATTCTCAAATATTATATACAAAATTAAAGTTTATTGATATTTATACAATAAGAATTATCTGGTACTGAATATAAACAGTTATTCTTCTGTGTTACTTCCAAAGAATAGACCACAGAAAAGTAGCTCTGAATGTATGAAGAACATAGAATTGTATGACTTGCAATGTTTTAAAACAAACAACCCTGAACCATGGTAGACAGACCATCAAAATCAACTACCAAACCAAGTGAAGTGATTTAATTTTGAAAATTTATTCAACCATGGATCAGTTGAAATCCTAAATATATTTAAGAATTGAAGACCTCTCTATTTCAGAAATAGTTTATTTTATAAGATGAATTGTATACTGTTTACTTAAATTTCTTTTAGTTTGGTATTAGAGGGTAAATCCTTGGTTGTTTGGATTTCTGAAAAATCTAGGGGCTAAGATGTTTTTTAGACAGCTGTCTTTCTATTCGAGAATTCATTCTTGTTATGACACAAGTCAATACTCATTAAGCACTGTCTATGTACCAGCATGTGTTGCACACCTTGTATTCATGTCACTTTTGACCCCAGAAACAAGCAGACAAAATTTTCAGTGCTCGCCTCCAATGTATATGTGAGTAAATTAATCCTAAAGGATATGCTATTTGTACACTGTTTCATACTACGTTAGAAAGGTTTAGAGTCAAGGCAAAATGCAAGTTCTGTGATTTTTCCCAACAGAGACTGATAAAGCATTGGTATGATTCATCTCTGTCTCCTGTGATGGGAACATTAGAAACTGTATCATATATAATAATCATGTCAAGTGGGCCAGCTATAGTTTAAGCATGTAATAGTTATTCAAGTTCACAATAATGAATACTTTTACTTTTCTTTGTCCCCTTTGCAATCCCACAACACATTTGGTTTCTCAGACATAGAAGACTGTATGACACAATGTCTTAAAAACTGAACAGCAGCAATTAAAAAGAAAACATGTTTCATAATGGTGCTAGACCCACCCTCATTCCTTTCTCAGAAATAAAGGCAAAGGCAATCTCTCACCTCAGCATCCATTAGTTACCCTGTTCAAATTTCTTATTTTTTAAAATAAGGATGAACTGAACTCCTGTGAGGCAAACTAAGTTTTCAGTAATTTCATAGAATCTGCTTAATCACTTTCTTGTTTCTTCAAGACATCTGCCTTGAAGGTCTCGAAAGTTTAATTTTTGTTCAAAAAGAATGGCTCTTCTAGCAGATAATTTGTCTCCGTTACAAGGTTAGGTTGTAAATAAATTTGGTGGGAAATGATTTCCATGGGAAGGAACTTTGTTGTGTTTCTGAAATAACATGTGCTAGAATGTATGTTCCAGCATGTGTTCCCATGAAAACTACTACTCACTGTTCAAATTGGCTTATATTTTCTTTTAGATATTCATATAGTACATACACTAATAAGTAATAATGCATTGATTTTAAGAGTCCATAAATATTGACATAAGATATTCTTCCATTGTATATAGATTCAGACTAACATTCTAAAAAGTGTATCATGGAATACAAAGCATGGGCTCTTAGAATCAGTATAATCTTTAACAATAACAGATCATGTTTTGATCTTTAAAAGCATCCACATTCAGAATCACATTTACTAATCATACGTTTGTATCATGTTTAATAGTTTTCTTTGGACTCTTACAAAAATAGTTTAGGTAAAGAAATAGAATAATGACAACAAAGGTATCTATAATTATAACATATTGTCATGAACTACTGTAAATACTATAGTAAGACATAAATTCAGACACCATTATTCTACCCTTGGGAATCTTTAGATTATCTTGTATCCATTTCATATATATACTTAGTCCTGCAAACAAGTGCAATCCAATGAACACTGCTGAGTAAGTCTTGACTCTATTAATGGAGAATGCACAGAAAGTATCTTTTCCCACCAGATCTGACAATCCCTGTGAAATTGTGACCCTCCCATAGAGTTTACAGCATATCCTTGGCCACTAGCCAGCAAGAGGGATGTATGAATGTCTGGTTGGCAGCTCAGTGAGCTTTCCAGTGTTCATCTGCTTTACCTACTGTGCTTAATAAAGAGCAAGTCAATGAATGTTTTCATTTCCTTTTCATCACTAATAACTGTCAGCTTTTTGAAGGGCACAGTCAGCTTTTATTTCCATCTTCTTCTTCCATGCATCTCCTCACTGAAGCTTCAACACATCCACTACACCACCCACCATCATCACCTTGCATCAGACTTGCATTTGAAGCAGTGTGTTTCTCAGCATGGAAACATAACCACAAGGAGTGTAATCCCTGAGAATCACTTCTGGAAAGCTGAAAAGTTTGGGACTGTTTTCAACGAAACACAGAAGTTTGTGATTTATCATATTTCAAATAAAAGTAGCTATATGTGATACTATTAGGAAACGACCTCATGGATAACTTGGAGAATAATGTATATATTGGGATATACTGATATACCTAAAAAAACAGCAAACAGTTAATAGTATGTACTATCTTAACAAATTTTGGAAAGTATGTGCATTAGTTTAACAGGGTTTAAATGGTGCCTCATCCAAAAACTAATACAAAGCTATAGAAAAATGAATGAATTAGCATAATACTATCTGAAGTTCAGGTTGATATTTTACTATATATATTTCAGTAATTTGTTAAAAATTAAGACTTCAAAGTATGTTTATAAGAACACGGAAAATGACCTACTTTGTACATACACTAAGTATATAGTGATAAGTGTATGTATAGGATATATTTAATATGTAAACCTAAACTATAAAATTAAATATACTATGTTACATATATATTATATGTCCACTTATATGTACACACACTCATACATATATAGCTACCTACATGTAACTATTCTATCATAAAATATTATTTATGAGTTTAAAAAAAATAACAGAGCCTGTAACAGATATGTCAGCCATCTCCAGCACCCATTCCCAATCTGCCACTTGGAGATCTGTCAAGCTCATAATGAGGCATATTGTGCAGGCATAAACACTGGGCACATAGCAAGTGCCTTACTGAATGCTGGTTCTCCATTCACCATCATCTCCCATCAATCATGTCCTCAGCAACAGCAGGGGCAATGGGAATAGAAGCAAAGGTAATTAGAGGCGTGACTCAGTTCCACATGCCCAGAAATGAAGATCCAGACTATACCCTGTGAAAATCTTTTGGTGTTGTTGTCTTACCTAATTACATATTGAAAAAAGAGGTTAGTGTTAATGACTATGAAGCTCTGATCTCCTTAACTAACCATTAGCAATGTATTTTTCTCTCCCAACTCTTAACCAAATTAGCTTGTATTCACTTTGGTGGCAAGAGCATGAAGGTTTTCACATCATGGTGACTTGAAACAATATTATTAAGTAAAAAATATCGTTTATTAAAACAATTAAAGTGTTGCGTTTCAGAGCCACACCTAAATTTACATTGAAACATTATACAAATTAGTAAGTCCTCTCAGTCCTCTTAGTCCTGCTCTGACAAAATATGGTTAATGCTGTTTACCATACAAGACTTTTTGTTGAGGATCAATGACATTTTATATTGGTGACTAGGGTTACTGGTGCATTATACTACACCACATTTTATAGGTTGATTTTACCCAGTTTGTTGTGCTTTCATAATAAACACTCTTGTCCACTGAGCCATCTCCATAGTCCTTGACTATTTTTATTATTATTATTATTATTTATTTACATGTCGATCCCAGTTCCCTCTCCTTCCCTCCCTCTCTCTTACCCTCTTTCCCCACTCACATGTACCCTGACCACTCTCCACTCCCATCCCCCCACCACAATTCCACATGTAGGGCAATGCCATCCAGGTGGGGTTATGTAAATCTGTCAAGTCATTTGAAGTAGGGACTAGGACTTCTCTCCTGTCTCTAGGTTAAGGCAGGATCCATCCATGGGGGATGTGTCCGCAAGGTCCTTTTGTGTACCAGGAATACATCCTGGTTCCACTGTCTGAGGTCCCTTAGAGTGCTCTGTCCTTCTAGCTGAGACCCATATTCAGGGGTTCTGAGTCACTCCCATGTTGGATTCCCAGCTATCAGTCTAGAGGTCTGCTAGGATACAAGGTATATTCTAAGAGATTCATATAAAGGCCCTCACAGAAGGGGGAAGGGACAAGTCCCCCAGAGAAAATGGGAAGTGGGGGAGGACAGTGAATGGAGAGAAGTAGGAGAAAGGGGGAGGAGAGGAAAGCACGTGCGACTAGGGAGATTGAGCCTGGGGTAGGAACAGAAGACAGGAGAGAGAGAGAGAGAGAGAGAGAGAGAGAGAGAGAGAGAGAGAGAGAGAGAGAGAGAGAGAGAGAACGAACATAAAAGAGGGAGCCATTATTGGTTTGACGAGAAAACTGAACCTAAAGAAAGGTCTAGAAACCTACACGTCCTTGACTATTTTAAGATACAAAAGGTCTGTATCTGATCATGTGGTGGTTTTGAGTCCCATGATTACTCTCCATTGGGACACCAAGAGTTCTCCCCCAGATATGTTTGATTAGGAACTGAATATATGATTGTGTTTCTGAATATTCTGAACACAATATTCTATTGTGTTGCCAATAGAAATATGATGAAATTTTATTTTCAATGGTCTGTCCCTAAATAATTCATCCTTCACCGAATAAAGAGTAACCTGCAAACAGGATGTTTTGTTTACAGCCTAGAAGATAAGATATCGCAGCAGAAGAGAATGTATGCCACATTTCTTAGCACCTTATACTTTTCAAGTGTTCTTATATAAAAAACACCGTCATCAGATGTTATCAAAAGTTATCCTCTTCACAATTGTTCTCTATTAATGTCAGTGCCAGCTGCCACAGCTGTAAGGTTAACCCCCATTAGCTCTTACAAGTTCTACCCTGGAACTAATGAGGGATTGTCGAAACTCTAAACACAGGCAGAATTGTGGGGGAGAAACCACAGGGGACAAGGTGGAAAGCATTCGGTGAACATGGATGGACAAAAGCAGACTTTGTGAAACACTTACCAACACATTTAACAGAATCCACGAACCTCAAACCTCAAAGGGAGAAAAGGACAACACTATCCATTTAATTTGCATGTTGTTTGATTTCCTTTACTTTGGAAAACGTTGATTTGTAAGATCAATAAATTGGAATATGCATTCTTATCCTGCATTTAATATTGTTACATGAGTTTACACAAGAGTTTACTCTGCATTTTTATGATAAAAAATATGGGATATTTGGTAAATATGAGTAATTCAAAAATGCAACAAGTCAAATCCATATGCCCTTTACAAAAGTAAAGCAAGACATATAATTAACAAAAACATATTTAGAAAAATGGCCTCAGAAAATAAAAAAAAAATTTATTTATGTAAAGCAGATTAAGCTAAGCCAAAGAAATTTTAACATTTTACAAAATGTTTAGTTAGGTCTAATGTTAAATTTCTATGGAACTTCCATGAGCTATCAGACAAAGAATTATACATTAAGATGTGTATTTTTTTAATATTCAACACAACCCTTATTCAGCATCTCAATAAGGATTGATATATTATTTTTCTTGGAAAGGTCTAAGCACTTTACACACATATATAAATATCTGACAAATATCTAGATAGTGTTTTATAACATAATACTATAATGGAAACAATTTATTTCAAGTATGGAAAAAGTACTTTCCATTTAAACTGAAGTAATTTTTATTATACTTTCCCCACAGATAATACTGTCCCAGCATGCTTGGTTCATTACTCTCAATGGTTTTGCAAGAAAACAAACTTCTCAATATTCAAATTATTCATGCTTCCCAAAGATCATACATTTGCTAGTCAAGATTTACTTAAATTACTATTTGTTCCTTTAAATCCTGTATCGGAAAAGGTATCTGAGCACCCTGAGAATTTTTAATGTTTATAGTAGTAACCATAGCATTAGTGCTGATAATGATAAGAAATGACAATGACAGAATAGGAGCTTGGCTGTCTCAACAAGGTATGACCCAGACATTTCATAGGTGATATCTGTGTTTTATGTTAGACCTCAGGAAAAATACTTAAATAAGGACTTTTAGAATTTTTGCTAGGCTGGAATGAAGAAGAGCTGTCTTACCATTTTTATCTTTGAGTTGATAATTTGTACAGTTGAAGCTAATTCTTACACAGTTAAAAAACAAATCTACATTTATCTAAATAAGACAGGTCATACTTAGTTGTAATTGTGTGTTAGGATATGTTTGGTACCAGCACTGGAGAATTAGCTCAGTGAATGAAAATGATTGCTGCCAAGCCCGATGATCTGAGCTCTGTTCCTGGAACCCATGTGATGGTAGGGGAGAGGCAACTTGGGCAATTTGTTCTCTGACTTCTACAGGCACACCTTTGCACACTCATGGGCACACACACACACACACACACACACACACACACACACACAGAAAGAGAGATTAAAGAAATAAATGAAAACATTTTTAAGAGCAGTGCTTAATGTTCCTAGCATTTGTAGAACTGTTAGTAAAATTTAACATTAGTCATAGTGTTCATTTTAATCCCTAAGTCAGTATGGAGTATTTGAATAGCTGAATCATGGTGATTCATCTTCCCAAGTATAATTATGGTTGTATACCTCCTACATATGTTTGCAATTAAATTATCTCTGACTGCTTTAAAAATATGACTTGTAGCCTATAAAGAATAACGAGGTCACAGATCTTTCTAATATCTTAAACATGAACCTCTGTTTCATATATATACTGTTTGCCTTTAGCCAGATGAAAATAATAAACCATGATACCATAAGAAATCACAAATCAAAAATAGTCCTTTCTCTTTTTTTGAAAACTTTTTACTTTAATCACAGTCTAGGTAATGTAGTGACACACTTTGATTGCCTATTTTCAGTAATATCTCATAGTAATTCACGTAAAATCATGTGCCACATACATCCTACAACTTTCACCTTCTCCTCTATCTCTACAATATTGAAGAAATTCTCAACGCATATATAGAATATCCCAAATAAGGCAAGCCATTTCTTCAGTCAACCCATCCAATGCATATATTTCCTTCTTGATTTCTGATTTGCATGATTCTTTCAGGACAAGGACATTATGTCCAACCCACCCTTTAAAAGTAAATGTTAGGGCATTAGCATACTATAAAAGTAGGATTAGTGTTTTTGAAGATTCAATATATTATGCATTGTAGCACAGTTTAAATTGCATTATTGTACTTATTCACTTTTTTCTTAAACTATATTGTCTTACATCAGCTCAAATCTCTGTTTCTGAATGGGCACTAGAAAAAGTTCACCTATAAACTTATGAAAGACATGCAACAATTCCTTGAGAAGGCTCATGCTAAGTAAAAAGGGCAGTAGGTCAAATGGCAGATGGGAAAATCTCAAAGTAATTTATGTTTACAAGAAGAAAGAAAAAAATTGACAAAAATGATACAAAGATGGTAAGGAGATATGTTTTGGGGGCAAAAAGATTTAGAAAAGTAGATATGATTTAGATTCATTATATATACAAATGCACGCAGTTCTCAGTGAATAAATTAAAATATTCATAAATGGTAACAGCAGAAATTATCTAGGATTAAGTAGACTAAGTTTTATAGAACTAAAAATGAACCTCTTACTCGCTACCTTCTCCTTCTATCTGAACTGAACTCAGAACTTTTGATTCCAGCTGTAGCCAAGCACTCTACCACCTAGCTACATTCCCAGGAAAACTTTAAATCTCTGCTGAAAAGAAAAACATGCTGTTTGACACAAGGTGAACAATGAAGGGATGATATAGACAATAAATCCATTGATAAAATTTCTCATCAAGATCACTAAAAGCTAACCAAAAAAATGCCAATGATGGCTTATCTTATTCAATTCATGAAACAGATCGAAACAATGAAGATAGGTAAGCTAACACATTTCATAGATGCTTATGGAAGACATTAATGATGTATATCTTTAACATGCTGCTGTATATGATTTGGTGAGTTGAGCAAGATCTTCAATGGCCAACTCATGGCCTTTCCATTTGTGGATGAAGAATCAGAATATCAAACTGTTTTGTCAAAAAAAAAAAAAAAATTAGCCTGTAACATTCCTCACACACTTGCTAGTGACAAGAACATTTTGCTAACTAGAACAATTAAATACCAGTAGATTCTCAAAACCTGGCTCACTGAAGTTTGTGCTTCAAGTTAATACTTGTAAAATTTGTGAGAAGACATATGATCCTAAATAAATCAAGTCATAGTTAATACCAAGATGTCATAGCACATCTGTCTAATTTGTTTTCTGAAAACATTTTTTATATTATTAGTCACTAGCTGCATAGATAAATGTACTGACTTGAGATTATGGCTACTTAAATACTAAAGACAAAGTAAAAGTAGGAAGATATTGTCTAAAACATAGGAAAAATCCAAATAATCCAAGGTAAAACCTTGAGTTATAAATAATGTAATTGTCATGTTAAAGAGAACAGAAGAATCAGTATTGGAATGGGCAAACAAAAGGGATGAAAGTTTCAAATGTTAATAGTTTTCAAAAGATAACAACACCTCACTGTATATAGGCATAAATTTAGCAGTGATTAATTTTTATAAAGAATAAAATACTTGTCAAAACACAGAAAATAGAACATACTAAAAATACCATAATTTCTTCATATTATCTGTTACACTCTACTGGCAGTGTAGATGAGTCTATATTTTGCTGTTTGTACATGTATGTGGCCTAATAGACAAAGTGCTCACTTCAACCTACATAAAACTCATGCTGTTATTTGCATAGCTTAGTGAAGAGCCTAGAAATTTTAAGGTAAGTAATATGATCTAAGTTCTCTTCAGGACTGCAGAGTTGGAGTTGACAGAATCCACGTAGTTATTTCCATCCTATCAGTCTGCAATTGAGGATCATTCAGTAAGTCTCTGCGAGACACTGGGAACACAGTGTCAAAAAGATATTCATAGTCTTTCTCCTCAAGGATATTCCTCTCTGGGAATTATGGGAAAGCATTTTTTCATAATTTATTCAAATATCAAATCATTTTGAAGTTCTAGATAGCGCCTATGGCTGTGTGCACAGACTAAAAAAATCACTGAAAATATTCCAGCAAAGTCGTTGCTTTTGTGTTTCCTCTGATCAACAAAACGAATCCTTAAATCACCCTGTACTTGAAACCTGACAGCTGCTCTAAGAGTTTCTGAGCTGGCACAGGAAGTATTGGAGAGGGTAATCTGGAGTCTTAAATCGTCAGTAAAGAAAACAGTTTTTAGCAGTTATCAAATAGTCTAGCTGCCTTGGAATATTATATCAAACACACTTTTCTATTAAGTTTCTAATGGAATAAAGCATGGAATAAGGTTAACATTCCACAATTAGCATGTAGATAAGGCACAGAGCAACAGATTCCTCAGTGACATTAATAAGGTATCTGGTACACCAAGTCTAAACAAATTTTGTACGAGCAGTAATATTTATAGTAACCTCCTGCTATCCGCTGCAAATGCAATTAATTGATCATATAAAAATCCATTAGCATTTTCATTTATTATTTTCAAAATAAAACTGAAGTAGATAATACAACTCATTAGCAGGGATTAAAAAGAGGGCAGGTGAAGACCATGGAGTTAGCTTGGAATCAATGCAAAATCCCCCATTCCTCCTATTCTTAAAAGAAAAAAGAAAACTGGTGAATATTTATGCTGATATGTAAGAGACAGCAATATGATGAAAGAAAACTGATGATATTGGGTGTTCAAATTCATTCATTTTTACTCTTGTAATTACTACTTACTATTATGTAGTCAAAGCCAAAGCCTTGTGCACAGTAGGATAACATTCTAGCACTGAGGTAACAATCTATCCTGGATCTAGAATGTAACCAGACAAAATTTAAATGAAAAGAGATACAATGATTCCTTCTTTTGTTAAATATGAGCTACTGTCAATTTAAACAGAGATGTGCTAGAGGGATGTCTAGAAAGCAAAAAATAATGCATTCCTTACTCATCCTCGCCTCTCTCATCTGTTTTAGGCAGAGGCTGGTCCTTCATAAAGCTATCTGTTCGCTACACATTAATTGCAATAAGTGTTCTTTATCCTCTGGGCTACATATTTTCTGTTTTCTTTCTTTTCTGGCAAGCAACTAAGGAAAGGGTTTTAATGACAATATTTCCTCTCTCACTTTCTGCCTCTATATAATTGAAGTATAAAAGTACACCATTTCCTCAGTTTTTTTTGGACTTCATCTCTTGGCCTCAAACAAAGGAACAAGGATACAATACAAGGCAAGAAAGATCCAGAGGGGAGGGAAGGTAGGGAGGCACTGGGAGGAAAACTATATTCAGGATATATTGTATGAGAAAAGAATCGATTTTTAAAACTGGAAATAAATGAAAACCAGATACATCATATTGCATCTTATTAAAGAGAGGGTTGCTATATTGTAACTTTTCTCCTACCCCAATACCTGTTTCCACAATAGCACCAATAGCTCATTTTCCAGAGTTCCTTATTAATTGATATTTTTTTTATTGGCTCTTTAATTTTTGAGGTAGAATCTAATACCATAGCCTAGTTTCATCTGAAGCTCACACTGTAGTTCTGGTTGTCCTCATATTAGTAGCAATTAACCTGCCTAGAGCTCCTGATGACTGGGATTACAGATGTAAGCACTGCATTTAATTATAATTTATATCTTTAATAATTTAGTTGAATCTTTATTTTCTCTCATAGGCAGACCAAATCATTGTCCTGTGTATGTGTGTGTGTGTGTGTGTGTGTGTGTGTTTGTGTGTGTATACACCACATATGCATGCAAAGGCCAGAAGAGGGAGTTGGCTGCCCTGGTGCTAGAGTGACAAATGGTTACAAAATGCCCAATATGGCTACTGGGAACAAAACTCTGCAAGAGCCACACACACTCTTAATTACTGGACCATCTCTCCAGTCCAGCATTTTTTTAGTGCAAAACAAATTAATTCATCAATAATTATATTTGTCTTCATCTCAATGACTCAATAAATGCTCATTTAAATCCATAGTCAAATAAATAATACTGCCTAATAATTTTAAATAAGACAGTAAATGTAGATTATTGTAAAATATAAACTATGTACACTAAAATTCCATACTTAGAGTTTTGCCTCTGGAGAATCCTAATTTTGTTTCTATTCATTGTTTGAAAACTGATGGATGTGTTTGTTGAATATAAAACCATTTTATCAGTGTAATTGTCCTATCAAATACAAATTGTCACATTTTCAACATTCAGATCACTGAACATTAAGTGTCCTAGTTATCTATTTGGATTAGGAAAATAAGTGGCATATTAGATTATTTATGTTAAGAAATGGCCTAGATTTCCTAAATTTGAATCTTCCTAAAGGCCTCTTTGTGACAAGGACTCGTGTAAAAATACTTTCATGTGTTATATATATATTTGGGGGATTTCAGTATAATGTTGTAATAACAAATGGGAACTCTGTCTTCTGGAATATGAAAAAGTCATAGGGAATAGGGACAACCCCACCTCTACTTCCTATTCCAAAAATTTGTAAAGAAAACAACAGTCTAAAACCAACATAAAGCCATCTCATAATTAGTTATCAATTTTATGTTTAATTTTGAAATCCATAATAGTAATGTCTTCCTCAAGTGTGCTGGCAAAACTCACTGAACCCAGGACAGAGATTTATGGGTCTGTCTTCCATTAAAATTATTAATTTATGCATCTGTCATTCTGAGGGGACTGTGTGCTCCTGGAAGGTATGCATGTCTCGCTTGTTTGCCATATTATTATTTTGCACTAGTGGGTTGTTATGAACGCTTACTGAATTGCATTTCACAGACAATTTTGCAAGTGTAAGATTTTCTTAGTTGCCACCTGGACATAGATTACAGAACCAGAAAATGATCTTTAAGTAAAAATCCATTATTATAATTCTGAAAACAAAATAGATGTCAGAAATAAACAGATGCATATAAGGCATATAATAGTTTATTGATTACTTTGTGCAACTTTTTGGGGTCTTATCTCCTTCAAACTATTCCCATGCAGTTTATACACTTGTATTCTTCTCCCCTTTCTGTCATGGTCAACAAAATGGTAAGAAAGCAGTTTGAGATAAAACTGAGAACTTAGCTTTTATGTCTAGCTCCCCGCCAAAAAATAATAATAATAATAATAATAATAAGGCTAGATGAATAGCTTGGAGGTTAAGAGCACTGGCTGATCTTCCAAAAATCCTGGGTTCAATTTCCAGTGTTTTCATGCTGGCACACAATTTCCTGTAACTCAAGTTCCATAGAATCTGTCATTTTATATATATTATAGACATATAACATAAACCAGGCAAAAAACATCTAGGCACTGAATAATAATATTAAACATAAAAGCAAACTAATGTTCTTCCTGTTAACTAAAGACAGTATACACTTCCTAGGTTATTATGAGATATAAATATAATAAGTCATTGGCATTTCTTAGGAGAACAGCACAGTGCCTAGAATGTAGTAAGTGGTTAATGCAAAAAAAAAAAAAAAGTTCTTTAAATCTTTAATAACATCCTTAAAAAATGATGTAAATATGTAGTATTATAAACTGTACAGTTTTTTTCAGTTCTTCTTGGGGTACACTTTTATGATTTTATTTGATGTTAGTTTTTACTAATACCATTACCACAAACATTCTATTGGCAAAACAGAATTCAAGTGGAATATTAAGATTTTCTCCAACACTAAATCTCAGTAAAATAGAAGTATACATTTTTTTTTAATTTTAGAACTTCTAAAACCATTTCAATAATGCCACACTTATGTCATTTTTTTCTGAACAACACAGAGAAATATGATGCTAGAGTATACAATTTGTTCTTATTTAACATATTTGAGTACACATACTTGTTAGTATATATAAATAAGTGAGTGTGTACATGGATGTAGGTACACTTGCTCATGAGTAGACATGTAGAAGCCAGAGGTCGGTCAACATTTTATATCATCCTCTACTGCCCTCCACTATTATTTTGTTTGTTTGTTTCCTTGGTGGGTGGGTGGGTGGGTAAATTAGTTGGTTTGTGGGTAAGTACATTGGTTGGTTGGTTGGTTGGGTTCCTCCCTTCCTTCCTTTCTTTTCTTTTCCCCCCACCCCCCTTTGGAAACAGGATTCTTTTACAGAACACAGAACTTGCTTCTTTGACTAAACTGGCTGACCTGCAAGCTCTCAGACCTAAGGGCTTCCTTTTTCCCTGTACCAGCACTGGGGTTACATATAACCACCACATAAGGCTTCTATGTGAAAGCTAGAGATTTAACTCAGGTTTTCGTGTCTGCACAGATAGCACCTTATCCACCCTGCCAGTCCCTTTTTTAATGTGCTTTCATGACCCATGCCTACAGTCAAAAGAAAGAGGCTATAGTCTTTTGATATTTTATTTAAAAGGCAAGCCACATAAAGAGTTTACCACTTCTTTCGCATGGGCTTCTGAACTGTGATTCCTGAATGTGCACCAGTGGAATTAACAGGCCCTGTTCTCTTGACAGAGTAACAGTAAATAGAAGTGTGGAAATGAACAAAGGCCACAAGACTGTGCACTAACAGTCATGTATGCACTTGTACCCTCCAAATATAATGGATACTTTGAGCATAATCAAGTATAAAAACCTTACCTAACTATAAATGAAAATTTTAATGAATAAAACTATAATCTCATGATATATATATAAATATGTAAATATATATAATTTTATATGAAAAATATATTTAAGTGATTTTTACATCAAATATAGAAACTTAAAAAGATAAAACTCAAACTGATGGCAAAATTCAGATTTGCTAATAATATTTAAAGTATAAAACACACATTACATAAAACTCAGGGAAAATACATATAATACTTTGTGTCATAGAAAAACAAAATAACAAGGAAAAATAATCTTTTACTTTTGGTTGTGAGCCTAGCCTCTAATGGCTGAGACATCTCTCCACCCTGATAATCTTCTTATACATTAGCATTTTCTTTTAAAAAATAGTTTAGCTGATTTTTTTCATACAATATATATTGACCGTGTTTTTCCTCCAACAAGTGCTCCCAGATTCTCCCTGCCTCCCTCCACACAGAACTTTAAGCCCCTGCTCCCCTCCCCCGACACATCACAATCAGTTACACCACAATAAGCAAATACAAATATATTAGCTTTATATTTTTAAATAAAATCATTTTCTTAAAACATTTAGACACCTAGTCAGTAGACAACTATCACTGAAGACCAGACTGTACTTTATAAGTATGAAGAGAATATTACTGAGATCTATGGACCCAAATATAGTCTCCATGACATCTAATTCTGTTTTAATTAGATTAACTGAGTACCAAAGGCATTCTCATCCTCCATATCAAGAAAGACAGATGTATTCCACTTCAATTGCTATAGTTAACACCATCAATCATGAGCTAGCAAGCAAACCTGAAGCCTGGGAGGTGGCTCAGCCTGGTAAGGTACCTATTATCAAGCCTGATAACCTGAGTTTGATACCCAATATCCAGATGTTAAAAGGAGAACCCACTTCCTTAACCTGTCCCAATAACTTTACAAAATGCACTATTGTATGTGGGCATCTTTCCAACTAACTAACTAAATTAAAATACAATGAAAAAATAGCACAGATGACACCTCTACAGGGTGCAGCCCAGCACCCCAGAGTTACACCCATTAATATTTCACAACAGATCACGAATCAACACATCAAATGAGATAAATTTAGCACATAAATAGGCTCATGATTCTGAGCTGTGTTGTGCTGCCAAGTGAGATCAGATCAGGTTAATTCATTTTCATTAATTCATAATACACTCAGAGGAGACACATTCAACTGTATAGAAAAAGAGAAGACTCTTACCTTGGCATATGAAACCTCGTTCTTCATACCCAGCGTTGCAGGTGCATTTGCCAATGGGGACAAGCCATTCACCCTCTGTGCTGCAGTACATCTTGGGAGGATCCTCCTCCTTGGAATTATTGACACAAGAGCCCCTAACCTCCACCAAGGACTGGGAGTCCATGGGCACTGTGTCTGGAAACATAGCCAGATTTTTCACTGTAAACGGGCACTTTTTGAAGTACACTCTCACAGACACCAAGGCAACGCAAGCACCAACATCTTGAAAAGCCAAATAAAACCCCTTTTTGTTGACCGGGCCCACTTCTCTAATCTCAGTGTTGAGTTTCAGAATACGGTCCCCAAGATCCATTTGGGTAAAACTTTCATCAGCCGCAATGGTGTCAATCTTCGTAAATTGATGTTCTCGGAATTTCACACCATGGTCATCATCAGATTCCATGTAGTACAGGTTAAAGGTCTCCTTGCAAGTCCCCAAAACCAATGGAATGCTGTTGCAGTCCCGTAATGTGAACTTGAGCTCCACATAGATTTTCTGAGCCGAGTTTCTGGGGACCCAGTTGGTCCTCAGCCAATTATTTTGGCTGTGATCCATGACATTGCATACCTGGTAAGTCCTGATGGGTGTGTAATGCTCATCAACACCACTGATCTCTTCCCACTGAAGCCAGCAAAGCAAAAGAGAGAGAGAGCATTAGTGAGACAAGGAAAATAATGGCACACACAGGATCAAAGCACCAAGGAATTTGAACTTACAGAAACAAATCCAGCATAAATAAGAGGAGGCTATGTGTCTTAGACATCTGTGGACCAACTTCTAACCTTCTAGTGTACAGTTATTGGCAAGAATTGGTGAATTCAATGCCACAAAGCAGTTCATGTGCCCTGCACTGCAAGTTTTTAGACATTCATGAGAAGGCCACTGGAGTAGTCAGTATGTGAAGCCAAACAATGCAAGATGAAGACCTGAAAAGAATGGTGAACGGTGATAAACACCAAAGGCTTGCTACATTTCTGTGTTTTGTCTCTCTGTTTTAAAATAAAATGAAACCTCACAGTGCCTAATATTATTTTTTTACAACTTGAATAAGACTAAAGTAAATGTGGTATAGAGTGAAATTCGGAGGATCCAAGTGATAACATCACCATGTAGCTTCACACAATAATTTTTAAAGAATCTCAGTCATTCCAGGGGATCAATGTTAGGAATGCCAGCTTCTCCAAAAAATAAACATTTAGTTATTATATGTGAAACAGGAATAGCCATGTAGTGAACATTCACTTTATATCAGTCTGCACAAAATTCAATTCCAAATGGATAATTCCAATTCCAAAAGACCTCAACTTAAAACCAGATACCTGATAGAAGAGAAGGTGAGAAATAACCTTGAACTCACTGGCACAGGAAAAGACTTTCTGAACATAATACCAATAGTATAGATACTGAGATTTAAATTAATTAATAGGACCTCAAGAGTCTGAAAAGCTTCTGTATGACAAAGAACACTGTCTTTTGGATAAAGTGGTCACCTAAAAAATGGGAAGAAAAGGTTTTCTACCAAATACATTTTAATAAAGGGAAAGTACCCAAAATATAAACAGCTCAAAAGACTAGATATCAAGGAAATAAATAATGCAATTAAAAAGAGTGTGTGGTTATAAGCAGAATTCTCAAAAGCAAACTCAAATGACTCAAAACCACTTGAAGAAAATTTCAGCATCCTTAGTCATCTGGTATACCCCAAGAAAAACTACATGATACATTTGATGGCCAAGATCAAGAAAATATGTGGCAACTTAGCAAGGATGTGGAATGAGGGGGACACCGAGCCATTGCTTGTGGCTGTGCCACTATCAAAATCCATATGGCACCTCAGAAAGATTGAATGGGTCTATCTCAATATCCAGCTATACCACTCTTGGGCACATATCCAAAAAAAATGTTTGACCCTACCACAGGAGCACTTGCTCAATAGTATTCACTGCAGCTCTATTCATAATAGCATATAACTAGAAACAACAAGAGTCCATCATCAGAAAAATAGATAAAAAAAAATGTGGTACATTGCACAGTGGAATATTACTCGGCCATTAAAAAGACAAAATCATGAAGATTGCAGGTAAATAGATGGAACTAGAAAAGATCAGTCTGAGTGAGGTAACCTAGACCCAGAAAGACAAATATGGTATGTGTTCACTTATATGTGAATATTAGCTACTAAATCAATGGTATCCAAGCCAAAATCTGAAGAACTACAAAAGTTTCATACACAGATGGACAGATAGATATCCCTAGGAAAGGCAAATAGAACATATAGCTATGATTGGAGGTGACAAGACCTGGAATGGGAGGATATAATGAAAAAGGAAAGGCAAGAGGAGATGAGTTAGTGAATACTGGAGAAAGATGACTAAGGCTGAAGGTCATTTGAGGGATAATATGGAAACCTAATACAATAGAAGATTACTAAAATGTACATATATATTAAGAAGTTCTAAAATGGGGAAAATGAAACACAGTATTTCTTTAAACTTTCAAGTCTCATTGGAGAAATATAACCTATTTACCTATTTACCTCAGAGTGTTTAAATGATCAAAAACAATTTGTGGAGCTTACAAGTATGAGAAACATGGTTTGGAATATTTTCAATTTCTCACCTATAATACTACAAAACAATAGGAGCAAGTAGCACTAGTTATTTTTTAAAACCTCCATAAAGATAAATGAAACATAGACATGAATTTTCTTGAGGAAAAATTGACCTAAATTCATTGTTATAACCAACATAAGTCTAACAAAGGTACACATTGTTACTACTATAAAAATTTTAAAAATATTTGTATATTAATGTAAGAATAGTAAATAATTACACTATCCTTTCTATAATTATTCTCAGGATTCAGGAATGTGGCTCAGCAAGTCCAGAGTCTATTCCCAGGCCCCACATGGTGGAAGGAGAAAACCTAAAGTATCCCATGACTTCAAAACCACCTCACAATTAGGACACAAACAAATAAATAAACATAATTGAAAGTGAAATCCAATAACATCTTTTGACATTCATTGGATGTGTAGATTGAATAGGAATTTTTTTCTGAAGAAATTCCTGCAAGAGGTGTCTCAGTTCTGAGGACTTTACAGTAAGGTAGCTATAGTGTTAAAGTCACAGTCAAGGCAAAAGGTTTAATTTTAGAAGGGGAAGGGACTGTGTTTGGTGTTCAAAAGTTTCCAGTGATAGTAATGTTTTATGGTAGAGCTCTACACTTAACTGAGAGGCAAGTCTGTGTCTTTACAGTTAGATCATGCCAGTGTGATTAGAATGCAAAAAAAGATCAATTGTTTTCACATTTTTAAATCAATTTTTCCTAAGAATAGATGAATGTTACTTTGATCAATGAATCCTTTGCAAATTTCCTCTGCTATAAGCCATATTCACTAAGGATCAAGCAGCACATTCTGAGGAGATTTTCATAATGTGATGTAAAATATGATATTAATTAAGGAATTCTCATTGTAGTTTAATTTGGCAAGCTATCCCAAGTCCTTGAATATAGTTATGAATTGCAAGAAGATAATGCAAACAACCCCAGCATGCTTTGTACTGAGAAAGTCACAGGGAGCAATTACCACTTCATTAATTTGTAATGAAGACTTAATTGCCTGAAAGTGACAGTGGGCTGCCATCTCCAACCATTTACAACACCAGATTCTATAACTCTGGCAATTGCTGAGGACAAGCGATAGAAGAAATATAATCTCTAAAGTAACATCTTTTTTTTCTTAACATCAGCAATGGCAAAATCAGTAGCTAAAACTTTTCTTGCAAATGCATGCTTTAGCAATCAAAAGATGCTGTGCTTTGTCATATTTCTCTCCTCTCAGAACTAAAATGCATATTGATAAATTCTTACAAATAGTATACCACATAAAAATTGCCCTAAGGCAAACATGGAGAAAGGAGAAGATGACACAGCGAACTGATAAATAGAGTTTGGTGACAATAAGCATATTTCTCTTCTTTTTCTTACTTTATATCTAAAACCTTGCCTTCTGTAGAAGAGGGTAAGGAAAAGTTATAACAGTTTCTTACATTCTCTAAATCTTTTTTTTTTTTTTTGCAGGGGTGGGGGAGACAGATTACTGTAATTACAGCAAGCATAGGCTTTGGATTGCCTATCATTGAAGGAATTATTCTGCAACTTCTTCCCAGGAGATTTCATTAGTATTTTCTGAAAAGCAAAGTTCCTATTTCTTTGGGGTCAAACATGTACTTTTAAGGAAAACAAACATTTTTAATAATTGATTTATATTTAACCTAAAAAACTATCTCTCCTTTATAACTCAATTATATTAATTAAATATTTATTTTATGGTTTAAACTAATTCCTCTCGTGGAGAACATTTTTAATGAGTTCAGAACAGGGAGTAAGAGTAATAAAAGCAGAAGTACATGTTATCTAAAGGAGGAAATGTTCAATTATTTAGTACACACATAAGCAACTGTGTTGGAGGACATAAATAAGATGAGAGAAATAACTTCATAATTTACCTCTAATGACATAAAACTCATTTCTTGAGAATTTTCAGTTGACAAAAATAAAAAATGACAGTAATAGTATCATTCTGATTAAAATTGCTTGTAGATTCCAATGGTTCATAGGAAGCCATAAATCTATTCTTTCCTAATATGCTAATGAGTAATTGTGATATTAAGTGGTTTTGTGTTCTGCCTTTCTCCCTTCATGACTCTCAGTCATATAGTTCTCTCCTTTATACAGTTCTATCCACCACAAAATCCTCAGTTTGTTCCATAAACATTGGGCACTCTCCATGAAGTCTTTGATGAGGCACCCTCTCCTACATTAAGAACACCACTGCTAAGCTCCTCACAGAGATAGGTTGACAAAAATCATTGTATTTCTGTTTGTGCGTTGCTTTCTTAGCCGAATCTCATCTCAAAAGTATGTGCAAATGTATGAGCATACATGCAGGGATATATTTCTAATAGCTTAGTATAAAAATTCAAGTAGTTTAAGAATTAAGACAAATGAATAGAATTATGAAAATAAACTTTTCGATTATAGATGTGAGTCTAAACAGTATCATGCTTGTTATCATTGAATGGGAAATGAGAAAGAAGACGGGAAGTCAGCATTGAAGATGTGATTTAGAGTGGAGTCAAGGAGAGAAACATCAAAAATGTCATGGGACAAAGGAAAAATTGACAGGTAACAAGTTCTGGGTATACATCCCTCAAACCTACTTTAACCACTAGACATTTGATAGTGGCATTAGAACAGTCTCAGCGAATACAGAGAAGACAACAGCCTCATTTAGATCTGATATGTTGGAAAGAGATGAAAATAAAATAAAAAGATGAAGAGATGAGGATTTACTGATGAGGAAAAGCTTCTAAAGGTTTCAGAGTGAGGATATCTGTCAGGAAACAGTGACATCTGTCACAAAAGGCATTTGTTTAGGATTTTCAAGATACTGTGCAGGCTTTTGTAATGTCTGAGGTTATAACAGAACATTGTTAAAGACACCAGGGCCATGGGAAGCTTGGGTGGATGGGATCTTTGGGTTCCCTCTAAGCACCTGCCTTGGGTTCTGTCTCTACATTATACAGCATGTACAAGGTAGATTCACAGATATATCTGTTTTCCTTCTCAGATATTTAGTTTCACTGACATAGGAAATACAGAAGGCTCACTTCCACCAAACCTCTGTCTGCAACTTGAGATCTCCCTTCCCAGGTGAGACTAAGCAGAGCTACATTATCATTCTTTTGGCCTCATCTCGAAGTACAGTGTACTTGTTTCAGTGATTCTTGAGTCTGGCCAGTTGTTAGCCAGACAACTTCTAAAGCATATTGCTTTGTGGATCGCTCCCCACCTTTTGTTTTGTTTCATACTGGGACTATCTGAATGTAACAAATACATGTTTGAGAACCAGTGAATTTGCTTTATCATTAGACCTTCAAATTTTGACGTCCTCCTGTCACGTCAGAGGGTACTTCAATATCACTTTCCATAACTTCTGGGTCACAGTGAAGCTATACTATCCAACACATCATGTTTATCACTCGGCTAAACATATACTCCAAATTCATCTTGTATTACAAATTCACCAACACACAGACATGTCTTATACAGAGGCCCATCTATATAATCTCTTCTTCCTTCCACAAGGAATTATAAGATGTTATTACACCAAACAGAGTAAATCTAATCATGGGTTCCTATTTCTGACCAGCATAAATGTGAACCATGCATTATCAAAAACATGTCAACAGCACACAGGTAGTGAATGGGTTACTTCCTCCAACATGGTTTACTCTGTTATAAATGAAATAAAATTAATTTTATATGGGGTATTTTATAGTGTGCTATAGTTTGAGATTTTGTGGTGAATTTTAAAATAACTTGTTAATAGAAATTTTAATCAACTTTGAATGCATGAATTACATATTTTGTGAATATATCCTAAGCTAGAAACCTGTGAATATTAAGAAGGGGAACCATTATGATTTTTATTATTGTTGTTGTTGCTGCTGCTGTTTTCCTGAAGTTGATAGTGAATGAGGCAGAGAGACACAGAGAGTCAATGAAGGTACACTTGGTATTATTTGAGGAATGCAAAGAAACATTGGAAAAAGAAGGATAACTGATGAGAAAACACCAGGAAAGCTTTATTGAAGTGGTAAATGGAACTTCCAAAGTGCCAGCACAGGGTATACTCAGAAGAAAGAAAAAGCAACCAGATGATGATCAAGAGTAGACTCCCTTTAAATACCTAGGTACCAGTGTTGGAGGGCAAGGATGTTGTAGAATAATTTTTTTTGTACACTGTGAAGATGTATCACTCTAATCAGTTTACTAACAAGGTAAACGGCAGGAGGAATAAGTGAGACTTCTGGATAGAGAAGGTTCTTGGAGAAGAAAGTTGGGATTGCCAGCCAGATGAAAGGGAAGCTGGATGGGCATTACAGAGGAAAGGTACTGAGCCACATAAAAGAATGTAGATTGAAAGATATGGATTAATTTAAGTTATAAGAACTAGTTAGGAACAAGCCTAAGTAAAGCCAAGCTTTCATATTAATAAGTCTTCATGCAGTAGAACAGAGAAAGCTTCGTTACACCGTGATCAGAGTCAGTCACTAACAATTACAGCAGAGGGCCTGGGGTCACTAGAGCATCTGAATTGGCCTGTATATTTCACTTGTTGAGAAACCTCTAAAGAGAGGCACATGGTGAGATTTGGACAATTTGATAGTTCTGAGGTAAGGCAAGAGGACTTAGAGGGAGTAATGCAAAGGTGTAGATGATGGTTTCAGTATCACCTCTGCTGAGTCTATACTCACCGTTTCCCAAAAACAAAGAAGAGCTGTCCCAATGCATGCTAGGAATGCCAAGTATAAGACCTCCTATTAAAACAAATTTCAGGAAGACTTCTCATCTTGAGTGATGCAGTATCAGTGCTAAACAAAGTGCCAGTATGTAAATAAGTGGAAATGTATTCTCATTAGACAATGTGTCCTTTCATAAACAGCTAATTCATACTGATTAACCATGATGTGTCAAGCATTACATTGGAATTCACCAATGAAGAAAGGATGTTTGTCATAAAGGAACTAGTGTGTGTATGTGTGTGTGTCTAACAGTGTGTCTCTCTGGTTTTTGCAAATGTGTGCATTCCATTGTGTGCAAGCCATAGGAGGATGCTGGATGTCCTACTCTATCACTTTTGGGCTTTCTCCTTTGAGAGGCTAGTTTCTTGCCAATCTGGAATTGTGCTGTCACCATGTAGATTTTTCTATCTCCACCACCACAGTGCTAATTTTCAGATGGTCTCTAATTTGGATCAATTTCCATTCTGAAGCATCTGTGCCAAAAATTATGTTACTACTCCATAGAGACTAACTAAAATTAAATGGCATATGATGTGCCAAGTGCCAAACATATTGCAATTAACAAAGCACAGAAATGTGCATTTGGTTACATAAGGCATTGGGTTAAAAACAAGTACTTTAGTTAGATCAGATACTGTCCTTAACTGACTGTCCTTAACTGAATATCAGGGTTAGAAAAGACTGAGTGAGAAAGAAATTTTTTTAGAAACTTTATGTCAATGAATTTATGATACAGAGTTTTAGGATTGATGACATGAAGAATTTTACAAGGCAACAAATTTGAAAGTACAGAATATGGTGTCAGAGAATTTTAACAATGGGAAAATATCTTTAAAGATGGGGTAACATAAGGGAAGTCTTACCTAGAGGAATTAATATGCAATAAATATAACCCTGGGGATAAAGAGATGGCTCAGCGGTTAAGAGCACTTGCTCTTGAAGAAGACATGGGTTGAGTTCCCAGCATCCACATGCTGGCTCACAGCCATCTCCTACCACAATTCTGAAAGATTCCATGCCCTTCTTGTCCTCTGTAGACACTGCATGCATGTAATGCAAGGACACTGAAGGCAAATCATACATACAAGCAAAACTACTACAAACATGAAATAAATAGTAAAGAATAAGGATTACATATAAGTATCATACCTAAATGAAATAACATTAAATACTTTCAATTCAAACTACAATTTGAATTTAGTTTTCTTATAAAAACACAGCAAGAAAGGAAGAATAAGAAATGTTTCCAGTATAGAGGCTTGATGAACATGATGGGGAAAACCACAGAGACAGCTGACCCAAGCTAGTGGGAGCTCAGGGATCTTGGACTGACAGCTGGGAAACTTGTGTGGGACTAAAGTAGCCCTCTGAATGTGGTGACAAATATGTGGCTTGATCTGTTGCAGGGGTGGGGTGGGAGGGAGGTCTGACAGTGGGATCAGGACCTATCCTAGATGCATGAACTGGCTTTTTGGAGCCCATTCCGTATGGTGGCATACTTTGCTCAGCCTTGATACAGGGGGTAGGGACTTGATCGTGCCTCAACTTGGCATGCTAAACTTTGTTGACTCCCCAAGGAAGGCCTTAGCCCTCTGAGGATAAGATGGGGGTGGGGTGTGAAGGGGGAAAATGGGTGGAGAAAGTGGAGGAAGAACTGGGGTTGATATGCTAAATGAAAATAAATTTGAAAATAGAAATATTTCTATCTTCAGTATAAAACTACAAATGAAAAAAAAATGCTCTATTATTCAAAATTACACCAGGAAAGAGAAGGTCGATGAAGTTGGATAATGTATCATCACCTAGTCTATGAAAACTGAATAAAGAAAAAACAATAACAGTGTTCATCAGAGATTTTTCTCTACCTTTATTTTCATGTATTGCTAAACGACTCTACATTCTCTAGAATAAATTTCTCCTAAATATTAGGGAGGAGAACAATGAGGCTATCATGTGTCCAAGTCTTAGAAGAATGTTCAAGGTGAAATTGTTCAATAAAAAAAGCTAATTTTAGAATTGAGCATAACTGCTTGAAAATGATGGGAGAAAATCCCATGCACATGGACTTAATGCGTCTAGACTGAAAACTGCTAAGATAGGCATTTGCAGAATTATTACAAATGACCAATGACTTAGAAATTAATGCATAGCAGTGACAGCAGCACACTGCACATCAGCTGGGAGGCCCATGTAATTTCCTGCTCTGATAATAGGTCACAGCCGCCGCAATTCTTCGCAATTTGCAATATACCTGTATAGCACTCACAGTGACGGAAATGAAATTAACTTGTGTGACATGGATCTTGCACTAAGAGTTTTATGGACCTTCTGATAGGAAGTTTACAATTTAGCCAAGTATGTGTTACTGCTAAGAACACGTCTCTGCTGTCTGAGTTGCTGTACAGGGAGAGGCTAAAAGTGCAGACATTTCCGTGAGTTACACCTTCTCAGAACTGGAGCAGCCAGGCTGCATGGAAACACTCTCCGTCTTCTAACCTTGAACACCCCGTGGATCCCAGACTTACAGGCTTAAGCTCTGAAGATAAACAGACTAGGTCTGAAATGGAGTTCTGATGTTTAATGATTAGGGTATTTAATAAGCAAAGGTTCACTTTATGCATCTGCAACATGGAAAAGACTATAGTACAACTTTTGGAAATAGCCTGGCACTAAGTAAGTTTCTGTGTTTCAATTGATTGTGTCAGACAGGGCCAACAATAACCATGCTCCATTATTATTCTGCTAAAGCTGAGTTAGTCCACATGACATTTCTTAATTAAAAACAATACACTGATTGATTTTCTCATAAGAAGGATGCATTTTTAAGATAAGCTTTCTACAGGTCATTTTTAAAGCTTATCTAGAGAGTTTTTAATTTTTTTTTTAAGATATTTTCCCTTAAGGGCACTACACTCAAGACAGGAATAAGCTATCTTACTGTCTTAAAATTCAGTGAGTATAAATCATAGTAAAAGTTAAGGGAATCTTTTATAAGGGAGCCGGTCATCGTTTCTTTACAGTTTGTACTACTTCTATGTCTAGTAA
Source organism: Phodopus roborovskii (assembly GCF_943737965.1). Taxonomy (NCBI): domain Eukaryota; kingdom Metazoa; phylum Chordata; class Mammalia; order Rodentia; family Cricetidae; genus Phodopus; species Phodopus roborovskii. The sequence continues at coordinate 6,479,072 of NW_026126470.1, forward strand.
AACATAGCCAGCATTTTTCCACACTGTGCCAGGTTTCCCAGCACCACACTGTTATTACTCATTTATTTCACTGTCACAGATCTCTTTTTTAAAAACATGAATGGTCAATATAGCATGCTGATAGACATATGCTATACTTAAGTAAAAATACAAGTAAATGTTATTTTGCCTTTTGACTTTGTACTGCCTTGGTTACCTTGTGTTTAAAATGGGAATGATAATAGTATATATTTTATAGGAATTCTTTATTTTAAAATAGGAGATTGAGAATAAGTACTTATGAAGCCATTTGTTAGCTAAGCGAACACTTATTGCATATTATTATTACATATTACATATTATTATTATTATTATGTATTTCTTATTACACTTACTATGAACTAATAGGATATGTTAATGTTCCTACCTTAGCACAAAAGTATGTGTTTACACAGTAATCATATGCTAACTAAGGAAAGCAGGTGGTATTAGGCACCTGAATTCTCTCACATTTTCTGATACTACCATTATGATAAAGGTGAAAAGAATTATGGATTCTGTATTTTTTAACTCATAAGACTAAAACGCAGATGTTAGTCACTTATCTATTCAACAGAAATCCACTATAGGCCAGAATGTCTGTTTTGCCCTGGAAACTTGCAACAATTATAAATCAATACTGTTCTCATGGAGTCAATAGGCAACCTGAGGGAAAACAATTAATAAACAACAGACACACAATACACATATTTATATACATACATACACACACGCATACACACATAAATGTTGCATCCTTTTGTTAGAAAAGATAGGCACAAGAATGAAAAATAAAACTAAATTAAAAATACAGAAAGAAACAGAAAAGAGTTGAATAGAAATTTGCATACAGTAAGCAGTATACCTACTCATTTTTGAAGATACAAGAATGAAATGAGAATCTGGGCTAGTGATTTTTTTTTTTTTTTTTTTTTTTTTGTGAATAAAGCATACTAGATTGAAAGAACAGAGAATCTCTGGGCTAAGAAATAGGAGGATGCTGGGTGAAGCTGAGCACTGCAAGGTGGTCAGTGTGGGTAAGTGGAGAGTACCACTATCAACGGAGAAGTACTAGCGGACACGTGGTGCTGGCTAGAGATTAGGAAATCATTTCAAGCCATATACAAGAACTTGAAATACTTTTCACATTGGAGTTCAGGAAAGGTTTGGGACAGAGGAATGCTATGTCCTGAGACATGTTATAGAAATGCCACTGCTATGTGTGTGTGGGGAGGGGGGGAGAAGAAATTTGCAAAACTCAAAGCTTCCAGAGAATGTGGCCAGAAAGTGATAGTATTGGTGGGAATGGGAAAAACAGATCAGATTCTGAAAGGCCTTTGTAACTGAGCACAAGGACCTGATGAGAGATGAGTGTGGGACACTAGAGAGGAGGGTGAGTGTGATTTACAATACCAGAGAGGAGGTTGAGAGTCTGACTTACATCATCAAGAACTGGATGTCATTGCTGTGAGAACCAAAAGAAGAAAAGAAAAACTATGATGTAGCACTTACGTAAGATATTCAAACTAATTAGTAAAAATTAGTACAGTAGTACTAATTAGTAAAGATTAGTAAAAATAGGTACAAAGGAAAAAAAGTAGAAAAAGGAATGCATGTCAAGAAGGAAAGTCATATGGAAAAGACACCAACCAAATTTGGATATTACTGGACAATTTCAGGAGGACCAAGGCTAGCTTTCAAATAGCACATATTTTTTCAAATGCCTGCTAGATAATAGTGGTAGATGCTGGCACTATAGAAATTAACATAACCTCTTACATAAAAAAAGGGGAAAATAAAAAGCCAAGGCTGTACATTGTCTTGTAGAGTGGTACATTTCTTAAAATATCAATGAAGACTGTCAGAAGAAAAGTAAAGTGTGTTTCTTGAGAGATGGGAAGTTTTGTGGGTTGTTTGTTTGTTGTTTTTTTTTTTTTGGTTAGTTTGTTTGTTTATTGCATAGGAAGATTTACTCAAATGATAGCATTTGAATAAAGGACTGCAAAGATGGCTTATAGTAGTGGAAGAATGCCTGGGAAGTATTTTAATAAAGGGGCATGGATACAAGAAAAAGAAAAGAAAAGAAGAAATCCTATGCGAGGGAACATCTGGGTGTCACAAGGAAGAGGAAGAAAAGCTATCGAAGAAGATTTGGACGCAATATTGAGACGGGAGCACAAGACAGACAACAGCTCTCTTTTCCATGTGGTCATTGCAGTTGCTGATTAAAAAGTGGCGGGAAGTCGGAGAATTAAGAAGTAATTATGTGGATGGTTTAGACTCAGGATTTTCTCATCGTGTGAGAGACAGAAAGCAAGAACTGAAAGTGTCGGGAGGCCTGGAGGAGAAATGAAAATTAGGAAACAGAGCACTTACTGCAATTCTGTTTAAAGTGATGCTGAGAGGGGAAAAAATCATGCAAAAGGAAGCAAGGGCTATTTTTAGGAGTGAAAGGAATTTGTCAAGTCAAATAGTCATTAAGAAATAAAAAACTCAATTAAATATGTTAGTGAAAGATCTTTTAAAAGAGAAGTAAGGCTCAACTAGAGGACACTTTTCCTTTCTTTGGCTCTATTGGAGGGGACAGGTCTCTTTTCAAACAGACTCTTGCTTTGAAGCTTGTCTGACCTGGAACACACTATTTAGACTGGAATAGCTTTGAACACACAAGGGCTCATCCTGCCTCTTCCTGTGCTGGGATGACAGGCAGGCACCACTACACTATGGTTAGTGGTGTATAGATAAGTATACATGACTATATCGATAAAAACTACACTTGCATAACAAGTGAGAATTTCTACTATTGCTTGAACACTTGAAAATAAATGGTAGACTTTAGCCTTATATTAGTTCCCATTCGTATCAATATCTACCTTCTACCTATTCCCTACCAGTCCCTATCCCAAACTCATGACTTTTGCCTTTGTTGTATAACCTATTTCAGTATATAGGGAAATCTGTGTAACCATTGTATTTGAAGTGCATGACAGAAGACAACGGTTTCTGCTCTTCATGAAACTGCCATTACCAAGTAGTTCAACAGTGAGGAGTAGGGGCCCCTAAACTCCTCTTCAGTACATTCTTGACTACTGAGGCCCTAATCTTTTACAAACCAAGTATAGGTTTGAGTTAATAATTGCTATTGTTTTGCCTTGCCCCCCAAAAATGACACTTCACAGTACTTCTTCCTATTTTTGGCCTCTGCCATTCTTAATTACTCCTCTTCCTCAGTGTTCAAGCTGCTATTAATACTTTTTAAGCAAACAAGAACCCATATAAAAATTATACTGCTGAAATAGGAAAGAGTTTTGGGTAGAAAATGAAGGAAAATTGTTAATTTTTGTACCTAATCAAATCAAAAGAACATACTAAGAGCATACTATGAATTAACATTAGCTAAATTGTAGATAAATCCAGTGAGAAACAAACAAAGAAGTTCTCAGTTTTATGGAACATGCTTTATGATAAGCAGTTGTTACTGAGAGTCTAGGAATAAGAGAAACATCAGAATTGTAAAATAAGAATTGTCAACATGAGTGATGTTGGCTAGAGCACAACTGTAGAGAGAAAAAGGAAGGAAGTGGAAGGGATACTGCAACTTCAATCCATTAAAAAATGAAGTAAATAAGTTGAATATGCTGGAAGGGCCTACGAAGAAATAAGAAAGCAAGAGAATGACAGTATTCTTGTTACTGTAGACACTTGTCTAGACATCACTTACATACACACCCCATACACATACACACATGAGAGAGGGAGACATAAACATTGCTACACACAAACCAGAGATATCAGCAAATATTTTGCATGTTAGCTAACAATTCTATTTAAAGACAATACTTAATATATTAAAGAAATATTTAGGACAGTGAAAAATCTCAGAAGATAAAGGCACTTGCTGTCAAGCATGATAGAACATGGTAGAAACACAGGTTCTTGTACACGCATGTGATGGAAGATGCCATTCTGTAAATATGTTTCTCTTGTATTGGTTAATGAATAAAGCACTGTTGGCCAATAGGAAAGCAAGATATGCAGGACTAGTGTTAGGAACTAGCAGCCAGCTGACCCCCGCCCCTGACGATGGGCGGGACTCTCATGGCCCTGTCATTACTATGTCAGCCTTACCTGGCAGCTCAAGCTTTACCTGGCTGCCAAAGGACTCAGTTACGCATGCGCAAACCCCCTTTTAAAGCAAGCGCGTCAAGCTTACCTCTCTGGTTTCTCTCTTGCTCCCTCTCTTGCCCCCTCTTGCTCTCTCTCTCTGCCCCCCCTGCTCTTTCTCTCTTTCTCTCTCTACTGCTTTTGGTTGGCCACCAGCTATCCCCTCTTTCTCTCCCTTCTCTCAATAAACTCCACATGGGCGCTGAGTCTCGTGTTTGTGTTTCTTAGGCATAAGTTGCATCAAAAGAACAACAACTAGGAGACAAGTAGGAGAGAGGAAGTAATAGGGAGGAGATTCAAGATGAAGGACAGAAAGAGCAGAATGCCGGGCCCTCTCTCTGGTAAGAGAAGACCATGTGAAAATACTTAGATTAATAGAAATGGGTTAATATTTAAGACAGAGCTAGCCAGTAAGAAACACTAGTAACTGGCCGACAGCTTTATATCTAATACAGAGTCTCTGTGTGTGCTTTGGGGCTGGCGCAGCTCTGGGACCAGGTCGGCAGGGAAAACCTAGTCTATTAGCAATTGTAAAATTCACTCTCTAAGCATTTTATCTTTGTATTTTATCAAGAAACAAAATGAAATTATAGCTATTATAAAAAATAACTAAGTATACTGTAAATATTCAACCTCTGGAAATCATTAATTTGACCAGATGACAAGTAAAACTAGTTTTGTGTATTAACTTACCAAAGGAAGGACATGTACATTAAAATTATAGAGACAACAAAAAGTAAGTTCTATACTGTTTCTAAAGAGATTTCACCATTTAAAGTGAGAGTGTAAGCTTCATATTAAGGTAAATATATTTTAAGGATTAATGCACATGTGAGGAAAAATCCTGAAATTTTATTACAGATGAAAACTAAACAAAGCAGAAATTGTCTCCACACAATAGAATGCAATATTCGTAAACATGAACATACAATTATTTAATGATTTAAAACAGACCTCGGTTAACAATAAGCTTAGCAAAGCTAGTTCATTAGACAGGTGTACAGTCTAGCATTGCCTTCAGTTAACAAGTTTTTAAAATGTTCTATTTTTACATAGTGGAATTTCCTATAGAATTCCCAACTCATAACATGTTTTCCTCTTGTCATGTACCTAAACACTGACTGCACTGTAGAATCAGTACGCTAGGTTGAATGAAACTGTAAAAAGCACCAGCTGGCATAATTCAAAATGGCACTTGTCCAGGTCTCAAATGTCTTATTTATATACAGTGGAATTCTGCCAGCTGTTTAGTATTGAAGGCTAATAAATGTAATTGGCAGTACTACATAAGCACAACTCACAAGTATCAGAAAATGCATTGCATTGTGAAGTTTGACTTACTCTCATTTCTCATAATTGAATTTGTAACAGTGGAAAATGGTTTAAGCTGCTTTGCCTTTGAAACAAAAGAAAAAATATTTTTTTAAAGAAAGAAATGTAAACTAAGCTATAGGTGAGTTGTAGGTTTGCCATTTCTGCATTTTGTTAAATGCAGTATTGTGTATTGACAGGTAACCTTTATACCATATGTAGAAGAACAGAGGCATTTGCTGAGCATAGGCAAGGGGAAGGTATTACACCCTTGAAGAGGTCATGATCTTGTGTCCAACATGTTTATGTATCTCTTGGAAATGCGGCAAGATTGAACAAGGTATACTTATGACAAAAAATAAAAATCTAATCTCTAGGGGACTGGACTCAACTTAGTGATCTCAATATTGTGATAGTGTTTTAACAATAGTCAAAATGGCATTCTTCCTTAAGATGATTCCTTTTTATGAGACAGTTCTGCTAAAGAGACTTAATTTCTTCTAAATCACGCGATATTTCGTCCTTGAAGTTATCACATTCCTGAATGTAATTACAAAAGAAACCTGATCCATCGTTTGCATAAATGATGTAAAAACCAAGAATCCTCTAACCATAGACATGGAGGAAGAGGAAGGTGTTTTTGAGGTTGAGAAACATGTGGAATGAAGAATGATGGAAAAAAGTCATTCTTTAATTTCTGTTTCCTTGATTCCCTACCAGGCCCATAGGTACATATCTAAAGGGTGACACTGTCATTAGTTTTTACTTAGGTCTTTTAATCCATGAATCTAAGGGAAGTATTTTCTGCATTTAAATGTAATATTTTCAGTGGGAAAGCTAGAACTCTGGTGAAATTCTTTATAGTTATATTATTGATGCTTTAAAAATTTGTGTTAGCTGGGCATAAGTTTTGCAAGTTGTTTTGTTTTGTTTTTCCCCAGACAGAATCTCTTGTAGCACAAGCCTTAAACTCAGTATATAGCGGAGAATGACTTTGAACTACTGACTCCCTGCCTCTATCTCCTGAGATAGAGATGTTCACCACCAGGTCAGTCTTTAAGTTTGGTTTCCAATTACACTTCTATGTTAAATAAAAACATATTTGGTGTTTTATTGAATACATGAATAAAGAAGACATAAAACATATAGAGAAACAATCTAGAAATAAGGGGATAAACCCAGCAAAATTAGCTTTGCTATTTGAGACTTAGAGAAGCCAATGGCATTCTCCAAACCATGCATGTTCATATGTCTCCTGGGAATAGACAAAGGTTCAAGAATGACCAGGTTATACTGGACAAAGCTTACAATCTTGACATCTTTGTAGCCCTGAAGTCGATCCTTTCTCTTAGATCCCCATCTTTCTGGCCAAACTAAAATCATTTTTTCACTAAAACACACACACAATCAGTAGAAGCAGAGAAACCTGGTAAAACCATTGCTTCTTAAGAGTCTGGTGTTGCTGTTATTTTGCTTCAGCACTCACTAAGGCTACTGTGAATTCTGGTATGGAAACATTTGTGTTCCATGGGTACAGTATCTTACACTGATTTTTTTGAAGGGCATTTCAGCATGTGTTTTTATTTTGGGTTATACTCCTGGAAAACACAAGGGTTTGGTTGTTCCTGGACTTGTTTGTTTGAAAAGTCCCTCCAATTGACTGCTGCTCTGCCATCTCTGCTTGTGATTATTGAAAATAGAATCACTTATGGCATATCTAAACTAAATTCAAAACAACCGGGATGTAATTAGATTAATGCCAACATAAACTACCAGCTCCGTGAATGGAAGTCTTTTAAGTACAAACAATACAGTGGTTTTGATGCCAAGAAATCCCCGTGGCCTGCAACTTCCTATAGGATGCCTAGTACACAATGGGCACGAGTTTGAAGTCACTCAAGCAAATCGACCAGGCACTCACCTACTTCTCCAAGCATGACCTTCTGTTCCCTTCATCAGTTCAAGGGAAAACATTAGTTTTCCATAGGAGAATGTTTTTGTCATTATTGTTGTTGTTTTCAGTTCCTGTCAAATTCTAAGTTGAACAGAAATGACTATTTCCTTCTGTTAGTGATACCAACTACTTGGTGTCTGAAACATTTGAAAAATACCAACAATAGCAATTCTATTTACACTGAAACCATATAATAATAATAATAATAATAATAACAACAACAACAACAACAACAACAACAATACCACTATGTGTTCTGGTTATGTGAACTCTAGAGATTTGATGCAGTGAAAAAGACTAAATCAACTTTTATGCCCTTACTTCTCAGTCATTAAAAATATAAATTCAAGTTTCTGTTCATAAACTAGAAGGAACAAAATTTCTTTGTAAGAAAATAATCACATTAATCAAAAAGTCCTTACATTTACACCTGTTTTCTTTTCAAAACAATTTGATATTGGGAAAAGGTAGACTATCTGAGCAAAGTTTGAGCTTGTGTGCATGTTTGGGGTGTGTGTGTCTGGGGTATATGCATATATTTGTGTGAGGGAGTATGTATGGGGTGCAGCGGTGGTATGTGTTTCTCTGTGTGTGCAGAAAGTACTTTAATAACCTTAGACAGCAGTTGGCTAAGGACCTAAGAGTGATGCTGAGAGACAAAATAAAACTGAAAATGTGGACGTCTTCACATGTAGCTTAGTGCATTCTCTTATCAGTTAGTAGTAACAGTCTTTAGTAAAAATATATAACAAGAAGAAATCTAATATATGAGGAATGACTGAACATTTTAAACTCTACAAAAAGCATAATTCAGGAATGGATCAAGACATCTCTGGGATGCAGGAGCTTTTGGGGAGGTGGAGCGTGCAGCATATTAGAAATTAAATTGATGTTTATGTTATTCTATTTTAATTTTGTGTATATTTCCATTTTGTGCCATATGTAATAAAAAGTACATGTACAAATGTAATAGCTAACTTTATCAAAAGGTACGAAAACATAAAATGACAATTAAAATTAATTAATTTAATTATCATGGTCTGTCATCAAAAATTGGGGATGTTTTACAACACACTGGGATTCTGACTTTAAGAACCATTCAATTGAAATTACATTGGAAATAACTGTACCCTTCAAGACCTAAAATATCTGATGTTCCAACAAGGGACAACAAGTCCCTTCTTTGTATGAGCCAATAAAACTAAAACCTATTACTCATAGGAAATTATTATTTATCTCAAATATTAGCGGTGTTTTTAATATATGCAATTAATTCTGTAAAGCAGTATACACGACTTCTCACCTTTCATGGGACTCTGTATTTTTCTAAGATTCCTTTTAATAAGGAATAATTAGCACACATTTATTCTTTGTCCAGATAAAAGAAAAGGATCATACATTCATATAATTCACACACAGATTTAACAGCTAAGAAAAAAAAAATCCTGCTTTTGCTTAAGCAGTACATTTGGTGCCCAAATGTTGTATGCATATAGATTCTTTTGAATTCAAGAAACTTTATTTTCCTCCTGATGACATAATGCAAACTGAATCCCTTTAAATATACTGACTAAAACTTAAGTTATATCTTTGTGTGGAATGTACATAGTCAGTGAACACCTCTTCCAACTGTAAATTTGCTACACCATACATTACAGGATTCCCTGGGTCTTCTTTCAAAATGACAGTTGCACACTTTAAGCTGCAGTGACCTGGCTACTCTCCATAGCGAACAGCCACGTTTTCTGCACCACACAGCATGCACCACCAGCAATTAGAAACTCCCAGACTGATCATTCACAGATGTCAAGAAGAGCCGCATAAAAATGTTCAGGACAGAGGTATGTTTGGGACAGCAATGAGTCACCACTGAGTATGGCTTATTCTGGTTAAAGAAATAAAAGGGTGAAGTGAGATCTGTGTTTGTTTTCCAGCACAAGAAGTGAACTGAACTGAAAACTATGAGAAAAAGAAGAAGTCAAGAAAAAACAAAACAAAACAAAATATGATAGTGTCATCAGTAAATCTAAGAAAATCCCCAGTGTAAAATTCCAACAGAAAGGCATGGGTATGGTGATGATCAAGTATCTGTGCAGTTTATGGACCCACTGCTTATGGACCCACTGCTGCCTGAACAGTTTACATGCAGATATGCAGATGTTACTATTATTCACATCTCTTAGCCAGCAGTTTCCAATGTTGACAATAATAATTGACAGAATCGAAAATCACTGCTACAGTGAGGGTTTTTTTTTTTTTTTCTCCACCACCAGATTCAGAGGGTCTTGGATGTGCCAGCTGTCACACATGGTTCTCTGCTTAGAAGGGAGTGACATTTAATATTTTCTACTTATCATTTTAAAATTTCTAAATTTTGAAGAAGATATGTTTTATTGTTCCTGTGTCCCAACCCCACATTGCACAGCTGATAGGGTAAATAGTGGGGAAAGGCTCCTTCATTGTTATTGATTGGTTATGTGAGAGAAAAACGGAGAAACACATAGGTCTTAAGTATAAAAACACTATTTCAAGACTGTCTCCACTACCATTTCTATTACATTAGCTTTCATTTATTTACTAAGTTGATAATAGCTCTGTCATCTCCTCCAGTCCTGATTACATACCAAATACAATGACTTGAATGTATTTTCCCTCAAATATTTTACTATAGAATTCAGGGTTCAAAGTGTGTGCTATTACATAGCTATTTGGTCTGCATTTGTCATAATTATTCAACCAGATGGCAAACTCAGGCATTCTTTCACATTTGTTAAAACTCCTCTACCATTTTGAGAACAATACAGATATCAAATAATTGCTTAGTAATTCTCTGAAATCTTTAGGATGAAAAATAGAACAGGGATTTATTTAATAAGAGCAAACTGGTCATTATAAGTCTGCCACACATAAATAGCTCAAGACAATGTAGGAATAGTTATATTTAAATAAAAAAATGTCTTTCTAAGATATTTCAAAAGTTTCCAATCATTATATGTTAATGAGTATGAAAAACATTCTTTTTAATGCAGTTACTATTTTCTGAGGTTTTTAACATCCTCACGGAAAGGCTGTGAAAAACATCTCTTTTATCCTCTTTTTCTCAGTCTTCTGGATATTATTATGACTCCTGTAGTCTAAGTACATCTTGCAGATTGTACAACTAGAGTTACTTCCACATACAGTCTTTTAGTTTCAGGCAACATTCAAGTTTGCCATATTACAATTTCATGGAATCAAGACTTTTTTTTTTTTTGCTGGAAAAAAAAACATATGACAGAGGAAAATAAATGACACTGCTGTAGTTGAGGAATCTTGGAAAGTGCTCAATTGTTTTATCAGCTGCACCACAAGGCAAGCAAAGCTTCACCTTGCATGGCCCTAAAACACAACTAAACTGCTGCCTTGAAACTGCACTATAAATATATTAAAAAACAGTGCAAGGTTTAATATGCTGATTATTGTAAAATAAGCTTCAAGTCAAAACAACTCATGACCCAAAGCAACATTGTGGCTTTCCATCTCATGCCAGTCAGCAAAAGCACATATCATAAACCCAAGACTGTGGACTCATCTTTCCTTTGCTTGGGGGAATTGAGTATATAGACAGAGACATGGAAACAAAGAAAGAGTGACTCTGCCTCTCCTTAAAGTATAATGGGAACTGGGTATAAGAAAAAATTACATATGTGTGTGTGTGTGTAATATTTGGATATATATATATATATATATATATATATATCTGTTAATTGTAAAAGAAAAAGCATAAACATTTTTAAACATTTCTACTTTCAAGCCAGGTGTATGAAAAATAGTTCATGTACACAGACATTGCAATAGAAAGTCTTTCTTTAAAAAAATTATTGATCTAATACACACACACACACATATATGTGTATATATATATATATATATATATATACATGTATATGTTTTTGAAATAGGGTTTCTCTGTATAGCTTTGTAGACAAGACTGGCCTCATACTCACAGAGATTTGCCAGTCTTTCTGCCTCCTGATTGCTGGGATTAAAGGTGTGTGTACTACTGACTGGCATATTTATATATCTTAAATAAAGGAATGGTTATTTTCCATTCTAGGAAAGTAAGGATATAGGTTTTGCAAATACCCTTGAGCACAGAGTCCATTGTTTTAAGTTTTATATTACTGGATAATGAGAATTGATAGAAACATACAAACCACTTGTGCATAAATCTCAGGGTATTAAAAAAAACAACAACAATAACAACAACAACAAAAAAAAAAAATGGTGTTCTCACTGATTTTTATCCTATGACAAGCTCCAAAATGAAAACAACTACACACATGAGAGAGATTTTTACACATGAATGAAACCCTGCTGGGAACATGTGGTGACACTGTGTGTTTGACTTGGTCTCATGCATTTGTGCCTCTTCAGTCATGACAGCAAGTATAACAAGAACTGGACAAGGATAACATCGTCCACACATTTGTTTTAGAGGTTTTAATTTCCTATAGGTTGAGTTTAAAAATATTGGGGGTATTTAAGCATAACATTTAGCATGGCCCATATGCTGTCTTCATGGAAGACAATCCATGTAGCTCCCTACTCTAGTCTGCCCAGCCCAGGCAAAGCAGAGAGAAGATTCAAGTTTTATACTGGGCTAGTCTGGAGATACAAACTTGAAGACCCTCACTGGGGGTCATATAAATTACTTCTGCTTATTTGATGGAGAATGTTGAGGAGGTGTTATGTGATGTCGGAAATAAATTCAGATTATGGAACCTTGTTCCTAAAACTCAAGTATAATTGTACGTGTGTGCCTGCCTGCCTACCTGCCTGCGTGCCTGTGTGTGCACGCGCGCGCGAGAACGTGTTTAATTAGATTTAAAACCCTTTCTTTGATAGTCTCTCAACACTCCATTCCTAGTGTGATAATTGAGACAGATCAAAAAGACTTGAGGTCAGTATTACAGTAAAAAAGGTCGACTCAGAACGGATGTGTTAATTAATCTTCCGAGTCAGTTTCCTTTTCCAATATTATTCCAGTGTTTGGAATTTTCTTAAAATGTTAACATGCACCTGGAACAACCCAGCACTCCAAGAAATTATGAGGAACATTTCTAAAATGGCTGGGTACACTAAAAGTGATCATTTCTTTCAAGCTTCAAAAGAGACATAGAAAATGCCGTTTAAGGCAAAATACATGGTATTGTCCCTTGATTTTAAAAAGATTTCACAATAGTAAAATATTGCATACTATTATGTAGGTTTTTACTGTAAACATTTTCTGATTTTGACTTTCTTGTAGGATAAAATTGGTCATGGCTTAAACTATTATGATCTTAACCATACTGAAAAACATGAGGTAACTAAAAAGGCAGCTATCAATATTACAAGTTTCCATTTTTTATCCCTAAAAATAATATGAACTTTTATTTGTATATGAACATTTAAGATAGTTTATAATTATGCTATAAAAATAAGTAACTTTAAATAGCAAAATATGGGAGTATTAATATTTTAATGCTTAAAATTTATTTCAAGCTTTAAAAATACCGGAAAAGTCCTTATATTTTCCAATGAACCTAAGAGGAAACTCTGTCCTCACAGAATTACCTGATACCTCCCAGATATTGTTGCATCTCTAATAATAAATAATAGCTCAGAGAGGCACTATTTCTCAGGGTTGAAAAAAAATTCAGTACCTATTTGTAATGACATGACTCCACGGCCAGACCTCTGTTCCAATTTCCTTCATTACTATAGTGTAAGTTTCATCATATACTTTCTAATACAATTTTAATTACATCAACCAATATATCCATTAAACATATTTAGAAGCAGAATAATGTGAATTTCAATGTAGTCAAATATTAACATATGTAGTGTATATGTACTAATAATTATATAAACTCTGTATTTGTTTTAAGTATAAACTTTGAAAACATAATTTATTCCTTTCCCCTTCTGTGGGGGACCTTGTATCAATCTCTTAGGTTCCTCCTTGTATCCTACTTTCAAAAAAATAGTTTATTAATTAATTGCAGTTTATGGCTCATAGTAGTGAGTGGACTGTACACCCAGTGATTTTAAAAAAGGCTGAAGTTAATATTTTAATATATGGCATAAAGGAGACATCAAATATAAATAGAAGGATGAAAAATCTGCACGCACACACACACACACACACACAAAACAGTCCACCCTAGGGTAGTTGATTTTGTTCATTAATAATGTTGCTTTCACTAGCCTTAGGCTTACGTTTTCATTTTGTGTAAAATTCTAGATGTGGTGAATGAATTTGTTAGCAAATAACCATTTAAATGGAATGCAATCTAAATAAAAGGTGTTTCTGAGACAGCGAGTGGGAGGTGCGAGAAGAGGGAGAGAGCAAGAACCAACATGCAGGAATGTAGATTACACACAGTGGTGCCAGAACCCCAGTTGGACTCTCCCTGAGGAGGGATACAGGATGCTTTGATGAAGCAGTACGTTTAATTAGCCATCACTAAGTAGTACTCATAGCTAGAAGATTTTCTGTTTTATACTTGTACTGGCAGCCTGTGTAGGTTTTGAATGTTCATTTACAACCGACTGTATCTTAAGCATAACTGGTAATTTAAACCAGAATTTCTGATAAAAGTAAAAATATCAACAGGAGGAGAGAAAACCAGCTCTTCCCATCTAGGTCTTTTGTCAGCTTATGTCAGTCTTTGAAGTTGTTTACTGCAGCCTTACCAAGGTGGGGGAGTGTCAAATCAGAAGGGAGAAGGAGGATGCAGGAGAATAAATCTTTTGTTTTTTTTTTTTTTTTTATTGCTGGAGTTCCAACTGTGGATGAGCCAGGGCATCGGGCTTGATATTGCTACTAGAAGCCCCTAGAGATTTCAACACTGGGTTGTCAGGCACACCAAGGAATGAACAACACCCAGACAAGGATGCTTTGCAGATACGGTGTATAGAGTTGCTGGCAGGTAGCTGAACAGAATTCTGCACATGCTTGAAGTAGGAATTGGAAGTATTTAATTTACATAATTTAAACACACACACACTCCTTTAATCTATGCCACTTATCAATTTTAATGAGTCATTCTTATATATGAAGTCTTTTTATTTTTCAAATTAGTCATATAAGACAATATAAACACTAAGAATCCATCAGAAGTCAAGAGAAATGTTAGATGAGAGGAAAATATTTTCCTTTATATAAATCAAGAATTGAGAGAAGAACAGTTTGTTGACTAGTATTAGAAGTACTTGTCTAAAAAGCTATACAATGAAAGCAGACTTTTGTTAAAAGAATATAAATCTAAGTGAGTTAACCATTCACAAGGTTCAAAATAAGCTATGGCATAATAAAATGTTCATCAGTTCTTAAGGATGTGCTATCATAAATGGCAAACATTTTTATCTCATGCATATACACCACTACTTTACTTTAAAGAACAAAGTTGGCCGGTGCTTAAAGGATCGTGAAACCTAGACACAGCTGGTATAAAATACATCCTAAAACACTGACATTTTTCCAACTTAAAGTGCTTCCAAATTTTCCAGGAGCAAATTGTACTTGTAAACACCAATTATTTTTACAACACTTCAAATTGTGTAACATTGGCACTTGCAAACCAATTTGTTCAAGTATTATTTTAGATTTAATCAAAAAAGGGGTGTATTTTCAAAGACAACATTCTACTGCCAAATATAACTAACACATGTTTATTTCCTCAGGTGAAAGATTCAGAGCCAAACTGGAAAAAAAATGCTATTTTCTTCATTATTAAACCTTATGTCATCAAATTTTTGGAGCTTTACTTAATTTAAAAATATTTGAAGGGAATGGAGAAATGTTTTCATAAGCAAAAGCACCTGCCAGATAAGCATGGGGACCGGAATTCCAGTCCCCCGGCCTGTGACTGCACTTGTCGAGTGAGGCTATCTTAAAGAGTAAACTTTGGGTTCAATGAGAACCTGGTTCAGAGACCAAGGTGGAGAGCAACAGAAGGTAACTGATGTCTTCTTTTGGCTTTTACACATGAAAGGGTATATACATAAACACACCACACACACCACATAAACATAAAACATTTTGACAACAGAGGAGCAGGTAATGCTATTTTTATATATCTCTAAGTAAACCAATACAATATTATCAGTTGTAATGTCAGTTTGCCACACATTAGAATCCTCTGAATATGGAGAACCCCTTAAAACAATTGTCCTGATTGATGTAAGACATCCCTCGCAGTTGTGGAAAGTACATCTTGGTAGGAGCCCAAATAAAAAGGCACATTTCAGGAGGCTTAGTCAAGCCTTTTGCTACATTGTCGTTTTTGACCTTCCTTGTTGCTGTAGAGTTGACCTACTATAAATTCTAAGATCTGTTTCCCTGAAGAACCCTGATAAAACTAAATTGAAGTATCTAGAGTATTACGATGAAAGACACAACCTCGTGTTTTAGAGAGGACTGTGGTAACATTTGAACCTATTGGGAGTACTCACAGTTAATAACCTGTCTTTGGAGGTTAAAAATAGGACTACTGAGAGCAGGCCATTAAGCAGCATGGGTCCATGACTTCTGCCTCAATTCCTGCCTCCAGATTCCTGCCCTGGTTTCCATCAAATATGGACCAGATTATGGAAGTGTAAGTGAAGTAAACCCTTTCATCTTTAAGTTGCTTTTGGTCATGGGATTTCATCACAACAATAGAAACCCTAGTTAGCATAAGTATCCTAACTATCCAAAATGCTTATAAAATTCTTCATGTTAGGTCTCCAAGCCTAACAACCTACGTCTGTCCAACACATCCACATAGTGGAAGGAGAGAACACATTCCAATAGTTTTCCTCTGACCTCCTCATGTCCTCATGTGTGCTGTGGCAATCATGCACAAACATAACACACACACACACACACACACACACACACAGGGGGAGGGGGAGAAAGAAATAAATACTAAAATAATCAAGGAGAACAAAGTAAATAAATCCAAATCCATAAATTTCTGTAATTGTCAGTACTTAATTAAATTAACTAGTGCAGTTTTTATAAATAACTTGCTTTGGTAGTTAGTTACCACAGGTGTTATCACATCCTGATGGTTATAATTTAATTGGATACTTAATTATAAAGTAATTGATATTTAATAACCTTAGAATGAAAAGCCCTCTGTGAATGCACATGTAGCTTTAACTTTAAATATGTAATTAAAGGTAATGATTAATTTGATTGCCATTCAAAGCAGGCATTGTTTTATGAAGAATGATGAACTAGAGTCAATCAATCTTAATGTAATTTTACTAAGGTGATATTCAAGTTATTTAAATTCATATGTTATCTATAAGTTAATTAAAAATCACACTGTAACAGACACAGTCTAACAACAGATAGCAAGCTCCCTCCACAGAGCTGTGGATATCCTCATTTTTCTGTTAAATATAATGCAATACTCATATTAAGCTTGCCCACATATTTTCCTTGAGCAACACTACTAAGACTGCTTGTCAATCAAGACTTGAGTGCCTCTGGACAATATTGCTATCTTTATTTAAATGTTCTGTACTATTTTAAAGCTGCTATGGGTGAGAACATCTATTCCATCAGAACCTTAGCGCCACTGTTATTTAATGCATAATTTTCTTCAATGAAATATGCACATAATACTTGATACTTAATCGAGTAAAACATAAACTGAAGTGAAAATAAATACTCTGTCCAATGAGTAAAGGTCTACAAAGGAGAAGCAAGAGGACCGGGGAGTCTACTAAACACATTATAGTCAAAACTGGCATAAAGCTATCTACTCCTTGTATGCTAATTGAAAAAAATAACGAGGAACAGAAGAAGACCTCAGTCTCAAGATATTAAAGGAGAATGAATTTTAAAAAGGTGAAAAGCTTCATTTTAGAATTATTCATTATTTAGGAGTTAGTACATTTAATATGCTTACAACCACACAACTAAGATGCTGTTCTTATAAAGTTTATTCTTTACAACATTGAGCCAAATTATCACTGTACTGTGATATTATCTCTGTAGAAATATCTCTAGATGTAAGAGCATAAACTAAGACTAAATTTGTTCTCATAGTGAACTTGACATCTGACTCCTGGAGAGAGCTTGAAAGTATGGTCACTGAAGCTAAGTGTTTAGTGACAGTAGATACATATAAGACAATTTCTAAACTACTTTTCTTTTAGGACAATGTTAAGAAATACATAAGCAAAAGAAACAGATGATGCAAACTGGGCTTATCATGATTAAATTCAGCATTTACTGCCTCAATAGTCATGGTTTATATAATACAAATTTTTATTATTAAATATGAAATTATGAGTTCTAAAAATGTCATCACTTTAGTCAGTGAACAATTTCAGTGCAAATCTGTACTGCCACATTTATGAAACACATTCTAAATATTTTGCACTAATTTTTACTTTTTAAAAAAATCTACAACATTCTGTTTTTAGAAGTTTTGTGAATTTGTAAAATTTACTTGAAATGCCAAATCAATTGCTAATCCCAAGTTCAGGTCACTCTGGTCCATGGAAAGAATCTAAGGAGTTTAAAACTATTGTCTGACAGTATTTTTGCTGCATTGTCAATGTGACATAAGGAGGAAAGGACACTCCTCCTCGTCATCCATCCACTTGACATGTCCTATTTTATTAGCAATATAAGAAAATTACCATTGTGTCAGCATGAACAGTCACTCATTTTCTTTATTATCATTACAGTTTTGTACGAAATCATCTCAGTGAGGGAAAATTATTTTTCCTCTTGCAACCATATTTTTTTCTAGCAATTTTGCATACATATTATTCTAATAGATCTCAATGGATCCACTTGAATTGACTGACCAATGGAAAGGTTAAGTTGGAGCAAGAGAAAGCATGGCGACTAATTAATATGTCAGTGGAGTACAGCCTCAGCCAAAAGAGTTAATGAAGCTTGCTAAGGACACATGTGGGTCTTTTGTAATGCGGGCCTGACTGTACAGGCTAGTTAGGTTAAATTGTCTGTCAGTTACTGGCCAGTTGGCCACCACCTGGCTGCCTAGTCCAGTCTTTCCCTCATCCCAACAGCCCTCTTCCCAGCACTCAATGGCAAGCTGCTGCCACTAAAGAGCTCCCAGACTCTGACAAGGTTTGTGCACACAATGGGCTCCTGACATGTGAATGAAGGGCCAGGCCTGTGTGCTGAATGCGGAAGATTTTCCCCATTGAAACTCATAATGTTCACAACAACACCCATAAAAGAAAAGGGCCATCCTTGGTGTCAGGCCATTAACATTTATAACAATATGCTAATAGCCTTCTAGATTACTTTCAGTTTCCAAGGATATTTAAATACACGAATTGATGGCTTCAGACTTGAAGGGGGTGGTTGGGGGATGAGAAAGGAAGGGGCATTTGGCTAGAAGGAGGAAGAAACCCAAAAGCAAATGGAAGAAGCTGCAGTTTATCTGGGAGAAAACTATTTTTCAAACATTCCAAAGAAGCAAGATTATACAGTCATTCTTACATGATACTCAAGGAAAGTGCTCTCAGAAATAGTTCTCTCCCTGTGAGGTGCACTTATAAACTTACTACCATTCTATTGTGGAATCCCAAAAGTCAAATAAAGGTTTGCTTTTGTGTTTATATGGTGATTTTCATTCATCCGTTCATATCCTACAAGAGGATTTCCACTGAAGCCCAGACACTCCCTAGAAACAAAGCCCAAAGAACACTTTCTAAATAATGGTAGTGGGAAGGAAATCACACTGTAAGAAAAAATAAGACATTTTGAAACCAGTACAGTAGTGGTGTATCTGATATAATTTAGAAAGGAATAAACAAGCCCAACTGCACAGTTAGAACTGTTTCCTTCACTATTTGAATCCTTAAAATTAAAAAATAAAAAATAAAAAACGGAGTGTGCTCCCACCATATTCATTCAACATGAGCATCAAAATTCAGCACTAATTTGTGCCTCTGCCACTCACTGCCTGTCACATTGTTCGTCAGAACTCAACACTGACAGCAGCTCAGACTTCAGTGCTGATGAGTGATGCTTGGACCATTTGAGAACTAATTGGTACCAAGGATTTCAATATTGGATTCTTGATACAGAACTGCAAATGGTGGCTTCCAGTGGAAAGAAGCATTTCAAAAGCATAGTGTGCAGATTTTAGATTTATCAAAATGAATAGAAAGTTCCCCAGAGAAGTAGGTAAGAGTCCCAGAATTCTGTTTGCTTCACCTATTGCTCAGTAAGGTGAAGCAAACTGAATTCAAAATGTCATTCCTCTGTCCAGCCATGCAAAAGTATTGGAATAAACTTGTTTGAACAAAATGGTTATGAAGAATAAAATATTTGCTTTTCTAAATGTAAACATCATGAAACTACAGAAATGTACTGACTTTGAAATTTAATGGCCCTGTAGACAATAAGCCAACCATATAACTTCACTGTAGTCAATAATTAATAAACAATGTTCTTATAAATTAGTTAAAATTTACAAACAACCTTCAGCTAGGTTATTCCTTTTGATTTCCTTTACTCAATGATGTCAAAATTTCCAAATGTCTTTTTATTCCCCATGACACTGTGTAAAAAAATTATCTGTTATTATATTTCCTATTTAGAATACAAAACTACTTTTTTGGGGGGTTGGGATCTCACTGTACATGTTCTTTTTTTCTGCCTTCAATAGGTCAGAGGGGACATTTGTCACAAGAGAAAACTATAGAAAACATCAGTTTATATGTCAACTTTTTAAGGGCATGTTACTCCAACGTTGTGTTCATGCCAAAGACCAGTAAAAGCTCCATGGGTTTTATTTCATTTCAGGAGGACAGAGGAGGGGCAGAGATGTTCAGATCGGCTGAGTGTGTTATCTGATATGACAAATGGTTGTGAGGAAAAGGAACTGAGAAGCTATTTCAGGCAAAGCCAGGGGCTCTAAGTTTAAACTTTGGTAATGTTACAATTCTAAAGACAATTTAAAATTATATGTTAGCCTATGAATGAAAAAAAATATCATTTAAAAATTAGTATGGTTAAAATTAAGGAGAAAGGCTATGTAAAATGAGATTTAATACAATATCTCAAAAGCAAACTAAATCCAATTACTTTAGACAAGTGTAAGATAACTTTATATTTGTGTTGTATGAGGTATATATTTATATGTTATATAGTTTACTCTAGCTGAGTACACACACACAATTTTAGGAACAGAAAAGTATACTCTTTTCTATATGAGTCTGGATGCCTTAACAAAGTATTATCAAACAGTGATAATTATGCAATAAAAGTTGCCTAGTGTGCAACTTTCAAAGCTTCTCTGAAAATTCCATACTCACATGTCTATATTACCTTATAGTCTTAGAAAAAAGGAAGTTTAGTTTCATAGTCAGATGACCTAAAAGGAGGGCTGGAATTTATAAAACAAACGTTGATTGTCTTAAACTCAAGGCAAGATACAACTGAACATGAAAAGAAACTATTGTTGATGTTTATTTAGATGAAAAAATGAGAATATAATGTGTCTTTGAGTACTTATTTAATGAAGAAATGAGCTTCATACAATTCATTGACAATGAACTATAAAGACAGCTCTGTGAAGGTTTTTGTTAAGTTTTTTTTTCTCTCCTGATTTTATCATTGATAGTGTGTTAGAATTATATGACTATTAATGTTTCCAATTTTACATAAGTTATAACTGAAGATTATTTTATGGATTAATAGATTTAAGTGTAAGATGTTAGCAATAAGAATTCAACATATAGCTAGACATCTGTTATATTGCCTATTTATATGATAAAAGCACATCAATATAGTGTTCTCATATATTGTATTATATCATTATTGTGTAATGTATAATACATATATTATCTACAACCTTTAAAAAATGAATTTACAGGGGATAATGGGATGGGAAGGTGGTCGGGGGGCATGGGAGGGACGAAGAGAGGGAGAGAGGGAGGGAGGGACAGAACTGGGATCAATATGTAAAATAAGAAAATAAATAAACTAACAATAAAAAATTGAATTTACTTTCATTATTATATTTTAAAAAAATTTATGATCTCATGGAATAAGTTATTAAAAATTTCCTGCATAACAGAAATGCAAAAGGAATTTCTTAATTACTATGAGATTATACTTGGTGCACCAGAGTTCCAGCTCAACATTAAATGTTCAAAATTTAAGTACAAGCAAATAAGCAATTTAGAATGTTTGCTGCCAAAAAAAAGGCTCCGTTTTGATTCTTTAAAATTATACTATGTTTTGTAGTTTTAGAAAATGACTTAAGAAACAATGTTTGGGAAAACAAAACAAAACAACAACATCAACATCAACAACAACAAAAAGCCCTCTACTCTTCTAAAGCTCGAAATACAAAATACCACCATTGCCAAAATTATCTGCTTCCCATCAAGACCTATGTTTGGCACAAGAAGCATTCAATTCATTCATCATTGTCAATGCACTAGTACACTAATTATTTCAAATTGTTTCCTCAGCCAGAGGTCTAGGACAAACCAGGCAAGCCAAAAATAGCAGTTATGAATAATTATGCATAATTTAGCTCAAGGCCCAGGCCAGTCTATCATTAAAACTTTTAGTTGCCACTCTGTGATCTGTGCTAATTGCAAACTTTAAAATTAGTTCAAGGCTGTCTTTTTAGCCAGCACCAACCTCAGGACTTCTCTTTAGTGACTTTCAACTAGTTGAACTTTTTAAATAATATGCCAGTTAAGATTTTTGTCAACATATAATATTCAGCATAGTCATACATATATTAAATGAGAGATGGCCATTATTGGAGGGGGTACTTTTAAAACCTTTGTGATAATTAGCAATGTTTACAAATGGTGCACATATGTGTTATTAGGACTCAAAATATAGTAACATTCTACCTGAGTATTATATTGTTCCAGTTGAAGAAAAATGGGCATAAGCAAACTGTAAATATGTGTATTCTGCATAAAATTTGCCCTGTACATTCTAAAGGAAGGCATTCTTTACATTCTGCTTTTCATAAAGAAGCTCATGAATACTTCTTTGGCTTTTGTTTAATACAAATAGAGAGACAACTCATGAATTTTCAAGTAGTTATAGATTTCAAACTGTCCAGTAAACTTAACACTCAAAGATGGCGCATTTAAATTTCTAGTCATTCTTCAACATATTCTTTATTGACATCAGTGAATGTTAGAGATGTCTTTCATTATCATTCTTCCCTCCATCCATCCCTACTCATGTTGCATCTCATTATTCCTCTTCCCTTATAAAAGTTATTAAATGTTATTAAAAGTTACATAAATACATAAATATGTTGTTTATTCGTATTTTTCTATTCTAGTTTTTTATGTTTTATTTTTTATTGAGATATCTATTGATTTTTAAAGGAGATAGAGAAAGGGAGGGGATTAAAATAGGAGGGGAGATGGAGGCTGGAGAAGTTAGGGCAGTGAAAACCAGAATCTAAATAACTGCATGAAAAAAAAAAACTGTATAAATATGTTATTTAAAATTATCTCATCTCCAGGTCTCCAAGTCAATATAAATTCTCACCTTTACTCAGGTGCTTGACTTTCAAGTCATAAACATATAACAGAAAGCTGTCATGCTCTTGAATTATTTTCTTTGTATGAAACATAGGATGCTCCATTGCACAGCAGACACATTTGAAAGAGAAATGGGCCAATGTATAGGAAAGTTTTTCCTGTCTGTGACCTGTCATATAAATGCCATTACTCCTCTCCCTTTTAATAACACGTTATACTTGCTGTTTTTTCATGCTCACACTTTTAGGCTATTTGTAAACTGGTGCTCTTGGAGACTACACTCAAAATGCCCATGCAGTACTGTACTCCAAATTCAACTAAAGATTTTGTTCTGTGTTGATCCTCCATTAACATCACACACACACACAAAAAAAAAAAAAAAAAAAAAAAAATTCAGATTGAGAAATTCCTGATGAAAAGCTACTTTGGAAGCTTCTTAGAGGCAATGTATCTAAAGGAGTGTAAGAATGAAGAACATAACAGCAAAGAAGAGGAAACAGGTAAATCTTAACAGCAAGGCAAAGGCTGAGGAGAGTAGATAACAGATTTGTCCTTGACATTGATGAAATAATATTGTTGGGACTGGAAGATAGCTCACTTGGTAAGGTACTTGCCTTTAAGGCTTGAGGACCTAAATTCTATCCCCAGGACTGTTGTGAAATGATCCTCTTTGTACATTGCAAAGATTTGTCACTCAAATTGGTTTAATAAAACACTGATTGCCCAGTAGCCATGCAGGAAGTATAGGCAAGGTAAGAATAATGGGAAGAGAAGGGTGGAGTCAGGAGTCACAGCCAGAGGCAGAGGGAGTAGGAGATGAACATGCCATGCTAATAAAGGTAATGTCACATGGCAGAGCATAAATAAGGAATATTGGCTAACTTAAAATGTAAGAGCTCGTTAGTAATAAGCCTGAGCTATTGGCTGAGAATTTATAAGTAATATTAAGCATCTGAGTGTTTATTTGGGAACTAGCAGGTAGGAGAGAAATGTCAGTCTACATGGAACCCATGCAAAATCATCTGGCCATGCTGTTACACACTTGTGATGCCAGCCCCAAGGAAGCAGAAAGCAGGAAGATAAATGGTCTTTGTTAGTCTAACCTAATTTGTGAAACACTATTTGGAAGAAAAAGATCATGTATGTTCAGGTCTGAATGAAAGAAATACTACCCATATTTCAAACACCTTCACAGTCAGTATGGATTATCACTCAATTCTTGGTTCATAGCTGGGAAGAGGCTTCTACAAGTCAAGTGGTCTTTGTCTTACCAATCTTATTGCCTCCATAGTGCTAAGCACCATTTCCCAGAAACTCCATGACAGTAATGGTCCCATCATTCTATTTGAATTTACATTGATGGTTGATGACTTAATAATCTCTTTAAATCTCTCAGGATGATTTTCTGTAGGGTAAATCCTCATTGATAAAATTCACATATGTAACCAACATTAAAATACGTAACACCGAGATTAAAAAAGTTTAGAAACCAAGTAAGAGGAACTTTATCTTCTTCTTAACAATTAATGTAGAAACTCCTACAGGTTTGAAATGGAAACTATAATAAAAGTCTGTGAGATAACAACAAAAGCAAATCTATGGTGAACATTTGTGAACAAGATGAACTAAGTTTGTGTTAAGTCAAAGCAAGGTTTTTACTTTATATACATTTATGAAAAGTTTGTCTGCATAACATGATCCCAACTATGTTAAGATGAATGTAGAGAAAATGGAGAAAGACTATAGATCCAGAACTAACTTTTCTTTTCCATAACTAGTATTACATAGAGTAATTATTTATTAATGAACATTTTTATATTATTTACTCACAAACATTGATATTTTTTAAAATTCTTTATTGGCTCTTTCATGTTGTTAATGATCTGAGGAATTACTCTATGATGTAAGTAACAGGTACTGGCTAGATACTTCATGTTGTTGTTTTTGCTATTTTTCCATATAACTTACCAAATTTTAATGTAATACAATTTTAATTATTTATTATATCTATATAATAAGTTGAAGCTTAAGATCTCATAGCTATGTAAAAGTGGAAACCCCTAAGTGTTAGAATTTTCATAATTAATGCTTCATAAAATTATCAATTTCTAACACATTGTCTTTGCCTGATAGAATATAAGGTTGAGTGTGAACATATTTTATTCAAACTTCTATATTATACACTTCTCAGATAAGAATGCTTTTAAAGACAGGGTCTGCACTTTGAACTCAATGTGTATTGCAGATGTCCTTGAACTTTTGACCCTCACATTTTACTTCCTTATTATAGAGGCCTGCACCATTAGACCCAGTTCATATATTGATGGGGATTGAACCCAGGGCTTCCTTCCTACTACACAAGTATTGTCCAAACTGGGTTACAGTCTCAACTTCAAGTATTAGTGTTACTTTCATATAAGTATCTATGTATGTATATGTATATATTATACATATGTGTGTATATATATATATTTATAATAAGTTTTTTACTTTTTATATAGGAGCAAAAAATATACATAGAGAGAAAATGGGAATAGAAGGAAAAGGGTAAAATAACAAGTAAAAAAGGGAGGGAAAAGGAAAGATAAAGCAAGGAAGGAAAGGAGGAAGGGATAAAAGAAACAAGTAAGGAAAAGAAAGTTGGAGGGAAGGAGGAAGAAAATAAGGAGGAAGAAAAGATGAAAAGGAGAAAGAAAAGGAGAAGGGCAAGAAGGTAGGTAGGAAGAACAGAGGAAAGAAAATGAAGGAAGGGAGGGAGAAGAAAGGGGAGAGATGCAAAAGGACAATAGGAGGAAGGGAGGGTCCTTCAAAGCCTGTGTGAAGAGTCTTTGCAGCTGTAATCTTTTCTAAGTAGTCAGGTTCCTACTACAATACTTCAACACTGATTCTCACACGTCACCATGTGAAGATGAATTCGAATTTTAGATACCCCAGTGTCACAATTCCAAAGATAAAAGACCGACAGAAACAGAAGTAATATTAGTATATTTAAAGACTCTACCTCCTTAGTAACCTGAGGTAATTAATCACCACTTTTCTGTCTTGAGACACCCACTCATGAACTGCTTCTCCACTGTTCTTTTTTATGGATCCATTAGACATCTAGGGGTCCTGCTTGTTAAATATTTCTCCCTATAAGTTTTTCATGGAAGGAAAAATCAGTAGGCAGTTTGTTATGGGGATACAGGCTTCATGAATGCCAGGTAGGTTTCACAGCAACTTTGCCAGGTAATAACCGGCAGTGATGTGAGCCAGGGGCAAGGGCTTCACCAGAAGACACAGATGGTATATACTCTGTCCTCGCCGATATTACTTCTTTCATTTTCCTATTTGTGTTCTTTCAATTCTTCTCCTGAATATACCAGAAATCAATAGAGGTCTAATGCACAAAACTAATTATTCTGATTCTTAAAATGAGAAATTGATTTTGGTATATAGCTACATGTGATATAAGCAAAGCAACAAAAATGAAACTAAAAGTTACATCATCTCAATGTCTTATAAATGTTGTTTATTCAGCTGACAAGACACCTTAGAAGTATCTGAAAAAATACCAGCCACAATAGTACATGATAAATTAACATATCAAAAAATTAAGTAGTATACGTATTCTTGTGGAGAAATGAGCAAAAATATTTATATTATATTCCTATTAGGACAAATCATTTAGTTTAATAACAAAAAAGTTTCTCTTTCCATATTACATGCATGGAAGTTAAACAAAATACATTTATGTTCTCCATTTTGAATGGTCTCCTAGATTTTCATTCCCTTCAAAGAAAACTGTTTCAAACAAGGCACTTGATCCAGGTTTTCTTAGGCAAAAATGCTTGGGATATTAATGGCTTGTGTTGCAAAGGAGAGGCACAGGATAAGGTATATTTGCATGAAAAGTTGTATTTATTTTAAGCAAGAATTTTGAAGGTCTATAAAATATTAACATTGTTTATTGTGGATGTAAAAGAAGTGACATAATAAGCAGCATCTCATAAATTCATTTTGCCTTCTTAAAAAAAAACTTTAACAGTTTTTAAAACACAGAGCCTCATGTTGGAGAAGTTGGGATGTTCTTGATACTTTCAAACTATAAAAAATGAAAAAGTTATGTTTTCTTATCTACCTCAGTTTACCAAGAAAAAGAAACAACTAACAATATATGGTTGTAACTTAATTGAGAAGCAAAGTGGCTACATGACACACTCATCAAAAATGATCTACAATGACTTGGTAGAATCTGTAGTAATGTATCTTTTTTTTTTTTTTTTTTTTTTTTGAGAAACATGTCAAAATGTTTGAGAAGCTTGTGGAGTTAAACTTAATAGTTTAATAGTCACCTTTTCTTTCTCCCCGACTAACTGTTGGAAACCATCAGTTAATTCATTTATATTTACTGTACATTTTTTTCAAGTAACATAGTTACGTGGATTAAATCTGTGAATATTTGCAACACTGAACTATGGAAGTATGTGTAAACTAGGTAAATGATCAAACAAATGACTGTCTTCCTCACCAGAGGGAGGTGAATGAAAGACTGAGCTGAATTCTCTACCAACCCTCCTGAAAATTGCAACCCTACCCATCAACTCTCCCCATCATGCTCTTCGATTTTATTTAAGTTTCTTCTCTCTATAGCCAATGTCACCATCTAAATGTCATATATATTATTCATATTGTTGTCTATCAAATTTAGCCCATAGGATAATTTGTTCTTTTATTTATCTCTCTATCTCCAGAGACATGTAAAGACAAGTTCCTGGAATGAGTACCTGCCAGATACTTGTGAAATCAATATGAGTACATTATGAGCCTCAGAGGGCTGCATCTCTGTAGCTTGGTGCTTGGCCCTGTTTTTTTTTTATCCCCACAAGATTATCCTTTATGACAATCATCTGTGTCGAACAGCCTGGTTACTGAGACAGCTATGTGTTCCCAGAACACAGAGAACATCAGAAAAACACCCCAATAATTGTGACAACCTATGCTTCTTGCTTGTCTTCCTTTCTCTGCATTTTTTTCAGGGGCTCTGGTTTTATGACAGAACACCATTAGAACCAGCTACAGGTGTTGAGGTGAGGACAATAGCTAAGGGTGAGAAAGGCTGTCTGGCTAATACAGGTTAAATATTATTTGTTCTCATTCAGCAGTGTTAGAAATCATTTGGAAGCTGCATAATGAACTATCTGACAATAGCTTTTAAAAGTGTCTATTTTAGTTTAACTTTTCTGAACAAAGTGTCCCAAAAGTTAAGTATTTATCCTCAACTAGTAGAGGGTTTGTTCTGCCCTCATATCCTGTTTTTTTTTAAATCTTTCACTTCATCATGATGCATCTTATATCTGCATCATCTTATATATCTGCAAACTAGAATGTTCCTGAAAGTTTATTGTCCCCTCAGCTTTTGAACTCTACACTCCAAAGGTTGGACACTCTGCTTCTGCCACACCATCCACAATGTGTGGGAATTGGTGTTCTGTCGATTTTGAAACCTGTCCAAGCAACAAGAGGTGTCCTGCTTTCTGTCCTGAGCCATCTGGCTGCCTTGGTTACAATTTGAGCAGGAAAAAGGCTGTGTAGTAGACATGAGTCAATACAGGGAGGAAAGGACAGAAATGCTTGCAAACAGACAGAAATGTGTGCAGATGTATTCAGTATGCCCAGGCTCTGCTGAGCTCTGAAACGAAATGAAGATGTTCTTTGCAACACACCAAGATGATCTAATTTTAGATTTACAGACTGACTGGCTTCAATAATTTATGATTAATTTACCAGTTAATATCATTCCATTTTTTCTTTCAGAAGAGAAGCAATTGCACTTTTTTTTTTTTTCACTAAGGAAAGAGAAAAAGTGCAGACACTAGCAATTCAGCTCTTGAAGTCTTCTCTCACAGTTGAATAAAACCCCAAAATAATGGACAAGTTTTTCTGCCTGTTTCCCAGATATCTGAGACTGGTGCTTAGGCTTCATCTTGCCCAAAGCATACTAAATCGCCCTCCACATACATAATGACAGAAGCAGCATGATACGCTCAACAAATTGCTTTAAAAATAAACAACTTATTCGAGACCAGTTACTTGCTCCTCGCTTTATAATGTGTTTTAACCTTTTTCCAATTCCGTGTATTTTTTTTTTTTTCTTGTTTGGTGCGAGGAAGTGCTGGATTGCTAACATCCAAATAAGCCAGATGTGAGGAACACCCACTTACACAGGAAGTGCTCTCACAGGACCAAACCCACATGAAAGAACTTGAGCCAAGTTTCTTTAGACACAGTTTCTCTCTCCCCTGGAAAGCAATCTAGCCATTGGCTTCTTCATGATAACAGTCTCGTTGTTTATATTTATGTTTTTCATTTATAAAATACTCTGTCTTCTTCCCCTGCAGTGTAAACACCCGGCTCTGAAAGGCAAAGTTTACCAGTTAATCACCAGGCTGTTCAGCCTGTGGACTGTTATTTCTTAGCCTTTGGATTCTTACAATCTGTTTCTTGTAACATAGAAACGAGGTTGTTTTGTCATGTTGGAGGAATTGACAGCTGTAATTACTTCTACCAATGCTGTAGACTTGGTTCGCAACATTCAACACACACTGCAGAATACAAGAATCTGTTCAATGTTTTCAAAGATGAGAACAATCTTATAAAAGAGACTGTGAAAACCATATTTCACTCTCTCAGGAAAATGCAGTGCCTTTTACTTTCAACATGTTAACACTGCTGAAATGTAACTGGAAAATAGTGACGAATTTCATTTGTTTTATTTATTATTGATATTATTTGGAGTTTTGTGAAACCTGCCTTTTGTGCATTTACTTAAATTTTTATTATTTTTATTATGTGCACATGTTTGTGTGGCATATGAGCATGAATGCAGGGTCTTGTGGAGGTCAAAGGAGTTGGATTTTCTGGAAGCTAGACTTACAGGTGGTTTTGATACACATATGTGGGTGCTAAGAACTAAACTCAGACCTTAGCAAGAGCAGTACAAGCTCTTAACCTGTTCGTAACTTTTGGGCCATATTTCTAGCTCCTTCATCTTTTTTAATTTACAGTTCCCTGGGTATCAGAGAAGATTACAGTAATATTGTAATATAAAAGTTTGTCTTAAAGTGTTTTCCTCTTACCTTTGTAAGCATATATTTTTCACTATCAATGCTGAATATTAATGTACCTTTGGGAAGATTAAATAAATCAATATATTAGCAAAGATGCTAGCTAATAAGGATCTGTAATAAGTAAAAAGTATATTGTGTTTCCTAAACTTTAAATATCTTGCTTTAAATAACATTATAGTCACAACATATGAAGTATCCATAAATTATTAAAGTTGAAATAGGTACAACAATACCAGTGTACACACTACTGTTGACTACATTTCCTCTAAAAGGCCTCTAGTCTGGTGCTAAAGCCATGCGCTAATTTTTTATTATTCAACATACACCTTAATGAGACACATGCACAGTAGGTGATTATTGAGCAACGTTTTCAACAGACTTCAATTGGTAGTTCATTAAAATTTGGAAACCACTAAGCCTTCCCAACATTTAACCATGATTTAACATAAATTTTATATCATGTAATGCACTATTTTCCTATTGGAAAACTCTCTATTACATACTGTATAGATCCAAGAACAAACATGAACTAATTGAAGTTATACTTAGCTCTCTGTGTAAGTGAATGATCACAGACACGCTCGTTTTTTGCTTTGCTCTGTTAGTGTGATTGCTTTACTTTACAAGATGCAACTTTATTAATTTCAATTAAATTACGAACTGAAACTATCTTAAGAACTATAAAACTATTGATGATGAAAATATTTCAAGAGGTTGCTTCTCCTTTTTGCAGTAAATAGAATCTGTGTCAGTAATCAAGCTGAGCCACTGAGGGCTTCAAGATTATGTCAATGGGGTGTGGCTAACTTAAGCAACAGTCTGTAATTGCCATTGTTCCACTATCACAATCACAAACATTGTATGTGTGAATTAAAGGAGGTTGCTGAGTGTGTAATCTATATTGGTGTTAAATATATAAATAATTGCTAAGCATGTCAAATAACATGCTGCCTTCATCTCCCAGTTCCAATGGTCTGAGTTACAATCTATTTGACTCTGAAAATTTTGCCTTGAAAACCTCCCCATAAGTTATAGAATTGACAAAGCTGGATCAGAGAATTTAACATACTTTTTTTTTTTTTTTTTTTTTTTTTTTTTGCGGCATTAAACAAAGAAACTTCAGGAACCAAGCCCAGTCAGAGTTCTAAAAATTGATGTTAGAATGTGATCTATCACCACATGCTCACTAGAAGGATTTAAGTACTGACAGTAATTAATACTATTCATGTATCCTGAGAAATTCATCAGGGAAGGAATTTTCTTTGTATATGTATTGTTTAATTAGTTCAGGTATCAAATAAATATCGATTGAGCACTCACTTTCTTCTGCACCTTTGGGATACGTCAGGAAACAAAACAAAAAAGTAGGGAGAGGAATATGCAATAATAAATTAAATGCACCACAGGGAATATTAGGTGGTGAGAAGTGTGAATGAGAGAACGGCATTAGGGGTGAAGGCAGTCCCGCCAGGGAGATGCAACTTGGATCACAATGATCAGCCCATACCCACTGAGGGGCTGGCATCCAAGAAGAACTAAAATGAAGGACATGGAGGCGGATCTCATGGCTGCAAGACTGTGGCAGATGCATTTGCAGAGAGAAAGAAGAATAACAGTGAAGCTTGGACACAAAAGAACTGGCTCCTTCGTGGTCAAGATGGAGGGTAGCTGGGAAGGAACTGTAAGGCCGGAGAGCAGGCTGTGCCGACGGGTGACTCTGACAAGTGGTTTTTACTCAGAGAGACAGTAGGTCATTGGAGAATCATTTTCAAAATGGAGTGGCATAAGTGGACATAATCTTTTGAAAGGTCTGCGTGCCTGTATATGCCTGTGTGTGTATTCTCGAGGCTGATGAAGTACATATGTCAAGGCACAGGTTCAAAGGTCAAAGGATATCTCACATGGTGTTTCTTGCCATCTCCTTTGCCACATTGTTTGTGACAGGACATTTTCACTTCAGGCCCGTGAACCTCAGCGAATTCTTCTGTTTCTCCCTCTCACCTTACTGTAGGTGAACTGTGTTTATAGATCTGGATGACTTCATCCAGCTGCTGGTGGATTATGGGGACCAGAACTCAGTTCTCTCTCGTGAACAGCAATCACCTTACTCACTGAACCGTCCCTCACTCCCCGGCTTAGCATTTTTACTGGGATCAGTTTCAATTGGATGCAGATTGTAACCATACTGAGACCAGTGAAGAGGGAATAAGGCTAGGTTTTACAACTATTCAGTGGTGTGAGATGATAGTAAAATTTATGGATTTCTAAATACATTTTGAAAGTCAAAACAAAAAGATTTTTTCTACCATTGAAGATGAAATATGAGACCATGAAGATGTAAACTGTGTTTTGGAGACTCTAGCCAGCCACTTGGAAGGAGTTGGGGCCACAAATTGATGGAAGGAAGGCTACAATAAAATTATATTTTATTGCTACAAAGTGGGAAAAATGAGATAATGAGGAGTCTGTCTTTTGGAGAAGTCTACAAACAGAAAGCCAACAAACTACAGCCAAATCCCTGAAGAGGCCAGTGCTAAGAAAGCATTGAGGTAGGAGACTGTAGTGTCACAGGATGCTGAAAAATAATTACGACACAGTCTCAACTCTTTGACTCATATACAACTCTCAAAAAAAGAAAGAAAGAAAGAAACCCCACTGAGTACTTCATAATTTCAATAATCCAGATTCATGTTCTAAATATAGGTATCTTCTATTTTACACAGCAATTATTACTCATGCAGTAGTTAACAAACAGCACAGGGTTTTACCATAGCTCTGCTGACTTAAATATGCTTTGTCATAGCCATGCATATTTAGATTTTAATCACTGCCTAGCTATTAGAACTCATAAATATATATAAAATGTGACAAACCTGTGAGCAATGTATTAATGTATTCCTATAACAATGAAATTATTCTCATTTTGTACCACATCAGTTTCATTTTGAAAAAACAAAACTGACCAAGCAGTAAATGTATTCATATGGTCTTTCAGAAAAAAATATATAGATGTGTTTCTGAGGACAGCAACTCTCATTGGGAGGACAGTGATGCACGTTACAGAATATTTGTGAGTATATAATAGTGTATTTTATTAGTCCTTTGTGACTGGCTCACATTGTGAGCATCCGAGCCTGAGCGTTATTCCTGAAAACAGATGATGACAATCAGCTCAACATTCTGGATGGTCCTGAGCCTGAGACACCCATGTGGGAGATGGACTGAAGGCAGAGAAGAGAAGAGCCTTTCATCACGACAGGCAACAGCACAAGGAGGTATTGGAGGCTTGCCAGAGTGGAGCATTTTTTTTTTTTTTTTGTTTGTTTGTTTGCATGTCCATGGGGGAGTCTCACAAATCGTTTGGCCTCTTGGCAATGGTGGGGTTGTGCATAGGGTTGGAGTTGGAAGTCAATAAAGTAAAGAACACATAAAATCAGATGTGCATAAATACCATAATGATGACGATTATTTCTCTACTCCTGAGAAAAATGGAGTACTAGATCTCTTTTATGCCTCTTTCAAGAATCATTAATTATCTCTTTACTGGGTTTAGTTTACTGACAGTATATTTCTCATTAACAAATTCAGTGCATTAGGCATGGGTTTGACAGGGACTACTCCAGAATAACACAAGTGTCAGAATTTATCCAAATTCTCAAAGCTAATTCAAGACTGAAAATGTCCAAGTTATGTCTTCAGACACAAATAATGTTCTGTTCTGTTTGTGTTAGTCCAGTGTTTTATGATCATATGAAGTGAGTAATTCTATGAGAAAACAGATATTAAATTCAAATTGATATTTAGTATGTGACAGCAACATAGAATTTAGACGTAATTGGAACATAGGAGTTTTGTTTTGTTTTGCTCAATTACAAATCAAGTTCAAATTCTGACCCTGGCTGCTTACCATAAAACCCTACTATCTATATTCAAAATACAGTGCATGAACCACTCTTACAGATACTTTTTTTAGCCACTTTCATTTCTGATTTCAGTATTCAATGTGCATTGTTTTCTATCTTATAAATGAACATAGCATACTTCCTAGAAAACCTAGAACACTTTGCAGAAAAACACTGATTGTTTCATATCTACTTTAAAATTCAAGGCATCTGTTCAAAAGTATATGCCACAGAAGCCTCATACTGTTTATTATTGCTTTGACATTCACATCTGTGGTGTCTGCTATGTGACTACATAAATTTGACTTTGTAGGAGCTTAAATGATTCATCACAGAAACACCAGTATGCTACTAATGTCTTTGAAAAACCACAACCCTTTCCAGGTCAATTGTATCACTGAAAACACCCAAAGTTTAATAAAATGGGTATCTAGCCAGAAGCCTCAGGACTTCTGAAGCCATTTATGGTAACCAATGAGAAGCAGTGATGCCTCAGATCCAGTCTGTACTCTCAAACCCTCTACTATGTTGATTCCTTTATTCTAAGAACAAAGGAATATACAGATATGTATCTAGGGTTGGAGCAAGGCTCAGTGATTAAGAACACTTCCTGCTGTTACAGAGGATTAGGTTCTGGTTTTAGCACCCATGTCTGGTGGCTCACAAACCCTAACTAAGGATCAAGTGAATATGATGTCCTCTTCCAGCTCTATAGGCACCTGCATACATGTATGTACACACATAAAATAAATACCTTATTTTTGCTGTTACTTAAAATATCACCTACAATTGCTTAATTCGTATTTACAGACAGGTATATCTGCTTTACATATACAATTCCTTAGGCTATTTCTTAGTATTTGAAATATTTATAAAGATCTATATGATCTATCTATATGATAGTTACAGGATATTATATAGTGTCCTTTCTTAGTTTTCTATGTACTGAATGGAGTTTATCAATAAGTACATGCCAATTAATCAAAGTTCATGACTAGATTCTGTGGATAACATAACAGTGTCTGGTTTAAATGTGAGTTTGTAATGGTTTCATAGTTCAGAAAAGGAATTTCTTAAAATGACTAATGTTCAAAAATAATGATTGTTCTGCACCCATGCAGTAGTTTTAAAAATACACAGCACTGATCTAGTACAGGGGACATTTAAGTAAATATTTAGAGAAGGAGCAAGTAGCTTTGAAAACAGACCTGCTTACAGCCTTTATATTTGAATCTGAAAAATCACACCAGACATTCCTGGTTTCAGACAAAACCAATATTCCATGAAATTTCTTGAAGTATGGAAATTCTGATGATCATTTTGGCACATTTGAACAGACTGCTGAGGTGCCATTTGCTTTGCCACCAGGCATGTGTCTCTTTCAAAGGACCATGACCTTTGATTATGGTCTGTTCACATTATAATTTATACCTCTCTCTAACTCAGTACCTTCAGGTCTCCATACTGGTTCCATTATAGCAGCTGCTTTATAATATATTTTAACTGTAATAAAATATGATATTTTCGGTTTGCAAATTTTTAAGGTAAATCCATTTTCCTCTATTTCTAGATTGTGGTCAGTGCCATGGTAGCAATTCTCATATGGTCAAGCTAAATGGTAACAAACACATTCTTCTAAAAAACTAATATCTACTCTTATATGTAGATATTAGTCCTTATGCTTTAGATATGCTTATTTCATTCACAATATTCAAAGGTTAAGAAGCCAAAGGGAGGTGTAGGAATCTTCCAAGAAAAGGAAATTAGAATATAATATTATAAGGGAATAAAGAAGAAATTAGAATAAGAAGATGAAATGAGGTGGGAAACGAGAGGGCAGGGAAGAGGCAGGGACTTGGAAAAGGATAGTTAACATTACAGGCCTTTGTAAAAATCCATATCAAAAGCTACTTATGTAGAAGTTTACTAAAATATGTACATATGCAAAGGAATTTACATGGGCTTCTCATATAGTGAGGGAGACAATGTTCAAATTAGACAGCATAGGTTGCTAAGTAAAACCTCCAAGTCAGCTTCAATAAAAACTCAATATTAAAAGAAAATCTAAACATATCTTTATTTACTTCTAAATATTTCTAGACTAAATTAGCATTAATACTCAAGAGATTAAAAAAGAAAATAGGCCAAATGTAAAAGTAGTTCACTTAGTCATTAGTGCCTTGAGAAGGGCTCCCTAAACTTGGACACATTACCAATGACTTGGGTCATTTAAATCTGGGTGCCTTCTCTTTCTTCTTCAAAGTGAGAGCAAAATCATGTGGTATTTATAAAGAAATTAAACAGTAGATTTGTTGAGAACACTAGGAGCAGTACATGGCCCATGGCAGAAATTCTGGTGTTGGTAGCATACTAGAGCCTCTGATAGTACAAGCCTTACAGGAAGGAGAAGCTGTAACAGTTGCTGCATAATCAGACGATATAAAGCACTTACTTAGAACCAATAGTAACTATTGTCTCAATAGAAGCTGTTTATATTACATCTTTTCCATTGTGAAATAATGCATTTTATTCATTCATTCAGATAATTTCTTTCAAAACAAAATTTACCATGCATGGAAAATTTCACATGAAATGTGTATGGAGTCATAAAATTTCTATGTAGTTTTATATTTTTATTTCAAGAATTTGAGATGATCTAAATTGTCACCATACTTTATAATTGCATAATTATTTTAACACTATATAAAAATGTCATATCCTACTATGAAATAAATGTCCCAAGAATTTGGTGAGAATTTTAATAAACCAAACTGAGGAGAGGTCATCATTGGTAGGAGCACTTACTGCCCAGCAGCCATGTGAAAGCCAGCATGGCTCATGCCCCCACAAACTCATGTGTGCACTTCCAAAACCACAAGATGTAACAGGACAATGAAATTTGTGAATATTTACTGACTAAGATATATCATATCGAATATTATTTAAGAATAATCACATTAAAATTACATATAATTGTTTTTTTAAATCTAAAATTATTTATTGATGCTTATAAGAACCACAAGTCTATTATATTTCTTTTGGCAATAGAGAGCACATTTTCAAACAGATTCGTATTTCTATTTTCTATGATAAAAATCAATTTATAGTTCTCAGAGAATTCATCAAGTACCTTTTGCCATCAAGTGACAGTTTACAATTTCAGTTGGGAGGAGGAGAAATACAACCAGAAGCGTGAAGAACTAACTGTAATCAGCCCTTTCCCTCACAGCCTCACAAAGAACAGTATCTTTCACACCTGAGTAGCAGCTCCTGGTGCCTTCTGGATCCCAAGTCTTAGTGAACTCATGGGTTCTAAGCTATAGAAACTTTCAGGCTTTGAATTATTCCTTGAGAATGCCCACTGTAGAAAGCTGTGGATTTGATCCAGAAAGCAACAGGATGACACCAGAAAGTCACTCTGTCATCCAGGCTTGATGAAGGCATGAGCAGAAAATAGACATGCATGCTTTATCCTTCTGTCTTTGCTGCCTTTAAAACAGATTCATCATTCCAAAATAGTATGCTGCTGTAAATATAGTAAAGCTTTTCTGCCTTTAATAAAGTGAAACATCTCTATCAATTAATTTATCACAAATTTCCACAGATAGGACTTTTATTCCTTCACACTGTGTAACTTTACTGTCTTTATGACACTCAGGAGACCAGAGGATTCTCTATCACAGTTATGGTACCAGCTCTACTGTAACATATCACCACTCAACACATCAGGGAGTGTTCAATGCCATAAAAACACAGGAATCCCTGAATGAGGAATGCTTACCAAAACAATTCACAACACCCACAATATTTCAAATGTATTAACTCTGAGTAAATAATGCATTTTTGTGCTTGTCAGCTTTATTGAGATGACAAATTCAAACTCAGGATGAAGTTGGTCTTAAGTCATTGGGAAGGATGAGCAAGGTCACTTTGGGAAGAGCCCTCAGTACCACTTGGGCTCTGCTTCCTGGTTTCTATGTACTCCCTGGGTACATTATATTCAATATATTTTATACATAAGTGTACAGGGGAACAGAACATTAAATCTGAGGGTCTGGAAGAAAAGTGTGGATAGTCTTGGATGCTTGAAGAAAATGTCTGTATTAAGTTTCCTAAAAGTGACTAGGGCTTCTGGGATCCATAATTCTTTTCAGGTTTAGGTGATATCAGTCATTTTGACATTATTTGTTGATACCTTCTACCTGTTCTCAGGCAAAACAAAACACTTTACTTTATCTTCCCTTAAATTTGAACAAAAAGGTTGTTTTGAGTTATTTTCATTTTGTGAAACTCTTTACAATAAATTTGCACAATTCTATTTTTATGAAGGAAGAAGTAAATTGCTCTTCTATTATCATTCTTCCCTTCAGCCTTCATTTGCTTGACTCCTAGTAGTGGCTTCATGGTATTGTCCTTCATGCAATGAAGCAACATTGAGGACCATGGTTACATTCATCTGAAATTTAGCTTATTCTTAAAATAAGATGCAAGAACATTGTGATATTTTCGTAAGGAAGGGAAATTACTCTTAGATTAACTTATGCTCTTTTGTATTTATTTACCTTTCTTAGTTTATTAGATGATTTCCATTTCACTGACTCACGCAAAGGTCTTCTATCTCAGTTTTCAAATCCATATTCTCTTTCTTTTATGTCTTTATTATAAAAGCAACTTGTTTGATAGAAGAGGAAGGGGAAGAAAGGAGGAAAGTGAGAAAAAAGTAGTCAGTAAACAGAAATAGGGAGAGGCAACTTGCAATTAGACAGAAGAGTTTTTGTAATT
Source organism: Phodopus roborovskii (assembly GCF_943737965.1). Taxonomy (NCBI): domain Eukaryota; kingdom Metazoa; phylum Chordata; class Mammalia; order Rodentia; family Cricetidae; genus Phodopus; species Phodopus roborovskii. Next base: position 6,517,849 of record NW_026126470.1, read on the forward strand.
TAAGGACATTCTTCATATATAGAACACCATATATAGAATTCCATTTTACACAAAACCCAGTGAGATATGTGATGGTTCAAATGAAGGGTCGTATCTGTGAACATGAAACACTCAGGAGGTCCTCTTACAGCTCTCTTTCTGATTCCCCATCATCATTCAACTGCTCCATAATAACCTATTATATCTTAGCACAAAAAATAAAGCCAACCATAATCTGATCTAGGAACATCTTATCATCATTTCCCAGACAGCCTTATACTCTAGCAATTAATTGACTGGACTTCCCAAGCTGTTTTCTATTTCCCTGACACTTAATTCACGGTGTTTCTAGTCTTCTCATTTTTATACCATTCATATTACCATGAGCAATGTTTGCCAGATATATACATTATGAATATTTATAAATACTGAAGACACGACATGCTGTAGAAACTGAACTCCATGATTACCTAAGGCACTTGATGATTCTAAAATCAAACTCTGTCTTACATTGCTAATACAGTCTACAAGCCAGTTAAACATCTGTTTTCTCTTTCTGTGTGTTTATTGTAAAATTATATGTAATTTAATGAACAGAAGATAGATACATAGATGAATAGACAGATATTGATAGGTGGATGAATCATAAATCATGGGCAGTTTTAGATTTATTTGGAAATTCAGGTAAAGTAGAGTCCATATTAAAAAGCTAATGGAAACCTGAGTAGGAAAATGAGGGTGAACCTCATCATGCATGCTAGATAATAATACTATATATAGCACTTGGGTACCAAAACGTGGGCAATAGCAGAATCATACTAAAAGCAAGATCCAAAAACAATTGCCACACTACAACCCAAACTGCTTAAAGTTTTAGATATAGTTAGGATAGTTTTGTCCTTATAACAATTGCTACCAACAAATAAAAGTAAATTTACCTTATTTTATTTCCTTATATTTCTGGGTACCTGTTTGTATTCTAATGGTGCAGGTGAGATAGGATTTGGGTGGATGGGGAAATGTGGGAGGGAAAACCATAATCGAAATATATTGTATAAAAATATTCTCAGTAACACAAAGCTTGTACGATGTGAAAAAGAGGTCAAAGAGATATCTCAGTAGTTAAGAGCATTGGCTGCTCTTGCAGAGAACCTGAGTTTGATTCCTAGCACCCACATGGCAGCTGAGAACCATGTACAACTTCAATTCCAGGGGATCCAATGCCCTCTTATGGCCTCAGCAGGCACTGCATGTGGTACACTAACATACACAGGCAAAACACCCATGTGACATGAAATAAAATGCAAAAATTTCAATTATAGCATAGAATATTAGCTTTTGTTAAATAATTTCTTCTGTATATCATTCAATGGAGATAGAATATTACTTTATTTAGCAATGGAATCTCAGGTACTGATCATGTACCTGTATAATAATTTAAAACATGGATAGTCATAGAACATCATTGGATGGTGACAGATTACACAAACACATGAGATGCTTTATAAGCAACAAGACCTTCAGTGTTTTCAATTCCAATAGTTATCATTATCCTTATATTAAAAGTGTTGCACATCAGTTTTCCACAAGAAAAATTTTTCTTTAAAAATATTCCAAAAGAAATAAATAGCTGAAATATACTAAGTCTAATGTTCAAAATCCTGAAATAAAAAAAGATAATATTTTCAATAAACAATTCTTTTGGATTAATTTTTTTTTAAGTTTTCATCAAAATTCTCATTGACAATTCATTGGATCACTAGAAATGGAACTGCTTCCATCTGTATGTGAATGATATATATATATATATATATATATATGTGTGTGTGTGTGTGTGTGTGTGTTAGTTATGAGTACCTGAATACTTGAAAACAGTGAATATTCTACATATATTTTTTGTAAAATATTAAAAGAAAAGGCCATTATTGAGCAGTAAGGCAACATATTTAGTTTAAATACAATGTATTTACATTGCTTTACATGTATTTCAACAAATAAAGTTTTAATAAATTTCATATTAATGTCATTTTAAAATTTAGTATATTTTATTTATTTGTGTGTGTGTGTGTGTGTATATATTGTGTGTGTACTTGAGTGAAGGTCAGAGAACAGTATACATAAGGCAGTTCTTTACCTCCAACAGGATGGCATCAAGGGCTGTTATATTCCAGCTATCATTTCACAGGCACATGAATGTCATTTTCAACTCCATTATAGGTGTGTGTGTGTGTGTGTGTGTATGTGTGTGTAATGATGTAACTGTTGATGTGATCAGAAAATAAACTTTTGATTTTGCACATGGTAGCAAAACTTGGGAGTCAAAAAAGTTGAAAATGTTGAAAAAAACACAGAGAGGATATGTCACATAGAAACCCAGAGTTTTAGCACACATGGAAAAATGAATTCTATTTTTAAAGCACTAAATATACAACACTCTAATTTTCACAGATTAAATGTTAGAATTCAGCTTTGATCATTTCTGACATTATCCATAGTTTCTCTTATTTCATGGTGCCTTTTGCTTCAAGGAAAGCTTTTCTAAGCTACAAAACTTCATCATGGTTTTCATTTGGTCAGCATACTGGGTAAGGTGACAGATTTAAAGCAGAGGGCAGGAGCAGGACTTCCAAGTGACCAGGAATCAACTATCATGTGTCACAAATTTGATTTATTAGTTTATTTATTTATTTATTTTGGGGCTAGCTCTTGAACTGTGATTCACAAAGGAAACTCCCAGGTGATTGCTCCTGACATTCTGTTGTCAAAATATTTTTTCTACATTTCAAACTTCAACTATAAAGTGAAAGAGATCGAGGAGACTTTTATATTCTGACTTTACAAATTCACAGTGTAATTCTGCAAGTCAAGCCAAATTCTATTGTCTGGGAAAGCAGGAGAGCAATTGCTTGTCTTACGCTCAGTTGTTCTTTATTCTTTTCACATTTTTTTTTTTACTTTAAACATTTTCAATTCTTTTGGTAAAAGGCATTTATTTGCAGCATTCCAATTTAACCACTAAAGATTAATCATTATAAATTTCAATGTGAAGCCACATTTAGCGAGTTTTGTTTCCAGTTGTCTTGCTTAAATTATTTAATGACTATATCATCTACTAATGTAGTTAATAAAGTTAATAAGGGTACAAAATAAACAGTTTATATAAAGATTATAAGGAGCAATATATTTGATTAAATATGAAGATTATCTCTGCTGTTAGGTGGTATTTAATTTGAAAGTAGAAATACTACGAAAACAGCTTACACAAAGATATCTCAGTGAAATTCAGTGGTTCAAGAATGCACTGATAAGTGAGAGCTTTGGGGGTATAATATATATGCATACAAACATTTATACATAGGTAGACATATATGCATGTCTATCTATGTATGTGACCACCTCTCAAAATGAAAGATTTATAAAAGTGTGGAATTAGTTCTTGAAGGTTCTAGATATGACTAAACCCAAGATTTAAAGGGCTAGGAATTTAAAGGGCTTGTATGTAGTTCATAAAACTGAAAACATAACAGTGTCAGGAAATAAGTCAAACAAAACCTTTCATTGGACAGTGAACTGTAATTCATAACCTTACAAATAATTTGAAGGAACTAGTTTTATGACTACTTGTTTTGTTATGCTCCCATATGGATCTTGGAAAAGATTATCCCAAGCCTAATAATATAGTTGGCATTTATTTCTGTGTGTTTAAAATTAATTTGTTTTTTTATCACATGTCTATGTCTGTATGTGTGTTTTTGTGTGTACATGTATGTGTCTGTGTGTCTCTGTGTGAGTGTATGTGTCTGTATGTGTGTGTGTATGTGTGTGTTTATGAATGCATACTACACGTATGGCTGTAGGAAGAGGCACGTTGCATTAGATTACTTGGAACTGGAGTCACAGGCAGTTGTAAGTTTCCTGGCTTGGGTACATGGAATCTTACTTGGATTCACTAGAAAAGTAATAAGTACTCTTAATTGCTTGAGGCCGTTTTCTAATTAAAGAGCATTTTTTAAAAGATAGAAATATTTTTATTAAAAAATGAAGAGGTTACTAGCAAAGTTTTAGCATGAATACATCTTTGGGTAATGAGAGGTAAGAAAGAAGTAAAACACATGAAGAGAACTCCATGTGGATGCTCTCTCCCTGAGAAGTTTAAACAAACTTTAAAGAGCTCTGATGATACAATCATCCCACCCAAGAGTCATTTCAAGTTTAAAATAAATCTGCTTTGCAAATTTTACATTTCAAGACAGTTGGAATTTGTGACTGTAGTACAATTGAATTTAAGGAACAGCTGGCACACATTCTCTCATCTCTTTAGTCACCAAATACATTCTTGAGGGAATGTCAACACAAATTCCCCAAGCATGGACTTCTCAACTTTGGAGCTGTCATTCTCTGTTAGGAGGGCTGCCATGTTCATGGGAAGAAGGGTAGCAGGACTCATGGCTTCTTCCAAATATGCCAGTCCTGCTCTTGTTTCCAATATGGCAACATCTACAAAGATTGACAAATGTTGCTATGAGGCAAAACCAAAATTACCTCTCTTCCTCATTTCTTCATTCATGGCTGTGACTCAGTGATTCTCTACCTTCCAACACTTTAACACAATTCCTCATGTTGTGATGACCACCAATCACAAAGTTAATCACTGTTATTTTATAACTGTGATTTTCCTACTGTTGTAAATTTTAATGTAAATATATGATATCTGAAAGCATCATTCAACCCCCAACACCCAAAGGGTTCAAGACCAAGACCCATAGCTTGAAAACTACTGCTCTAAATCAATAAAGTAAGATTTAATTTACCTTTTTTTTTTTTTTTTTTTTTTTTTTTGGTTTTTCAAGACAAGTTTTTTTCTGTGTATCCTTGGCTATCCTAGAACTCATTCTGAAGAACAGGATGGCCTTGAACTAACAGAGATATGCCTGCCTCTGTCTCAGGGGTGCTGGGAATAAAGGCATGTACCGCCACCTCCCAATGTGATATTTTACTAATAATACTTTCTTCTGAAGGTTAAAGTAATATTTTAGTTAACCTAAACTATTCAGTGAGATACATTGATGTTTATAAGAGTTAAGTAGTTAAGAAAAGACATTTAAATTTTGTTTCAAGTTCAGTTATTAAATGTTATATTTTGTAGACAAGCTTTCAATAACTTTTAACAATTGTTTTCTTAATAACCAATTACAGACATGAAATTATTCCATCTTTCTTATATTGAAGAGGGAGGGAAAGATTAGGTAACACAAATAAACTGATACATAAATAAGCTAAATACCAATAATGTCAACTCTAGAAGATGAAGAAGATTGTGAGCTCAAGATCAGAGTAGGCTAGATACTAAGTTCTAGACTGATGCAAGCTACATAGTGAGACATTGTCTTAAAACAATAGATGAAGAAAAAAATTAAAACTGAGCTTCAGGTTCAATGAGAGGTCCTGTCTCAAAAATAAGGTAGAGAAGAATAAAGTAGGACAATTGACATTGAACTCTGGCCTAAACACACACATGCACATGCACACACACACACACACACACACACACACACACACACACACGCGTATATACTTGTATGCATGTATATTCCAAATTGCACACACACATACATACAGACAAACACACACAGAGATAGACAAACACACAAGCAGCAAGAACAGAAATTTTTTTTGTCTGAAAATTATGTCATGAACATCAAGCAGTTGATTCACAGTTTTACTATCTGAAAGTGGGTCATGTCCTCAAGTTCAACAAAGGGAAGCAAAGAGAAGAAAGAAAACAGCTGAGGGAAGCTGTCTTCCCCCACACTGAAAAAAAAAAAGAAGAAGAAACTGAAAACTATACACTAAAGAAAACAGGGGGACACCCAGACCAAGAAGCAGAAAACCGGTACAGAGAATCACGCTGAGATGCAGATTCTGATTCAGGAAATCTAAGGTAAGACTGATAACTTCCATTTTCACTTATTTTTGGGTGCCAATGCTGATGATTGACATACGTGTATGTCACATTTTGTATTACAGGATTTTGCATACTCTGTCCAACTTATGTCTGAATATAGACATGCCTAACTTATTTTATCATAATGTCCTTGAGATTAACAATGGGAAATTGTTAAATTATGTAATTAAAATATGAAAGACTCTATTTGCCCTCTTAATATGTGGAGATCTATTATCATCATATTGTTTTAAAAGGAAAACATATGTTGTTTTGGTACACAAATTAATTTCCTGTGGTTAACAAAATAGCTGCATATGTGCATGTATGTGTTAGTAAAATTGTCAGTATGGAATTCATATTTCTCCTATGCTTAAACAGTCAGTTTCCATACTGTGTCATCAATGAGACAATGAAAAGCTCAAAGATAAAAAAAGCAAAATTAGGTATAACTTTCAGCTAAGTAGTCTATATGATTTCTCCAACTCAGTCCTGAGTTTTATTTTTCTGACAGCCAAAGTTATGTTTTATTGCTATTATTTAATTCCCTTACACCTATAGGAAAGCCAAATCCTGTCTTATTTCATTCTCTCCCTTCCAAAGCAACTCGGAAAACCTGATGATGGGTTTTGGCATTTTGTCAATGTCAAGGTGTGCTAGAAAGAAAAGCAGATGCAAAGAGGCCAGATGGATGAAGTATCCTTGACAGAAAACATCTCCTTGTGAAGGAGTAGTTGATAGTACTGTGAAAGTAAGTCAGTATGTGTAGGTATCCCAATCTAAAGATGGACACCAACAGTAAATTATAGTAATGAAAATCACTTTGGAAAGAATACAACCACAGAAAGAAAGAGACCACATAAATTTATTTCTATGAGAAATATCTTAACTTTTTGCATTTCATTCAAGCGCTGCTAAAAAGAAAACAGGTTTGAACATTAATTACAGTGTTGACAGGCATGGGAATTTTCCAAAAGTATCATCCTGTTTTTTCCAAATAAATATAATTTTCTTAACTAAAAGACTCATTATAAATCAGTGGAGCGCCTAAATGCCATACATCTTAGCTAACTGTGCCTGAATTTGCAATGTCTAAATTTTAAAAAGAAGTTAAAAAGTTAAGACACTACTGGTCTTAGCATTTAAATAAAATCAACTTCTGAACAAGTGAAAGATATTCAAAGGGTAAATGAGTGGAACATATGCTTTCACAATTGAATGTTTATTTCTTCTGTACATAAACATATCACCATGGTTAATTTTTAAGGCTATAACTTGGGAAATTAGCATTTTCCAAAAAGGAGTCCTGGGAAGTCTATAAGACCCCTAGTAATGGAACAGCACTTATCCCTAGTGTACTAATGGATATTGAGAGCCCATTTCCCATAGAGGGATACTCTCTCAGCATAGACACATGGGGGAGGGCCTAGGCCCTGCCCCAAATGATGTGACAGATTTTAATGATCCCCCATAGAAGGCCACACTCTTTCTATGGGGAAGAAGAGGGATGAGGTGGGGGATTGGTGGGGGACCTGAGAGAATGGGAGGGAGAGGGAACTAGGATTGATATGTAAAATAAGATTGTTTCTAATTTAAATCAAAAAATACCAATAATAATTAAATGCCAATAATAATTAAATAATTAAAGTATTTAATCATCCCATTGCAATGACTCATGAATCCAGGACAAAAGCACTCCAAAAACTTCTGCTGCTACAGGGTCTGAACATTAAATTGTGCTGGTCCATGAGTGGATGCACTCATCAACATCATCTTTCCAAGAAGTACTGAGATTTCTTCAGAAAATGTACTGAACATACATTATTATCTCTGAGAGAGGCAAAAGACAACATCACATTCATTTCAATGATCTACTGAACTCACCCCGTGCGATGGGTAGGAGATCCAGCCCAGCTCCCCTTGAATTGTTTTTGAATCTAGTAGATTAACTACAAGAAAACAAAGTAACACAAAGAATGTAACATCAATGAATTATTTCTGTTTGCTTCTCTTAACAATACCTGTTTTGAGTATTGTCTAATAAACACTACTGTTCTTTTTATTACAAATACAACAAGCTACAAATAACTGTAGAGAAAGTGGATCAAAAGTTGTTATACCCTTTTAAATTCTTACAGATTAGCAATCAAATATTGATATGTCTGACAGAATAATATTCTTATAAGGGAAACAATAAAATTCAAAATATGTAAGAAATCTATTCTAAGATAAAATAACTGCAAAGGCAACTAATTTGAATTAGTATATGATTCCCCTATGAGCTGCCTTAAATAATGTACTTGTATAATTAATATTCCTTATTGAATATACCATCTTCTTACTGCTACAATACCACACAAGATATAATTATGCAAATTACCCTTGTAATGTATAAATTATTAGCACATATAATAAACAAAGTGATTCACTGATCTGAGGAGTAACAGAAGCAAAGACAGGAATCTTTTAAAATATCATTTGTTAACGTTGGTTATGTATAAAGCTATCCCACTAAAAGGTACAAGTGATTTCTCTTAATATTATTATTGACTAGTCTGACTCCTAAGCCATATATATATACGGAGAGTAAAAGTAAAACATAGTCACATATAGTTACATTTTACTAAATATAAATGAAAATAATTTTGTCAACACTAAGATTCTTGACTTTGTTACAGGTCAGAAATTAATGTATTATTATTGTGCTTCAAATTTAATCAGCAATAAAAGCTCACTTTTTTGATGTGATGTATTGTTGTTGTCAATCTGACTTGTTAAATAATAGAAACTATGGTTTTACCTCCTCCTTCTACATTAGAAAACAGCTTCATGATAGACTAATGGAAGGTGTAAAGGAAGGTTACATAAACTAGGCATCTATTATTAATGTAGACCAGAGTAGGTAATCAATAAAACAGGAATTGCATTTTAAAAATCTCAAATATGCCTATGTCAAAACATGATGTTAATTCCCACATTGTCTATGTGTCTGTGGATCTGAGAAATTACATTCTTTTTTTAAAATCCTAATTAACTTGTTACAAACAAAACAAAAACAGTATAATATACTAAGGGAGGAATATGTGTGATAGATTTTTAAATAATAAAAATGACTAAAAATTTCAAGGAACATTCTTGTTTGAATTGTCAGATAATAAACACATTAAATCGCCATAAATATCTTGACCATTCAACTAAAATTACAAAACTTAAAACTGAATTCTCTCCTCTGTAAATATGGGAAAATGTTAATTTAGTCTATTTCTTTTAAAATTTTAATAATTAAGTAATATTAAGGGTGTCTAAAAAGTCATATTATATTACCAACTACCTAACAAAAAATGTCTCTATATGTGTAAATTGGTGTATAAATATGCAATGACAACGCCCCCCCAATGAACCATAGACCACCTAACAAAATCTCCAACAATAAGCATGTGAAGCCCTATATTGAGTTGATGGTCAAAGTTGTTCAAGATACTCCTGAAACATAGGCTATTGGTATTGTTTGTTGTCTCTCAGAAATAAAAATCAATCCCTACTGCTAAAGATACCACACAGGTCCCAGGTGCCCCCGTGTTATACCTGACCTGGAAGCCTTCTCACTGAGGACTGTCATTTATGGTAGCAAATGGAGATATACCATCTTCCAAAGGAGGAAAGAAAACAATAATTCCACCCAGCTGTGATCCTATGAATCACAATGATGAAGCATGTCACAATAATCCTAAGGGTTCAGTAGTAGTATGCATACCTTGGTGGTAAAAACCTCCCTGTATAATTGGACTTAGTTCAACAAAAGAAAACTCATACCCGGTACTGGAAACCTAGCCAACTACCTAGGGCTAGTGAAATAATGGCTCTTGGAGGAGAATCTACAGCCACCATATTACTACACTAGCAAAATCTACATTCTAAATTTTGCCCTTATGTCCGTAGATAAGTGGTAGTCCTCACACCTCATCAAGGAAAGGAAACCACTCTGTAAAAAAAAAAAAAAAAAAAAAAAAAAAAAAAAAAAAATGAATAGCATTACAGAAAACCACAACCAGTCAAAATGCAGATTTGAGAAGCCCTGTCCCAGTTTCTACATCTACAATACAGGTCTTGCACCTAAGGGTCAAAGATAATTGCTGAAGAATGACTGGAAAAATTCTTAGAGTCTGAGGAAGAGGAAGTTTGTATCTCCTATGACTGTCAGAAGCTACACTATTATCTCACTAACACAACTGCCTAGACAATCCTACCAAAAACATGGTCAGGCCTGCTGGTACTCTGCTGGTACCAACTACTGTTTAGTTAGAATTTCTATTGCTGCTAAAACCCCATAACCAAAAACCAAGTTGGGAAGGAAAGGGTCTTTTGGTTTACACTTCTAGATCACAGTCAGTCATTGTAGGAAGTCATAACTGGACCTCAAGAAGGGCAGGAACCTGGAGGCAGGTGCTGATGCAGAGACCATGGTGGGGAGCTGCTTGATGTCTTGCTTCTCCAAGCTTGTTCAGCCTGCTTTCTTATAGAACACGGGACCATCAACCCAGGGATGGCATCACCCACCATGGGCTGGGCCCTCCCTCATTGATCACTAACTGAGAAAATGCCTTCCAGCTGGATCTCAGGAAGAGATTACCACACCCAAGGCTTCTTCCTCCCTGATGACTCTAGCTCCTTGCAAGTTGACACACAAAACCAACCAGTACCATATTCATTAGCTCATTGTCTCTAGGGGTCTAAACAGATCAAGGTGTCATTATGCATGTGATAGTTGAATTGGCACTGGAAAGGGTATATTACATCAGATGCTAAGATGAATAATGGTCTTAATTTCAATATTCATAATTAGCAAAAAAAAATAACAATGTATGAAACAAAGAAGAAGCAATTATGATATTGTCTCTTCTTAGGAAATACCTCAATGGAAGTTAATTTTGTAATTAAAGAGTTACCTTATATTGCACCTGATGTTAATGATGAGTGGAAAAGACCAGACTAATCACATCTGCCTTTGGATTCTGCTCAAAGAACAGCTAATCCAGAATGAATACTAATGCCACAGTCAATTAAAATAAGTGTGTAGATTAATTAAAAGTTTTTACCTTTTCATAAATTGTGCTTTTAGTGTACTTAATTTATGGTAAGTAAAGAAAACACCACCATTGCTCACAGTTTAGATCCTGCTATCAAACATTTAATTTTGTCAAGCATGGTTATCTTACAATATTGCTGTACTGACCCAATCATCTAAATATACTTTGAACCACTATGAGCTTATAACAAGCCATGGAGCCAGTGTTCTTGTAAATTACTCCACGCAAAAACAGTTCCACTTTGACTTCTGAATCGTGTTTATAATCAACCATCAACACATGATCTAATGGTGAAGACTGGCTGACATCAAAACACTTTTTAAAAGTTCTTCATTTAGGTTTATAAGGTGCCCTTTGTTTGTATCCAAATGAGAACAACACAGTCTAAGAATCATAAACACTTTAAAGTTAATGGCTGCTGAATTGGTAATTCCATAACAAGTCTCTAGTTACATGTAAGTAGTCCTTTTATAGTGAACACTATGCGTGCAGCACATACTCATACTGAGATAAGTAGATAACGTTAGGAAATCTGAGAATAAACCTGTGTGTGATTTTTCCGGTGCATTGACTAAATGTCAGAAGAAACACACTTTTAATTCCCCTATTGCTAGAGGTAAGAAGCTTGGGTACTGATGCTTTCTCCTCTCAAAATATATGAAGATCTTCTAACTTCCTCTCCAGTGTTACCATCGTTCAAATGCCAGGGGGAGGAGTTATCTACCTGAATTGTTTTCTAGAAGTGTCTTATTGTAATAGGAAGAGATTGCTTTCATTTCTAAAAACTTAAATTCACAAATTGAATTTTAACGAAGAGTTAGGAAATTGCTCCTCAGTATTGTTAGGCTCCCCTGAATTGTTCAATTCTCTATTGTCAGCCTCAAGCCATTTACTTAACAAAGATCTGAGTTGTACTTTTTACCACATTCCTAATATGTTGGTGTGTAATGTGGAAGTAGATTATTTTTAAATCAGAATGTATTCTCCTCTAACAGATATATGGCCCATGATAACGTTTTAAACTAAGATATTTTTAAATTTTAGTTGGGTTTGACAATAAAATTTTATTTGGAAACCACTGTTTTAAATTTGGAAGTAAATAGTTTTGTATTTCAACAGATTTACTGTCTGTAATTTTACAGCTTTTACTTAGGGGTGCATGCAGAGGCAGAGGGCTTACAGTTCTGAGAGTGGGGGCCCATCCTCACTTGGTCTTCACTCTTTGGCTTCAATGTGTGATCTGGTAGAGCAAAGCTAGGGTGGTATTTAATGGAAATTCCCATGTTAGAATTGATTAAATGTGTAAGAAATAAGTCCAGAGTAAATAAACTCAAATTGTTTGTAGGGAATTCTGGACAGGGGAAAACTGACATGTCATTCCTGTGACTAATTTTACTGTTACTTTTCCCACGGTTCTGAACAGTTGAATTAGGATTCCTGCGAGCCACCATCCTTTTTCTTTTCCTATTATCTGTCACAATGGCCAGAGGTGTATCTTGGTGGTGGTTCCCTGAGGTCCAAGATTAGAACCTCAGCATCATAAACAAGTTCACTGATGACACTTATGACATGACAAGTTCACAAACAATCGGCTATAGCAACAATTGACTCCATCTTTTATTAGTTGTAGATATGCTTTATATTTCTTAGCATAAAACACTCTTTTTATTGACTTTTTCCTCTTGGTTTGCAGTGCTTGAATTGACAGGCCACACCTCACACAAGCTAAGGAAGTTTTTTACCACTGAGTTACATCTCTAGGCTCAAAGATGTTTAGGGTTAGGGTTGGGTTAGGGTTAGGGTTCGGATTAGGTGTTGTCAGATGGTGTGGATGATTAATCTCACAACATAAATCTCTAGAGTTTTCACTCTTAAATAAAACCAATGAATAGGTTAATTTTTTTTTCAAGAGCAATCTAATATCTCATTCAGAATTGCTTTTTGCCCACTTATAAAGACTGACAGTTGACCTAATATTCCAGGTACATACATTGCTTGATTGCTACTATGTACAAGCAGTATAAAGAAATCATAAAAACTAAATGGTATAGAGTCTCTTGCTGAAGCAGATCTTTTCAACTGCCTAGTAGTGTATCAGTCCACTTTGTGGTGATATAATGATTTGCATTTCATGGAAATATGGAGTTATTTGTAATTATCAAATAATTATTTCAAAGTGAAGACATCCAGATATAATAGCTAAAGGATCTCAGATTCCTCTATAATACACATATTTTCTTGTAAAACCTTCACTTATAAGCAGCCTTTATCGCCAGTAAAAACAACTATAAAATGAGTACAACTGGAGACAAGTCCATCCTTTCTTTGCATTTTGCTCTGACTAAAGAAAAATGGCTTTCTAGTCTGTTCATATCATCACCTCAGTTGCACAAGCCACAGTTCATACACACTTATCTTTATCATTTTCATCACTTTCTATTACAATAAAGAGCATGGCTTTGGTTTATGGTACAGAAAGCAAAAGGACTTTTTCATCTGCTTCTAAATGATACTTAAGCTGACCAAACAGAAGAACATGACCCAGAAAGGGATGTATGTCATTCTTGCTGTTGTAAATCTCTGTGTAGTACTCTGTCATAAATAATACTGAATTATGAAATCAAGATTTGTATTTTGAGCAAAAATGAACTATAGCTCAACTTTCTTTTTCAATTTATTTGTACATACTGGGATATTCTATTGAGGAGAAATTTAGAGAAGTCAGTTTTGACACACCTCAACCTAAATTTATTTAGTAGTTTTATATTTTTGTAATTGGGATGCTTCTGTGGGACTCATATCAATATTTTTATATCATCTAAACATAATAGAACATTTTAGTAGTGGTTTTGTGCTTCAAATAATAACTGCTAACAGTTTAGTGACAATATAAAATATTTTAACTGTTGTTAAATTAAATATGTATCATGTTATGTAAATACCTACTTATGACTAATTCTCAGACCTCTAAATAAAATAATTTTAAAAATCTGTAAAAATTAACAATTCTTTACATTTTTGTTATTTTTAAGTCATTTGTTACTTTGAACAATTTTTGTGTGTAATACAAGATTTCTGGACAAGGCAGGCTGTATACCAGAAATTTATTTTTTTTCTGGAATTCCCCTCTTAAGAAAGAATCTTGGATTTACTTCTATAAAGATTTTAATTGTAAAAGAAACTGTAATAATATGTCTCCTCTAAATCTTTATAAATAGCAGGGAGAACGCTTTTAAGTGGAAACACACAAAGTCTCACCATAAGACTTGCTGTTTACCAGATTATGTAGCTCCAGGAGATAACAGCCCAATTGCCCCTGTAAAGGAGCCTTTCACAGGTGTAAACTCTACCATGTTTAAGCATTGATCACTTTTAAGCATTTCCCTTGGTGTTTGCCTTTTCTAATCAGAAGTTCCAAATGTTATACACTGGCAATGCTAATGTACACTTAAGAGCTATCAAAATCTCAATTGGAGCAATATTTCCTAACAAATAATTCTTTTATATAAACTAGTGGGGCTTTTTGTCAGTGCAGTTTTAGTAAACAATGAACCCCGAATGTAGAAACCATCACCAAATAGTAGGGTTCTGCTTCTGCACATGGGCAACTAATATATGACTCATTTAGATATATTTTCCAGTTTAGACCCATTTTCCAAAATGTGGCTAACCATCTAATATTACTCCTTAAGTATAAGTGGTATCTCTTCAATAAATACATACTTTGTTTTGAAATGGTCTAGAAACAAAATAACTTCTTACTTTCAATTCAGAAAAGGCTTTTGAAAGATTACAAAATAAAAAGTGAAAATGCTATTCAATTATGACATAAAAACAATAATTACTGCAAAGAGCACTTTAAATACCTCAAAATATACATTGCATCTATCTTATAATATCAGGCTTCATACATTTTAATCAAAGTATCACGCGATCTTGATTATTAACCTTCAGGTATAGAAGAGAAAGAAGCTCTATTGAGTTAGAGTTTGACTGATGACTTTGAAATTGGGATAGAATCAACTCCAATATAACACTCTTTTTTTTAGAAATAAGAACATTCATGGAAGTTCTTGGATGAAAGGAACCTAAATTTTAGCAGCAGAAATGAAACTGCATGAGGAAAGACGTAACATTTCAATTTAAGAATAACCTCTGGAGATTTAATATCCCAACATACATTTTATTGAAAAGGCGGCAATTTCGTTATAAATAAAGCATTTTATATATCTGGAAACACTAGAAGCAAGGCACTGCTTTGAATTTTTGATATTCAGGAAGATATTTAAAGAGTCATGGATTTTGTTAAAGATGGTGCAAATTTGAGTGATGGCTATGCACACACACACACAGAGAGAGAGAGAGAGAGAGAGAGAGAGAGAGAGAGAGAGAGGGAGGGAGAGGGGAATTTTTTATTTAATACATTTCAATCTTTGTACTAGTCCACCGAATATTCATCTATTTAAAAATTCCAGCCATTTTCTTCAAATTTTAGGATTATGGTGTCAATGGAAAATATCAAACTGACTGCTGGGGACAGTCAGAAAACATTTAATTTACTGATGAAAGAGAAGGTAGAGTTCAAAAGGACTTCAGTGTGGTTTTTCCTGGTAGTGTAATTACATTGTGAAGAGGGCCTGCAGAAGCTTCTATTTTGGGATGGCCCTTTTGTGTTGGTCACATGTGTTTCCAATAGACTCACATGAACACATGCATGCGTGCAGATCCAATACAGAACTTATATTCACCTTACATCTATGCTTGTTGGAAATATTTCTCAATATTTGGTTTTTCAAATGTACCTGATTACTGTGAGATTGTTTAAGTTATTAAAATCTAGAAACAGTCACTAAAAATCTAAAAAAGTCTTAAGCTATATTCAAGTCTGTCAAATGAAATTCAACAAATTATTTAATCTATTTTATTTAGATGCTGAATTTGCAACAGTAATATACCTCCTCTGGGGGTTTCATGTCATAATTTTCACTATTTCATATATGTGTCACCCCATAGTTTTTATCAAAAAAACAAAAAACCAAAAAAAAAAAAAAAACTCATGCACGGAACATCTTTCCCACCAGAATTGATATTTACAAAGACATAGAGCATGTCAAACTTAAAATATTTTCCAAAGTTTAGCCTGAAACTAACCATTAGCTGCACACTCTTGGTAAATAGATATAAAAAAAAACATTGAAATTATGAAAGATGAGTTTTTGCATAATAAGAAATTCAGTGTATCTTTTGCTTTTCCTGACTCCTCTTAACAATTTCCAAAACTGGGAGTTTGAAACTGAGTTTAGGGTACTGAACTTTTTTAAATTATTTATACTTTATTCTTGTGTTTGTGTGTGAGCCTGTGTGCGCCTATGTGCATCATATGTGTTCAGGAGTCCAAGGATCTTAGTAGAGAGTATCAAATCCCATACAACTAGAGTTGCATGTCCCGTGGTTGTGAGCTACCATGTGGGTGCTGAGAACTGAACTTTGGTTCTCTGCAAGAATGGAAGAATTGTCCAACACTGAGATGTCTCTCCTGCCTGAGGCCTCTGACATTTCCATTATTAAGTGTAATAAATCTACCACAGATACAGACCTGGTCATATAAAAATATGCATAACTCCTAAAGGTGATCTTTTGCTGAGGAAAAATATTTAAAGGTATTAAAAACTACACCTTTTTAATGTTTTCTCGGTGACAAAAGTCTTTCTACACTTAAGATGATTTTAAATACCATTTTCAAGGGTATAAAAAAGCTACATTTTATAATATATAAATGTTTAAGAAAGGCAATTGTACTTCAGAATATAGGGTACCATTTTTGTCATTATAGATTAAATTAACCAGCACAGTCACCTGAAATACACATAATTACCCATGGGAGAATTTATTTTTCATGAAACAAGGGCATTAAAAGGCTCCAGTCTAGGCCAGAAATGTTGATAACACATGGTAAAGGCTATGAGATTTTCTGTTGAATTATCAAATGTAAATGAGTCTTATCTAAGGTAACACAGACAGAAAAAGTAAACTGAGAGGGAAATAGTATACTTAAAAAAGTGTTCATAGGATTTTACAGTAGTTGAATTTTAATAGGATTCTCATATTTAATAAAGGGGTAAAATTTTAATTTGTTGCTACACTTCAGGTAATAATTTTAGTTCTTTTCCCTAAAAAAGAAACAGAGAAAAAAAGAAAGGATGGGAGGAAGGCAGGGAGGGAGGGAGGGAGGGAGGGAGGAAGAAAAAAAGCTACCTTAAGTTGCTTTGTCATGTTTGTGGAGAAATTGTCATTATTATAGACAGTGGTGGGAGAGGTCAAAATTAACCTATGACAAACAATGGTTGTTTTCATCGTTAATCTCACTAACAATTTGTTTTTCAGATAATTTACAGTATCTTGTGTCCACAATATAATATATGTACTCATCCATAAAATTGTTGTCATGGTGTGGGAACAGCTCAGTTTTTCAAGACAGTTTTTCTATGATTGGCAACACACACACACACACACACACACACTTACTTCCTACTGAGTAGTGTTTTGCTTATCCTAAGGATTAGTAAAATAAGCCACATGGAAGCCATTGCAAATTAGTTTCCCAGCCTGACTTTTCAGTGTGAAGATTATCTGCCATATTTTGATTTAAGAGACATATCTTCCTAATAGAATATGTTTCAACATTACTGCTCAAAAGATATTATCAATTGCTAAATCATGTTTGCAAATCATTAAATGCACTAACTACTAATAAGAAATTTTACTGCGTTTAGGCATTCTGAGTGAGGTTTGGAATGTTAAAATTTCAAGAGTATTAGAAATCAGCCAACTTTGTCAGGAAAAAATTACAAGTTGAGAATCTTATGTTTTTAAGAAACGTGGATTTCAGTGTCACTATGCACATAGGATTTATTCATCTATCATTCTTAATTATTATGGATAAAGAGTAGTTTAACCTCTTCATAATTTGTAGATGAAACAAATCTGATGTTAACCGAGTGTACAACTTAACAACCAAATTGAATGGCATTTTCCAAGTTGTCTTAGTCCTCTGAAGGCTCAGCTATAAAAGACTGCTTTTTTAAAACCCAATAAAACTCAGTTCAGGGAATTTTATGCATTTATTAAATTTTTGTTTAATAATTTATTTTTAAGTCTCAGAATTATAAAATGACATTTTGCAGCATTATTTTTAAAGATGAGATTTCCATAGATTTCAATCTCACAGGGTAGTAAGAACTTACTAAGAGAATACAAGTGTTTTATAAAATTACATAATATTCTAGTTAAGAATTGCATATTTACATCAAGTTTACATTTCCCTTGATTTGGAAGAGTTTTCCAAATTCATACAAGAATTTTAAAAACCACATTTGAGGAAAGAATTTCTGAGTTATTTTGCAGACATGAAGGTGGGAAAAAATTATCTGTGTCTTTCTATTTTCTCAGTGACGGAGTGGCTGGATCCCTCTTTAAGAGCAGAGGTATAACAGACAACATGTTAGAATTTTAAAATAAAAACCAGGGGTAGCAACCCACTTCTATAATCCTATCACTTGCAAAGATCAAGAGTTCAAAGACAGCATGGACTGTATAAGACCATGTTTCAAACACAATAAAAAAATCAATAAATAACATTTTTATAGGTCAAACATTGGCATTACAGCAAGAGAAGAAAGATACTTAAAGGGAGTTTGCTTTCTTACTTAGAAGCCTGATGTCATCAATATGCTATTTTTGCTTTTTGGCAGGTAAAGGGAATTTATTGCATCAATTAATGCTAAACATGTGTGCTGAAATTCTCCATGAAAAGCATAATTGCCCCTACTTAATTTGCTACTTTTTCCAAAGTGCTGCTTTAGCTACCTTTAAAAAAATAAATAACTGTCTTACACAGGCTGCAAGTATTTTTAATGTAAACAAAATTAAGTCATTTAATTTTATTTTTATCTTAACATAAAAAGGATATACCTATATTGAGAGGGTTTCCCACAGGAAGCAGCACCTACATTTTAGAGCATGTTTTATTTTCCTCTCTTCCTGACTTTCTGTGGCAATTCCCAGAGTCAACTCACCATCCATTTTTATTACGTGAAATCCTCCATCATCACACACTGCTCTATGGGGACAATTTTCCTCACAATTTCTTGTCAGTGGAATCATGCGGGAATCTTTATTTTGGAGTGAGACCTGTGGTGTTTGTTAGGAGAAGAAAACAGAGGCCCAGGTGGGAGCAGGAAAGGGCTTCCCAGGCTTCACCTCCTGCTCTCTTCATCCAGTCCCTCTAACAGATCTTCACAACCATGGCTAACTTACAGATAATCGTGATTTATGTGTGTCATGCCTTTGGAAGTTCAAAGACCTCTTCCTGATTTAACTTAATTTCTTCTGCCAAAATTCTCAGCATTTTGAAGTTAATTTTTACAAAGTCACACACAGACACACACACACACACACACACACACACACACACACACAAGACTTAGTCACAGAGAATGAGGTTGGTTGGCAATCAAGTACTGTTCTGGAATGTCTGGAATGAAAGGAGACTTCACAGGTGTACAGGATATGCAGAGGGAAGAAAGCAGCCAACATAGAGATTCAGAGATGCCCTCGTACTTATTTCAGAGGTGATTGATAAAAGATCCTCTAAGGAATGAATGACAAAACAGATCAGTGAGGTTGTAAATCCAGTGGGTCAGGACATTGAAAACACACTTAACTAGTAGATTCAGGCATTATATAAGAGGAATATTGACGGCCTGACACAGCCACAGAAATATCAGAAGCAGTCAACTATGAATTACCCCACTTTGAAGAAACCCTCTATAGATCATTTCAAGTTTACTAAATTACGAAGAGAAAAAAATGGTACCAATCCCAGACAGGACTCTGGCCGCGGGAGATGGGGGTGGAGGGGCGATGCTCGACTGTATGGGGGGGTACTTATGAAACACTACTTCGGCAATGAGTAAAAGACTAACAGGTGGCACCAGCAGGTGACTTTTAAGAAAACTGGAAAAGAAAAACAGTCCCTTTATTTAGAAACTGGAGGAGAGAAGACTGCGGAGAGAACAAAAATAGCAAGGGGGGGGGGGGGCAGACAGCAGCCAACACGACAACTGGGTCATCAGAAGTCTCTGTGTGCTGCAGCTGAAGGAGAAGATGCTTTTCCAACCCTTATCCTCCACCGCCCTCCATCACCTGGTGGGCAGGTGAAGGTAGATGGCAAAGACACCATCGTGTCACCTCCCCACTCCACACTGAAAGGTCTGGTTGATAGCAACCGAGGACGCGGCAAGGAAATCAAAGATGTGGGGTTTCCTGCGTAGATCAAGACTTGTTGCGGAGGTGGGGGGGGGCACAAAAGGGAGTGGATGGGTCGCGTTCTCTCAAGGCCTGATTGGGTGCAGGTAGCCGCCAGGTGGGGAAAAGAAGCTCGGTGGTGGCAGCCCCGAGGCTGCAGGCAGAGGGCGCGCGTTCGTTGCTTGCTAGCCAGCTTTGGCTAGAATGGTCGGAGTTGTTTGCTGTTCAGGCTGCTTGCTGCCAGCACAGGTGGCGGTGGCAGCCAGCACCGCACACTGAGGGACACTGGGTGCCCAGAGCAGCCGGCATCCCTCCACCGCGCCGCGGCCATCCCCTCTCCGCGCCGAGCTCCAGACCATGTCCTTAACCGCCGGATTGAGGGGAAATTGTACGAAGAGCTCCATGGCCCTGGAGGGCTTACCGCCGGCTTTTTCACACCCCGCCTGGATTTTAATGCGCCCAGCTTCCAGTGAGAAAACAGTGAATGGGGCTGGGGAGAGAAGCGCCTGGCTTCCTAGGCTCCACTCCCCCCGCCCTTCAAGCAGCTAGGGGTTAAGACGCCCTGGCGTGGGTGTGGTGGCCGCCAGGGGTGCTTGATTCCTCTGGGTCCAACCTTACAACCATTCCCTGTAAAGTGCCATAATGCTAAAAATTTACTAGGGCACACACTTTGAGAACTTAATCCAATAGTGCATTACCGAATGTGGGCAGTGTCATGTAAAAACAAAGAGGCTCACTTGCCTCCTGCTCTGGCCACCCCTGTCCTGGACTGTTCGCAGCAGTTTGTTTGTACAGTGCTGCGATGTGTTCCCCCTCCCTTCCTCACCTATTATTCTCAGTTCCCCGTGTTGGTTTGGATTATGTGGGTTTTCACCCTTTGCTTTGACTAGAACAGCAGGACGTGGTTTAGAAAATGAAGGGCTGGGGGGTGGGGGGTGTGCACATTCACGGCTTCCAGTTTAATAATGTCACTTCAAGTTTGAAGCTTTATTTGCTGAACTGGTTTTGATCCCATCCACCCTCCACGTGCATGCGCCCAGGCGTTCAAAGGGGAAAGCAGGCTTTGGCTCAGACTCTTAAAACTTTCCTGGACAAGGCTTTTTGCTGCTGGAGAAAATTTCAGAGTTAGTGTGTAAACTTGAAAGAAAAAATAAACAAAGGTGCACACCCAGTTTTTGATCTATAGGTTTGGGAGATTGCATTAAAAAGGTGTGGGGGGGGGGTCATCCAGATGATTTAAGTGATAAATATCTTCTAAGCAAAACATTTCTATATTATTGTTGGCTTTGGAACCTCTGAAGTCTTCTGTCCATCTT
The DNA here is from genome assembly GCF_943737965.1 of Phodopus roborovskii. Taxonomy (NCBI): domain Eukaryota; kingdom Metazoa; phylum Chordata; class Mammalia; order Rodentia; family Cricetidae; genus Phodopus; species Phodopus roborovskii. The sequence goes on from NW_026126470.1 coordinate 6,539,481, forward strand.
TCTAATCAACTTCTTATTTTCTTTTCACTTGCATAGACGTTCTTTATACTGAACTGCCTTTTAAAAAATGCATTTCAAAGAAAAAATGGTGGGAAGTAAAATAAAAATTGCTGACGCTCATATTTTCCGGGGCCCGGGATGGGGGCGGGATGAGGGGGGTAATCTACTAAGTTCAAACAACTACCTGATACTGAACAGCTGAGAACAGACCTGCAGAGTTTGAAATCAAAGGCATACAAGAATCCTGTCCTTTGAAAACAAGAGCAATGCCTTCCAATAGTGATGGATTCATGGTTTGGAAACGGTTGTATTCCAGTAATATCACCCCACTGTCTTAATTCCTAAAGTCATTGTGGCAAAATCACCTAAGGTTTTTATTTATTCCCTTTCTTATTTTTGAGGAGTAAATATTTAACTCCAGCTTTCTATATGCCTGGAAGAGTAATTTAACAAAGGTTTCACACCAATCAACCCTTTATTTGAAAAATGTGTGAAAAGCTACTTGCACACTTGGTAGAAGCCCCTTACTGACCCTCAGTGGTGATAAAATCCAGATCTCTTAGAACAACCAAAGAGAGACACCGACTCTGCTCTCAATCTCACTGAGGCAAGAATAGAAAGAGCGAAGTTTATTGAATACTTTACAGACAAACGTGCATGTTAAAAACTAAAGTGGGAGATCTTGACAAGAAAAAATTTCTCATAGCAGTTAGTGTTCTTCCAAGAAATACATATTTCTCTGTACATCTAGTGTTTGTGCCAAACAAAACCATTGGAAAATGACTCAAATCAAAGGTAGCCCACATCACAGATCTCTAAGTAAGTTCTGTCTGTAAGAACTTATCGAGTTTTGATGATTTGTGGAAAGTTTTATTAATACTTTCTTGAAGATTTTATGACTTGGAAAATGTAACTTTCAAGAACATTTCTGCTGCTCCCATTTCCACTGAAGTCACTAAATCAAATATATTGTAGAAATATGCTTTGCCTTTAAAAATCCTTTGCATATGTAACTGATTATTTGATATTTAAAAGCTGTGTATATTCTACTTCAGAAAAATTTTCAACATTCCGGTATGAAATTGAACATTTAGGAATCTTAATAGGGAAGAAATATTTTGAAATAATATAGTGATTTAATAATATACAGAAATGTAATGTTCAAATGGGGATAATGCACAGTCAAGATAAAGAATCTTACTGAATCGTGTCTTTAAATTCAAATAATTGATGATCAAGTTATATCTGCTATATTTTAAATGAGCAAGGAACAAACCATAGTGTGTTTCAAGTAACAGAAAACTTTATGTGAAACTTTATTAAGTTAGTAAACACTGGTAAATACTTTAAAACTGTGTGTGTTTTTTTTTTATATAATACTTCAAGAGTGGGTATTAGTTTCAATCATGGAAACTTCAGGCTTCTACTAACTCATCAAGAAGATATATTCCCATACAGTATAACTTTGACTTAATGTGGCCGTGATGTCTTGTGCAGTTTTTCATTTCATAGGTCCAGCCACTTCTGACTTGAAAACATAACTTTTTACTTTAAGAGAGAAGAGAAATTGTATGCATCATGGAATCAGTAGGAGAAAAGGCACAAGCATTTCATAGCTACGGTAAGGCTGCTTTGTATGTCTAAATCCACTGTACTTTCTAGAATACTTAGTGTTTTAAAAGATTATTAATTTTTCATTTCTGACAAGAAGTGATGTCAAAATGGGGTGAGCAGGGTCTTAAAGTGAATATTTCCTCACTTTAATTTAATGGCATCAATATTATTCTTTTGGAAGATATAGATTCAAAATGAATTAATTTCATGATCAATTTTGAGAGGTTGCAAGAACTTTCTTTTTTGGCACAATCATAATATTATCATAGCAATTCAGATTGTCAGTAAAAGCTTAAACAAATTTGCTGATAATCCCGTTAATGACCTAGGTCAAGTGTTAACTGTTGTGGGTTATAAAGCAGTGAAATTAAGGTTTCTCCTACCTTCAGGCAAACAGCACAGTTACAACTACTGGGGGTGGGTGGAGGGGCAAGCTATTAGGAGAACTATTAAATTACAGAAATGTATAATGCATTCAATTATTTAGTCTAGCATGAACAAATGCTATTAAAAGCAAATGTAAGCCTTCTTTGGAAAAAAAAGAAGCTCATAAAGATGACATGATAACTTAGCTCTCTGTTAATGTTTCAATCACAGGGAGTTTTATTTGAGGGTGATAGTTTATAAACATTGAAGGTAATGTCGATTTTAAGTCATTTTTACAAAGGAGAAGTCTATTATTTAAATATTTATTGTGTCACCATTTACCTATTGCTCTAAGAGAAGTGTATAGCACACATCTGCAAGTTTTACTTTTAATCTTCAAACAATCACATAATTGTCTCTTGTACTTAGCAGAGATTTCATAGATGTGCCATAGCCACTCCAGAAAGGAGTTTCCCAATATGAAGTATGTACATATGTAGACTGAATTTTTACTGAACTGTATTTTTAAAACTCTCATTTTCAGTGTAAAGAGTGCAATGGGCAAATGTGAATCCAATTTGTGAAGACTGTGGGATGGAAAATATTGCATATAATGTTAAATAAGCTGTGCATTCTGCTTCAGACTGCTAGGAATATTTGTGTACAAAGAACACTTCATGCAGTTCCAAAGTTGGCTGAACTAATAAAGGTCAATCACTTCACTATGTATCAAACTTTAACATTTTTCCCAACTTACTGTTCTCCATTATCTGAGTCCCTGCAAGACGGAAGCAGGGCAAGCACACAGAACAAGCATAGGGTCTATCCTCATACAACAGTGCAGTACTAAATTTGCTTTGAAACGTAAGTGATTTCCCACTGGTAGTCTCTCCTTGTGTCATGTGAGTGGAAAGAACCGGTCATTGTGAGCAAAGTCTTGATTAACTTCTGTTGGGTATTCAAGCCAGATTTTAAATGATCCTCCAAACTGTGTATTTCTATACTCATCCAGAAGACCAGGCAGAAAAATAGAACTTGGAATCACTTTCTTGAAAGAGTGGTACAAAGTCGCTGTGATAACTGATGGGTTGGAAAATTCACATCAAGCTCTTAAGTTATTTTTCTTTATATTTGACTCTGGGATTTTCAATAGTTTTATTTAGGGATCTCAATTTTTTGTTTAAGCTCTCATAAAGACAAGTTCATTAACAATCAACTCAATAGCCTGGTTTTGTTTGTCTATTTCCATCATGTCTAACTACATGAATGATAGGAGAATGTATTCTAGTAGATATGCTGTAGTAAATTATCTGTAGTTTTAAAACATGATTTTCAGCGTACCATTTTAATCCTGATCTCTCTTGTACATCTTCAGTTTTCAAACTGACATGGTTCAGGTTATCTTAGCTCCATGTTTGAGTCCAGATTACTTGTTTGGCGAATCTCATAGAAATTGTGGCACAGATTTGGGATTTTTATGTTCCATGTGACTCGACTGCTAAGAGGCAAGGTCTTGGATAAATATTTAAAGTATCACTGATGTACTATCTAGCTTAAGCTATTCATTTAACTTATGTTTTAAAGTGCTAGCAACCTCATAAATAAAATGAGACAGTAGCCATATGATACTGTCTGAAAGACTAGTCCTGTGAACAATAGACACATAAGAACTTTCACATAAGTGAATTAAATGATATGAATTTTTGAGTATTTTTACAATTATATATCAATATTGTTAATTTGTACCTGACTATTGACATATTATGCAATCATACATACATAAATGTGGTTTAAAGGCAATTAAGATTTAATTATACTTATTTTGTTAAATTAATATACATTTCTTTTACATGAGTGTGGAAGGTAAAGGTTTTTTTTTTGTTTGTTTTTTTTTTTTTTTTGCAATTTAAATAAAAGTTACATTGACCTACAAATGTAATTTCATCTGTATCCTGTTCATCACTAATTCAATCTGTATAGTTTATCTACATTCCATTTGGAAATATATGACTCATCAAAACAATGTAGAAATTATATTGTTTTCTTGTTATTGTTAGCATTTTTAATATATTTGGGGAAATAGTTTAAAATCCAAACATCCAAACATATTGCTGTGTTATTCATACACCTATGACTACTCAAGTCTATTTTCTTCATGAAGAATGGCAGACAATTACTTTCAAATGAACATTTTAACTTTTGTGTCACACACACACACAAAAAAAAGTTACTTGTGGAAAAGACAGTTTACCGCATCACTATGATGAAAATAAAATCCACTTTTCTACTGACAAACAGACAAAATTAATGCAATCTGCCAAATTGATAAAGACAGCCAAGGCTCTAAGGAAGAAAATTAAACCGTCCCATTAGCAGTGAAAGTAGGTCATCAAGCGTTTGAAGCAGTCTTTGTACAGAATGGGTTTACATGCATTTTTCACATGGGCATAAAAGTAATGCATATGACATTGGCTCTATGAAGCATTTTTAAGTGAATGTTGTAAACCTACTGTGGTTCAGCTGTTCCCTGCTGTTAGCTTGGCCAATAAAATTCTACATGTTCAAAATCATTAAGAGGAAATTAAAGTTGTACCGTGTTGCTACGAGGCAATCAATTATTCGGAGAAGGTACAGCTTTAGAGTTTGTATTCACAAATCATTAAGACCAGACCATGAAAAGTCTGCAGAAAGGGTTGATGAGTCTGCTCGGTACACACAAAAACAAATATTCTCAATATTAGGTTTGCACTTTGATCCATTGAAAACCCAGGGATGCCCGTTACTCGGACAATAACTAATCCACCATCAAGGAAATGCGGTTAGCTGTCCATGGACGGTCCTTCTAATTTGCTATTCAGTTATTTACTGTATCCGCCCAGGAGCTATTCATCAATGCATCAGGAAAGCCTTCTCCCGTTTGTGTGAAAGCCCTTTATTTAAAAGAACCCAACTTAGGCTCACTTCTATCCCTGAAAACATCACTGCCTCTAATGTGGCATACATATGCTGCCAATGAGAACCTGTATTGCAGAACACAGGCAGCATCACCCGGCGGGATCCACATCACTTCAATAAGGCGGTTGTAACATAAACACAGGCACACGCGCGCACAAACACCTGGGATCCAAAGAGCCCCTTTCCCTCTAGTCCATTCATAAGTGCCAAAGGCTCTAAGTGGGAGCAACCTGTCATTATCTTTAAAACACACCGCGGGATCTAGAGATACCAGCCTTTTCTTTGAAACTTCTCAGAGTACCACATGGTCATCATTAGAAAATAAAATACTGCCTTGGCTATTTGGCAATTAACAGAGTGGGTTGTAAAAAAACGGACGGTTTTCTTTCTTTCCGCTTCAAATTGGCAAACGCAGTAAAATCTTGAATCACTATCAGATTAAAACCAGATTTTTTTTTTTTTTTTGAAGGTTTCCACAATCCCAAATCATCTCCCCAAAAGTATTTGGGGACTGCTACTGGGCAAAGGCAATCTTTGGCTGCCACTTGTTCCGAATGCACCTCGGGGAGCGGTGCGGCTGAGGGAGGGATGGCGGGCTCTGTTCCTGGGGAAACACTGTACCTGGCTTACCTTCGTTAGAAGGCTGTGGGCTCAGTTCCCCGGAGCAGCTGAGGACGCAGCAGCCGAGCAGGACGAGGATGGAGAGGTGACAATCCATGTTGCTGGTGCACCGGGCAGTGAGAGGAGCATATCTCCACGAAGCATGCCACTGATGTGAGGGGGAGCGCTCTGATTGCTGGAGAAGTTACCATGCTCCGCTCACAGTCTGATGTCAAGTTTGACACTGGAGATAAGGAGGAGTCTGGCTGCCTTTCCGCGAACCCCGCTCGGGGACTTCGCTGGGTCCTAGCGCCGTCGGAAACAGGCGCGGAAGAAGAGCAGGGCAGCCGGTGGCTGGCAGCCAGGTCGGGAGCACCCCAGCCGCGGAGGAACGCAGTGGGGAGGGCGGGGGGGGGCGATCTGGAGGTGGAGGGTGTTGCTAATGGGACAGGGAAGTTAGAAGTGCTGGAACAGCGATGGAGACTCGTGGGTGTCATCCCGTTTTCACTGAAAGGCAGCTATTTGTTTGCAATTCGTGATCAGTTGTCTAGTTTCCAACAGAGCTCTGATAGAGGTACTGTGAGTTGAAAAAAACAAACAAACAAAAAAACAAAACAAAACAAAAAAAAACAATCGTTCAATAAACAGCAGTACTGTTTTTAAAAGTGGGGGGCATGCGTTACATGTTTATATAATTGCAATGATCCATTTACTGTGTTGACTGTGATCACGATTCTCTTCGTGGTTCAGCAAGACAAAAGTAGACATCCTAGATCAGAAAGTCTGTTCAGTCCAACACATACCATCAGGCTGTTAAAGGGATTTGGCAGGATGATTTCTGCTCACCGGGGCACAGTCAGGTTACAAACACTAAAACCTTTGCCCTCCTGGGACAGTAGCTATCCTAGCCAGGGCAATAGCTTCCAGCCACCACTCACTCCATAGGGTGCTGGAACTACAATATAAATCAAACTCTGAGTTCTGAACAATGAATGCCCTTGCCTACACCAGCTAGAGTTAGGACTTTGCTGCTTTGTGACACTCAGAGCCTACCTAACCCACAGCTCTCTGTGCAGACCTCCAGCCACCAGTAATCTAGTAATATTTGAAGACTGTTCTTTAATATTGAAAATTCAGCAGCTGCTGGAGAATAATGCCCTCGTTCTTTCTCACTTACAGTGGGGTTATAAATGGTCTCACGCCGAACAATCTGATTGCAATCTATTTCAGCCACATACATTTTGCAATTTATACTAAAAGATACTTCAGTTATCTTTGAAATACATCCCAGAAAGTGGTTTCTCACCCACCCTCTCACCAACCATCCATCTCGGCCTACCTGAAAAGAGTACCTCACATAGATCCAAAACAGAGACCTAGCTTGGCAACATTAACGCCAGTGACCGATGTTCAAGCTCTGAGAAGTGAGACTGCTTAAGTTTTAAAAGGTCCTGGCATTAAGATATTCATTTCACAAGCACCAACTTTCAGTGATGCAACACAATTTTCACATGAATTAAGCCTAATAGTTTCTGATACCATTTGTTGGCTGCTTGGTTAAGAAGGGTTGGGCTGATGAAGCCAGATGGAAGAGACAGATACTACTCACACACTCTTCCATGAGAGACTTATTTGTCTCCCTAGCTCCTTCTTACAATATGCCACCAGGGGCTGTAGAGCTCACCATTTTTAAAGCTGTGACTACTGAAAATAAGAGATGCTGATCAGAAAACAGGAATGGGGGGAGGGTGGTCTTGTTATGATGTTTACATTCCCACCACAACAGTTAAGATTGCTTCCCAACTGAATATGATTTTCTTCTGGAATTTTGAAAGGAATGGCATTTGTTTCAGATTGTAATTTAAAAGCATCTGGAAAGGTCATGCTAATATGCTGGTCCTTATGATCATGAGTTGCCTTTCTCTCTCCCTAGCCCATGACTTCTCTTTCATATCTAACGAACACTGTTGACTATGAAAAAGGAAATTCATGCTTGAACAAAGTTACAAGTAGGTAAAAAAATGAATTAAAAGCAATGACTGGGCCAGGCACATAATGTAAATGAGCCAGGGTTTCTCACCAGTAGACTCCTTAGGCCAAAGATATCTGACAATGAGAGTCCCTGGAGGTGGGGATGTTCCACAATTGGTAGCGTGCTTGAACAAGGCCCTGAATCCTAACCCAGCATTGCAGAAACAGAGTGTGCAACACAAACACAGCACTTCGGAGACGGAGGCAGGAAACTCGGAACTTTAAGGTGATTTTCCATTGGATGACATCCTAGGCGCCATGAAACCTTGTCTCTGGAACTAATAGAAAGAACAAATAAGTAAACGAAAGGGAGGGAGAAAGGAAAGAAGGAAAAGTTCTCAGAATCTCAGTACTGTTTGGGACAGATGTGAAAAATGATCAGGCCGCTAAAGAGAACAGGCCAACAGAAGAGAAGTGAGTTTGACCACAGTAGGAACAGAAGTACAGACACGAGGAGAGTGGATTCTTGTCTAAAAAGGAGGTGTTGAACTGTAGGGAGAGGTAAAAGTATAACAGCGAAAGAGGGCCTCAGAAGGCACTGTCTGTAGGTAGAAGGAGCATAACCAGGGAAAATATTTTATTTTAAAATTCTCACACACTTGGGGCATAAAGTCTTCTTTTGTTGCTTTGTTTTTGTTTTGAACAGTGTTATCATCAGAGGACAGAAAGGAAGCCAGTGATAACTAACTGTTTAGGGAAATACTCTTCATAAGGCACAATGAAAACTGCACAGAAATCCCCTCACTGGTCAATGTGTTTGCAAACTATCCTAGACTAAAGAGAAAGAACAAAATCAAAAACCCAGAAGTAAACGGAGCATGTGTGAATTAAAAAAAAAAAAATATTATAGTCATAGGCTACGCCAGGGCATTGTCACTTGATGTTGAAGAGCTGAGTATGAGTATTGAAAGGGATCTCTTCTTCCCATCACAGATAGTGACTCTGAACCAGAGACTTTGAGACCCAGGAATTTTCAACTGGACAGCTGCTGGCTGAGAAATAGGAAAATTCCAAGATGTGGTGCTTACACCAGAAGTCATTATTAAGGTAAAACTGAGTTTAGGACAGCACTAGGGTCTACCAGGAAGAATGAACACCCCTAGGACGGGGAAGAAACTACTTTTTGTTTTCAAGACAAAGACTTAGGGGACTGATTTAGTAGCTAATGGAACATTCCCGAGAGAGATAGAAATTGAGCCGTATCTAAGAAAAGGAGCAGGGTTGGGTAATAAAGACACTCACTGCAGAAAAAGAATGACCATAATAAACAAGCTTCCTGGTGGAGAGAGATCCTCTGTTATTAGAACATCGATGCTGGGGGTGTGTCACAGTTTTGGGAGAGGAGAGACAGGAGAGCTTGGAAAAATCTGATCATGACTTCTGAGAACTCATGGACTGTGGGATGATTTGAGATGTAAAAGACTTAATCTGCATTTAAAAATGGGGAAGTTGAAACCAAAGTAGCAATGTCAATAGCAAGAGGAGGAGATACACCAACCATCCTTGATGCTGACTGACATAGCTAAGCTACATCTTTTGTGGAGCTTTCCATTCAAATCAGTCTACAAAGCAGTTGCTTTGGTTTTGCTGGATTTTGATGAGATTTTGACAGTAACAGATCCTATCTCAGTACAAGTGTTAAATAATAGTTAGGATGATATAGAGTGATATCCTAGCATCTGACATTTTAAACAATTTGTCTTATACTTTATACAAAAATAATCTCTAGCCAAAGTTGAGTCTCGACTGTATAATATTGAGCAGTAACAGAACTTTGAGTCATACAAGCGTAAGTAGGAAACTCATCAAAACTTCACAATAAGTTCATTTTAAGAAACGAGAGATACAATGAGGAATACTAGTGTCTATGCAGTCTTTTAAATTCTTAATTGACTATGTGTAAAACAAAACAAACCAAACCAAAAAATCCAACAGATTTGAGGATGGAAAATGGTAGAGACTGTTATGTTGCCTAAGTCTAGTTGGAATAACCTGAGGGAAAGTCAAGGGAAATGAACTGTTGGGAGACAGAGACTTTGCCTGGTTTTTTTTTTTTTTTTTTTTTTTTTTTTTTTTTTTTTTTTAGAGATTATGTGTATGTAAATGTAACTAGTAAGTACATGTGTGTAAGGAAAGTGTAGCCAGGGAGATCAGTTGGCTGAAAAAAAAAAAAAAAAAACTGGAGAACATATCAATATTTAACATCCTGAGTCAGAAATGGAGAACAAGGAGCTAGAGGAGATAAGTTCATTAGAAGAGTGGAACAGTCTTAGCTTTTACAGGCCTGTGCCTTAAAGAGCACTGCATGCACAAACCCCAGTAGGATACTGACAGATGAATGACTCCTGGCTGTAATAAATTTTATGATAAACCCTTACCTCTGTCCTGTACTCTGCTACTGTGGCCCAAGTCACTGTTGCCCTCTGATTAATGGCTCTCTCTCTCTCTTTTTTTTTTTTTCAGACATATGCAGACTACTGCTGAGATTATGGTAACTCCTATTGGATGATGTCTCTTAGCCTAACAATTGAGGCATCCTGTGCTTTGTGTATTCAGATTCCAGGACAAGTGGGCACTTGTAACATTCTTCAAGCACACATCTCTTCCACATCTTTACCCCCTTCTCACTTTTTAAAAATGTTTTTATTTAGATAACATTTTTTTACATTTATTTCACATACTGACCAAAGTGTCCCTCCCTCCTCTCCTCACATCCACCCACATCCTCATCCACGCCTCCTCTGTCTCTATTCAGAAAGGGGCAGCCTTCCACAAGCTTGAAGAAATCATGGAACATTAAGTTGAGGCAGGACCAAACTCTTCCCCTTGCATCAAGGCTGGGTATCCTTGCCCTCTTCTCTTTTTAATAATCTTAAGCATTTTATTTTCTCTTAGTTTTCACATACTCAGACACACACACACACACACACACCACATACACACATAAGTGGGCTACAATATCATAGCCAACATATCTACAATAATCAATATAGGCTATTTATAATTTTTATCTTTCATATGTCTTCAGGTCTATGTTGGAAACTGTCACACTCTTCACTGGTTATTTTGAAAACAACAATTAGCTTCCATGTGCTGTGCTTATAATATTGTATATTAGAATTCCTTCACCCCATGTCTTCTGGTTCTCATTATATGCCTTCTCATTCTTCCCTATTACTGCTTTCTCTTGCCAGCCTTCTGACTTTTCAACTTCTACGGCAACCTCTGTTTCCACAAAGGGATGACAACCTGTGGTGCTGTGTCTCCGTGCCTGTCTTATTTCACTTAACATAATGCCTTCTGCTTCTTTCCACATTATCGAAAATAACAAGATTGAAGTCCTTTTGGACCCAGATATTATCCTATTGCATCTATTTAACACATTTTTAAAATGCACCCATCCATTGCTAGACATCTCAGTTGAGTTCATGTCTTGGCTACTGTGAATAATTCTGCACTAGGTATGCACACACATATATTCTTTGCCTTATAGATTTATTTCCTTCTAATGGATACCCAGTAATGGGACTGTTGAGTGGAAGTATGATGATAGTGGTGGTAGCAGTGTTCTTAAGAGTCCAAAATCTGCAAATTGGATCTCAGTAATGGAGTGAATGGAAAGAGGGTCAGTAGAAAGGGGTTATTGCTTACCTGATCAGTGATGCAAAGAACTGACAGAAAACAAGGAGAACTAAAGTTGGGAGAAATGGGTTCTGTTTAAGACACACTGAGATGCAGCCAGAAGTTCTGAGAAAAACAAGAAAGAGCAGAAACTGGAATTTAGGAGATGAGTGGAAAATTGTGAGTAGCTTAATTTACAGAAATAAATTCGGTTTTCCCAAAAGATCACATACAGTGAGGGGAAATGATGCCTCTGAAATGAATTCTGATAAAATAAAATTATTCAAAATGCAAAAGGATGCTGAATTTATTATGGTAAACTGGAATATATGTTGTGAAAGGGAGTGAATCAGAAAGGTCACCAGAAATGCACACTCCAGGAAGGAAGCAACCAACCAAAAGTAAGGAGAAGTTTCTTCAAAACTGCAAAGAAAATTGCCTTTGTAGTTAATGGACAGAACAGAACACTGAGAAGCTCTTCCTAGACTCGGTTTTGAGATGCAAAACACCTCCCAGACTATGTTTTCTTAAAGAAGGATAAGACACCAAGGACTCTATTATGCTGTGGGGACTCCATTATGTTCATGGGGTGAAAAGCAAATGTAGAGAAAGAATCTCAAAGAATGTACCGTTTTGCAAGTAAAATATAGAAAATGATACTTGCTGAAACCTTTACAAGAAGTCTTCGGAAGAGGCTGGATGGAAGAATGCTTTCTGAAAGATGACTCCCCCCCCAAAAAAAGTTTAGTTTGGGATTTAGAAAGTCAGCATATGTAGTACAAATTAACTTACTCTATTTTAACCTTGATACTCACTGAGGTGATTCACTGTGTGGATTAAAAAAATAGATCTTGATATGACCTGATTGGTAGAATTCACACTTAATCTTACATTCAGTTTTTAAATTACCTCTGAAATATATTTACACTTATTGAAACAAACTTTATTACCACAGATACTGCTTGGTCTTTAGATTCTCTCATCAAAATAACATGAAAATAACTGAGGGACTGTTTCTAAAAATCTGAAAAAATATCCATCGTTCAAAAAAAAAAAAAAAAAAAAAAAAAAAAAAAACCCCTGAGCTAGGTGGTGAAGGTGAGAGAGTAAGAGAGTAAGAGAGTGTGGTGGTTGATGTGAAACTTATAGTTCCATATAGTCCTCATATAAGCCCATAAGCTCTTTTGTGAGAGGTAGTCAATGCATATGTACATATTCATCCAGATAGATTCATTCATCATTCATGTGGCCAATGCACATATTGGATTGTACACTGTCCGTTAGGATTCTCCCTAGTAGATCTAGAGACCTTGTTAAAATACAGCCTAGACACATGGGAGGTTCTGGGCCCTGCTCCAAATGCTATGACAGACTTTGAAGACTCCCCATGGAAGGTCTCACCCTCCCTGGGGAGCAGAAAGGGAATGGGATCCAGGTTGGTGGGGGGAACAGGGGAGTGGAAGGGTGTGGGAACTGGGATTGATATCTAAAACAAGCTGTTTCAAATTCAAATAAAAACAAAAACAAACAAAAGTACAGGATTGACTTTACCAGATGCACAGCCGGGCCCACAATAGTGTTATGCCCTCAAGCTCCTCCTGACGTCTGTATGACAAAGTTCTAGATTTCTTTTTTGTTTTTATATTTACATGCAAGTAAGACTGACATGATAAAAATGGGAAAGGTGGATAAAATATGATTCAGTAAATTGAAATGTATCTCCACATAATCTTGGAGAGCAACCTATTCCTGCAGTAAAACACATCAAGCTATACCATACATCCTCTTAGTTTTAAGTTACAAAACTGGAAACAGGCCTTCCTTACTGTGAACTGGTATTCCTATTGCCAAAACCACTGTTATACACTCTTTCTCACTCACTTCTCTGCATTATTATAATTGTTTGTGGTGTTTTTAATGTATGAATCACCATATGTCCTTAAATGAGAAAATGAATACCCACTTCTGTAAGAGAAAAACATTACCTGGCACAGTAATACATAAAAATCTCTTTCATTTATTTCTGATGTGATTAATATGTGATCATAATAGTTTGATACTTTCTTCAACAAACTACATGTGGTAAGAGGCCAAATCTTCAGGATTAGTAACATAAGAACCATTATTAAAAGAAGCTCATGGCCAAAGACAAAAGACAAAATGACTTTGAATATACAAGTAATAGAATGTTTTTCTGGCTTTATTCTCTTCTCTTTATTCCCCCCACACTTCCTCTTTTTTTTTTTTTTTTTTTTTTTTTTTTTTTTTTTGAGACTGAGTGTCTTAGAACTTACTCTGTAGACTAACTAGGCTGGCCTTGAACTAAGTGATCTGCCTGCTTCTGCCTCTGGAGTGATGGGACTAAGAGTATGTGACATTACCACCTGGCTAATAGGATGTTTTCCTAAAGAAAGAAAAAAGTCTACACTTCTTGTCGATGTATTTTAGCTATGAAATGGAATTTTCATTTTCTCAGTGTGTTGTATTAGGATTCAGTGAAAAAACAAGAGCAACAAAGGCCTTCAAGTTGAAGGTGATTTGTTTCAGGATACTGTGACAGATGATACATGATAGCTCAGGTAAAAATGGAGGTGCGTTCCAAGAATTTCCTTGCATTAGAAGATGGGAAAACAGATTTACTTACGAAATGTTCTGTGGCAGTGCACTGAAGTCATACTACATGTGAAGATCACATTTCTTCAGTTTCTGTCTCCTAAGAATAGAGTGAGCCTGAACATAAAATAGCATTACTCATTGCAGAATAATTAACCGATTATGTGCTTGTCCAACCACAGCCGTTAATTCAGCTGGGAACAGGAAAAGCAATCCATAGTGAGCTATAGAGATCTCATTTCAACAATGTAAAACATTTGTGATTTTTCACGGATGCTCCAGTTTCTGCAAGTGCCCATGCAGCCTCACCTGCTATTCCAATTTGCCTCCTATATTATGCTTTGGGTCAATGATCCCTATTATGTCATGTCAATACAGTGGCTAAATGATGATAAATAATTGAATATGTGACAAGTAATCCACATCCAAATGTCAGTCATCTTGGTTCGGTACAGTTTCCCCAATTGTAGGGAGAGTTACTTCCAAATTCTATGCTTTTATATATCTAAACATTTTTTTAAATCTGTGTATACACCCCTTAAATAAAAATGTATTTTCAGATATTATTGCAATTTAATGAAGGCTGAATTTGAGAAATAAATTGATGTAAGATAATTACAATTATGCGTCTCAGAAAAATATACCTTTCACAATGTAATGATAGTAATGAAAGAATTTAAAGTGCCATCCTTTTTCAAATATTTCAAATGCATGGGCTTTGGTATTTGTATTATTTATTTAGTTTAGACATTTCAGATAGTCTATTGTTTTCAAGCACGTGTTTGAGTAAACCCCAAGAAAATGAGTTTCAAATTCTGTTTGGTTTTTTAAAGCTATCATCCTAATGTCCAGAAGCTGTGATACCCTTACATAGAAAGCTCACACACAGGTAGTCTGTATGTTGAAGGTACCACTCTAGCTAAACAAATGAAGGAGCAGTCCCTTACACACAACACTTCATCAAAGATTTTTTTAATTGTTAAATCCTTGGCTTGGGAAACCGCGATGCTCACGGTCTCCACTAGAGGGCAAAGAGGCAGCAGCCACTGCCGCTCAGGTGTTCAGTACTATGTTCCAGATGACTGAGAGGACACTGGAGAAAATAGCAAAGATTTCTTTGTTGGTTCATTTTTAACTACTTTTGAGCTATAGAAAACTCTAAGAAAGATTTTAAAAGCCCATTCACATCTATGAGTTCTGTCTTATAACCCAATCTTGTTCTTACCTGGCCTAGATGCTACGTTAAATTCATCATAGTTGGAAAATCAAGAGACACACTTGATTCTCAGTGCAGGGAAATCTACAGATTTCCACACTGAATAGCTCAGAGATTGGTGGTACATGGTCTCCTTTCTCATTATCCTTGAGAGACATCGTTTTTCCAATTAAAATATTTACTCAGAATGACATTAATGTAAATTTACAGTATACTAAAGTCATCGACTGAGAAACGTAGTTTTAGTAAAATTTCGTGTAAAGGGAAAGGAAAGGCGATAAAATTAAGAATGAAATAATCAGGATTTCCAAAAGAGCCATTACTTAAATTTTTCCCAAGCAGGGATAACAGGAAGAAGGCCCGCTGTGGCACTCATGGTGAACATTTCCGGGGAAGCAACTACTTTAGAGATATTAGAGTACCTTATCTTGTCCTTTAAGTTAAAGGGATACAGACACTTTTTAAAAAGAACAAAGGATATAGACCAAATTCCTTTCCTGGGCTTGGTCCTATCAATACAATGGAATGACTCTGCCATCACTTTCAGCTATGTCATTGAGCAGGACATTTGGGGTAGGAATAGAAAACTTCTAGAAATCATTTTGGAAGAATAACAAGACAGCTAAGAATAGGCAGGATGCATCTATTGACAAGCAAAACATGTAAAGCTATTTTAACTCTACAGTGAAATGCTGTACGTCTCTATCTTAAGGACTTGCAAAGAATATGTTTGCACATGATCCGTAAAAATTTAACACTGTTTTTTGTTTAGCAATATTCTCAGTATTCTATTTAATGGGGTGTTATTCTTCATCTGTGGAATGATATGGCAAATTTGACATAATAAGCCCAATAAATGTAGAGCTCTTCACTGCTGGAAATACAAGAACCACACTGAAGTACAACGAAGACTCTGTGATCATCCGTGACCAAAGTGTCTGCCAAAAAAACTACTTCATCCAAGACACCATACAATTAAGGAAGCAAAGGGTAATTACCAGGGAAACAGTTTAGTCTGGTTTTGTTTACCATTTTACTCACAGCCTCCAGAGCAGTGTCTGACATATGGTCAATCTACAATCCAATTTTTGCTGGTAAATGAAAATATAATTCAAATTCATGATAATATATTTAAGGTATCATTTTGCTGCTTTGTTGCTTTTCAAAATATTTTAATTTTATATTATGTATCTATGTGAGTGTCTGTGTGTGGGTTTGTGTACATGGTACAGTACTTGCAGAGGGCAGAAGAAGGTGTTGGATCTCCTGGAGCTGGAGTTCCAAGTTTGAGTAAACCACCTCATTCAAATCCTGAGAAGCCTAGGAAAGAGCATTGAGTGCTTTTATTCACTCAGCCACTCCTCCAGCCTCAGCTTCTATCATTTTTGAGATCATTTAATTCCTGTGCTTATTTGTTTAGATTTTAGTTCTCCTTTTCAAACACGCTAACGTAGCCCAGAAATGTAGGCAAAAGGAGATAATAGCATAGCCGTAACTAATTAAGTCTTATTTCATTGTATTTGAGTAAATGAGCAAATTGCTACAATTCTGGAAAAGTTAAGCTGGTAATTTTATATCTCTTTAAAAACACAGATAAGTTTTTCAACATATACATTTAATTTATTTAACAATCTTTATGTTAATGTGTTATCATTTATGATACGTTGATTCTTATATGTAGGGAAACAAATTCTTGTTCAACAAAATTGTACAAATATTTTTCCATGTGCAGGATTGTTCTAGTTCTTTGTTTTTAATTCCTTGACAGTGATATTTTATAATTTTTTTCCCAAATACAACAATGAAGGGTGTTTTATATTGTCAGGCTTCCAACAAATCAGACCTCAGCTAGAGAGCTCTAGACCACATGTAAATAATAAGGGAATAGCTTTTATATAAAGATATGTTAAATATATGCAAGCATAATCATTACATCATCCAAATTTCAACTTTTAGACTTCCTTTAAAATTTTGGCAGGAGTGGGGGAAATTAATAAGAAAAGTACAAAGTTTCTATGGGTCAGTGAAATTCTCTGTAGGTTATGGTAATGAAAGATTCATGCGTACTAAGTCAAATAACGTAGTACAACAAACTGTGATGACCAATGTCCCTTTCTGTTGGAGATGTATATGTGGGATAGGCTAGGAATGTGTGTGAAATATCTGTCCTTTCTTAGTCTTGCTATGACTCTCAACCTGTTCAAAAACTAACTTTATAAATTTACTTAATGTCTGCAAAGTCTAACTTGTAGTTTTAATTACTTCTACAACAGGTTGCATTCATCAAAGAGGCAGAGATCATCAGAAACTTAACAATATTTAAAAATTAACACAAAGCATCTCAATGTGGAATGACAATGATATACCTATAGCATTTTGTTTTTGGAGTCTGATTGGCAGTCACGAAACTGAAAGTCTTTGATTTCCATGAGCCACTTCAGACTGATTCCAATACCCATGAAATGTCTGCTTTCTATTAACAGTACTTATACCTGTTGTTTCCCTCATCAATCTACAATTACTTTAACTCTTTCATAGTCACTTGCAATTTATCAGTCTTAACAACCATCCCTAGGGACGAACTTTGAGGCCCTTAATTGAATTAAATATAAGAGAAAAATAAAGGTTGAAGCCTTTAATCTTTGATGATACATTTACTGAAAAAAATTAAGAATCAATAGGGGGAATAAAGGCATTCAGAAGATTCCATCCACAGAGTGAGGCAGCAAAACACAATTGAAGACGCCAATAGATAGCAATGTCTTTTCTGAATATGTGTTTTAGTTATTCATCAATCTATATGGTTTTATATTGTCATTACTGATAAGTAGATTTTTTTTAATAAAGGGAAGCAAAACTGCAATTTAACAAAATAATTCAATTTGGTTTTTTGTTTTGTTTTGAGTTTTGAGACAGGGTGTCTCTATGTAATAGTCCTGGCTGTCCTGGAACTTGCTGTGTAGACCAGGCTGGCCTCAAACTCACTGAGATCCTCCTGCCTTTGCCTCCCAAGTGCTGTGATTAAGGGCATACACCACGGTTGCCTGGTAGTAATTACATTTTATACGGAGGGTTTCTGTTTGTAGAAATGAGCCCTTAAATACTTTCTCAGAGGTTTTTATAATTTATAAAGCATTTTATCTGAGGACTTATTGGTCTTGAGCATTTTCCCTTCAAATGTTCCATTACTACACTTTTGAAAGCCTTTTAAGTATTCATCTGTTTTATAGTTGGTTGTATTTTTTTAATTAAAAAACAAATTATATATTATGAATTTAATCATTTGAAATATAATTAGGCATTACACATTTCTTTTCACCCATTTGTCTATCTCTGTATTGTCTTAACATTATATTGAAATTTCAAACAAACAAAAATGTTTTTAAAGTAAATATATTTGAAGTAAAATTTTTGATAAAATCCAGTGCATACATGTTATATTGATCATGCTTTTCAATCTAACTAAATAAACTTTGTCTATTTTCAGTGAAGATTTCTTGATTACGTTACAGAAAATTTAGAAGCTTATAAATATTTAAGTATTTCATCAATTTATAGCTATTTTGTGCATGGCACAAGGAACAATTTAAATGCTTATGCTTTCTCTCTGATTGATGTCCAGTTTTACTACAATTGTTAAAATGTGTTTTTGTACTCTCTGACTTATCTTGTAATTTTTGTAATAAACCTGAACAACATATTTCAATTCTTTTCTTTAAAATTTCCTTCACTAAGACCACATTATTTTTTTTTTTACAAGTCCTAAGATCAGACTGCTTTCAAACCTTTCTCTCCCATTTTAAAGTTGTCAGTCCTGAACAACTTTTGGCTTTGTATGACTTGTATTTATATTTTCTGAAGAATACGTGCATGGAATTTTATTCAATTTATAGCTACAGAAGAGTTGTTTCTTGGTGCTGCTCACTCTTCCAATCTGTGAACATGGAATTCTTTACTTGTCTCTTCTGTAATTTCTCTCACTGGAAATTTCATAATTTTCAGTATAAATAGCTTGCCCATTATTTATCAAGTTTGTTTTTGTAATTTTGCTTTCTGATGATAATGTACATGTCGTTTTTAACTGTTTTATAAAAATGTGACTCTTCAGTTCTGTTGGCTATGTGTCTTTCAGCCTTGATGAAGTCATTAATTGGTTTAAGTAGTTTTGTATGCCCCTTATGCTTTACTGTGTACACAACCTACCATCTGTGAAGAGAAATGTTTTTACTTTCCTTTTCAGTTGTGCTTTATCTTCCTTATTGTAATGACTAGCATAATGTTGGACAGAGTTAATGTGAATACTCAGTTTGTTCTTAGTATTTATTTTTTCAAGAAAATATTTAATAATATCATAGAAATAGAATTTCCAGAGAAGTATAACAGATAAAACACACACACACACACACACACACACACACACACACACACACACACCTCCACACACTATAAATACATATGGGATAGTGAACAAAATATAAATGTTTCATACATAATTATATAACTTGTGTAATATATAATTGATATAACAGCCATAATGATAACATTGTAAAGGCATAGACAAATTTGACTGAGGAGATCACACAGGCTATCTGATTGGAACTGTGGAGGACCTACTACTCACCTGGAGACCTAGTATAGACAATATTGTAGTTAATGCAATGAGAAGTTCCTGCTTGAAGGTTGGCCTACTGCAGCCAAGCTCATTTGCTAGACTCCACAGGAAGCCTGTGGAGACATAATAATGAAGATGGCTTCTCAGGGTTGTTTGGCAGAATCCTTTCCTGATTGGTGGGAAAAGTCTGGTATTTTTGTTTTATTCAGTCCTAGAACTAGATAATCCATATGGAAAGCAATTAGCTTTACTCAACCAATACTGATCAATTTAGATGTTAACTGCTTCTCCCCAACCCCCCAAATGGTATTTGAACACTGTTGAACATCTTACTGTCCAGCTAAGTAATACAATTATTAAGCATACTGCTAATAATGATACTAGCTGGACACCTTTGGAGATGCCTTTCATCAGATCAAATTACTTCTCTTTACTAGGCTTGTAGTGTGAATAAATGATGAGTGCCATCAAATGCTTTTTATTTTTCTCCTGAAAGAATTATATAATTTTCATGCCTTATTCCCACGTGAATTAGGCTGATGGATTTTACATGTTAAAACAAATTTACGATCCTGGAATGTATAGTCATAGTCTATTATTTTAAAGATATCTTTCTATACCGTTTGCTAATGTATGCATTGACTCCTGCTTATACATTCTGAGTCACATTAATACTTTTCTATTTAATAATTTTTGTCTTCGGGTTTTGACATTAGATATTAAGATGATCAAAATCCAAGTTAGGGACCTCTTTCTCTTCTTTTGACATTGTTTATGGGTAATTTGATGACTATTTAGCAGGTTTGATCAAATATTTGTCTCAGAAACTTCTTTATAGTAAGCTTGGAAGAAGAAATTGTTTCCATAATTGCTTAGTTCTTATTTTATTTTGAAATAGGGTCTCACTGTGTATTCCTGGCTGTCCTGGAGCTTTGTATGGACCACATTGGTCCCATTAAGATGCACTTGCCTCTGACTCCCAAGTGGTAGATCAAAGGTATGTTCCATCATGCTTGACATTTTTTCGTATTTTATCTTCCTCAGCAGCATTTTAAAATTCTTTTTGCAATTGTCTCATATTTATGCTAATTATTTTACTGTCACTTACAATTTTTATTTAATTTTTTTCACCGTTATTTTGATCACGTTTTAAAACAAAATTAAAATGTCTCTTTCATCTAAATTCTTGATTTTCTTGACATACCCACTAATAAATATATATGATAGAATTTATCATGCACATTGTTAGCCTTTAAGCTGTATGAATTTTTCTGTGTTATTTCTTTCTAACCTTATTAGAGCTGTTAACATTTTATAGTGTGCTCCACTGAGAAATGCCTAATGGCTTTATCAGGTTTAAAAATCCCTAAAAGCCACTTTCCTTGCACTACTTTTATGAACATTTTACAAGTTTACACAATGTGAATAACAATATCCTATGTCTGTTTTATCATCATTTCAAAAATTGTATTACTTAAGTAAATCATAAATATAGTTACAAATTATTTAATTCAAAAGGAGATATACAAGTTATTTATAAACTTTTACTGTTGTTTATCTTATTAAAATCTTACTCTTGTCTTGTTAAATGAAATGTAAATGTAATTAATATATGTGGTTCAATAGATTTAGTTTAAAATATATTTGTTGTTATTTCATAAAAATGAGGGGAGTTGGATTATGAATAGGGAAGACAATGCAATTCACAATGTAATCAACTATATCAAAATAGCATAATCATAAAAGATAAATAATTAATATTAGTTAATATGCCCACAAAATGCATGAAATTCTTTGTAATTTATTCAAGTTGAAGTTACTTTTATACCACTATGGATTCAATGTTATCATTAAGAGTGGTTCTTATTTTGTTTTTCATGGCTGTAAAAAATATGACAGACTGAATGGATGATAAGCAACAAAGTTGCATTTCACTTGTGGCTTTAGAGAGTGAAACCATGACATCAGCTATAAACAAAAGCTTTTTTTTTTTTTTTTTTTTTTTTTTATATAGCCTTTTGGGAAGTACAAGAGAGCATCTGAGAGAGAGACACAGGGAAGAGGAACCCCAAATCATTCAGTCAGTAGTACACTCCCAGCAGAAGGGGATTGATCCATACTCAAGAGAACAGCTCTCATGAGCTAAACAGCTGGACCACTCCACATTGTTACAATGCCATCTGGGAAACTTGAGAGCTCAACTGTTCTTGTGAATGCTCTGTCTGAACTCACACTAAAATTATCATTGTAACAGTTCACAGGGGGCAGTCACCAGCACAGTGGAGGTCTCAAGTGTCCTCAAAGAAATGCTTACTTGTATCATACAGACCTTCCTTTATTCATGGATAGTGGCAAAAATTGTGAAGAATATTAGTTATATTGCATTTGAAGGAAACTTTTCATAAGGACCCTCTTCCACTAACGTTTACAAAAAATGCTAAGTTATTTGGGAAAGAGTATTGACATTTTTAGAATCCTGTAAACATAAATGTTACTATCACAATATTTACACAAATAAGATTGGGTTTTAGATTGAAGTATTTTCTCACTTAGAAAAGCAAGGAAATAGACCCCCCCCCCCCAATTCTTGTTTGTCTTCTTTATCAGCAAAGGCACGGAATCACTAACAACTTCTTCCCATTTCAGCAGGAAGGCAACAGGAAGGTGCAGCCTTGCTAGGAAAAGTGGCTGTACAGTGATTTTTTTCTGAAAGTCTCAAAGAATCCAGCTTTTGTATAATAGGTATGGAATTGTTTCTGCAAGCTCTGCAGGCTTGTACAGACAGCCAATTGATCCAAATGAGAACCTGTCCCATCTTGAACTTACTAAGACAAGTAGAGCTATGTGTCCAGAATTTAACTTGGGCTTTATTCAGGAAGTTCAGGCCATTTCTCTTAGAAAGTTAATTTTAGAGTTTTAAAAAAGTTATTTTCATAAGCATAATCATTGAGAAATGTAATGCAGATATTAAACATTACTCATTTAAAAACCAAAATTCAATTCTTATTACCACATTCACAGAAATGTATAACAATCACCACAGTCTAAATATAGAACATTTTTAACAAGTTCAAAAGAAACGTCATACCCAATCATTCCTAAATTAGCCTTCCTGCACTGATTCAAATCAGTTCTAGCCAATCACTGGTCTATTTTATCTATATATTTTACATATTCTGGAAATAAAATAAAATGAAATCACACAACAAATGGCCTTCTGTGAGAAGTTTCTTTCATTGAATATGACAATTTTGTCTTTGATCCATATTATAACATACGGATGTTTCTCTTTTTTTGTTGACAAATAATATTAATTGTATGGCTTTAACATATTTCAATTACTTGATATGTTGGTAAATATTGGGCTGTTTTCTTTCTGCTTTCTTTACCCCATCTGTTCTTTTTCCTCCATAGTCCTCTTTTGACAAAAATCTTTCCATGTATCATAGAGTATCATCTACATTTTATATTTAATATAAAATATAAGTATATTCTATATTTTCTTCCCCCATCCAGCCTTCCATGATTGCTCATATTGTAGGTGTGCATTATTATTCTTTGTTTGCTTCTAAATATGGAATGCATGGATAGTACTACTGCAAATACTTGTACTCCAGGGCTTGCATGAGTATGTTTTCATTTTTCTTAATACTCACATAGAAATGTAATTGCCTAGCACTACTTAAGCAATATGATTGACTTTATAAATACATGAAATCAGTTTTCCAAAGAACTTGTTTCATTGTACATCTGACTAGCAGTACCATATAATTTTTCTTCAGGACCTGATATTGTTCATATTTTTATATTGTAGCTATCACAGAGAGTGTGAGATGGTATTTCACTGTGGATTTCATTTTTGATTTTTTAAATTGTGTTGTATTGTGCTATCCCTGGGCAGATATGAACAAACTTCTGATCACACCATGTAAAGAACCAATACAGACCAAAACACCAAAGTAATGATACCACTGAAATAAGACTTGGTGAACAAATGAGTACATTGGATATACTTACAGGCATAAGTATGGGTAAGGGGTTACTTAGAGAAGCACTGACGACTCAAGGGTAAATGCATCATCAAAAGTTTACCCTACAACTCATAAAAGCTGGAATCCAGCTAAACTTCAAAGGATTTACTGGTACTTAGATGGGTCATAGCGACTCACATAGACAGTCTGACTGGTTGGATTCTCCTCCCTTAGCTGATATTTGCTGCTTCTTTAAACGTGTGTGTGTGTGTGTGTGTGTGTGTGTGTGTGTCTGTGTGTGTGTGTGTGTGTGTGTGTGTGTGTGTGTGTATGAAGGGGTTAATGATGTTCCAGATCTCTCTGGTACTAAGAAACCTTGCTTGTCTCTGTTCTTTTGTTTTTAAAACCCTTTTTTAAAGCTTTTGTTAAATTTTAAGTGGAAGTTCTTACTAGCCATGTGGGCGCCATTTGTAAGAAGTACAGTTTTTCCGCCCGCCAACCGGTCTTGTCCTGCCGCTGAGCCAACCCCAAATAACACACAGAGACTCTGTATTAGATATTATACTGTTGGCCAGTTACTACTTTTTTATCGGCTAGCTCTGTCTTAAGTATTAACCCATTTGTGTTAATCTATGTATTTCCACGTGGTCTTCTTACCCGGAGCCGGCTGCTGCATACTGCTCTCTCCAGACCCTCCATCTTGACCCCTCCTTCCTACTTCCTATTTCCTCCTTGTCTCCTAGTCCCTCCTATCTTCCTTTCCTATTGGCCAACAGTGCTTTATTATTAACCAGTATGAGAAAAATATATACATAATGGCATCTCCCATCAAATCACCACAGGATTGATTATTTTCTTATAGGATTATAACTTCTTTGAGTATTTTCAGTGAGAAAATTGGTATTCAAAGCCCTTATTTATTTATTTATTTATTTATTATTTTACATATTGATCTCAGTTCCCTCTCCTCCCTCCCTCCCATGCCCCCTGACCACCTTCCCATCCCATCTGTCAATTTGGAGTAGGGACTAGGTCCTCTCTCCTGCCTCTAGGTTAAGGGAGTATCCTTTCATGGGGAATATGCTCCCAAAGTCCTTTTGTGTGCCAGGAATACATCCAGGTTCCACTGTCAGGGGTCCCTTAGACTGCCCAGGCTTTCTAACTAAGACCCATGTTCAGGGGGTCTGAGTTGGTCCAATGCTGGTTTCCCAGACATCAGTCTGGGGGACCATTAGCTCCTCCTTGTTCAAGTCAGCTGTCTCTGTTGGTTTCTGTAGCCTTATTTTTAATTTAATTACCAACATTTTTTTATTAAGTACCATTAAGTTCTTATATAGGTTGACTATTAATCATTGTCAAATTTTTCAATATTCTACTATAATGGCTTTGGTTTACTTTTCATGACATTAATAGTAAATCAACTAAAATATTAATTCTAATTTAGCTTGTTGTGTTTTATAACATACGATTTTGATATATATTAAATATCTAAGAGACCATAACCATTATTGCCTAATGAAGACTGAGTTTTGTGTTTTTTATCAATTTATTTACAGCTCTTTGTCTCACATGTCAGGACTATAATTATTTTGATTAGTTTTAAGCATCATGTGAGGTAAATTATAAGGTATCCATCTTTATTTTCTTGTAAGTGGGTATCTACTGTAACAGTATTTCCTGAAAAAAAATATTACCATTTCTGCATTCTATTTTCTTGGAACCATTTCCTAAATCATGGCCCTTTCCTTATTTGCTTCTTTGGTATATTCATTTGATTCCCATCAGTCAAGATGTTGGCTGCCATTACATTTTCTCAACTCCCATCCAAAAATGGCCTACTCACTATATAAAAGCAGGATTTAAGTGAGATTTTATTTAAAACTGATAAAGCAGACAAACAAAAAAAGTAATCAGGATAAATATTATTCTAACTTTCTTTGCTTTTTATGTGAAACGGTTAGTTTCTGCAACATTTGAAATTTGGAGTTGCTTCCAAGTTACCCTCAATACAGATCAGTTTCAAATATAACATATTGTAGTTTTCTGGATTCACACCGAGTGCTACTTTTCAGCTCCCCTCATGCTTTCTCCATCCACAAGACTGGGGCTCAGCTGTGAGTGGGAGTATTTTCCAGGCCCTTTCCAAAGTTCACCAACTGTTTCCTTATTTTATCACTAAGATAGTGTTTTGCCTGTGGGAGATGTTAGCGGGTTCCAGGAATAGTGTCCCTGAAAGAAAATGATAGGACTTAGTAAACTTTCTTCATGTGCCTTCAGCTAGAATATACAAGATGATAGGAACACATATATTTTTAAAGACTCCTTGGCATCCCAGGACGATGTTTTATTTTAAAAATTAAATAAATCATTTTAAGTTTCAATAAGAAATATATGAAGCGATGGAAGGAAATGCTGCCTCTGAGCTTCTGTGGGATTCTACAGTGGGGCTGATAAGAATTCGCGTGTCCTTTTATTTCTGACTGCCATATTAGAAACAAAGTCCAGTTTGTTTTACCCCGATCATAATCTTGAAAATACAGTTGCCACACTTGCTGAAATAGTCCAGTCCCTAAAAGCTGGCTATTTATCACCTAAGGACTTTAGGAAGATTTACAGTAAAATCAGCTTTTAAAGTATGAAAGATGTGCAGTATCGATTGTGGTGGGAAAAGGCAAAACGTCTGCATTTTAAGCAACTTTGTCTGCCTTGAACATCAGCAGATGCCGTTGATGAATCCCAACTAGGAGCATGTGAGATTTATCCTCCTTTATGCTAGTCTCTCAGCCAACATTATCCATTCACTCAGGAGCACTTATGTTCCTGGAACAAGGACAACAAAAAGAAAGAGCTCTTGAAATGCATCAGGGAAAAATATTTCTGCCCAGTGAAAAAGAAAAGCATTACATAGCTGAATTTCATTTATAAGGTATATGCCAGTGGACTTATAATATTATCTTTAATGCTATCAGAGAATAATTTTGATGCAAAATCCCACTCACATCCAAATAAAACAATTACCAAAGTAGCTCTTGATACTCAAATATTCATCTTGACCTCATCCACCACCTTTTGCAATGAACCTTCAATAGCCTACAGTGGCCCTATTTCCTGTGAAAACTGTAAAACACATGGCACAAATACTGACTTTGGTGTTTTTTCTTATGTGTACATGCATGTCATATGCGATCACACACAAATATGTGTGAACAAATGTATATCCACATGCACTAGAGGGTGTAGGTCAATGTTGAGTGTTTTCTCCATTTTGTAGCTTTGAGGCAAGGCATCTCAATGAATCAGGAGTTCACTTATTTGTTAGCAACAGCTACTGAGTGATTTGTAGCCATCCTCCTAACTCCACCCATACTGAGCTAGACTTACAGGCACTTATTAGGTCTACTGATTTTTATGGGTCCTGGGTATGAAAACTCATGTTTTTGTGCTTGTAGGACAAGTACTTCACACACTGGACCACTTTCCAGCCTTAATAATACTTTGTCTAATCTAGTATGGTGAATAGTACATACTGACGGGGCAACTAAGTTTAACTAATACACAGCATTTGTTTTAGAGCATTACGACTCACAATGCTGGAGTAAGAAATCAAACCAAAATGCAGTTACTTGGACCTTATTGACACCAGTGTATAACCACAGGATTGCCATTATCTTTTTCTCTAAAAATTTTTATAAAGGTAGTTTTAAACAGAAATAAAGAGAATACTGGAAAAGGACACTAGGATATAGAAAATCTGCATGGGATATTCCCCATGGAGGACTACTCCCTTAACCTAGAGGCCAGAGGGAGGGCCTAGTCCCTATTCCAAATGACTTGACAGATTTTGTTGACCCCTCCTGGAAGGCATCACCCTTCTTGTGGAGTGGGGGGGGTGGGATGGGAGGGTGGTGGTGTGGGGTATGAGAGAGAGGGAGAAAAGTAGGGAGTAAGGGAGAGGGAACTGGGATTGATATGTAAAATAATAAAAAAATTAAAAAAAGAAACAAAAAGAAAACCTGCATGGGAAAATTTAAAAATAATCTTTAGATATAAAGTGTTGTAAAGCAGATTGTAGCATTAAATACTTTATTAGCTGATGCACTTAGAATGAAAGCCATGTGGAGACAGAGATTAGAAGGAGACAAACACAACAAATAACAGATGATTACAATATGAAGGGAAATCAAGAGGAATTTTAATGTCCATTGTTGCATATCCTTCATTTTATATTATACATTGCTAGTATACAAATTCTGATATTTGTATACTATAATACATTACAGATAGAAAAAAAGTTACCATTTGCTTTTTAATGGCAGAACTATAGAAAAAAATAGCAACATAAAGTATAGCAGATGGATCATCATAGAAGGTTAAATAGTCTGTGGTTTCTTTCCCATTAAAACTTAAATATCAGTAATTATTCTGAGCAAATGATGATGATTTCTGCCAGGAAACAACCGAAAAATTTCAGTCTCAAGAGAAAAACTACTTGGTACTTGTGAGTACACTAGACAATTCCAAGAATGCCAAACCCAAAAATTTTATTTGCTGTATTTAAATACACATAATTTATAGATGCATGTGCATTGTACATATACATTCATAAATGTATGTGAGTATAGTAGTAACCATATCTGAGGTTTCTGTATCCATGATACAGCCAACAATAAATGGAAAGTACTTTGAAAAGTAATTGTATCATAACTGAGCATAAATGACAAGAAAGTGAACTTTCTTATTATGTTTTTCCTAAAATGACACAAGGATTACTACTTACATTGCATTTCCACTGTGCTATATTTATAAATTGGAGGTGATCGGAAATATATAGTTGAATGTGTGTAAGTCATAAGCAAACTCTCTGCCATTTAACATCCATAACTTTGGTTCAAGTTAGAATCTGGAATGCTGCGTGTTTTGAATGTCTGTATTTTGTAGCAACTGATGTAATTGTCATGGGACCTGTAGGAGGTGAAGTCTGGCTGAAAACAGATACAAGGAATGGGCCTTTGACCTGAACACTTGTCCCTGATTCTTACCTGGCAGCTGTCTGTAAATAAGACATTATGTCACTTTTTATCACCACTGATGGAGCTGCTGTGCCCTGCTTCCTTCCTTATGATGGACTGAAATTTCTCTGGAACACACATGTACATACAGACCCCCCCCCACACACACACATACACATACACAGACTCACAGACACACAATTTGAGTGAGGTTACTCATAAATGCACAGCATTCATCAGTGAAGTGGGAGTTTCTTACAGTAGATTGATTTCCAGAAAATGTAGAAGTCTTCCTGTGCCATATGGAACAAGCTCCAAGTTCTTTCCTTCCCATCTCTCTCCTCAAGCTGTCATTCTACTTTTCTTTTTATTCTTCCCCAATATTCTTGAATTTGAACTTATATTTTTAAAAATTACAGATTTCATTTCAATCTGTTCACTATTTTCTCTTAGCTTTCCAAAGCAGAAGTTCTAGTCCTCCCTGAGATTTATCCCGGAAAAGCCCTTTTGACCCAATCCTCTCCTGTATCCAGTTCTCTCACCTGTTTATGCTTATGTCCTAATTCTTTTTCAAAGGGGCCATAACAGCCTCCTGAGACTATCAAACTAAGAAATTATTTCTATAACTGTTTCTTCTTTCTCAATATATCAGCATACAAACAGTATCATTTAAACACTTAATCAATTATTATTGAATACCTGCCACTCCCAGAAACAATTCCTACTACTCTGGACACAGCACAGATAAAGAAAAAACAAACAAACAAAAACTAGGAAATACATCCTTTATTGTATTATACACTCTGAGGCAAGAGGAAGAAGGAGGGATAGAAAAGTCTTTGTGTTTTTAATATGTTGGATTGCATGCTACAACTGTTAAAAAGAAAATTCAGAATTATCTAAGTTATAGGGGCAAGCTATTTTTATTAGTTACATTTCTATTGCAAACACCATGACCAAAAAAAAAAAAAAAAAAAAAAAAAAAAAAAAGAAAGAAAGAAGAAAGAAAAAGGAAAAACAAACTTAGAAAAGAAAGTGTTTAATGAGACTTACAGTTTCAGAAGGTTAGAGTTACTGGTGGCAGAGGAAATTTACGGTGGTGGGAAAAGATGAGTGCTTGTATTTTGATTGAAAAGCAGGGGATAGATAGAGAGAACAAATCCCTCCTCTAGTCACACACCTCCTCCAACAAGGCCATGCCTCCTAACCTTCCCAAACAGCTTCACTAACTGGGGACAAAGTATTCACGTGGGGGCCATTCTCACTAAAAGCACCACACTGTTTAAATAAGATGGCTATGAAGAAACAAAGAGTGGTGGGTGAGTGCGTGGGTGAAATTTCAGGACTTGCAGATGTAAAGCCCTCTATATTTTGATCAAGGAAATGATACCCATGTGACTATATTATAGTCCGCAATGAGGGATGGAGAGTTATGAGTTTGTTGAATTAGACCAGAGACACCACAATGATACTTATGCTCACAGACTGCAATCTGAGCTTTATTCAGAAGGAAATGGGATATGACTAGATTGTACAGGACAGGTGAGTTTCTGTTCAGAAAGAGGCAGGCCTCTCCTGGATCTCAACAAAGCTTGGTGTGTCAAGTCCCTGTAAGATGAAGCACCTCTCCTTGTTTTAATTAAAGCTAGACTTAGCAATCCAGTATAAGAAATAGGTTACCAGAAGCCAGCCAAAGCATTAGAGATAGCTCCTGCTTCCACTGTTAGGATTCTCACAAGTAGACCAAGCTATAATATTATATGAAGAGGGCCTATATGTCACATATGTGTCGAGAGCACAGGTTGGTCCCTTACAGGCTCACTAGTTGTTGGTTCAGACTCTATGAGTTCCAGTGAGATGAGTTAGAGGTTTCTGGGGATTTCTTGTGATGATTTTGAACCCTCTGGCTCCTCCAATCATTCCTCTCTTCAGTAGGATTCCCAAGCTCTCCCTAATGTTTGGCTGTGGGTTTCTGCACCTGATTTCATTACTTACTGGATGAAGGCCCTCTGATGACAAATTAGAGTAATTATCAATCTTATCACTGGAAATGATCAGTTCAGGCTACATATCCATTATTGCTAGGAGTCCTTGCTGGGGTCATCCTTATAGATCCATGGGAGTTTCCCTTGCATCAGGTTTCTACATGACCATGAGATTCTCCCTCTTTCAGTACTGTCTCTCTCCATGCACTCCTCATCATGATCTCCCAAGTTCCCATCTCCCCAAATCTTCTACCTCCTCACCCCCAACTCACTCATCCAGGAGACCTCTTCTATTTTCCCCTCCCAGGGAGATCCACGCCTTCTGGTATCTAACCTGTCTAGGTCTATGGATTTTAGCATGGCTTACAGCTATATCTACTTAGGAATGCATACATACCAAGAATCTTTCTGAGACTTTGGGGGCACACCCACCATGGAGGGATATTCCATTAACCTAGAGATAGGAGAGAAGTCCTAGTCCCTACTCCAAATGACTTGACAGATTTAGATGACCCCTCCTGAAGGGCATCACCCTACATGTGGAGTGGGGGTATGGGAAGGGAAGGTGGTCGGGGGCATGAAAGAATGGGAGAGAGGGAAAGAGGGATGGAGGGAGAGTGAACTGGGATAGATTATGTAAAATAAAAATAAAAAAGAAATGAATAAAAACTATTAATAGTAAACTACATTCTTGTGGACAAATGCATGGTAGAACTATGAACTACTCAACCTCTTGATGACAGATTCAGTTATATTCAGCCCTTTGATTCAGACACATGGATAGAAATAATACATAATTTTCACTGTGCTAATATTTCAAATAGATTCTATAATTTTTCTCTTCTCTTGATGGACATATAATAGTCTATTCAGTAAGAAATTCTATCAGCCTGAATTAAGCTAAATGCAATACAATGATGAATTTGTGTACTGAATAAGAAATAGAAATTCTTATTTTAAGCAATTGACATGTTTATGGTTTTAAGACTGAGTAAACAATTTAATAATGTATAATATACTTTTGATCTCAATTCTTTAAATGGACACTAATATTAGGCTACTTGCACTGTTAACTATGATATGACTCATATAATTCAACTCATTAATTTTAATATTAGAGGATGAGCTACTATCCATAAACAAATTAAGAGCACAAACAGTTCCAGAAAAGAGAGTTAATATATCCAATTCTACACATTTATTGAGGTAGGAAGATTCTTTGAGTTGCTGCTCACGTATTTAAACATTAGGGAGGGTTGGGTCCTAGTGAGCTTATTTGTTAGCTAATTTTAAAAATAACAATGACATTTAGTCTTTAATAATTCTGGACTCAGGCAGTCTGGATGGAAATGTCTATTCATCTCCTGTGAATTGTGCCTGCATGAATGATTTATCCTTACTGAGTCTTTGTTTTCTTGTGTATAGTATGGAGACACAAATAAAAATGGAAAGCAATTAGTGTGATATTCTATTTATATTTTTATACTATGATTTTATTATTATTTTATACTATATATATTATTCTATCCAGTTATTGAAGCTAATGAAATAAAAAATGCTATTACATTTAGTGGGTCATAGTCCTTGTTCTTCAAGAGAGGCCAAAATGGGAACCAATAATTGTTAAATAATATAACATTATCTAGGACTGACTGATAAAGCTAGAGAGTTCTCTCTACCTGCATTGCATGGCTTCTCCTTTCAGATTTAAAATTCAGTGTTGGACTATTGCCTGAGATGAGTTATTCCAGAGAAGGAGGTGAATGGATGGTATCAGGTAACTAGCTGAGCTCTCCTAGACTAATTCCATGCAAAAAAGGGAGGTACTCAACATTAATCTACAACACTGAGATCTATACCTTCTTAGAGACCCAGTAACAGTGATTCTCCTGTAGCAGAACAGAGAACTTCAGAAGTTTTCTAGAAGATAAGGTGGTATTTATTCTTATTTAATATCTTTGGAAGAACTAGACAAGAAGTAGAACATTCAGATTTTCTGCTACATTGTCTACTTTGCCATTATATGTCACACACCAGAAAGACACAAATGGTAAATTATTTTCACAATTCCTGGAGCTATGGGAATGTCAGTGATATAGATTGTAGAGCAGTCAAGTAGGAATAGGGTGATGTTCCTCACTGAGTAACACTAGTCTTCTGTAAAGACAGCCTGGTATTGAGCGGAGGAAGTTGAGAAGGAAGGTTACAACACACACACACACACACACACACACACACACACACACACACACAGAGAGAGAGAGACACACACACACAAACACAAATGATTTGCAATATTAGAAGTGTTACAAAGTCAAAACAAGGTGTTGGATAAAAGGGTGACAAGGGGACATTGTGAGAAACTGCTGTCAAACATCAGTTTTTATTCTGAGACCTGAAGGGTGAGGATCATGGACATATGGGAAGACATGCCATAAGAGTATTTGGGTACCGGTTTCAGTCTGATGCTATCTCAAGGAGAGTAAACTTAGTCCATATGAAGCAATGAGACCTTCAAAGTATTGAAGTAGAAGGATTTGGAGGATTTTGAAAGAGATATGCTCTGCCTGGTAGACAGGCTGTAACTTTACAGTTTATTCTTAGGATTAGAAGCCTAATAAAACAGTTTGGAACCTATCCTAGGAGAAAGTAAAGTCAGAGAAACACTTTGAGAACTAGCAATTCCACTCTTTAGGTCAGGACTGATATATCTTTGTTGGTTTTCTTTTTAACAGCTATTCCAATATAAAATTTGCTTACCATCTACTCTTCCATTTGTAGCTTGTCAGTAGTTTTTAGTATATTATCCAGTTTCGTAAACTTGTATTTTGATCTAATCTTAGAGATTTGTCACCATCTACAAAGAGACACCTTTGGCTCCTTAACTTTCTTATTTTTGGACACACACACACACACACACACACACACACACACACACACACACACACACACACAGTGTCTAAACAAACTCCTGTCTATGCCTTGTACATATTTATATACTTTGGTCATCTTTGAACAACACAATCAGCCATAGGAGAAAATTTAGAAGACATTATGGTTTACAAATGGTGTCCCCTGATAGGCTAATGTATTGAATGCTTAGTCCCAATACTATATTATTGAAAGCAGTGGAACGTTGGGAAATAATTGGATGAAGAGGGTACTCACTTAATTCATCATCAGAACAATCCACCTTTAGATGGATTCATAATTACATGATATTATTGGGATGAATGGAAATTCTAACTAGAGGGAATAGTCTTTTGAAAAGATGATTTTGAAGGCTACTTTTATCCTGTCCTTGTCTGACTCCTTTCGGTCATAGGATGAGTTCTTTAGCTCCATCATGCCTTTCTGCCATAGGCCTCTGCGTTATGAAACAACCTAGCCAACTGACCATGATCTAAAACTGCTGAAACCATGGAAGAAATTAGTAATTTATCCTGAAAAGATGTTTATACATATTTTCATAATGGTCAATGGCTGATTAAAAAAGAGGTACAGTGAAAATCCAGGATGAAAAATAAAAAAAACAAACAAAATGCATATTTAGACATTGGAATTTTGTTCAGCACTAAAAGAAAGAAATTATATGGCAATGAAAAGATATGGAGATATATTTACATAAAATATATATAATGCTTCAGTTGGATTGTTTCACCAAACTGGAAGTAAAAGTGCAATGTCAGAAACCTTAATAATGAGTGTGTGGAATCACCTTTATCTACACTAACAAAATGAACAATATACTAAGAGTGAACATGAAACTATGGACTCTATAAAACATTGGCCTACTTCATCCAAATTTAGTTTTTGACCAATGTATCTTCTGATGGGAGACACTGATAAAGAAAAGACTAAACATCAATAACTTTAAGACAGAAATGTGAAATCTGTGCACCTTTTACTCAGTTCTTCTGTGAATATAAGCATCAAGAATCTAAACAAATAAAGCCTAAAATTTCAAAGTATATAGGCCTGTATGGTGGCTCATACCTTTATTATCAGGGAATGGAAAGCAAAAGAATTGTCATGAATTTGAGTCTACTCTATAAAATAAAATACAAAACACTGAAACACAAGCAACACACACACACAAACATACATGCACTTACATATGTACATGTTAAATATTGTTGTGATTTGGAACTTTGTGGAAACAATGGAAATTCTATGATTTTATAACTAAGACTTTCCTTTACAATAGATATATTGGGTGGTAAAGTTTCACTTCCTCTGGAGGTTAAATAAGGGACAGACTTAAGTCAAGGAATTGAGACCAGACTGGGCAATGCAGCAAGAACTTATCTTCAAAACAAAACAAAATAATGAGAACAATAAAGCAAGTCAGATCAAAACCTTTGTTTGCAATGTGCTGGGATAGGAGAAGGATAAGAAAAAGGAAAATAAAAGATGAATCCATGAGTTTATTGCTTAAGTAATAAGACTAATTTTTAGTTTTTATTTTAGTTTTTACTGCATCACAGAAATACAAGGGTGGGGGGGTCTCACTTTAGTTTGTTAGTGTATAGGAATGCATGGCAGCAATCAAGTTTGTTAGTTTACATATTTAGTAAAATGTGCGGTTTTCACATTCAAGGGGAATTTTATACAGGCGCAGAATTGCATTTCTAAAATTCAAGAGGAAAGTAATAGGACACAGAAGTTTGGAAGATGTGCCAGGCCAGTCTGCATATTCTCAGATCCACTCATTCCCTTTCCCTGTTCTGCTCTGCATGGCTTAAACAGTGCTGGTCAAGTTTCATGGTGTTTGGACAATGGAAGGTACTAGTGAAGATTACAAAGTAAAGGATGGAGGTGTGGTGTCTCCCAAAACTGGCAGAATAGCCTTTGTGGATTTGCCAGTCACCCCAGACTCTGACTGTAGCTTGTTTCTCTTCCAGATCTGATGTTCTTTGTCTTGCTCTAAGAGGGAAACAAGGCAGTCACCTCATTGTTTCCTCTCTGTCCTTCCTGTACTTTTGACATCTAACCATTGAGTTTAAGTCAAATTCCTTTACAAATCCTAGAGAGGATTTTGCCTGTTTTTCTGGAGTAGATCCTATCTTATAGATGTTATTAGTGTGTGATGGTGTGTGTGTGTGTGTGTGTGTGTGTGTGTGTGTGTGTGAGTGTGTGTGTGTTACTTAAAGCAATGTGAAAACTAAATGAAACAATAGTTGTGTTGTTTTTATTTTTAGACAATAGCACTCATAAGGAAGAACATTTGTCCCCTTTATACAATTATACATTTCCAAGGCATAGAATACTGCTTAGGCTTTGTGAAGACTCAATAAAAAGAGTTTTTTTGTTTTGTTTTGATTTATTTTCAGCAACAAATCCATAAAATAACCAGGTGATTTCTGTGACCACTGTAAATATTTTATTTATGTCTAAGTTATTTTTAAACTCAAACATCTTTACTTCTTAAGATTAGATTTTTAAATATGTTAAGATTGAAAATATGTTTTTTTGTTCTCTGTATCTCATTAATCTTGCAGGGACACATTTAATAACAAGTGATTAACTTGGTGCAAATGGAATTAAAAACAAATAATGATTCATATTCCAAACACAACATTCAAAATATAGGTTTACAAAGTCAAGGTTTGAAGGGACAAGAATTTTCGTTTAACACTCTGATATTTTAAGTAACAATCCAGAGGAGGCAAAATAATTTTCTTCCTTTTCTTACTCACTTTAAAAATGTTTTATCTATCTATCATCTATTTACTTACTTACTTACTATTTTCTGAGATGTGGTCTTAGGTAGCCAAACTGGATGTCCTTGAACTTTTAATCTTCCTTTCTCTACCTTCTTAGTACTAGGATTACAAGCCTGTGCCATCATGTCTGGTTTATGCAAATCTAGGGTCTTGTACACGCTAGGAAAAATTGCACCCAATTGAGCTATATTTCCAGTCTTTAATTTAATTTCTTCCCAATAAACTGAATTATATCTCTATAAAAAATACCATAGTGAAGATAAGAGGATTCCATATGCAAAGACTGTACTTTATTCCTGAACAAACTCTCTCTATCCCTCAAAGACTTTTATAACATAATGGGGGGGTACAAAGGGATGAGGAAAAATGGAAAAGAATATTTATCTAAAGGAAGTGAGTTGGCAAGATAACCATAGGAAAGGAAACTTGAATAAATTAATAATTTATGTAAAAGAGAATCTTAAACCAGAACATACTGGTGTACATCACATATATCAATACACACACACACACACACACACACACACATATACACACACACACACACACATATATATATATGTGTGTGTGTATTGATATATATATATAAATGATGTAATATTTTTAATATTTTTTTATTTTTATTTTACATATCGATCCCAGTTTCCTCTCTCCCTCACTCCCACCCTCCCATGCCCCCCAACCAACCTACCCTCCCATCCACCCCTGCACATGTAGGGTGGTGCCTTCTAGAAGGGGTCCTCTAAATCTGTCAAGTCATTTGGAGTAGGTTCTAGGCCTTCCTTCTGCTTCTAGGTTAAGGGAGTATCCCTCCATGGGGTGTGTGCTCCCAAAGTTCTTTTGTGCACCAGGGATACATCCTGGTTCCACTGTCTGAGGTCCCTTAGACTTCCCAGGCCTTCTAACTGAGTCCCATATTCAGGGGGGCCTGAGTCAGTCCAATGCTGAATTCCCAGCTATCAGTCTGGGACCCATTAGTTCCTCCTTCTTCAGGTCAGCTGTCTCTATGTGGTTCTGTAGCCTGGTCTTCTCCTCCCTCTCTGCATCTGGATTTCAATTTGGCTCAGTGTTTAGTTGTGGGTGTCTGCTTTTGTTTCCATCAGCTACTAGATGAGGGCTCTATGGTGGTGGATAATTTGTCGTCAATCTCATTATCAGGGAAGGGCATTTATGGTACCTTTTCCATGGTTGCTCAAATTGTTAGTTGGGGTCAGTCTTGTAGGTCTCTGGACATTTCTCTAGATTCAGTTTTCTCTTCAAACCTAAAATGGCTCCCTCTTTTATGCTCTCTCTCTCTCTCTCTCTCTCTCTCTCTCTCTCTCTCTCTCTCTCTCTGCCTCTCTCTCTGTCTCTCTCTTTTCTCTCATCTATTCCTCCCCGACTCAAACTTCCTAGTCCTACATGCTTTCTTCTCCTCCCCTTCTCTTTCTCCTAGCTCCCTCTCCACTCACTGCCCACCTCCCACTCCCAATATGCTCAGGAGATCTTGTCTCTTTCCCCTTCTGTGAGGGACTTTATATGAATCTCTTAGAATTCTCCATGTATCCTAGTTTCTCTGGCGGTGTGAATTATAGGCTGGTGATCTTTTGCTCTATGTCTAAAATCCATATATGAGTGAGTATATACCATTTTTCTCTTTTTGTAACTGGGTTACCTCATTCAGGATGGTTGCTTCAAGTTCCATTCATTGGCCTATGAATTTCAAGACTCCATTGTTTTTTTCTGCAGAATAGTATTCCATTATGTAAATGTGACACATCTTCTTTATACGTTCTTCAGTTGAGAGTCATCTGGGTTGTTTCCATGTTCTTGCTATTTAAAATGATGCTGCTATGAACATAGTTGAATACATGTCTTTGTGGCATGGATGTGGATCATATGGGTATATGCCTAAGAGGGGGATTGCTGGGTCCTGTGGTAGACTGATTCCCATTTTCCTGAGGAACCACCATACTGATCTTCAAAATGGCTGTACAAGTTTGTACTCCCAGCAGCAGTGGAGGAGTGTTCCAGTGGAG
Organism: Phodopus roborovskii; assembly: GCF_943737965.1. Taxonomy (NCBI): domain Eukaryota; kingdom Metazoa; phylum Chordata; class Mammalia; order Rodentia; family Cricetidae; genus Phodopus; species Phodopus roborovskii. The sequence continues at coordinate 6,577,818 of NW_026126470.1, forward strand.
GAGTGTTCCCTTTTCTCCACATCCTCTCCAGCATAAGTTGTCATTGGTGTTTCTAATTTTAGCCATTCTGGCAGGAGTAAGATGGTATCTCAGAGTTGTTTTATTTGCATTTCCCTGATAGCTAAGGATATTAAGGATGTTGAGCACTTTCTTAAGTGTCTTTCAGCCTTTTTGGTTTCCTCAATTGAGAATTTTCTATTCAGTTCTGTACCCCAATTTTTAAAAGAGTTAGTTGGTGTTTTGGTGACAAGTTTCTTTGTATATTTTGAAGGTCAGCCCTCTGTCAGATGTAGAATTGGTGAAGATCTTTTCTCAGTCCGTAGGTTGCCATTTGGTCTTGTCAACTGTGTCCTTTGCCTTACAGAAGCTTCTAAGTTTAAGGAGGTCCCATTTATTAATTGTCAATCTCAGTGTCTGTGTTACTGGAGTTCCGTTCAAGAAGTGGTCTCCTGTAACAATTTGTTCAAGAGTACCTCCCACTTTCTCTTTTAAGAGGTTCAGTGTGGCTGGATTTATGTTGAGGTCTTTGATCCATTTGGACTTGAGTTTTTTGCATGGCGATAGACATGGGTCTATCTGCAGTCTTCTACACACCCTCATCCAATTGTGCCAGCAACCAATCTACAGATTTAATGCAATCCCCATTAAAATTTCAGCACAATTCTTCACTGACCTTGAAAGGATAATAATCAACTTTATATAGAAAAACAAAAGACGCAGGATAACCAAAACAACCTTGTACAAAAAGGAACTTCACAAGGCATTACCATCCCCAACTGTAAGCTCTACTACAGTCCTTAAAACAGCTAGGTATTGGCACAAAAATAGACAGGTAGACCAATGGAATCAAATAGAAAATCCTAACATTATCCCACACACATACGGACACCTGATTTTTGACAAAACAGCTAAAAGTAAACAATGAGAGGAGGAAAGTATTTTCAACAATGATGATGTAATATATGTTAATGAGATAAAACTCCCTCATGTTGCTCAGGCAAACTATAAATCTTTGTTTTCAAAATTTCTCCGGTCCCAGCATTTAGAATTCTTGAAGCTTTGGGTATTCAACATTGTATTCAGTTTATACTCAGGTATTTTTAAATTGCAAATCAGTTTCTCATCTTTAGCAGAGTCTGGTTTCTGAAAAGTGAGCATAAATTAGCAGCTTTTCTTGTTATGCTCACATTTAATGAAAAATGAAAATACTGGAATCATTTCAATATTACCCAGGAGTTTATATTCACTTTGGTCCTATATCCTTTCTAACCCCTATTGTTTCTATGACAAAATGGATGTGTCCATTTTTTTTCCAAAGACACTTTTAAAGGGACATTGTTCAATATTTTTCTACAACTAGATTCCTCCTAGAAATTATAGTTCATGAAAAGAAAATAACAAAACTGTGAAATATTGCTGGCAAGAAAACCTGACATTTTAGTGTCCCAAAAGAGTTAAATAAAGATGATACCATTTTAATTTCTTCCATAAATGTATGTCTCTCAACAGTACTTTTTAATATAAAATTTCATGCCTGGTGCTTATTTTTATTTTAAATGAAATTTATTTTTATTGTCACTCTCTCTGGTATGAAAGAAAGCATACAATATTATATATACCTTTATTCAAATTCAGCTGTGCATTTCAGCAAAAGTTCAATTTAATTAATAGGATATGGCAAAGTAAAATTCAACTGTACTGAGATGTAGAGATACTAATGAGGGAAAAGAGTTTGTTACATTAGTGTTGAGACACAGTCCATTGGGAAGCATCCATGCAGCCTGGAAAGACAGTATCTAGCTTCTCAGATTCCAAGAACAGAACTCATCTTTGTAATCCTGATGTGGAATTCCTGGTGAATGGAATGCAACCCTTCCTCCTTATCCAAAGGAATAATGTGGTTCTTCCTTTCCCATGATCAAACCTGCATTGTTAGGGCTAGGAAGACAGCCCAACTGGTAACCTCCTTGCAGTGCAAGAAAAAGGACCTGAGTTCAGATCTCAAGCACCCACACAAAAAGGTGGGTGTGGATGCTCAGAGAAATGCCTCAGTGTCCAAGAGCACTTAATACACTAAATAGAAGGATCTACATCCAATTCTCAACATCCACATGTTGGCTTACCTCCCTCTCCTGACCTCTGAAGACACCAGGCATGCACATGTTTCACAGACACACATTCAGAAAAAACACACACATGAAGTAAAATTAATTAATTAAAGAAAAGCTGGGCGTTGTTTTGTTCTTCTTTAATCACAGTTCTGGGGAGGAGAAGACAGGAGGATCCTGGAGTCTCACTTTTCAGCCAATGTAGCATAATTGGTTTACTTCAGTTTCAAGGAACATTCTTCTCTCAAAAGACAAGGTAGGAAATGACAGAAGCAAACCCCAGTGGAAATTTCAGTGTGCACACTCATGTGAACATGTACACAAACAAACACGCATATTACACCACTTTTCTCCATGATGCAGAATGGATAGACTTGATTTAGGAAAACTCTAATCATATCAAGGCTTTGTGATGACTTACTGCTGAAACCACTGCTTTTATAAAAGTGCTACTAAATGTTTGTTTCCAAGACACACATCTTTTTGTTCGACGGAATGAGTCATATTCTGTAGCCTTGGCTGCCTGGAACTCACAATATAGCCCAGGCTATCTTTAAGTTTATAACAATCCTCCCACTTATAGATTTCCTAGTTCTGGGATGATAGATGTGAGCCATCTGTGGATTCTAATACTCATTTGAAAGATAGAGTATACAATCTTTCTGAAAACATTATTATTGTAAAACCCCCTTACTTTAAAATGTGTATTGTAAACCTAAGAGTTAAAAATGGATTGTTGATTGGACATATAAACCCCAGATTAAAAGAAATTGCCATAGAAAGAATTTGCCATAGAAGTGAATACTTAAGACCGTTCAAGCTCTTAAAGCTTGTAGAAAATAATAAATAATCAAATAATGAGTTTGTTCTGTGAGCAGGTGTTCATTAAAGAAGAATGTCTAGCCAATCAGCAGAGATTGGTTTATTAGCACTTTATATTGATTGTGATGTAACTTATTTTACAGATCTTTGCTCAATTTCTGAAAGTCTTTCAGCCTCATGCTCAGTCTTTAGACATTACTTTTTCAATGTGTATATATAACATATTGTCATAGTGGTATGAAAGACAACCATAGCGAGTGATCATAAAATGCAGCATTAATTCATATGGTCAGGAGTCGTCTCCTGTTTGTGGATGAGGTGTTAGAACTCCATTTGTCTGTGGGCATTAGGGCAGATAACAACAAGCCCTTACCTGGATTTCCAGTATCAGACATGGAACTCTTCTTCTTGAGTGGGTCTTAAGATCAACTAGATGCTGTTGGTTATCTCCAAGGTATGTGTGCTGCTACTGAAACCTTGGAGATATTATGGTATGCTAGTCACTGATATGGTTCATATATATCATAGCTGGTTTGGACTTTAGGTTGCCTCCCTGCAATGGAAGCCTGGATAGAGCCTCATAGCAGCATGAAAGCTAGTTCTCAGGGAAGGGGGTGGGAATTCAATATTTACAAATTTTATGCAGAGTTGTTCTTCTATTTTCTCTTTATACACAGAAGGTCAAAAAAGACATATAATTAAATGAAATTACCAAAGTAATTATTTTACTACAAAGCAAGCACACAGAGATACAGGTACACAGCACATCTTATCCTACACACAGGATTGTAGGGAGGCGATTTGAATATGAATCTACTTAGCACTCTCTGTAGAGAGAAGTATAAATATTGAAAAGACATAAAAAGTAATATATTTTACTTACTCATAATCAAAGTTGGAATAAGAGGAATCAACAAATGTGTGTTTACAAATATATATATGTATATATATATATATATATATGTGTGTGTGTGTGTATGTGTATGTATTATCAAAGATGTAGTATGATAAAAGATAGCTCTTACTTATGATTGCAGCTGCAATATCAGAAAAGATTTAATCAGCATTAATTTGCATAAGGCTAAGAGTATATTTGCAATATAATCTATTTCAGCTAATTAGGTCAGTGAGTAAAGGTGATTGCCCCATGCCCGACAACCTGAGCTCAATCCTCAAGGCCTGCATGGTTTAAGAAGAGAACTGACAACTCTAAATTGTCCTAGAACCTACAGATATACCCCTCCCATAGGTTTTATATATATTTATATATTATATGTTTGTATTTATAAAATGTAATATGTATAAAAAGTAATATTTTGCAATAAATCTCTTTTTGAAGGTCTTTACCAGGTTGCAGAGTTTAAATTTTTGTAAGCTTATTTCTTAAGTAACATATGTGAATAGAATAAAATGTTCAAAATGTTAGAAAACTCTATTTTCCACTAAAGAAGACTTTGAGATGCAGTAAATTTGTGAGGTTAATCTGGAAAGTAATTGGCCTTGGATTAATTCCAAATGGGAAAACACAGAACAGATTGACTCTTCATTCATTATGGCAAAAAAGGAAACGCTTTTTAGGGCAAATCTATAGATAGTGTAGAATGTGTGTACATATCATACTTTGAGTTTTTTGTAGTGTCGTTTTACTATTTTATATCTGCAGATTCCAGAAACCTGGAAAACAAACTCGTTCTTTGTCTTTTTTTCCCCTTTTCTTCACAAACTTCTGCAAAGCTCTTATCTTTGATTCCCCATTCACACATTGTCAGGCCAGTTGACCCCTGTGTTTGGTAGATTAATGGCACAGCATCAAGCGGATATCAAACAAACGTGGCACTTCCAAATCCGCAGCACCAAACTGCAAATTGGAAAAGCACCCTGGCTTGGCTGTCAACAAAGGGGACCCTGGGTGTATGATTCCACTCTTCATTCCTCTTAAGCCCTTATCAGACAGCTGAGATCAGACAACAGTGACAGAACATGTGCTCGATGGTTAGCCTGTCAGATGTACACTATTAAAGACAGTGGGCACAAGGGGAGAGACGGGAGGACAAGAGCTGGCGCCTTTGTTTATTTGTAAGAAAAGACATCTAAGCATCATCGTAGCTGATTCCCTATGACGAAGGCCTGGTTTTCCTCTGTTCATTAGAGAATGGGGTTGGGGGGATTTCATGCCACATAATGAGAGTGATTGGGAACTTGTTCTAGCTGCTTACTCATTCTTATCAATTTTCCCTCACAACTCATTTCCATTTGGTTAAATTTGTGATTGTTTCTAAAAGAATAGGTTTGATTAACTGAGACTGCTTTGAATCTATCCCCCACCCGCAAGTGTTTTTGCAGAGTGAGGAAGACCAAAGAATTCAGTTTTTTTCTTCCCTCCTCTGAGTTTGAAACTGAAAGTAAAAAAAATCATTAATGAGCAAGTTTACTGTATATTTTAAACACAGAAGGATGAAAGAAAGAACTTTCAGAGGAGATGCATGTGAATCTGAAAATCTGTCATTCACGTTCTGACTTGAGGAATTGCCTGTGCAGGGCTCGCTCAGCCTTTTTAAAAATGTGAGTATGGTACACACACACACACAAACACACACACACACACACACACACACACACACACACACACACCACTTCTGGTGTTATAGAAGACAAATATAGATTCTGTCCATAGAGTTCAACAAAATTTAAACAATGTGAAATTCATTTAAAATGATATTTTGGACTTTCTGTAAATGCAGAAGAAAACTCAAAACTGTGTTCCCTAATTTTTAAATATTTATATATTTATATGTAGAAAACATGTTGTGTCTATAACTCTTTCTATTTTTTTTAATTTTTAACCTTTCTTTACAGATTCTTAAAGATTTTTGTAATATATTTTTAATTCTTCATTGTGAGACTATTTATTATTACATAGTGCTTAAAATTATAAACCTACATGCTTAAATTCCAATGGAAGGAAGCATAGTGTGCTTCTAATTTCTCTTTTGTTATGTTAGCATAACATAACAAAATGTTTAGAAAATAAATTGGCCAATGAATCCAATTAGCATCATTGCCATAGGCATTTGATCTATTTTTACTAATCTTGAATAATTGAGACTTCAATATTGAAATGTCTATTTTAAATATATATGGCATGACTGTCGTGGTACTTAGAGACAAACAGTTGGATGGCTAGTTTATAGTTCCCTAAAATCATCAAAATTATTATTCCAAATATTTACAGTGCTTGAAAGAAATACCCTTGTTTGATATCTCTACCTCACTGTCAACAGATGCTTGCTTCAGAGTAGAGAGATGGCCCAGTGGTTAAAAGCAATTGCAATTCTCGGAGATGGCCTGAATTCAGTTCCTGGCAGCCCTATAGATCAAAACTGCCTGTAATTCCAGCTCCAGGAGATCTGAAACCCATCTTCTAGCTCCCAGAGGCAGAAGCATATGTGTGGCCAACCACTTACACACACACATGCACAGAAAAAATAAATAAATAAATATTGAGAAAAGATGGTTGTTTCAACATCCAGTCTGGCAGCTGACAGAAGGAACCACAGCACACTTTTAATAAACTGTCTGCATTATCTTCCCATCGCTCACAGACCAGAGGTGAAGACAATGGCTACTTCTTATTGAAAGGAGACTAGGGAACAGAAACATTTGGTACATTGCCCTCTACTGAAAGAAAAATCAATATAAAGAAGATACAGAGATGGGACATGTTGGGCCAGAGAAAGTACTTGCTATGAAATTGTGAGAACCTGGGTGTGAATCTCCAGAACCCACATAAAAAGCTGGCAAGAAATAGCACACATTTGCCACTAGGGCCCCACCATAAATTTAGAGACGAAGATAGGCGAATCACTGCAAGTTCAGTGACAAAAGAGCAAATAGATATTATCTCAAACAAGGTGGAGTATGAGGGCTCTAACCTCCTCACAAGCATCAAAGGCATGCCTATATCTACTCTCACAGGAGCCTGAGCATATGGACCCACCCACACACCTTCACCTACACATCCACAAACACAAAACGCAAAGCAAGAAAATAAGAGAAACAGGAAGTTAGAGAAGCTGTTAAAACCAGGAATCATATGCTAAAACATAAGGTGCACAGATATTTTTTCAATGATCCTTTTGTTCATCAGTAATCGTTTTCTTCCAGTACAGTGGCATCTACCTCTAATCTTGGAATTGAGAGGTTCAGGTAGGGAGATTGTGAGGCTAGCCTAGGTGATATAGCTAGACCCTTCTTTAAAACAAGAGGAAATCTAACACCTTTAATGGTAGTCAAAAGGGGATAAATTGAAATGTACTTTGGGGGTGGGGCACAGAACAAAATCCCTTCATTTTACAAATACAGATGGTAAAGTATATTAATTGAAATCTGAAAACAATATAGATTTTCTTTCAGGAAATAAGTATCATTTCCAAGGCATATTTTGAGACATCACTGAGTTTTTTATGCCATCTTTTCTTTGTTCTGGACATTTATTCTGTGCTTTTGGAGAATACAATTATACAACACAGCTTGACACACTTGAGATTAATCATGTTCAGTTGCTATTTTGAAATAAAGAATTTACAATTCCCAATTATAATTAAAGTGGTACTTGGACGAATACATTGGTGTCTTCATGGTATTTGTTAGTGTGTGTGTGTGTGTGTGTGGGTGCGTGCGTGCTTTCCTCTTGTAAATCTATTTTCAATGAATTTCTATTTTAGGATCTTAGAATTCCAAGCATATGGTTTTCCAAATACTGATTTTTTTTTAAATTTTTCATTTAAGTTATAAACAATCTTATTTTACATACTGATCCCACTTCCCTCTTCTTCCCATCCTCCTATGTTCCCCACCATTCCTCCATTTACTCCCTAAGGAGAGATCATCAAAGTCTGTCACATCATTTGGAGCAGGGCCTAGGTCCTCCCCCCATGTATTTAGGCTGAGAGAGTATCCCTCAAATGCTGTTTTTCAACTCATTCAGGAAGGACTACCTCTAGCTACTCTGACTGACTACACTCTTTGACTTCTATGAGCATAAAATAAATAATTAAGAATGGATGAAATGAAGAGGAAAAGATGAAGAAGAAATTTTAGTTTGGAGAAACTCTCCAAAGGCATCTCATCTGATAATTTAAATCAATCTGTGGGAAGGATGATATCCATTTGAATCACTTTACTTTAATGGAATGGTATGTAAAGGCTGCATCCCAGAGGCTTCTTAATACATTTTTCCTCTCATGTAGGACCACATCTAAACCAACTGCTATGAGAGTCTAACTTGAAATTTCTTATGGTAAAATGCACACAAATATCAAGCTACAAAATGACCATGGTGATTACACATCTGTTTATAAAGTGCATTCTTATTTCAAAGTTAATAGCTCAATTGTAACTACTTCCTTTCCCTTCCTCCAGGGAGATGTCTGACACCCAAAAAGTCCTGTGTGCAATTGCCCTGAATGCTTTTGACACAGTTATAATATCTTTTGTTCATGTCTTCCAAAAGTGACATCTGCTCTATTCTGTAATCACTTTATATATATCCAGTTTCTGAAACCTTTACCAAAGTTTTCTATTTGTTTTCAAATATGGAGGAGCCCCACCCCATTCTCCTGAGTAAAGACTCTGAACATAAGAGTTGATGAGAACTAAAATCTTTAAATGGCAGCTAAGCAATTAAAAAATGCCTCCATTCATTATTATCTCATTTCTCTTTACAGATAGCTTTTAAAAGAGTTGACAAAAATATCTAAAATCCATGTTTACTTTCAGAAATCATCTGAGAATTTTTAGAATGGGGTTGTTTCTATAGGTGCTCATTATAATAACCTCTTTTTTCCTCCAAGGTAGACTGAGTTCAATGGAAAGATAGATGGGTGTCATCTGACTTATATTAATTAGAATATCAGTTTTAGGGTTTGAGAAGGACAATGATTTTACAGATAGGACAGCTGACTTCTGTTCTTATGATGAGGTCACTTCTGTAACTGCTCTAGATCCTAGAAAAAAATGCATTTTCCTTACTGCTAATTCTAAACCCAGACATAAAGCCAACATTTCAAATGCAAATGTGGTAGGATTCTAGTGACTAATTCAACTTAAAATTTAAATTAAAAATAAAAATTAATAGGAAATCATAAAAGGCAGAGACATTTTTCCTTCTCTTAGGGAGTCATCAGTGATTTTTAAAAAGGGCTAAGAGGAAGCTATTTATTTATTTATCCATCTATCTATCTATTTATTTAGACTCCTAGTGGCCTTTTCTAGAATCCTTGTTGCATTACCATATGCCATGTAGGATACTGACCACCTAACAACATTGTGCTACCTTGGGTAGGGTTACAATATACCACATTCTAAGGGAGAATGTGTTTGGGAAAATGTTGAGCTAGAAAATGCCCTAGATTCAGAAGGTATTCATTCATGAACTTATACACGTTAGTTTATTGGCACATCATCAGGCATTTGTAAGCCTCAAAGATGTTCTATACATTTCATCTTCTGTCCTGTCATTTATTCTGTTTAATACACAGAGATCTGCAAATAACAGCACTGTCTCATTTTGGAATGCCTGCTTCAACACTATAGAATACTATAACGCACACTGATTATGTTTTTGATTCACAGCAATATTGTGAAGACAACTGTTCATTTATTCAAATTCACAATTAACCAAAGATAACCTGAAGCAAACAACTGCTGAGGCCATTTGTATTTCAGACTCCTAAGTAAGAATTGGAGATTTTTCAGTGTTTGTCTATCAATAAATGGGTAGTCCCTAGTGAATTGTTTATTTTATTATGTTCAATGACTAGAGTAACGAAGGCAAATATTATTTAATCAATAAGTATATTTTTAAAACATGTGTTCCTTCAAAGAATTTGTTGGAATCAAAGAAACTTTAAGTTTTTTCTAAGCATACATATAAAGTTGATTCTACCACTTGTCTTAGTAAAACATAAAATACCTTACATAATTTTAAAAATATATGATTGTTTATTTTCAACTCAGGTTCAACCACAGCTGTCTTTGAAACATGTGGTGAATGATATTCTAAGTGAATACTAAGTTCTTCAAATGAAAGATAAAAAGTGTACTTGATATCAAATAGCAATTAAATACAACGGTGATAGTTTCCAGCATAATTCCTGAGCATCATAGACAAAGAAGTTGGAAGCTAATATTAGTGATGCAATCAATCTCCTGAATAAATTGGGAGTAGGGGAGGGGATGGTAGGGAAATGGGGACGGGAGAAGGTAGGGAGGGAGGAGAACATGAGGGATCAGGGAAAGACAGAGAGAGAGAGAGAGAGAGAGAGAGAGAGAGAGAGAGAGAGAGAGAGAGAGAGAGAGATGGAGAGAGCAAGGAAAGAGACACTTTGATCAAGGGAGTCATTACGGGGATAGCCAGAAACCCGACACTAAGAAAATTCCCAGGAATCCACTAAGATTACTAAGAATCTAAGCAATAGTGGAGAGGGTGCCTTAACTGTCCTTCCCTATAATCAGATTGATGGCTACCTTAATTATCATCATAGAGCCATAATAGAAGCAGATGTGAAGATCCACAGCAAAGCACTGGGCTCAACTCCTAGAGTCCAGTCATAGAGAGGGAGGAGTGATATGAGCAAAGGGGTCAAGACCATGATGGAGGAAGCCACAAAAACAGCTGACCAGAGCAAGTGAGAGAGCATGCATTCTGGACAGACAGCTGGGGAACCTGCCTAAGACTGAACTAGGCCCTCTGAATGTGTGTGACGGTTGGGTGGCTTGCACAGTTTGTGGGGCCACTAGGAGTAGAACCAGTATTTATCCCTAGAGCGTCAACCATCTGGCTTCTTTTGAGCCCATTCCCTATGGGGGATACCTTTCTGAGCCTAGATACATGGGATGGCTTGGTCCTTCCTCGAGTGATGTGACAGACTTTGTTGATCCCTCACCCTCTCTGAAGAGTGGACGGGTGGGGTGGGGAGAAGGTGAGTCCAGGAGTGGAAGGACAGGCAGGATAAACCTGGGATTGGTCTGTAAAATAAGGTTGTTATGAAAAAGAAAAAAACAAAAAAGATGTCTGAGGTATGAGACATCTGTTTTTATTTGTTGGGAGATATTTTATAGTTTTCTTACCAAAGCAATATGTTTGCTGTTATTATTATTATTGTTTTTCTTATGTTTCATATTATTCATGGAAACAATTACCTCAGCCCATCAGCAAACACTTGGGGGAACTAATGGCTACTTACTGGTGAGCCAAAGCCATTTGTACACAGAACAAGGCAACATAATTAAATATGTTACCATGAACTCATACAGTATCACTGGCAAATCTAAGAGTGCTAGTGCAAAACGCCACTCTGATAAATATATTTAAAATATCTGCTTTCTCTGAAGCATACTGTTGTCATGTATGGGTAGCTTTGTGAGTGTACATGTGCATTCGTGTGTGTGTGTGTGTGTGTGAGTGTGTGAAGCATGTATTATGACTATATTTGTTGCTTATGGGAATAGAATGGTTGCTTCTCCAGCACTGAAGCTGGGAATTTGAGTTATTACTCAGCTACATTCAGTGAAGTCATTTAAACCCAGTTTGACCTTCACCCATCTCAGGTGAGATGCACATCTGTGAAATAACACACCTAGGAATTAACGGAGAAGAGTTGAAAAGTTACATGTATGTAGCACTGTGGTGATTTAATGAAAGCATTTCTAAGAAATCAACTTGAAGTGATGTGTAAAAGAAATGAATAAATGTGAGCTCTGTTTGTGTGGTGTGGTCACATATTTGTTTGAATGCATTTAATGACATTAAGTAAGATATGAGTTCTTAGATTTGTCAAGAAATGAAGTTTTATTCCTATGAGTATATCAGTTTCCTTTTAAATAAATTTGCAGATAATCTTGAAGTTCAAATACATTGAAAAGCACTGCCATTGAATCTGGGAAAGTTTTCTAAAGATCAACATACATGTTTCCATTTGTAAATTGTAATAGTACACTTTTCCTAATGGACTTTTTGGAAAGATACAAAGACTCACTTATGTGCCAAATGTTTCTTATGCTTTGTTGACTGCATGCTTCGGTAAGATCTGCACATATGTATCATCTTTGCCACATCCCAACCATGAAAAGATCTTTTGCTCTAAAGCAGGATTTCAGCCACTATTCATTACTTAGAAAAAGGACAGCCAATCAAATGCCTATCGAAATCAGGCAATTTTCAGAAATTTATGAATCAAACAGGTTAATCCATTATAGTTAAAAGGATTTGTACTTGTCCATCACACACATATACATATATATGTATATACATATATATGTATATTCTATATTTATATCTCTAAATAGATCTTTCTTCACTTAAATGTTTATTGATCTGTTAGTATATATCATGTATCTGTCAATATATCTACCTGCCTATCATCCATCTGTATTTATCTATCTTTTGGGGGGGCTTATAGTGTTTTATTTATTCCTTTTTTTCCTTATTTTGCAACTTGATCCCAGTTTCATCTCCCTCCCATCCTCCAATGCCCCACTGACCCCCCATACCATCCCCCATCCACTCCCCAGGGAAGGTGACGCCTTCCATGAGGAATCATTGAAATCTGTCAAGTCATTTGGGGTAGGGCCTAGGCCCTCCCCTGTGACTCTAGGTTAGGGGAGTATCCCCTGGGGGAATGGGGTCCAGAAATCCATTAGTGTCATCAGCCCTCTATTACCTATTATCTATCTATCTATCTATCTATCTATCTATCTATCTATCTATATATCTATATATCTGTCTATCTATCCATCATCTTTGTACCTATCTCTAGCCAGCTATTATTAATTCATCTAACTACGTTGCTACAGGGCAGATGAGAGAGACAAGACCCTATTGTTTTGTGGGTTTGTTTTACCTGTGTGTCAGCTTGGTAAGGAGTTAAGCCATAATTTAAAGTATTTGAACTTGACAACTTGGTACATGATAAATATGTATGGAAAAATTCTAAATGACTTTTTGTTGCTAGCTCTCTTAGTAGAATAGTAAATAGTTACTGTGCAATTCATGATATATTAGCCACAGCCAGAGCATAAAAATGTGTGCTACACTTTATTGTGAGTAACTTTGTGCTGATAGCATTAGCTGCAAAGATCAGATTAGAAATGAAATTGCCAATGTCAACTGACTGACTTATATTTATGTAAAATTAATTTTTGTTTATATCAAAATGGCTAACTATTTAAAGTGAAGAATTAGAGAACTAATGTTATAGAGTGGAGAAGATGATGAGGAACTGTGTCAGCTTTCTTAAACAGGATCCAGTTCATGCTCTGCCACCAAGATAATATATATATATATATACATATATATTATTAAGTATATATATATATATGTATATATATATATGTATATATATATTAAGTAGTGAAACTTGACATTTTAAAGGGAAAATGATGTTTTTATAGAATATTTTTGAAATAAGGTAAAAGAAATAATGCTGACTGATGTTCCTTGAGACTTCAGAAGAAGCTCCTATATTCTAGATAAAGAAGGAAGAGTTAAAGTATAGTCCTGTCTTGCAGAATAGAAAATTTCAATAGAAATGTTTTCATTGTTTAAGATAGATATGTACTAATGAAGTAAGTAATAGATTCACTCGTGATTTCCTTGGCAGAATGTTACACCACGTTTCCAATGAGTATCTAGAGGAAACTGACACATAGCATTAGTTACTTACTCTTTTCAAATCTCCTTCAGAAAGAACATTGAAGGATTTATTTTCTCGTGGAGCATGATGCACTTTGAGAGACAATGTCAATTTTATAGTTTTGGATGTTTGTTTAGTTATTTAGATGACAAAATACTTAAAGTTCAAAGTAATTTTACTGTCATCCAAATTAATTTCAGAATAAAAATGAATATCATTACTTAGAACAACATTCAATGAGTAGTATTTACTTTAAAATGACCCCATCACAAAGACTTAGTTCTCAAATGCCTACAACCTTGCTTTTAACACATCCATAAGATGCCATACGATGAGACAAGGGCTTTGAATATTTTTACCATCTGTGAGTATTTTAAACTCTTGGCCCTGTGAGAGGATAAATTAAGGAATTCAGTTATCTCAAGTATATCAACATTCCATTTCTTTGTCAATTTGTCAGATATTTTCTTTTTTAGTTATTTTTTCTTCAATATTCCAACACACCCAGTTACTGAATAATCTATGCTTTACTCATTTTTATAATAAAGTCATGCATATAACCAAAAAACATTATTCCTTGTTTGCAATAGTAAACTATGACAAACCATATTGAAAAATTTCAGAGAGTAAAAGTATAGATATGTAAATTTCATAGGGAAGAACCAAGGGGGGAAATAAATTCTAGAATGCACTTAATTTATCTGATATATAGTTACTTGAGTCCAGTGCATCTACAATTAGAGGCATTAATCAATATTCTCTTCATGCCCACTATCAATAAGAAGGTCCATTCTCAGGGGACAAGACAGCAATTGTATCTGATGAATAAAACTATTAGAAATCAATATAAGTCAGAAGGAAAAATTAGTCAATTGTGTAAAACTTCCAAAAGTAGCCTCTCGTTTAAACTCCCATGAGGAATGTAATTTAGCTGGAACTGAAATGAGATCTTATCATCTGTAAAGTAATGGGGTTGGAGTCGACAATCCCTCATATCATTCATAGAAATTATGTCACCTCTGTCCCAACAAAAAAGGGCAGGGAGACACAGGACCAGCTTCCAAGAAGCCAGGAATGGCAAAGCTACATGGGAGGAGGATGGTGAAAGAAAATCCAATGCACAGGGCAGTTTCAAAGGGAAGTGCTAATGCATGAGCTCTGTGGTATAGAACTTGGGTGCCAGTGCTTGTAGGACCTGGTGAACTGAAACAACATGAGGAAGCTAGATAAATAAATGAATGATAAACTAAGTGTATCCCAGAGAGAAAAAGGAGACTGCTACAACTACAAAACAAGTTATGTAATTGTTGGCACAACTATTGTTTGTAACTTGGGACAGCATGTACACACGTGGGAAAGCCCTAAATTTACCCAACGGGGCATATTTTGTGGCTTCTGAGTGGGGATTTGGCCAAGAGAGGTGTTGCAGATGCCTATGGTACAGGGTGACATTTCCAGTTAAAGTAAAAATATATTGGGGGGGGGAAAGCTTGAATATTGAACAAAGTGTTCCATGTGGGATATTTCTTAGCTACTAAATTGTCTAGTTTCACTTGACAGTTTGCTTACCCGCCTTCAGCCTTCAACATCACTTTGGTAGTGTCTTAACTCTGTGAATGAACTAGAGCATGTGGAAGTAAATTGTTTGAAGTCAGTGAATCATAAATTTTATTCATAAATACATGAGAATTGTTTTAAGTGAACTACAGATCAACCTCTTAAAACTATCTTGGATTTTTCTCAACAATAAAACCTTATTGTTGAGAACTTTCCAAATTATAAAGCAAAACAAAATTACACAGATTATCCTGATCAGAAGTCTTCATATCACAATTAATTTCTATATAGTTTGAGTAGAAATTCTAGAGCTTTGCAACTTTATTTTAGGATTTACACTTTCACTCTATTTATGTTTGTATGCACTTATTCACCACACATACAAAAAAAAACAAAACAAAATAAATAATGACATAGTTAAAATTAGAACACACACACACACACAATATCTTGACTTTTGAAAGTAAAACATTTTAGTTTTGAATTTTTTTGACCAAGTTTACCCAGTAACAGATTTTGATGTGTTGAATTGAGTGGATTTCAGGATTGACAAGGATAATAAGTCTTATAAACATCTTGACTACATAGTGTTTGGAAAGTACTTAAATATTTTAATAGTGGCCAAGTGAGTGTTCATAGGATTGACAACAAACACACTGTTCTGTCAAATACTGTCCCTTTCCAATTGTAACTCTGAGGACTATAAGAATATACATTTGCCTATTAATTCAGGCCAGGTCCCTCAGCATGTACTTTGCAAAAATATTCTTGTTAAAACATCAGAATATTAGGCATGAGAAACATAAAATCTCCACTCCTAGCTTACAGATGTAGAAAGTTGGACCTGAGGAGTGAATAAAACTGCGAAAGGTTTTGTAGGAAGCAAATTCCCCTGTGGGGCTGGAGAGTTGAAAGTTTGAATTCTGAGATAGATACATTGATGTCTGCACCATCTGTTCCTACAATAATCATAAGCTATCTAATTCTGCTCATGAAATAGGGAAGTTCCTAAACAGTACTTTGTTGTCTCCTGTGCTGAGGACTAGGGGTATTCCCCTGGAGAATTTACATAGTGCTTATGTGTACCTCTGGGTATAGAAGAAAGAGACAATGCATTTCCTGGGTCCCTTCATACCTTAGGCTATATGACACTACTGCTTTAAGAATGGTGAGAAAAGCAAGACTATCACATAAGTACTGCATTTAATTTAATATCACATTAAATTAAATGCATACTTTATATTTGTTAAGAAAGCATTAATTGGTTCCAGACTCCTTATTATCTTGTGACCATTGCTTTTATCAACCCATTTTAGTCTCTTCATCCATTTCCTATGATTTTTTTCTCCTTCCTGACCTCCCCTGAATATACCATGTTCTACATCTTAATGACTCCTGTCTCTATTTCTCTGTGTTTGTGCTTCATCCTCTCTATCTTTACAGAGACCCTCATTTGTCATGGCCACAAGGAAAATTGAGAAGCCCTCTACAACCTGACTGCTGTTAGGTATAGAATTCCATCATTCTTTCTGTACCTCTTTTCTTGCACTCACTATATTTTATTTTCTATAGTTGACACTGGTGCCTTTAACTTCAGGAAAATATTGCAGCAACTGTTTCATGGTAGGTGTGAATGAGACCAAAACTCAAAGATGTATTCTGATTAGAATGACCAGAAATGATGACTCTGATTTACTTTAAATGCTTTCCCTTTGTTTTATTATAAATAAAAACCATAAAGGAAAATTAATATAAACCAGATATGCATGTATATGGGAGAAACAATTTGCAATATGTCATGGATGTCAAATGGGTGCTTACCTGGTATAATGGATTTGCATACCCACTAATGTAAAAGTAGTAAAATTCCTTGATTTTGATGCAAACCCAGAAAGCATCCAGCATTCATCTGGGTCCATGTGCATGATTGCCTTTAACCTTGGTTCATGGACAAATGCCAAGAGCAAAAGTTTCTTTTGTTTGTTCTACATAGTGCATGCCTTTGTCTCTCTACCAGAAATCCTCTATATTCTTTTAGTAACTATGAATGTTGCAATAGACTAAATTTTAAGCTCACACATTGACAAAAAATCCACTGATTTTTCATAGATCTCAACAGATACAGGGAGCTGTATGTAACACATTGATTCTTTCTAAATTCTCCAGAAAAATAAGCCTAAAGCTTGCCATGGATATTTTAATTGAGCTAGAAAGCAGATTCTATATGTATGAGTAGATTCTAAATGAATATAGTGAAAGCAAGTAGTTCAATTGAGGTTAGCAAGGAGGAACATTAGCTGGACAGATAAATGAGCAAAGATAAGATCAGTTATGGGTAAGAGGTTAAAGCCCATGCCTTCTGTGTGTAAATGGAGTATAAAAACATTAGGAAGCTCTTTGGAAGTCCAAGCAAATACATGCTTCAGTGTTATTTTTTCTAAAATGAAGAGGACGGACACCTTAGATATCAACTCCTGTCAGTCACTGCTTGGGGGCTACTACTGATGGATACTGAGACCTCTGTTTGCAGGATGCCTGGTATATGGGCTGAATGACCTTCAATTTAGGAGAAATCCGTAAATCATACCAATTATATCATGGCAGCTGGATGAGCCAATATCCTCAATGTAAAACCAAAGCAACATATTGGAGGCATGAACTACAGAGATAGCTGTGGGCCTTCTGAAATAAAGATATCAGTAAAGTAAGCAATGGTATTCACAGTCATGGAACTACTCTTATGAGACATTGATTAGGGTAAAGGTGTAGAACAAAATAGTTCCAGATATGTCTACTAACAATGGGGATTCTGCTTTGCTACATACATATATTTTAATTTCTTTATA
The DNA here is from genome assembly GCF_943737965.1 of Phodopus roborovskii. Classification (NCBI taxonomy): domain Eukaryota; kingdom Metazoa; phylum Chordata; class Mammalia; order Rodentia; family Cricetidae; genus Phodopus; species Phodopus roborovskii. The sequence goes on from NW_026126470.1 coordinate 6,595,845, forward strand.
TTTTTCTTTCTATATCTCCACACATAATCATAACATGTTCCACAGTGTATACAATGCATCTTTGTTAAAAGTGAGGATATAATGATATAAATGTGCATGCTAAACATTCTGAAATTCAAAGTTGGAAAGATAATTGATTCATAAGGATTAAATATAAAGATCCAAATAGGCCTTTTTATGGTTTAAAATCACACAATAGAGAAAACAACCTTGTATAATCCAATTTTGTATGTGACTAAATTAACTGGTATGACTCAATCCTTACCCCAGGATAAAGAGCACAGGCCAGATCAAATGCCAGCCAAGAAACTTCCACAGCATGGCGTCTTCCAAAACAAGTACAGCTCATTTGTGAATAACCCAGAATTGGCTGTCCAGGAAAACCTACCACAATCTGAGTCTCTATTTGGAATGGAACAGAAGTGCTTATGATAAAAAGAAGAGGGAGGAAGCTAGCATTGGTAATGACCAAATGCTAGGAATGATACCTCAAGGGCTTACCTGCTCTCACATTTTGTCCCCTTTCCCTAATTGTTCCCTAGAAAATTGTAAGTGTAAGTGTATTTTACCATGAGTTCATAATCAACAGAAGCATAATAGTGGATGCAGGTCTGTTTGACTCTTAATTCTGTGGTATTTTGATAACCAGCCTCTCCTTTGGAATCACTATTAAGAAAAAGATAGTAATAGTATTCCAAATGTTTTCTTGTAATGTTAATAAGATGTACAAATACTGTGAGCACATGTCATACACAGTGAGAGAGAAACACACACAGAGAGAGAGAGAGAGAGAGAGAGAGAGAGAGAGAGAGAGAGAGAGAGAAAAGGAGAGAGAGAGAGGGAAAGAGAGACAGAAAATATAACAAAGTGACATTGAACCTGACTCTCTTTTTAATGTTTGATGGCAAGAAACTTTCCTATCCATTGTTTCTCTTTTTGCCTCTGCCCAACACTGGGAAGGCAGACAAGCAAGGCCAGGTCTCTCATTGTTTGCCGGAGGAGAAGCTGAAATCCTGTAGACTCCAGCCTGAGTACAGAACCCTTCACTCCATCTCTACTCCTTAACAACTTCCAGTTTTCCAAGCTAATCTCAGTTCACTCTCAGCATCCATTTTAACTACTCTTGGTAAATCAGCCTGCTCTGCTCAGAAAACAACACTGTAGAAAAACCTTTTCAAGCCTTCTTTATCTGTTAGGAAACACCATGTTATTTGACACCAGAACCCAGTCTGGGGTGGATAATCTCTTCTCCAGATTGGAGCCCACTGCAGTATTTCCCACAAACAATGAGAGTGACTACTTTCTGGGATGTTTCCCCCCACTCACCTTGACTTATTCACTGGAATGATTATCTGTTACAATTGTGATTTAGGCATGCTGTCTCATGGCATTTGTGGAATATGATTGCCCCTTTTACAATTCATGTAATGCAAACACCTTGTTTCAACAACTGACATTTACAGAGCCATGAACTCTTCAAGGCCCATTTTTAAAGGCACCTAGTGGATCAGTCCAGACCTCCTAGTGCATCTCAAATTGAATCATGTGTTTGGGTTCCATGTAAGGAAAGATAGTCAGACACAGGTGCAGAGGGGTAATCTTTGTGCTACTGTTTTGTCCCATCAGTCATTGATTGTATCCATTCTTCATAGGAGAGAGGGGCATTGCTGCTCTGAGCAATTGAGAGGCCCATGGAGCAGTAGCTTCTGTGGACATATGCAGTGGTACGTAAAATGGCTAGTTTTGAAAGTAAATGCTTGATTTGAAACCAACAAATTACCTTTGGAATATTGTTGCCTTATTCCAGTAGTTCTCAGCCTTCTTAATCTTGTGATTTTTTTAATATGGTTTCTCATATTTTAGTGACCCCAATGACAAAACTATTGAGTTGCTACTTCATAACTGTAACTTTGCTACAATTATGAATCATAATGTTAATATTTGATATGTAGGGCATTTGATATGTGGGTCCTGACCTACTAGCTAAGAACTGCTGCCTTTTTCTGTAACAAATGTTCAGATCTTTTGGATCATAAGAAAAAAAACATGTTTATTATGGTGCAGTGAGGTGATAAACACAAACAAACTTACATCCATAGATTGTAATAAAAAGCATCCATTGTCAGAATAGAGAGGTTCCCTGTGAGACAAGTAACAAAAGAGGAATCTAAACTACAGGGGGAAAACAAAATATAAGACAAGACTTGTCAGTGTAATTTAATTGGAAACCTAAATTTGACTAAAGAAATTTATCCTGTTAACAATACTGACTGGCTTTTCTTCACGGACAGCATAAGTGATGAATCAAATTTAAGTTCTGCTAAGTTCACCAACCAGCACAGCATCAAGATTACCTACAGTATTACTGGTATTGTAATGATATTTAATTCTGGAATAACACTATATGTAAGGAAGGTACCTCCCAGATTTTCCTCAGTAAAGAAAAAGAATACATACCTCTACCATAGAGATATTGATTATTTTATTTTTTAATTGTGTCAAATTTCACTGTCCCAAATACTCAACCATAGAAATAATATCAATAAACAATAAAAAATAAAAGTAGTTCTTTGCCACTTAAAAATAGCTTGAACAATTGTCACAGAAGCAGCAGCAGTCCATGGGTTCAGAATATTATTTGAAAGAACAGAATCAAAAATAGATGCTCTAGGAAAGGTCATCTTTTAGAATAGTGTCCCTTCTATCCTCCCATAGTGCTACTTTCCAATATTATAAAAGAAGGACTCTACCCTAAATTCCTTAGTCTCAACTTGAGAAATCCAATTTAGAGACTATAAAAGCAAAGTTTATATACTTTATGAATACCTGTTCACACTCACATGTGAGTGTGTTTACTTCTGTTCATTTTTTTTTTCCATAATGGCCCCCTTCAATAATAGGAACAAAAGATAAGTACAGTAGGCTTGGCTTAATGAAAGCTTCTTAACATGGATTATTCTGAAAATTATTGGCTTTGTCTGGCCACTTTACATACCCCTTGTCAATGTCAATGCTTTGCCCAGATGACTGTCAATAATGAAAAATTGCATGTCTAAACTTGCTTCTTTCAGTATAATAAACTCTAATAATATCTGATGTAGAAAAAATGGATTAAAAAAACTCTGCAAATTCTAATCATGCTAAATCCACAATTTCAGATAATACTGAAATACAGTAGCATGATGCATTCAGAATTCTATGGGCTATTGACAGTGACTCAGAATACTCATTCCACCTTGAAAGCTACCTGGCACTGAAGTCCTGACAAAAAGTTAGGCGAAGAATCACTTTCTTCCCCGGACTCAGGCAGAAGCCCTTAGGGATCACAGTGATGGCTTTTGAAGGGAAGTTCAAATTCAGTTCAATGTGATAATGCTTACTGCCACTTCTAGTCACAATCAGAGATTAACTGCTGTAAGAGTTAGATTCCATTCTTAATTCTGTGAGTAGCTTTCAAGTCCTACCACCCCTCTCTTCTTTTCTTCTCTACATATGATTGAGACAATTAAGAGCCTGATGATTGCTCCACCAGTGATGATGAGAATTTGAGCTACAAGAGCTCAACCCATTATCACTGTGTCTCAACGATTCAACAATACAGAGCTTAAAGGCACCATTTCCCTCGGATTTTTTGTTTGTTTGTTTGTTTGTTTGTTTTTTCAATGCTATTCATAAACCTGCTACGAAATTACCTCTCTTTTCCTTCATATGTTGTCAGGCTGTAAGAAAAACCCTCTCTATAACCGCATTTGCAACATCATCAGTATCTATAACCAAACCAAGTTTTGAGTTAAGGGAAGGAAGGCCCTTCCAGCTTGATGGGGTACTACAACAAAATGTACCTCGGTTACTCCAACATTAGAAATACACAAGTAATGACTCTCAGCATTTCAGCACTGATGATATTATATTAAAGAGACGTAGGATTTTACTAAAAAAGTTTATCCCAGTGCATAGAGTATCTGTGATGTCCTGCACTGTCAACTTTCAGAATCTAGAAGCACCAGGGAGATAAGCCACTGGGCATGGCATGCCCATGAGGTATTATCTTGGCTGTATTAATTGAGGTGGGATGGCCCTCCTACCATGGGTGGAAACATCCCCTGACTGAGATCCTGAACTGTATTCATGAAGGAAGGAAGCTGAGTATGGACATCATATTCTTCCTTTAGGTTTTCTGATTGTGCATGCCAGGTACCTAAGTGCTTCCAGCTCCTGCTATCATGATAGTCCCAACATGATGGACTATGCTTTAACTGTGAGCTAAAACAAGTTCTTTCTCCCTGAAGTTGGTTTTACCAGGGCATTTTATCAACAAAGAGAAACTAATACAATATCTAAACTGCAAAATTTGAACAAAAAATTCTCAAAATCAATTTACACAGAGTTTCAAAATCCCTAAGGAACTTTAGAATAGGTTGAGAAAAAAATTAAGTAAGTTCCACATCTACAAATGCTTCTACTGAAGTAAAGCATTCTCTGCCGAACTCTCTCTTTCTATATATATCTATCGCTGTCTCTCCTGTCTCTCTCTGACACAATGATGCACAAATAGGTACTCAGTTAGAATATATTTCATAATTCTGTAATTTACATAGGGTCAGATTCTTTCTGAGGTTAGAGACGTATTTATTTGGAGTCCTTTACCTTTCAGTATGATATTGAATATGAGCTTCTTAGTATCTTGTTATGTAGGGATACCTTTTTGAAAACTCAAATTCATAAATTTGAGATTATGAGCAGTGAAACATAAGTTTTCTCAAATAGTCCATGTCATAAATTGGGTTTCCATCATGAAGAATTGCTTTATTTTAATTGAAAACTTATAGCTTTTCATTTGTCACATTTTACTGCTTTTGTAATCATACCGATAAAGTATTTTGCTAGTTAGCAAATTTTCATCACATACCTGTTTATATTATACAGAATCTATTGTGCAGAGGTATACTCAATAATTTTTAAATTTGATATTTCTTCAGTACTATTTGGGGGGTTATAATGCAATGACAGTATTCTCCCTTTCCTTTTCCCACCCAAATAACCTTCCCCATGCCTCTTCAATATCCTGGTATTTTTCACTAATTATTACTGCATTCATACATGTATGAGAATATACATGTATAGTCCAAAATACACCTCATTCAATCCATATGATATTTCTTGTATATTTGTGTGCTTTTGAAGATTAACTTACCAATAATGATCCCAGATAAAATGTCAGCTCTCTTTTTCAGAGGGATATGATGTAATTCCTTTTAAATAAATATATACAAAAATTATTTGCTGAAAGGAAGGAAATATAAATAGATTGCTCTTAGTAAAGCAATGGAATCCTTACAATTTAAAACAGATTAGCATGAGTATAAAAGCACAACTTAATTGTAATTATTAATCATAGAAGCAAGAATTTTATATATGGATGAAGACAACTAAGAAAATAAATGGATGAACTGGTAACCTACAGTACTTCAAGTGACAGAAATAGAAGCACATGCTCAGGACATTTCATAGAGGGCTTTACAGGAGCAATTGTATGCAGTTAAGGTGAATGAGGATAGCATTAGAAATCAGTGTGAAGGAAGTGATATTAAAAGACAAGGGGTTTGAAACAAACATTTTAATTTAGTTTTTGGTACATGAAAATGCAAAGAAAAATTAATTATTTATGTACCTTAAAATTATTTAATTAGGTTTGGTAGCAAAAGAACCAAATTCTCTGGAACCTGTGGTGTTCACACCTAGAGTTAAAAGTTATGAAGAATATGTGAGCAAAAAAATCAAAGGTATACTTCTATATCTGTATTTCAAATAAATAAATATATATATACATGCATACAACATATACATGTGTGTAAATCTACCTAAGTATATATGTATATTAAATAAGTTACCATTGGATTTTCCTTTGTAAAAGTATTTAATATTTAGTTAGAATACCCTGTGCCTTGGGCTATTTCAGTAAAACTCTTTCTTTTTAAAGAAACCCTCAGAGGTCTAGGAAGTCCTCTGTAGCTCAATATGGTTGGGTTCAACAGGTTCAGTTTGTTCCTCAGGGGATACCCTTAACCTTCCAGATAAGACTAGTTTACTTTCTTCCCTCTTCTCTCATGCAATAGGAAGAATTTGTTCTCTGGACTTAGGCCTTTTTTCTTTTTTCTTTCTTTCTTTTCTTTTTCTTTCTTTCTTTTTTTTTGGTTGGGGGGCAATGTTCATCAGTTAGCTTCTAAAGTTCTGGAGACAAGTCCTAAAGCTTCCAGAAGGGTTGTTTAAGAGTCCTTGCTCTCTTCTTCCTTGGAGAGGTGGAAATGTTTCCTTACCATGCATCCTCATCTTCTTTATGGGCTCATTCTCATCCTGAAGAGGGATACAATATTAGAACACTCTTCAAGGATAGCCCAGTAGCCCTGTCAAAGCCATGACTCAGAGTTTTGGTGTTTGTAGATATCTATCAAAATGGAATACTTTGGAAACATGAGCCTCAATCAGCACTCTGAAAATTCCAGGTATGGTAGTTACTGTAACAACACTCTTGTTCTGTAACCAATTCACACAAGGTCATTCATGGACAATTCTTTTACTTCTACCTCCTGCAACCTCTGTTAGGGACCAGGCCATTAACTAAAGGAAGGCCATTAACTAAAAAAATGGCTTTCTTGTAGATAGTATCATGTCTACACAGCACCTGTGTAGTTCTGAAATTAGTCTCTCAGAGTTCTTTCTTTCCCTTAAAACCAGATGATACGCTAATGGAAATGAAAAGGATGATTTCATTTCCTGAATGGAAGCTACAAGCCAAGGAGCAGGCAGATGTGATGCCCTGCACTCGGCCTGAGACTTTGTATTTTTAATAAGTGTGTGTCATTCAGCATTAAACAAAATGTGTTCATGTCAGAGCAGGATGCCAAGGGAAATGACAGAAAAGAAGATGGAAAAGAAAGCATGCAGGCACCCAAAGGAACTCTGAGAAACATGTAAATATTCAAAAACAGATTCCTAGTCACCATAAAGTTAAGTAGTTAAAACCAAAAGTCATTCAGATTTCAGCTGAGAAATACCTCCCTTTGATACGGAGGTAAGATTCTATCTCATGGCAATTCTTGTTTGGGATATCTTACTCCAGTGCCTCAAGGCAATAAAAGTTTCATGTACATTTGTGGCAAAAATTTCTAATCTGGAATTCATAGAGCTTCCTTCAAAAGGCTTTTATTCACTGTGAATATCCCGTTAATATAGTCCCAAGTGACCCCTGTGATCAACTTAAGAAACTTGAAGACAAGCAATTGCACCCAATGGGTGGGCTCTAGTCTGTATATCATCATGTGTGTATGACTATATAAAATCTCACATCCTCTCTTATAAGGATAAAATGATTTCACATAGTCTAAATGGCTCTTAAATCTGGCCTTATCTAGCCTATAAGATGAAAATGTGAAGACTTTAGACACACATGAAAGTAAGAGAAGGAGGTGATTCAGTGCAGTTGGCAGAGGCTTGGAAACTTGGGCTTGAGATGTAAACATGACTGAGAAATGGTAGAAGCCATAAGAAATTAGAAGACTCAAGGCCTCAGTTTCTGTCTATACTCTCAGAGGACACACAGTGCTGCCTTGGATTTATCATATCCACACTGATTTTGGACTCAGAACTCCTGAATTATGAACTTCTATTGCTTCATGCCAACAAATTTGGGATAATTTGTTGTCACAGCCACAGGAAATAATACACCATCATGCTGTGGGATAATCCTCCCACACTCTCTGAATATCTCTTCCTCGCATTGGATTAATAAAGAAGCTGCTTTGGCCATAGCATGGTAGAAAGCCAAACTGAATACAGGAAGAAAGAAGGGAGGATACAGAGAGATAAAAGCAACCTCCAAGAAAGCAACATGCTAGAGTACAGAAATGGGATAATTTAATTTATAAGAACTAGTTAGTAATAAGCCTGAGTCATTGGTATAAAAATTTGTAATTAATATTAAGACTCTGAGTGGTTATTTAGAAGTGGCTGCTGATTGGAACCAGACAGAGAAACCTTCATTTACACCATCACTCTGGTCTTAATGCTTCTTACATTTACATCCCTTTCTTTCACACCTAGCTTCTTTTACCCCAGCAAGAAGAGAAACTCACTTTTTGTGTTTGTTTATTTTCCTCGCTGAAATATTTACCTTTGTTGACCCATGTCAGAAAGAAGTCACAGTGCAAATGTTCTGTCCACTCAGAACCGAGTAAAGTGTCTTTGAGCCTTCCAAACACCACTATTGTATCTTTAGCTATGTTTCTAATGTTTGTTCTGCATATGCAACCTTCCTCCCCAACTTTCATTCTGAATAAGACCACAGCAGAAAGAATCTGTATCAAACAGTTTTATTCTGTCGATAGGATCAAGAACAGGGCATTCCTTACAAGCAGAATAAATAGACTTACTCTTTCTCTAAGGGAATTATATAGCTATAAAAAATTGTGACAAAAGATCAAAAGGAAACAAATATCCAAGATACTTATAGAGACACAGAATATTGTTCTGAGGACTTTTACAAACTGTCTGTAGGTGGGTTAATAGTGTTTCATCTGTGTTCACAACATATTGTGACTTAAGATTAGTTGTATTCAGTAATTGGTTGGATGATCTGTATAATATATTGTGGAGCTTCTTAGAATGTGGGTGCCAAACATTTGAGTATTGTTACGAGTAGATTTTCCTGCAGTGCCAGCCCCAAATAACACACAGAGACACTGTATTAGACTTAAATGCTGTTAGACTGTTACTAGCATTTCTGATTGTCTAGCTCTGTCTTAAATAATAACCAATTTCTATTAATCTAAGTATTTCCACGTGGTCTTATCTTACTGGAGAAAGGGCAATGAGTCTTCTCTCTCCATCCTCCATCTTGAATCTCCTCCCTACTACTTCCTCTCTCCTCATAGTCTCCTAGTCCCACCTATCTTGATTTCCTATTGGCCAACAGTGCTTTATTCATTAAGCAATAAGAGTATACCTGTTGAATGTTACTTATAAACTTAGACCTGGATAAGATTCCCCGATAGAAACAGTAATTTCTCTTAACTTTTACTTGAGTCATTGTAGTCAATAATGTGTGACTAAGACATTTCTGTTTCATGATGAACCTCAGCTTTAGGTTCTTAATATCCCTTTGAGGTAATTTACCAATACTCTGAACCATTTGGATTTCTACTCATCTGCTGCACAAAAATACATTGGCAACTAATTTAAGGGACTGGACAAGACTGAGAAATCACTCACATAGAGCTGAGCCTCACTCCAGAACAAAAGCTCTGACAGAAGACCATTGCTTTTAGCTTACAAACTGATATCTGAATCTCTCAAGAAAACATACAATAAGAAAGTATTGTCTGAGGCATCTGGGTGTGAAGCCTCTCAGGTGGGCAAGAATTATAAACTTTATTTATGAATTAATGTTATTTTGCAGGCCACAATTGCATAATATAACCTGATATTTATAGCTTAAAGGCAGAATTGATATTTTGAATTACTGTTATCATATTTTTCTCAAGTAAGTTCAAAGGCAAATTAGTAGTTTATACCCTTTTCCAGAACAAAGCATTTTCTTCAAGGATGTTAAAGCTGCCCAAGAAAATGTACTGAGATTTTCCATTCTAATTTATTGTACTTAGTCAGAACCACTTCATATAACAAATATTTTCAAGTTGATAATTCTATTGTGTAATATATAATTTTTAGAATTGAAGTCTATTTAATAATTTTCACAGTTATCTGTACCACAATGTACAAGTAAATAAAATATGAGCCTGTAAACTATATTAGTGTAAATTAAGAACATTTTATGATCTATTCAGAGAGTATTGATAATAGAAGTTTTTATGAAATGATCATTTTCTCATTATTGAAGAAAATGGTTACTGTGATTTGCAGAAATCAATAGCTTTCAAAATAGTGGGTTTTTTTTTTTGTTTGTTTGGTTTTGGTTTTTCCTTGGCTGGAGAATTTGAATTGCTTAAAGGAAGTCAAGAGCTTCTTTATATATGGGGATTAACCCTCTTATTTATGTGCAGGTTTTTATCACACTGTAGAGTTAACTGAGCAACCCAGCATGTTTGCTGCCAAACCCCTTGTCAGAGGAGCCTTGTACTTATCACAAGATGCTCAGGAAATTAACACTGCTGAACTGAAGAGTCCTCAGACAGTCTGGGTAGATGAGTAGATTACCTCTGCAGTTCCTCCATCCCTTTGTCACACCTTAATTATTATACACAATAAGAACAAAAATGTCTCCTATTGTGCCCCGATCAGGGTCACAATGGAACAGAGGAGGCTGTTGTAGGTACAATGAATAAGGGGTATTAACTAGATCCCACCTTTGATCAGGCCCCATGTGCCTGCTGATGAATTGAAATTAAAGAGCAGGACTTGAAAGGAACACTTGGAAAAACTGTTCCGATTTGATTATTGGAAAGTAGAAAGTAAGAGTGGGATGCATTATAACCAAAGATTTTATATATATATATATATATATATATATATATATATATATATTGGAATAGAGAAAGAACATATAAAAAAATCATTACCGATTGGCAATAATTATTTACACAAAACAAAAAAAGCCTCCAAAAGCAGTAGACACTTTAATAAGTGTCTCTTTTAAATCAAATTTGTGGCCACCTGTCAAAATATAATTATTTGATTTGAAAGACCAGTCTTTCCAATACAGTTTGTAAATAATGTTAGGAAAAAAAGCTGATAATCTTAAACGAAATTCATACTTTTCTCATTAATGGGTATTAAAAGAATATTTTTCTAGTCATTTCCTATACTATCTGTATAAGCCAGTTTGGCAGCATTTCTCGCTAACTGTGCTGTGAATAGAAACCACTGACTGGAATCACAGGTATAACATTGTTCTTCTCATAATCACAGGAACAGGTAAGACAAAACTACATATTGTTAAGATAATTATTCAGAATAATTGGAATGCCACATTTCTTTTCAAAAATTAAAATTATTTTTGATTTGACAATGTATTCATTTAGCACTGTGCTTTTTCACTTTTAGATGAATTCAGTGCCTGGGCAAAGTGCTGGATTGACAGACAGTTGGAGCAACTTCTGTTCATCCCTCAAATGAGGACAGCATGGCAGACACACGGGCAGCTTCCGTTCCTAGGCAGGTGGAGCTCTCAAAAAAGAAACTTCACGCTCTTGTCAATACCATTTAAAGTTCTCCCTCACAAGGGATTCACATGAAATGGGACATTTTTTGGTTATGACTCACATCTCACTATCCTTCCTATGCTAAACTGAGGTTGTCCAGCCAGCTTGGGGATTAACATAAATCTACCCCTGTCACTAGTTCAGGGTAAGACCCTGAAAAACTAATACCACCACTGCTAAAAACCAATAATGCATCATCGTTTATCTGGGAAGTTCATCCCCATTTGGACCAGGAAAAGACTGAAATACACTGGAGACAGGAGATGTTCAGCAAGGGTCTGGTTTGTTTCACATGTGTATACATCACTTGAAAAGCAACAGTGTACATTATAATTAAAGCCTTTCTAGTTGCATGCCTCCTTTATAGGTTGGATAACATTCCTCCCAGTACTATAGCTTTTGGCCTCATTAGAGTAGGCCAAAGGCATTACAGATTTCAATGGTGTGATTTCTTTATGTTTACTTTTTAAAAACATAGAGAATCACAGTAGTTTTGTTTTTCCATCTCTCTATCTGATATTATTGGTGGAAATTTTGAAGTATGTCATTTGTACTGATTAAGTATAAGAGCAAATTTTTTGGTATTACAGATGCCTAAACCCCGAGCATGCCACATAAATTTTCAGAAGGGAGAAAGGCATTACAGAGCACGGTGGAAATATATAATGAAAATGAAGCTATGCTATGAAATGTGTAGACTACAACGCTGTCATTCACATAGTAACACAGGTTTGATCAAGTTCCGATGGAGTTTGAGTAAACAGTTAAATTTTGGAGAAATGAAGCAGTATTATAAGTGAAGGATACTGTATGCATTTATTTCATAAAGAAACATTTAGAGTTGTGCCTCCTGCATTGCTGATTGAAGTGTTACAGCAAAATTCTGTTCTCCTTTGATGAGGAAATAGCAACTGAGCTGACAACCTTTGGCTGTGTTTTGTTCATGTAAGACGTGGCAGAACCTACTGCAACTTCTAGGATCATATACATCACAGACCTTGTTCTAGATGACCTATTTATTGTACATTTGCCCACTCTTGTTTTTGTAAGTTCCATGAATTTTTCTATTTAAATAAAGGTGCAATATCTTTTCTTTATTTAAAATTGTAAGTATGTTGAGAACAGATGTGTAATAACTAATATTGACTAAATGAATACATCTTGAGGCTTGTAAGTTACCTCATTTAATATGTGCATAAAAGCAAATGGCTCTATCTTGGCTCCCCTAGAGTGATTATGCAATATAATGTTATTGATACCTCACTCACAGCAAGATAACTTTCTGTTCTAATTATGTATTGTGAATGACTTTTCATGTGTTTATTTTTAGTCAATTTTTATTAATTAAATTTGGTCTTCAGCATTTTCATACATGCATAAAATGCATTCTGATTATCTGATTATCAATCACTATCTATCCCTCTTTTCCTGTAGACATCTTTCTTCCCCCACATTAGTGAATTATTTTATGGCCACTCTTTTTTGTTGTTGTTCTTGTTTGTTTGTTTGTTTGTTTTTTGAGACAGGGTTTCTCTGTATTGCTATGGAGCCTGTCCTAGAACTAGCTCTGTAAGGCTGGACTCAAAATCACAGAGATCTGCCTGTCTCTGCCTCCCGAGTGCTGGGATTAAAGGTGTGTACCACCAATATCTGACTTGGCCCACCCTTTTATTTATTTTTATTTTTTTATATTTATTTATTTTCTTATTTTATATATTGATCCCAGTTCCCTCTTCCTCCCTCTCTCCTCCCTTCTCTCTCTCTCCCTTTCTCCCGCTGTCCCATATCCCTGACCACTCTCCTATCCCATATGCCAGGAGGGGTCAACAAATGTTAAGTCATTTGGAGTAGGGACTAGGCCCTCCCTCCTGCCTCTAGGTTAAGGGAGTTCCATGGGGAATATGCTCCCACAGTCCTTTTGCGCCAGGGATATATCCCAGCCCACCCTTTCTGATTAATGAAGGTGGTATAACTATGAATTTGGAATTATCTATTCGAAATTGGGCATCTCCAGTGAACAGACAGTTTAAGACAATCAGATTTTTTCCTCTCACAAAATCTCTCAGATATCAAGAGATTGATAGGGAGGGGTAGCAACCCAGAGTTCTTTAACAATTGATTGTTGACAAGCCAGCCTTATACAGATTCCCTGTAAGTAACTGCAGCTGCCCTGAGTTCAATATTGTAATGGTTAAGTCCTGGCATTTCATAGCCATTCTTATCTTCTAATCCTCACATTTTTTCTGTGCTCTACTCCATGATGTTCCCCAAACCCTTTAGGTGGATAAACTTGTTTATTGTTGAACACCCAGCCATAGATTATTCTCAGCATCTCAAGCAGGATATTCCTATCCCCTGCTGTTCCCTTTCAATTTTTCTACTTTCCAAAAGGTATGCCTTGATAAATACACATAACTAAAGATCTGAAGCCACGATCCATACATGAAAACGAACATGCAGCGTTTGCCTTTCTTAGTTTGGATTATCACACTTTGTATACATTTTCCTAATTTCATCTATTTATTTGCAAATTTATGATTTTTCTTTATAGCTCTGTAAAATTCCATTTTGTATATGTACCATTTTTTCAATATTCTTTCATCAGTTTCTGGAAATCTAGGCTGATTCCATTTCCTAGTTACTTTGAACAGAGAGGCAATAAACATGAGTGTATATGAATAAATGATTCACTCTAATGAATTTGTTAGTTTAAGGAGACTTAGCTCATCTCCCATGTAAGATTTTGAAAATGTCACATGCTCAGCCTCTCATATATTGCAATTATGTTGTGTGCATGTATCCTTATGCTCTGATTGGTCAAATGCATGGAGTTGTTGCTCATTTTGAAGCCAGTGAGATGTATTTTACTAAGCCTGATGTCAAGAGCATTATCTATGTTGTTTCCATACTAGGCAACATCATTGGTTATAACACTGCTATTTGAGGTCACTCTACCGCTTCCACCACACTTTAGACTCTGCAACCTACAAATCCCACTCATCCACCCCCAAACCTGAGAAACCCATCATCCTTCCCTATTCCAACTACCCACCATTATAGCCCTGGGGACACAGGCACAGGCACCACCTGTACCCACAAACCAGCTGAACCCTTCATCACTCCACCCCCACCCAACCATCTCCTATGGCATCAGCAGCCCTCAGAGACACATTCACCATGTGTACCAATTGGAGGAAGAGATGGGTAGAAAGCAGTGTAAACACACACCCAGCAACATAAAGAAGAATATGGTAGCACCAGAACCTAGTGGTTCTACAATAGTAAGACCTGCACATCCCAACCACAGATGAAGCAGAAGAAAACGACCTTAAAAATAACTTTGTCAAAAATGATAGAGCTCTTTAAAGAGGAAATGAAAATTTCCCCTAAAGAAATCAAAGACCAACAAAAATTTGGAAGAAATAAACAAATCCCTGAAAGAATGCCAAGAAAGCCAAGAAATAACACTGCTATTCAGAGCTCAGCAGAGACAGAAATGACAGAACATGTTGTGGTATCTGTTCCTGAAGACAGCTCCATGGGGAAGCACTGTTTAAAGATAATTAATTTGCTTTAAAAGAAAAAAGAAGTGTACTTTTGTACATAGAACATTTACATAAAGAAATATTAATCTCTCAACACATTAAACTTTTCCCTTTGTCAATGAAAGTAGCAGCAGATGAAAGAAAACCTACAGAGCAGAAGAAATCATGATCAAATCGTACATAACATAAAAATATAACATATGAGGAGTTCCTATAACTCAGCAAGCATAAACACTGCCTATCACAACATGGTCCAAAGAATTAAAAAGAGAGCTCTCCAAAGAAGATACAGAAGTAGCCAGAAAATACACTGAAGGGCTTTAAATATACTAAATCATTTAAGAAATAAAAATAAAGTCAATAATGAAATATCACCTCCACACATTAATATGGTCATGACCCTACTAGATAAGCAAGCAGCAAATGCTGACAAAGCTGGCAATATAGTCCAAGAACTGGATGTCCATGCACCACAAGTGGTAAAGTGAATGTTGCTGCTTTGAAAAAAATGCTGTGCATGTTCATCACACAAAGACAGAAATATCACATATGATCTATGAATACCAGTTCTGTGTACTCAAAGGAGTCTCTTACAGAGAAATGTGAACATTCCTGCTCCCTGAATCATTGCCTGAAATAGCCATGAGGTGGAAGCAATCCAAATACCTCTTGATGGATAAAAGGATTAAAAACAAAGCATAGACTATACTTATACCACAGTATTACCCAGAATTAACAGCGGAAATTGTGTGTTCTACAAAAGGAATAAACTCTGAGAGTGTTGCATACGGTGAAACAAGCTGTTGATAAAAGGGTATATGTTATTCTCTTCACAGGAGGCATCTGAAATAATAAAAATTACAACTCTATGGTTGCCAGAAATGCCCAAGCATCTTCCAGAAGAATTCTGCACTCTGTATTTTCAGAGTATTGCATGACTTATTCTGATTTCATTATGAAATTTTGTTGGAAGTTTTACATATAACTACTGTGTTTATGAAAACAATCATGTGATATCTGGGTTGTCAACTTGACATAATCTATATTACCTGGGTAATGTGTCTCTGGGTATGCCTTTTGGGTATTCTCGTTTGCCTTAATGCATATGGAAAGACCAGTCTTAACTGTGGGCAAGAGTATTCTTTACACTTGGGGTCTTGGATTGAAAAAGATTGAGACACTCCCACCAGCAGTGGAGGAGTGTGTCCCTTTCTCCACATCCTCTCCAGGAAGCTTGTACAGCCACTTTGGAAATCAGCATGGCAGTTCCTCAGGAAAATGGGAATTAGTCACCTCAATATCCAGTAATTCCATTCTTAGGCATATACCCAAAATATGCACATTCATACAAAAATGGCATCTATCATGGATTAATAAGGATCAGGAAAAACAGGCTGAATAGATGTTGATTCAGGGAAAAATAACTTACAAGAGAGACAGATGAACACCATCAGATTCCTGGTCCCAAGGATGTCTCCCAATGCTCTCTGTCCCCATCCCACAAGCAAGAGAGTGCTCTGGGTCCCATTCCCCAGACCTTGCTCCCCCAGCTCACATACACCCTGTCCCCACCCCCAATGGGCATGGTCAGTGCAACAGGTGAGGACAGAGTGAATATCTCACTATAGACATCTGTTCAACTATGTTCATAGCAGCATTATTTGTAATAGCCAGAACCTGGAAGCAACCTAAATGCCTCTCAACTGATGAATGGAGAAAATGTGGTAAACTTACACAATGGAGTACTACTCAGAGGAAAAACACAGTGGAATGCTGAAATTCACAAAGAATTGGATGGAACTAGAAGAAACCATCCTGAGTGAGGTAACCCAATCACAAAAAACAAACAGACACAGTATGTACTCACTCATATATGGATTTTAGACATAGAGCAAAGGATTACCAGCCTACAATTCACACCACCAGAAAAGCTAGGAAACAAAGAGGACCCTAAGAGAGACATACATGTTCCCCCAGAGAAGGGAAAAGGGACAAGATCTCTCAAGCAAATTGGAAGCATGGAGGGAGGAGAGATGGAGTTAGGCGAAAGGGAAGGGATGAAGAAGAGGGGAGAGGTGGGCATTCGGGAACAGGAAGATGGAGACAAGGAAATAATAGAGGAAAACAAGAAGAGATTCCATAATAGAGAGAGCCATTACAGATTTAATCTTGCACTAGGGAAATGCCCAGAGATCTATAAGGTTGAACCCAACTAACAATCTAAGTAATAGTGGAGGGGCCTTTAATGCCCCTCCATGATAATGAGATTGATGACTACCTTATATACATCCTAGAGCCTTCATCTGGTAACTGATGGAAGCAGAAGCAGACACCCACAGCTAAACACTAGCCAAACTCCTGGAATCCAATTGCAGAGAGGGAGGAGCAAAGGGGTCAAGACCAGGCTGAAGAAACCCACAGAATCAGCTGTCTTGAACAAGGGGAGCTCATGGACCCCAGTCTGATAGCTGGGAAACCAGCATAGGACTGACCCAGACCTCCTGAATATGGGTGTTAGTTAGGAGGACTAGGCAGTCTATGGGGCCTCTAGTATTTATCCCTAATATAGGAATGGAATTTGGGAGCCCATTCCACATAGAGGGATACTCTCTCAGCCTAGACACATGGGGGAGGGCCTAGGCCCTGACCCAAATGATATATGGCAGACTTGAAGACTCCCCATGGAAGGCCTCACCCTTACTGGGGAGCAGAGAGGGGAGGACTGGGGTTTGGTGGGTAATAGGGAGGATGGGAAGGTGAGGGAACTGGGATTGACATGTAAAACAACCTAGTTTCAAATTTAAATACAAAAAGGGGGGGAAAAGAAAAAGACTGAGAGAGGGAGCTGAGCACTAGAAGCATGCATATGTTTATTTGGTCTATTTTCAGGTGGTGGACATTATGTGACAGACTGTTTCATACTCCTGAAACCTTAATTTCCCCACTATTATGGAGTTTATCTTAGAACAGTGATGTGTAAGAAGCCATTTATTCCTTAAGCTGATCTTACTGAGGAAAGGAAATTAAGACATATTGCTAACATCCCTTATCCCATTAATACTGTTAATTGTTGTGTTTAATGATTCCTGATAATATCTTCACTTGCCATAGAGTGTAGTAGTTTCTTTGTTTTTTATGCTGCTGTATTTCTTCATAATATTTTGCTAGGGTGCTTTGCATCTGTAAAATAGATAATATAGGTCTGTAGTTTCCTTGGCTTTAGTTTTACTTGCCTATGCCTTTGCTTGTTCATGAGCTAAGGCTAATATGGTCCTCATGGAATCATTTGGGGAAGAGTGCAGATAATACTTATAGTTTATTTTGTGTTTATGTTGCCAGTGCTCTTTATTTTTGCATGGATCTAAATTAATATCTCATGTTGTTTTTAATCTATAATACTTTTAGATTTTGTTATATAGTTGTTATATATTCATCAATACATAATATGTTCATAAATTATACATGCTTATTTAAGTATATGTTTAGTTAAATGTATATAATTATCATTAATCATTTTATTCCTTAATGGGGTTTGTTGTGATATTTAACACTTATTAACAACTTACATATTGTTTTTAAACTTCATTTTGCTGATTAGATATTTCTCAATTGACACTATTTGTTTCTTTCAGTATTTAAAATATACTACAGTGCTGTCTTTTGACCAACTTCTCTCTTTCTCTCTCTCTCTCTCTCTCTCTCTCTCTCTCTCTCTGTGTGTGTGTGTGTGTGTGTGTGTGTGTGTATGCAGGAATGTCTGCTCACACATGTGTATATTTGTGCAGATACTGCTCCTTGTTTAGGTAGAAGTTAGGTGTCATTCAGCAGGTAACATCCACCTTGCTGTTTTCAGGCATGGTCTTACACCATCCTGGAACTCACCAAGCAAGCACAGCTTGTGGTGATATCTTGCTTGTACAAATATAGCTTGTCTGAAGATCATAAGATAGAGCTTGCTACTAGCTAACCATAGAGGTCGGGAGGTCTGTACAGACAGACAGGAAGTGAGATGGGGTAATACTATAAATAAATGACCCAGAGACTGATGTTGGAGTTCAAGCTTCAAGCTGAAGATCATAAAAGCAAAGCAGCCTGCTTCCAGCTCTTACTGCTACCTCAGGCTAAAAGGCTGCCTCTCCTCAGTGTGGCTATAGAATCCTAAGACTTCCTGTCCTCAATGTGTGGAGAATGAATGTTCTATACTGAGACCTTGCTCCTGCCTAATATACCACCCTATTGCTGGGATTTCTGCCTCTCATTTTAACATGTTGATTACAATATACCTAGGTAAAGAGTGTTATCCTAGGTGCTGAGATCATCTTTGTTTGAGCTAAGACTAGATCACTCTTGGGGAGATCTGGGTGGCCTTGGATTCACAGAGATCCCTCTATGTCTTAATTCTGAGTTCTAGGATTAAAGGTGTGTACTACCACCTCCTAGCTTCTGGCTGCTGGGATTAAAGGTGTGTGCCTAGATTCTGTTGTTTGTGGCTGACTTTACTTTCTGAATCCTTGGACAAACTTCAACAAATCATAAATAATATATCATCACAAGGTTGCTGGGCAGAAACAGGAAATGAGATGGCTGGGCAGAGACAGGAAGTAAGATGGCTTTGACAGAGAGATGATATAAGCAGAAAGAAACAGTAATTCGATCTCTCTTCCCACTGGGAAGCTAATGAGAAAAAAAGTGGCTTTGGCTTGCTCCTTGTTTTCTCTGACCTCTCAGCGTTTTCGTCTATATGTGACTCAGGGTTTTTGTTGTTTAGACCAATTAAGAATTCCATTTAAAACAGCTGACTGGAATTAGAAGCTTGTACCATGACACCTGGTTTCTTCCACATGGGTTCTGTGAATTGGACTTAGGTTGAGCAGACACTTTACTGTCTGAGCTATTCTCAGGGCCTCTCCTTGATTCTGGATCAGACGTTAGCTACTGTCTTTAATGAAAGCTCCTTGTGAATGACTGATCAATTTTGCTTTCTGCCTCTCATTTTAACATGTTGATTACAATATATCTAGGTGAAGAGCTCCCTGTGCTTTTTAAAAACGGAGGTCATTGGAATTTAGGATACATAGAATGCTATGCCATCAAGTTTGAGATGTTTTCCGACATGATGCCTCACAATATTTTCTCTGTTCACTTTCTCTTATGCTTTGCCGCCTCTCTTCACAGTGAATACTATTAATCTATCTCCCAGTTCACTGACTTTTTAAAATGACCGGTCAAATCTAGTTTTGAACGCCTCCATTAAATTCTTCCCTCCAGTGTAGTAGTTGACGGCTCTAGAATTTGGTTTGCTTGCTTGAACATAATGTCTGTGTCTTCACTGACTAATGATGAGATGCTGTATGAACCTTTGCTTCTCTAAGCAGCTCTCGCAGTGTGTGAATCTTTCTGGCAGCAACTGTTGAGTCTGCTCTGTTTCATCTGGTGCATCTTCGAAGGTCATTTGTTTTGCCTGACTTTTTTTTTTTTTTTTTTTTTTTTTCCTTTTGTATTGTCTATACATTTCTCTCTTTCTCTTTTGTTCTGCTTGGCTCCTTGGCTCGGTTTTTTTTTTTTTTTTTTTTTTTTTTTGACCTTGGTTTCATTCATCAGGCTAGACTCAAATTCATTGGCTCAAATGCTCCTTCTCCCATCACCTCAAAAATGACCGACCATGCAATCTAGGTCATCATGGTAGGCTTGATTAATATTACGGGAACTAATGATTTCTTTGCTAATGAATACAGTTTTTTGTTTGTTTTTTTATTTTTTGCCCTTTGGGGGCCCATTACTCCGCTCCCAAATAATCATGCAGAGACTTAATCTTACTTATGAATGCCAGGCCTTAGCTTGGCTTGTTTCTTGCCAGTTTTTCTAACTTACTCTGTTTCTCTTCTTGTAGGTTTTGCCTCTGGGCTTTTTACCTCTTTCCATTCTGTCTTTCTTCCCTTCTTACTCTGGCTGGCTGTGGGGCTGGGTGCCTGGCCCCTGCAGTTATCTTCCCCATCTCACTTCCCCGTTTCCTTGCTTTCTCCTGGCTCTCTATGTACTCTCACTGTCAGCCACACCTGTGTCTCTCCCCTGCCTAGCTATTGGCCGTGCAGCTCTTTATTATACCCATCAGGTGTTTTAGTGAGCAAAGTAACACAGCCTCAGATGTGACATAAAAAAATGCAACACATATTTGCATCATTAAACACATGCTTTGCAGCGTAAATTATTGTAACACATCTTCATGCAATATTCCACGAAAGAAATGTGTGCATTTTAGATACTCAACTGTACTTATTCTGGATACACCAAAATCTCTTTCCCCTGAGTTTATTGTTTGCTCGTGTCTATGCTTTGTGATTTGACTGGACTATTTTACTGAAGTCTGTTTTCTCACAGGACAAAGCTTCTGATATTGTTTATTAGAGGGTACAACCTTGGGAATGAATGTTCAGTTTTTTTCTAAACACCACAAGGATAACTGTGAATGTAACTGGTTTTTTTGTTACAGTCCATATCTCCCTCCTCAAATTTGGGTGGTCTGTCTCTAGTGGCAACACATCCAGTTACTGTTCACTAATTGGTAGCTGATTGGTATATTGTTCCAACAATGCTCTGGGGTTTAACTTTTTCCACAGTCTTTTCCAAAATAAGCATGGCCACATTCATAGGGGAAGAATAAATAACTTGTTTCAAAACATCCTTTGAGGTTTTGTTCTTCTTTTTCTTTTCCTAAATCTTTTTGTTAAACTTAAACATGACCTGCTTGTCCTAATCGATCCTCAAGATCTCCATTGATTTAGACAATGCCCTAGGACATGATGTATCATTTGTACTTCAAATAAACTCTAGGTCTTTAAAGAAAATTATAATAGCAACTGCTTATAGCCAACATGCCCCCATGTTTGGTAATTTTGCTACTAATTTAAGATAGAAGACATGGGCAATAAATGGCACATTGTTTTTCTTAGAATTACAACTATAGCCTAGAATAAGGCACTGGAATGGCAGTGTTGTTGGTACATGGATCTATTCATGGTGATATGTTCTCACATGCTTTTGTTTGCAGGGAGCTTCTATCATATAAGAAAACTATGTACAGGACAACTGAGCTCCTCTATTTCTTGACCCTCCATAACTAGATTAGAGTTTCCATTGTGCACATGGTAGCCAGAGGGGGAAAATGAACCTAAGATACCTTGGCATTCTTTCCTGGGGGAAAAAAAGACTTTGCAACATGAGAGCCTGGGGAGAAAGGATGGAGGATGTTAAAATCTTTTCTATTTCCCCTCTGAGATAAGTCATTACAATAAAGTGGAAGCAGCATAAGGAGAAGTTTTCATCTTCATCTTAGTGACTTCACCTGTCTTAGTCATACTCTTGTCACACTGATGTGCTGGAGAACAGGAGCAAGTTATGGATGAAATGACAGAGAATAAAACTGGATAAACTTTTTTTTGAATACATGTTTCTCCATTAGATGTATGCCTCTAGGACAATTTCCAGAGACTTAAGAAGTTGCTTTTTATAATTTTCATGAGTTATGGTTGTTTTGCTGGAAGTCATGGTTGTTTCATTTTGGAAAAGGGTCCAAGGAAATCGTCACACCATGATTCCACAAGTGTTTCTTGCCCTACATACATTTTGTTCCATTTGGCATGTTTCTCATAGTCTTTACGCACTCAGTTCTTCAACTTGCACATGTGTTTTAGAAGGCAGACCTTATGGCTCTGAGTTCTGTACACTTTCCTCAATGGTTATTTGTTCATGAATACACTATGCTTACCATATCTAGCAGACTACCTACACCTCTTCCATTTTACAAATTCCATTTTTCCTGCATGTATTGTTGGCTGTTTCTTTTTTCTGTGTTTTCCCCTACTTATATATGACCACAGGTATCAAAACAAGCATTATTGAAACTATTTTCTCAATAAAATATAGCATAATCCCTTGAAATCTTCATAAATTTCAGTTATGTATATTTTTAATTGTTGTGATTTAAACTTTCATAAAGTTTAAATTGTAAGATTTACTATCTATTCACATCTGGAGGTATAAATATGACTACATTTCTACTCATTATGTCTTAAGCCTTCTGCTGAGTTTTTCACATTCGATTTATTTTCACCCAGTTTTAATCAGTCTCTTTTAGTCATCTATTGGAAGCAGTTTTATATAAGAAAAAGAGGAAAATATTGGGTGAGGCAGTTCATAGTTAGCTTTGTTCCAAAGTATATGAGGGTGTGTGCAATATTTTGTTGACAATTAAAACACCCGTAGCATATTAGGATTCATTTAGTTTAAAATGTAGTATTAATCTTATCATCTAGCTATTCTAAGATGCTGATAAGGTCATTTAACTTAAATGTATCACTTCTCACACTTTAAAATATAGTTATAGATATTTCCTTAAATAAGGATTATGAGACAATCTGATGTTTTGCACTTCACATTAAAGAAAACTAAAGTTGTGCTTCCCACAAATCTGCTTTCATCACAACTCAGTTGATATCCTTTTTTTTTTTTCACTGTGTACACAGGGACCATTCTGTATGGTTTACAGTAAAGAAACATTATGATCTGAAATGCCAAACCCAGCATCATATTTCTTGGTTCTAATATCATTAGACAGTCATATATTACAGCTGTGACAGATAGTCCATGACAGATGACACTTTGAGAGTGTTGGGGGAGAGAGCTCATAAAGTACTTAATCAAATGGTTGCAATGTCTAAAAGGATTAAAGTCAAACAGACTCTGACTCACAAAATTATGTTTCCTATTACTATGTTAAGACTGACAATGAAATACTGTCTATATTAAATATGTGTATGAGTGTATAACTCCTATTATTCTCAAAATACAAACTCCATAGGAACAAATATGATTTTCATTTTTACATTATAAATACATTATATATTTCTATTATTTCTGTATTCTTAAAATAGTATGTATGCAACACAAATATATAAATATCAACACTAAAGAAATCAAAAGAAAGGAGAAAAGGGGTTGTAGTAAGAGGAAAGAAGGAAGGTAGAAACAAAGGGGCTTTGAAAGGAGGGATGGTAGAATAGAGAGGAAGGATAAAAGTGGAAGAGTGAAGACATCGCTTTTAAGATTTGTATATGTATATTAATATGTTAATTGATTATTACCTTGTATTGTTCTTCTATAAAATGAAGTGAGCATTTCAATTCCAAACCCCTTTCCTATGCTGAGATTGGGTACAAAAAAAAAAAAAAATGACGTAAACTCACCATGATTTATATTGGCAAGTGTGATGGGTGCTCAGATGGTATGTGAAATACTTCGAACAGAACCTTTCAGTGTGTTTTCCCTCCAAGATCAAAATTCCCAAGATGATCATTGACTATGCGGAAGCTATTCTGTCCTAGATGTTTTCTTTGAAATCTACTGTCAGATTTTTTTTTCTTGTGATAACATTGGATCTTCCAATAGAGAACTATTGACATGACTCAGCACCATGCCCATAAGTGCTTTCTTCATCTCTCCACCTCCTCTATAATGATATTTTTGAAGTTATAGTAAAGATTTGTTTTAATTGCACAGAGATAGAATGTTTAACTAACTTACCAGTTATGTTCTATGGAAAGTATTACTGAAAGTAAACAATGAAAGAAATGACAAACTTTATGTGACTGAGAATATATTTGAGATATCCTGAGTCCACAAGGTATGTCATGATTTATCTGTCTTCTATCAGCAAGAAATATACTCCAAGTTGATAAATTCACAAGGAATGCCTGATTTTTAGGAACTGCTCCTGATGGCAACCATGAACTGCTGAAAATATATACAGGTACCACTAAAATTAAAATAATTCTGCTTTTTTTTAAACTTGAATATATGCACCTGCTTTGAATATATTTGATACTTTTGCTATTAGAGAAGCATTTTGATTCAAACTCAAATGTTTGTACATCTCAAACACACATTGATAAGTAGTAAATCAAAGACCTTCTTCATCACTATCTCATTCCTGATTTCCAAATGGACAAGAATATCATAGAAATTTAGGATTTTAACACTTTCTCAAACTTTCTATTGCCAAAATATGAACTTCTTGTGATTAAAATCCACATCCATATTCCTGAAATGAAAATGCATAGGCATATTCACATATATACAAAGACATGCACACATAGACAGACAGACACACAGAGATACACAGGTTGACAGACACACACTCACATCATGCACACACACATACACTCATACACTGAGAAACACACACAGATACATACACATTCACAACTTAGCTTTCAGAGAACCCCACCCTGTCCCCAAATGTAGGTACTTTGGCCAATTCTGAAATATTTCAATCTATACATTAGGAAAATTAATTTTTAAAAGTGAACATCTTAGCTTTGATATAAATACTCCACTGCTCTCCATCAACTACACTGTATTTGTCTAAATTTAAATAGAAATAGTAATCATATAGATTAGTTGAAGCTAATGTGGAAACAGTTCTTTTGCTGAAGTGGGAAAGTCATGATAAGTACAGATGAAGTGTTTAGCATGGTATAGACTACCAAAATGATCCTATTTTAGTTAATAAAATATGACCTTCCTAAGTCACATTTATAGTTTTGGAATGACCATCAATCATTGGCTCAAAGGACTGGGAGGAAAGTTTAATTTATCTTGGCTTTGATCCTAGCTGTCACAGACTCTCAAAGGCTGTATTATAGTGTTACTGAAACACGTAAATTGCTCACCTACTGGAGGTATCTTGAGGTAATATACAGAATATTTCTGTGCATACATGAAGCTTGTCAAAAGCATGAGTTACCCAATAAGCATCTTGAAATAACTGATATATAAATATTTACACTTTCCAATCTGTGGTTCTAAATAAGTCATCAAAATTTATATTGGCCTCACCAAAAAAACAAAACAAAACAAAAAAATTGGGGTAACAAAAAGTAATTTTTAAATTTGTAGTGCATGTAGGTCAAAGTAACTTATGGAAAATGCCATATCAATTTGAGAATGCTGTTACCTTTAGGAGGCTTCATGTTAACACATTAGGGTGGCAAATTTAATTGGGTAACAGACTACTCACAACTGAAAGCATTTAAAAACTAGGGTTAAAATTCCAATAAACTATTTGTGCCCCTCGGATTTAAGGACCTTTAATAATTGTATTAGCTCATGTTTATAAAGGAGTTTGAAGGTCCTCTGTGTGCTCTGAACTTTAGCTCATCTTAATATTGATGCTTCCAGAGTTTATGCATATGTTTGAGATAACTACTTCATTTGTTCTCTCAAATCATTCATCCAAGAATTTGAAGACATGAATCTCTTTTACTTCATTATAATTTCAAATTAAGCTTTTGGAACTACTAACATATGTATCTTTTATTTTATGTACAATTAAGTAAAAATGACCATAGATGATGGTTAGGCATGAACAAGAAAGAATTAAATTTGCATTGTATAAAGAGAATGCTAAAAAAATAAGATAGAAAGTTAAGTGTCTAAAAACAAGACATTGGCCTTTATTTATATTTCATTTTTGCTTTTTTGTTCCTTACTGGCATATATATGCATATATGTTACATATATATATATATATATATATATATATATATATGAACTTATTCGTGACTGTAATCCACAGACAATTAACTACACTGAAAAGAATCTTACATAGATATTTTATCCGATCTAACACCCTTGAAAGGTGAGCAAATGATAGCATACAGTCAGCATAGTAAACTAAAATTCAAACCAACATATTTTGATGTAAGAAAAGGCTCTTTAATCAGCAAATATAGTCACTGTGTAATATAAAATTTAGATTTATTTATTTTAATGTAAGATTAAACTAACTGAAGATTGAATTCAAGGTACCCACTAACAGTAATATTTGCTTTTGTATGAACCTATTACCAGATGTTACTGTGATTATTCTATAGATATTCACACCAATGCAATCTTCTTATTTAAGTGGCTTAATTTGATCTGTTTCTATTAGAGAAATGACTTTTAAAAGTTATGGAGATGGCTCAGTGAGAAAAGCACAAAGCCTAAGGACATGATCTCAGATCTCCACAGACAAGGAAAAGGCACACAGTGTCATATGTACCTATGATCCTAGTCCATGACAGAAGAATGACTACAATAACTATTCTCTTCCTGTATTTCGTGACCCCCATGGAAGTCACATAGTTGATATTTACATTATGATTTGTAACAGTAGCAAAATTGTAGTTATGAAGTATAAATGAAATAATGTTATGTTTGGGGAGTCACTACAACATGAGGAAATGATAAAAAGAGTCACAGCATTAGCAAGGTGGAGAACCACTGGTATAGAAGATGTGGGCCAGGTAATTTGGCCTGCCCAGTGGCAAGGAGACCCTGTCTTAAATAAGATGGAAAGCAAACACTAACGCCCATATTAGTGCTGTAGCCTATGAACATGTACTGTGGCATGTGCATACCTGACCACCCCTTCCCACATAGTGCATTCATACACACACACACACACACACACACACACACACACACACACACACACCTGCCAATCACAAATAAGTGCATAAATAGAAAACACTGGAATTTAAGATAATACAAACTTTTGTAAGTGGTAAAACGATGATTACAACTGAATAGTGCTTGGTGATCGCTGACTTAGAGGGAAATTTTCCTACCAAGTCTCATTCTGAGATCTAACTGTACAAAGGTACTTAACAACTATTACTTCATTCCTTAATGCCTATTTACATAATATATAGACTTTGAAGGGGAAATGAAGACAATATTTGTTCAGTAATATTTATTCATCTCTGACATAGTACAGAAATTGAGAGGCCTTTGGAAGAAAGTATAAAGTATACAAAACAATTCCTTAACTTTAAAAGAGAACAAACTATCCTGCAAAATATTAGAAGTGATATTTAAATAAATGGGTGAGTTTGTACAAGTATGCTGGTCATGATTATACCTCTAATAGGGAAACACAACTTAGCAATTCTGATGATTTTCATAATTGCTTAATTCCTTTTCCTGCCTTTACTCTGGCTGTCTTCCAAATAATTATGTTTACTGTGTCCTGAATAATCTTCTTTAAAGATAACTCAAAGTGCCCTCTCTCTGTTCACACTTGAATGGTTTGCTTAGAGTTAAAGTTCTAGTTTATATGCATGACAGCGAATATCACTTAGGTTATGTGAGCTGTTTTTCCTGTGCGTTGTGTGGGATTTGAAAGCACTGGAGGACAGACTTCTCTCCTTCAGTCTTGCTTACCTTCTAGTTGCTACATTTCATCTGATTCTTAGTCTGACTCTTCACTCATTATCATTACTGATGCATAGTCTTCTTTTCTTGAAAACCGTAGAACCTATAGGACTATGTTCCGTGTTCCTTACATATTTGCCCAATGTTCCTGTGTGGTGCCATGAAGGTAACCATCTTAATATCATGCTTCATTTGAGATCTGAAATCTCCACAAATATCAACATCTTATTAGATGTGAAAATCAGTGGTATCTAATAAATTAGGGGTAAAGATTCATTAAGGAATGCATGTGTTGAACTGGAAGTCATCTGAAATATAATAGATCATATAAGAAATAATGCACATGCCTGATGACATTTTTGATGGAACTCAAGAAAGATCTGACCATCAGAGATTAATAGCACAGACTACACACATACTCCTGTGTTTTCATTCCATGTACTTCTTACTATAGACTGTCTGCCCAAGTAGCCTGCTATTCCACCCTACAGCCAGCTATTGCTTTCCAATGACAAACACCCCCTGTCATTCCCCAAATAGTTAATCTTTCAAAACTGATTAGAGCTACACCACAAATAACATATAACAATAGCTTCCAAGAATCTAAAAGCCTGAGGTATCAAAGTTATGGGAGCACTCTCTGGAATAAGTCCCAATATATTTCTTGCTTTTGCTGAAGAGGCAATGTATTAATCTACAGGCATTGGCCAGATCATTAAAAGGTAAGTTTCCTGGAGAAAATAGCTACAGCAAAATGCTGAGCAAAGTACTATGAAGGAATCCTAAAATTCAAGGAAAGAAACTGGGAAAAGTTACAGGTAGTTTCAGGGAATGGATGCAGAATGGTCACAAGGAAATTAAATATCTGTTTTCAAAATTAAGCTGGACTTGCTCAAAATCTTTATTCCATCAACTATTGTACATAACTCTTATATTCAAATTGTATAAAATGTTATAGTGATTACAGGAGTAAGCCAAATGAACTTATTCCACTATCAAATAAAGGGTATTAAAAAGCAGTTTTAAAAATACCAGTCACAGCTTATCTTTGGCTATCTATAATTTTACATACTTGATCGAAAATTATTACATCAATTAGAGTAGATAACCAATAAAAGGGATTCCCAATTCCCCCAATAACATGTATCTTTTATTATTATCATTGTATTTCTTATTTTACATATCAATCCCAATTCTCTCTCCCTCCCTCCCATGCCCTCTGGAACTCCCTCCTATCCCATTCCTCCCCCACTGCACAGGGAGGGTGATGCTTTCCAGGAGGGATCATCAAAATCTGTCAAGTCATTTGTAGTAGGGTCTAGGCCCTTTCCCCTTCCACTAGACTAAGGAAGTATCTCTCCATGGGGAATGTGCTCCCAAGTTCCTTTCATGCACCAGGGATACATCCTGGTTCCACTGTCAAGAGATTCCTTAGACTGTTCAAGCCTTCTAACTGAGACCCATGTTCAGGGAGTCTGAGTAGGTATAATGCTGGTTTCCCAGCTATCATTCCTGGATCCATGAGCTCCCCCTTGTTCAGGTCAGCTGTCTCTGTGGGTTTCTGTAGCCTGGTCCTGACTCCTTTTCTTATCACTCCTTCCTCTCTGCATCTGGATTCCAGGAGTTCAGCTCAGTGTTTAGGTGTGGGTGTCTGCTTCTATTTCCATCAGCTACAAGATGAAGGCTCTATGATGTCTTATAAGTTAGTTATCAATCTCCTCATCAGGGAAGGACATTTAAGGTAGCCTTTCAGCTGTTGCTCAGATTGTTACTTGGGGTCACCCTTGTAGGTCTCTGGACATGTCTCTAGAGTCAGTTTTCTATTCAAATAGAATATAGCTCCTTCTATTATAGTATCTTTTTTTTTTTTTTTTTTTTTTTTGCTCTTGTCTATTCGTCCCCCGACTCAATCTTCCTGGTCCCACATGTTCTCCTCTTCTCCCCTTCCCTTTCTTCTAACTCCCTCTCCACTCACTGCCCCCCCAACTCCCAATATGCTCAGGAGCTCTTGCTTGTTCCTCTCGCCTTCTGTGAGAGACCTTGTATGAATCTCTTAGGTTTTTCTTTGTATCCTAGTTTCTCATAGCAGCATTATTTGTACTAGCAAGAACTTGGAAGCAACCTAGATGCCCCTCAACTGAAAAATGGATAAAGAAGACATGGCACATTTTACACAATGGAATAATAATCAGCAGGGGGAAAAACAATGAAATCTTGACATTCACAGGCAAATAGACGGAACTTGAAGAAACCATCCTGAATGAGGTAACCCAGTCACAAAAAAGAGGAACATGGTATGTACTCACTCATATATGGATTTTAGACCTAGAGCAAAGGATCACCAGCCTATAATACACATTGCCAGTAACATGTATCTTGCTCAATTCTTTGTTCAAGAGACTATGGTGCTGGGTGTTACAGGAGAGCCCAAGTTCCCCTCTGAAAATTGTGCTGTACCTCAGAGCCTTCCCAGCTGTGGTGTTAGGGCGACATTAACTAATGATACAATCCTAAGACAGCCTTGCTATGGCCATGCTGGGTTTTTTGTTTGTTTGTTTGTTTTGTTTTGTTTTGTATGCCTCATCCCAATCCTGAGGTTAGCTGTGGGCTCATGAGAGAAAAGGGAGAGCAGCCCCACTGTGGAGTTGCCCAGTCTATGCCTGGAACCTGAAGAAGATTCAGAGTCCTGGCTGAACATCCAGTTGTACCACCCACAGGTCCTGGCCATGTCCCTGATGGCGCCTGAACAAGTAGTTGGTCCAAAAAGCCTTGGCACTCTCAGCAGTCATTCTTTTCCTCAGAATGTTTTCAGTTTGTTTGGTGATGATGTAGAAATAGAATATCCTTTGGAGGAGATCCTTACCAAGCCTCAGCACAGGCTGCACTTTGGCATTCTGAAGGATGCTTATTCAGACAGAGAGATCATGTTGGTCACTGTCAGAGTCCAGAAATACATGCTGTACAAAGCTTCCATGCTATCCACAGACAGTAGCAAATCCCTCACAGCTTTGGACTTTCCTTCCACAAGTACCAAGATCACATTGGCTAGGATAATTAACACTGTCTCCAAATCAAAGATGGAGAGGATAAAGGTACATGTAGGACCCTCATACTTGTACTCAGGACTGACATATACAATATAGGCTGCAAATGTGATGCTCACAAGGTCCCCAGCCACATAGATGAAGGCACCTCAGACACTGGGGTTCTCTCATTGCTATCTGTTGTTATCATGACTATGCCACTAGCCATGGCTATTCCCATGGAAAGAATGATGAAGGGTCAACCCCATGATGATCTTCACAGCCACAATGTGCTGATCAACATGTCCCTTTGATCTTATAATTTACAGAAACCAACCAGCAAAAGAGCCCACCAGCCAACATTCAGATGAAGTTCAGAGACAGCAAGGCTATCACAGCTCAGTATCAGCCACAGCTCATGGTCTTGGTGGCTGATCATGAAGACACCCAGAGAGAGAAGGAACATGCTCCCCAAACCAATGAACAGGTGGGTTTTATTAGTCATGATGGCCAAGATCTGTGTCAGATGTGCACCAAAGGCATCTTGGGTCATGAACATCAGACAGATAGCAGAGGCCACATAGAACATGAGCCTGGCCCATTGCTATTTTCAGGGTCAGGGTGACTGACAGACTCCTTCTGGGCATGACAAAAAAGGTTACTCTGTATATCCAGCTTAACAGACTACGGGTCCACATGAGGTGCCAGTAAGACTCAATTTTCCACAGTGACCCAAATATGACCCTGTTCACAATCATGCCATTCTGCTGGGTTTGCAAGTTCATGGTCTCCATGCAGCCATGCTAGTGCAATCACTAAATTTTGGACAGTATGCTCCTAACCTTCTTCTTGGTTCCCTGTTTTATTTTTTTTAATGTTATAAATTTGAAACAAACATGTTTTACATGTCAATCCCAGTTTCCTCACCTTTCCGTCCTCTCCTGTTAACCCTACCAACCCCTATCCCATTCCCTTTCTGTTCCCCAGAGAGGGTGAAGCCTTCCATGGGCGGTCTTCAAAGTCTGTCATATCATTTGGAGCAGGGCCCAGGCCCTCCCCTACGTGTCTAGGCTGAGGGAATATCCCTCTATGTACAATGGGCTCCCAAAGTCGATTAGTGTACTAGGGATAAATACTGATCCACTACCACAGGCCCTATAGACCCCTAGACTGTTCCCTGTTATTATAATAAAAACTTTAAAGCAAAAATACAAAGGAAGAGTTTTTGCTATTAATTTATAAATCATAAGATCATATTTTACCAATTCTTCTTTTGTATTCATGTATATAAAAACTATAGAATAATGGGTTCACTGTGAGATTTTCATACATGCGTAGAATCTAAATTGACCACCTTTATCCTCAACAACTTTCAGTTTCCCACCCACAGCTTTATTGATCCCTTCATCTTCTTTAACAGAGCCCTATGATTTCAGTTTTTAATAAATACTATGATCTCCAGTTATTCACACATTCATGAAAACCACATGACATTGTTATTACTGCAAAACTTATCTCTCTCTCTCTCTCTCTCTCTCTCTATATATATATATATATACATATACATATACATATATGTGTGTGTGTGTATACACATACATATATATATATTATATATATATATTTAAACAATTACACACAGAGACTCATACATACAATATATGTATGCTAAACTCACATATATATGTGGCTATGATAATTCTCTTAATGTGAAAACTGTCATACTCAACATGAATGGGAAGGTCTATAGTGTACTCTGACTTAGATTATTAGGAATATGCACCTAGAAGTACCATGGCTAGGTAACTTGTCACTTCTATTAGGACTAGTTGTTATAGTAATTGAACTAATTTACTTTCCTACTGATAATGTGTAAAATATTTTCTCTGGATCATTTCTAGTATTTGACTTATAGTTGTTTGATTGTTTGAATGATTGATTTTTGTTTTCTTGATTAAAAATAACAGTTGTGGTTGTGTTTTGATATAATCTCACTGTAGTTTTGATTTACCTTTTTTTTTTTTTTTTTTTGCTCATGGCTAAAACTATTCAAAAATTCTCACGTACATATTGGTTATTTTATATTCATCTTTTGAAAAGTATTTGTTCATTTCACTTGCCCATTCACTGAGCAAATCAGGTCGTCTTTGATGTTTAAAAGTTTTGAATTCTTTATGTATTCTGAATTCACTATCTGATGAGTATCTGGCAAAGCTTCTCTCCATGCATAGGCTGTATCCAATCCAACAACTATTTCATTCACTGTGAAGAAGCAACTGCAAATGATACCACGAAGCTATAGCAAGGAAAACAGCATGGTGTTGGTCCCCAAAACCTCTACACACATGTAGATCAATGAAGTAGAATACAAGATCCAGAAATAAACTCACGCTGTGTGCTCTTATTTTCTCTACCAATACCCAATCTAGAACCGCTTAATATCATTTTAATCATATTCAGAAGCATTTTGATAATACAAATTATTTTCTTTAAAATATTAACAGTATTGCTTCTTGAAAAATATTAAGCAAGCAATACTTAGAAATTCTCCTTCTTTCATTATGTTTGTATTTGAATGTTTGCATGTGTATGTACAGGTGTGTGTGTGTGAGGGTGCATGTGTGTGTAAGTCAGAGGTTAACGTCAAGATTTGTCCACCTGCTCTTTATCATCTTGTTTGATGTTTTTGTCTTGTTTGGGGAGGTGATCTCTCAGTGGGACCTGGGATCATTAGTTGGTTGATCAGAGAGTTTCAAGGATCTTTTTGTTTCTACCTCCCCAGCATGGGGATTAAATCATGGCTTTTGTGAATGCCCTTTGTGAATATGTACTGATGATAAAATTTAGGTATGCCTATTCATACAGCAAACATTTTTCTACCTGAGTTAATGTCCCAGCCCACTCTTTTATTACTTTTTCTGGAATATAATGGTTTTTCGTTTTATTTTTCATTCTGCATACATATCTAATCATGACGTTGAAACTGAATTTTCCTCACATGTTAAAACAGCTCTAGAGGATTGTTTGTATATTACATTTGTTATTTACTTTTGGGGCATTTGGTTGTGTGAGGGTGAAGTTGAGAAGGGGTGTACAGCACTCATGCAGAGGTCACTCTCTCCTTCAACTTTGCAGAAATTGAGGATATTGAACTCAGGTTACTGAAGTCAATGGCAGGTGCCTTTAACTGTGGAACCATCGCACCAGCCTCTCTAGCTCAATTTTAAAATCATTCTTTAAAACAAAGGTTATATTTTAAAGGACTGAAATGGATTCAAAGATAGGAAACTAGTCATACTCTGTTCTATTTCATTTACTCGTCAGTTTACATTTCAGAGGGGAAATTGCATTTATCCTCCCTTCAAAGTAGTTTATGATTCCTGATGATTATTTTAAAACCATGCACTGAAATATAGCTTAAAAATTGTTAAGCTCTGTTACTGGTACTTTTCAGATCTTCATTCAAAGTTGTTACTACATAAAATGTTCGTAAAAACATAAAAGGCCTAAGATGCTACTTATCATGGATTCTTTTCCAGTTGGAAGAACATTATTTTTGGAGATTCTTGTTATGGTTTGAAGAAGGCACGGAGGACTCGATGCCATGCTTGGGGACACTGGCTGTAGGAGCATTCTGTCTGTGCTGCTCATTCCCCCTGCAGCAACTAGAGTCAGTGGTGTAATCCTGCTGATGACTAACTTCCATTGTGCAAAGAACTTAATTACATACTGTGGTTCAGTTCCTATTTTGCCAGGCAGTCGCTCAGCCATAAAAGAATGCTGTAGAAAGTAAGTGGTGAAATGCAAAAGAAATTGAAAGCACATGATCGCAGTCGGGAGGCAAATAAGTACTTCTCAAAGAAAAGCCAGAATTCTCGAACTGGGAGCTGGATCCCATTCCTAAAACAAAGGAAAGCTGGCATCCAAAGGGAAATATTTTGTAATTTCCCTGAGTGAGCAACATTATAAAATTACTTGAGCTATTTTTGCTGTTTTGATTACTGGTCAATTGGTAAAATTCATCAAGAAAGCTGAAAAGATTTTTAAAGCCATATCATTTTGAAAAAAGAGTAATGATTCTTTCTTTGTAGGGGAATGTTCAGCATCCCTTTTATGGTGAGATAATTGTTCTAATCTTTGATTTATAATTGTAAGTCAAGTCACAGGGAACAGGGAAGAGAGATCCTTGTGATAATGTTAGGAAGCTGGGACCGCTGAAAGTTTTGAATAACTTTCTCCAATTTACAGAAGCACTGAGTCTCGTTTATAATGTGAAGACACAATCTTTGAAATATTAAAAGTTCCATCTGTGAAAGCAGTGATTTAAAGCATATGTCTATAAATTAAAATGCTTAATTTCAGTCACAGTGTTGAAGCATGAACTACCCTTCCCAGGTAAAAGAGACTTTCCTGGGGCCAGAAATGCAATGTACCCAGACATTGACACTCACTAATTTGTTTTTGTTTTAGTAAAGAGAATGTGTGTGTGTGTGTGTTATGTTAGCAAAATTTTATTTCAGATGTTAATTCCAGCACATTAATTTTACTGATTAAGTTACTTTAAACTCTATGGTAACTTTTTAAAGTTTATCCTTGTATATGTGGGCTGCAAATGTGGGCTGAAGTTTGGTACAATAGTGTGAAACAGTTAGGTCATAGTGCTACCTGCATTTCGAAGTATTGCCAGTGGCTATGCCCACGAAGTCCTACAAGAGAAGAACTCTGTAGGCAGGATGTTTGCCTTGCAGCTGGTTCCAGAATCAGAGACCTCCTGTGCCTTGAACTCACTTATGTTATCAGTGAATGCACACACTTAATTTTGCGTGTGTCGAATCCTAGTGAGAGATTATCCTGGTAAACTGTAAGTTATCATATAATTTCTCTATGAAGTTTTTTTAAGCTCTTTTGGGGACTGTGAATGTCTGGCACATTCCTTTGACTAGATGGTTATAGGGAGGTGAAGGTGACATCTTAAAACCAGAGACTGCATGGAGTGTCTGCCATGCCTAAACTGGAATAACAAGGGTTTTAGTAATGAAAACATTAAGCTATCATCCATGAAGGACTGCAGTTCAAAAATAAGGAAGAAATAAGGAAAACTGAAAATGGCATGTGCAAGATGATTCTGTTAGCAATCAAAACATTGGAAAACCGATAACTTACAGTTATCAGATGAGATGTGCTGTTATACACATTTCTTTTCTCTGTATTTGGCAATAGGACAAAAGAATGATATGTATGAAGTTGAGTAATTTAGGGTGGGAAGGTTGGAAAGAAGATTAATGAGACATATCTTCTTTTTTGTTTATTTGTTTCTTTTGTTTTTCGAGACAGGGTTTCTCTGCATTGCTTTGGAGGCTGCACTGGAACCAGCTCTGTAGACCAGGCTGGCCTCGAACTCACAGAGTTCCACTTGCCTCAGCCTCATGAGTGTTGGGATTAAAGCCATGCACCACCAACCTCCTTTACTGTAGAGATCTACAAATGATAGAAATAAATGGGAATGATAGAGTCATTATGCTCAAAGAATTTAATTTTTAAACTTTTTAAAATTGCATTTTATTTAGTGTGTGTGTGTGTGTGTGTGTGTGTGTGTGCACTTTGTGAGTGTGCCTATGTAGATCAGAAGGCAAATATCAAGAGTTGATATTCTCCTACCATGTGGGTCCTGGGGGTTAAAAACACCTCAACTTTCCATGCTGTATTTTCTCTCTTAAATACTTTAAAGCCACGGAATACAGAACCTAAGAGTCAGGACTGGAGAAAAGACTCCATGGTTGAAAGTAATTGCTGTTCACCAAAAGAACTACTGTTTAGCTCTCACACCCAAATCATGTGGCTCACAACTGTCTATAATTCTAGTTCAAGGGGTCTGATGTGTTTTTCTGACTTCTCCAGGATACTACTAATACACAGGGTATGTGTGTATGTATGTTCATGGGAGTACATGTACACATACACACACACACACACACACACACACACACTCACACACACAATAAAAATAAAAATACATCTTTGAAAAGTTAAGTAGAAGAAGTCAGAAAAGGAGAAATCATTCAACTGAAACTTTCATTTTCCTGTAATGTTTTAGCTTTCCTAAAGATTGTACTGCCTTTATGTTATTGCTTAATTACAGTGAAGAAGACAGAATTCATATTTACAAGATGAGGACATGATAATTTCATGATAGGCTTTTGGAATTTGGAAATAACACTTATTTATTTAAATCTGCCTCTTAGGCAAACAGTGAGCTAGCCACAAAAAAAAAACTCTGCTTAATATGTCAATATTATCCTTGACAGAATTTTACAGAAGTATACAAACCTTAGTTTTGAAACAAAATGAGCCAGAAGAGACCAGGATTGTTGGCATTACTGAAGAGTGGGTTGTTATGAAGGGCACACACGAGACAGGACTCCCCAGGGAAACTTGACCACTCATCATCTTGTCATCTAATCATATCAGCAGTACAAGGAGATCACAACAAACTCAGGATACAGGCACCCTGTAATATATGACTTATAAGATTCCGTGTGTGTGTGTGTGTGTGTGTGTGTGTGTGTGTGTGTGTCTGCTGGTGATGGTAATGGTTTCAGAGCCAGAACATGCCACAGCAAAGTATATCAAATTGAGATTGTGAACAAATGAATATGTTAACATGAGCTATCTAATGTAACCAGAAGAAGCACCTATATTCTAAATGAGATTGAATTATTTTAACCCACTTTGAATAAGTCTACTTGAAATATTAGTTTGCCCATCAAATATTTCATATCATTCATAACAAATAAATATAAAAAGCTTTGGTGCCTACCAACAAAACACAAGCACACACATATGCATAAATACATAAATACATACATACATACATATATAACCCTTTCAAAATCTCTATTTACCACCAGTTAATCAATCATGTATTACTGATGAAAAAGAAAAACAATAAATCATACAAGAAGTGTTTTGAGTACTCATAGCATAGGAAAAATGGTTTCTCTTTTTCCCAAAGAATGCATTATTAAAAAATCTGTAAGATGTGTTTTAAATGTACACCCACACTGCCAGACAACCACTGCCACCACAAAAAGGGGGAAATGTTCCAAAAGAGACTGAAGTAGAGATCTTTGTACATCCTGCCGAAAGCCAGGGCCTTTCAACATACTTGTGGCTTCACTGCAGGAAGCAGGCACACATTTGTTGATGAAGCCATTATGTAGATATGAAGTATTCCACTTTTCACGGAGGCTATATGACTTAAAAAAATAAAAACCCCTTTGGTTAAAACAGCATACTGAAACTCTATATAAAAAATGAGAAAAGAAAAAGCTTAGACTCCCATTTAGTATTGCTAGAAAAATTGCCCCTCAGTGATCAGAGGACACAATATGACTCCACTTAGGATTTCTTTGCACTTAAAACCTGGCTATGAAAAGGTGAATCCCTCAAGCTGATGAGATTTGCCATATAAACTAGTGAATTATGTGTATGTGTGTGTGTGTGTGTGTGTGTGTGTTAATGTGTGTTAATCATTTATATACATCAATTGCTGCTGTGAACAGAAAAGCCTAAATTCTAAAATCCCTAGAATTATATATATTTCCTCCAATCTGAAATATATAATATCATTATGACTCTGAAGGTGAATGCTTTTTAATTTTTATTTTATCAAGTAGGAGACTGAAGCAAAAAAACATTTTCTCTCAATTCTATTCAGAACATGGTTTTCAAATATTTTCCTGGCATAAATCTGATTTATATGTTCTAGTTAAAATACAGTATATTGTTTATAATAAGTACACATTAAGAATTGTTGCATAAATATATGTGTGTATTTTTGATAATTGCTGATTTAAGTGTTCATGTTTATGTTTTAATATATATATAATACATTTATGTTGTATTAATTTTATAGACAGATTTTTTTTAAAGTATATGATATATGTCAGATTAGCTTCTGTATTGCAAGTACACAAGAACTTCACATTCCGCCCCTCTCCTAGAAGTACTTATGGCATTCAACTTCCTTTCTCAATATCATGCCTTAAAAAATATTTTTCATGATGTGTGTGTCTGACTGTGTCTATGTTCATGTGGGTGTAATGTTTTCAGAGATTAGAGGATCCCTGAAACTGGAGTTATAGAGAGGTTTGAGCAACATAAGGTGGATGCTGGAAATGAAACTTGAGTCCTCTGGAGAGACTATGTGAATTTTTTGACTACTGAACCTTCCCTTCCAGTCCCAATATCATAGCCTTTTGGCAACCTGATCATGGAATCCCAGTATTTACATGGCAGATCACAACTGTCTACAACTCTAGTCTTCAAGGATATGATCTCCTTTTCTGGCCTCTGCCAACACCAGGCATACTTGCAGTACACATGCATACATATATAGTGATAAAACACCAACCCCCATCTCATCCCCTTTCTGCTCCATGGGGACGGTGATGCCTTCCATGGGGAGTCTTCCCTGGTGGGGTGACAGGAGAAGAAGAGAGGGTGAAGGAACTGGGATTGACATGTAAAACAAGCTTGTTTCACATTTAAAAAAATATAAAAAACCTAATAAACAAACAAACAATTAAGTAAATAAATGACAGGGGAAGCCCTTCTATATGCTGTGACTATATGTTTCTCTTACTGGTTGATGAATAAAGCTGTTTTGGCCAATGGACAGCCAGGATTTACACAGATGGAAAATCCAAACAGCAAAAACGTAGTATGCCAAATCAAGGAGATGCTAGGTAGCTGCCAAGGAAGCAAGGGGCCTGGACATGACATCACAGGTAAGCCAAGACCAAGGGGAGATATACAGATTAATAGAAATGGGTTAATAATTAAGAGAGAGCTAGCCAATAAGAAGCCAAACAGTTTATAATTAAAAACAAAAACAAAACACTAAAAGAAAAATAAAAGGCAAAACTAAAATAAAAAACATGTTAACAATTGTTTCTTTCTTTCTTTGCCCTGGATCCCATCTATGAGTTAGGTCAGTTAGATAAGCTGATGCAATTCTTGGAAAGGGGATGGAATGGGGGTTGGGAGCTGGGGGGGGGGGAGGAGGATGGGAAGTGTGGGAATTGGGATTGATATGTAAAACAAGCTTGTTTCAAATTTAAATTTTAAAAATTATATAAAAAAATAAAAGAATTCTAGGCTTTCCTCACAAGATGACTATGTAGTGGAGAATTGCCATGAACTCTTGATCCCAGTTAAACATGGGAAATTTCATATGATTTTTTGTAGATGATACATCATAAATATAAGTAGTTTTTTGGTGCTGAAGAGCTAATATTTGCCTGCTTTATGTTACAGATGTATAATATTATTACATGTTTTGTGCTACAAAATATAAAAAAATACAAATGAAAAATAGTATCTAATCCCTTATGGTTGTTCTTTGTATTTTGCATATTGTGTTGGAGAACTTTAATCTAGAATGAAACTGATGTATATATAACCACAGGAAAATTTCACTACCAGATGTAAAAAGACACTCTACTTTTAAAATATAATCACTAAGTCACCTTTCTTCATGAGAGAATGACTCATAATGTTCAGCATTGCTCCTCAGTGAACAGATCACACTATCTGCAGAGGTCTGAGGAACTGTTTTTGTTAAGTTGCATGTGCAGTTTTTTGTTAGTGATTTGGGTGCTGGCTGCTTTTCTTTAAAGTGTTCTGAAATAAAACAACAAAGGTTTTCTGTCTGTGGCAAATACTTCATGTGCTAATACTGAGGACACTGAGATTCTGTAAACACCGAGTCCCTGTCCTTGTCTGTTAATGGAGAATTAAAAGCTGAAGTTCAAGGTAGATTTGAACTTTTTTTTTTAAACAACTTTATGACTAGTTATTGTCACTTGGTTTCATATTTTATTATCTGGAGGAAATGACACTATAAGTGCTTTAGTCAACATAGCTTTGGCCTATCCTGAAGACTTAAATGGAACAAAAAGTTCACTGTCTTGTAACCCACTGTTCATCAATCAAATTTCAAGAATAATTTAGGCTACATGGAGAGACTGTGTTTCAAGCAATCAAACAACACCAGGGTTGAATTCATCTCTTAATGCTTTTGGGGACAACTTATTTGTCAAATAGTGATCAATTCTGCACAGTTTTACTGCATGTGGTTTGAATGGGGGAAGGGGTAACTTATGAATACATCCTGAAATTATTTCTCAAATCTGATGAAAACGTTTGCTTCATTATAAACAGATGAGAGAACTAGCCCTACAGAAAAGCCCAGTTTAAAGTCCGTATGCTGTTCAGATCGTTGCTGTTTTGAGTTTATGTCACTGTTTAACAGTTTTCCCTTCATCAATGACTGGTATCATGTTTACAATGGAGGCATGCACAAAATATTTCCTGTCTGAAAGAACATATAAATAAATATGTACTTAAAAGTGTCTTGGGTTGATTTAAAGGCAAATTCAACAGAGTTTCTCACTCTTCTCTATTCCCTAATGATTGTACTTCTTTGCAAAAATGTTATTGACATCTGTTAATTATACACAATAATGGATTTCATTATGGCATGTACATATAGTTACATAAAATATTTTTATAATATCCAGTTCCTTGATAACTTCTTGCGCCTTTCCCACTGCTTTTATTATCCTCCCTCATTTCAATTAACACCTCCTCATTTTCAAGTCTCCTCCTTTGACCCAGGGGTTTCACTGGGGTTGGTTGTAAGACCATAGGTGGGAGGTCCTTTGAGGAGCAACCTTATCAGTGTGGTTAAATCACTGGAGAAAATGTCTGTCCCCACAGCATTAACATTTGTCTGTATTTAAATCCTAGATGGCCTGGGGCACCATGAATTGCTTTGTCATCCATGACAGGGTTTTAACAGCCTGATCTTAAGGTATCTTGCTTAGCGCCTTGGATATTTAGGCAAACACACTATCTTGGAGCCAAGTATGTGTATTTCTTACTTTACTTAGGCATACAGAATCAGAACATCTGTGTATTAATCCCCAAATATACTTTTGACAGACTTCCTTGTTACTCTTAGGTGCAATGACATTTGAGAACATTGGCCTGGAATTAAGATTTTTTAGGAGAGAGGGAGCCAAGAGGACCTCAGTCAGTGCACACCGTTCCTGTAGTAAGTTAGAGGTGGAGACCTAGTTGAGTCTCCCACACACCAGCTCAGGGTATTCCACACCAGGCCACAGCTGATAACCCGCAGTGTCCAATCAGGGCTCAGTACTCACATGAGAGCTGTTGCCTTCTAGCCAGTGGCCCCTCCCACTCCCTCAGTCAGTCCTGCAGCCTCGGAAATGGCGCTATAGCAGAGGTATCCAAGCCCTAAACCGAACATTGGCCTGCTGCAAGGACTCTTCAAAGCTTGAGATAAAATTAAAAAATAATAAACCTAAAAATTCAGGTCCTGTGGGAAGATGCTTTTAGAAAGGGGTTTCAGCAAATTGGAAGGAAAGAAGTTGGAGCCGAGCAGCCAGAGGAGAGTGGCGAAACTAGAGATCAGCGAAACTAGAGACAGGGCAGTGAAGGGTATGGGAGCTGGAAGGGAGAGTGAGCAGTCACGGCTGACCAAGAACACAGCATTACTGAAGGTCAGCCTACAGCATGGAGCTGCCATTGCTGCTTGCCTTGGTGGAATCCGGAGAGTGCCATCTGGTGCTGCCCACAGGGTGTGATCACAATGGTCATGCCCAGAGTCCAGCACAAAGGGCAGGTGTGCCAGGGCCTGGAGCTAGCGAAAGTCCTGCCCCCAGACACAGTACCTAGTCACATGGTGCCCTACAGGAGTGTCGACAACTATCTAGTTTTTTGTTTGTTTTGTTTTTCGAGACAAGTTTTCTCTGTAGCCTGCCCCGGAATTCGCTCTGTAGACCAAGCTGACTTTAGATTCACAGAGATCTGACTACCTCTGCCTCTCAAGTGCTGGGATTAAAGGATGCACCACCACCACCTGGCCAATGATCTAGATTTTATGCTGCTTCAGAAACCAGAAATTTTGAACCAGACCAATGACACACTGCTGTGTTAGCATGTAAAGCTGTTTGTTAAAAATGTATGTATGTATACATATGCATATGCATGCATGTATGCATATTGTGTGACATACTGCCCTTTCCAAAGCCACTTCAATGAACAAATATACGATAGAGTGGTGGAATGAAGGAGGAACAAAGCAGCATGGTGGAGGTGATTGGTGTTGAAGTAATTTTTGGTGGACAGGAGAGGATGTCACTACCAAGTAGGGCTGGCTTGCACAGGCTCAGCCCTGACTGGAACACCTTTAGCCATGTTGATGTCCATGAACTACAATAGGGTCAAAAGCATGTATAAGTTAATGATCTGTGCTGTCACTGAGCGTAAAGGGCTAGGAAGCTTCCTTTGCAGTGAAATGAATAATAGCAGACTAATAGTTGAGAATGAGAGACATAGAAGACTTCTGTGACAACACCCCTTAATAAAAAGAAACAGTCTAGACAGGAAGCCATTGTAGAGAACTCTTAAAAATTGTGATAAGGATCCTGAATTGAAGCCTTTCATAGTTGATGGCTTCTAGAAGGGGTCAGGGTGGGGAAGGATTCAGTTTCCTTTAAGGAGATTGCCATTGGGAGTGCAATCGTGTTCGAGAGAGTATAC
The DNA here is from genome assembly GCF_943737965.1 of Phodopus roborovskii. Lineage (NCBI taxonomy): Eukaryota > Metazoa > Chordata > Mammalia > Rodentia > Cricetidae > Phodopus > Phodopus roborovskii. The sequence continues at coordinate 6,639,513 of NW_026126470.1, forward strand.
AAGCAACACAGATTGGCTTATGTATTTTATTTTCTTTTCCCCTTTGAGGGAGGTCACAAGGAAGGGGGTAAATTTAGAAAGATAAAATGAATGTAATCAGAAATTTGTTTTTAAGACAAAGAAAGAAAACAAGTTTTTAGAATGAAAATGAAACAAAATTAAAAAAAAGAGCAGTGAACTGAAATGGTAAGCTCTCTGCACCAAGGCCTCTAATAGATGTTCAGGTGTCCTACTTGTAGTCCCTGGGTGTCTACTGATAAGAAATTAACCAGAGGAAGCATCTTCTATTCTTGACACATTCCAGGGGCCTTTCATACTGTCATCTTTTTTTTCTCTACTCTTTTCCATGAACCATTTACTATGACATGAGCATCAAGTTAGAGCTTGTGCTCATAAAATGTCCCTTATGATGCCTATTTATGTCTGCATGTCTTTGTATATTTCTTTTTATTTAATGTATATTTCTTTACTAGTTATATTTTTTTCCTTCCAGATGTGTCCTCTTGAATGCCAAAAAGTTGTCATGTTTTATGTCTGTTTTGTCATATTTTAGGTATTAAACTAATAGGAAAAATATAAAGCAAATTCTAGACTTTAATGCAAAATATCTTTGCATTTCCTTTAAGATCAACAAATCTTGCAGAACAAATTCAAATCCAACTTCAGTAGAGTCATTTACTTGCAAAATTAAATCATTCCTAAAATAATTTAGATAGACAGGACATCTGCTGCTTTTGCCTTGAAATGAACATAATGGGTCCAGTTTTAGACCAAGGGCCATTAGCATTGTAAAATGAATTCACTTAAGGAAAATGCAAATTAGGATATCCCCTTAGTACAACTAAATAGGTTGTCTTCTGATGGTCAGGATTGGTGTAAAGCAAGAAAAGGTGGCTAATGAATATCTGATTCAAATTGACGAAAGAAGTAGACCTACTCTCATGTTCAGTGAAACAGTCATGTTGTCACAGTGCCTCCTAAATACAAATGCTCATAGCCATACATTAATGGTGTATTCGGTGTTCTACAGGAAGCTTCACACTGCTGGTGGTGGTGATAAATACAGAAACACATAACTGGTCAAAGTGCAGAGAACCAGTGATGGTTGTTAATGGGCGAGCCATATCCCTCCCCCTAAGACTGTAAATACCAAGGTGGGGCAGATTTTAAACAAAAAGGTGCCTTTTGGCCATATCATAGTCATTGCATTTATGAATGCTTCATAGCTATGCTTGTCTGCACAAGACACAAACAAGATTGGGCACACCAATATTTCATAATACAGGGACAGGTTCCATGGGTTTTATCCACACAAGAGGGATTATTGGTAGTTAACAGTTGCTTAGTGATGATTATCATTTTATTCTGTGGCATAGCCACAGATTTGTTGTCATTCACACAAAAGCACCTCCCACCCACACTCAGGTCATATTAAACTCTGTGAGCCACAAAGAAAAAGATGCCTTGAAATTAGGAGAGGGACTGTTGAGAAGAGTTCTGATGTGAGAGAGAGAGAATGAGGGGGAGGAAAGCAGGGTGAAAATTATTGCAATGCATAGCATAAATGTATGAAACTATCAAACAATAAAATGAATAAATAGAAAGACGTCTCTGAATACATTTGTCAGGTGCATTGAGTTTACCATATAAATAAAGGGGAAGACACAGAACTGACGTGGTAACTTTAACTCAGGTACTGTGAATATGTAGAGATATGGGCATACCTTAGAGTCAAAGCCATGATCAAAAAATTACGAATTTGGCCTGAGTTCTGTAAGTCCCATGAAAGAAAACTTGACTGTTTTGAGCATAATAGTTGTTCATGGAAAAATGTATTAAAAATGCTATATCCCTGAGAAATTGAGACTGTGATGAGAAGTTAGAGGGACAGAATAGTAAAGTTGTTGGCACTCACTGAGAGAATACAAATGCAATTGAGTTGTGGGGGCTGTAATCCTCACAGCTTTTAGTAAGGCACCCCCATGCTGAATGAAACTGGAGAGCAGTAATTGACATGTGTTCCTGTGATTGAAATTGTGTTTTTAAATTGGTAAAAATATTCCTTTCGGCATTACCTCAGATGCACTTGTATCACAGAAACAGAATATGAAATCTGCACACAACCAAGATTATTTTTTTTTCTGAGCCATGAAGGTTATTAAAACTCCAGACCAAAAAGAAAAAAAAGTGAAGTACCAAAAATATTTTATTCTGTGTACATTTAATAAAAGCTTAACAGGGCAATTCTGAATTACCGACTCGAATGTATTTTTGTCTTGGGTTTATTATCTTTTTCAGTAAAGAATTTCACCCATAGCTTCTGAAAATTGAGCAGCTGGTTTCAGTTGATTGATGGGTATGTTTTATGAAAACAACCAACTGCAAATGAGCTAGCTTATTGCAGTTAGTTCTGTTTCATTCACTGTCTCATGCAAAGGTTCCATCTGGAACATTGTCAGTCATCAAAACCGGAAGCCCTTTGTTGAGCTCTGAGAGATGCTACACATTGTCCAGAAGGAGTTTCCTTTAACTTTTACTCAGTCTTTTCTTATATCATAAAGTGAGTTTACTATTGCAAAGGGACTTAGTGGAGGCAAATCCCTATAGCCAGTCACTGAGATGTCAGGAAGGTTTTCCAGGTGTCAAGTCAAAAGTCCTAGGAGCCTGGGAAGATTCTGTCTTGGTGATTTAAATTTAAATGTATTTAAATTCTTAATTCTGCCTCTCAGCTGGAGTCTTAAAATTCTCAACTTAAAGACACCAACACTGGAAATTATAGAAAACACAGCACGGACAACATTTTACATCTGAAAGAAAGAAGGCATTTCAAACAGTACTTAAAATCCCTTGATCCTATACCCTAATGTGGAATGACAGTACAGTCACATGATGAAATGTGCAAGTCAGCATGCAGCCTTTTGGGACAACTTTTAGTTGCCTCTGTTGACTTTCTAACATCCCTGTGGGACTGTCACACCAGAAAAGAAAGCAAGTGCTCTGGTTCCACCTGTGGTCATTCTCCTGGCTACAGAATCCACCTGCTGTGAACTGTACTGATGTAAAAAAAAGTCTGTATCACCTGTGGGCCATGTGTGTCAGGATTCTGCACAGGCAGAGTTTCTAGGCTATTTTCTTTGAGATGAGTTCTTCCCGTTCATATTGGTGTAAACATCTCTCAGATAACTGAGGTCTAGAAAGTGTAAGAACATATGAAATGTAATCTTACAAGTAGCATGAAAGTGAGCCAATCACATGTGAAACAATATGGCAGATACTACAAACCCTAATTCTATTTTTCCACCAAACATAAGGTCTAAAGAAAATCTTTTCTATAACGTTCAGTTTTGATCAGGCATGGTGGCACATGACTTCCAGTCCAGGCCAACAATATGGAAGCAAATGTGTCTTTATGAGTTTGAGGCAAGCCTGGTCTCCATAGTGAGCTCCTAGACAGACAAGGCTTCTCAAACAAAATTAAACAACAATAATGAAACCCAAAATTCTAGTGATAGGAAAATGTCCTAATGTAAAAATTTGTTACTCATTTTTTTTTTTTTTTGCATGCATCTTCCAGTCCTGTTAAGTATTGTCTAACTCAATATACCATCTCATACCAAAATCCATCATCAGGAACCTCCCCTTCTCAGCTCTGAAAGCCCCATTCTGCTTCCCATGTCTATGATTTGCTCTCTCTAAATACATTGATAAATTAAATCAAGTGAAATTTTTTGTGATAGACTGTTTTAAATTTATTTTATATCCTCAAAGTCCCTTCTTAAACCTGATTAATATAACATTGCATTTCATGTGTGCTTATGATGCATTTATTTAACACAAAATTGTTTTAATTTAGTTGCATCAATGTATGGGGTATCATGCTATAATTTGATGCGTATATGCAGACACAATAAGTATATGTTTATTTTGTGCTGGGAGAAATGGCTTGATACAGCCTCCCATCTTGTCTCTTTATATTCAAGAAAACATATTGTGAAAGCTTTACTCTAAAATGGTCTTCTACCTACAGTGGTATTCTTTCAAATAATTTCTCAGGAATAATGGAAATAAAAATCTCTGAAAGAATGAGCAAAAAAAAAAAAAAAAAAAAAAAAAAATTCGGCCTTCAGATTATTTCTCCTAGTATTTGTCAAAAGAACAACAACAACAAAAACATTACTTTTATCTGCCTTCCATCACTGGACATTTGGTCACTTCCATCTTTGGACTGTTGTGAGTAGGGTTTATAAAACAGGGAGCACACATATTCTTTGGTAAATTGACTTTTCTTCTTACACATGTAGGCTCAATATTGAGACATCTGGATCATGTAGTAGTTTTATTTGTAATATTTTAAGCATTTTTTTTAAACACAGCTTTCCCTGAGTGTTACACAAAATTTTAGAAAATTACTTTTTATCTTTTTAACTATAGTGAAATGACGTATCATTGCCTTTAGCTTTTTTTTTTTTTTTTTTTTTTTTTTTTTTTTTTTTTGTGCTTTCTTGGAAGATTTCAAGCTTTTTTTCCCTCTCCATAGACTCAGGTCAATTTGTGTATAATTGTCTTTCTTAACTACATACTATATTTTGTGTGACCAATTTTCATATGTAAAATATGAGTTGAATTCATTAAATGCTAGTGTATCCCACTGACTAGGGTTTTCTTGAGGTTTAAACAAACCAGTTTCAAGACTGGACTGCTGTCTTTGTATTGGAGAACTGATAGAGTACCTTGTACCTGGGAGAAGCTAATTCTTCCTCTTTTAGTAGTCATTAGTTGCTTGCAGTTCCTTGTCTAATGGGACTCCAGGAAAACTGCCCCTTGTACACCAGCATGTATATCGATATGTCTATTGTTTCCGTCTTGTATATACAGCTATTTCAAGGAAACACTGCTTCACAGCAGACTCCTGGTATCTCCCAATCTTTCCACCTCCCCTTCCACAATGTTCTGTGAGTCATAGATATGGTATGTAGCAAGGAAAGGAGGCAATCAGATTTACAGCATGGGGCGGGGCTTGGAGGGATGAGAAGGAGGGTACATGGGAGGGGCTGGAGGGAAAAAGGTATGTGAATGAGTGTTGCAATCCTATTTTAAATAAGAACGTATCTTTTAAAACATCAGTGTTGAAAAACCTGTTGTTCTACAGTTTCCTTCCATTGTAGTTTCATTGTCTAGCTATGATATCTAAGTAACAGTATCTTCATAAAATGAGTTAAGTATTCCTTGCTTTCTAATTTTCAGAAAAAAAAGCATTTATTTTAGTTTATTTTTAAATTCTTGGTAAAATCTGAGAAATAGATCGTTTAAGACAAAATGTATTCCTTCTCATGTCTGAAATGGGAAATCTAGTAGAATAAATTTTATTTTAAATTCTGTGTAGTTTACCAGTGTCTGAAAAGCAACAAGACTCTCTCTGCTCTACAGAAACTGCTCTGTTGACAATTTGAATCCTCCAATGATTTCCAAGTCTGTTTGCTTTCTGTAGAAACTGTATAGAAAACTCTAAGGATATAATGTGTCGTGTATCACTTTTTCAAGATTGAATAGCAGCAGATGAGTCAGAATCAAATGCAGAACATTTAATTAGAATTCTCCCAGGAGTAAAATTTAAAAGGAAAATTTATTCAATCTTACTTGTTCTTTTTTTATGGATATAATTCCTTAAACTGAGTTATATCACCAAACACATTTTTTATTACAGACATAACCTAAAGAACATTCTCATGAAGATGTGATGTCCACACATTCTTCTCATGTCTGACAAAAATTTCTGAAGATGTTGCTTAAGCCATTCCTGTTGCTGAATATTCCATCTGATGCCCAAAAGTTTCTTGTCCCACTGTATAGTTCAATGACTAAACTCCCAGAGGTAATAATCTTAAAGTTTGCAGAGTTTTGTAATCCAGCATTCAGCGCCAAGTCCTAAAAGAGCCCCTTAACATTAATCAGTGGTGACGACAAATCACTCTTATTAAGTTTATCCTGGGAATCAGCTGCGTAAAATGAAATAAATAATCCCTTCTGAAATAGTTATAGACTGTATCCACATACTAAAGAGAAATAGAACTTTCAGGCAATTATCTTGAGGAGTTTTCAAATTTTCTCTTGCTTGAATCATGATGGCCAACTGAGCCAAAATGAACTTAAAGCTTCATGTATTCTAAGAGTTACTTACTAGGCTGTTGAAAAACAATTTTGCCCACAGAGTAAAGTAGAAAATTGGAGAAAGAAAACTTACATCATGCTGTGATATCTAGTGGAGGAATTTACTTAAATTTAATATGCTTTATTGCGCAGTCATGTATCTTAACTCTGACCAATTATTAGAACCAGTCAACATCTGTTTTGTTACAAATAAAATTTACATTTTATTATTTTATAGTGTTTAGAGTTCTTCAAAGTTTAAGAGTTCTTCAAATAGTTCTTTATATATAAGAGCTTAGTATGTGGGTTAATTATGCTATGTTATATGAGTCTTTTAAGTATAAGAAGCTAATGGTTTATTATTTTTTGTTTTATGCCATTTTTATGAAGTTTATATTATCAGCTTGAGTATATTGAAAAATGCCTAGGTACTAGTGTGTGTGTGTGTGTGTGTGTGTGTGTGTCTATGTCTGTATCTGTGTGTAGGTATTTTCAAATATTATTAGATCATAAAGACTATAACAAAGTTGACACAGTCAATAGATTAACCCCTTGATAGACTCACAGAATATTACTATTGGTGAGAGGTGAGGGATACTACTAAATTGGAGGGAGTACTGTACCATATCCTTGGAGCTGTAGATTTCCCTGATCTTGCCTTGTCCCAATTCTTAGCCTAATTCCCAATAGTTCTGTTCCAGTATCCTCTCCTAAGTATGATGAACAGACGCCCAAGAAATAAAAATCCAGTGCTAACTAATGTATAAATTAAGATACACGGGACGAGTATAAAATATGGGTTATATGTTTTGTTCTGGTAGAAGTCACTTACACGAGAAACCAATGGCCCGCAAGTTCACGCTCCAAGGATCCACACCCAGGATGCTCTACATGACCCAATCGGAATCAAGAGAGAGCAAGCCTGTTCCTACCACAGACCTAATACCACATGCTCACCTATGCACCTTTGACGATGCCCAAACAGGCTTGGTCAGTGCCACAGACGCGGCTGGATGGATTTCTCACTACAACTAAGAATCCTTCTCATTGAGTTATTCTTCTGGACATTGATGTCCCTGATGAGAAAAATAACTAACGTTTAAGACCTAGCAGGGAAGCAGTAGAGTTAACACTCAAATCAAGTGGTGAGCTGCTGCTTATAAGATAAAGATGTCTTTAACATCAACTCACCCCAGTGTGCTACTCATGTCATGAACTCACACAAATGAGGACACCAAATCTTGAACTTGAACCTCCAAAAGCATGAGACAAAGCAAAGCTTCGCTTTCCTCATAAGCAGCCTAAATGTCTATTTCTTTTACTGATGCAAATCTATAAACTGTTTTTGTGATAAACAGGAGCTGTCTGGAAAACTATTTAGAATTTAGGTTTAACAGAAATTAGAGGAAAGAAAGAAGAAAATATCTTAGTTTACATATGAATAAAACTCAGTCGAGCTGGCAAAGGTGCCAGCCATCCTTGCATTAGATAGAATATACATAATACCTATTTTTAAAAGGGGTAACTTTGGGGGTGATAATACCAGGCATAGGCAAAAATAAATGAATAGTATAGCATCTGAAAAAAAAAAAAAAAAACGGGGAATGTGAACTAAGAAACCTGGCGCTTTGTCACCCAGCGTGATTAGCAAAGATAGGAGAAAGGAAAAGAGGAAACGGGAGCAGGATTGAGGATAATAAATAAAAATTAGTAAGCCTCTGAACATGAGAATGTGTAAAAATGTATTTCCTTGGGTCTACTACCCATCAAAAGAAGTAGCCAATTTGGATATGCCACCTAGTTTTAGCCCAGGATCCATGCCAAGAACAGCAGTTGAGAAAGTTTGCCTAACCCACTGTGAGTAGAGATGAAATAGGATAGAGTTGTTAAACCAAATGTCCCCATGCCAATAAAAGTAAATTGACATGCTCATGTGATGGAAGGGTATAAACTCTGATTTGTGATGATTTAGATTATAGCTTCATGCCCAGTGAGTGGCTGGCTGGTTCTCTGTATATTTTGATAATGGTTAATGAACAGGTTGTCACAGCAAAGGTCCTGCTTCCTGCCTGAATCAAGAGACTCTGCATCATGAGGTTGGGAGCAAAGCAAATGGTAAAATTTCACTTCCTTAAAAAGGATATTATTTTTAATATTAGCTTACAAAATATCAGAACCCCTTATGGGATTTTCACACTTAGTTGATGGTTGATTCTGTCTTGCATTTTCATTTCTCTCTTTCCTAGCTATATACCCTTTGCCTCAAGAAGTCTAAATTCTTTGTCTCCTCCCTTATTCTCTTAATTTCATGGCCTAATTTCCAGTTTCCTGTCCATTTCTCATATTTACTTCCACCTGGATATGCATATTTAATAATTAGAGTATAGGATCTTCAAATGAGAGAGAACATAGGATATTTTTCTTTCTAAGCTTGGATTACCTCACTTAATGTAATTTTTCCAGTTTTAATTTTCCTGAAAATTCCATAATTTCATTTTTCCTCACAGCTGATTAAAAATCCTCTGCATAGATGTAGCTAATTTTCATTATTTCTTTATAGTAGAGGGACACCTGAACTGATTCTCTTTCCTAGGTATTATGACTAGAGTAGTAATAACTATGAAATGTCAATATCTTGTATATAGGACACAAAATCCTTTAGGTAGCTGATGACTCATGTAGGTGGGATGTTTCTTTTGCTACTAGGGTATATGTAGAAATTTGTAACCTATATGTATGTCCTATAGTTGTATTATTAGCTCTTTGAGTAACTTTCATACTTAATTTCCAAAGTTGCTGTACCAGTTTACATTCCCATCACATCCTCAACAGCGTTGGTTGTCATTTGTTTTCTTAAGGGTAGCCATTGACTGGGTGAGATGGAATCTAAATTTGTGTTTCTCTGGTGGTTAGAGATGTTGAATACTTTAAAAAGTATCTGCTGACCATTTGTGTTTCTTCTCTTGAGAATCTCTGTTCTGTTCACTACCTACTAATTAATTTCAATTTTGTTTTTCTGGTTTATTTTTTGCAGTTCTTTATTTAGCCTTGACATTAACCCCTTATCTGAAGTATATATGGCAAAGATATGTTCCTTTCTGTAGGCTATTCAGTCTGATGAGTGTTTATTATTTATGCTATCCAGCTGCTTTCTAAGAACAAACAATTTCATTTGTCAATCCTTAGGGCTGTTTACTATGTTGTGTGCTCCATTTAGATATTTGTCTCCTGCAACTACATCCTGGAGTACTTACCCACAATTCCCTAGGAGTTTCAATATTGCTGGGTTTAAATTAAGATCTTTGATCCACCTAATTTTTATTGGTTTGTGTAGATGTTGAGAGATGCACTGTAAATTTATTTTTATGCACGTTAATATCCACTTTTGCTACAACAATTTAGTGGAAAAACCTACCTTTCTTCTAAAGTAGGTTATAAAACTTAGGTATCTATAGCAGTTCATTTTAGTGCTTTCTATTTTGTTCCATTGTTTACCTTTCTTTCCATGCCTGTAATATCTGTCACTGTGGCATCATACATTTACTAATTTTAATTCATGTGAAATCCTATCTCTGGCTGTGTTTGTTCTGCTTAGAAATGATTTGACCATCTGTGGTCCTTTTGTTTCTATACAAACTTTGTACTTTTCTTTTATTGTGTGAAGACTATCATTTGGAATTTTGATGGGCATTATATGGATTCTATTGATCAGTTTTGGACATATTACCATATTTACAATATTAACAGTGTGATGTGAAATTTGAACAGGGCTTGTAAAGACTACAGAACAACAGCACTCAATAGCCTTCATGTCCACACTGCTATGGACGATGGTTCTCCATCTATCTCCTTAACCTCTCAAGCTCCTTTCCCATCCTACTTTCAATTAAAAACTCTGTTTCTTATATCACTGAGAAAAGTTTAAGAAGTTAGAATATAGTTTTCACAGTAGAAAAGCACAACAGTTCAACAGCTGTGAACTCTGAAGGAAGTTAAAAGCAATTGCTCAGTGATGAACTCCATAATATTCAAGACAGGGGCTTAGAGATGTTAGCTATTCCTCTCTTCCACAGATGACCTACATGTTTCATGTAGTTTGGAGCACAGCTTCTGAATTCCAGAAAATAATTTCTTTCTAACAAATTCTGAATGTCACCTAACCAACCATAAGGCTAGGTGCTTGAAGCTTTAACATGAAGGATCTTAACATTATGAAGAGCTTTTTTTTTCCATTCTGTAAGAGCCAAATGGATCATCTGAAACCATTCACACAGATGAGAAAGAAGTGAGGGAGGGTGCTATAAAGTGGGCAACATTAATGGAACAGAAATTATTTTCTTATATGTATACTGTTACAATGGTTTAAGTGAGAATTTCTCTTTAAATTCAGACATTGTAACACTTGGTCACTACTTGGGGATGTTTAGGGGTGTGACTTTCCTGGACTAAGTGTACCAGCGGGAGTGGGTTTTGAGTGCTAAAAGCACTGGTGGTTGAGGGTGTGAATTTCAGCTTGATGCTCCATCTACCATGTCTGTGCTTGTTGACATGCTTCACCACCATGATGAACTCTCATCCCTCTAGAACTTTAGGTCCATGTAAATCTTTATTCTATAATTTGTCTTGACTATGGTGTTTTATCACAGCCCACTCAAACTGATACAACTTAGAAGTCTGAAATAAAGATGTTAATACATTCTATGTCTGACTACAGAAGGTCCATATCATCCTGTTGTCACGTAATAGAAGGCAAGGAGGTTTCAGATCATTTCCGTGGGTCTCATTGGTGAGTATGAGTGCTGTCCTTGTAATTTATTAAATTAACCAATTTCCTACTTCCTGAGGAATAACCAACAGAGTATGTTTGTGCTACTCAATGCACAGCTGTCATAGTGCTAGTACTTGTTACTGAGCCTATAATATTGTATTCTTTGCTCTTGCCTCCCCTGTCCATAGGTTGGGTTGCTAACCCTCTCTCTCACAAACACAGCCATGTACACACTTCACACAAAATTCCTTCTCTTGGAAACAAATGAAAATGGTAATAAGAGACTATCTGAGATTTTATCATTCATATGCACAAATACCCCTTACTAAATTGACCTTTTTATGGGAGAGAGTACTTATATTTTTATGGGGATATTTCTCAACCAGCACAGAAATAACTAGATCTAGGACCTAAAAAAAATCAGATCACTTAATTTTGTTGTTGTTGTTCAAGAATCTTGTTATTTAAGATGTTAGATCTACTCTGAGGCTGTTTCCTCAACTGCACCAATGTACCAATACTCAGGTCTAAGCTGGATAATCTTCAAGATTAAATGGACTTTCTGGGTTCTTGTTTTATGAAATTACACAATGAAAGAAAAAGAAGTACTCAATGGACAGGTCTAGTAATGAACATGGACATCCTCCTGGTAAGGGTGCTCCAGTGAAATGAGTCTGTCTATTTCTATCCTATGGTTCTTCTGGGCAATATGGACAAAATGCTTTAATATAACTGTCAATCCAACATTGGTCTTTATTATACATCCTCTATAACACACCTTTCATACTTTTTGTAGGCAGTGGTGTTTCTTATGTCTGCCCAGCTAATCCAACTGTATATGTATATATATATATATATATATATATATATATATATATATATATTGGCAGTGCTGATATTTGATTAACTATGCTGTGTCAACAATGGACGCTAAAAACTGGTGGAGAAAATAGAAAAACAATGGGAAAATGAGGTTAGAGGGATTTGTAGATTGAGCTATAGTGATCCATGAAGGAGTATTTAACATGGCAGTGTCACTGGTTTCCTAAGCATGCCAGTACCTCCTTCTTCCTGCACATTGAAAAATCTGTGCAGCTCTGAGTTCCAGAGAGAGGTTACTGGTTGCATACTAAGTTTGTTGTCTGTCTCTGCTGCAGTTTTTATCAGAGATAGTAGACAGAAAGGGCTCTTTGTCTACTTCCTCCCCTCTTTTTGTGTTTAATCTCTATTGTATTCCCACATGTGCTGTTAGTAGAGAAAATATAATTATTTTTTCACTGTAATTTTGCTTCTAGCAAGTTCTAATTATAGCATTTCAGCACACTGAATACAGGATTGTGAACAGAGCTAATCGCAGCAACAACTAAGTTACTCATATTTATCAGCTATTGTATGAAAGTTGAGAAGGATGGAAAAGGACTAAAGTCTCTCACAAGGAAAATAAGCTGCTAGTTGAAACAAGGACATATATTTAATTTTCGTGCTTCTTTGTTACACATAGCACTTGTAACCTTCATTGTGTTTGTTTCAGACGCATACGATTATGTCTTTAAAATAATATTTAAGGCTGTGAATTTTATTATTTATTTATTCACTTGTTATTAAATTTAAAAGAGTTTATGTTAAAAGGTAGAGATTTTACTCAAGGAAAATCAGCTTGGCATTTTGCTAATGGCATTTAATTTCTGGTGCTTTGTTACATCATTATTTTGTAAAAGTCATTGTGGGTGCTACAATAATTTCTGATAACAGGTAGATATTAGAATTTATTACTATACCAAATCACATCATATCTGAGATGGCAATAAATAAACATACCTCGCTTATAAAATAATAGTGTGAGACATGATATAGAAATGAAATATCTGAATAAATTAATGTTTATTTTAAATGTATTTTTATGTGTGTGAACATGTATATACATCATGTGTATGGGTGCCCATTGATGTCAAAAGGACTGCCCTGGAACTATGGTTACAGACAATTGGAAGCTGCTCAGCATGGGAAATGGGAATAAATCTCAGATCTTCTCTGATAACAGCAAGTGTTCTGAACTACAGAGCCTTCAAATTTAGAGCTTCTAAAGAGAAATGTTACTTAATGACTATTATCTTGCTGGAGTTTTATATATTCTTTTCCCTCCTCTGTCCTGTTTATAAAACGTTTATTTATTTTGTATTACCATGCATAAATGCAATATATTTAGATCATTCTCAAGCCCATATTCCCCTTCCTAGCAATATGCTTTCATTTCCTCCTCCCTTCTCCTCTTCCTTCTCTTCATTTCCCTTCTTATCCACCTCCTCTTCTTCCTCTTCTTTGTAGTCCACTGAGTCTATTTAGTGTTGCCTATATTGCAGGAGTGTAGGCTATTGTCCAATAGGAATAAGGAAAACCAATTATGGCCACACTGCTGAAGAACATTCTCTCCCTCAGCTAGGGTTAAGGCCTCCTGAGCCCTTTCCATCACCATGCTGGAGTTTTGACTGGCTTGGTTTTGTGCAGTGTTGAGTTGGCAATCACAGCTCCTGAGTTCATGAATGCAGTGGACCTGTCATGTCCAGAATATATCATTTGACATAATTTGTTCTCTCCTCTTCCATTATGTTCCACAAGCCTTGTGGGAGGGGAATGTGAACAGATGTCTCATTATGGGCTGAGCATTCTTCAATCATTTGTTTTCTGCATTTCAAATAGTTGTCACTGTCAGACTCTGTTTTAACCAAGACTCAATATGTAAACAAGACTCTTTGATTAGGGATAAGACATTAAATATAAGCATAAGTCCTTAGAAGTCAGTTTGATACAATGTCCCTCTGACAAAAGATTATAGGAACTATACCTTCCATAGTCATTGGGTTCTTGGGCAGGCTGATAACATCAAACACGAGTTCTTTTCTAAGCAGAGGGATTTATGCCATAGCATATTGCACTGGGTTATAAAATGTAAAATCGTAACTCATTTAGGAGGCTGTGAGAGGAGTCTGAATGTTAATGAAAGGGATGTCAAGATTTTGGGAAGAGAAATAGGTTGTTACTGCAGCGTCTGATAGGATAGAAAGCAAGTCTTTCATTTCAGAGGCTCTACTTATTTTTCACCTCTACCCATGCTATAACCTCTTCTGCCGTCTGGATTCTCCTAGAATATTTAAATATCTCTTGGCCTCTTTCCTGAATGACTAGATTGATTGTTTTGCCCCATTTTGGTAATATGAATACCAGAAAAAAATGTTTAATGTATTGCATTGTCAAGTGGACACCACAGAATCCTTAGTGAGAACATTTATTTTATGAGTGAGAACATCATTTTAAAATTGGTTTATTGTATAGTGAACCAAACTTCTACAATAGCCAGACTATACTCCTACTTTAACAATGACATGAAGATAAAATGGAAAGTCTCTCATGTCACAATTGGTCCTATGTGCAATTAAAGAGAGAGCATGCTCAGAAATATGGAAGCATAGTAACAAATGAAAACCCCAGTGCTAAGGTAAAGAATAAAGTTCTTGACACTTTATAGTTATGTGGCAAGCTTTGAGCTCACTATACTTCAAGTAATAAAAACAGCATCTGAATCATTTGGCTGCTTCTAGAAGATGACACAGAAAAGAGAGTCCACAGTCATGCCCTTTAGCAGGACGTTTTCTAGCTAATCATTTCAGTATGCTCTTTGCTGCAAAGCTCACATTGTTAACACCAAACCAAAGACCTTGATGATGTGCATCTTGCAATTAAAATACTTATTTGATTATCAAGATTTCAAGCATAGTTTTGTTTTAGAAGAAGGTACAAAGAAAACAGCCTTCCAAAGGAATGCAGAATAATCGCTCTAGATGAGAGAGTGACAATGTGAGCTTTGCAGAGAAAAATCATGAGAACATCATACCTACCCAAGGCTCACACACACTGCATCCTTACAAGGAGACTGAGAAAGATGGAAGGAACTCATGGTTAAGAAAGTAATACCTCCCAGTAGACAAAATCCCAATTATTATGCATTTTTGAATAACTGTGAAAAATTGATTTTTAGTTTTTAAAGAGATTTGCTTTAGGGATTTGATTGTTACCCAAGCTAGCCACATCTCTTGAGGGATAACTTGAGGGGGGGGCATGTCCGTGACTGCAAGAAAACAAGGCAAAACAAACAAATAACAACAAACCCCTCTTTGTTCTTCAGTTAAATAAAGCTACATGTCAAAACTGAACTTAAAATCCATCCAAAATCAATACAAAAATGTTCTCTCCTCAGGAGCAGGGATTGGCATCACCACAGAGTAGAAAACTTTAATCAGTGTTATTTAAGGAAACTTTGAGGAGTGTGATGCCAATCTAGACCCAATGCCAAAATCTACATCAGGAATGCGTGTCTCTCACTGGCATCCCTGTGTGGAAAAGTGACAGCTCATCCATCTTGCCTGTTGTCCTATTCTTTAGGGAGAATGTAAGAAAAATTGCTGGGGTAGCCAGACAGATTCATGCCTACACTCAAAATATATAATAGGATACATAGGGCAAGGCATAGTGAAGGGCTAAAGGTCTTTTATGAATTAGTTCATAATCCATTTTTGACTTGACACTGAAAACATTTTCTTTTTATAATCACATAACTAGGTGACTTCAAAACAAATCTGAGAGTATGTTATATACCATGGAATCAGTCACTTCCACACACCAAGAACAAAGATGGAAGTAGTACCTAATGACCAGAAAAAGTCAACTGACATCTACAGGGTCAGAACGGTCTCATTGCTAATTCTGGATCACACAAAGTGGCAGGAAATACTTGTGGTCTTCCTTCTGAGCTTTATGAAACCATTTTGACTCAGTGTGCTTACTGATTTGTATTATGACCCATGAGTTATTTTACTATCCTGAAGATGGCTTACTAAAACAGATTTGAACCTCTCTCAAAGTAGTTGTCCTGAAATTGGCAATGTTGCTAATAAAACACATGTATTATTCACGGTAATTATCTCTTGAGGTAAAGACAGTATGCTATATACTATGTATATAGTAGAGCTATGTGAAATTATATTCTCAACAAACAGTGGCTCATACATTTCTTGTGCATTAAAGGTGTAAAACATCCTTGAAATATTAATAGTTTCATCAAGAAGCATTTTTCCAAGTGACTTGCTTACATGTATAAATATTAATATAGATGACATTTAATAGGTAAAATTTAGGAAATAAAATCTGACCCCTTAAGCATGATATGAATTCAAAACCTGAAAGAAAAACTGTGTAGTCTAGGATAAGAAATTATAGAGAGATATATTAGGTCGAGAAACTGTGGGATCTTTGTAAGTTTTAAACCTGTTTATACTATTCTTATTATCTTGTTTGAAAATTCATTCATTTAAAAATGTTAATGTATTCTTAAGTAAAATTTAAGTTGGATAAATTTAAGACTTTTCTTTCTAAGAATTCTTTGAATTCTTAGAAAATATTTTTAAAAATACAAATATGCTTTTTAAATCAACAATAATGCATTTTGAGATATAATATTTGAGTGGCTTTGTTATCTTTATGATAATAATTTGATGAATGTATACAGTGTATTATAATCAATTCTGAGTAATAGGTGTCCCAATTTCTCTATTTGTCTATCTACCTGTCTATTTTTAAATTTTCTTCTTTCTCACATATTCACAAATCTTGTTAAAATGGGAGACTTTTGCCTATATGATGCGCAGAAAGTAGCTTCCTATTATTTATACTTTTAGCTTATGTCACAGTTAAATAATTGCAAAGTCTTGACCTTTCTTAGAATCAAAAAACTGAAGCCTTTTCTCCCTTATTGTGGCTTTGTGACATTTTCATCTAGTCAGTTGTGAGAGAAATGAAATTATGCCAGATGGAACATCTGCTTTTGTTCATTGACATCTTTAGGCATTTAGGTAAATCACCTAAATAGATGAAGAGGTGACTTAAATAAAGAGAAATATGTGGACAGCCTGTAGCTCTCCAAGGAAATACAACCAAGGTTCCAGATTTCCAAGAGCAGACAGCTATGACAGTCTGGAAAAACCTCCAAACTAAATTCACCTGAATGAATCCCATACAGCTATTATTAGATGAGGCACAGAATTAACCATATCTCTTTTGAGGCTCTAAGTCTCACTTATGTTACCTGGCAATCCATAAGAAATTTTATTCAAAGTGAGTGTGATTACACTTTTATCCACTTGTTACCTATTTTATTTATGTAGCTGGGCCTGTTCATAACTCTTTATCCATACAGCTTTTCAATTTTGGCTTGTTGATATGACACAGTTTCTTTTATAATTTAATTGTTAAAACTTTGTTTTAGGTATTATAACACCATCTTCTGATATGTGAAGTAACTATTGATTTTTTTTCAAAGTCCCTTACTAACCAGAAGTTAAATAAGTAAAAAGCACTGTGGGCTTTTATTTTATTTT
Organism: Phodopus roborovskii; assembly: GCF_943737965.1. Lineage (NCBI taxonomy): Eukaryota > Metazoa > Chordata > Mammalia > Rodentia > Cricetidae > Phodopus > Phodopus roborovskii. Next base: position 6,656,856 of record NW_026126470.1, read on the forward strand.
TCCTTGTCATTTGGCAGGGGGTTGTGGATTGTTAGCAGGAAGAGACAAGACCACTTGTGGTTGGCTAGCATACATAATCATAGCTTGTGGAAATACTTAAATGGGATTTAAACAAGTACCTTTGCATTGGGAATAGTGTGAAGTGCACTTGTGGGAAGGATGGAGTTCATGGCTCAACTTCCAGTTTAGCCTTACCCAAGACTGTGAGTTGTGTAAGATGCTTCCTGGACTGGGCACTTTGGGACACACCCTCAGTGCACTGACTTACCAATCACAAACTGAATCGTGTTTCTCTAATCAATTCAGATAATATTTTATTAAAATAAGATTGGAAAGATATATTTGTGTTCCTTCTTTGCAACATAAATTGATTTTATGAATATTTATGGGTGAAATAAATGACTCAATAATTAGAACTCTGATGTGCTTTCCTTATACAAAAGTGAACATAGTTAGAATGCTTGCAGTGGATGGATTGTATTGTAGTACCAATTGCACGTACATTAATGTCACAGAGTACTTATATGAAATATTTGCATCATTCTTGTTCTCAAACAATTCTATAAAGGATAATGACAGGTAATGAATTCACTAATACATTAGTCAATGGCTTATTCTTGTGTGTTTTCCAGGGTACTCTGAGGAACATTCTTGGGTGAGCAAGCCAACTCTACTTAGTCCAAAGCAAGGAAGATGACATTTTAGTGGTTATAAGATGATTTATCAGCGTTTCCGGGTTTCCTCCTGCATGTTCTCCCTACTTGGGATGGTGGTAAGGCTCTAAGAACGTTGTCTGGAAATGATGAACTAATTTAATTTTGGAAGCTTTCTCTTCCCACCCAATGTGTTTGTGTAGGATACGGTACAAAATCTGTTGATGTCAGCTATTCATTCAGTGTGGGTTCAGCCATGTTTATGTTCCACAGACCTCACAGCGACATCTAATGTCTACAAGCCACAAAATTTGATTATTGTAATTCCCAGCCTTTAGATCCTCCCACTTAAATCTTCTCCTTCTTTGAAGATGACTTCAAGGTTTATTGCATGCAAATTGCTCAATAATTATCTTTGGAGATTTACTCAGATTCCTAAAATACTGATGCTGACTTATAAAAGACTGTCAAGTATCAATAATGAATAAGAGTGTTCTGTGTAGAATAAGCAATTCCTTTGGTAACAATTTCCTCCCATGATTAAAATTATGGACTTATGGGTGGAAAAGGATTCCAAAATATCATTTGGACAAAACTTTCTGGCTTCACTTGAACCACCCAAGACAGACATGATTAATTGCATGGAAAGATAGCTTTGCTTTCATAAATGGTAGGCCATAATTTTTTTAAACATCTAAAATTTGATCAGATTTGTTTTTAATTTCCAATTATCATGAATCATCTCCCAGAATTTTAACTAAAAGATATTTTCACCATCCCGGTAGTCCAAAATCATGAGTCATGCATCCTAGTAAGTCGGTCTATCTGCTAATGTCTCCAACAGGGCACATTCTGTTTTTCTCTGATAGCCTCCCTTAGCAAATGTCTTCAGACCTTTAAGCTGCATGGAAGAATTTCCCTGTTGGTAATGCTCTCATTCCCTTGATAGATATGCTATAATCCATATTAAGAATGTTGTCTACCAAAGCATTCAGAATCACCAGTTCCTGAGAAGCTAAAACAGGCTATGCTTTTGGGGAGAGGGGTGATGTTAACACAAAGCATTCTAAAAAGTGCTAAATGAAACCATTGATAGCAGTAAACCATTGCTATATAACATCCATTCTAAAATGTAATAGCTTAAAGAAAGTATTTTTAGTGTTCCTGAGTCTATGTGTGATCTGGGCAACTATTTCTGTTTCAGCAATGTTCACTTCTGTAGAAAGTACCAGCTAAAAGAAGCAGAGGTGCATTTTCTAGTAAAGACCATTTCACATGCTTGGAGACCACTTGCTACAGCGCGACTCAAGATAACTAATGGGACTATGTTACTCAAGGTAGCATATCTCCTAGTGGCTAATTCTGATTTTTTGTTTGTTTTGAATTTTTTTCAGAAACAGATTAGTAATGTATGCAAAATATTTTGAGATTTAGGGTTGGATGCGTACATACTGACTTCTGTAAGCATCTAATTGGGAAAAAGCAGTCAAAGACTACCTTAAGGTAGGCCCAGAAAGGGAATATGAAGTCGTAGGACAAAGAGCAGTGATATAAGGGAGTCATTAATTTTTAGTGTAAAAACATGCAGTTATTTACTTTACCACACTATCATATTCCCTATGCTTTTACCCTTTGCACGCTAGTCTTTTCAAAGAATAATTCTTAACAGGCAGGTGTGTATTAACACTGATGTAATAACAGAAATACAAGTCCATAGTGTTTTACAAAATGACTGTGATCACATCAAGATTATGATCACAGTCTTTCTGTTTACACATAGCACTTAAAACACACATTACAGAGTTGATTCCATTCAGTGTCAGAACAGCACTTCCTTATCTTTCACTGTAGGGGAAACAGTGTGCCTCGATGTTGAAAACAATATTGTTTGGATCTTGGTTCCAACTTTCATTTGTACATTGAATTTATATTGTTTCTCTTCTTTCTGCTTCAGTTTCTTTGGAGCTTAGAATAAAAATTACTGTTTGAGGTGTGAGAAGGCTTATCTATATTTGTATTAGAAATGGATGACATATGTCACCCATACTTCGTCCTTTCTTCTTCCTCTCATACAGCCAGAATTTCTCCTTTTACCAACATTAGCCCCATGATGTTAACTGTATGGTCTCCCTTACTCCTTTGGCTTTCTCTGCCAATATACACACTCTAGGTCTTCTCTGTAACCCACTGTTATTTGGGGCAGGAGAGTAAGGAAGGAATTATCCTCACATGGATGAATGCTCGACCTGCATCTTATACTCACGCATGCCACTATCCATTTAAAATACATTACTTCTAGTATACCTTTCTTCACAAACATTTCCAAACATACCCATGAGATATGCTAAATATAAAAAATAACACCAAATATATTTTAAGTATGGCAGACTGGTAGTACTCTGTTATGTAAGTGTCCCTGTCTATCTGAGCTTTTCCATCACTTCCTGACAATCAGATTTCTGGAATGAGAGATAAACACTGCCTTTATGTTTTGGTCTAATGTATAGTGGTTGATTTCTAAACTGCCCACTGTATTCCCATTATTATTTGCTTTCCTTATTTGGATTGCATTATATAAGGAGGGATCTGGAAGGTAATTAGGAATGAATATGATCAAAATATATTTTATGAGGAAAAACTAACCATTATGACCCAGCTAACAATTTCATGAGATATCTTAAGACTTGTTGAGCAGAGATGTTGAAAGGAATAAATAATAGGAATTGATTGAAGTTAAACCTAAGCATATCACTTTCTGTACTTTACACCAAAATTCAATGGAATTTCAAGGGAACCTCTACATATAGAAGTTTTTATATCTTTGGTTGGTAGAATTGATCATTGACATTTTCCCCTCATGTGGAGCTGATAAAATCTTCCCCTTTTAATCCTTCATAAACCCATGATCCTTAAATTCTCAGGCCAATTTTTAAATTACTGGAAGGTAACCTTCATTTTTTACAAGGTGCCATTATTTCAGCTTGCCATAAATCCATGTGGTTAGGGCATAGAGGTGAGTGTGTAACACTCAGGGCTTTGTACAATAGCAGGAATATGACCACTGTCAGCAAACATTTAAGAAAGAAGTCAATAAATAAGGTAATTTTTACTATGTAAGAAGGAATGATAGCTTCCCTTACAGACACTTACAGAGCAAATAAAATGGAAGTTTTCCAGCATATTTTAATTAAGTAGGTTTTCACATACTAAAAAATAATAGCACAGTATATTTTAATATGTTGCTACTTCATAAATTTCATATTTTTGTTACTCCATATAAATAAGTCAGAGGCCATATGAACATTAAGAACCCTTTACTCAAACCTCTCTTAAGTAAAGTGTGTAGGAAATGCTCTATTGTAAACTGTAACGCACCTACTTTCCCCAACTATCAGCACCTTGACTTATATTTTCCTTTCTTTCCACATTGGGTTTATAAGTTTCTTATTGTTTATTATAGTGCTTGTTCTCTATGTCTTACTTGTACCTTTGGCTTTTATTTTTTTCTGTTTTAACATTGTTTAAGCTCTTTGAAAAGAGATCTTTGCAAATAAACAAAAAAAAAAAAAGAAAGAAAAAGAAAAGAGATCTTTGCTACCCCCCCCCACTTTACTGATGCATTTCAAATACCTGCAATAGAGGTTACTGAGAATAGACATGGTGACTCAGTTAAGAGAGGAATCATTATTGTCTGGACTATAAACATAATAGTGGAGTGGAGATGGAAATGGCTCTTCTTCATTTTCATATATATTAGAAGATGAGAAATGGGTCCACTTAAATCCTCTAGATTTGGTGTCTCTCCTCCCCTAATTGTTTTCACCACCTCCTATTAATATATACACCTGCCAGGTAAGTGGGGCTCTTATAGCATTAATGTTACTATTTTTTTTTATTCTGGTGTGGCCCCTTATTGTTTGCATTGATAAATGCCTTGTTCAATTGATATTCTAAATCTCATTAAATTTTCATTGACTGGTCTATCTTGAGTTCCTTTTTATTACTCATTGCTTTTTTTGTGTGTGTGTAATTTTTTAATTTAAATTAGGAGCAATATGATTTTATATATCAATCCCACTTCTCTCTCCCTCCCATCCTCCCATGCTCCCTCCCATCCTCCCATAGACCCCTTTTTCATCCCTCTCCTGCTCCATAGAAAGGGTGGGGCTTTCTATGGGGGATCATTAAAGCCTTTTACATCATTTGGGGCAGGGCTTAGACACTACCTCTGTGTGTCTAGGCTGAGAGAATATCCCTCTGTGGAGAATGGGCTTTCACTATCCATTTGTACACTAGAGATAAATTCTGTTCCTCTACCATAGACCCCACAGACTACCCAGGCCTCCTAACTGACACCCACATTCTGGGGACCTGGTTCTGTACTATACTGGATTTTGAGCTGTCAGTCTGGAATCCATGAGCTCCCACTTGTTCAAGTCCCACTTGTTTCTGTGGGTTTCCCCACCCTGGTCTTGACCCTTTTGTTCTCTATAACTGGATTCCAGGAATTCTGCTTAGTGCTTAGCTGTGGGTCTCTGCTTCTGCTTTCATCAGTTACTGGATGAAGGCTCTAGAATGGCATAGAAGGTACCCATCAATCTCATTATAGGGGAAGGGAATTTAAGGTAGCCTCTCCACTATTGATTAGATCCTAGTTGGAATCGACCTTGTAGGACTCTGAACATTTTCCTAGTGCCAGATTTCTCTTTATATCTATAATGGCTCTCTTTATTATGGTATCTCTTTTCTTGCTCTCCTCTATTCTTCCCCCGACTCAATCTTCCTGTCCCTCATGTCTTCCTTTCCCCCTCCTCTTATTGTTTATTTTTTATAATGAAAGATAATTAAATCATTATCTCTTTTTCTCTCTCCAATTGCTCCAATATACCCTTGCTCTCACTCAAATTGTTGACATCTTTTTCTTTAATAGTTACTGCTACATATGTACTGAAACACACACACACACACCACCTAGATATAATTAATACCTGCCCAACCTGTATAATGTTACTTGTATGGTTTTGACACTAGGACAGGCCACTTGGCATTAAACAATCCATCTGGGTAATCTTCCTTGGGGAATATTTTCTCATCTACTTTCAGCATTCCTTGACTGACCTTTGTTCTTTGACTCTGGAGTAGGCCCCATGACTTTCCTTCCCCCATGGAAGCCAGTGTTTTGCTACTGTGTGTCTTCAGGTCTTGTTTAGGAAGCCATATTTTTGAAGGATCATGGGTAAAATGTCCCTACCATGTCTAGGAGACACAGTCTCATTGCAGATATTCTGGTCTTGTGATTCTTACAATGCTTCCTTTATCCACAATCTTCTCTGATGCTTGGGCTTAGGACTTAAGGTGTAGATGTATTAATTTGGCTTGGGGATGCATCACAGAGTCAATTCCTTTTCTCCTTAATAGTGTGTCACACACACATATGACGGAGAAGCATATGACAGAGCTGTTCAATGACACCTTCAAATCATATAATCTATATGTTCTGTTGGGCTTCATGGGTCTTTACAACAAAATTAAGCAGTACCTAGCCTATATCCTTGAATATATATAGACAAGTTTTGTTTTTTTTTTAATTAAGAATAAAGTTTAGTTTCTGACAGGAAGCAGATGCACTAGAATGCTTTAATGTGATTAACAATATTGAAAGGAATATTACTAACCCCAGCTAAGGGCATTTCTTGACCATATATATAATTAGATTTACATATTTCTTAAGTAAATGCATAATCATGAACTAGATATCCTCCCTCCCTGGGACTCCTAAAACAAGATAAATTATAAATCCTAATTTATATTATACGTGCATATGTACAAATTATGTATAGGAAGATGAAAAACTCAGACGGATATTTAAATTCTGTAAATTGGCCCTCCAAAAGACACAGGAGTATGCTAGGAAAAGGTAGAGATGTGTAAATTGAACAGGGCAGAATTGCCAGGAAGGGGACAAAAATACAGAGATACACTTAAGAGTTTTAAACCAGGACTCTCTCTTTTTTAATTTTTATTCATTTTTATTTAAATTAAAAGCAATCTTATTTTACATCCCTCTCCCTCCCACCTTCCTATTCCCCCCACCAGCCCCCATCTCACCCACCCCATCTACTCCTCAGGGAGAGTGTGGATTCCTATGGGGGAATCATCAAAATCTGTCACATCATTTGGGGGGCAGAACCTAGGCCCTCCCCGGTGAGAGGATCCCTCCACAGGGAATGGGCTCCCAAAGTCCATTCGTGCTTTAGGGATCAATTCTGGTATTCTGGTTCCAGTGCCAGAGACCCCATAGACTGCCCAGCTCCCCACAACATATACCCCCATGCAGGGGGCCTGTTTCAGTCTCATGTTGGTTCCGGAGCTGTCAGAATGTGGTTTTGTGAACCCCCAGGACTGTCTTCTTAACATATGATTCATTGCTGCTGAAAAGTATGGGAATTAAAAACTGGAGGGCTTTAAATTCTACAGCACTGACTTTTCTGTGTAGGAAATGCTCATCCAAATGTCAGTGAGTTGATCACATATTGTTTCTGCCCACTGCTGTGCTAGAGAATTCATCGCTGATCTGAAAAGCACAGGCAAATTCACTTGGAATGAATAATAGCGAGGCGTAACTAATTAATGCTGGTTCAATCCGAGCCTCTTAGGCAATCACTGCAGATTGTACAGTGCTACTGCGTGATTTTTTTTTTTTTAAATGTGACAGTGGAGTATGGGGGATTGATCTGCAAATGTAAAGATATAAAGATGGCTGGCATCAAAACGGCAGCGCCGAAACCCACTGCTCAGCATTTATGTCTTCAGTGAATTACGGGTTTCTGATCTGGCAAATCTGCCACCAGAGTGAACATTCCTGAAATGCTACCATAAAACGGAATTCTGAAACAACTAGTTCATCTGTCTCTGACATCCCTTGCTGCTTCACAGAATCTGAAACACGGATGCAAATGTTTTCAGTTTCCTTAGAAGGGAAAAATCCTGTTTAAATGCTTCATTTGCCACAATCATACACACTAGGTCTTCACGGCCAGGTAAGGCTGTCCTGTTTTTAAGGCTTTCAGATGATAATTGAGTGAAATAATTATGAATATGAAGTAGACAAAAGCATTTTCTCATTATCGCTTAGGTAACAGACTCTGGATAACCATCTATTTTCTGTTTATCTATCCTTAGTAGATATTCTTTCTCCCTTGCCAATTTTAAGCTAAACCTATTCAGTCAATGCTCCATTGATCCTGGAAAACAGGCACATTGTTGAATGTACATTTCTTTTGACTCAGTCGTATTAACTTCCTTATTCAGATCCTTACATATCTGGGAATATTTGATCTAAGGAACAATAATATTATATAATTTTGCATATTTTAAAGTTATTATTATTTTCCATATGCATAGGGACTCTAGTCATACTTCTTTCCCTCTACTTTTATGTGTGTTCTGGGGTTGAATTCAGGACACTAGACTTTCATAACAAGCACATTTACCCACTAGTCATTTTGCAAGCTCAAATTATTTTCTTATCTATGAAGAACATGCCTGAAGTATTTGACACCATGTATTTGAAACACATTAATAAAAGGGTTATTTTTATACATGACCTCTCATAAAAGTATTCTTCCTGTTATCTAGAAACCCTGCCACTCCCTGACAGCCACAAGAGACCATATTATCATGGACAGGTAGCCTGCTGGGTAAGACCACTTACCGCACAAACATGAGGACTTTGTTGAAAGTCACACCATTCACATAAAAAGCCAGGTGGGGTTGCACATTTTCTGGCCCATAATGTGGAGATTCCCATCTTCTGAGAGAGGCTGTCTCTAGGCAACAAGTCAGACGGCAATGGAAGACAAGGCATCCTACTCTGGCCTCCTCCTGCATGTACCTGTGTGCATAGCTGTACGTTCACATGCATGTACCACACACACACACACACACACACACACACACACACACAGGCATCTTCTGATTGATCTTCTTATAATTATGTTTGCTCTACCAATAAACTTAAACCTTAAAAACAAAAATATTACTGTATAACTTCTGAATTCATCCCTTTATCCATTTTTAATCCCAACTGTTTCCCATCATATTTCTTTGTCTTAATTAGTTCGGTTCCTTGGTTTTATAAAGTCTGTGAAACTTGCTCACAGGCAGTTGTTCTCCCATTTTCAAAACAATAGGAAAATCACTTTTAGTAGGGTTTTTCGTTTTGTTTTGGTTTTCTGTTCGTTTGGTTGTTTTTATTTGTTTTCTTTTTATTCATGAGTGTCATTTTCCTTGGGAACACTGCAGACTTGACTACAGTCCACATGGATAGCATAGAGAAGCTCAAAACTCTATCATTTACTTATTTATTTATTTTATATGATATGATATATATGTATATATATGTATATATAATATATTTACACACATACAGTGCCTTTGGCATTTTCTTCATCCCTTATAATTCAATAATTTTGGTAGGATATGTTTTTGGTTTTGAATGTTCTCTATGAATATTTCTGGGAACAAAGTGACCCTTGTTAATGTGTCAATTCAGCTATTTTCTTATTTCAGAAAGGTATTTTTCCTTTATTTTTTTCTTACTCTATTTGTTCTGCTTTCTGCATTGGGGAGACTCCAATTTTCCATATGTTTTTATTCTGGAAATCTAGCATTTATTTTTCAACCGCCTTTTCCTGCTTTTTTTTCCTTTCAATCCAAGTCATAATCTTAGGTCCAATGACTTATTACCGAATTTGCTGGACAGAGTACAAACTCTGCCTCCACTCCCTGCCTCGTTCTCACAACTTCCTAACTTCAGCTAGCTCTCCCCGTGTGCTGTCTGCTGGGCTCTCTAGTCACGCAGTCTTTGGTCTTCTCCATCTTGCCGAGACGCACTGTACATGTGTGTCTTCTCTGTGTCCTTCGAGCATTGAGAAGACTGATTTCCAGAGCTCTCCTCTGATTCTTTTCACCCATATTGCTCTGTTCATGCTCCATCCCTTGACTGCTTTGGTTCTTCATTCCATGAAGCCAAGATGAATTCTCGTTTTCTTCTCTGGGGAACACTTACTTAAAGTTGTAGAATGAGAAGGTTCGCTATATGGCCATTTATTTGGATGAACAGATGTCTGAAGGGCACTGAATTCATTACCATTGCTATTGTTATTTTACACTTAACCATCCCCCACAAGGTGGGCAATAGAAGCTGAGACATTTTATATTTTATTTCCTTTTACATTTTGAAATGAACTTTTGTTATTTTCTACAGCTTTTCATTATCAAGAGATAAAATCCGCATCCAGGCCTATGCTGGATTCCAGTGAATGAACCCAGAGGAGGAAAGAACCTGGATGGTTTCTCATATAAGTAGGTGGTTTCTGTATGTTTATACTGTGTGCTAGAACATTTTTTTTCTTTTTCCACACTCTCTTTCCCCTTCATTTCTCCTTACTTTTCATACTCCTTCCCTCCCTGCCTCTGTTTCTACTCCCCCTCCTCTTGTTCTTCCTCCCCATCTTTCCCTATTTCTTCTGTTTGGTCCTCTTTTTTTTATCAGAGTACTTGAATCAAACTGACTCCACTGATCTCCATTTACATGTATACTTAATGTCCTTTTGATTTGTGCACACTCCATGTGTGTTTCATATATATATATATATATATATATATATATATATATATATATATATATGTAAATCTGAGGGTACCTGCATGTGGTAGGCCCATGGTATGCATGTTTGTGTAGTCCAAAATTTGACATCAGATGTCACTCCCCACCTTAGTTACTAAGATAGGGTCTCTCAATGAAACTGGAGCTAACTGACCTGGCTAGGCTAGCCTGCCAGACCCTATATCCACCTCTGGAAGTCTCGAACTAAGGGAGGCTCCCATACATAATAAGATTTTACTTGGATTCTGGGAATCCAAGCTGTAGTCTTCATGCTTATACCTATAAGCCTTTCCCTAGTCTGGTAACTAATGACTGGGTAAACAGAAAGAAACTTTCATTGTCCTTTTTTAAAATTCCCTTGATTTTGTTGGAGATCATTTCTAGAAATTTTTTTTTCAATAAGAGAAAAATTGTTGATCATAAAAATAGAGAAAATAAATGGCTTTGGGGGGTGGCGGCCTTTAATCCCAGCACTTGGGAGGCAGAGGCAGGCAGATATCTGTGAGTTAGAGACCAGCCTGGTCTGCAAGAGCCAGTTCCAGGACAGGCTCCAAAGCCACAGAGAATCCCTGTCTCAAATCCACCCCCCTCAAGAAGAAAGTAGAGAAAAGTTGAGTTTACCTCTCACTTGGTAAATAACAGCAAGCTGTTTAATAACTGTGAATTTTATATGAATTTCAAGGTTCATTTAGAACAGTACCTACAATGTATGGCCTTATGATCATAAATAACAGGTACATTACATTTCTTCACACTCAGATCAATCCTAATGTGTTTTCTGTTTCTTTGTTTTCTGTTTAAAGAAACAGACATCCTGGTTAAACTCTTACTGCATCCACATGCCACTTCCTGGATTTCAAAGTGGCCATAATTCTTAGAATTTCTTTGCCCTAGCAACTGATTAAGATCTGTGAAGCCCTTGCTAGTGATAACTCAAAAACTGTGGTTTTATTTTAAATGTCTGTTTGCATATAGAGGGCTACAGCATCACTCACCCAGGTGACAACCCTAAAAAGAATCTGCAAGTGCATTCATATGCAGCATGCCAAATCACGTCACAAAAGCTAGAAATGATCTCCAACTTAATTTGAAAAGATATAACACCACAAGGCTTAATAAAACATTCCAGAGAAGAGCAGTGACGTCCCTCTGCCTACAATCCATACTGATTGCATTTTGTTTGGCTATTGTTATTGTATCTCAGAAGCCACAGGTGCGTCTAAGAGAAAGCTTCATTTTTCTTCCTTTTATACGGCACCTGCTAAGGTGTACCTATTTTCCTGAATAGCATAAAATGAATTGAGATAGATGTGAGTACAATGCTATCACTACCATGTAATGCTAGCCTGTGTTTGAAAAGCCTCCATATAATTTGTGTTCCTTCTTTTACAGCTGATTGTTATAATGACACCCTTGTTTTAGATGTGTTTTTTATATTGTTCCATGGAAGCAAGATTACTGTTTTCCAACATCAGTTTTCCACGGCAATAAATTATAACACAGACACTATCCAGTGCCAGAATTGATTTTTTTTTTTTGAGTGGAGTTGATCTACAGACCAATCAGATTTATGAATATTTGACATCGTACCTGTTCAATGGACTATCTATTTATCTCACTGTCATAATAGAGCATGTTGCAAAGACTTCACTTTAGTTAATGAAATAGAAAAAAAAGTGTCACAGTCTTTTAAGAAGACAGCAAAGTTTTAATAGATCTCCGAGGAGTCATTTTGTCAGCAACCACATTTTAATTCTTTTAGTTATAGTTAATTTGTATCTTTTTACTTACGTATCCAAATATGTACATATTCTTATTACAGTTTTTCAGCATATGATGAACATTATGTACACACACATAGAAGTCTACTTCTCTAACATGCACAGAGGTAGAACATGGACTTCAATGTAGCATGTGCTTAACCATGTGTAGAACTTGCTGGTACACATCTTCCTGTTTAGTTTTATTTTTAAATAGAAAAGTTTCTCAGCATCCCTATTTTTTTTCTTGATTTGATTCTCTGTCATTATCCTGCCTCATTTGATTTCACCTGACTCGAATGGTACTCAAATCGAAATCTGCTTTGAACTGAAGCAGCCAAAGTAGAATGAAGTGACCGAGCTTCTCTGAAACTGATAAATTTCTTACTTTATTGTTTCCTAGTAAGGATTTATTTTTTAAGTTTATAAAAGCAAGTATAATATCAGTTAAAAGTAATCAATATATATATATATACATATATGTGTGTGTATGAATATGATTCTTCATATTTTAAAATCTATGTTAACCATTTTTGCAGTTCCTTCATTAAGTAAGGAAGAGCTTAATTTCTCTAGGAACATGCATTGAAATTTATGTAAAGTATAAAAGCCAAAAGCTATAAAAATAGTAAATAATAACTCACTACATTAGCATAAATGTGTTATAAATTAGACTGTAAATGCATCCTATGACTTGAACAGTCAGTTCGTATTAAACTAAACATAATAGACTAGATAGACAGGATCTTTATTTTCATCCCCATAAATCTGCAACCTGTATGCCATTGCCCACTCACAGATCACTTGTAAACATTGAAATAGAACAATAAGAATACGAAAACATACAATAAAAGTAATACAAAACGTTTCTTAATTGTTATTGGTAAATGCTATATACTGTTTGAAGAAAGCATCAAATTTTTAGCTTTTTAGTGAAGGTATAGTTAAAAGTACGTCTGCTGTCTTTTTAATAAAATGTTATGTTTCAAAAAATAAAAAGAAACATCTGGGACACGTTTGGGACTTTGTCTTATCCTCAGAGATGCTGATTGGAAGGCCATCAACTTGGTGGGAAACTTTAGGCACAATCCAAACAGCTGCAAAGGAAAAAGAAGTGAACCTTTCCAAAATTGCCATATCATAACCTCCCTAGTATTGGTAGGGTGCTGTCTGCACTTGGTAACTAAGAACAGAATAAGCAAGGAAAAAAATGAACCTATTTGCACTCATTTTATAAATGTGAATATACACAAACAGTTCTGAGAGTTGCCAGAGATAATAAGTAATTTTCTCTTCCTTTTTCTGGTACAGTCTGGGTCTTATTTTAATTATTTTCTTTCAGTTAATAATGTTTAAGTAGAGCCTATTTTAGTTCTTTGATTTTGTTTTGCTTTAAATAGCAGTCAGTTCAAGGATCTGGGATCCTTGGTTTCGTTTACCTTGTGTTTGTCTTACAGAGAACCCTGTGAGTCCTCTATATTTGCATTATGTGAAAAATCAAAGGAGGCATGTTTTACTCATCATTCTCATGTTGCATCCATTTTACCCATAGTGGATTACAAGTATTCTGAAGTACAGTTGCATGTGTTTGTATTGATGAAGAAGCTTGAGAATGCTCCTCAATCTGCTTGCATATCTATCCATTCATTCTAGAAGACAGGAACAAGACACCTATGCACAGAGCCTTGGGCCCGTGTTTGCTTGATTCTAAGTTGACTGAAGACAAAGATGATAATTTTCAGTGTCATATTAAGTGATTTATTTTTATTAACCTTGACTCACTCTTAGAACTTAAACTTTACTATGAATTTTAGTAGTATGTTAGTGAGTGGTACTGGGGTTCTTAAATAAATGTTCATTATCAGAAGAAGATAAAAATGATGCTGCTCTAGGAGATACCTTCCATTTTTAACCACTTAGATAATTTTCATTAATGTTACAGAGAGATTTTTATATAAACTATATATGTCTGCTTTGCTCAGCACACTTGTACCCAGTATGTGAAATGCTACTGGAAATAATAGATTTATATAAGTTAAAAATTCATTCCCAGGATGGCTGGCAGTACAGTTATAATCTCCAGGCTGCTGTTAAAGTGCTATGATGACTCTTCACATAGGGAACCAGCTATGGGTCTTATTGATTTCCATTGTAGAATTGCATATGGTTGTGGTTTTCCTGGAAAGTTTCCCAAAATGGTTGACTTGAGTAATATTTCTTGCTGTCTAACTAGTACAAATTCAATTTGACTGTCATGACTGAAAACTGTGTGTTCCATTAGCAGTTTCCTTGAGAAGATTGCACTGAGGCCTGCCTTGTTTCACTGCATTTGTTATGTTGTCTTCCAAGCCTGCCTTTAAACAGGATCCATCCTATCTGTTCAATGTGTGGCAGCAAGCTTGGGTAAGCACGTCTCTCATTGCTGAGGCTCCCAATGAGTTTCAGGAAACTATGCTGTCTTTTGACTTCTAATTTGGAGTTGGGAAATGTGGCAGATGGGTGTGATAGCAAAGACAGTCTTCTATGTCCGGTCAAAGAGCTATGGTAAGATCAGGATACTATCCAGTGTCAAATGTGGTTTCATTGCCATATAATGTCCTTTTATAACATTTCAAAAAGCCTGGATATTTGCAGTGTAGACCCTTTCAAAAACAATGTCCCCCATTTAGTATCATTTTTCACATTCAGATGCTAGGTTATCAAACTCTGAAATATTAAATTTCATACCACATAGTTAAGCTCTTCCATTCTATTTTCATTATGGCCTTCCCTGGCTAATTATCTGTCTGTCAACTTAACACAAGCCTCAGTCATCTGAGAGGAGGGAGCCTCAATTGAAAAAAAAAATGCTTCCATAGATTGGGCTGTCAGGAAGCCTATAGGAGATTTTCCAAATTAGTGAGTGGCCAGGGAGGCCTTAATGCATGGCAGGTAAGGGCATCCC
The DNA here is from genome assembly GCF_943737965.1 of Phodopus roborovskii. Lineage (NCBI taxonomy): Eukaryota > Metazoa > Chordata > Mammalia > Rodentia > Cricetidae > Phodopus > Phodopus roborovskii. Next base: position 6,671,883 of record NW_026126470.1, read on the forward strand.
TGGATTGGTGGTCTTAGTTTCAGGAAGAAAGCAGGCTGAGCAAACTATGAGGAGCACATTAGTAAATAGCACTCCCCCTTGGCCTCTGCATCAGCCCCAGCTTCTAGATTTCTACCTGGTTTGAGTTACTGCATTGCCTTCCCTCAGTGGAGTATGACTCAAGATTTGTAAACCAAATAAACCCTTTCCTCACCAAGCAGTTTTTTTTTTCTTTTATCATGGTGTTATATTACAACAATGAAAACATCTACCTAACACCCATTATTCTCATCATTTCTCTCTGACATTTCCAGGTTCTTCATTTTTCCTTTCATGGAAAGCCACAAGGCATGGTCTAGCTAACTGACCAATGCAGGGGTCAGCTCCAATGTGGTAATATCATCCATAGGCTCACATGTTTGAAGACGGTTTCCCTGCTGGTAGTTCTCTTTGGGAAGGTTAGAGACTCTTCAGGAAGCAGAGGCTCAAGGGAGGAAGTACTTCACTGGGAAAGGCTTTGACATTTTCTGGCCCGGCCTCACTTCCTGTTCTCTTTGTTCCTCCTGGAAGTGGATGAAAAATGATCACTCTGCTTTCTGAATGGCGTGCCTTTCCTGCCATGATGGATTATATCTTTTATGGAACTGTAAACCTCTTCTGTAACTATTGTCAGAGTATGTTATCACAACAACACCAAACAACCAGCCAACAACACCTAACACAATCTATCTATCTATCTATCTGCCTATCTATCTATGTATCTACTTATCTATCTATCTACTTATCTATCTATCTATCTGTATGTATGCATGTATGTATGTATGTATGTATGTATGTATGTATGTATGTATAGTTGCATTTGCTAATGTACTTCATTGCCTGCCTATTTATTTGGATGAACATACACCCCCAGGAATGTGTGTGCCTAGTCTGTGCATGTGATAGCCCAAATAGACATTGGAAGTTTTCATTCACTGTTTTCTACTCTATTCACTGAGGCGAGGTCTCTCAGTTGAACTCAGAGCTCCCAAATATGAGCAGTAGGGCAAGACCAAATGCTCTGATCCCTTATCTACTCTTGCTGAGTGTTAGAATAACTAGTGGGCCAAAATGCCCAAAGTTAGCTTTTACATGGGCCATAGACATATGAATTCTGGTCCTCAGAATTATTTAGGGGATGCTTTTGTCACTGAGATATCTTCTCCTTCTATAACCTGACGTTTTAAAACCATATTTTCAGAAGCATGGGACTAGAGGCCCTGTATTTTTGAATACCTAGAGCTCATTTTTTTACAAAGACAAAAATCAAAAAAATATGTATTTGTTAAATAAGCAACATATAATCTAAGGTGATATTCATTTATGGGGATATTTGACAATAGCGGTAAACAAACTTATTTTTCACAACTGAGGAAGATTTTACTGAATTTTACAAGTTGAAGGTATTGATGGAGTTCAACATCCTACAATGCATAAAACAATTTTCCCAAACATAATATCATTAGAATCTATGTTGAAAAGCAGTCCACTAAATTTTGTGCTCATGTTTTCAAAACATGAAACTTCATTCAGTTATATTGCTATAATCAATTCTATCTTGATGTCTGAAAGAGTGTACGACAAGATTGTTGGTGTACTTAAAATGCTAAATTTGAACTGGCAAAGGTGGTTCAATAGCTACAGGGTCCTGAAGTCAAGCCCAATGAACTGAGTACATTCCCCAGTAGCTAACTCCCACAGTTCACTCCCTGTTCGCCACATATCCGCCCCCCACACACACACATAAGAAACAGCCATGTTCTTGGGATGGGAAATTAATTCAGTGGGGAAAATACTGTGTAAGAATAAGGACTTGAGGTTTGATTTTCAGAACCTACACAAAAATCCAGAGCTGGTGGTGCTCATCTGCTCTCAGGACTGAGGACCAGAGACAAACAAAGCCCCAAAACTCACTAGCCAATGGGGATATTTGAAAAGGCTGGGATAGTTCTGGATAGAGTGAAAGATGCTATCTCAAAAATTAAGGAGGAGATGAAATTGAAGATGTCAATATATGGCCTCCATGTGCTACATGGGTGAATATCATAAATAAGTGCCCCCCTCTCTCTGTCTCTCTGTCTCTCCTGTCCCCCACATCCTCCTCTTTCATACACAGAAAAGGAAGAAAAAAAAAAAAAAGAAAGAAAAGCATAGTTCAGAGTTAGAATTTAAAAATAATTTCCTATTTGGAGAATCATTGAATTCTAATTTGAGCCATTTGAAACTAATAGAAAATGAACCTGTCTAGAGAGTGAGTAGTAATTATCCGCATCTGGGAAGTTCAGTTTGTTAGCGCAGAATGCAAAAGTTAATGATGCTTCTTAGCAGCTTAGCTTTAATTGTTATCCAGCCTTTGAAGCGCCCACTCTTAAGCCTGAACTGGCTTAAGTGCCATTGATCACAAGAGACAGAGATCAAAGAAGGTGGATGGATTCTTTTTAAATCATCATCACTATTGTATCAACAGTGACAATAGAGCTTCCTCTGCCAGGAGGTCATCACTGGTGTCTTTATTCTGGAGGGAGAGCTTATGAAATAAGCAGTTGACCTTTATGCCAGTCACTCACTCAACACTGGGCCACCCACGGCTGCCAAATACCATTACCTTTGTGCAATGGCTACTTCAGCAAAGCACACATGCAGTATTTATAAGCCTTACATGGTCATCTTGCCAAAATTTCAATGACATTGCCTATTTTTCATTTTGTCAGCATCCATTAAGAAGTAGAAAATGATAATCAATAGCTTAGAAGTTAACGGAACACAAAATGTGGAATGCAGTGGATCCATCTCATACTTCTTGCATGAGGAACAAGTCTAGCACCACAGTATGTGCAATGTTGCTTTTTTCTATGGTCTTACTACTGAGCTAAAGACACAAGATCCATCCTGACCAAAACAACTCCCTCTAATCTCTATAAATAGTAGACTACTTTGAATTACCAGCTTTCATGAACCAGTTAAATGGTCTTAGAGTGGTGTATGTGTGTGTGTGTGTTTCAATTACAACATAACATGAAGGAGATATTACCATATTTAAGCCCCTTTCTGTGATCTTTTCCAGCAGGAATCAATTTTAACTCTAAGTCGTTAGGACTGGCATACACTGGTTCCCTATCTTTGCTCTTGAAACTCCAGTCTCTTTCAACATAGTTACTGCTTATCTGTGGAACTTTGTCAACGTAGAAGACCAAAGAGCCAATGAAGCAGAGATTCAACCCTCTTAGAGTTTACAAACAACTGATCATATTACCCAGATTGACAATCAATTAAGAAAGCGAAAAGATATATTTAAATTGCTATAAGACTTGAGAAAGGCTATCTTGTAGGTGAATTTATTATTGAAGCAAGAAACACACATGTAGTGAATGAAACAGGCATCTGGCACAGGACAGTAATACTGTCCTGATGTCCAAAAGGTGACTGCAGTCTAGTCTCCCTTGTAGAACTGAGTCCTTCACTGAATGACTATTAAGACTAAGCTGTTATCTTTGATTAATGGTACTTTTCCCCTCTCAAAGTTAATCTCAAGAGCATTTCCTCAAAAATACCCTTCAGAGGAATTTATATGTCAGAAGTTGGCTTCCTGTGAGTCCCAGAAGGAATATTAGGTACTAGAAGTCATCTGAGAAAGTCAGTCAGAGAGGGCACTTTGCTCTTTTGACCTGTAGCTTGCAATCACTCCATCAGTGGGAACTGGTAGAATTATAGATTGGTCCATACTTTGAACTATCAGACAGTTATTAAAGCTCTCTGCATACATGGTGTAATGATAGAAGGGATGGCTCCTAGCTGGTGTAGGGTAGCATACCAGATGACTGAGAAACTGAAGGAAAGTTGGTTCTAAATGCATATAACTACATGGGTGTGTTAGGTGTTATTGCCTTAGAAAAAGAAAAGAAAACATTCAAAATAATTCACAGACAACCAAAGCTAATGGAAAAATCTTTGGCGCTTACATCAGTCGGAGTTTTAGGTCCAAGACTTGATCCTGAAAATCACTGAGCTTTCAAAATTCTTCAGCTCTCAGCCTAAGCAAATTTACTATTCATAGACTCAGGCACTGTTTAGGAAAGAAGGTGACTTGACACATAGAGGGGGACATCTCAGTTCATCTCTGAAACCTTAACTTCCTAAGAATGCCAGGAGCTGATAGATGGTTCACTTTATTCTCTTTGCCAGTAATCTTCTTCCCATAACTCAAGTTGCTCAGAAATTAAAAAAGCTGTTTGATCCTCAAGTAGAAACTAGAATTGTCACCAAAGGAAAACAAAATAATGTTTGTGGTCCCAAGACCAGATCCAGGAAAGCTCTGTAGTAATTGTTCCATGAATTTATATGAGAAGTAAACTTCCAAAATTAGATACATTTCTCACAATTTCAATATAAGGCATATCACTTTCTTATTCTATTCATTTTGTGTTTTCATTTTGTTGATTTCTCATTTCCACCCTTTTTCTCCTCTTGACTTTGAATACAATTTTTCTTTCAGTATTTTATAAGAGAAAATAGTAGGAATGTTGATTTTAGATTTTTCTTCTTTACTAATATATGTTTCCTATATTATAAACTTGCCTAGAAATACTCTAATATGAACATTTTAAATTAGAGTATTTTCACTCACAGTACTTGATTTTTTAAATTTTAAATTTTAAATATTGTTCGCATATGCAAATTGGTGAATGTCCAGATCTGTTACTGATTTTTGAGAATATAGTTTGTGTTTTATTTGGTTATATCTAAAAAAGGAATGTTATAAGGTTCAGGATGTGGAAAATGGGCATTGTGAGATGAAATATGCTGTCAGTGTGAGAAACATTTAACTCTCATTTTGGATTTTTGGAGAAAATCTTCCCTTTGAAGCTACTTATAATCCATGGAACTTGGGGAAAGCAACTACATTCCAATCTACAAAACAGAAATGACTATAATATTTATAATAAAGGAAATAGGTTCTTATCCCTTGTATGTTTGTTTATTGTCCATGACCTCCACTAAACTTAAGCTCAATGGCACTGAAGTAGCATTAATGATCTTGTTTCTGTAACTCAAATTCCGGTGCTTATCATGACATATAAAAAATCAATAAATATTTTTGAATGAAAGATTGATGATTTAAAAATAGCTCTCTTTAATGCAATTATATGTAAAAAATAAGAGTTAGTTCATAGTATCTTAAGAACATATGTAACATGGGAAGGCAGCCATGGAAATGAATCAGAAGTTACAAGTAAGTTACCCTACCTAAATAGTCATCATCACTTAACACTTGAGTTCACAGATCTGATGGGAGATGTCATTCTGTATATGTTTCTCATACTGGTTAATAATAAAGCACTGTTGGCCAATAGGAAAGGAAGATAGGAGGGACTAGGAGACAAGGAGGAAATAGGAAGTAGTAAGGAGGAGTCAAGATGGAGAGTCTGGAGAGTGCTGGACGCCAGCCGCCTCCCCGGTAAGAGAAGGCCATGTGAAAATACATAGATCAGCAGAAATGGGTTAATAATTAAGGCAGAGCTAGCCGATAAGAAACAAGTAACCGGGCCAACAGTATTGTACCAAATACAAAGTCTCTGTGTATTATTTGGGGCTGGCGGCATGGCGGTGGGACAAGACCAGCGGCAGCGGGCAGAAAAACCATACTCGTTACACAGATCTCATTCAGTAAAATTTGCCTATTTACGTTATGTTTCTGTATTATTGTGTTTTATAATGCATTACTCTATTTTCATAAAACTTTTGTCTGCCTTGTGTCCTCAGCAAAAGAAGTATAGCTGAATATAGTAGAGCATTTTGATAAAGAACCTTATTGTAGAGTTTAGGAGAGTGTAACATTTACTGTTAATATTCATGGAAAATGAATCATTTGTTTGCCCTCATTTCATGCATAGAATTTACCATGACATCAGCAGGAGCTTTTTACAACAATAAATCTGTGCCAAATAATAAATCACATTCTCTCGTATTAAATTAAAATGTGCACATTGGAGAGGCTTAATTTTAAATTTCCATGACAAATGGGAATTTGGACACTGAGAAAACAAGATTGAAATAAGAAAGAACTACCAAAAGCCCATGCTGTGGCTCTCTGAGGGCTCTTTCTCTTTCTTACTTTGTAAGGTAACAAATACTCCATAACCTGCTAACATTGCTGTCATGGTGCTGCATTCCCTTTCTCAAATGTTTCTCATGATAGTAATAGTATTCATATGACTTTCAGAGCCATGTTCATGGAATAGTCCTTTTATGCAAATGAAAATTTAAAAAGAAACTCCCATCAGTAATCAAATTAGATTGAGCCACCTCAAGGGCTTTCCCTCAAGCTATGAAGAGAAATCAGAATCTCAGACCTAATGTGCTTTCTTTTGAGTGTGGACATGGTATCTGACATGGCTTAGGGCAGCCAGTCACAACCTGACCTGCAGGTACACTGTACAAATCAGGAATTCTCAAAAATGCGAGGAAACCTTCAGCTCTTCTTTTATTATTACCACTCATCACCAGCTAAGTATAAGAAATGGCACATCTCTATTCTTCCTTTATTGGCATGAGGACCGCAGGATAATCTCCATAGTGCAGAGGGCATCAGGAAAACAGCATGGTCTCACTTTATCCCTAATAAGAATGGAACACATCAGGTGTTTCTTAAATCCTACCCCTGGCCACTGCTGCAGGCATCACTGTGATTGATTTCATCCTGCTGTCTTCAGTTTACAGGAAATCCATATAAATCAAGGAGAATATGGAAATTTCATACCTCCCAGGAGTAGCAGATTAACTGATTCTAAATTAGAGCAAAAACCAAGGTCAATAGGAAAGCAACTCCAGGCACAGAGCAATAGTGCTAGACACAGTACTTAGGGGAAAGCTCTGCTGTGAATTTAAATATATTTATTTTATACTCAGAGCTGCATATCTGGAGCTTGGCACTACAAATATGAACATTTGGTAACCAACAAGGTAACTGTTGGGAGAGAGTCTTCAGCCATTTTATACTTAAGAAATTTTTTCGTTATAGGAGATGAGCCATAATTTTCTTTCCAGAAATTATGTTTAATTTAGCTTTTCCTCCAAATGCAGAGAAAATTCTGCTCCTGAATGTGGTTGGTATAAGAAATCAGGGGGACACTTCAGATAAATATCAACCAGACAGATACGAGTGGACCAGAAAACCTTGAATCAAATTTCCTACCCTGTTCCTTCAAAATCCACCCTTTGAAGTCCAGACTGTAACTTACTCTTCAGATTATGTCTGTAGATGGAAGTTTCCATTCCTCCCAGCCCCACCACTGTTTAGTACCAAATAAACACACACAGGCTTATATTAATTATAAACTGTTTGGTCAATGGCTCAGGCTACTTACTGGCTAGCATCTCTTAATTATTAATTCATTTCTATTGATCTGTGTATCTCCATGCGGTCTTAGCTTACCAATGACGCCCAGGACTCTTATTTTCTCAGCAGCTACATGGCAACTCCCTGACTCCATCTACTACCTTTCTCTATCCATGTTTGAATTGCCCACCTGACTAAATCCTGCCTGTCCATTGGCTGAAACAGCTTTATTCATCAACCAATAAAAGAAACATATATTCACAGCTTACAGTAGGACATCCCCCTTTGCATGTCTTTAGTTGTAATTCTCCCACATTTTCATTTTCTCATAAGTTTTACCTGAGTATTTGGAACACAGTTTCCTGACCAGGATGAAACTGAATCATGGTATTCTTGGCATGATCTGCCATTTGATATCTTGGCTTGAACTTAATAATTGATCAAAAACAGCTAAGAAGAAAAAAGATGGAAGGTGCAGATCACTTTACACACACACATACACACAAATTGGCATCTAGTTTGCTGTGAAACTAAAATGCCTACGGGTGAAGAACATTGTCCAAAATATGTCATTAAAAAATAAAAATAATTTGAGAAAGTTTATCTTTTTAGGTAGATGTCACTGGCAGCATTTTTTAGATTTTACAGAAAGAAAATATTATGTGGTAGTATATATCTTGTGGATCATAGTTCATATGCGATAGAGACTGAAATAAGAAATAAATCTGACAGGACACTTTTAGATATTTCACATGGTTACTGCTTGCATTGCCAATATTGTCTTTGTGTATTCTTGTTATTATCATTTATTATTAAGATGACTGTATTGAAAGACAGAGTTAATATCCTGCCAATAATACACCTCTCTAAAACCTTGGGGAATAGGGGAATTTGCTCTTCAAATCATTTGTTATCTGTTTGTTGTTGTAGTATTAAGCTGCTAATTTGGGTGAATTCTATCACTGCAAGATCTTCTTTTATTATTCTCTTCTGTTTCCTTTTGTTCCTTAATTCTTGCCTTCCTTTCTCTGGTTCTCTAAATTCCTTCTACTTTTTTTTTTCTTTTTTTCCATCTAAAGATATAAAACAAAAGTGTTTCACAACAATGAATTTCTAAGTACCAAGAAATTATGTAAGATATAAAGGGAGCCACAGAATCCAAATTGGACTGAAGTAGTAATTTTAGCATGTTCTTTTAAAAATTATAACCCTCCTATTTTTGAAAATAGATTCCATCAAGAAAAATCATCATTTACAAATCTGTGTTGGACATAAACAAGGAGTTTTTGACCTCTCTGGTCATGAGATCAAATTATTCTATGCATGTGTATGAACCATTGCCATAATTATTAATAAAAAGTTTAAGAGAAAGAAAATTGAAACTGTGCCTTTAAATTCCGAGGGTATAAAAATATTAAAGTAATTTGAATCACTAAAACTCAGCATTCACAATTTGGGAAAAATATATACCCTTTCTCCCAGAAGAGCATTTCAAGATTATTGAATATGCCATATGCACCAAAGTGTTTTCCTGAAAGAAATGAACCATCATGAACAATCAAGGGAGCAATGGTGGATTTAATGCGGTGGTTTGAGCACAGAACTCTTGGTATTATTACTGGACACATCACTGTGCCATCACTTCTCCCTGATACTCCAACCTGTATCTAAAATTGAGGGATTCAATGTGTGGAACCACCTGAAAGACGTCTTACTCTGGAGAAATTTGAATAAACTGGCCAATAACTTCTTCAACCCTTACACATGAAATTTTGCACAGAAAGAAATGTTTTCAACTTTGTGTAGCACCTGTCTAGCATGATTTAGAGGACTGTCAGTTGAAAAGAGGATCAATGGGTGGCAAAGACAGAGAGAATACCAAAGCACACATTTGTATTACTCATTGAAATCGAAGCCAAGATGTAAACCAAGATACTGAAAACAATGTTTATCATGACAAGGTTAGTGACCAGCACTTTTATTCTCTCTGACAGCTTGGGGATACAGTATAGATTTATGAGTCCCTTAAGGATAGGAAGGCATAAACAACACTTGACGTAAGTGTCATGAACTGCTGGTATCACCAGTTCAGAGCATAGGACTAAGCCAGAAAATTAGAATTCAAAACTTGATTGAGTCATGTAAATGAAGAAACATGACAGATCTCAAAAATGCATCTGAACTATAATTCCTCTTTCCCTTATTTTGAAAATTGTTCAGATATACTATATTTAAAATGAGATAATATTGCAAATACATCTTGTGAAATTGGGTGAATGAGACAGAAATTTGGCACAAAAGTTTCAGATTAAATGGTGTTCTTCATAATGAGCACCTCTGCTCACATGAAGACAAAAGAGGTCCTTCTAACCCCAAGGTAGCAGATGTATTTATACAGTGGAATCCTGCCATCGCCTGCCTGGCGACATCAGACTGATGGGAAAGCTGTGTTTGAGCTGTCAGATGCTCAACCGTCACTGTCAGTTCTGCTCTTGACACCTCCGTTATGTCTGTATTGCCTGAAAGGGCAAAGACTGATATTTCCTCAATTTCTGACTCGTGTTTTTATTTTGCCTTCGGGGTCCCAAAGAGCAGCATCTAGGTGAGCCACACTTTGGGGAAGAGGAAGATAAGAAAATCAGAATTATAGCCAGTTTATTTCACCATCCCTGTGCTTGCCCTTGGTGATCATTACACTTTATAAGAGGCATTCCTGGGATAGGTAGTTTATTTCACGTAGTAAGTCATGATGTCATTTTCACCATTGTGAATGTGTAGCTCAGACTTAAGACCGAATGCATCGTTCTGATGTTTTCAAGAGATCCTTAGAAACATTCCAACTATACACTTGCTTTTTATATCCTGTTCTTTCTTTCCACAGGTATTGGGATATATCTGCAAAGTTAAGGGTGCCAGATACCAGTATTGTCATGTGAACTTATTATTTCTCCAACTAAGCTTTATCTTATCGAAAGCAACTGAGATTTTATGAATACCTATAAATTTAGCATTTTAACATCACAATACTAATAATAATGTCACTAACCTGTAAACACCATTTACTGTATCCGCTTAGTTCCAGAGATGGGGTTAGACAAAATAAATGCAGAACCTAAATTATAGGCAAAACACATAAAATAATTTTTAGAAATATGACTCTCTATTAAGAAACACTCTTCATTTCCAAACTCCTTTGTTTACTAATGTTGCTGAGTAACTTTACCTTATTAGCTTTTCAAAAGAAAATATGTTAAATGCTTTATAGCAATGATGGTCATTTTATAGTTTTGGATTTTCACTCAAGAAGTGGGAAACTTTTCCAACAATTGCAAAAGTGAAAAACAGCTCTGGAAATAAAACCTTCCTCATTTGTCCCAAGAGATTATACCCTAGTGAATATTTACCTGGTATTTCCTCTCAGGACTATGGCCTCAGTGACAGGGTAACAAGCACCACAAAAGATTTATTCTAGCTCAATGTTCTCAAATCTAAAACTTCTCATAGGAAATGAATGAAGAGAATGTCAGGCACAGTTTTTTTCTTTCTTGGATTGGGAAATGGGTTCTGTTGTCAATCTGAGATAGCTCTCATAAAACCACCTTAAGAGACCCAGCAAGAGAGCACAGCATGTGGTATGGTATAGGCTTGCCACTAAACCTGATGACCTGAGTTCAGTCTCTCAAACCCACATGATAGAGAGAACCAACTTCCTCCAAATTGTCATTTTACTTCCTTACACACTCAGGTGTGTGTGTGTGTGTGTGTGTGTGTGTGTGTGTGTGTGTGTGTATCCTTATGATATCAAGGTATACATGTTTCTCCATGGACAGTGGTACTCAATATTCAAATTTCAGAGAGAATGAAACTCCTATATCCAACTATAGTCTTTTTATCGCTGCATTACCAGATTGATTTGTTTTTTGTTTGTTTATTCATTTGTTTGTGTTTCTCTGTGTGCCTTAGTTGTTCTGGAGTCACTCTCCAGGCCAAGCTGGCCTTGAATACAGCATTCCACCTGCCTCTGCTCCCTAAGTGCTGAGATTAAAGTAGGATGCCACCACCACCTGGCTTTGTTTGGATTTTTGAGTGTATGCAATACTTGGCAATTCCAATAACAATATAAGAATATCTTTTTTCTCATATCCCTACATTTACTTCATACTGTAATTAGATATCATGTGGTTCCTTTAATTTGCATGTTATTTATGTATAAATTGAAACTTTAGATGTGTTTGCTAATCCTCCAAATAACTTTCCAAACAATTTCTTTATTGGTATTCTTGTCCATTTTTCTCGTTTGATTTCTGACAACCACTAAAAATATATTGCATTACAGATAATAACTGTCATCTAAAAAAGAATATTTTTTAACAAAATGAATTGTCATATTCTTTGTCTCAATTCTTTATAAACTCATCTTTCATAGTATCAATAAATTTGTATTTTTTATTGAGATATTTTTATTTTCTACTTTTCTGCTAGTGTAGTATATGGGCTTTTGGGAACTATAAGAAAAGAGGAGAAGATAGTGCCAATAATAGAAGGCTTAGGTAATGGAGATACAGAGGGAGGAGAATGCATGCTGATCATAATAAAAGCATCCAACTCCTTAACCCTTGAAAAAATACAACTGAGTTGTCATTTAAGTCAATTCAATGTCTGTAAAACCCAAGATGTGTTGTTAAATTTTTGAAGGCTAATGTGTGACTATATCCTCATCTAGAAGCCAGCTTAAAAGTACAGATTCCTTCCAAATACTCAGGTCCCCTACCACAGGACTTAGAAAACTCATTAACTCTGTTCCTAGGAATAGTTGAGAAATTTACAGTTTGTTCCCCTTTTTAGCCACACACAGTGCTGGGTGAGAATTCAAATCTCACAACTTACTCAGGAACCACAGAGAACTTATTGGGGTAAGTGCCTGCCTTTGAATATTAATACAGCTTTTGTGCCTTTACTGCCTCTCCATCTAGGCCCATCTGGCTCCAACTGTGCATGCTGTGTGTAGCCATTACATACTCAGGGTTCTGTGCTCATGAGACACAAGAAGCACTCAACATTACACTGTTGCTTGAAATAACCCTTTTGCACACTGTGATGATGTATGTGTTGCTCTCCTTGTTAATAAAGAGCGGACTGGCCAATAGCTAGGCAATAAGAGGTTAGGAGAGACTTGTGGACAAAAAGAGAGTGCAGGGAGAAGTCAGAGTTGCCAGAAGACACAAAGGAAGTTGGAGATGAACATGCTATGCTGAAGGAATGTACTGCCACATGGTCTGTCCATCACTTGCTGGACAAAGCCTCTTTAATGACAACTGGGCTAGGCACCAATCTACATGTATAGCAGAATATTGTTATGCATCATTCCACTGACAAATTTTCCCTCCAATCATGCTTGCTTCTTAGTACATCTCTGAGTCATCCAGTTCCTCATTATTTCATTTTCTACACTTTCTTAGAAAAACCCAGCACAATTATAATATGTACAGCCTAGTGTTAACTTTTACTCTGAAGGAATTAAGCCCTGAGGGCTGGAGTCCTGCTTCTATGAAATGGCAATAGCAATAAGCACCAGAAAGAGCTTTCAGATGCGAAAAGAAACCCTCAATTATTAGAAGTTGATTTAATGTAGCAAGTGCATCAAGATTCAACATAATAGTTGTTCATTTGATTGCTAAGTGATTGTGTGTGTGTGTGTGTGTGTGTGTGTGTGTGTGTGTGTGTGTGCACCATGGTACATGTGTGGAGGTCAAAAGATAACTTATGGAAGTAATGTTCTTATAACTATGGGTTCCAGCAATCAACCTTAGTTCACGAGGCTTGGTGGCAAGTGCCCTTATCTGCTAAGCCATCTCACTAGCTCAAGATTTTAATACTTAAAGCATGATTTTTGACAACTGTTTATTTTAATTTGTTTTATATTGTTCAAGAATATTCTGTAGTATCTAAAAACTTTATACATATAATTTATTTTAACAATGTAAAGTTTTAATTCTAAAACTTTGAAGATAAACTAAATCTGGTCTCAGATTTGTATGAGGCATTTACATTTTAGAATTTAAGGATTTTGTTGGTAGACATATACTTCTCTTTCAATACAATTCCCATTATCTTTGGAACTATCTACAAGAACGGAATGAGTTTAATTGGCTTCCTCATGAAACCTGCTTAAAAAACAATTGACCCTAGGGGAGGATGGGAGGGTGAGGGAACTGGGATGGACATGTAAAACAACCTTGTTTCAAATTTAAATAAAAAAAAAAATGATCTTTTGCTTGGATTCTACAGCCTCATTTGGATCACTGAATTTAAATGTCTAGTGAGCATCATGTCACACAGTGCAGAAAGAGACAAGAGAGGTTAGTGACTTGCTTTTATGAAACACACCCTGCTTAATAGATTTTGCTACCACCTCCACAGCACCAGATAAGAAACTTAGAGCCCCATTTCAGTAATGTAGTCTCATGGAGACATCTAAGAGACAGCTTCAGGCAAAGTTATTAAGTGAAACCTGAACAATGTCTGGCATTAATAAAATCTCAAGTAATTGTTTCAAAATACAATTTAGACCAACAGGTGTCTGAGGCATATATGCTGTGGGTTTTGCTATGGCAGAAAACTCAAAAGACACATATAATCAAGTCAAGAAAATACTAAATTATGTATATATACTAGATGTGTATAAATGTGTACATATATATATATATAATATATTAACACACCCACATACATGGTCATGGACACAAAGTAGTACTTCAGAGTTTCATTGTTATTACTATTTGCCACCAGTGACTGTTGGCAAAGTCATCATGTTTTCCATCACAGTGAGATAGTTTTCAAACCACTCTTCTTGTGGCTGAAAACATTGGCTCAGTAAGTCATCATGGATATAACATTTATTATTCTACTGACATACAAGAAGCTAGGATTTAAAACATTATAGCATTTCACTTACGTGACTTCCTTAAAATACTTTGTTTTGGATCATAAGAATGGCAAAGACTAATGGCAACTTCATCTTACTACATTTCGAACTGTAAGAGATCCTACTGAATAGGGGACATTATGCTTTCTCTAAACTCCCAGTCTTAGCATAGCACTGAGATTACACCAATATTTCCTCCATGAAGAAAACATTTTCTCTAGGTTTAAGGTATGTGTGTCTGTGTGTGCAAACACACATGTGCTCATTCACAAGCAAGAAAGTGTGACAGTGAGTGACAGACATTTATAAACAGGAAAAAAGATACATAGGGAGAGTCATAATTTGAATTCACTTATTAGAAATTGTTTGTTCTCTGCAGAGCACTTTCTTACCAAACACTGTATGGTACTCTTAAGACTTGCTGCTGCTACAGCACCAGGAGCCCCATGTTACAGCTATTTTCCAAAAGTGAAGGTGCATGTGCTTTTATCCATTAGTGCTTACACAGGCATGTTTATGACCAAAGGCATTTACTGATTTCTTAAATAAGCAGTTGCGGTCACAGGTGCACTGAATAGAATTTTCAGAGTTAATAGTTAGAGAGCATTGAGAAAAGGTTTGGCAAAAGCACAAGGACTTGGCAAATGTTAGCAATGATTATTCACCCTTAGAAACCCTATGACTTGTTCAAGAAACGGTATCATATCAGAACAATAGCAATCATAATATTATGGTCTAGTTAGTTTGGTACTGCATTAAATATGTCTCTCTGTGCTTATAAGTGTGGCATAAATATATATCTGATGTGGTAATCTATAAGGCATGTACCATTTCTAATAGGTTAAAAAAACACTGCACAGATGTATTACTGATTTAAAAAAAAGTAATCACAGAAAGAGTATATTTTTGGAGCTCAGCAGTGAGTAGGTTTATAGCATATTTGCTCTTAAATTCATGTTTCTTTAGCTTTCCTGTGCTACAATTTGATTTGGATTTTGTAGATTCATCAACCTCTAATCAATATCCCATGGTCTCTACACCAAGCTCAGCTCACACTTTACCAGTGAATTATTTTCTTCTGCTCACATTGTTACATCAGCAGATTCATTTTCCTATCATGTTACCCTAAGTTTCCTCTGGCCTTTAGTGGATTCACTTCCCCCAAACCATCACTTTCAAATGATTTCCTAGGACTGGTGGAACTTAGGACTTACATGCTGCGGGCAGAACTGAAAGTGCAGTAGACATAGGAGTTGTGGTCTCATTTATTAAGTATATGTCAGAGATACTGTGATGTTCTCAATGTGTTCCTAATCTGTCAAGGCAAAATTCAACCTCCTCCGGAAACCCATCATCAGGCAGTTCTCCTGATCACACACAAAAGTTTCATACACATTTATCTTCATCAGATTATCAAAGTGCCTGAGGTGACAGTTTACTGCAAGTGCCTAGAACTTGAGCTAATATAATGGCCCACACTTCATGATTGGCTCATATTCAGGTTGGTGACATGAACATGGAATGCAGGCACTTGAAAGGAAGATTAGGAGCTCAAGGCCCGCTTGAGCTACATGGAATCCTGCAGTAATACAAACGCAAGAACTGAAAGGTGGCTCGGTTCATCATCTTTCCTCATTCTCCTCAGAAAATCATGAAAACGCTTGTTTGTCTTGCCAAAGGAGCCTGGGTTGGATAATGCATTACATGTTCATACCGAATCATGTAATATTTTGTGTGATGCCGGTGCTTATGTTTATTAAGGTTCATTACAATTTATGTTGTTCTTTTAGGAAGTTTTCAACCTTTCTCCTAGGGAATTGGTGATTAACTAGACAAAGTTGTGAAACGTCAGAATTCAAATATGATTGAGGAACTTGGAAATTCTTTTTGTTGTTATTTGTTTTCTGTTTTGTGGTATTTTGCTAATTTGCTTACATACATTTTTTTCTTTCCGTGTCTTGTGAGTCTTCCTGTCTTCAATGGCCCCACATATGACTTGTCATTCATCCTATCTAAGACCCTACAAGTGGATAAGTATTGCTAAGAGTCACATCCCAGACAGGTGTAGCTGCCATCTCCCTACCAACTAGTATATTACAGTGAATCATTACATGTGCAAATATATATCTATATCTATCTATCTATATAGATATGTATATAGTGACAGTGAGTCACTTACAAGTGCAAATATATATGTATATTATACTGTATATGGATTTTACTATATATGTGTATATATATATATATATATATATTGCATGCTATATTTAGATATTTATTAATTGAGGTAAACTACTAAAGCATCAAAACTAATGAATAGTTTTTTAGTGCCAAGGATTAGCCCCTGTCAGCAAATTGAGGGGAAGGAAATTGACACGTTTGAGAAGTAGATGTTAAAGTTCATCAAATAATTTGCTATGGATTTTCATATTAAATGGATAATGCAGTTAACACAATTCCAGTAAAACTATTTTGAAATACTAAACTTGTAATAATCCTTTTATGATAAGATTAATGTTCAAAGGGTATATGTGTTAGAGAAGCAACCATGTTTTCATTATCTTCTACCATTTAGAAATCTTCACAAATCCATTCCTGTGATTTGTCTCAATGATCATTTCCAACAACTATGATTTATTTCATATACTTAAATACAACAATCACTGTGCACAAGATAAAATTACATAAAAATTAAGGGAAAAGTTGATGGAAAGTATATTATATACTTTTCCTAAAGACCACTTTCCCATGCATACTTTCAGAATTGTAGGTCTGTTAGTTACAGAAATTCCAAAATTCCATTAATATAGTTGCTTACATGCTAACTACCCCTGGCACAGGCAATGTTACAATTCACTGCTTTTTTTTTTTCCTTTAGAATTCATTGGGATGCCTGCCTTGTTCCTAGCCCATAAAAATCTTCAGTTGCTGATGAATGTGTTAATTACACTCGTGGGAAAACACAATTCTCACAACTATTGAAAATCATTATTGCAATTTTCAATTCATTTATTAGCCTATCCTTTATTGTCAACTGGAAAGTTTAGGTAGTATGTCTTATATAAAGCATGTCTACAATCATTCTTCATATCATATGACCATGAAAGGAACATTTTCATTGACAACAGAGCAGATGTTTATTTAAATAATTTCTGTACAACTGTGATATTAAATATACATATAAATGAGAAATAAATGTATTTTTAGAAGTCATACTTATACTCATTTAGAAAGATTTAGAAGGTATGTGTAGAGAGAGGGAAATTATTTTTGACTAAAGCACAGAACTCAAATTCTAAGGGCTGTATTTATACATAAATGCCCATGCTGCGTTCTTAGCATAAGAAAACATGATAGTCAGTTTGTTCCTGTAAACAGTAAGTATTCGCCCATAGTCAGTATTTCTTAACTTATCTTAACTTTTAAATCTTGTCTCCTGTGCTTACATTATTTAAAAGAATAAAAATTCTATGTGAACAGTTGTCATCCTATTTTGGTTAGGAAATACAGAAACAGGAAAGGCTTAAGTCCAGATTCAAGGTTTAGAATACTTTTTACCTATTGAATCTTGTGAATATAAAGAAGTGAATTAAACCCTAGGGTGACTACTATAAGTAGAGTTTTCTCATCCCTAAAACAGACAATTCTACCACTAAATACTACAGAGATTCTTTCTATATACTCCATCAGCAGGGATCTGTTTTGGAAAAACCCTGAACAATTTAAACATAGACTGAGTTGCTTCGGGTTTTATTACCTCTGACCGCATGGCTCAACAGAACTGAAATTACATGGATAGAACTTTTTAGTGTCTGCCAGTTCAGTTACAGAGCATAAGTCATTAACAAATATGGTTTTAGAAAATAAATAATGTGTATACTACTCTTATGAACATATCATGTTCTCTGATTCCATGCTTTAGACTGCCTTATTCTCTGTCTGGTTTTCTATCTTCTGCTGTCTTTATCATCACAGTGATTACTTCTTAGATTTGGCACAGTCAACCCTGTTGAATGCCTCTGCTGCATCACTAGGTATGGCATTTCAGGGATGATAAAAGAAAGGCAGGGTGGGACAGGAGATGGTTATCTCAGGAGGAATGAAGTTGTACAAAGTGTAGAAGGCCAACAGGAAACTTGTCATACTCTCTTTCTGTCATTTATATATGTTCTCATTTTCACATTTCTATAGTACCATAATATGTTACTATTATTTAATCTTTGATAATGTGTTTCTCAAAATAGAAGAACCACATCAGCTGAGTAATGCTCCGTTGTGTAAATGAGCATATTTTCTTTATCCATTCTTTAATTGTGGGACATCTAACTTGTTTCCAGGTTCTGCCTATTATGAATAATGCTACTATGAATATAATTGAGCAAGTGTCCTTGTGGTATGATTGAGCATCCTTTGGGTATATGCCCAAGATTGATACAGCTAGGTCTTGAGAAAGGTTGGTCTCCAATTTTCAGAGAAACTGCCACATTTATTTTCAAGTGAAAGTGAACCAACAGAGACAGCTGGCCCAAGCTAATGGATGCTCATGGATTCTAAACCAACAATTAGGGAGACTCCATGGGACTGACCTAGACCTTCTGCAAGCCTTAAGAGACTAAACTACTAAACTATCATACACTTGCAGAAGGTCTAGGTCAGTGAGATCAGGTCCCTGGTGCTTAGCTGGATTTTGGGACCCTGTTCCCCCATGCTGTATTAACTTGGCTTGCCTTGATACAAGAGGAGGAGCTTGGTCCTGACTCAACTTGATGTGCTTTGTTCAAGCCCATGGGAGGCCTGTCCCTTTTTGAATGGAGATGTAGGAGGAGGATTGAAAGGAGAGAGGATAGGTGGGAAAGTTTGGGGAGGGGTGGTTGTGAGAAAAGAAGGGAGGAGAAAAGGGAGGGGAAAATGTGGCCAGGATGTAAAAAGAACTTAAAAGATGTTATTAAACAAAATAAGAAAAAATAAAAAGCCACAGTAGAGTCCTGCCAAGAAAGGTTAAGGGTTTTTATTTTCCCTCTTTTTTTATTGAAATTAAAAACAATCTTATTTTACATACCAATCTCAGCTCCCTCTCCCTCCCAGCCTCCCATGCTCCCCCACAAACCTCCCCAACCCACCCCCCCACACTCCCCAGGGAGGATGAGGCCTCCCATGGGGGATCACCAAAGTCTGATACATCATTTGGGGCAGACCTTAGGTGCTCCCCCATGTATCTAGGCTGAGAGAGAATCCCTCCTCTATAGGGAATGGGCTGAACAAATTGGGAATACAGGCAGGGGGTGGGGTGGGGAGAGAAAAGTAGGAGGAAGGGGAAAGGAGAGGAGAACATGAAGGATAAAGAAGATAGAAGTTAGGGAAGAATAGAGAAGGAGAGCAACAAAAGAGCTATCTTAATAGGGGAAGCCATTATAGATTTAAAGAGAAATCTGGCACTAGGGAAATGTCCAGGGATCCACAAAAAAATGACCCTAACCCTTAAATGTCTTCCCTCTATAATGAGATTGATGACTACCTTAAATGCTATCTTGGAGTCCATACCAAGTAGCTGATAGAAGCAGAAGCAGAGATCCACAGCTAAACACTGAGCAGAACTCCTAGAATCCAGCTGTAGAGAGGCGGGAGCAATGGGATAGGGGGTCAAGACCATGCTGGGGAAAACTACAGAAACATCTGACCTGAGCTTGTGAGAGCACACAGACCCCAATCTGACAGCTGGGGAACCAGCGTAGTAGGGAGGCCAGAGAAGTCAATGGCACCTCTGGCAGTGGAACCAGTATTTATCCTCAATGCACAGAATTGGGAACCCATCTCCTATGGAAAGGTTAAGGTTTGACAGACAGAAGTTCTGCATTTAAAGTTGAGGTCACTCAAGAATCTAGTACAACATAAAAATGGTCCCAGGAGATAGCCTCAGAGCAAACATAAGGGAAACTCAAAAATACAATTAATGAAGTAGTCATGAATGAAAGTCAAAGCCATGGAACTGGGCTTTAGATAAAGGGCCTGGAAATGGACATATACATACAAAAGGGAAATTGACATGTATAGCTGACTCTTTGCTAAAATATTAACAGTAGGTAAGAAAATTTCTGTTCGTACTAGACTAAATGTATATCTTATGATTTATTTCCTCTAACTCTAAATAAACATGGCTGATTGGCACTTTATGCAGCATGCAATTTTATATAATATGGACATGTAATGCTACACAGGAAAAGAGTGAGCTAAGGGGGAAGAGTTTACGACAATTCAGTGTTAAGAGAAGGTTTTTCTTGCCAGTCTGGTCCCACTACCGCGCCAGCCCCCAAAACACACAGACACACTGTATTAGATATAATTCTGATGTCCTGTTACTAGTTTCTTATCGGCTAGCTCTGTCTTAAATATTAATCCATAATCACTAACATACATATTTCTACATGGTCTTTTCTTACCAAAAATGCCAGACTAGCATCCTTTCTTCGCGAGATCTCATCATGACCCTACTATGTTTCCCAGAATCCTCCACATTGCCTAGTCCCACCTATCTTGCTTTCCTAAAGGCCAACAATGCTTTATTCATTAACCAACAAGAGAAACATATTTACGGAATGACATCTCCTATCACATAATGAAAAGAAATGACCCCTTTAACTCTTTAAACTTTGTAAGACAAAAATAAATAATTTTTGCTAATTGTTATATAAATATTTTCATTTCATGCTATTAATAATTATCATTATGTCTACTATGCAATAATGATATAAAACATTTGACGACAAAATGATTTTACTGGAAATAATAATTCTATGAGTTCATAATTTTCACATAACCTTTATGGGATTGTTGAATATGCCTTCCTGCTTCTGGTTATTACAAATCTTCAAGTATTTGTTTCTAGGTGGATTAGAATGGAACCCTGGCGAAACTGTTTTAATGGAAAATGTAATCATACTGTGCACAAAAGATAATAAAAGTATTTGTTGCCTACATAATGAGACTTTCTTGAGAGGGTTAAGCAGACTTCCCATACTGGTACAAGTTTCCTTCTGAGAAACATGAAGGAATCTTGCCCTTTGGATTCTTTAGTAATAGAGGCTGAGCCTTGATAGATTTTCATATGTGGGAAAACCTTTCTTGTTATAGAATACCCCGACATTACTGAGAAAGGAAGAATGGAGTCTTGTTATTAGCTGAGGAAGAGAGAGGCTAATGCTTTAAATGGGTATACCTTCAAGATTCAAAAACTGGTCAGACTTCTACAGTTTCCATAAAATTAACTACCACACATAATAGAGACTGTTGTGCTAATCATTTTCCTTTTTCCAAAGTAGCTGCCTTTCCCTTCCATCTAGTTTGTTCCTTAGGCCATGATATTCACTGCTTTCCTCTAGCTATGGGTGACATACTTTACAACCATGAATGATTCCAATAGTCATAGTTGAAGGAGGCCATGACTTTGTTCAAATGCTTAGTACTGCCATCCCCCTGGAATCAGAGTATTTTTACCTTCCTCATGTTTACATATGAAAGTTTGTAGTTACACTTACATACTCATCAAACACAGGCGGTATGCGATTACCTGGCAAACTAGAGCATCCCTTGCTGTCTTGAAAATAAATAAATAAATAAAAATCAAACTGACTCCACTGATCTCCATTTACATGTATACTTAATGTCCTTTTGATTTGTGCACACTCCATGTGTGTTTCCTATGTATATATTTACTAGTAAATCTGAGGGTACCTGCATGTAGTAGGCCCATGGTATGCATGTTTGTGTAGCACAAAATTTGACATCAGATGTCACTCCTCATCTTAGTTACTAAGATAGGGTCTCTCAATGAAACTGGAGCTAACTGACCTGGCTAGGCTAGCCTGCCAGACCCTATATCCACCTCTGGAAGTCTCGAACTAAGGCAGGCTCCAATACATAATAAGATTTTACTTGGATTCTGGGAATCCAAGCTGTAGTCTTCATGCTTATACCTATAAGCCTTTCCCTAGTCTGGTAACTAATGACTGGGTAAACAGAAAGAACCTTTCATTGTCCTTTTTTAAAATTCCCTTGATTTTGTTGGAGATCATTTCTAGAAATGTAAGGGACCATAAATGTGTGCCTGATCAAGTGAGAGGTCCCTGGGGTGTGAACTCCAATTTTATATAATGATGTTCAGCTCCTATCTGATGCCATTCTGTGTGTGTTATCAGCCTCAGAAGATAGCCTACTCACTCTGCTATCTTCTCTAATAGCTGTATTATCAGAAAAATGATTTTTATCTCACTGGCAAAGTAGAAATGAAGGAAATCACTCTTAGTCTTCTACAATTCTTAAATTGTCTGCTATAGACAATACTCGGTGATCAGGCTATCTTGTTCACTAGAACAATGCTTCTAGAAAGACCTCTTAGTACAACTTTGTCACAAAAAAATGATTAAATAGATTGTTTATGTAGTAATCTCTAGAATTACATGCATATCAAAGCCGGTTTCTACATAGCATTGCATAACACCATTCTTATTCTTGTAAAAATGTTTATTAACCTAAAAGCAAATAACTGACATTTTAATGTCCAACATCAGATTCAAATGACATTTATAATAGTACCCAGTAAATCTATAAAACACTTCACTACACTAACATAATTAAATTGGAAGTCAGCAGTCATGATGTAATACAAGATGCCTGTATGTTTTATCTAATTAGCCACAAGGAAATTGTTCAATTTAAAAAATGGAGTCTCAGAAAATATAAATACATATTAAGTACCATGTTAATTTACATGTATTTCCTTATACATTTTTACTACCGATATATGAAAACATTATTTAATATTCAGAAAGGAAAGACACCTAGAAAGTAAGCTGTTAATTTTCTCTTTCAGAAACTCTGTATTTTCTTTTTGATAAAAATGTTCAAGATAGATGTAAAATATGTATATTTTATCTTAATATTATAAATGTAAACATAAATATACTATTATTTTATCTGATAACTTTATGTTCTAATATCTATAATTCTTAAAATTTATTCCTGGATCTTTGGCCACACAGAGAAGTTAGCCGAAAAACAAAACAAGAAACTATATTGGATACTTAGAAGGCATACTCTTATACATAGAGAGAAAAGCCACAGGAATGTCAAATATGGAATCAGTGAATGAATACTGGACAATAAACATGTGGGTATTAAAAGTTACATGGATATATGGCAAGTCAAAATTATGCAGAGTGATAAGCAAAGGGGTCAAGACCAGGCTACAGAAACCGACAGAGACAGCTAACCTGAGCAAGGGAAAGTTCATGGACCCCAGACTGATAGCTGGGAAACCAGCATTGAACCAACTCAGACCCCCTGAACATGGATCTCAATTAGAAGTCCTGGGCAGTCTATGGGACCTCTGACATTGAAACCAGGATATATCCCTGGTGCACAAAAGGGCTTTGGGAGCACATTTCCCATGGAGGGATACTCCCTTAGCATATAGATAGGAGGGAGGGCCTAGTCCCTACTCCAAATGATTTGACAGATTTTGGTGATCCTTCCTGGAAGGCCTCACCTTCCTGTGGAGTGGGGCGGTGGGTGGGATGGAAGGGGGATCAGGGCACATGGGAGGATGGTAGGGACAGGGAACTGGGATCAATATGTCAAATAAGAAAAAATAATAATAATAAACAAAAGATAATCACATGGAATAAATTTGACATGTTTTTTGCATCTAAAATTGCACCTGTTTTTTTTTTTTTAACTTCTTTCTAATACAACTCTGTGTTAGATAAGCTTAGTTCCATGCTGGCTAAATGTGTGTGTGTGTGTGTGTGTGTGTGTGTGTGTGTGTGTGTGTGTGTGTGTGTGTGTGTATGTGTAGAGAGAGAGAGAGAGAAAGAGAGAGAGGTAGAATTTTAAAGCTAGATAGATGATAACAGCTAAGGTTATGATATGAATGCATAAAAGATGTAGTGACTTGATCAATGTCATGATTATTATGGTTTCTCAGTAAGGACTTGAATCTTGTGGCTGGAGTTAATTGTTATTTCAGTGACAAGAAGCTTTTTATTTAAACATGTTAAAAGCCCATGTAAATACATTTCATTCATTAACAAAATCAAGTCCAAATAGCCTTCACATATGAATCAATATTTACTGAAGGTGTCAGAAATAAATTTGAAGACAGAGTGCCTTGTAGGATTCTAATAAGCAAAGTCACAAGTACACACTGAATTTAGTTTCAAAATCATTTAGTACCCAAAATCATTAATTGACTTTTCTTATATATATATATATATATATATGTGTGTGTGTGTGTGTGTGTGTGTGTGTGTGTGTGTGTGTGTGATATAAATACCTAAGATAAATGTATTTCCTATATCAGATGATGATACTCAGTAACAGAAATGCAAAACAATTTTTAATGAATGGCTGTGGCTTTTGCACAATTGTAATGTTGTATTATCTTCTTGTAACTCCTTGCTAAAGGTATACATTTCTTCAAGTTCTGGAGGAATAGAATATGTGGAAAAAATAGTGTTGCATATGAAAATATACATACATACATACATACATACATACATGCATTCATACATTCCTCCTTTCTGGCAAACATTATATATCTCAATTGTAATGCTCTGTCTGTGGCTATATTTGGGCTTTTTCGTATCAATGCTCCTACTGCCATATCCCATCATAATTACAAGCACATAGGCTCTAAAATTCTACAAGCTTGTAAAGTAGGAGAAAATATATTGGAAATCAAAATGACATATTAAAAATGAAGAGAAAAGAAAGTTATAGAAGTAAAATATATAAACATATAACCTTCACCATGGAGAGGAACATATTATCATTTATGTAATCCTTAAAATAGTTTAAAATATTCCATTGTGTAGATGTGCCACATCTTCATTAACCACTCAATTGAGGGGCATCTAGGTTGCTTCCAGGTTCTTGCTATTACAAATAGTGCTGCTATGAACATAGTTGAACAGATGCCTTTGTTGCATGGATGTGAATCCTTTGGGTATATGCCTAAGAGGGGGATTGCTGGGTCCTGTGGTGAACTAATTACCATTTTCCTGAGGAACCGCCATACTCATCTCCAAAATGGCTGTATGAGTTTGCACTCCCACCAGCAGTGGAGGAGTATTCTCCTTTCTCCACATCCTCTCCAACATAAGTCATCACTAGTGTTTCTAATTTTAGCCATTCTGGCAGGGGTAAGATGGTATCTCAAAGTTGTTTTGATTTGCATTTCCCTGATAGCTAAGGATGTGGAGCATTTTCTTAAGTGTCTTTCAGCCTTTTGATTTCCTCTATTGAGAATTCTTTCTTCAGTTCTGTACCTCATTTTTTAATAGGGTTATTTGGTGTTTTGTTGACTAGTTTCTTGAGTTCTTTGTGTATTTTGGAGATCAGCCCTTTGTCGGATATAGGATTGGTGAAAATCTTTTCCCAGTCTGTGGGCTGCCGTTTGGTCTTGTCTATTGTGTCCTTTGCCTTATAGAAGCTTCTAAGTTTGAAGAGGTCCCATTTATTAATTGTTTCTTTCAGTGTCTATGCCCCTGGAGTTATGTTCAAGAAGCAGTCTCCTATACCAAGTTGTTCAAGGCTACCTCCTACTTTCTCTTCTAAGAGTTTCAATGTGGCTGGATTGATGTTGAGGTCTTTGATCCATTTGGACTTGAGTTTTGTGCATGGCGACAGACTTGGGTCTATCTGCAGTCTTCTACACACCCTCATCCAATTGTGCCAGCACCATTTGTTGAAGATGCTGTCTTTGCCCCATTGTATAATTTTAGCTGTTGTGTCGAAAATCAGGTGTTCATAGGTGTGTGGATTAATATCAGGATTTTCAATTTGATTCCATTGGTCTATCTGTCTATTTTTATGCCAATATCAGGCTGTTTTCAGAACTATAGCTCTGTATTAGAGCTTAAAGTCAGGAATGGTGATGCCTCCTGAAGTTCTTTTATTGTATAGGGTTGTTTTGGCTATCCTGGGTCTTTTGTTTTTCCATATAAAGTTGCTTATTATCCTTTCAAGTTCAGTGAAGAATTGTGGTGGAATTTTAATGGGGATTGCATTGAATCTATAGATTGCTTTTGGTAAGATTGCCATTTTACTATGTTAATCCTACCTAACCAAGAGCATGGGAGATCTTTCCATTTTCTGGTATCTTCTTTAATTTCTTTCTTTAGAGTCACAAAGTTCTTATTATATAGGTCTTTTACTTGTTTGGTAAGTGTTACACCAAGATACTTTATGTTGCTTGTGGCTATTGTAAAGGGTGATGTTTCTTTGATTTCTTTCTCTGTCTCTTTGTCGTCTGAAAAAAGTAGGGCTACTGATTTTTTTGAGTTTATCTTGTATCCTGCTAGTTTGCTGAAGGTGTTTATCAGCTGTAGGTGTTCCCTGGTAAAGTTTATTGGGTCGCTTATGTAAACTATCATATCATCTGTAAATAGAGACTTCTTCCTTTCCAATTTGGATCCCCTTGATCTCCTTTTGTTGTCTTATAGCATTAGCTATGGAATACTACTCTGCAGAAAAAAATAATGGTATCTTGAAATTCGTAGGCCAGGGGATGGCACTTGAAGAAACCATCCTGAATGAGGTAAGCCAGTCACAAAAAGAGGAACATAGTATGTACTCACTCATATATGAATTTTAGACCTAGATCAAATGATCACCAGCCTATAATTCACATTACCAGATAAACTAGGATACAAGGTGTATTCTCAGAGATTCATATAAAGTCCTTCACAGAACTGGGCAGGGACAAGTCCCGCAGAGCTCAGGTGAAGTGGGGGGGGGCAGCAAATGGAGAGAGAATTAGGAGAAAATGAAGGGGTGGAAAAGAAAACATGTGCGACCAGGAGGATTGAGCCTGGTTAGGAATAGAAGATAGGAAAGAGAGAGAGAGAGAGACAGAGACAGAGAGAGAGAACATAAAAGAGGGAGCCAATATTGGTTTGAAGATAAAATTGAACACAAAGAAAGGTCTAGAGAACTACAAGACTGCCCCCAACTAACAATCTCAGCTTCCGTGGAAAGGCTATCATAAATGCCCTTCCCGGAGAGTGAGATCAACAACTAACTTCTCCATGGAGCCCTCAACTAATGCCTGTTGAAAACAGGATAAACACCCATACATAAACACTGAGTCGAACTAGAACCCAGATGCAGATGGATAGGACAAGACCATGCAGCAGAAACACATAGAGACAGCTTACCTGAACAAGGAGGAGCTAACGGCCACTAGACTGATAGCTCAGAAGCCAGCATGGGACTGACTCAGGCCCCCCTGAATATGGGTCTCAGCCAGAAGGACTGAGCAGTCAAAGAGACCTCAGACAGTGGAGCCAGGATGTATCTCTGGTGCACAAAAGGACTTTGCGAACATATCCCCCTTGGAGGGATAACTGCCTTAATCTAGAGACAGGAGAGAAGCCCTAGTCCCTACTTCACAGGACCTGTCAGATCTACATCATCCTAACTGGATGGCATTCCCCTACATATGGAATTGGGGTGGGGGGTAGGAGGGGAGGGTGTTTAGAGTGCATGTGAGAGGGCAGAGAGGGCAAAAGGGAGGGAGGGAGGGAGGGAGAGGGAACTGAGATCGACATGTAAAATAATAAATTAAATTTTAAAAAAATGCTTTGACTCCAAAATTTAAGTTCAAAGACAAGTTACTGGGGAAAAGGATTTCTATTTTTGTTTCCACAGAAAAGGAAAAGATGTGGATTCCTTCCAGACTAATGTGGTTTGATCACACCAGACCTCCAGAAACAGAGTACCAGGTGATCCTACATTCAAAACAGCTGGACAAAACAGCCCTACAGACTACAGCCAGGATATCTGAATCTTCTTAGAATCTCCCATGACAGCGCCCCTTACCAGCAGGAAGTAGTTTGGAAAGAACGATGCCCAAATTCCTAAATATTGTGTATAAATGTTTGTTTTCATTTAATTGGACTTTGTTATATAAAATTAAATAAAATAATAATAATAAAAATAGTTTAAAATATCAAAGTTTCCATATGAAGTGTTGGTACAAATAGTAATGTTATGATAGGATTATGGCATGTAATTACAACTCCAGTTTTTGAAGCAACTTTGCATTTCCCCTCCCCATACTCCACCTTAAGAATATCATTCAGTTGTGGGTAGTGAGATTTCTGGCGATTCCATTATCCTTTCATATGTAAGTGGAAATGCATATTTCATTACAATTTAAATGTAAAGGCTTCGAAGGTTGGATCCTGACATTCTCTACTTATGCAGTGCTAGTGCTAAAACAACAACTAACAACTACACATGTGTATTGATTCAGGGAGAATGTGTGTAGCAGTAACAATAGCTGTGATAGGATCTTATTGTGGCTTTTTTTTTTAGTTTTGTTTTATGCAGTTATAAGGAATTTAATCAAAATCTTCCCAAGTGTAGAAACCCCATCGTGGCACTAAAATCATCTCATATCTTTTCTTGCTATTAGCAAAACTTTATACTATTTCCATAAAACAAGTAATTGGTACCATTATGGATAATTCAGTTCTCATTCTAGCATAAGTATGAACAGGAAAAAAAAGTGTATTAGATTAAACCCATTTGATGTTGGCTTAAACTGTTAATTGCCTTTCACACTGTAATGATGGGAAGAAACTGGCATTTAATAGAACTTGAATAATACTTTAGTCTTTTCCTTATTTTAAGACATTCATCATATTTATATTGCCTTTTACCATTCAAAACTACCAAATCCGAGCTTAACAAATTCCTTTATTATAAAATATATATTATGTGAAGACGAATGTCTTTAATAGATTAAGAAGATACTCAATACTATGCTGAAAAATGAAAAACACTGCATCCTACCATATAATTACTATTTCAAAAGACATTAGGATAATAGTTTGGTAATTTATCCTTTTCTGTATGCATATCTTTACTTGAATTTAGTTTGTGTATGAGTGTGTGTGGGTGTGTGTGTGTGTGTGAGAGAGAGAGAGAGAGAGAGAAACAGAGAGAGAAAGAGACAGACAGACAGACACAGGGAGAGGTCTGTCTCTGAATGCTCCTATAGTATGAAAGTGTATGCCTGTAGATGTCAGAGGACTTGTTTCAGCAGTCAGTTCCCTCCTTCCACCAGGGGTTCTGTGGATGAAACTCAAGTCTTCAGTCTTAAGAAGCAAGTGCTTTTACAGGTAGAAAAGTCTTAGCAGCCCTATGAGCACATATTCATTCTGGTGCTTGTCTATCTGCACATTTATTCAGCCACAATGTCTCTTTGACTTGGAGTATTTTACATCCCCAGCACTTAGGAAGTAGAGGCAGGAGAATTTTGAGTTTGAGTTAAGCCCAAACATGGAGTTTCTAGCCAGTCAGTCCTGGACTCTAACAACAATAACAACAAGAAAACTACAAAAATAAGTCAAACACGTTATTTTATTGTTTTCTTTTTTCTTTAATGTTTTTCTAGTCTAGAGTTTGTGACTCATTTTAATCCTCTAGTACCACATACCAAAACTATGTTTTAAAATGTGTGAAATAAAACTTTTGACAATTCTTTCCATATCTAACACATGGGCATTCAAAGTAAGCATTTTATTCACAAAATGTAAAGCCTTACATCTGGTGCTAGGCTAAAAAGCATCTCCAATGTCTGTAGGTCTTTAAAGATTATAAAGCACTTCTGTATGTTAGTTCTCTCCAGTACTAATGTCTGTTCTTTGAAAGCTAGGTAAGTACTTGAAAAAAGGATTTCTCAGGCCCTATGTTTCACACATGTAGGTGTCAGATATGCATTAACGTTAAAAGAATGCCTTTTTAAACTTCAAGTAGACCTTCTAAATCATCTGTTGATCACTAATACCTATTTCTTATTTTATTGTTTCAGTACATAATAGATTTGAATGCTTAATAGTAAAAATTTTCTAGTTTTCCATAGTAAAATGACCAGGGCCACAAAACTAATGGAGAAATTATTCATGAAAGGGACTTACTCTCCCAGGCTTCCTCAAGTGCCTGTTAAACAGTCATTCTCTTGATTTATTCTTAATATCTACCTATTAAGCATGTGTTTATAAGTATCATTTGTCTATATCATTGAACCATTTTTTTAAAAAAAAAAAAAAACTACATTAGAATTTGCTAAAATTCTTAAATTTATGGAAACAGGATCTTTTCTTTCACAGCCAGGAGAAGTAAAAGCTTGACAGTGTTTGGCAGCATAAATACTGCCAGATTTCTCTATTTTCCCATTAAAACATATCTCTACAGATAAACATATAGCAATAATGTATGAGTCTTATCGTAGATCCAATATTAAAATGATCAAATAGAAAAGGGGGAGGAGAAAGCCCTTGCAAACCAAATTCATCTGCCATTAATAAGCCCCATCTGCCATTTTATGGCAGATACACAAACTGCTATAAGAAGATGCCAAGACAATTTAGAATTTCCTTCTACAAGGTCTGAGCCAGAACTAATTTCATTCAAAGGATAAATGAGCAAAGTATTCCTTTGCCAACTGACAAAGCATAATGATTCATGATTAATGGATCCTTGGTTGGTTTTCATTCTTTCTTTCTTTCTTCCCTTCTTTCTCTCTCTTTTTTTCTTTCTTCAAATACATCTCCTTTAGACATGGCAGTACTGTAATCAGTACAGGGGGAGACCCAGAGACTTTCAATGAGAGGGTAGCAAATCTGATCTATATTTTATTTAGAAATGGCTCATTATTAGCAAAGAGAATGATTGATGATAGAGAACGCTGTCTTTTGAACCTTGTGGGGAATATGCTACAAATATTTTAGAACATTTTCCTGCTCTTGGACCAGCTATTACTGTTAATATACTTTTGCTCTGACAATCAAATCTATTTAAAATACCATTAAGTTTGTTGACTGGATCATTTTTGCTTTGCTTCCTAATTAATCTGATTTTTTGAAAGAATTAACTAGCAGCTACTTTTTGTGTGTTGTATACTAAATGGTAGCATAGTCACTGACAAATAATTAAAACATACAAACATACAGGAAAAATAAAGGATTGTATGCTTTCCACTAATAATACATAGTAAAGGCAAGAAAATATTGATAGACAGAACTTAATTATTATTCATATCTTTGTTATCAAAGATGTTGCATTTGCTCAATGTCATAACTGGCTGTTTGATTATAAGCAGAATAATTTCTAAAGATATTGCTTCAGAGTGGTGGGGATACTTGTAAAATTGGTGATCAATAAAAATGTGAGACTGTGTGGATCACACTGTGAAAGGATTACCATTGATTAAATACAAGTCATGTTAATAGGCAGTGTCAGTAAGCTGATTAAAGGTCAATAAAATCCATGCCTTACAAAATAGCTCATGAAAAAAAATCATAAGATAGAGAAATTTTACGTAGCAACTGTTGCCTCTATAATTCTCCATGTTTATAAACTGGATGCACACACACATAAACATATATGTGTGCATGTGTGTGTGTATGTACATATGTATGTGTATGCCTGTTATGCTATGGAGTATTATCATGCTTAAAAGCCAAAGAAAACCAATGCATGCTATATATTAGAACAAACCATATGAAACTGACTGATTACAACTGTTAAAAGTGACCACATGATTTATACAAATTATAAAAGGATTAATAAAATTTCTGGTTGTTTCTTGGTTTCTTTCAAGAAGATTATTAAATAAATGTTAAATTCACTTAATAATAAATGGCATAAAATACACATTAGTCTTTATTATTTTACCGCTATGATCATCATCAATGATTCAATAAGACATACCACAGGATTTTCTCTACAAATTGCCTTAGGATTGAAAACACAAAACAAAACAAAGCAAACCAATAAAAATCCTCCACTCAGTGAGAAAAAAGAAAAGATTAGGGATATATTATAGCTTCAGGAAGAAACACAGATATGTTTAGGAAATTTTCAGTGATATTTACCCTTGAGCTTCTTACACAGATAAATGATGTTTTATATATATATATATATATATATATATATATATATGTGTGTGTGTGTGTGTGTGTGTGTGGGTGTGTGTGTGTGTTATAATATATGTATAATAGATATTATGATATTATGTATAAAACCTTTCAAAGCAGCATTGGGAATGCAATAAAATCTAGGGTGACTGGCTGGTTCATTTCTCAACAAATGTATCTTTTACCATTGATATATTTATTAAATTTCCCTCTACCCCCCACCCCCCCCAGAACACAAATTGTCTCTGGCTTTTTTTTTTCTTTTTTACAAATGACTTGAACTTTCTTTTTAATTAAAGGCAAGTTTATTAGTGAAGATATTTAAAACAGCTTTTTTGTTTTTTTGGAAGAAGTTATAATTTCACCTTCAAGCATTAATGATCATCTTATACTGACAATAGCAGGAGTTTATAAGGCTTTGATAAAATTTACAAGATAAAATATACTGAAAAATGGACCGATCAAATTCAGCCTTTTGTGTCTGAATAGTTAGAATCTTTAGCTGGAGCACGAGGCAGCTGCATCCTCAATACTTGGTTTCAGAAGTTAGTGAAAATCAAACTCTTGTGTTTTACAAAAGGTGTTGTTGCTATTGTCCATTTAGAATATCTAAAAGAAGAAGTCATCAGTTTACAATTAAGCAATGTATACTGAGTGCCTCATAATGCAAACTACACAAACACAGACAATTTTCATGTATAGGGTAAACATTTGTATTCAACGGTAACACATTGTTCCTTTCCCTTTCTCTTTCTATCCTTTACTGATTCCCTCCACTTCCATGTTTAGCACATTTGGTACATTTCGATTATAACAGGGAGGGAGGGAGAGGGAACTGAGATCGACATGTTAAATAATAAAGTAAATTTAAAAAAATGCTTTGACTCCAAAATTTAAGTTCAAGGACAAGTTACTGGGGAAAAGGATTTCTATTTTTAATTCCACAGAAAATGAAAAGCTGTGGATTCCTTCCAGACTAATGTGGTTTGATCAAGCCAAACTGCCTGAAACAGAGTACCAGGGGATCCTACATTCAAAAGAGCTGGACAAAGCAGCCTTGCAGACTACAGCCTGGATATCTGAATCTTCTTAGACTCCCCCATGACAGCGCCCCTTACCAGCAGGAAGTAGTTTGGAAAGAATGACGCCCAAATTCCCAAATATTGTCTATAAATGTTTGTTTTCATTTAAATGGACTTGGTTATATAAAATAAATAAATAAATAATAAAAATGAAATTCTCCCAATTCCTCTAACTGGAGTATTAACAACTCTTTGACTAGTTGTTGAGTATCATGCAATGTGTTTCTTTTGAACATGAATGGAACAGCAAGGAAATGCTAACATTAGCCTGAATATTATAGCTAAGTACCAAGCTCCACTTTACACTTACATTTAATTCAGGATGCAAATAAATGAAATCAGCCCTTCAACACTGAATGCATTTGTTGACTGCAAACCTATTTAGATCCATTATCCATAACAGTAACTGACTATATTCACGGAGTTAATTCTGTTTTTACAACTTGGAGTAGAATAAATATTAACTATGTTATCTAATAAACAAATGGAACTCTTTCTAAGTAGGCAATGTTATTTTGCTTTCTTGTGGTTCTATATTAAAATTTTTACATAAGAATTTGAATTGAACAGGTTTTTATGTTTTTATTTCTATATAATGGTTTTGGAACACTTTTGTTATTTTCAATATTTTTTGTCAGTAAGCTTATTTTCACAGTTCCTTCTTTTACTGGGATCAAAAGAAGAACCTGGCACTGTGCATGCTCAAGACATTTCATTAGAGATGTCATGCCCTGCAGCTGGATGAAGAGCTGGACCACTGATTCTTGTGAAAATACAATATGCTATCATATATGAGAAAAGCATCCAATAATCCTCACAGAACTTCTGGCCAAATAACCATCCTCCTACATCTTTCCCTTAAAACTTTTTTGCTTCCCAGAAAATGCCTCCAAAGTGTGTTCATAAGTAAAGTCTGCCTGGGGACTCTTCTTTCCCACACACATCAAAAATATACAAAACTTTCTTTTATCAGAGGTTCTGGGGTTGGGACTAATGCAGTCTGAAAAGGAAGGATGGAGATTAAGAAGAAAAGAATCACTGCAAAGAGTGTGGGGATATCATCTATTTAGTAAAACCCACAAGGCCCTCACAGTCATCTTCTCGCTTTATTTCCCAAACTATTTTCTCTTTCTCTCTTTTTTTTTTCTGTGTGATTTCCATCAGAAACCCTTCCTCTCTTCTGAGAATGTCTCTTTTGTTCACATGCGTGGCTGGTCTCGTAACTGAGATTCAAGCTGAAGCCCAGTGACATTATAAGGAGTCCAGATTTTCCACCTTCCCCTCCTAATTCCTGTTGTCAGTTCTTTGATATTTGAAGACTTGGTCAGAGAAGTAAACTTTTCTCAACACTTAGTTATTTTATTTTTCCCAGCAAAGGAAAAATACCAAGTTTCTGTAGAAAAACTAATTATGGTTGTAAGATTAAACCACACTACCTGAAGACAATGCTAATCTGTACCAAGCCTGAGTAGAGATTTTCTGTTGTTTTTAATGCTTCAGCTCCTGGTCATTAGCATTTGATTTTATAGTTGTAACATATGTAACATATACAGACCTCCTTGCAGAACGAATAGTACTCTAGAAGCAGTTGGTAATCAGAATTTAGTACCTATATTTAAGAAAAACAAAGCTACTTGCTATAATTTAATAAACAGTATGCTAATTATTATTAATGCAAATAGTGAATTTGTTTCCTTCAACAAAAATTACTTTACTGAATGCACTATGTAGATTTAGAAGCTTAAAATAGCTTTCTGAAGCTTTGGAGAGAGTAATTCACATTTTTACTTTTAAAATTAATTTGGACTCAAAAACAAAGTGTTCACTTAGCAAGTTTTTGAAGAGTAATAAGAATTAGATGTGGATTCCTTCCAGACTAATGTGGTTTGATCAAGCCAGACTGCCTGAAACAGAGTACCAGGTGATCCTACATTCAAAACAGCTGGACAAAGCAGCCTGACAGACTGTAGCCAGGATTTCTGAATCTTCTCTAAATCCCCCATGACAGCGCCCCTTACCAGCAGGAAGTAGTTTGGAAAGAATGACGCCCAAATTCCCAAATATTGTCTATAAATATTTGTTTTCATTTCAATGGACTTCGTTATATAAAATAAATAAAAAATTATCTTAAATATTTATTTTTCTTCAACATTTAGCCACTCAATAGATATATGCAGTCACTGAATGCATGCATTTTGCTTGAGATGATAGGCAAGGTATATTCCTTTTCTTTCCTTTAACAAACATTGCCTTTAACTTTCTACCATAGGATAGTGAGGATTCATAGGATGGTAGTCGGGATTCATACTAATCCTCTTTCCCTTATTTGGTATAGCTTAAGAGAAGAATTACGGCTATATGAAAATCTGAAAAATGACAATGATGTTAAGTCTAATAATGTGATCACACTTGTGAAGCAGGGTCATTGTGATATCTGCATATGGCAAACAAAGAGCCAACATCATTACAAATGGATAAAAACTCAGTGTTTCCACTAAGGTTAGTAACAAAACATTTATCTTCACCTTCTTTGTTTCTATTCATTATAGTGTTTATAATCTTAGCTGGACCAATAAGATTAGTGATAAAAAGAGATATGATTTTGAAAATAAGTCAAATGTCCCGACTTACCTATGAAATAATTCTATGTGTGACAGACTTTTAATTTTCCTGCAAAAGTAATTATTAGCAGTGATAAAAATACTTTCTGCAAAGTAGTAGGATACAAACTTGGGGAACAAAAACCAGTAGTTTTCCTATGTCCCAGTGAGAGAATACAGCTTTCTAAAGACAGAAGAAGAAGAAGAAGAAGAAGAAGAAGAAGAAGAAGAAGAGGAAGAGGAAGAGGAAGAGGAAGAGGAAGAGGAAGAGGAGGAAGAAGAGGAAGAAGAGGAAGAAGAGGAAGAAGAAGGAGGAGGAGGAGAAGGAGGAGAAGGAGGAGAAGGAGAAGAAGGAGAAAAGAAGGAGAAGGAGAAGAAGAAGAAGAAGGAGAAGGAGAAGAAGAAGGAGAAGGAGAAGAAGGAGAAGAAATAGAGAACTGATCCCATTTACTACACACATTTTTTTTAAAACTGGAACTAACCTAACCGATTAAATAAAAGAAAAAAGATTTCTGCAGTGAACACTTGAAGACACTAAAGAAAGAAATTGAGGAAGACCCTAGAAGATGCCAAAACTATTCATTGGAGAATGGAACACCATCATCATCAAATGGTTCTGGGAAATCTGGAAATTTATATCAGAAGATATAGTTACCTTGCTAGTTACCTTGCAGCTTGGAAAAAAAAAAACAAAAACAAACAAACAAACAAAAAAAAAAACTCAGATCCAAATAAATAAAGGAAACCAAATAAGAATTGATAATTTGAAACTACTAATTTAGTAACTTAGAGATATTATGTATCTTTTTGATTCTTAGATGCCCAAGGCCAACAAGTAAGGTATAGCTAAAGTAAACAGATCTGAGGCTATGTTAAAGAAAACATACACAGGCTAAAAGGTAAGCCTTGTTGAAATACTGGATCTTTTCAAATGCAGGTTGAAAATTATCATGATATTCATATGCATAGTAATTTATAGCTCTAATTCAAGAAATCAGATAAAGGTGATAGGTAGATAGTTGATAGATAGATAGACAGACAGATAGATAGATAGTAAATACACATCAAAGGAGGCTGCATAGATGTAACATAGGCTAAGAGCAATGACACACTGATTGCTCATTTAGAAGACCTGAGTTTCACTGCCAGCACTTCCAAAGCTGACCTTGTCTCCAGTTACAGGATTTGATCCCTTCTTCTGGTCAAATGGTATATTTATGTTGTACAGACAAATATGCAGGCAAAACATCCATACACATAAAATGCAGATTAAATTTAGCTTTAAAAAAGGAAGATAAAAGCTTTGCAAAGATTTTTATAAAAAAAAAAAAAAAACCTGGAATAAAATGTACGTTTGAACTTCAGTGCATTTTACAGGTGATATTATGTATCAGCAGTTACTCTTTCAAAAAAGAAATCACCACATGGAATAAAATCACTAACATGGACAGTCAAAATAATTCCATCATAACTATAATGTCCTTGTAATGAAATAAAACCAATTTGATGTGTCTTTTAATAATGGGAAAGAGAGAAGCACGATGATTCCAAATGTTTACTTACGTTGTTAACATTCTCCTTTCCAAGTCATTTTAGTATTTAAAAATATAACACAAGGTCTTTGTCGCACATTTCTTTGCATAATGAATTGTTCATTCTTTATCAAAAGAAATTAACCTTGGGGAAAAATATAACCAAACTCTAGGAAAGAAATCAAAGAGATTAATGAGCTTAATTTATTTACTTTAGCAATGTGGTAGTGGTGTGTGTGTGTCTGGGTATGTCTGTGTGTGTGCGTGCACGTACGCACCCCCCCCCCCCACATGTGCACACAATGGCACGAGATTGAGCAAATGCAGGGTGCGGGAGCACACATGAAGACATATGCCAGTGTGTATACATTCCTTTTACATATGAACAAATTTGAAATATTCTTTATGCTTTAAGGTATTGTAGGAGTTTATTTTTATTTACTTTGATCTCTCCACAAAGTGCATTCTATTTCTTAAGTGAAAATTCAAAGCAAATGTAACCTGAAGAATATTCCAACCAGAAAAATCTAACTACATACTAAAAAGGATAGCATTCAGTTTCCATGTTCTTCTTAAGCACCTTGCATCCATTACTTTATTTTGCATAGTGTCCCTCACTATAACAATAAATATGTTTTTACCAAAGCCTCAACTCCTGCTAACCATAAAATAAAAATCTTATTCATGTCACTGCCTTATGCACTAATTCTTAAGTGACACACAAATTTGCTAACAGATTTTGTTGTTGCTCTTTTTATTGGGGGGAATATATGACATATTTCTTCCCATTTTTTAATGGAACTGAATGAATTTCTATGTGAATAAATTAATTAGACTTGTAAGTATTTCATGTTACCAGATTCTCAAAAACTTAAGGATTCTTTATTATATTTTATACACAATGCTTCATTTCTATTTGGTATTCAAATAGTCTTCTAGAATCTGAAGAACTGGTCAATTAATTTTACTGTTGTATTGCAAGTGAGAATCTTAGCTAAAATAGACATGATATTTAAAAGAAATGAACCTAATATGCATTATCTAGATCAATATCTGAAGAAATGGTGTCTCCTTCCTAACCAATTTGTCTCAATTCCTAGTTTGCCCATTAGTCAGCTCCTACCAACCTGCCTTTCCACTTTGCTCTCAATTCCACACTACAGAGATCCTTGACCACTCTATGGTCCTGATCCGTGGACCACTTGAAACAGGATCTTTGTAATTCTGAGTCCTTAGTTCTACTGAGCATGGCTGACTTACTAGATGAATGAAATATGGTTGCACCCCCTTCATGCTCAGTTCTCAGGCTCCACAATGCTCAGCGGGCAGTAGTCAATTTAGTAAGGTTTTATCCATCACAACTGAAAAGATGCGAGGCATTGC
The DNA here is from genome assembly GCF_943737965.1 of Phodopus roborovskii. Lineage (NCBI taxonomy): Eukaryota > Metazoa > Chordata > Mammalia > Rodentia > Cricetidae > Phodopus > Phodopus roborovskii. The sequence goes on from NW_026126470.1 coordinate 6,710,740, forward strand.
CTTGATGAATGGAAGATAAATCATGAGAGGGTTATCCATTCAGGCAAAGCTGAATGACACTGACAGAACCCTGCGTGAAAGCTCATTTCGTGTTTCCCTGTACAATATCTCATTTGTCGTGAGCTTCACTTGCCAATGATATCGGTGGCTTCCCCTGTATGGAGCCTTCCTTTTTTATTCCCTTCAACAAGTCACCCAGTTGGTAAAAGCAAAGAAACACCAAGGAGAGAAAATACTATTATGATCTGAAAATTTCATGTTCAGAAATATATCTCACCTTTTTTCTTTGCTATAGCAAAAACTAAATACGGATTTTTGGTAGTGTTCTGTGGGAACAAAAGAGACAGCCAGCATCACTCTAAGAGTTTTAAAAATATTGATAGGGTCAGGAGGGCATCCTTACACCAAGCCTTAACACATATATAATTTTATATATAAAAATTAGAGATACAGTTTGCAGAATAAGCATTTGATTTCAATGTCCTCATTCTCACTCATAAACTGGTTATTTCCCTTAATTTTCTCTGTCTCACATACACATGGCTTAAGGAATATGATAAGCTGTCATATCTGTCTCAAAAGAATTCTTAACACTTTATCATTAAATTTATATGCTCTTTCTCCATAAAAAATGTATTATTAGAGCATTGAAAAGCCTATGTTTGCAAAAAGTCCATCTTCAAAACTCTTTAAAAAGCTGTTAGGAGGTAATACATACACACAAAAATATGTGAAGTGACAGACTGTTAATCTATTAATTGCTTTACATTGGGATAATATTTTTATAATGTTTATAAATATAAAAAAATCGAACTGCATACCTTAAACCCAAATAACTTTTTGTTACTTGGCAATTATACTTCAGTAGAGCTGAAAAGTGGCTCACTAAAATAACACCGACTTTCTGTATGTGCTGTAGTGTACAGGATTATGACTGCAGCTGGTGAGGCAGGGTTTTTTACAATGTTTTTGGTTCTCAATCCACTCTCAGCCACACTTGCTCTCTCGGACACCAGCCTTTATTCCCTTTTGTTCCCTTTAATCCCACAACTTCTATCTGTCTCTTTCATTTCTTCTTTCCCTTCCTTTGCATGTTTGTTTTATTTTTATTTTTTATTTTTTGTGAAACTCCATAAAAGGCACACACATGCCCTCATCACAGTACCAGGAACACACATGGTTCACATTAGTACAGAAGCCAAGTGGCTTACTTCTACTATCATCCCTGCTCTGTTGCACATGTTCTAAGGTAAAGAAAATGTTATAAAACACACACACATAAAATATAAATGAGGAAAATTAAATTCTATACTCATCTCTTTGGCTTAATATACTCTGTTAGGTTTCTTTGCAGGGATTACTGGGTCAGACAGGATGCCTTAGTATATTAAAACTAATTTTTATCATGTTATAATGTTTAGCCTTCTATTCAACTGATTTAATTGATTATATATAACTTTTATATTCATTTTATATACCAGCCACAGTTCCCCTTCTCTCCTCTCCTCCCCCCCTTGCCCTCAACCCACCCCCATGTACACCTCAGAAAGTTTAAGGCCTCCCATGGGGAGTCATCAAGACTTCCACCCCTAGTTGACATTAAGGTTGAGCAAGGCATTACACCATATGAAATGGACTTCAAAAAGCCAGCTTATGCACTAGAGATAGATCCTGTTCCACTGACAGGGGTCCTGTATGCATCGGGCCTGGTTCAGCTCCATGCAGGATCCGCAGCTGTTGGTCTAGAATTCCTGAGCTACTGCAACTTTGGGTCAGCTGTCTCTGTGGGTTTCCTAGTCATGATCTTGACTACCCCCTCCTTGCTCTTATAATACCTCCTCTCTTTCTGACTGGACTCTTATAACTTGGCCTGGTGCTTGGATATGGATATCTGTATTTGATTCCATCAATTACTGGATGAAGGCTCTATGATGGCAGTTGGGGTAGTCACCAATCTGATTACAGTGGAAGGCCAACTTAGGCAGCCTCTCCACTATTGCTAGGGGTCTTAGCTGGTACATTTACACAATGGAATATTACTCACCTGTAAACAAAACAAAACAAACAATAATAAAAAGAAAAAAATAACATCATGAAATTTGTAGCCAAAAGGATAGAACTAGAAAAATCATTCTGAGTTACATAACACAGAGCCAGGAAGACAAAGACAGTATCTGTTTATGCATAAGTGGATACTAAATGTAAAACAAAGCAGAACCAGAACACTATCCAAAACCCCAGAGAAGCTAGATAGCAGGAAGACACTAAGAGTGACACATAGATCACCCTGGGAAAGGGAAATAGATAAGATCTCCTGGTAAACTGGGGGCAGGTGGCTGGTAAAGGGTAGAGGATGGAGGATGAGAACATGAGGGAATGGGATGGTTGAACTGGGGGTGGGAAAGCAAGGAAAGAGGTATGTTGATAGAAGCAGCCATTACAGGTTAGGGACAAACCTGATACGAGGGAAAGTCCCAAGACTCTACAAGGATAAGTATCTTTTATATATCAACATTATTTTGTTTTGAAAGATTTGACACCCATATCTCTCACTTAATACTGTCTTACAGGCTAATTCTGTGTTTACTACATTTAGGGAATTAAGGAAGTATTCAATCATACTTATCTAATATCATGGTGAGAACAGCCAAGAAGTCATGGTAAGTAGAATCATTTAAAAATATATTGTATAGTATAATAAAAATCATAGACTAAATTAATGTCTTAAAATAAAAAACAAGTCTCTTTGTATCAGCATACAAATAGAATGATAAATATTACACAGCAGTTAATTATAAGCTATAAATATAAGCTCATGTGTTTTTAATTGCACAGAGTTAATCTCACAACTTTAATATGCACAACTTTAATTTCTTGGCTCTTTAACTGATACATGATGTAGTTTCAATCCAAAACAAACATATTTTCTATAGACTACCTATGGAACTTTCAAACTTAACTTTCTCTGTCCTGATTACAGACTGAATTGTACTGGTCTGTAATACTAATTTGTATCTTAGTTTCTGTTATAAATTATAAAACTATGAGGATATTTGAAGATTAGGCATCTATAACATAACTATAATAGAACCTGATTCAAAATGCCGAAATAAGCATTTATCTTTCACAGAAACATTGCTGCCAATAAGAAATATTTCTGTTTTAATTATTGCTGTGTCCTATGTTAGGAAGAGTAGGGCTCTTTCTATTTGCAGCATTTATAGGAATAAATGAAGTATACTTTTGAGACTTCTTTTATTTCCCTATTCACTAAAACTCAGGAAGTATAAGTCTTCCCTCAACGTACAATATCCCTTTTGCAATAAATAATGAAGTATCACATGACATATCAGCCAAACTCCAAGTCAGGTGTCACATCTAAGAGTAGTCATCCTAGACTAAAATTGTGTATGGTCACCTTCTCATGGTCATCAAAGAAAAATTCAAATTGATGAAACTGATATTATTGTTTCAAGCCACAGCACATTCAATCTGAAATTAGCATCGTGAATAAGTCATGAAAGATACAACCTCAGTAAGCCTGTAACGTTGACAAAATGAATATGTGCTTGCCGAATGGAAGTTTTCCACAGGGAGCAAATGTTTTCAAGTTATCTGTTGCCTATCAAGTAAGAAAAATCTCCCAGTGGTCCTTAGCGTGGAGGAGTTTAAGTCCCCACAATATTTTGTTTGGCACCAAGAGTACATGTTTAGGAAACCAAAGATGTTCGTGATTATAGTTGCTTGGGATTAGGGAACCGAGTTGAATAAAATCTAAGGCGGATTTTAAATATTGCAGCACCATTTTTCTGTTTTAGTGAATAATTGGTAACACTAGATTACATGATTTGCAAAGCCCCCAAGTTGCTGTATTTTCATAGGGAAAAGGTCCCTTTCATTCAGGCTTAATAAGCTTGGGCTATACCAGCTTTTTTCACATCAGCCCAAGTGTCACATTTGGGCTGGGCGAAGCTTGTTAGCAGTAATTACCAGCAGTAGGTTCTATTATTTGCCAAAGTAATTTTCACTGCTAAGTACCACCAAAACTGCCTCAAGCCTTTAATTTTTTTTTTCCCTTCCTCTTGCCTTCCTTGGCATTCTTTTAAGTTAGTGCATTTTCCCATGATACTGCTCTCTGTAGTGTGGGACAAGGCACAGGCGAGGTGCTGGGTATCAATGTGCTCCTGAGACACGGGGTCAGGCCTAGCGAAAGCCTTTCACAAACAGAGCCTGAACTCTATTACAGATGCAAATCCACTCTGTGAGTGCGGATTGTTCCAACCACATAAAGGGGGCCTCGGAATACCACAGCAGCTCCCTTTCAGCATGGGTCCTTTGTCTGCGTCTTAGCAAATTCCTGCAGCCTGTTTAAACTCCAGCCATTGTCCCCGTGGCTTCACTGATTTCTCTGCCTGCCACCACCTTACAATGGGCTGATATGAACATCTTTGTTACTGCTTTTGTACTGTATATCAGAGTAATGTTCCAGCAGATTGAGGCCTAGAAGGAAGAATTAAAGCCCTACTACACAGAGCATGGTGAATTGCAGGATTTACATATCATTTTGAGACTTTGGGGAAGCAGCTCACTGCTGAATGCCCTTGTGTCTCAAAGGATGTTGTCCGAAGACAGACTGACAGAAAAGGAAGTGATTTAGATAGTCCCTGACAGCTTAATACACAAAATACAGACACAACTGTGGAGATTCACAGATCCAACCCTCTTCACACAGAGCATATTTGACTCTGAATCTCAGGATGGTTTATGTGATTATCTAACTTTACTATTCCAGAATTTAAGGGAAGGGATACATGACATGGATTGGTGTAATTTAATGGGAGGGATACATGGCACGGATTGGTGTCTCGTATTTCATTAGTTGTGGTGGACATCAAATCTTCCATTATTCAGGAAGTTGATTCTGGAAGAATGGTGTCAGTGTCTACAGCAGTGGTTGTCCAACTTCCTAATGATATGACACTTTAAGACAGTTCTCATGGTGTGATGATGATCCCCAACTGTAAAATTATTTTGTTGCTATTTCATTAACTGTAATTTTGCTACTGTTTTGAATCATAATGTAAATCTGATATGCAGGTTATCTCTTATGGGACCCAGAAAACAGTTGAGACCCACAGAGTGAGAACCTCTGGTCTACAGTGACAATTGCTTCTGAAGTATATCATCTTCCAGATACAGAAAGTGATCCTAATTCATTATTAATATGCGGTTTTTCCTAGATATATTTAGTTGATCTGTCAATACTGAAGTCATTTTTCTGTCAGTATGAAAAGATAATCTTAAAGATAATCAAAGGACCTTTTACAGTTTGTTTTTAATGTTCGTTCATGTTAGGAACTTTCTACTGTTTTCAATTTCAAGTTGCCAATCAGGTCACTGAACATGGTGTTGGGAAAGAGATAAGCCCAAACTGGTTTCCATGAGGCTTACTAGACAACTGTAGCATAAAACTGATGCTGATTGATTTTTAGGCCATTTTGCTATAAACCACATGCCATCTCAACAATAGCATGAACTTGGGTGAAGAATGCTGTACAAATGCTTGGACAGCAGACAAATAGGCAGAATACATTGTAATTACAGTGGGATATCATCTCAGAAATACCATTTGTATGATTGACATAGTTTATATGTTAACTATGATGGTTTTGTTTTCCTTTATTTTGCTAGCAGTGTCTCTGGTTTCTATATGGCATGTGATTGGCACCAAAATGAAGGGGTAAAAGCAAGTGTGAATAGACCCATTCCATAAGTCTCTAAAGGATGGGCAGTTGAAACAGAAAGGCTTTTTTATTGTTATTATTTCTTCCTTAAAAGAGAAGAAACACTTAATTATATTTAAAGAATATTATTATATCCATTAATATGCACATTGAGATAAGTCTCCACACGGGTATGCATTTGTAAAGCATTATAATACAGTTATTTTTTAATATGCTGTCCCTTACATTCCTAACACTACTGAATTGAATTTCCTATGACTCTCTGGCTACCCAGGACAGTTTCACACTTCCTTCTCCTTGCATCTGCTGTCTTTTGTGCTTCAAATTCTTTTCAGCTGCATGTGTGGATTCAAAACTGAGTGGCCACATTTCTTCAAACAAAACTGTACTTTGGCATATATTGTACATCATTTGAACATGTTTTATAGACCAAATAGAAAGTGAATTACTTAAAAAAAAAACTCCAATGTACTATGGGGTTTCTATTGTTAAACGATGGTGAACTATCTTTACAAATACTGATTGAACTACAGTTAACTGGTCTTAGAGCCTAGAGAGTGTCTTCCTTTATCTGTGCAGCTGTAATTTTTATGTCGAATTGTGGCTCTATATGAGGGCCTTTTCATCCTTGCGTGTCCAATAGACATTCACACCAATACACTGTCAAAGTGCTATTGTCTGAATGAGCAGGACAAAGCTCCAAATTCTTCTCATCGGTGCTTCAAAATTTGCAAATTTTCCTTTTTAAAACACTATTCTCTGTATCTGAAAACTTATTATTATGAATAAAGTATAACAACCATAAATATAAGATGCCCACACATACAGACATTAGAAATCCCATGTAGTCATTAATTGAAATACCCTCATGAAACATCATAAATAATAAAAATATAGAATAGAAAATGCTAAGACTCTATGGTAGCATTTAAGTCAAATCTTGTTAATATCAACACACAATGATGTGAAGCTGTTTGCAAAAGACAGTTGCAGCTACGTGAGGAAGATCAGTGATACTGAGTATATTGACCGTTCTCCAGGACAAGTATGCCGGTGTACATGTCTATGCATGTAAAGGACAGAACATCATGCCAGATACCTCAGGCCTGGAGTTACATGTATTTTTAGGGTGTTTGGTTTGTTATTCAGGTATTGGAATTTGGATGTTCATCCTCATGATCTTTGCTGTGAGTGCTCATAACTATTGAACTATCTCTTCAGTTCCTAGATTTTCAATGTTAATTTCCATTTGCAGAGAAATGGACTCTCTCAATGACTATAAAAGCAGTTTTCCTAATGTCCTCATTGTAGTGTCTTTAACCATGCTGTTAATCTATGCGTTCTTTTAAATTCACTGTTAACACTTTTGCATCATTTGTACAGTTTAAGAGGTACAATAAAAAATATTCAAAGTAGACATTTATGTTTAACCCTAGTTGCTTCATTTTTTCTTAACTCTTTTGACTTGTAACAGGGTTTATTAAATGAAGAACATGATGTAAAATCCACATGTGTAAATTCAAGAATTTTATCTTCTATCATATTTGTTCATGCCTAGCTACAGAAAGTACATTGCAAAGATCTTATAACCAGGATTCAATAATGTTAGAGTCAGTTCATTTCTTATCTCCTCGATTACCTTTTAGAAGTCCCATTGTAAGTCAATGGGTTGCTAACCATGTTCTATCATATGTTATTTATAGCTTATTCTGAAAAGAAATCTAAAAGGACCTTACATATTAAACAAAAACTATTGTATGGATTCAGATGTAAGAGTTATCAAGCATCCAAACAAAATCTTAGGAAATGATCTACATAGCTCTTGGCATGGGGATGAGTTCATAGAAACAACATTGAAAGAATTATCCATGAAATTAAAAATGGACATCAGACTATATTAAAATTTAAAACTTATGTTGAGTCAAGCTATTGCTAAAAGAATGAAATGGAAAAGGTTAACCGCCCACAAGAGAAAACAAAATCTGTGAAGGTATTTTCATGTGCAGTAAAAAAAGAGTCCTTGAAACTCAAAAATGAAGACTTAAATGGTTAAAATGGGTAAACATTCAACAGGAAATACTCACTGCCATGGCATATAAGCATGCAAACACACCAGTATTTATGATTAGGATAAAACAAATTAAAATACCACCAAATGATGGTCTCTGTACCTATATATACATTTAAAACCCTAAGGATAATGGCCACAGAACTCACAAGTCACTACTGAGGAGGTAGAGCAATAGGGACTCTCCTGCATTGTTGGAGGAAATACAAAATGGTAACGCTTTGGAAGACACTATGTCAGAGTTTTACAGGCCTGCAATCACATTTCCATTCATACTAATAAGGACACAAGTCATGCATGTACACAACCACATACAAATAAATTATGAAAGATATATAAGATATATTATGATAGCTCCAAACTGTAAGTAATCAACACATATTTAATAAATGTATATAGTTAAATAAATATAAAGCTAATACTAGTTAAATAAATATATTATCTATAATATATAGCACTGATGAATATGCACTTATGCACTGTAATTTCAGTTCAATGAATAATGATTAATAGATATTTAACAAATATATAGATTAATAAGTAAACAGGTAATGTATACATAAACATATTATACTATAATGGAATACTATACAGTCATAAAATGAGTGACCTCTCCAGTCAGAAGAAAACATAGATGAATTATGAATGAATCCTAAGTGAAAGGCACAACTCTAAAAGAGGTGCATGTTGCATGAGTATAATGAAATCATTCTGAAAAGGACAAAACTTTAGAGAAACTGAAAATATCAATGGGTTCCAGGAATTTGGGGAGTGTGAAATAGTGCACAGGTGTGGCAAAGGACATGCTTAATGTAGTGATATCATTCCCATTGGTACTTGGAGAGTTGAAACATAAGTCAATAAAAAATGTTACCTTCCAAAGCCCATTCATTTGCTCTAGAAATTTAAGGATTATACAAGAAGAAGTAGAGAAACATTTCCTTATTTTTGATAATTTCACATATCACTGTGTTTCAAATGGATGTAACAAAAATATGGATATAGTATATGTTTTATAAAATCAGAAAAAACATAGAAATACATTGTATTATGAGTACTTTTATTATTCCTTGGATTTTAAAAATTCTATATAAATTTTTGTAAAAGATATAGTTCCCTAGATAGCTCTTTGTACATCTGTCTTGAGTGTTACCTCATGTGGATAACCACAGCTTATTATGATGAGATACATATATGCATAGGATATATGAAAATGTGTTGTGTATATAAATGATTACTTTTAGAACATAAAATGAAAAGTATAGGTATTTGAAATAGTGTATTCTTTGCAAACATATTCTTCTTCTCAAGTGGAGGGCAGAAAAGAAAGCTACCAATTACCTTGGACTTCGTAGCATATCAAACAGTGTGAACAGCCTACAAAACTTAGCTATACAGAAACTGAAAATGTTTGCATTGCTTGATGTCTTAATGTAAATCTTTCAACTCTTTGTCTTTGAGTTCATTCTCCTTACAGCATTCCTCAAAGCTGCCTATTTAGCAGCATTTTATGTGACTGTCTTGGCACCTACTCAGAAGAGGAAGACATAAAATTCATATAATTCTACTACCATGGTCTCATTCCACTGACAGATCTCCCCTTAAGGACCAATTTCTGAGAATCCAGACACCTGATTCCTTGAAGAGTAACCTAGAGAACTCCTAATCGTCTCTTAGTATTCACATAAAAATGCAATGTGGTTTTAAACTTTAAAAATGACATCGGCATTAGTATACTTTATATATAATATATATGATGTACATCATATTTATGAGATACTTAGGAGCTGGAGATTTAGTTCAGCTCATGCTTGCCAGGAAAACTAGAGGACCTGAGTCTGAGCCTAAGCACCCATGTGAAAATAGACGCATAATTGTACATGCTTATAATCCCCGTGAATGGGGTACAGGGACAGGTGAATTTGGGGGAATTCTGATCGCTCATCATAGCCTATCAATGACTTCAGGTTCAGTGAGACACCCTGCCTCAGAAAATGCAGTCACCTGGCTAATGAAACACACTTGTGATTTACCTGTGACCTCAGCATTTGCATTCACACACCACTGCATGGGCATACACTCATAACCTAGACTCTTTCAGTGGAGAATTCAGTAGACTATTGGTGCATATAATGCAAATGCTGCCTGCCATAACATTTAGAAATTTTAGCTTGCTTCTACTTTAGGCAAAATAGACCATGTGCCACATGAGTTTTATATCAAACAACTTTGTAAACTGCAACAACACAGAATCATGAGGAATTGTGATTCTGTGTGGCTCATCATGCATGGCTTGTTCATGTCAGAAACTAAGAGACATGAGAATTGGTATTCACACAATAATCCAAATGACTACAATAAAATGTTTATCCGGAACATTCTTTTAAAGTATGTCAAGTAAATTTCGGATGAAGGAACTTCAGAATTCTTTACACTTTGAAAGTGAATATACTTCATCATGGTTTAAAATTAAGTGCAAGCTTTGGGTTTTATATGTGAAAACTTTGCAGAATGGCAAGTAATTTTCTCTTGATAAATAATTATCTTTATTTGCGTTTGCTCCTGTACGACTTCTGACCTACTGTACTTAAAATGAAAGTATATAAACTTTGAACAGAGTTCTAAGTCTTCACATTATTTGATTTACCATAAATCATTTCTGGAATAACTTCCTCCACATCTTGTTCACAACCTTCACAGCAAGAAAGTAAGTCAGAGTGAGAAGCATGTGGACCAACACATCAATGCAGAATTAGCTTCTCATATTGTAGTTGATTTTATTTCAGACATAGAGATTCTGGGATGTTTTTAGCCACACAGTTCCATGCAGCATCCATCGACTCAAGAGTTGTCAAGCATCTTCTTTACTCTGAGGCACAAAACTCAACATAAAACTTTAAGGCAAGTGAACTTGCTTTGCTTTAGACATGAGCACATTTTCTTTGTGTTTTACTGTTCCTTAAATAAATGTATTTCCTCTGATGCTTACTACGATGAGTGTCTTTGTTATAATTTCTACATGTCTTTTATCTCCTTAGATGCACTGTTAAATTCTGTGCACTCTTATAGTAATTAGCAAATCATAATTATATTGTAATTATATAAAGGGTCAGATGAGAAAGAACCAACTGTTTTAAATGCAAGACATTTAAATTCACTTGAATCCATTGTGAATAATATTCATGAACTACTCAACCCTTCCTAAGTGAGGGTCACTTTTGAATTACAGGCCTGAATATATTTATTCATCAGCTCCCCCCAAAATAACCTCCCAGAGAGGTTAAGCAGTAAATGACACCTCCTTTTTTGTAATATGTAAGTAAGCCCCTTACACAAAGATCTACTCATGCCTCCATGATGAATTTCCTTGTCATTTTACAGCTGTATCATCATCTTTTTGTAAAATTGATGTATGAACATTACACTACTATTGAAGACTCATTCTTTGTCATGACAGCTGTCAGATAAGTTGGCTGTATTCATTTTGGAGCTACAGAATTTTCAGTTTGAAATTCCCAAATAAAGAAAATATATGTCCTGGTAAATAAGTATAGGGAAATAATTTTATGCATTATCTCTAAAACTCAGACAAAGTATAATTAGCATTATGGTCCATAGAAATGAAATCTTAGTAGGACACTCCCTTAACTGTGTCACATATAATATACTTGAAGCTCAGACAAGGAATCCAATGTTTTGTATGTTACAACACAAAACATATAACATATATAAATATCCCTAGTATGTATATGGATTTCCTATCTCATTCACTTATCAACTGATTTTAATTTATATGTTCCTAGGGTATTCATTTAGTTTGTATACTACTAAGGTGAAAATTCTAACCAATTAAATTATGTCTCATGCAGGCAATTGTCTAAGTTCATAAACCCTAACTGTACCAAATTAATTATTGTCTCTTTTTCAACACTCCTATTAATTACTTATTTAATCATTGCCATCTAACAAAGGCATTCTCCTATCTATTCATCTCCTAGACAAAGGACATTGACATAAGATTTATTTTTGTCATTAGATTCCATCCTCTTCATTATATAATATCTATGATTAGATTTACACAAGGGTTTCTCAATTTTCTAATCAAAAACTGTGTAAGAAAAATAATTTTATGTATATCTAAGAACATATAAAACTTACTTATAATTTTAATCTTGAAAAAGCATAATTAGTCCAAAATGATTTATAATGTCAGACATAATATTTTAATAGCAGAATTATAAACTTCAGTAATTTTACATTGACTATTATTCATGGATATTTTATACATGTAAGTTGAATATAATATAATGTATAATAGCAAATAATTTATTCACAAGATTTGAAAGTAGAACATGTACCTGACTATCTTGTAATGAGAAAATAACATTTCAAAAATGGACATGTATCTATTTGTATTATATCAGTACATTAAACACAAGGGCCTTAGATACATTTAACTGTGTGTAATGAGATATTTGGAACTGATGCTTCTTTATATAAAATATAACAATTTTCTCATAAATAAATATTCTTCTCTGAGAGAGGAAGTACTCTTGATTCAAGCTTGAAACTGTGAATGAACCTGTAACAGTAGTAGAAACACTATGGATAAAAGAAGTCCTCCATGCTGTGGGCAGATAATTAAAGGATTTTTAAAAAGGCAATGGGAATACATTTCAGCCAGCCCTACGAAGGAATGCCACTAAGTGAACAGTTCACATGCAACCAAGTTAGTGCAAGAGGCTTACTGGGGAAAAGGGACAGGGAGAGTAATAGAGGGAAAGGCCATCTGGGAGTGGGGACATGAGAAAGGAAGACAGGGAGACTGACAGAGAGAACAGATGAGAGGCAGGACACAAGAAAAGCAAGAGAGGCCCACTTATGATCTCTTTCCCTCTCTCTTTCCCGATGTTCCCCTGGGGCAAACAGGACTTTTCCTGTCTCCTTCTCTTCTGTCCTCTTTCTGTGTCTCTTTACTTCTTTACTCTTCCCTCCCTGCCCCCTTTCCCTTTCTAATAAAACGTCTCTCTAGGCTCTGTCTGCCTGGCATGTTTTTCCCCTGCCTCAGTCACTCTTGCCTGCCATGGATTTCATCATGGTTTCCACTCGATGTTACTCATAACAACATGAACTCAGTAAGACTGGCTTGAGCCACTTGTAGAAACTATATTCATTTCTATTTGGTCAGCTGATTGGGTGACTCTCAGATATAACACATGCCACACTACTTTTGTGTATAAAGAAACACAATGGCTTTTCATATTACACACATCGTTTTCAAATTTTATTAAAAATAGACTCAACTGGGCATGGTGGCACACACCTTTAATCCTAGTGCCAAAGAGGCAGAGGCAGAAGGATCTCTGAGAGTAAGAAAACCTGGCATATAAAGTGAGTTCTAAGACAGCTAAAACTGTTATACAGAGAAACCCTGTCCAAAACAAACAAACAAACAAACAAACAAATAAATAAATAAAAGAAAGGATGAAGAAAAGAAAAACTAGATTCTTCTCTCATACAATACATGTCTATCACAGTTTACCCTCCCTCAACTCTTCCCAGCTCAACTCCAGCCATCTCCCCAAAATCTACTAATACTAGCAAAACAAAGTGTGACTTCCTTGTTCTACCCCACAATCTCCACAAGTCACTACTTTTTAGCATTTATTTCTTCTATACTCTCTCATGTCTTTAAGTTATGTCTATAACTTTATTCAATGACTTATTCTTGTGGAGTACCAGGCTTATTTCTGCCTTTGTATTTAAGATTATGTGCATCTGAAAATTGGTTCAATGAAACTCCTAACTGTGATTGTTTAAATAATAATAGCCATCATAGGCCTGGAATTTGAATATTTGCTCCCAACTTGGTAGTGCTGTTTCAGAAGAGGTAGGAGTCATGGCCTTTGTACAGGAAGCATGTCAATGGGGGCAGGCTTTAAAGTCTTAAAACTGAGTTTACAGTTTTTGCTTCCTGCATATTCTATCATTTCACTATTTTAAAGAAACTCAAGAATTGAGGACTTCTTGTCTAAGAAAATGTGGTAGTTTTGTGGTTTGATCAAGCCAGACCACCTGAAACAGAGTACCAGGTGATCCTACATTCAAAACAGCTGGACAAAGCAGCCTTACAGACTACAGCCAGGATTTCTGAATCTTCTTCAAATCCCCCGTGACAGTGCCCCTTACCAGCAGGAAGTAGTTTGGAAAGAACAACGCCCAAATTCCCAAGTATTGTCTATAAATATTTGTTTTCATTTAAATGGACTTGGTTATATAAAATAAAAAAAAGAAAGAAAGAAAGAAAGTGATTGCCCCCCATAGGATCATATATTTAAGTGCTTTCTCTCTAGTTGGTAGAAATGTTGGAGAAGGATTAGGAGGTATGTCACTGGGAGTATGACTTGAGATTTCAAAAACATCCTCATCGTTTCCAGTTAGCTCTTTTGCCTATGTATCAATATATAGACTGTCAGCTACGGTTTCAGCGCCATGTCTGCCTGCTTGCCTGCTGCTCTACACGATGGTCATAAACTCTCATGTTCTAGAATGCAATCCCCAATAAACTCTTCCTTCTAAAAGCTTCCTGACCATGGTATCACAACAATCAATAGTAAATTAATTACGAGAGAAGGTATACAAGAAAGTTAGTAAGGTTTCTTTAATAAAGAAATAAGTATTTTGAAAGGGCACCACAGTTCACATGAGAGTTTAGAAAGCTGTAGAGCTTTTCCAGTCATACTTTATTATGGAAAAACCTTCAAGCTTAGGCATTTCAAACCCGAGGTCAAGAGTGATACTAAGATTCATACTTGAAGGATGACAAAACTAACAAGTATATATAATTAAATAAAAAGAAAACATTTATCCATGGAGCAGATTGTTCTCAAAATAAAATGTATATTTTCCTAAAAATATTTCATCTCTCTTGAAGGTTAACATTTGGCACTCAAGGTCTTTTGTTGGTTTTTCCATCTGTTATATGCTGCTGGCTTCGATCAATCTACATCATCACTTCCAGAACTTGTTCTTCCTGTATATTTTATAGGAAGCACAGGAAGCCATGAGTGAACAAAGTCCTGAGTGAGTGTGAATTCTAACATGAGCACAGCCTGGCAAGGACTCTGCGACCAATTGGCCCATGATAAGTTGGCGAAATCATAATTCATATGAGCCAATTTCAAGAGGGATGGCAAAGCTTTCCTTGGGAGCTGAGTACATGTGTTTATGAATGATTGATCAGTATGTGCAAAGACTAGAAGCTGAAGATCCTTCAACCTGAATGTTTATCCCAAAAGACTTCTCACCTTCAGAGACTACCTACCAATATTATCTGGTACCTCCCGCTGTGCTGTACCCAATAAACATGCCTAGGTTGTAGGTTGAGGCTGTAATGATTAGAAAATCCCACATGATTACAGCTTCACTGTATGGGTGGCTGAGTGGCTGTCCTTTCTTAATTCCATTACTACCCCTAGCTAGGCTTTCCATACTCAAGCTGCTATTCCATGCCTGGTTTAAATTGATATAGAAAATTAATCATTCTTAAACTAATTAGAATAAAGAGGTACAGGCTTGTTCCTTCAACTAAAATTTATACACTCATGTATATACTCTTGTGACAGTTTCTGTCAGGTTATCAGGCTATGGAATAATATTCAGAAACTACTGATGTTATTCCTAGAATCTTTTAAGCTGATATTGGTGAGATAGGTAACTGACCAGAGTACTAGTTGCTTTATTTGGAAGGCCAATGATACAATCTTCCCAATGTGCTTTGCGGTTTTCTTTTAAGATTTTTTTTCCCTCTGTTATTCTGTAGTGATATTCTTGATGCTACAAATTCCAAATGACACACACACACACACACACACACACACACACACACACAAAATGGAATACATGATTTCATTATAGAAAATAAATCTTTTAAATCTTTAAATGTACCTTCTAAAAAGGCTCTGTACTTAGTAAGCTTAAATTCCATGGTGGTTGATTATTGGTTTTGCCCTATGGAAGATGAGCTTGCATTGAGGGAAGACGATCTAATACCCGTAATGTGCTGGCTACATGAATTCTACATTTATTCAAATGAAATTATCTTAAACTGTATAACAACTGAAAACCTGAGTGGATTTTCTTCTCTTCCTCTAAATAACAAGACTGAGAGTTGAAATGTAAAAGTCCTCAGCATGAATATAAAATGAAATTGAAAAGGAAGGCACAATTAGGCAACTCTTTGAATAACTAGTTCCCTGTCATTGTTTCCTTTTACATGAAAATGTTACAGTGATTTTATTTATTTTTCCTAAATAGAAGCCACAACTATACCTATGAACACTCATAATAGATCATGAAATTGTTACAGCAGCATTTACATGAATCTTTATAATGATAAAAGACAAACACTTGCAGTGTTCATTTACCTTGTTACATTGGTTGGTGAGCAACAAACAATCCTGTATGAGTCATTAAGAAAAAGGAGACGTGTAGAACCCATCTAGAGGCTTTATTGAAGATTTTATTAGACATTTGCAAACCTATTACATTTACAAATGACTACATAAATATCAGATTTAAAAAAGATTTGAATTAGGAATGTTTTTTAATCTTTTGAGGACTGAAAAAGTGTTAAATATTCCAAATAAACTGGATATGAATGTTTATCTTTACTAGAATAGTTTCATGTAGAATATCAGTGCACTGGGCATGAGAATGTTTAATCCAATAATTCTCACACCAGGAGAGGAAGCAGCCAGTCCTAATCAAGTATTTTGCCAAGAAAGGATATTCACTAGGTTTGGTAGATTAGCATGTTTTTTACATATGATGTTATAATTAACAATGCTATTTTAATTTATCTGGACACTATTCATTGGAAGCCAAAGAACATCTGCATATGAATGGAAATATCACTTTTACAGGAATCTTAATGCTAAGGGAAAAAAGAATGCAGAAAGAGGGGGTCATTTGTATTTCGAAAGACAGTTTGTGGAGTGACATTTATGTCTGATATTAATAATGTGGGCATTTAAAGATATAGATGCCATAGGGTGTTAATGCAAGGAATGGAAATGAACAGAATGATAGAAATTCCATTTTTAGGCATATACCCAAAGGATGCTCATTCATACAACTATGTTCATAGCAGCATTGTTTGCAATAACCAGAACCTGGAAGCAACCTAGATACCCCTCAGCTGAAGAATGGATAAGTAAAATGCAGTACATTTACACAATAGAATACTACTCATTGGGGAAAAACAAAACAAAACAAAACAAAAACAATGGAATCTTGAAATTTGCAGGCAAATAGATGGAACTAGAAGAAACCATCCAGAGTGAGATAACCCAGTCACAAAGAGACAAACATGGTATGTACTCATACATATATGGATATTAGACATATATTAAAAGATTACCAGCCTACAATTCACACCTATAGAAAAGATAGGAAACAAGGAGGACATTAAGAGAGACATACATGATCCCCCAGAGAAGGAAAAAGGGACAAGATCTCTTGAGCAAACTGGGAGTATGAGGGAGGGGACAGGGAGTTAGGAGAAAGAGAAGTAGAAAAGTAGAACCAGGAGGAAGACATAAGGGACCAAGAAGTTTGAGTAGGGGGAAAAATAGAGGAGAGCAATAAAAGAATAGAGGGAGCCATTATAGGTTTAAAGAGAAATCTGGGACTAGAGAAATGTACAGAGACCTACAAGGACATCCCAAACTAATAATCTAAGCAATAGTGGAGAGACTCCCTTGAATGCCCTTCCCCTATAATGAGATTGATGACTACCTTATATGCCATCCTAGAGCCTTCATCCAGTAGTTTATGGAAGCAGAAGCAGAGACCCACAGCTAAACACTGAGCTGAACTCCTGGAATTCAGTTGCAGAAAGGGAGGAGTGAAGAGCTAAGGGATCAAGACCGGGTTGGGGAAACCCACAGCATCAGCTGGCCTGAACAAGGGGAACTCATGGACCCCAGACGGACAGTTTGGAAACCAGCCTAGGACAGAACCAGGCCCTCTCCACGTTGGTGTCAGTTAGGAGGCCTGGGCAGTCTATGGAACTCTTGGTAATTGAACAACATTTATACCTAGTGTACGAATGGACATTGGGAGCCAATTCCCCACAAAAGGATACTCTCTCAACCTAGACACACAGGGGAGGGGCTAGACCCTGCCTCAAATGATGGGACAGACTTTGACGATCCCCCATGGAAGGCCTTACCCTTTCTATGGAGCAGAAGGGGGGTATGGGAGTCAGTGGAGGGCATGGGAGATTGGGAAGGATAGGGAACTGGGATTGATATATAAAATAAGATCAGATCATTTCTAATTTTAGTAAGAAAAAGGGGAAAAAGAAAATGAAAGAAACAATAGTGTCCAGTCTTGTGTTTCTTGAATTTAGAATGAGACTATCTAGCCTGGAATTAGTGAGAATGGCAGACACAGAGGGATCATTTGAAACTTGGTCTGAAGAGGAACCTCAACTCAAGTGCCGGCATTTCTACAAGCTGTGAACAAAGAAATAGCACAACTGGATTTATGCATTAGGAGTGTTAATTGGTGATAGGAGAAGTGTAAAACAGAAGTATATCTGCCGAAAAGTTGACCATGCACCAGTGGAAGGCCCCCTATCTAAGAATATTTGAATAGCACCAGTTGTCCTTGATGGGACACAAAATTGGGAGGGTGGAAAAGGGGAGAGGGGGTTGAATCTGGAAAGACTTAGAGGTGGGAGGACAAACATGGCTAGAACATTTTGTAGGAAATTCTCAAAGAACTAACAAACATCATATTGATAGACACAGTGTTCATTATATTTGGAAGGGAAAATGGAATAGCACATTAGACAAAAAAACATGAATCATGAAGAGAAAAGGAAATTGTGCCTTAATTTCTTATAGGGCAATAAAATTGCTACAGAAAGTACAAATAGACAAAGTAACATAGTGCTAGATAGGAGAACTCTTAGTCAACATTGAATATGAAAACTAAGGAAGGAAAAAAGTATACGTTGAAGTTTTCAAGTCTTATAAATAGGAAAATACAAAGAGGGCCTTGGTGGAGGGGCAGGGATAAGAGGAGGGAGAAGAAACTGTGGCCCAGATGTGAAATAAATAAATACATTCATTTCAAAAAGTATGTAAACAAATAAGGACATGGACATGTTTAGAAAGGAAATGATGGGATATTTTTGATGAATGCGCTTTCTTTACATTTGACATACCATATAGCAGCCTACGTAGATGAATAGAGAAATGACCAACATTTTATTAATTTCATTCTCTTAAAATACATCAGAAGACTGATGTGAGCAATTTCCTCCTGAATGAAATGTTTTCTCCTGTGAGGAAGAGAAAGGCTCATGAGACCATGAGTAAATTATTGCAGCTAGAGTCTTTTTTTTTTTTTCATCAATAGGTAGTGTTCTATGAATGAACAGAACCAATTTAATGCATGCATATTGTAAGTGGAGACAGATTGACTTGCGTGACAGGGGCAGGGTAATTAAATCATGGCTGTCTTCATGCTGAGGCAGAAAATTTGGGAGTTGCCCTATCTAGGAAACTGGATGCCCAGCACTGACAGCTTTGAGAATCTTCAGAAAGTGCCTGGTGATGAATCCCTGTTGGAAAGCCAAAAACACTGCTCTGTGATATCAGCTCTACATACACTTACTGTGAGAGAAGTGAAGGTATCCAGGTTCACACTGGTGTTTCTGTGTACATTTATGCCTGTTGGGAAGTGATCCCCACTTTGGAAGTGAGTCTTCTATGCTAATATTCCCTAGAAATGAGCGTATAGATGTGCCTACTTGTATTTCCTAAGTGACTTAAGTATTATAAAGCTGACAATCAGGATCAAACATCACATTTGCCAAAGAAATTTGCTAGTATTTTTCTACCCACGTCAAGGCAGAAACTAGTAAATATTTGCTTAATGTTTCAGTTCAGAACTTCCATATATTTATATTATCCTCATATTACTTATTGGGTGTCTACCATGTGATAATTACATCTTCATTATTTCATGTGCTACTACATAAATATGTTAGGTAACAAAGGCTTGTTCCCAGGACATTGAGGACTCACTTGAGAGACTATATGCAAGAGTGATCCATAATTGTCTTGGCCAACAGGCTGAGACTTTCCCACTCATCTACCTGCCTAGTCTCCACATCTTACTCACAAAGGTCAGACTGGATGACTATATAGAAACTCTTGAGTTTGTACAACATTCTTGCTCCACATACCTAATCTCTGATGCTTTGAAAAGCAGGAATAGCATACACTATTCACTGTACTCGAGTTCTTCCTGCTTTCCTGTTTAGTACTCATAGTCTACACAGTGAAAGTTCAAAGCCATTGCTCCTTTTAGGACTATATAGTTTCATGCCTTTGTTTTTAAGACACAGACTCAAAACTGTAAAAAGACATACACAGAACAGTATGATCACTGATGTCAACTAACCCCAGCACCAAGTTCCTTTATTTTATCTACTCTGCCTTTTTTTTTTTTTTTTTTTTTTTTTTTTTTTTTTTGGTTCTGAAGACATTATTTGCTGAGCCTTCAAAAGCCTGCTGTTATTTCTGTTCTTAGTACTCCAACCAGATCACCCACAGTCTCAATTGACTTGAGGCAGGTAGTTCCTATTTAGTCTATTCACGTTCTTATTTAAACCTACTATTTTTTTCCTTCACCAGAATTCAATTCCTGGTTCTGTGTTTCAGCTTTCCTACAAAACATTCTCATATTCATTGGCATGACAACATAAGAGAACTTTTTGTTCAAGTTGAGATTTTGTCCTTATAAGTCTGTGGTTGTTTTTTGTAAACTTGACCTAAGCTAGAGTCATTGAAGAAGAGAAACTCTAAACTGAGGAACTGACCCATTAAGACTGGCCTATAAGAAACCCATTGCAACAGATACCACACACACACACATTTATACACATAGACATCCCATAAATACACAAAACCAGGAATTATAATATAAAATCTGAGGACCTATAAGGAAAAACAAAAGCCCAAACAAAGCATTATGCATAAAAATAAGTCTAAAATATAATCAAATTCATTTTGTTGTTCACCTACTGATGGCTATGGTGCTTTGGCTGGCTCTCTCTCTTTCTCTCTCTCTCATTTGGTTGTTTATTTGTTTTGCCCTATTCTGATTTGTTTTTATTTTATCATGTTTTATTTTTGGATGCCTGCTTGTTTTCTAATAAGAGAAAGAAAAAAAAAAGTATTGATGGGAGATGTCATTCTGTATATGTTTCTCATACTGGTTAATGAATAAAGCACTGTTGGCCAATAGGAAAGGAAGATAGGAGGGACTAGGAGACAAGGAGGAAAGAGGAAGTACTAAGGAGAGTCAACATGGAGAGACTGGGAGAACAGAACCGCCATTCCTCCCTCCACTCTCGGTAAGACCATGTAGAAATACATAGCAATGGGTAATACTTAAGACAGAGCTAGCTGATAAGAAACTAGTACCTGGCCAACAGAATTATATCTAATACAGAGTCTCGGTGTATTAACTGGGGCTGGCGTGGCGGCGGGACAAGACTAGGCTGCAGGAGGAAAAAAACCTTACTCCTTATAGGGTATGGATTTGGGAGGGTGGGGAGATTCTAGGAGGAATTGTTCCAGAACAAACCATAATCAAAATATATTGTATGAAAAAAATCCATTTCAATTAACCAAATCATTGACTATAAGTAAATTGTCAGGCATATTCTTGATCAGTGTTGATAGAGGAATACCTAGACACTCAGGGTATGGTGCGAACCCTGATGGTACTGAGAAAGTAGGCTGAGCAAGCCATTAAGGGAACAAACCAGTGAGGAGCTTTTCTCCATGGTATCTCTTCATTGCCTGCTTCCAGGTTTCTGCCTTGAGTTCCTGTGCTTTCCTCCCTCCAGAGAATACCATACTGACCTACCATCAAATGTTAAACTGAAACAAATATATTTCTCCCCCAGTTGCTTTTAGTCATGATATTTTATCACAGCAATAGAACCTAAGACAATTAGCATGAATGGAAAGACAATCGATAGACACGAGGATGCTGCTCATTGCCAGAACACTGTTAAGCACAAGTGATTTCCCTGGGTTCGATACCCAGCAGGAAAAGCAAATAAATCAGTGAAACACTCAGAAAGAAAGTTACCAGGTAATGGGACATAAGAAAATTCAAGATGGAGGTCATTATTAGGCCTTTGAGAAACACAGGTTGATAAATGAAATGGATTTCAGGTTAGTGAACATTATTAGGCAGATTTCCTGTGAGGAAAAAAGGAATTTTCCTTAAATTATTTCCTGTTTGTGAATGAAAAACCTAGGAAAATTGCCTTGTTAGTCATTTTGTTCTTCTTTAAAGTCAGTTGTTTTAAATTAGAAATTGATTTTAAATTATGTGTTGGAGGTTAGTGTAAAATGTTTTTATAGGTGCTTTTAATTTGCTTATTCTATTTCTACAGTTTTTATTTCACTTTTTCTTTTTAAAGCTTATTGAACACAATATATATTTGAAGACCATAAGGAAAAAAAAAACATGAGATGGCTTATTTTTTCTTCCTTGACCAAAACCAAATATAATATAATATATATATATATATACATATATATATATATATGTATATATATATATATATATATATATATATACATACACACACATTATTAAGGAAAAAAAAAGGCACTACAAAGTTCTTTTGTTAGTATGTCATGTTCCCCATGCCTTGATGATGGGGGAGATCAATCATTTATTGCAGGGAGAATTTCTTATAAATGTCATTTAAAACTGACAATTCATGGGATGTAAAACAACAAGATATTACCTGTCTCCTTCTTTTATTAGAGAGATGATTCTAAAATGAGCAATTTCAGTAAGAGATAGATTTTTGCTCATAAATTTTATATTACTTTTCCTTTCTGTTGAACAGCCTCCAATATTTGCCGAGTAAATGAAAACTTAAAAATGAAGCTTGTCTCAGAGTTTAAATAAATCACTCCCCTGTGATATATCTAATTATAAGATATTTATGTACACAGCTCAGAAAACGAGAATCCACTGATCAGTGACTGATTAAAGGCACACAAGTGTTCAAAGTTGCTGAAATGTAAAATAGCTAGAAAAAGTTCTCTCTGAGGGATCTTGGCTCAAAAAATGATTATAATACAATTTAGTCAAAGTGTAAACAAATGGCATAGGAGACAGGCATGTCCTGTCATGTAGTAATGGCATTCACTGTGCCACACCTACTTGAGCAATTGAATAGCAGGCCATGTCAGGAAAATGTATGGAAGATATGTCACTTTGCTGAGTGTGGCTGTTCTACATGTTTTGTGTTTTCTTTAGCATTATCTGTTTCCAGGAAAATTAATAGTTATGGAGAAAACAGTAAGTGATGAGTTTATTTGACTCTTTGAAAGGCCACCCTGGCAAGGTGAAAATGGGTTGTAGGACATTCACATGTTTTTACTTGCTGTTTTCATATAACTTTCCTAAAAGGCATATCAAAGATTTGAATGTCAGTTTGAGAAAAATCTCCTAAACCTTTGATAAATGTGAGTGCCTGCTTGAAATCATCAGGGATAGACAATCCCATAGAACAATTCCAACATGCATTTGACAGATACCTGAAGTCATGTCATTCTAAATAATTAGGAGACATAAACACAAGTATCATTATGCAGACTGTGTAGTTTGCCTTTAGGAATATATGTATGTATGTATGTATGTATGTATGTATGTATGTATGTATATGTATATACATATGCATATCTGAATAACACAACAACAATTAATGAAAAACAAGACAGTGAATTTGAAAGACAGCAAGGAGGGGAACATGGGAGTGTGTGGAGGGATGGAATGAGAGGGGAGGGAAAAGTGTAATTATATTATAATCTAAAAACTATGTATAATGAGAAAGAATTCTCATACCTGTTTAGCAGGAGAAACTCTCCAGAGGTTAGCTTTAAGGGAATTTCATTTTATTTGTATGTTATAGGATCCCACTTACTAATAGTTAAAGGGAGTGAGTAGGAAAAATAACAATAGATGTATCAAATGGAAACACTGTAAAGTGATAGACACAAAGACCTTATATTTGTGTATCCAGTATATATTCAAATACCAAGAAAACTCATACTTTTTATTGAACTGTCAAATGTTCTTGTAATGGATCTCCAGAAGACAAAATGCCAAGAAGTTGTGGTGTAAATTCCTCCAGAAAGAGCCAGGCATGCTGTCAATACCTTTCTAATGCTTCTAGATGTAAGCAGAAATGCTACTTCAAATATTGTCATAAAATTGGATAGCAAAGCTCTTACTTCATTCCCTATGACCAACAAATAAATATTTATGGTTCTGTACTGGGGTGAAATGGCTAATAGAAGTTTTTCAAGTAAGTGACCTTAAGAATGAAGAAAATCTCATTTATGATTTGGGAGAAAATGAAGGTCACAGAGTTCAAATGACTTGGTCAAGTTTACCACATAGCTATTTAAAATAGAGAAAACACGTCTTAACTTACTATTTAATGATTCTGTTTATACTGATGCACTAAACTTCATTCCATAAGCCAAAAATGATTTTGCCCCTTTCATACATGTAAGATATGTTGACATAATCACATAGCTATTTACTTACTTAAATTGGATACAATCCTCAAAATATATGAATCGTAAATTTAGAAACATGGCCAAAAAAAAAAAAAAAAAAAAAAAAAAAAAAAGTGGTCAGTTACTTGGTGGAGTGGTTATATTTCCTTTGCCTCATGATAATTAGATTAGATGGCAACAGGCTTTGTGAAATATTAACAACATACCTTTTTAAATTTTTATTATTTAGAGGGGAGATTGGGGCATGTCATGGCACATGTGAAGAGATCAAAAGAAAACTTGTGGGGGTCTGTCGTAGCCTTCTACCATGTGGGACCCAAGGACTAAATTCACACTGTCAGGCATAGTGGTAGGTACTTTCTGGACCCAATAATTAATTTTGATTATCTGTGTACAAAGTTTTTCATATTTGGTTTTAAATTGTGACTGTTTAATAGTAAGTTATGTTTTGTTCTTCCTTATCTAGACTTGAACAATTTAGGTCATATATTAAGAATTGCACATGACTGTACTTACTGATAACATGCTATAAAAATATACTATTTATAGAGAAGCAGAACATAGATAAATTAGTCATATAGATTTTCTCAAGAGTGTCTCCATTTGCCTTCAAAGAATGGAACTCTTAGGTTCAAGGTCACAAACAGGAACATGGGAGAAATTCCTAAGGAGATACTTGCCCTAAGCAAGTATGTGGAAAATAAGCAGATGACTTCAATTTACTGTGTCATTACTCACCCCATTTCTGACACTGTCATACCACACACACACACACACACACACACACACACACACACACACACAGAGAGAGAGAGAGAGAGAGAGAGAGAGAGAGAGAGAGATGGAGAGGGAGAAACAGAAGGGGGAGGGAGAGAGTACAGAGTTATATTCCCACATGCCTGATATTTGAAATACAATATGTCAAAATAGATTTAGAGAAGAAGGTGAGAGCTGATAGATGGCATGCACTCATTCTAAGAAAAGATGTGTAAGTATGCCCCTTGGATTCCCCAAGGCAGCTGAACATCAACAGCTGCTGCTTCGTCATTTTTTAAATAAAAAAAAATTCAGTATATATAGAATAAAAGCTGATGGTATTGAGTATTGAACATATTGATCGCTTGGAAATGAACAGTCAAGTTTCGAGTTTTACTACTTTGCCCATAACTTTTAGTTGAATTAACAAATAATAGCTATGTATTTATACTTAAGAAAGACACCTTAACTATTTAGTATATATGAAGCCCAGTTATTAGAGACAATAGGATAAATGGGAGATAGGCCAATCTGATTTCATTATCATTGGTGTGTATGTACAGTGTGTTCACACATGTAGAGGTTTATTTGGTTTCCTCATTTAAAGCCATCTACCTTACTTTTAGAGTAAGAATCTCTCACAAAACTAGAAGCAAGTGATTGTCTGGGTTTACTGGCCAGCAAAATGGCAAGCCTTCTAAACTGTGGATTACATGCAGGCCTTCCCACACCTAGACTTTTACTTGCATGCAGGGATCTGAACCCTAGGGCTCACACTTGTGCAAGCCATATAACAGCCCTACAGTCAGACCTTAAGCAAAAAAACAGTACCAATTCAAAGTTTGGAAACCTTGTATTGAATCTACTTTTCCAATGAATAGATTCATTATAGATGAGTAAGCATACACGTTACAGTCATAAGAGAATTAAAAACAATTTAGGTAAAAGGCCAAACCAGATATAAATTATTTTTTCACAAGCATTTATAACAAAATTCCCTGGCAACAAAGCATACATTTTTATAGTTTTTCTGAAGGGTTCCTAACTGCTAAAGCACCACCATCCATAGCAATTTCTGAATTTAAACAAGTAGAGATTGATCTGACTTTTGTGCCTTGATGCTTAACGTCAATCAACTTGTAGAAAGGTAGAGAATGAGTATGATTTAATACTAAAAGTTCTGTTCCTTCAAAGATGTATGTACTTCTGCCTGGTGATACTAAAAATTATTTGTATATTTAATATCATTAAATAGATAAAATAGAAAATGAGCAAAATGCCCCCCCCCCACCAAAGTAGGTTTTGTGTTGTGACAATATTTTCTTTTAAGGTATTTTCTCCAATAGTTAGATAAATTACAAATTATAATTTGAATGAATGAATGAATTTACAATGAAAAAATGTGGTGTATTCATGATAATATTCTTCTTTACTTAATTTTTGCAAACTTTTGGCATTGAGTTCAGAGACACAAACATATACTTCATAGATCTACACAAAAAGACATCCTAGTGTCCTCAGTTTCAATATACATGTTTTTCTAATTTCTTGTCATTTGGCTTCAACAAAAGGTTTGGCTGTGCTTTGTAGTGTAATCCCATACATGTTTTTAATTAGAAGAGTTTAAAATTAAGTTTCCAGATCATTAGGGTCATTGTTATACCATTTATTATATCACATTATTGTATCACAAGGCACACTGAGACTTTGTAACCCAGATGTATAGGTTAGTTGAGGCTAGTTTTAAAAAATGTGAATGTCATTTATAGTCGTGAGTCTCTGAAGATTTACTCTTACATGTAGCAGTCTTTTCCTGAATTCATAATAAATATTGACTGTTTGGGATAGTTGTATTAAAGTTCTTGGTGTCTACAATGACCTTTTAACCTAGTATAGTCTAAATTTTTTTTAAAAATCACATGTTTAAGTGATCCTTAAATTGTATGAATCAAATGGAGGTTATATCTACTCAGAAATTAGATGGAAGTCTTTATGCCAATAAGGTAAAAATTGACAAATAAAGTCACTATAACTATAAAAACACTATATTGATGTGTCTTGAATATTTATATATTTGGAAAGGAACATATTTTTCCTTTTGTATAAATATGCATTAGAGTAATATTTCCCATTGTTTAGAAAAATGGTTTATAATGAAAACATTGTCCTGATGTTCCTCAACAAATTCTCAAGCAAATGGAGTTTGTAGCTTCACTGAAATCAGATGACAATCTTTGTACACTGGTTAGAAATTGACTAATAGAGTCATTAGTGTTTCAGATATTTATCTTGATTGTTTTACATATTTGAAAAGGAATGTTTTCCTTTTTATGTAAATATAGATAAAGTTGAGTAATACTTCAAGTTGTTTGGAAAAATTACTCACCATAAAAGTATTGGCCTGAGAGTTCCTCAACCAGTTTAAAGCAAATAGAAGTTATATCTACATTCAAATCACATCAACTTTTTATTCAGTAGACACAAATTGATTGATAGAGTCATTTTAGCCCTGAAATAATTGAATACTTATCTTGAAGATGTATATTTTTAAAACATATTTTCTCCTTAATAAAATAGAGTAATATTCTGGGTTGTTTGAAAAGATGGCTTATAATGAAAAAATTCCCCAATATTTGTAATTTTGAATTAACAACCTGGAATAAAAATAATGCATATGGAACTGATTTCTTTGTCCCTAGAACTGACACAGTGGGAAGAACTATGATAAAATGTTGACTTGCACAAAGTCTGGTTTCTTTCCATCTTTCTGAGATAAGTGTTCTTCTCCTCGGGGAAGATAGTGTCCATATAATTAGCTCCAGCCCTGCTCCTACTGCTGTCCTTCTTCAAGGCAGTGGAGGATCTGATATTAGTCAATGACTATAGATGTTTAATAGGGCTAGCAAATGTTACAGTGGGTTTTCAATCATTGTGTTGTTTCTTTTAATGTTTTTCTTTGTGTTAATGGTTATTTCAGCCTTTGTATTAGAGATACATTTAAAAAATGACAGAAGACCATGATGAAAGACATTGATCAAGATTATTAGACATCTTGATAAATGCTTTAAAATGCAGATATTTTTATTTCTTTAGATTCTAATATAATGATATTTCTCCCTCCCCATTATTCATTCAGATATTTTTAAAATTAAGAATTGTTTCATATCAATCCAATTATTGATTAAGATTAATGGCCTGGCTTAATTATTCTGCCTTAGAAATGGGAACTCCAATGTATGATCTTTTGCTTTGGATCTCTTGAATCAGAATTTTTCAACATGAAACAAATAATATATTTTCATATAGTTTTCAAAATTTAATTTATGTTTCTGATTAAAAGTACTGAGGGTGATGTGATTGATGTTCCTTTTATTTTTGTACAGTTGTTCCCTTTCCCAACTTTTATGGTTTTTCCCCATTTTTATTTATTTATACATATATATATGTATATATATATATATATATATATATATTCATCCCCTCTTACTCTTCTTTGCCCTTCTACCCTTCTCTTTTCTTCATAACTAGAATTTTTTTTTTTTACCTACTCCTGCCCCCAGTTCAGATCTTGTTCAGGTAACCTCATCTGCTTTACATTATATAAATGACAAACCATATCTAGAAGACAACATTTCAGAAAGATCGTTGTCATCCCCTGGCTTTAAAATCATTGTTTCTACTTCCATGATGTTGCCATGGCCTGGGAGGAGAATTCATTTAAGTCCGAGTATTCAACATTTATTTACTCTTATCACTTTGGTCAACTGTGAGTCTTTGCATTAACCAATACCCTTTGTGGAAACAAATTTCTCTGCCCCAGGCTAATGGTAGCACTAATCTATAAGGATAAACATGAATATTTAGAAGTCAGGTTGGCTACATTTTATTCAACAAAACAATGTTCCACCATTACATTTTCTTCTAGGGATTACAAACAAGTGTACAACAAGAAGTATGTTTACTCTAATGGAGTCAGAAAGCTATTCTGTTTACTCCATTTACAACCATGTCACTCTTGTACTCATAGTTGCTTCTTTCTTGGGATGTTGTAGTTATTGCCCCCAGGGTCTACACATGAAAAAGACCATTAAAGATTTTTGGTCTTACAGCCTACATTATACCTTCTGGCTCTATGAGCTCTAGCCTACAAACAAGCAAGACTGATGAGGATGCTTCTGTCCTCTTACTGGGATTTGTAGATAGTAGAATATTGTATAACTAAAATTTCTTTTCCAAAGAAAAAAACTGCTCGTGAATACTCTAGATAAACCTCTCATATCATCTTCAGTCATATGATAGGATTAATACCACAAAAATGAATAACATCTTCGTGCAGTAAGGAATGGTTTGGTGAATGTTTATGCTGTAGTCTTACACTTCAATTTTTACTATTGCAAATAGAAGATAATCTATAACTCCATCTTGCTTTTTTAGCTAATGTGATATAAAGAATCATAGTTTTGTTCTCTCTTTATGAACCACATCTTTTCTTATGCATCAAAAGATAAGCTGCCTCCTCATACCCTAATACATCTCAAACAGCTACTTATGATATGTGGACAATGTAAGTGTAATTATTATTTGCAGTCACACAAAAGGGAAAACACATTCTAGTCACTAGACCATACTAATGAAGAACTGATGTACATTTGTGAGTTTGTATAAAAGCATCTATATGTATGCTTCTGTCAAATATACATATCAAAGGACCTTTAACTGATTTTCTATCAGTAGCATCTCATCCAAAATTACTCACTTCCTGCTCTATTATATATATTATTATAAGAATTGGTCAGAGTCTACATATTGAAATTAAGGTGCCCACAAATATTATAAACAATGATAGCCTTAATGTAGCCAAGAGAAATAAACTGGTGCTTGGTGAGTGGAGGTATTCTTAGTAAAATATTCTTATGTTTTAACCTGTGAGATAGAAAATAAAATTATTAAAAATCCCATTTATACCTATTTTATTTTGTACTTTTAATTTTTGACATTATAAGTTAAAAGAGTTCTCACTTCCCTTACTTCCCTCTAATATCTCTGCATATCTCCTACTTTCCTTAAAATTAATATCTTCTTACATATTTTTATTGAATATATATATATATGTGTGTGTGTGTGTGTGTGTGTGTGTGTGTGTGTGTGTGTGTATTCCTAAATATAACCTATTTAGACTATACAATGCTACTTGTATATATTTTCAGAACTGATAATTTGGGACTGAACAACCAATTGATGGGTTTTTCCATGCAGAAGGCTACCACTTTCCATTCCCAGGTTTCCTCCGTTACCAATAATTCTTTATGTAGAGTTAAGGCCTTCTGAGGTTTTTTCCCAGCCAATTTGAAATGTTCATTGGTATCACCCTTGTTTGGAAAGTCATATTGATGATACCTTTTTGGTGTAGTAGGAGACAATATCACAGAAAGTCACTCTGTTTTACAACATTCCCTGAGCCCTGGTGCTGGAATGTTTTGTAGATGTATCTATCAAGACTGAGCTCCCTAATTCTGTACTTTGATTGGTAGTGGTTTTCTCTAATTATCTCCATCTGTTGCAAAGAAAAAGCTACTATTCTTTTAATTATATTCTCTTTCTAAAACTCCTGCTTATATCCACTACACCGTAGAATAAAGCATCTTAAAATAATATCAAAGTGTTAGTCATAAGTGTGTTCTTATTCCAGTTGATTAGTGACAGTTCAACAAAGCATTTCCTATCTCATTCTTACTTGTATAAAAATTATATTATGAAAAATAGTTGCTGAAATATTTTCATCAAATTTTAAAGTGAAATATACAACCAAAATGTAAATACTTTTTAGAAATACTCACTTTTACCTTAAATTAAAAATATGAGCCCCTTGTTTAAATAATCCTATCAAGGAATAATTTCTACTTAGCATCTTTCATGTATCTTAAATAGCCATTTATGATGCAATGAAAATTCATAAAAATAATTTTAAGTTACATTATATGTTATAGTTTTAAGAAACTCAGAGCATTATTCCAATAAGTTCCAGACTCAAAGACACAGAGGCTCTCCATCTTTAATATCTAAGGGAAAGAGAAACATTCTTCAGTCCAAGATGAAGAATAGAGAGCTAAGTGAGAGCTAAGAAGGGAAGGTCAGGAGTTGGGGAAAAGTGTGACACAGGCAGAGATTAACTATTTTTCTGCCCTATTTCACATTAACAGTACCAATCAATTAGGTGGTACCTGTACAGTAATGATGGCAGACCTTCACCATCAAGGCTACTCATTAATTCATATCTTTATTCCTTGCAGAAGAACATTCTCTATTTTGTTTACTTGATTTTTTAAAAAAATATATACATACAATGTGTTTAAACCAAGTCCATTCCCCTTGCACCTTGATCAAATTTATCTTCCATTCTTATAATACTGATACCTCCCAGCTTCATTTATTTGTGTTTTCCATTTTTATTGAGTGCACTCAGCACTGCTAATATGTGAATGAATGCAAGGTCATCTATTGAAAGAAGTGCTACCTCTCTAGAGCTGTAGCCTTGAAGAAAAATAACTGTCCTTCTCCTAACAGCCATCAATTGCCAGTAACTGCTCAGATAGATGTGGAACTTCATGATCATCTTGCTGCTCCGTGCTGAGATTTTTGTCTTGTTTAATCTTACACAGGTCTCTACATGCTGTCACAACCTCTGTGAGTTCATATGTTCCATAATCATGCTGTGTCTGGAAAACACTTTTTACTGTAGTCATCTATGTTATTTGCCTCTTCCAATTTCTTCACCCTTTCTTCCATGATGATTCTTGACTTGAAATGAAGCAATGTGATGTAGATAACCCATATCTACATTCCAAAGATTCTTAATCTCTATGTTTACTAATTGTAAGTCTTTGAAATAACTGCCACCTACCATTAAAAGATGTTTCTCTGAATAGTGTTGAGAAATCCTCTATTCATTTTATTTGTTATTCTGTGTTTTTAATGACTTTATTTTAATTTGGAATCTGTCAGACCCACACATATAGCCCCAAGGTTATGTAAAATTGCCCTTGGTATACTTTATTTCAAAGTGAAAAATAATAGTCATCCCATCAGCATTTACCATTGAAGTTAGACTACATTCTGACTAGTGTTCATTTCCTGTTACTGTGTTTATAAGAAGGACAACAGTCAGATTGAAAAGGTCAGGCAAAATGACAGTAACTAATTCAGAAATGAAATGTCAAGAATTGGAATTATAAAGCCAAGATTAACCTATAAGCAATTCAAGTAGATTTATACAGAGAGACACATATGCACATAGACACAGAAGCTATTTAGAACATTATTCAAATTAAATTGACAAGGTCACCAAAACAAGCAAACTTCATGAGCTTCAAAGTAAACTTCTAAGAAAAGGGAAAGTCAATGTGAATTCTAAGAGTGAAGACATACATAAAATACTGATGCCTGTACACAGCATAACTAAGATTTGATTAGGAGAAATAAATATGTAATTAATATAAATTAGCAAACATATTAATCATACAAATAATTCATTGTTTATTATTTTCTATGATAATTACAGTTTTAGGTATTGGAATAGTTACAAATTAAACATTTTAGACAATAGTCATCATACTATAAACATGTTTTACAATGTTGTCAGTATTTTAAGAGCATCTAAGTAAATGTTCTAAGATTTGATGAAGAGATGAAAGGAAAACCACAATGATATATCTTCCAGTAACTCTCACAATCAGTAAATTAGCCACCATCATCTCTGCACCACAATTCATGTCAAATATTAGCTCTTGCAATTTGATGTTTCTTACTCAGTATTGTTTCCATCTTCTGTTTATACATGAAGGAACTAAGGCATGTAGTCTAGCTTAAGATAACATGTTATAAAATGTTATATTTGATATTCTAGCACATTTACTAAGCTTTCAGCCACATCCTGAACATTGAGAGGACACTAAAAGTTATGTAATTTTTGTCTGCTACCTAAATCAAGAACTCACCAAACTGGAAAAACTTATAAAACAGAATCTTACAGTACCCATTCCTATTCATAACTGAAATTAATAATGAGTTTCTGAGCTAAATGCAAATTCTGGTCAAATTTCTATACTCAAAGTGCATCTAACAAAGAATTTGGGAGCTATTATTAACACGTGTGGCAACTTATGATGGCAACTTCATTTAACTGTACCCCTAAAACAATTTCATGCTACTATAAAGTCTTAATACCCATGTGTCATTCATTGATAAGTCTATAATCATTGCTATATCTGGATACCTGTTGATGTGATGAATATGAAGAATATGAAGATCAAAAACAACTAGCAGAGGAAAGGGTTTTAGCTAACATGTCCTGATCATCTCAGAAGAATGCCCGTGCAAGAGCTAAAACAGGAACTTCAAGACATAAGCTGAATCACAGACCATGGAAGAAAGCTGCTTTCTGTCTTGTTGCCCATGGCTTGCTCAACTTGCTTTCTTATACAACACAAGACCACCTGCCTAGGGGTGGTACCACCCACAGTGGGGGATAGGCTCTGGTAGCAAGCATGTTTCAAGAACATGTTCTACAAACATGTTCACTAGCCAATCCAATGGAAGCAATTCCTAAGCTGAGGTTCCTTCTTCCCTGGTTACTCTAATTTGTGGCAAGTCACCAAGGGCTACCCAGCAGAGTCACTGAACTTAATAGCTATTTTATAGATATGCAACTACTACACACAGGAAATTCATCAATAGAAGACCTTTGTGAAAACACTAGTACAATAGATATGACCTTGCAACCATAAATTAAGTTCTATCATATTGTATATATTATATTTCTTAAGGCTTTTGATGCTGATTGTATATTATCATTTTGTTGCATAGTATGAAAGGTTATCATAAACAAAATTTGGATATCTCTAGAGTGTTTCTGCCCTTTAGCAGCAAGCAATGGAGATCTCATCTTGGCTTCTTTGATTTACTGCTGCAGTGCCTGGTGTCTGATTGTGGGTACTTCATATAGTCCCTGAAAATCTGGGAGAAGATTACCACATGGTAAACTTTTATTCCAGATTCTGAACATCCCATTGTCTACTTTCAGGTCTGGCCAGGTTCTTAACACATTGTAGTAGAAAAAGCAATCTTTAATAAGTTTGTCAAATAGCTTTGATTTCAATCCACTTATTTTGTATTTCTCTAGCTATGTGCTCTAAGGTAAAAAAAAATGCTTATTCAATGGTATGAGTATTTTTTTAACCATAGCCTTTCATAATAATACTCAAAGATTATCAAGTGTTGAAAGCCAACATGGCAGGATCAAACATGGACAGGACATTGGACATAATAGTTGTTCAAACAGTGATAAGAACTCTAAATAGTTTGTACTGTTAGGTATGAATATCATTGCTTATAAAACTTACTATACCAAACCACATAATATTCTTTTTTATTGACTTCTGGTCAACCTGACAAGTAACTTACACAAGTTCAAATCATATACAAAACATGGAAATTTTACACATTAATGAATTCAGATGTAGTGTTTGATACATGTGTATATAATATTTTATATGGAGTTAAGTGCTTTTTCTCCTCAAATACTTTTTGTGCCAAAAATTCCCAAACCCCTTCTTGTAGGTATATAAAAATATAAAATTTATGATTGTTATTTGTGGACCCATGACTACACTACTCCAGTTTCTTGTGGTTATCATCTCCCTACTTCTCCTTAGACTCTGTCAGTCATCAATCCATTTTTGAGATTAGAATTGTAAGAATCTACATTGAGTGAAGTAATGTGGGATATACCTCTTGGTGTCTGGCTTGCTTTACTAAAAAAAAAAAAAAAAAAAAAAAAAAAAAACATTGATTGCTAGCTGTGGTGGTTTGAAAGAAAATGGCCCCCAAAGAGAATGGCATTTTTAGGAGGTGTGGCCTTGATGGAGGAAGAGTGTTACTATGGAGGCAGTCTTTGAGGTCTCTTTTTCTCAAGCTTGCCTCAGTGTTCCAGTCAATCAACTTCTTCTTGCCTTTGAGTGAAGATGTAGCACTCTCTTCTTCTCTTCTTCAGCACCAAGTCTGCCTACATGCCACCACGCTCTCTTTTGTGATCATAATGGACTGAACCTCAATTAAATATTTTTATTTATAAGAGTTACCTTAGTCTTGGTGTCTCTTTAGCGCATAACTAAGACTCTAACTCTCAGTTTTCAGAAAGTTGCATATCTGTGTGCAGAAAAAAAAAAAATGAAGTCATACCCCAAATCAATACTAGCTTCAATAATTTACTCAAAGTAGAGGTTTCATCCAGCAACTGATAGGAACAGATGCAGAGACCCACAACCAAATATTAGCCAGAGCTTTGTGAACCTTCAGAGAGGTGTAGGAAGGATTGTAGGAGGCAGGCATGTCAAGAACACTACTAGAACATGGCCTGTAGAATCAACTAAGCAGGGCTCATAGGGGTTTAGAGAGACTGAAGTAGCAATCATGGAGCTTTCATGGGTTTGTACTAAGTCCTCTACATATGTTATTGATTCACTTGGTGTTTTTGTGGGAATCCTAACAGTGGTGGTGAGGGTGTCTCTGACTCTTTTGCCTGCTCTTGAGACCCTTTTCCTCCTACTGGGTTATCTTACCCAGCCTTAATATGCAGATTGGTGCTTAGTCTCATAGTATCTTGTTTTGCATTGGGTTGATATCCCTGTGGGACACCTGTTCTTTTCTGAAGGGAAATAGAGGGACAGATCTGTGGGAAGGGGAATTATAAAGGGTTGGGGAGGAGTGAAAGAAGAGGAAACTGAGAAGAATGAGTTGAGCTTAGCTCGCTTTCTGTTTTAATCTGTCCAGCATCTTAGTTCATGGACTGGTACCACCCATGTTTGTGTTCCCTGCTCATTTAAGTCTTTCTGGACACATGCTTACCCACACACCCAAAGTTCCCCTAATACAGTGATTTAGACAATTTGACAATGAAGATTAATCATCATGGTGATTTTGTATTTTGTAGTTTTATTTAATTCATTTATAAATCTTAATTCTTTAGAGGCAACTTTGAAGTTCTTATATAGAAAACCATGTAAAGTGTACACACTAGCAAATTTTACTTCTTATATAGTTTTGATGCCCTTTATTTGCCTTTCTTCTTGGCAGTGACTAAGACTTCTGCAGCTGTACTTCATAGAAGCAATGAACATGGACATTTTTGTTTGGCTTCACGTTGTAAAGAGAAAGCTTTCAGATTTTGTCTATAGAGTATATGATCTATTGACTTTTATAATGCCCTTTATCGTATTGTAGTGTGTTCCCTGTAGGCCTAATTTGTTTAGGATTTTTATCATGAAAATGACATTGAATTTTTTTAATATCTTTACTGTATCCATTGAAATAAATCTATTTTTCCTTCATTTTGCTGATATGGTACATTGTATTTATTAATACACATTATTAAAACTTCTTTGCATCTTTGGCATGTATCACAATAGTGTGTAGGTAAATGGATAATCTTTAGCTGAAGACTGTCATGTCTCTGCACAATAAGGATATTAGCCTGTCAGTTTTATTTATCAAGTCCTTATCTATTTCAGATAGCAGAATAATGCTGGCTTAGAAGAATATATTTGTAAGATGTCCTTCTTCATCTCTATAACACAATATGTGAAGGAAAACTGAGATGCATTTTTGTCTTGTTCTTTTTAAGAACTTAGCAGTAAAATTATTTGTCTTCAAGCTTTTCTTTGTTGGGAGGGGTTTGCTATTGATTCAACATCAATGGTGTTGGTTTTCTTTCCAGATCTTCTTTGGATTCATGACTAAGTTTTATAAAAATTATTTGACCAGAAATTTTTCCATTTCTTTAGATCAATATTCGTGGACACTTTGCTGCTCATATCAATGTCCAATAGACTTCTCTGTTGTCACTTAGAATATTTCCCTTACCCCAATTTTAAATCTTCTCATTATCTTCCTGAGTGGAGATGAAGGTTTACTCATTTATTATTTTGCAGAATAAGTTCATTGTTTACTTGATCTTTTATGCAATTTGTTTTGCATATCAACTTTGAGTCTTTATCATTTCCTTCATTCCTTCAATTTGGGCTTCTGCTTCTACTTGTTTTCCTACTCATTTTAGATGCAATGATAAATTGTTGATTTGAGATCTTTCAAACTTTCAATGTGGGCATTGATATGAGTACTTCTTAGAGGATTCCATAGGTTTGGCATACTGTGCTCCCATTTTCATACGTTTTAGGAAGGCTTTTAATTTCTTTCATTTCTTCTTTCATTCATTGGTTGCTCAAATGAAAACTGACTAATTTTGGTATAGTTTTAGAGCTTCCAAAGTTTTTCTTGTTAAGGATTTTTTGAGGTATTTTGTTTGTTTGTTTGTTTTGTTTGCTTGCTTACTACATGGAGTCAGTAAAGAGAGTAAATACAATTTCAATTTTTAAGCATATGTTAAAAATTGTAGAGACTGACATGGTAATGTATGCCTTTAATCACGGAACTTGGGAAGAACAAGTAGGCAGATCTCTCTGGTTTGAGGAAAGCCTGGCTTACATAACAAGTTTCAGGCTAACCAAAGATATATAGTAGGACATTGTATAAAAGGAGAAAAAGAGTTATGCTGTCTAGTGAATGAAATACCTGGGAACTAATCCATATACTAATGAGGAAAAGTATGTATGTTGGATAAAATATTCTAGAACTATCAGTCTGGTATATTTAGTCTGCAGTGCAGTTTAATTCTGCTATTTGTTGATTTTAAGTCTGGATCACCTATCTGTTATTGAAAATGAGGCATTAAACTCTTCAAATAGTATTGTACTGATGTCTAGCCCTCACTTTTTTGTCCACCACATATTTATATATTTATTGGTTTTGATACTATGTAAATATGTGTGTGTTTGTGTGTGTTTGCTAATTTCTTTTGATGAATTGATGCATTTATATTATGATATTTCTCTCTTACTGAGTTTGACTAAAGTGTATCTTATCTGGTATTAGTAGAGCTACTTTTGAAATTTTTCAGACTCATATTCTACAGAATATCTTTCTGTGCCAGCAGCTCTCCTTCTATGCATGTCTTAAGAAGTGAAATGAGTTAAATTTCTTGTAAACCACATATAATCATATCCTGATTCAGCACACATGATATCTTATGGAGAACTGTGCCTGAACCCTCCATGTAACCTAATTCATGCTGTAACTGTGTCTTCAAAAAGCCATGGCATCATTCTATCAGGCTAGATGCTTCAGAATAGTGGGGAACATGGTAAGACCAGTGAATTCCATGATTATGGCCTACTGTCTCACTTCTCTTGTTTTGAAGTAAGTTCCCTGGTCAGAAGCAATACTGTGTGGAATATAATGTCAATGGATCAGTCATTCTGTAAGTCTGTGGATGGTGGCAAATCCCAAACCAAAATAAGTATCTATTACAGTAAGAACAAAGCATTGGACTCTCTAAGGAGGAAGTGTCTCAATGTAGTCAACCTGCCATCAGGTTTCTGGCTGGTCACTCTGGGGAATGTTGATCTATGCTGTAGGCAGGTAAGGCATTCAGCAGCAGCTGTGGTCAGTCTTGGTGAAAGGAAAGTCCACGTTGTTGCCTCCATGCATAACTCTATCTCTGCCACCATGGCCACTTTGTTCATGGGCCGATTGGGCAATGACAGGGATGACTTGGGAAAGAGGCTGAGAGTCCACAAAATACATGATCCTATTTATTTCATTATTGAATTCCTCTTTAGCTGAAGTTACCCTTTTTATGAACATTTACATATTACACAAGTATCTTCACTTCCTTTGCCCATTTGGAGAGATTTATCCACACACTTTCCCAAATGTCTTTCTCACCAATTTTTTAATCATTATCTTTCCAAAGCCCTGACCAAGCAACCAATCCATTGGCTACAGTCCATGAATCAGTGAATAATCACACATTTGGCCATTTATCCTTCCTCACAAATTGTATGACCATGTGTATTGCCTAAGGTTCTTCCCACTGTAACAATTTCCTTTCTCCAACATCTTCAAGTGTTGTCCCAGAAAGGGGGTATAATTCTGTAGTTTTCCACTTCTAGGTGCTGAGTACTAGCATCTCCAAAAAGTGCAGAACCATACATAAACTAGTCTGTAGAGTTCTCTTCTTCAGTCATCCAATCACTAGGAATACCCATGAGGCTATAGTTATATGCTTGGTATCAGACAACTTATAACAGGAGTAGAAACCATAGGCATTTGGGAAAGTTCTTTGTGTAACTAAGCCAATTCTCTTATGTACCACTTCCATTTGATAATAGATTGTTGATGTGCACATCCTACTTTATGACTTGGGTGGGTCCGATAATACCCAGCTTATAATGGGCAGTTTGGTTTGCATGGTAAGTTGGAGGCCCATTGTCAATCATTAAGTTTCTACTACTTAGGCCCAATAGCAAGCCGAGAGCTGTCTTTCAAAGGGATAGTAGTTTTCTGAAGATGATGGAAGAGCCTTGTTCCAAAATACTAAAGGCCCCTCCTGTAATTCATCTGTAGGTGCCTGCCAAAGGCTTGGCTTCAAACAGCATCCCTATCTGCTAAGGACACCTCAAGTACAATAGAGTCTGCTGAATAATATTGTCCAAGCGATAGAGCAGCCTGCACAGTAGCTTGGACTTGTTGAAGAGCCTTCTCCTTTTCCAGACCCCACACAAAGCTATCAGCTTTCTCAATCATTTGGTATATGGGGCAGAACAACACACGCAAGTGAAGGATATGCTGTCTCCAGAATTCGAACTGGCCCACTAAACACTGTGCATCTTTCTGGGTGGTAGCAGGGGCCTGTCTTATGGCTTCTCTTGCTGTGAAGAGACAACATGACTATGGCAACTCTTATAAAGGAAAACATTTAATGGGGGTGGCTTGTGTAAAGTTCATAGGTTTGGTAAATTGTTATCATGGTCATGGCAATGTGCAAGTGGACATGGTACTAGAGAGGTAGGTGATATTTCTACATCATGCAGACAGACAGGAAGTGAACTGAGTATCACACTGAGCAAAGCCTGAGCACATATAAGACCTCAAAGCTCACCTCTATAATGACACAGTTCCCCCAATAAGGCCGCACATCCTAATAGTGCCACTCCCTTAGGGGGACATTTTATTTCAAACCGTCACAGATATATTTCTAGAACAAGACAATTGCAGACACTACTTGGAAAACCCCTAGTCATGCTTACCAGGGAATCACGTAGGTGATCCTTACTCTTCCCTTTTGTCCTCCAATTCCAACACCAAAGCATAGAACTTGATGTAGCCTCTCTTTCTTCTCTGTCCCCATTTCCAGGGATCTACTAAAATCCTGGTGGAACACATAGCATTCCATGCTTCTGTGGATACTGTGAGTCCAAGTCCCACTTCTAGCTCATCTTCAGTCCTTAGTGTCATCTCCTAATAGATATAAACACATTCTCACTGGGATCCATAGAGGGCACACCTGGCAAGAAATAGAAGCATTCTCTATCAAACAACTCAGTGCAACCACACTCTCCTAAGAACAAGAGAAAGCAACTGAAACCAATGACTGGACAGGTATTCAAAAAGACAATTTAGCAACACCTACAGTTACAACCCTCTCAAACTTAGATGCATAGATGCCAGCATAGAAATGCAATAACAGCAAAGATAATATGTCTTCACTAAAGTCAAGCAACCCCGCTACAGTAATCCCTGAGAAGTGTAATATAACTGAAGCAAAAATCAAAGATATCAAATATTGATATATTCAAGAAGCCATGAATTAATCCATTAACAAAATCTATGAAAGCACAAATAAACCCTAGACTGAAATGAAGAAAATGGTTCAAGACATGACAGTAAAAATAAAATCACTAAACAAAACACAAACTGAGGAAAGACTTGAAATGAAAATTTAGGAATTTGGAAAAAAAAACTCTCAGAAGCAAGCCTCACCAGCCGAATACAAGCAGTGGAAGAGATAATTTCAGTAACTGAAGACAAGATAGGAATTGTTCTCTAAAGAAAGAAAAATCAATGCATAAAATACCAAAGAAAGCTGGGACACTATGAAAAGAAGAAATCTGCAAATAATGATAATCAAGGAAAAAGGAAACCAGATCAAAGGCACAGAAAACATTTTCAGCACAATCATAGAAGAAAATTGCCCTTACCTAAAGAAGGAGAAGCATATCAAGATACAAGAAGGGTACAGAACACAAAGTAGACTGAAGTAGAAAAGAAATTCCCATGGGGCATACTAAGCAAATAATTAAGTGTATAAAGTAAAGAAATATTAAAAGCTGCAAGAGAAAAAGACCAAGTAGTATATAAACGGCAGCCTATTAGAATAATATCTAACTTTTCACAGGATCGTATAGAGCTGGAAGGGCCTGGACAGATGCTCTACAAGCTCTAAGAGACCACTGGTGACAGTCTAAACTACTATACCCAGGGAAATTTCCAATCACAATAGATAACTAAAGAAAGATATGCCACAATAAAATTACATTTAAGCACTATGTATCCACAAATCCAGCTCTGTAGAAGCACTTGAAGAAAAATTTCAACCGAAGACATTACCCACCATCCCTCTCCCCAAAAATTCCAAGGAATAAAGAATATCAAACAGCCAATCAAAAGAGGGGGCAAAATAAACATACCACCACAGCAAAAATAATAGCAATAAGCAAACTTTTCTCATTGATAAAACTCTGCAACAGTGGTCTCTATTTTTTCAAAAAAAAAAAAAAAGAAAAAAGAAAAAAAAAAAAAAAGAACAGAGTAACTGGTTCAAAAACAGGATTCAAATTTCTGCTGCAAATAAGAAAAAATATGAAGGATAGATATCACCTCAAGATAAAATGGCAGAAAAAGACATTCTAAATAAGGGGACCCTAAAACAAAGTGGTGCACCAAATTTAATGACAAAATATATTACAAATCAAAACTAATCAGAAAAAAGAAGGAAGGACACTACATAATCTTCAAAGGAAAAATTAACAAAAAGGATATGAAAATTCTAAATACGTATACACCAAACAAAAGGGCACATAAGTTCATAAAAGATACACTTTTACAGCTAAAATCACATACTGATCCTCACACAGATAGTGGGAAATCTCAACACCCAACTCTCACAAATGAAGAGGTCATCCAATCAAAACCTTAACAAACCCTGGAGTTAGTTAATTTCATAAACCAAACCATGCTAACAGAACATTGCACCCAAACACAAAATAATAAACCTTTCCTCTCTTGCAAAATTGACAGTTTACTAGAAATACAGCAAGGCTTAACAGCTATAAAAAATTGAAGTAATTCCCCTGGTACTATCTGACCACCACAGATAAAAGATAGTCATCAACAACAGAATCAAT
Organism: Phodopus roborovskii; assembly: GCF_943737965.1. Classification (NCBI taxonomy): domain Eukaryota; kingdom Metazoa; phylum Chordata; class Mammalia; order Rodentia; family Cricetidae; genus Phodopus; species Phodopus roborovskii. Next base: position 6,753,305 of record NW_026126470.1, read on the forward strand.
GAGAAACTTCCAAATTTGTGAAAACAAACAAACAAACAAAAAACATAAAAAACAAACACAAAACAAACAGAAAAAAAGAGAGTCAATAAAGAAACTTAAAACGTTTAGAACAGACTGAAATGAAAATGAAAACACAATACACCCAAACCTGTGGAACACGATGAGTGTGTGATACCAAAGAAGAAAGGTAAACACCAATTCACCGACATATCCTTTGATTTACAAGAGTATCCTGCCTACCAGATGAACTAGTGGAATTGCAGTTCAAAGATTTCAGGAATAATCAATCATTACCTGACTGGACTTGAGGCTCACTCAGATGAGATAGAACCCAACTCTGATACTGGGTAGCCAAGAACCTGAAACTAGATAGTCCATGGACCTAGAATAAAACCAAATACTACAGTTTTGCTAAAGAAAGAGCAAAAAATGCCTTCTAAAGACATTTCATCATACTTACACCACCACCCAACAACAAATAAATAAACAAATAAGTAAATAATTAATAAATAAATAAAGGCAACTAAAAATAGCCAGAAGAGATACCAGCTGAAGTTAAAGTCTAAAAGGCGCTCATCTAGTGCTTGAGCACTAGAGCCCACTTGTAGGGTTTATCTTCTTGGATTCTTTGGGAAAGGTATGGGTCTACTTACTGATCCAATACCAATTTCAAAGGCAAAGATGCTGATATCACTATTGAATCTTAGCTCCAGTGAATACTGTCTTACACATGCCATGCAGCCTGTACTTGTGGCTTTTCTTTTTGCTATTAATATCAGTAATTTCTTTTAAGTTTTGCTTTTTATTTAAATTAGAAACAATCTTATTTTATATATCAATCCTAGTTCGCCCTCCCTCCCATTCTCCCATGCCCCCCACTGACCCCCCATCCCATCCCTCTTCTGCTCCATAGAAAGGGTGAGGTCTTCCATGGGGGATCATTAAAGTGTGTCACAACATTTGGTGCAGGCCCTAGGCCCTCCTCCATGTATCTAGGCTGAGAGAGTACACCTCTGTGGGGAACTGGCTCCCAGTGTCCATTCCTACACTAGGTATAACATCTGTTTCATTACTAGGGACCCCAAAGACTGCCCAGGCCTCCTAACTGACACATACAGGGGACTTGGTTCCATCATGTGCTGGTTTCCCACACTGTCATTCTGGTACCCATGAGCTCCCCCTTGTTCAGGTCAGCTGTTTCTGTGGGTTTCCCCAGCCTGATCTTGACCCCTTTACTCATCACTCCTCCCTCTCTACAACTGGATTCCAGGAATTCAGTGTAGTACTTAGCTGTGCATGTCTGCTTCTGTTTCCATCAGCTACTAGGTGAAGGTTCTAGGATGGCATTTACGGTAGACTCTTAACTCCAGTGATTACTGTTTTACACCTATGCTATGCAGGCTATACTTGGGGCTATTTTTAAATGCACATTATTGGCCATTGTTCACAAAAATTACTCATGTGGCTTATAACCTATTCTCTCAGATACAAGCACTGTGTAGTGTCAGGAGTATTCATTCACCCACATAGCCAATGATAACCTAGTCAAAAAGTAAGCTAGTCCCAATAGAGTACACATGGAAAGCCCTATCTTTGACCTGATGTTTGCTTTGCTTCCTGGAGCTGTAGCACAGATAGTAGAGACAGTGTGTCGTCCGCAAAGCTGGCAGCAAATGAATTATAACTGAGTTTCTCAGCTTCTGGAGACTTAGTAGTACTTTCAGGATATAATGAAAAGCTGCAACTGATATGGTTTAAACTGAAATCTGTTACATAGTTGCACATCTCTCTGCCTAATTAATACTGGAGCTGAATGAGAACTCCATCTGTGAATGCTAAGCTGTCTACAAGGCTTTCAATTTTTATTAATTGCTTGGTCACACCACAGCAGTTATTACATCGTACTATGAGACAAAATCCTACATCAGCTTTCACACCCTGCCCTTCAAGTGGTGGAGACCTCTTTCTGGCTCTGCCTTCTGAGGTTAAAAGAGATTTGATGGTAGAGGCCATCTTTGTTGACTGGCTTATCTAAATCCAGGGACTTAGTTTGCAGGTTGTTAGTTGATGTCTTTAAGGTCTGGGATTCAAGTCCAAGGTCTACATTTAATTCTCCCTCCCTCCCATAGGCAGGAGTCCTCTTAAGGCTAGATTACTTATAACTGAGAGAGGGTATCACAAGCCACTCTCCCTTTCCTGTCTTCATAGTATCTTTGTGTTTTGTTATGTCAAAGGCAAGACCCTCATTTTTTGACAGTTCTGCTACTGATAGTAATATGTATGTATCATAGTTTGGTTTAGTAATATCTGTAGAGAAAGATGTCCAGAGGAACCTATTTCAGCCATTACATTGCTCCGGTCTCGGAGAAGTCTAAGGTATAACATTTCCAGAGCTCCTTTTGGTTGATGTATTATTAATTCAATTCAATATGAGAATAAGTAATTAAAGAATTGAACACACCTAAGTAACAACAATGTTCATGTTTGGCAGTTGGAAGGTGTTGTAGATCTTATAGTGACATTCAAAATTTAACCCATCTCTTTCAGTCATTTATTTAGGTAATCCTCAGTGCCACTGAATTCAAAATAAAGGTGTTCTTTAAAGACAAAAAATTGAAACAATTTGTTGTCTTTGTTATTGTTGCTTTGTCTTGTATTTTTTTTCTATGTTTTTTGCCATTTCTTCAGGTGCTTGTTTAAAACTCTCCACTTTTTTGCATAGGAAAATTTAGTATTACATCAGCAAATTTTAAAACGTTTCTTAAAGCAATTCATAAGCTTGTATTAGAAGCAATCTTGTGAGGGGTGGAATCGTGGTGGGGGGAATGGTGGGGTTAGTGGGAAGATGGGAGGGAGAGGGAACTGGGATTGATATGTAAAATAAGATTAAAAAAGTTTAAAAAAAAAAGTATTTTAGATTCTGGGTGGGAAATATTTTGTCCTGTGATCTCTATTTCACAACTGCAAGAGAACCTTAGTCCCCACACCATCCTGTTGGAAGATAAGCAGACAACCCTTCTGCTGTAAGCAACATCTGGAAATCATTGCAAGACTGTTATTAGTTAATCATTTGAAGATCTCTGGTAGGAAAGAGAGAGAACACTTTTTACTACCAAGCTAAACATACTGCCCAAATCTATGGGAACAATGAATAAAATCCTTAATAATGAGAAACAGGTCATTGTATTACTGAAAGGTTGTGTAATTTAATTGAGCATATTTATAAATAAGGAAGGAGACCCCCTTCCACTTGGCTTTTTGTCTCAACAAAACATGAATACTAACATATTGAATTGAAACATACATGTCTATTTTTAAGTCAGTTGGTGCTCAGTAAATGTTATGCTAGTTTTAAGGTTAAATTCTGATAGCAGAAAAGTAATAATAAGAAATTCAATTGGTAGTGAAACACATAACGATAAAAAGATAAACATGATCATTTTATCTATGTTTCATAGAGTAAGTGAATGTGTCTCTCTCCATGTTCCGTTTTTACTGTGTATTGATTTAATCCATGTTTCTAGCTAATGAGACACAGCGTGATTGCTGAGGCTTTGTGGTTTCGCTGGTGACTCATAAATCATAACCATCAATCTTTTGATAATGTGTGCTTTCACTTTTTTACATTGACTGTTTTATTAAACTTTAAAACTTACTATCAAAGTTGAAGCTTTACAGCCTAAGTAGGCCAAAGCAAAAAATGACAACCACAGACACACTGTGATTGTCTGTTCCACAAATATGAGTATGTGTGTCCTTCTGTAGTTGAGAGTTTCTAGAATCTTTAGAATCAGTTCTTCATAAGCTCCAAAGAAACATAAGCTTTTTATGATAATTATTAATTTAAATTTGAAACAAGCTTGTTTTACATATCAATCCCAGTTTCCTCTCCCTTCCCTCTCCCCTATCTCTCCCCAACCCCCATCCCATTACTTTTCTGCTCCCCAGGGAGGGTGAGGCCTTCCATGGGGGATCTTCAAAGTCTGTCTTATCATTTGGAAGTACAAATTTTAGGTGTGATAAATGAGAAATTACCTCATTCAACAAAATGGAAAATAAAACTTTTGATTCATTAATGACTGATTTTGTACAACAATGACATCAAGGACTTGTAAATATTTTGACATCATGACCATTTTAAACCGAAGTGACAGAACAGCAAGCTACAAGATTTTCCCCTTTTTAAACTGAAATATTACAGTATAAAACTTATATCTGAAAGATAATTTTTTTTACATACTAAGTATACTGATAGATATTTCATATATGCTATAACTCATACAACCACTAGAAAAAAGTTTGAAAGTCAGCCAAGTAGTCATTAGAGTAAAAGATCGGGAATAGACCCTTTAACATAATGATCATTCTTATAATCTTGAGATATTATTTAGGGTTCAAATATAAAGTCTTCTTTCTTGTAACTAGTGTGCTTATTTAATGTCACTACAGGCACACTTACTGAGTAGTTGATGGGAGTGATTGCTTTGCAAGTAACTGCTGAACGATAGTTTAGAAAGATAACCCGCAAGGAGATGGGGATTTCATTAGATGATATCTAGAATAGGCTGAGTAGAAATGTATTGGACAAGCTTGGATATGCCCATGTGTGTAACCATGTTCTTTCCAAGGAATGTCTTTTGTCTCTTTCATTCTAATCAAAATGAAGTGTTTCTTCTCCCATGTAGTTATCAGACTTTTTGTTTAGTTATGTTCGTGTTTGTTTTGTTTTGTTTGCTCTTTAATCTGGCCATGGCTTAAGTTACTTTGTTCTAATATCTTTGGGATAAGTGAGCAAAGTTTAGAACATCCCAGCTTGCATCTGTTTTAGCCCTGCCTAGAGCAGTGCCTCATAGACATTGCAATGTCATGTTACTAATGATAATGTTCCTTGTGCCTCTGCAAATATTATACAAAGAATAATTAAAATTGACTCCACAAATGGTCATCTTCATTGTTGCCTAATCAGATCATCATCATGCCTCCAGAGGGAAAGCCTCTGTACATTTTTCCTGGCATTGCTTGATGATTTCTCAGAAAATTCATGCTTATACTGGTGTATACTATATGACATTTCACCAAGGGGATTTCAATACTGTATCTCCTGAACCTTACAAGATTTCCTGCTTTATATTCATAACAAGCTCTAGAATCCACCTTGTTGGTTTTCACCTGTACTTGAAACTCAAGTACTTTTCCATTGCTCGTGTTCTTTTACTTTCCTTTTTCATTTCCTCAATTTGAAATCAATCCCCCAAGCCACTTTCCACCCAGTTGCCTAAGAAGTAAAGTTAAATGTTCTTATTAACTTCTTCCTGGCCTTTATTGTCTACTCACCATCATCTTTAAAATGTCTTTCACCTATGTACTGGAAGTATATTCTTAAAACCCATCCTTTCTTTTCTATTCATATCCACCAACATTGAGAAAAGTATAGAAATAAATTCATGTGTTTCTCCCTGGTAATAGATTCTCTTTCTGCATTGTAGTCAGCATATTTTAAAATACATATTTGATTATTAGCCTTTGTTATGTATTATTTCTTTATTTTGTCCTACTGAATAACAAATTACAGAATCCTTAATATATTAAACTCTGATTTAAGAACAAAATATTTGATTTTTTAAAAACTTTCTGAAATATTATTGTGACTATGTATATGTTTTCCATCTTAATTAATAAGCTAAATTCAACTGTCATGTAAAAATTTTTCTCCAAATGAAAATTTGAAGGTGACTTCAAATGGTCTGCAGATTTTTGTGAAAAGTTGTAACCTTTGGATGGCTGGAAGGAGAAAATGTGTATACACTTAAGGACAGATGTGAAAGTTAGTCCACTTTTCAAAAGAAAATTTATGAGCACTGAAAGAAGTTCTGTTTTCTTCTAAAGAACTAATATTTGTTTTGACATACAAGCAATATGTATTTATTTGAACCCAGTTTAATTGAATATAAGTACATTCAACCATTTATCAAGCTCCAGGAAATCTTGTCTTTGGAGAGATCTTCTCCAGCTGAGGTAAGTGAGCATTTCACTGAAAATGCAGTGTTTGAGTTCATCTTTATAATGTGTCACTTAGACTAATAGGTATGGGAGAAAGGCATTTTGTATTTTTAAGAAAGTGGAAACATGCCAATGTCATCCTCCGACACACAGAAAGTGATAACAGACAAGTTACTGAGAATTTAAAAAATGTCAAAGCCAGACAAGGTAACTGACACTTATAATCTGAGCACCCAGAAAGCAGAGATAACTTTCCCTTTGTTATCTACATTCATTTGTGATTTCATAGCATGGATAATTATTTACAAGCTGAGAATATGTTTCTTAGAGATGTCAAGTAATAGTGAACAACATGGAGACTGAACACAGAGAAGACATGAGAAGTGATGAGACTTCAATTTTAGTCAAGCGGTACTCACACTTATGAGACCAGAAGGGCTATGGTAAAGAAAATCATATCTGTGTATAATCATACCCAAACGCTACAATAAATCGGTATTATAGGAAAGAATCACAATAATTTCCAAGGCATTTAGTGCAAAAATGCAGATAGGAACGTAACACATTCAAATTCCTGTCACTTAAAAACATCATTAAGGTGAAAGGGGGGAAAAAGGTAATTAAGACTGAAGAAAAATTATAACGCTATTATGCAACTTGGTGACACATTGAAGGCAAAACACAATAAATAAATACACAATATATAATACACACAAATAAATACACAATATATAATTAGTTAAAAGTAAACAGGACATTTAATCCAGAGAACAATCCAGTTTGCTGATGAAAACTACTTTGGAACAGTGAATTGCTTAAAGGACTGCTACCCCTAAAGGGCAGAAGGTTCTTATACCATAGAAGAGCAGGTGTGCTCATCACACACCAAGCTTTGACCTATGTACACACATGCATTTCCATATTGTTCTGGGTCTAATTCAGCTGGTTTATGTGGCGTTTTAGATTTGTTTACTACTTTACACTTTACATAAGTGGGTTCTGTTGTGAAAAACCAGAACAGAAACAAATGAGAAGGGCGAAGATGTCAAAAGAATAAGAAAGTCTGTCTTTAGAACTTGATGAACCCAAATTAAAAGGCAGGTGATTGATAAGGTCTTAAAATAACCTGTCCATGGTGATTTGAGTTCTGTCAAAATGAAAAGGAAACTGGAGAAACCACACTGTGTAGAGGACATGTAAAATACATAGAAGAGAATGCAGATGTGATATCAAGGTTCTTCTGTCCTCACTATCCAGTTCTCACATGCAATTGTTAGAACACAGGTAAGAATCCTACACACATGCACACATGCATGTATGTATGCATGCATATGAACACACACACACACACACATACCACAGGGGAAAAAACAGTGAGACTTTTTTTTATTAAAATTTTCTCCTAATTTTCTTTCTGGGAATCGTTCTTTTCTGACATTTTTCTTCAAATTCTTCAATATTTCATCAAAAGTTTTCAAAATTGAAGTTAAGAATACTCTTTTTTATTCGGAATAGGTTAATGAATGTTTTCTGATACATTCTATCCAGAGAATTCTGTTTTCTTTCTGACATTTAGGCTTCTCTTAACTTCTGTTTAACAAAGACAAAATATTGAATCAGCGTAGATAAGGTTTAAGTGCAAGATTGGGATTCACCAGAATTACATTTATAGTGTTTTCTTCTTACAAAGGCCAAATGCAAACCTGTTGTTTTGTTTTTACTTACACTCCCATAGGAGTAATGTCTGTCTGGTAATAAAGAACACACACACACAAAAGCAGGTTTACTGATGAATATTGCCTGATGAACTTGCCTGAGTGATTTCTCAAGTACGTATTTTAAGTTGTAAGCATAATAAAGAACAGACCTCTGTCTTAAGCTAATGTGACTATTGTTCCTCTTGTTAAAAAGCATCTTCTTTAACAAATGTCACTCAGGGAGAGGCTCAAGGTACGTGCTGAGAGGAAAGCAAGATCTTTATGGAGGACAAATGTAAAATCTGGCAGACACAATGTTTGAAAAATGAAGACTGGCCCAGAGATGCATTTTTAAATTATTTTTATATAGCAATGGTTTTCTAACTGTGATTTCTCCTGATGCCACACAGAAGGTTTCTGCTGTGAAAAGCTTAACTGTTGTGGCGAGCACCCCTAGAAAGAGCTGGAATAGTCTCAGACTTCCACTGATTTTGCTTATGAAGTTTTGTTTTGTCAAGGAAAGACAACAAAAATTTAACCTTGTTCATTTTCCCATACTCACTAAGAAGCCTTTGTGCATTTATTCAGAAAGGACTCAACAATCTTTCTTTGACAACACTTGTGATTTCATTCTTTCTTCTAGTGTCTTTTTGTTTGAATATTCCAGTGTCCAGATTGCTTTAGAAGTCTTTAGGAATATACAGACAGACACAGACACACACACACACATTCATACATACACCAACACATACACACACTGACATAGACATCAATACACATGAATATACATACATTGACATACACATACAGGCACTGATACACACATACAAAAATGTACACACACACAAAATATAATGATATTTTTCTATCACTAGCAAATATGTGAGTGATTTACAAAACCAGGTAACCATTATGTTACAATTAGTTATATAAAAGCAAGGTTTTGCCATTGTAAAATTTAGCAAAGCCTTGGTCAGGCAGATTTTTACAACAAAATCCCTTGGTAATGTAATTCAATTGCCACTTGAGTTATTAGAAATGAACTAGGGTAAACACCAGATTATGTTAAAATCTTCATTATTGATAGTCTTTTCATAATTGTTTAATTTTCAATGACCATGAATTGTATATTGAATGTATCTGTGGTGTATTGAAATAAAGGTAGAATAAGAGAAGTATGAAGAGCAACTTTTTTCATGAATTGCAAAACATCATGGATGATATTCTTTCCAAATCATATGAAATATGTTCTTACTGGGATCCTACATTTGTTTCATTATTCCTCTTAAACCTCACCATATTTTATAGAAAAACACTTAAGTTTTCTAAGTAACTGCTGTTGATTCAAACAACATTAGCTTTAAACAATCTTTTCAATATAAAACTAGGTTACATGTTCCTTATGAACCACTAAGAAAAGCAAGGTGTTCATCTTGTACAGACCATAAAGATGTAACAATTGTACTGATTTTTAAATCTCTGAGAATCAACTCTGGAAACCAGGTTAAAAAAAAAAGTGGTAAAATGAGATTAAGAAAATAATTGCTAAAGGCTTATTAGAATACAGTTGTTTCATGTCCCCAAATATTAGGACTTGACCTGTTGCACACAGAAAACTTCTTTTTAAATTTTTATCCTTAATACTTAATCTATATAGGAAGAGTTATGTCATGTTATGTTGCAGTCTAACTAATAGTTACATTGGTTCTCTAATGGACCCAGGTTTATTCTGTGGTGTAGCAAATGGTTTTAGGAACTCCCAAGTAGGAATGAAAAACCAGAGTGATTTAAGGCTACAAAAAGTTATGAGTGGAATAGAAACTGAGACTTAATCCACAAACCACCATGGTTCCTCCTCAGTCTATGTATATTTCAAGGGAAATTTAATCCATATGTTCCTGATTAACATACACTTAGCTCATCAAATTTGTTGTGCAAAAGTTATTTGATTTCCAGGAAGCCTTTGTCCTTTTGAGACATTTCCCTCAGCTCAGGGAAGTCAAGTTTTACTCAACAAGAGGCTGTGCAAACTGGAAACAAACCCTCTGGTGCTGTGTAATAATGTATCTGAGTACATAGTTTGTAATTGATGATTTTTAAATGAAATTATATTCTTGCCTTAGAAAAGACGTAAAAGTAAATAAGTGATACTCCATAAGTGACTCAGTCAAGCTCCTGAAATTAGGTCATCCTTATAGATTTCTGGGAGATTCCCTTGCTCCAGGTTTTTACCTTAATCTGAAATGCCCCTACTCTCCAGTTGTCTTTTAATACTCTCTCCCACCATCTCCCCAATGTTATTCCTCAAGTTCCCATCCCAACCTGTCCCTGTTACCTAGGAGATCTCCTCTATTTCCCCTTCCCAGGGAGGCCCACATACAAACACTCGGATGAGTTCCAGAATTCTACACAGGAAGAGTCTAAAGGAGTGTACAAGCCAAAGGGATCAAGGGCACCAAGGAAAGGCTCAGAGAATCAACGATCCTGTGCTCATTGAGTCTCACAGAGACAGAACCAACAACTAAGGAACCTGCATGGGGTTGGCCCAAGCACTCTGCCTATATGTTGTGCAACTTGGTCTTCTTGTGGACCTCTTAACAGTGGAAACAGGGCTGTCTCCAACTCTGTCACTGACTTTTGGGACCCTACACCCCATACTGAGTTGTCTTGCCCAGTGATAATACATGGAGAGGTATTTAATCTTACTAAACTTGATAAGCCATGTCTTTTCTTGTACTTTTATAGTTACTTTTTCATTGTGAGATTACATATATATATATATATATATATATATATATATGTATATAATCATAATGTAACCATTTTGGCAGTAACAGAGAGATTCTAAAAAATAGATACTTGTGACCCTGTTTTTGCTACCAGATTGTTGAAACTCCAGTTGATACTCATGAAAGACCTGTCCTAAACAGACCTTTTCCTAAATAGAAAAGGAGGAGATGTAGATTGAGGGGTGGGAATAGTAGGAGTTTGGGGGAGAGTTACTGGGAGAAAAAAAGGGAGGGGTAACGGGGGCCAAGATGTAAAACAAATAAATAAATATACTTTAAAAAATATTTATGAAATCATGTATACTGAACCATATCATCTTTGACTAAGCAACTGCTAATATATGTTTAAAGCAATAATTTTAAAAAAAAATTGAACCAAATTTGAGGAACATGGTGTTTGCTTTCTGTTCATGTAATACAACAATGCTGACCCTAAGGCACTAACATATTTTAGATAATTTTATTATCTATGATATATGGTCTTTTCCTTAGGTAATAAAGTAAATTCTATAAGTTGCTTCTGGACAGATTGATCTGAAGGTTGTGATCCACATCATGGTTAAGGATTCCAAACTAAAGGATGCTACACCTCAGTGTGTATGCCATTACTACAACACCAGCTGGGGAAACAAGGAAAATCATGAATGGGTCTCTAAATTTTGGGGAAAGGGTATACATATCTCTACTTACACATGGGCAACCTAATTGTGTCTTCTATTGGAAAAATCTTCAGAGGCTGAGCAAACTTGCCTCTGTACATTGCAAGGAAGTAATCAATCCACAGACTCAAAATGGCTTTCAAACTTTCAAATGCACAGTAATATACAAAAACTTTAAATAATATTTAGAGAAAAGGAAAATAAGGATAGAAAGTTTATGTGGTGATTCTAGAAAATACCCACTAAGTTATGAACCAGAGTTTTCTAATCAAAATTGTGATTTTAGTGAGAACATTCATTCCTGTCAGGTATTCGATCATATATCAAAAATCTGTGTTTATTTTGTTACCAATGTTATAAAAATATTTAGAGAAAAGTGAAGTTTCATATTGTTATTTTTCTTTCTATAGAGGGTAGAAAGTAGGGAGTTGGCCGAATAATGTCAATCAATATTGTAGTAAATAATTTGAATACTACTTTCAGTATATCATCTATGTAATATGTGTTAATTGATAGTATCTCATATCTATATGAATAGTAAAACAACACTTGTTGGAATGAAATTAGTGATTTTTTTTCTCTATATAAGTAAAAAAAAAAAACTCCTTGTAGGCACAGCTCATGACTTGTGAATCTCAATAACTTCGAAACTTAAGCTGGAATTGGGTTAATTCTTATCATTATTAAACAATAGGTTTGGAAACCATCACATGATATTTTTATATGTGTTCTGTTCTATTGAATTCATCAAATGTTCAAGAAGGTGAGGCTAACTCACTTTACAAATGGTTAGGTAGAAAACAGGATAAAATTACATAAGTATTTTTGATGAGTAGCTATAAAAATGTGAGCAAATTCTATGTAACAAGAATATCCTTTTTAGACAACTTAATTTTATCAGAAATGTCACAATGGAATCTTGAAATCCACAGGCAAGTGGCTAGAACTAGAAGAAACCATCTTGAGTGAGGTAACCCAGTGAAAAAAAGACAGACATGATATGTACTCACTCATGTACAGTTTTTAGATACAGAGCAAAGGATTGCTAACATGATTGCTTTTTATTGAAAATTTGAGTGCAAAGGGAATTGCCAATAGGTGTTGTAGGAAGGCAAAGAGCAGAATCTAAGGACTTGGAATACAGAACTGAAAAATTCTTCTGTCAACAGTAGAAGTCTGTAAACAGAGCAGTGAAAGTTGCTTAAAGTTAAGATTCTCCAAAGGGCAAGGAGCTTGCCTATCATTACACAACTTACTATAAATTCAGATCGAAGTGATGGGGACGGTTATATAACCATAACAACTCAGTCTCTTAAGCAACAGTCTGCCCCATGACATTTCCCTCTGCCATGCTTTCTCTTTTGATGTCTGCTTAGCAAAATACTGGTGAAATTCTTGTCATCCTTATGAACTAACCACAGAAATCCTCATTTAAAAAAAATGAATAAAATCAGGGTAGGTCTAATAGTAGATATTTGACAACACAGGAGACCAAACCTATAATAAAAGGACTTTAGCTATTTCTTTTTTATGAGATTCAAATTTTCATGCACAAAATTGGTTTCAGGCAACTTACTTTGCTTTAATTCGGAAAAGAAACTATCTATTCTTAGTTTAGACTAGTCATTCAGGTAGACGGATGAGACCTTTCCAAATTTTGCAAATCTAACATATCTTAATGTATGCATTACCATAATCATATGTGTGTATGTGGTGTGTGTGTGTGTGTGTGTGTGTGTGTGTGTGTGTGTGTGTGTGTGTGTATAGAGAGAGAGAGAGAGAGAGAGAGAGAGAGAGAGATTGTGGAAGTGTGATGGTGTGAGGACAATTTTGTGGGGATCAGTTGTCTCTTTCCACATGTGTGTTTAATGTATCAGATTTAAGCCACCAGGCTTGCACAGCAAACCCAACCTCCTAAAATAGACAATGGCTCTCTATTTTGATTTGCATTTTCTTGTGGCTAAATTATTCTGTTAGTTCCTTCAGGAGGAAGGGAGAGGATATGCCAGTTTTACAAATAAACTATTCAATTCTATAGATGCTGTTTTGCTATACAGCTTTTTGTAATTGCATAAAAATACAATATGCTAATACAATATATAAAAACAATAAACTATGCATATAATGTTAACCTAGTCTTTAATGCATATATCTTCAACAGGAAAAAATTGATATATTGATGCTCAGTTCGCCTTTACTTTGTATTTTCATATGATTTGCTCTGAAACAACATTTGTCTGAAATATACTTGCCAGTTGCTATTAACAGCAAGTATGCTGGTCTCACTTCCAAATAATCACTTAGCTCACTGGTGATAACACTACCTGATTTGTTACAGCTTTGATGTTGAAAAATACAGGGTCAATTGTGCAAGTCTGTGTTTCTGCCATTTGTGGGTTCTTGGTTGTGGGTATTGAAAGTAATTTATTGATTTCATGGAGACACAGGCACAGTTTGCTACATAACACATGTAATCATAGCTGAGGTTACTGTCACTGTTTTCAGAGTGATGCATAGGTCCTAACATTCCTCCTGCGATTCATGTAACAACTGCCAAAATAATTAATAGTAGACTGCATGATTACCCTTAAAACTTCCACTATTTACAATTGAACTCTAAAACATGTTTTGATTGACTAAAAGGAGCCAAAGAACTTACATTAAGTTACTCTTCTGTCACTATAACCGCAATAATACCTGACAGAAACAAGTTAGAAGAGGCAGAAACTTACTTTTGCTCATGGTTACAGAGGATCCCATCCATTAGATGGCCAGGGTAGGTTAAGCATCAGGAACTAGAAGCTCACATCTAGTGGAACAAGAAAGTTAGAAATCATTTTAAATTAGTGCCCAGACTGGTGTCCTTAAGTTGCGCTTTTGATTGCTTACTTCGGCTATCTGTCTTCACTTCCCAAAGGCTGCACATCCTCAAAGGTGCACCAACATCAGAGGCTTATTATGCAGAACTTAGTCTTTTGGGGCCCATTCGAGATTCAAGCCATAGAAGAAGAGTAAAGGCAAGTTATTTATAAACTCAGTACAGCTTATCTTGAGTTGTTCACAATAACTGTTCAGATTTCATCAGCTGACATCGAACTGTATGAGTCAGGTAACAACTAAAATACATTTCAATGACAAAAACTGCTGCAAAGAAAATTTGGTTAGTGACAAGGCAGAAAGGACACATGGCCAAAGAAATAAGAAAAGTGAACTCTAACATATGTATGCATCTAAGTCATCAAGATCATTTGGCATCAAGTAGTTTATTTATGTCCACTCCAATTTTCTTTCTAAAATAAAACAGCTAGATAAAATGTTTACAATATTCCCATCAATAAAACACAGTGTGCTTCAAAGTAAGTAGGTCACTAAGTTCTATGCATACACACACACACACATACACATACACACACACATATGTATATATACACATATATGCATATATATACATATATACACATACATGCTAAAATGTACAGCATTTTCATATATATATTACTTATATATGTATGTATATATATGTACATATATAAATATTTGTGTGAGTCTATGTCTATGCGTGTGTATTATATATAATATATATTTTACATAATATGTGTAATTTATATATTCACATTTGTTGTATGGAAATTATATAAAATGTCTGTCTTGGTAGATCCAAGAATCAAAATGTTACATGACAATCATATAGCATAAATCCCAATAATATTAGGTGAATTTTTAGATACAGCATAATGGGCACATTAAGGGGGATAGACTTTTCGAGAGGTAGGAAAGAAATGATTTACCATTTCCAATTTTGCAAAAAGACTGTTTGCTATAATCCACTCTGGGCTGAATATTATTTAATTTTTGACCCGATTTAGGGATCTCTTACTGTAAGACTGCAAAGCCCTCTTCTCTTCACAAATACATACATATTTCATAAGCCTGTGAGCTGGAGAATAATTTTTTAATAAATATGTATCTGCACGCCTCACAACTTTGGGTTGTGGGCTGCACATGGAGGCACACTGCTTGCTAAAAGCATGTGATTCGCATCCTAGCTCTCAGCTCTGAGGCCTATTGATGACTGAAAGTGAATATTCTTCATTCATGTCATCTAAAGTGGAATCATCACCATTTTAAAATTATATGGCATTTTCACTTTTCATCTCACAAATATCCTCTACCCACAATTCTTTGCTCCTATCTTGGAATGGCAGCAACAACAAACACTTTCGAGTTTTGAGTGTGGGTGGGAAAAGGATAGGAGAAAGAGAGAGAACAATAGAAAATAGAAAAAAAAAGACTTTCAAAAGGGAGGAAAGAGTAGAAGAAAGGAGAGAGAGGAGGAAGAAAGGAAGGAAAGGAGGGAGGGAGGAGGGACCTGAGACATATTGAAAGAAGGGAGGGGTTCTTGCAGAGGGCTTGAATTTGGTTCCCATGAGCTCTATTGGCAGCTCACAAACCACCTGTAACTCCAGATGTAGAGGATTGATTCAAAGCCCTCCTTGGAACTCTGCAGACAGCTACAGTCACACACACACACACACACACACGCACGCACGCACGCACGCACGCACGCACGCACACACACACACACACACACACACACACACACACACAATTAAAATCTCCAGAAAGAAAAATTTCACTACTAAAAACAGAATAGTGTTCAGAGAAGACAAATGACTTTACTGGCATGGACTCGAAGCAATCCTGGGTCTTCAAACCACAGAAACCATGATAGTACTTACTAACCAAAATGATTAATTTTGAATTTAACAATGAAAACTTATCTGAAAAAAAAGTCAGGTAAACATGGTTTGTATTTCAACTTTTTGTAAAACCGTCACTTTTGTGTGTATGAAATATATGATTTCCCCTTTGAGTTCTTTCTCACAATTCCCTCACAGACCTCCACCTTGGAACCTGTGCATATGTTTCTTTTATAAATTCTGACAGAAAAAATGGGAACTCTTTAGCAATTAGATAATAAAAATAACTTCCCGTATTTCTCCCTATTACTCAGGGAAATCTCGGTTGTGCTCTTTTCTTATTTCCTCAAGTTATATATGATCCTAATACATGCTCATTAATTCTGACACACTGAACATTTATTTTATTTACAATTTTTGCTCCCGGGTTCTCTCGGGAGAGGCACATCTCAATTTTATGAGTGACTCGGGGGTAAGCAGTTATGCAGTCATGCTCCAGCCTGCTTTGGTGTCACACATTCATAATGTCGGACACTCCATTTCCAACCCACAGCAACACATCACGGTCGCAATTCCAATCACACAATGTCCTATCACTGTAATTCATGTCATACGTTAGGGACAGGCAATTCCTGATTAGCCCCTGGATTTCTCCTGCTTTTAATGTCTGGGCCCATTTGGCTGCTGACCTGGTATAGATGGAGATGGTGAACAGGTCTTTGGTCTCCTGTAGCTGCAGAGGGCTCAGAGCAGACATAAAACAGGCCTGCAGCCCTCAACATCTGAACAGTGTTTCCTGTCTGTACTTCTCATTTTTACACTTGGCATGAGCTGCAGTGACCTTTACACCATTCTTTAAAGGGATGCCTTTTATGGAGGTTAAGAGTGACTTGGCCCCCAAGCTAACAAAGTCCTGGGCCCCCACTAACCTCCAACTGTGCCATATGTGCACAGTGCTGCAAATGCTGATTTAGTGGTACGGGCAACAGTCCACCAGAACTGCATACGCTGAGATCACCACAATTATGTGACTTAAAGATGCTTGTGCACCCCACTGATCATTACCAGAGTTACGAAATTCAGCCTTTGGGCCGCAGTCTTCTGCAGACTCAGCAGCACTGTGACCACATGAATTAATGATAGCACAGAAAGTCCATTCTGCTACTACTTGTAGGCATCATTAGAACATGGGACTGACTTGTCCTGAATATAGTGTCTCGGCCACTTCCCTTTGGATGCAGCTATGCATGTTTACTATGCTTAACTCTATGTATTTGTCTCTAAGCGCATAGCCACAAGTGACATAATTTTGGTTTGGCATGAAATTTGAGAAGTAAGCAAATATGTGCCTTTTATCAGTTAAACATTCTATGCATAAGTGATGGAGAGAAAAACAGTATTTCCCTTGATTGTCAAGGGCATAGTAATGAACAGTGCTCTGGGTCCTGTAGCACAGACCCTGTGGAGAGATATACTAAGTGAACTAAGGTTTCTTTAGCAAAGTTTCTGGGCACAGGGATGCTCTGTGAAGTTATTTACTATTATGTAGTTCCTGACCTTTTGACATCGGCCAATGATATGGACATAAACTTTATTCACATTACAATTGTTTTTCAATTCCCAGATAACATTCCAATCATCACATCAGAATAATTATTTTACTGTTTCTTCTGACAATGTTAAACTTATTATTATATTTTGGTTTTCAAGACAAGGTTTTTCTGTAGCCGTAACTGTCCTGGAATTTGCTCTGTAGACTAGGCTGGCCTGGAATTTAGAGATCTGTCTGCCTCTGCCTCTGCCTCTGGAGGGCCTGGAACAAATATGTGTGCCACTACTGTCCAGCTATTAAAATTATTTTTCAAAGAGCTTATTTTTGTATCCCTTTTAATTCCCTTACCAGAAAAATTCTTAAACTAAGAAACAATTATTTACTCCTAGGAAAACTCTCCAACTAAGAAACAAAAGTTAAATCTTGCCCTGATTGCTACACAATGCCCCATTGTAGGTGTCTGTAGTAAATGACTGAGTACCTCCTGTCTTCATCGTACCCTTCCTCATCACCCATTTCCCCCATTTAGTTAGCATCCTTGTCCTTTTGAACATGAGAAGACATAAACAGATGGAACAGCTTCATTTCTTTCTACTATGGTGTGCCAAAGATAAAATCCCATCCCTGAAATACTAGGGACACAAGAAATTTCAATCTCACAGAAGTTTGTTCTTCCATTGTGTATTTATGAAAAGTATCAAATGTAAGAGAGTTAGAGAATCTTAAGAAATTAATTAAGATAAGAACAGCTATAGAAGGGTAAAATTGGTAAATTGATGTCAAATGTATATTAATACATTATCCAAGGTGGATTTTGAACTAGAATGTAGGTAAACAGAGGATCTATTTGTTCCAGTATCTTCACTAAAATATCTGACACAAAGAAGTTACTCAAAACATACCTCCTGAATCTAGTTTACCAGTGTAGGCATATCTTGTTAATTCCCTGAGGAGACAGACAGAGAGAGAGAGTGAGAGAGAGAGAGAGAGAGATCTGTGACTATAAAAATTTATTACTATTTTTATCTTCTTTTGCAAATAATTTATGGAAAACTTTAAACATAGATATAAAGATTTTCTTCCACTTCAAGACTGCAAAAAATCAAATGAACAAATTTGAAACGAAAAACTAAAAATTTATATGAATCAAATTTTAAACAGCTTCCCAAACTTAGATAAATTCAAATCAAAAATAAGGAAACATCAAAGAAAACTTTAAAATCTACTGCATGACATTATTTGAGACCCAATGCAAATTTCTCTCTAATGGTATGTTCCAAAATTTAAAGTTGCAATATCTGAATTCTATAGACCATTTGACCTGCAAAAATCTCAACCAAAGCTGAAAACAGTTTTATTCAATATGCTCAACTATTTCCTCACCTAATTGAGGGGAGGACACAAATAACCTCCAGTGCATCATTTCATTGACAGCGAATCTGCCATCTGATGCATGCCTGAAAAGAGGGTATCCTATGAGCTCCTCTGGATTGTCTTTTCAAATGCTACAGAAATAAGTTTCAGTCCTGATCCTTAACCCCAACTGAAACGAGAGTACAAATGAAAAAAACATGTGCTGCTTTCTGAATTCTTTTACCTAACAATGATCTATATATTCATGATCATGTAACTATCAGCCCTTAGTCTTGTTTTCCATTGTATGGTACACCTCTTTAGAAAGGTAGCATTTCATGTTTTCTTAAAGCGTGTGTCCTGTTGGAGAACAGGGGTAATGAAAGAATACTCCGTGGCATTGTTATCTATACATGTGATGTGCTCATGAATGGACTTTGATATCCATCAAATGCATTATGAGAGAAAGTGTTGCTTATTATGGACTCTCCATAGATAATGTGCTGCCATCTCAAGTCTACACTGGATCCAGTGTGGGAAAAGACAGTGGCATGTTTTATTCTTCATATAAAAATGTGATATGAAGGTCTTACTTATACTTCATTAATAAAGTGGTAGCAGAACCCCAATGCTTGTTTAATTTTAGCTACATAGACAATGGCATCATTTTTCATAGATTATTCATATTGAAAAAACAAATAAAAACAAAACAGCGTTATTTCCACCAAAGTAGTTTCACGAAGTTTTGCCACCAGGGCTGCCCTCCTTTACTATTCTTCAGTCCTGCATGATATGTGGCAAATAAATCCTGCATTGTATCATCAAGTGTGACTATAAAAGCGAGTTTATATGCTTTTTCATTTCTCCTGTTTCTGTTCTTAGTTAAACTTTTTGAAAAGGTAATTCTATCTTATTGATTGGTAATGAAGGTATATCTTAGCAGTGTCCATGAAAATGTAAGCGAGAAACGAGAGCTGATTTGCTTCCCTGTGATTATGATACCAACCCAAATGGGTCAGTCTTTGATAATAAATATAAATTCAAGATTAAGTAACCGAGTCTTTAACTTGGGTATGATGGCCATGCATGTAATCCAAGAACTCAGGAGGCAAAGGCATCTAAATCATTGTGAGTTGAATGTTAGCTTGTTCCACCTAGTGTCAAGCCAGCCTGCTTGGAGTGTGGATGTTTTCTCAAAATAAAATGCAGTTTGATGCATTAATTGAGTTTTTAGATGAAGGAATCATGGTAACAGATGAACCTTGTGCTGCTGATGTTGATCGACTGAAAAAGTCATTGGTAATGTTTGATCTGGCATTACAAAATGCCCTGAGATATTTTTTCTAATGATACTCTGACTGTGGGAAACACCATCGTGCATGGAGTACTCATGACACTTGCAAACAATGGATAATTGTTTTCTCCTTGAGGACTAAATCTGCTAAAAATAATGCCACTTTTCTCATATAAAAGAAAAATATTTTATAGCTAGCCTTCATTGAATCTAAGAAATGGGATAATAAATGAAATAAGTGACAAAATACTATGGATTGAAGACTGAGGTTAATATAAACATTCTCCTGATAGTGGCTTAGGAATCTACTGTTCTAATTTTTGTAGTCATGATGATTGGCAGAACACAAACCAAGAGATATGTGACTTCACTTCACCTCATAGTTTTTGTAATTCAAAAAGAGAAGTTTCTTTTGTTATTGCCATTTTGAGTCACGTCCACACTGCTTATCATAATGTATTTCCATTTCCACCAAAAATGCACGAGAAGTCCTTTCATTACTCCTTCATCCTAACCAGCTCACTGTTTTTTGTCTTTATTTTTGTTTTGCTGTTTTTAGTGGTGGTGGCTTATTTAGGCTTCAATGATGACCGTTGTAACTGTAATTACAAATTCATCTAGGGAAGTTTCTAATTCTGAATTAAAATTTTAAAGTTTTTGAGTTTCAGTATAGTGTATATAAACAAGATTACCAAGTTATGAAGAAAATAATCAAACATAATCCATGTTAACAAATAAAACTCATTATTGCTTAGATGCTAGTTCTTCTAAAATTACCCTAACTACTCAGTACAATCCAGACAATACTGAAACCTATTGTGGCATTGAGATCACTAATCAGTTTTTAAAGTTTATGTGGAGAAGTAAAAGACTCAGATCAATCAAAATAATACTCCAAGAAAACAAAGTGGGAAGATTTGTATTACATTATTATAAAGCTACAATAATGAACTCATTGAGTGATTGAATAATTAAGTGGAAGGAAAAAAGACAGAGACTATTGGGACAGTACAGTCACCTCAGAAAATCATGAATCATAAACTGGGGAAAACACCATATAATAGCACAAATGTACTCTTCTTAAATATTTGTGTTTTACATACAAAAAATATTCCAGACCAAGAAATCCAAGAAATTAAATCTTTAAAAATTAATTTAAAATAGATAGCAGACTTTAATGTAAGATAAAAATTTTAAACACTGGAGACAAATATGATAGACAACATAGACAGTGTTCAGTACTGACAATAGTAAATTTATGGATATGGGATGAATGGCATAATGGTGAAAGAAATAATTGTTAGGTTCTATTTTATTAAGATAAAAAAGATAAGCTAGTAGCAAGGTGAAGATAAAATACAACCAAAAGACTAGTAGAAAATACTCACAAAGTACATGTTTGATTAAAGACTATAATCTATACTATACACCAAATTCTGATGTGAGTACATATCCTATAGTAACTACAAAACCCACAAAAGTAAAATGCAGCCATTAGCAGAAGAGATTTAGGGAACAATAAAGTGGTGAATAGCTGGGTACAAGTAACCTGGTCAGAGAAATGAAAAAAGGTTGGGGGAGCTCTGGGGGAGGGGATGTAAAAAACATGAGAAGAAAATCAGTAGGCAAAATAACAAGCTGCAGGTATCATACTGTTAACAATTTACCAAAAACAAAAACAAAGAAAACTATAATGCATGCAGTTCAGTGTGTAAGTATATATAATTTTCTGAGCTTTCCTTATCTGGGCTGATGATAATCCCCACCAAGAGCAGAAGAACACTTAGCAAAAACACCCAGTGCCAGACACGAGATACTTTTTTTGAGTTGGTGGCCAGGAATGTCTAAGAAATTCTCAAAACATACAGCCTATTGCTCTTACCCTTGGTTGCTCCAGATGTGAAAGGTGTGTTAGAATATTCTTTCAGCTTCCCAAGTATGTGGGTGCATGCAAATGCCTTCAGGTACTTGTCAGGAATCTTCTCCCTTTGTTCTTACACTCTATTTATTGAGAGAGGGTCTCTCAATCGAACCTAGAGTTCACTAAAGGCTAACTTAAAGAGCAAGTTGCCCTCATGATCCCTTGTTTCTGGCTAATCAGTATGTAAATACCGACAATCCGGCGTTCCCATCAGCATATTTGGGTATGTAGGGTATCAGAACTCAGGCAAGCACTTTAACCACTGAGATCTACTTTGAATGTTTCCAAGGATTTAGTGTCTATTTTCTTTTACAGTGACACATAGATCTATTACATTGTTTTTGTTCCACTCCGATCGTCTTCACTTTGAAAAGTAACTTCTTAGTTGTAAATATGAATTAATGTTAAGCCTTTCTTTAATGCTTAACATAAAGGTAAAGCATAACATTGGCAGAAATGTTGATGCTATCTTTTGATTTGTGTTCTTTACGTGCAATACTGCTTTGTTTAGTTTCCTATTATTTGGGAAATTTTTAGATAAATTATATTCTATTTATGTTAATTCAATTAGGATCAATGATAAGATTTCCGTATTTTGAAATATCTTAGCATTTGCTTTCATTAATACATTCAGTGTATTGTCTTGCAATCGTTGGTTCTAAACTCTTCCTCTTCTTTACATTTTTCATGTACACATGAAATGTGTATGTTTAAATGGTTGTTGCACTCTACAACCACTAGTACACATGGTGATGGGTTGTCTAGTGTCCCTTTCATAGAACAAGTGGCTGCCAAGAACACAAGCAGCATAGAACATTTAGACTTCATCTTCCAGATTCCATCTTGGCGGCAGTCACCTCACACAAGGTCAGACCTCGGCTGGGGAAGTGCAGATGTAGTAACTAGTGAGGATTCTTGAAGAAAAGCACCACCGCTGGTTCAAGCGGATGTGAACAACTCTGCCAGGAAATATTTTCTTCAAAGCTGCTTGCTGGGCTGCGTTCTGTCCTTTCTCAACTCAGCCACTTTCTTTTCACAGATGTTCATCCCAAATGTTTTCTTGCACTTCAGGTTCACGCTTGTGGTTTACTATAGGTGGGTTCTGGGTATTTCCTTTCTCAGATTTTGCTACCATTTTTATCAACTGCTACTTAAAATCCATTTATTCTTAAAGACTTTGTTTTCCACACTTTTATTTGGTCGGCATTTCTGTATGGAATTTGAAATTCTGTTAAATACATTTCCTCATTTTCCTCATTAAATTGTGCCTGTAAACATTAGCCTCCCTGATCACACACACATATTTTTCTCTCTTGCAGCCTTCTTTGGCTTAGATTTCAATTTGTGTAATAGTTGTATATAACACAACGTGTTTCTGCCCTTACTGCTTACCTCTCCACCTAATACATCCCTTGAATTCCATTTGGGAGCATTCTTGTTTTGTTTTCAAAATTTGCTAATTGAACCTGAAGCTTCACAATAGGAAAGTGATAGAGCAGTTAAGGTACATCTGAAATCATAATGTAATTAGCAACATGATAGGTTCAAACCTATTACTTTGTTAATGGTTTTCTTCTTGATTCTCTCCTGATCTTTTTTTTTTTTTTTTTTAACCTAACTTCTCTTTGGAAACAGGACATATGTCAGCCTTTCATTTTATTATGTCTTTTTTCTTAAGGTTCTAAAATTCTTGTCATATTGATGGTCATAAAATGTATTTTTATGGAAAATAAAAACAAACCATAATATTGGGTTGAGGGTTTCCAAAGAAAATACAGAGAGAGACAAAGTAATTAACTGTCCCAGAAATGGTATGAGGACTTCATAGAAGTGATGGGGGGTTAACCTAAGTAATTTTAGAATTAAGTAGAAATCATGAGACTGAAAAACTAAAATAGGTGTTGATAAGCACTGACTTCTAATTGAAAACTTTGTTCTTACTTAGTATAGGTTTACACTTCTGAACAGATCTACTGTTATACCAGGGTTGAACAACAACAAAAAAGCAATGGTCAAAGATGTGAGCTACTTTGTCAGCTCAATAGGGGAAAGTAAGGCATAGGCAGAAAGAAAAAGCTAGAATAAAGCAGCCAGTGATGAATTAGAGTCAGAACCCATACTATTAACCTCTGGTTGGTTTATTAGATGCAGGTGGAAGTTGGAAAAGCAATTATAGATAAACTTGTTTCCAGGTGTTAATGTACACATACACTCCCAAGGTCTAAACAGCTGAGAGTGAAGTATTGATGGGTAAGATCAAAGAATATAGTGGGAGCCTGGATTTTTGGTTTCTAATCCTAGTCTCGGGTGAGAGGAAGCAGCTTCCTTGGGGAAATGGCTAACAGTGGAGGGAAGGAAGAAAATTAAGGAGATGAGTTGGAGATACCTGTAGTGCCCCAAAGCAAAGGAGTTCTCACAAACAAAACCCGGCAGCAACTACTACAAATACACACAATGACAACCTGTAAGGGTCTGTGAGAGTGACCAAATGACAAACCAGTAATGGTATCATATTAGAATACGGCAAAAAATAAATGGGCCACTGAAATAAAGAGTGTATAACACATAATAAAGATCCTAAACTCCAGGAGATTGAGCTTACTGTGTTACCTTCTTTTAAAGCTGTGAACAACAATAGGTACAAGATGAAAAGTGGAAAGGCGCTCCAGAAGACACACAGGAAGCAGTCAATCAATGAGGTGGGGGAGGATATGTTGGTAACAGAATTGGGGGGGTTACTTTTATACTATGCGATGAAAATTCACTTTGACCTCTGTGTTCTTCCCCTGTAGGATCCAAAACTTCAGTCTAAATGTAAGGAAAACTCCAAACTAATCACAGCTAAAGGAATTTCTGAAACATGCCAACCCAGTATTACTTCAAAGTTTCAAGGTCAGCTAAAAGAGGACTTGTGGGCCCAGAGGAAGCTAAAAGGGTGTGATAAGGAAATGTGGTTTGGTGTCCTGGATAGAATCCTGGAACGGAAACCAGATGTTTAATGGAAAACAACAACAGCAACGGCAAAATCAAATTAAGAAAGCAGTTGTTGATAGCAATCTGTAAACAGTGCCTAATTAGTTTTGACAAATGTACCATAATGCAAAATAGGGGAAAACTTGGTGTGAGGGTTAAGAGAACTCTCTGTACTATTTTCTAGGAAAAAGGTGAATTTGAGGCATCTGCAAAGACAGTTCAGTTTCACCACTTTCTAGGCCACACAAAAATATGTGATACTTCACACCTGATGTGTCCCATTGCAAAACTGTAATAACCTCATGATAGTATAATTTTGCTTATCAGTCCCATAGTCCCATGGTATGCACTGTTACCATTTTTTTTTTTACCTTGATGAGTGTTATAGGTCCTACTTTATGAGAGGGGCTTTCATTGAGCTCAGTGTTTCAGCTAAGATGATTGGTTAGTGGGCTCCCAGGATAGGCCTGGTTCCATTTCCCAATTCTGCCTTACACACACATACAGCTTTGTCTGGTTTTTATGTGGCTGCTGAACATCAAACCTTAACTACTGAATGAACAAACATAAGAAAGGGACTTAGAATTTATGTTTTTAATGTTTACCCTATAGATTGAGTTCAGTAGTCTACTAAACTATTTCCAATTTCTTCAAAATGTAATCTTTTGTTAATTCGGGGGATCATGATTATTTCAGGAATAAAATATAATTTCTTAATTTTTTGTTAGTAGTTGTACATTCAACATTATGCTTTTATTTTATACATTCTTGCAAATAGTATGTCTGCATTTTGGTTTCTTGTGCATTAGAGAGAAATAACTCAATTTTTTTTAATTGCCTACTTTTTTTCAATAAAGGCATTGTGGGTGGATCATTGAAGATGCTACTCATGCCGAGAAAACAGATCACATGCCTCTTGCTGGTTAGTACGGTTGCAGCAGCAGAGAGAGTATGTATGGTATTTTTAGGTGTGTGAGCTAGAAAACAATGTCACAGCACCCCAGGCTTCACAGATAATCCAAGGTAACATCCCTGCCTAATATTAAAGATGATCTGTTCGTGTCCTCTCCCCCACTTCAACTATAACTAATGAACCCTTCAGTTTCTGCTTGAGATAATTTAAAGCAAAGAGTCTCAAAGTGAAATGTGTCGTATTTACTAAGTACGAAAAGCAATAGTGAAGTTTTTACATTGGAAAGCCATGGTAATAATGGTTCCTCTCATCTGCTTCCATAACAAATTTAAAGTTTAATTGTTCAAAATCTGTTTTGGAAATTACATCATTTGAAAGATTTATAATGGCATATAGAATTGTCAGCAGGAAGAAACACCGGGCCTCATTAGTTAGTTCTGCAAATTCTAGGCAGCACTGGATCGTCGCCCACCCCACCATATGGGCAGCCTTAGGAGAGAAAGCACCTCCAATCATCCCCATACCTGGGTTAGTGCCTTGAAATGTCATGTTGTTCGTTGTCAAGAAAAAAGCCTCCATAGGAAGTCACGAAGTCTGACTTCAGGTTTCATGCGGCTATATTCTCCATGCTACTGGACCTATATATGTACTTTATTTGCTTTTTCTAAGACAACAAGAGTGGAGCACAGTCTTCTATAAAAATCCCCTTTGAGAAAGAGTGAATTTGGAAAACTTAGATGTCTCCTATCCTTCTGAAACATCACCCTAAACTTATCATCTGTAATTAGCAGATAACATTAGTAGTAGAAGGCCATAACAATCTCATTTCAGTAATACTGCTTAATATTCATATTTTAAAATAATTTTATACAACTACAGATTCTAAGATTGAAAAGTAAATAAAATGTAAATAAGCTTATTGCCCTTTTACTAGTGGATTCTAGGCATTTAGGAAGAGGGAGGCCTTCACAATCTTACTAATAATAGTCAGAAACATATTTACTTTTATTAGTGCTTAACTCTTTGAGCCATAGCAAAAAAGATTATTTTTTAAAAAAAATCAGACTGACTCATTTTGAATTATGCCTAGTACTGTAAACCTAGTCAACAGCATATGGATATTGAGGCCATGGATCTTAGAGAAGGACCTACTAATGCCTATTACTTTCGAAACCAGTATAATTCCTAATTGCACTCTAAACACTTTCAAATATATAGACCCCAGTCCTCACCAATGTATCCTTTTTGCAATAGACAGAGACCATTAAAGTAAGCCACAAGTAGTCAAAATGTAGAGAACAGCTGACCATGGGGTACCTAGGCCCAGCTGATGCATCTACAACACGATTCTTGTTCCTAAAGCTCTGGAGCAGAAGGAGGGAGGGGGAGCCAGTGGTACAGGAAAGCTGCTCTGAGATCATATCTCCTAGAAATAACAGGAGAGCCACACTCATGAAATTTCAGCAACATGGCTGGCTACCTAAACAAAACCTGGACAGTTCCAGCAGCATTTATATGACATTCCTGTATAGATGGGAGAAGTCTCCAGGGCCCCACTTGGTGCCTAGTTGATTATTAACTTCAGAGAAACGGAGAATTCTGTTTCCCGAGCGAGAAACTTCTGGATTGGATATACAATAGAAATTGGTCAGGCCAAGAAACATGCATGTGCAGCCAACTGAATGGACTCTGCAGTTTCCTGTATGTGTTGTTTTACACACACACACACACACACACACACACACACAACAACAACAATGGTTAAATAATGGAAGCTGTGAGTTTGAGGGTAGACACGGAAGACATGTGGGGGGAATAATGATATTGTATTGTAATTAAATAAAACCTATTACAAAAAATAAGAATTAGCATTGACAGGTCCAGAAATTCAGGTCCTTAACAAAGTAGTACTTCCCTAGAATGCACACACACACACATACACACACACACACACACACACACACACACACACACACACACACACAATTTAGAACTTGAATTTTGAATTGCTAGCATTGACTTTGTGGTTTATCTGCTACAAAAGTATGAATTGCAGTGCTGTGGGTTTTGGTGACAGGACAGTGTGGAATGCTTGCTATAGAATTTTCCCCCAAGAGTATATTGGTCTTTCTTAGTCAAAATTCTCTAATAAGGGAACTTAAGAAGCTACATTTGTCAAAACCATTTTGTACCATTGCAGTGAGTTTGGGAATACATTTGATAATGGATGGGATAAATTAAACAGGTTTCATTCCAGTGACAGAGGCTTCAGGAATGCAATAAAGACATTTATGAAATACATTAACTTTTAGGTCCTACACATTCTGGAACATCTTGGCCACAACCTTTTTCTTTTGGAATCATGGGAACCGCCATGTGATGTAGCCTAGTGTAGTCTTGAGTGCTGTACATTCAACCATGATAGGCTCATCTTTAACACATCCATAACTGTGCTTCTTGGCATTTACATTTCAGTTAACTCTGTTACACTGACATAGGCTCATCTTTTCTTCTTTGTAAAATATGGAAGCTTACCTTTTTATAGTTTTATTGAAATTTGCTTAACTAATAAGATGCCTACGTTTGATGTGTACAAATGGATGTTTTCACATGTGTGTATATTCTGAAATTATTTCTAACATTTACCTAATGTATTTCTGTTCCTTTAGTAGGCTGTTAGGAAATCCATGAGCAAAGTCAATTCAAGTAAGAAAACAGAATAGTTAAGTAGCCTGGGACACTACCTGGTTTATTCTCCTTCCCTGCCTCTCTTTCTCCTTCTCTCCCTCCCTATCCTTACTTCTCTCTCTTTCTCTCTCCCTCTCTCTCTCTCAACACACACACACACACACACACACACACACACACACTCACACCTGCTAATAACACAGAACCCACAACTGAATTAAGCTAAACAAAGGAATAAGTTTTCCTCCCCCTAAATGATGATCAAGCTTAGATACTATTCAGCTGTGCTCTGTTTACATCCTGGAACCAAATTACGAAGGCTGATCAAGCCTGAATTGCTTCTAGGTAAATACATAAGGCAAAACTGTGTCTGCAAGAAAACTTTTAGGGAAAATCCCCTCTTTACCATCATATGCATATGCATACATATACATAATTGGAAATCAGCTGTGTTGTAGAAAAAGAAATGTGCAATGAGCAAAGGCCTCCATAATCCAAATCCATCAATCAAAATAAAGAACTGCCTGTGCTACCCCATAGCAACCAAATTACCCCTTTGTTAGACCCCAAGAAATATTCAGGGCTATGGAGAATATTCATATTTGTGGCCTACTTCTTGCTTGCAATGTATTCTAACATGTTCTATTACATTGCTTTAAGTAAAATTTCCTGGCAACTTTGCCATCTCTGTGAATTTTTGTTCATTATTGAATATGAGGACAAAAGTCCATAACCCTCTGACATATATCCCAACCATGGATACAAATTTGCCTGGTATAATTATAGTGAACTCTTAATCCTCTGTATATTAATTGCTTTACTCCTTGTTATGACCAAATTCCTTACAAAAAAAATAAAACTAAGGAAGGTTTTATTCTGACTCATGGTTCAGAGGAGCCTTATTCAACATGGCCAGCAAGGCACCAATCAAGGAGAACACCAGCATGTTCAACTGGATTGCTCCTGCTTCTCTGTTTTTTCAGTCTAGAATCCAGAACATGGGATGGAGGAAGATCTACATTGAAAGCAGACCTTCCCCTTCATCCTTCTGGAAGTATTCTCCCAGACATACTTACTAATTCCCTAGTCATTTCTCCCTTCCTTCCTTCGTTCCTTCCTTCCTTCCTTCCTTCCTTCGTTCCTTCGTTCCTTCCTTCCTTCCTTCCTTATTTCCTTCCTTTCTTTTTCTTTCTTTTTTTATTTAGACAGGGTTTCTTTGTGTATCCCTGGCTACTGGCTGTCTTGGAACTCACTCTGTAAACCAGACTGGTCTTGAATTCACATAGATCGACTTGCCTCTGCCTGTAGAATACTAGGATCAAAGGCATGTACCACCACTGTCCAGCTTCCTTGCCATTTCTTAATCCAGTGATGTTGACAATGAGAAGGAAGCATCACATGATGGCATTAAGGTCATAATATTTAACTGAAATCTTAAACACATTGATTACTAGCTGATAATTCTGCACTTCCCTAAGTAACAAGATATTGGACACTTCAAAACTTGATAAGAGCATAGATTTAATCTTCTTACCATAATAAAATAAAATTTAACAAAACAAAGAGGAAACTAGAAAATCTGGCCCTTAAACAACATTGTAAACCTTTTTGATCCTTGCAGTGTACCATAGAACATAGCTATAAGATGTTCTCCCACATCTTTTTTTCTACCATATCTGTGATCTATTCTGTATCTAGCTTAAAATATGACTTGCTTTAACTAGTAGCTCAGTAGCAAATGAGACATAGCAAGGATTTGAAAAGTGTTTAGTTTCTTGTTGCTGCTCTAATTTCAATACCTGAAATACCCAAAGCATCCTTCTGTGGGATTATCAATGTGTCCTAGTCATCTCTTGTGCCCTTATACAACAGGTTCTAAGGGGTACACCTATAGGCAGGCCATCTTTTGACATGCATTAACAAGGAGATTTCAGGAGAAAGTTGCTCAGCATTTTTATGGTGATCTCAATTCTAGGGTACTAGATTTACTCATCTGCAGATTTAAATCCTAAGGTTATTAAAACTGTTAGTACTACAAGTAGATCCAATCATTGAGGTACTTTCAAAAACCAGGAATGGGAAATCTGTTTTTCCTTTTTTTGTGTAAAGTGTTGGTATGGAATACTGTAATTGTATTTGTAATTGAATGCTATATGCATGAGACTAAATAACGGTTACTACCATAAAAGAATTGCTAATTTTCCTACCAGGGAGAAGGAATGTCTACAAAACAAATGATATAATAATGAAATTGGCTACTAATGATTATTCCCTTAAGTACCTACATTAAATGTCTATTCATACTATATATTAACATATTAAGAATCTTTGCCTAAATATATAATGATTAAGATTATTCCAGCTATCTTCTATTCTGTATAAAGATGAAACATACATAATAAACACTCTAAAATTTGCCTTTATAGGTAATGGTATAGCATTGTTGACAGGTACACTTAATAGTAAATGCAATGTAACTCCACTGCATGCATCTGTTAATTTCTAAATCATCGTACTATTGTAAACTAGACATTATGGCCATTAAGTTTGTTGAAGCGGTTATAAATACTAGTGCATAATATGTTAAATATTTGAAGAGGGAATTCTTAGTGGTTGAAGAGATTACTTAAGAAATTGTTATTTTAAATGAATGCACATATATAATAACATGTTAAGTAATGTTCCTAGTCATTGGGAATACATTTTTTTTTTACTTTCTGTTCAACTTCTTTGCATACATATAGCATAGATCCTGTCATTAATACTAGCAAACATACTATTCCATAAATATTTCTTACATAAGCAGAGCTTGTCTAAATCTCAAAATATGTCATACTTATTGTGTATGATAGCACTGTTCTGTATTCCATGGAAATGTAGTGAGTGCAAGAATAGCAAAAAGCAAAAAAAAAAAAATCATAGAAGGTGAACACAGCATGACTATATCTACATACCACTGTGTAGTATAGTCGTCTTTCTTTTTTTTTTAAATTAACGCTGTTTTGTGGTCCACCAAATTTTAATTCACACTGGGGCATGTGAACACCTGCTCATTTATAATGCTTTCAATCACACAGAGAAAGATTCATAGACTTGAGACAGGAATAAAATAAACTGGATGGCCTCCTTTAAATCCAACTGTGACTTTCATCTCTGTCACAAAATAAGCACAACATTTGGCAAAGATTGGAGGCTCCCACTGCAGGCAGGTCCAAGTTGGCAGGGAATCACCTTGTCAGCCTCCCAGTGCAGCAAGCCCTCTAATCTCTGATAGGTTCCTTTCACTAAGTTTAACTTTCCTGTGTTCAATGAATGAGTTGCTCTTGGAGAGAATCATCACAGAATTGATTGGGGGTGGTGTGGATTTGTCAGTTTATGAGGTACAAAAGACATTCTGGTAAGTAAACAGCACCTTTCAGGGGAGAAATATATGGTATGAGCAATATAAGATATTCTTTTAAATATGAAAGATAAGCTATTGACTCTGCTTGATTTTCTTCTGGTACCATATTGTTTACATTTTATTTGAAGGCAGTTGAGCCTAATACCACCTATAGGAGAGACAGAGACCAATTTTTTTTTTAACATACGTAGTTCTGATATTGAAGGCTGTTTCAATGTTAGATTTTAATTCTTAGCAAAGGCTCCAATTTTTAAACTTAAACATCTTTAAAAAGGAAAACGCAAAGAAATACATTGATAAAATAGTTGGATTGTTGGCAAACTGTGAGAGGAACAGGCTGAGTCATGCACACAGCTTCAACTTTGAAGTCAAGGATGTTCTTATCTTTAGGTTCACGACATATGCAGGGGAGGGGGACTATATCTTTTCCCATGTCACTCAAAACAGGTTGGCAAAACCTTGATGAGATGGTGTAGCATAAGTGTGGTTATTTTCAGAACTGCTTTGTCTATACTGAGCCAAGCTGTCAAGCAGCATAAGAGTTACTTAAAGGAAAGAGTATCTCAGTAAATTAACTATCAATGGAAAAGGGCTGTTAATCTCCCTCTGCCTCTGGTCAGGCATTCATTTAATTTCAGCTTTATTTACTTAAATTCTCAGTCCCCTGGTCTTTATTAGATACCAGAAACAAAGAAGCTGATTATTCTGCCAGAATTCTTCTGCACCATACAGTGTAAATCGCTGCCCTTTTCTCCTCTCGGACAAGCTTGGTTCATTATGTGCTCACAGTCTTAATATCTTTAACCAATCTCTACAGATGGAACCTTTCCCAGGCTTCATTCCTATATCTGTACAGCATAAAAACACTACTCTGTTAGTTGAAAGCTCTGGAATTCTAAAGCAAAAAGTCTTTGAGCTCTAGGAGCTGGGATCTCATTTGTCTTGGGAATTCATTTTTAGGGGATGGAAGAGTCATGTGTTCTTAGCTGTGTTCATTTGACAGTTCAAGGAATTAACCTCCATCACAAACTAAAGAAATTGGATTCAAAGTCACACCACTGATCAGTAGATTATTTCACATCAGAAATTGGGGCTTCTCACATCCTGATATACACATTCTGTGGAAGTTCCCAAAATGTTTTTGTTCTCTCTTCCACATAAAAAGATGGAGAATCCAATTTTTCTCTCCTAGGTCATATGCAAAATTCTCTGCTAAAAAAAAAAAAAAAGAAAGAAAGAAAGAAAAGAAGAAAAAAAAAAAAAAGGAAATGCTAACAGATGATACATACCTACAAACCTAATTGTATGGTTCCCAAGCCTTTCAAATGGCAATTGAGACATTTGCTTTACATTTTACAGTTTCATTTCACAGAAAAAAAGAAACATTAAGAAATAGCATTCAAAGAAACAAAAACAGAGGACAAATAAACTACACTGTTCAGTATTATTGAAATTTTTTTCATCACGAAAATCACAATTGAAAACTTAATTTTCATAAGTTTAATTCATTTTAAAAATGGAAAAAGTTAAATCTGTTCAAAAGGCAGAAAGTGTACTCTCTCATGTGTTTTCCTTATACAAAATCAATATTTCCAAAAGATAAAGATTCCATTTAGATTACAAAATAAAGTAATAATTATACTTATCATATCTATTTTGTTTCCTAATGGAAAATGCATCAAGTCTAATTTTCCATATATCCTTCATTTACTATAAAAATATTTCTTTCTTTTTTATTGAAAATAGTTTTAATAGTTTTTTTCATACAATATATTTTGATTATGATTCCCTCTCCTTCAGTTCCTCCATGATCTTCCCCACTTCTGCTCCCAACTAAATCTCACATTAAAAAAAACAAACATGCAACTAAGTAATAATAACAAAATGAAATAAAAGCAAACAAATCAGAATAGAACAAAACAAACAAGAGAAGAAAAGCAAAAAAAGAAAAGAAAAGAAAAATAAAGCCACACAAGAAACATCTTTGTTTTAGAATTCCATATATGAGTGCTATGCATTTTCATCATATACATCTCTCCCACTTACAACTCCTTCTTTCTTTTATGTTCATTTTTATTGCATTAGCTATTATTATCCTTTATGCCAGGACAATTAGGTCAACTAGCACCAATCTAGAATTTACGTACTTAAAAAATTTTAATTTTCATTTAACTATTTGAATATTAGGCAAAGTCTGGATATCCCTGTTCTGAAATACTTGGTAACAAAGTGGTTCATAATTTAGATTTATATTATTAGAATATTTGAGTCTATCTAAAAAGATATCTTGATAATGGTATCCAAATTCAAACATGAAATCCATCTGTTTTCCGTGTACCTCAACCTCTAACCTTAAGGTATTGTTGTGTAATGACTTGGTTTCACAAGAGTTTTCATTGCAAGCATTCACATGAAGTCAGGTATGAAATTTTATGCTAGCAATGTCATGTCAATATGTCCAGAAGTTTCAGGTTTTAGACTTCAGAATTAGAGATGTGAATCCTGTACCATTAGGTATGGACAAATTGTCTTCTTTCCTGCATAAATCATATTTATGTACAATGAGAAAAGCTTGAATTTTGAAACCAGTGATACCTAAGTTCCAAAAATAAAGTTATTTATCTTACTATTTTTCTTCAGTTTTCTCTTTCAATGAAAGCATGACTTACCAGAGAAGCAATGGAGAATGATGTGCTATTTCTCATGTGTAAAAACAAACAGATTTCACACAGCAGAATTAAAACAAAAATAAGAAAATAAAGAAAATAGGTGCAGCTACTCTGGGACAAAAAACAAACAAACAAAAAAACTACTCACAATGATTTTCAAATATTGTGCTGATCACAGTAGTTATGGCCCAGCTCCAAGACTTCAGCCACCAGGCCAAAATCTCTTTTTTAATGACTGTATTTTTGGTATCTGATCTTAGTACTCCTCATCTCCCTTAATTCCACCCACTTCAGTCTTCCTGAGCGATTCTCAGTCTACAAGGAAAACATTCTGCTTCTGAGTTTGTCCTTATTTCAAACAATATCCTAGATTGGAATAAACAGTGATCTGTCACCAACTTGCTATTTGGGTGTATTTTGCAATGTTATCAGAGGATCACTTCAACAGACAAGGTTACAGGTCACTTCCAGATGCAGATGCTAGACTCAGTGGTAATCAACAAACTAAGTTGAACAAAAACGCATTGGCAATCAGAGAAATACTGTGAGTTATAACTACTTCAAGTTTTCACCTTACCCAAAAAGAAATAACTGATAACAAAGGTTGGTGAGGATATAAGGAGACCAGTACTATTCCCCAATTCTATTCATATGCTAAGGAAGATTAAATCATCCATTACATTTTCAGGTAAATGGATAGAACTGAAAAATATTACAGTGGATGAGGTAACCTAAACCCATACAGACAAAATAGTGTTACATGTTTTCTCTCATTTGAAGAACTAGATTCAGATTCAGACATTTAGATTTGATTTTATAACCTGGAGTAACCAGAGAAGCCAGGAATACTTTTAAGCAGGGAAGCATTGAGGAAAGAGAGAAGAAAATCTCTAGGGAGGAGCTAGGAAGATGCAGGTGTTGCTACGGTGGAAATATAAGAACTTCAATGGAGAGAAGGGTGTGAGGTTAGAAAGTAGGAGGAGTGACAAATAATGTTAAGAATATCCTGAAAAGCCATGGTCAATCCCATCATTCTTCCTTTTATAAGCATAGTGAAAACTATACTAAACACATACACAAGTGCACACACACACACACACAAGTGCACACACACACAAACACACACACACATTTATATACAGCTTTAATACTGTTACATAATATGTGATTGTTCTAATAAGAATAGCTACTATTGGTCCATTATTTTAACACTTAGTCACCAGTGAGGAGTTGTAGCCTTGTTGGAGGTAGTATGTCATTAGTGGTGGGCTTTGAGGTTTCAAAAAGCCTGCACAAGTCCCACCCCAGTCTCCTGCCTGAAGATCAAGATGTAGCTCTCAAATACTTCTCCAGTATTAGGGCTGCTTGCGTGGTGCCATGGTCTCTGGCATCATGATAACAGACTAAATCTCTGAAACTGCAAGGAAGCCTCCAGAAAACACCTTTTCCTTTGAAGTGACTCTTCACAGCAATAAAGCAGTGACTAACACACCCACCATAGTGGGGGAAATTCACCCCTAAGGATTTGTGGACCATTTAACAAAATTCTCAGTGTTTAGCAGGGAATACCTCTCTTCTAGTTGTTGGTCAATGGGTCCAAGAGACCCACAAAGCTATTTCCATTGCTCCTAGCTGTTTGTCAAAACATAAAAGCAAGCCTATGATAGCTAAGACATCACATGCTTCAGTCGCAACACTTGAAGAAACCAGGAAGGTACAAATCTGGAAACCCCTTTCTGGTGGCTAGCACTCATAGTGTCAGAAAGTGCTATGTGAACTTTCACAGGAGAAATGTTGTCAATAACCACACCCATCCATAAAACACATCCTTCAATACAGCCTATCATTTTAAAAAATGATTGAACCACAAAACTAGCCTCAGTACTTCAATATTGACACTTGGATCTTAAAGTTGCCCACAAATTTCTAATTGGAACCAAAGTCTGTTCAAATGGAGATAATTCGAGTTTGATAATATAAACCTAGCCAAGACCCAAAGCTGTAGAGGTCATAGGCCATCAAAGAGAACCATTAACTACAATATTACTAAAGTTGCAGAGTTTTCAAGTGCTTTCTTATAACTATAGATAAGTACTACTCTCACATCTTATCAAAGATGCTTGTTTTGTAGAACACACAAACCAGTAGAGACCTCCACAACTGGTCAAACAAAGAGGAAATGTTCTTGAAATGTTTGGCCCAAATGGAAAAGCTATAGCAGCATCCTTCTATATATGGTTCAGGAAACATCTTTGTAGAGGGTGTGGAAAGATCCTAAGAGCCTAAGAGACTGTGGCATTATAGTTTCTCCTGGACAGGACAGAGGTGCTGCAACCATTAACTCTCAAAAATATAGGTATCTGATAAGAGCAGCATAGACCTTGCCATTCTACATGAAAGCATAGATAGAAGAAATTTTATAATATCCTACCAATGGCTGCTTTGAGATGGAGAACTACTTTTTTGTTGCTGTTGTTCATGAGTTTTTATTTGTTTTTTGCTTGATTTGTTTGTTTGTTTCATAAGAGAGTGTCCAGTCCTAAGTAGATAGCCCCAAATACATCAAATAAGGGCAACATTATTGGACATAGTAGGATATATAGCCTGAACAAAAATATAGAAGAAAGAAAAGCATCATTGGGTGCAATAGCAATGTGCATATTTATTAGAAATACACCTCTGTAGATGGAAGTTTCTGTCCTGCCTGGTCCTGAAGCCATTAAGTCCCAAATAAAACACAGAGGCTTGTATTAAATGGTTTGGCCTATTGCTCAGTTTTATTACCAACAAGCTCTTACAGCTTAAATTAACATACCGCTCTTATCTATGTTTAGCCACATGGCTTGGTACCTTTTCTAAGTAAGGCATCTTATCCTCTGCATCTGGCTGACAACTGCTCTCTCCTTCCTCTTCCCAGCATTCTCCTTATCTTATAGTCCTGCCTGGATACTGACCAATCAGCATTTTATTAAACCAATATGAGAGACAAATCTTTACATTGTACGCAAGCATTATCACACATCATGCCTCCACTCAAGGCCAGTGCTGTCTGCACTCTTCAGCATCATAGAGATGGTACCTGATCAGTGAGCTATGACATGCATGCAGTAAACACTTGAAATACAGCTGGTTCAATTCACAACTAAGTTATAAAACTTATGTACTTTTTGATTTAGATAGACACCCGTGACTACATCTAGTATTCTGAACACAACAGCTCCAGAAAACATAGTTTTACAATCACATTATTTTTCAAGTATTAAAGGACTTTTATTAAAGTTTTGTTCTATCTTTCAAAAGTAAGCCTTGCAATAAAATATGATAAATAATTGAAGGTAAAGGTAGATTTTGTGCTGTTTTTTTCCTCTTTCTGAGCTTTTCCTTGTCTAAATATAAAAATATATTCACTTGTATTTTTCTTTCCCTTCCCTGTCCAGGATACTGCTGGTAGAGAAGGAAGTAAGAACCTCTCATTGAGGCATTTCAAGTAGCATCTGTCAGAATAAAAGTGTATAATAGCCAGGGCCACATGAATTATGTACTGCACAAGCCAAATTAAACTGGAAAATTGTCCAAGTGTAAGGGTCAGTTGTAATAAAGTGAGCATAATCCCCTGCATTCTATCCCTAAAGAAAATTAAATTTTAATGATCCTGAGAGCTCACTGTTCAGGAATGTCACTCCAAGTAATCACGTAAATGACAGTTAAACTCCGGAATTGAGTTAAAAGTTAAACATCCTCTGTAATTATTCCTTAAGTCCAGAATGTGCTAGTTGCTTCAGGCAAACTCTTAGGGATATCAGTGTCTTGGCAGGTTAAACCAAAAAGCAGGAGGAACTCTCAAGATCTACAAAATTGGTCACTCCTGGATGCCTGCTTGAGTCACGCCTTTGCAGTGCAAAGCACTGGGAAATGTTTTAGACACTTCAGAATTGACTTTCCTGTCTCACATTATATAATCTCCAGGCAATGTCATCACACTGGAAAAAATTAACAGAGGTTCACGATGGGGGATCAGAGATAAATTCAAAGACCCTTCACTTGTTTTCCTGGTTATGAAACAGAATACATGAGTAAAAAAAAGAGGAGATCAAAAGAAAAAGGTAGAGATAGACGGACAGAGAAGTCACAGTAGCATAATACTAGGCTAGGGGACAGTTGAGACGGTTATCTCTGGAACTGACATCCTAGGAGGAGAATTCCACAGCATTCTCAACCTGAGTATTCCAATGAAGACTCTCTGCTAACGGTGACTCACCAAGTGAGAGAAATATGGACTGTTCAAGTTGAGGTGAAGGGGGCAAGCAGTGGGTTAAAAAAGAAAAAGAGAAGATAATGTTCAGTGGTTAGTGTTTCTTTTCACCAAACCATTAACTGACTCGGATATAGTTTTCATGATACTATGGCTATATGTATTTAATGTACATATGAGGTGATATGTTGCCAATTGACTTTATTATGAGAATTAACAAACAAGAGGGAAGGTAATTTGTAGACCAAAACAGAAAGAAACATAGTTAGGTCAAGTATACATTTTAAATAATTTTTCTAGGTAAGGAACATTGTATAGCTTTAGAATGGCATAATGACTGAGTGAACAGTTCCCTAGTGTTATACATGAAACACAAGTCAAGATTGAAAGTAATGAAAATCATTTGAAAATCTAAGTAGTCAAAGAGATACTACATTCCCTTCAAGTGGATGATATGTTTCAAAGTAGAGACCAAATAAAGGGAAACATTGTGAAAACATAAATTGTACTGAGCACACATAAACAGGAGGGTATTATATGCAGATTTTGGTAACTTCAGAACTCTAATTAGTTCAATTTTCTGAGTGTTAATATTTACTGGTCTCAATTGAGTTTATTAGAACTATAATAGTTAATTAAAATAAATTATAAAATATTTTAACATAGATTCAAGAGATGCAAAAGAATTTTATAGTTTCCTCGTCTCGAATTGAGCAAAAGTGATAGAGGGTTTTATCTAAAATGTTTTAAAAAGTGAAATATTTACCACATAATGAACACAAAACTTTCCATTCCAACCCCCTTAGTATTAAAATCTCAAAAGTTCCAATGTATAAAGTCCAGTCTTTTCTGAGACACAAGGCAATTCATTAGCTGTAAGGCCTTCTGAAATAAAAGAAACAGAAACAACATACTCATACCACTATCCAATGGCATAGAATAAATTTCCCCGTTTTGAAAGGAATGAGTGAGGACATAGAAGATCAGGAACAAACAATTGTGAAATGCTGAAACCTAGGACAGCAGGCATAAAATCACTCAGCTCCCATATGTCTGGGGTTACTGATGGTGTTATGTGGGTTCTGTCATGCTTTGGTAGTCTAACCCTTCCACTCTGCTGCTTTGTACGGTGCATATAGCCTCTTATATAGCTTACTTTGTGCCAACAATGTTTCTTGGTGAATGTCCCACATTTATTCCTTCTGTAATATAGTAGGGTCTTTTCCCTAAACTAAGTCCCCTTCATAGTGTCACTTACAGTCAACCTAGAAGCATGATACAAGGAACGTTACAGTGGTGTATATTGCCAGGCCTCAGCACTTTCTGTAAAATGTGTGCCAGCCTCCATGATCTCACTTTGACAAGTTGCAGACCTGAAAAATAAGTGCCATGTTGAGGATCGTCTCAACTTTGTGGACAAATCAAGATGTAGCTAGCTGTCCCCCCTTGGATATTGACTGCTGCAGCCTCCGTGTGACCTCCAGATGGATGGGTAAACACTTCTCTAGGTAGCAATTTCCTACTAGGTAAATCCTGAGCTCAAAATTGTCATTTCATGTTCTTTTAGTGATGCAACCTGCGCTTCTTATACTTGCAGTTCCCAATGGATGGAGCATTATCCTCGAGGCCCCTTTCTACTTTACCCAGTGCAAAGTACCATGTTTCTCTTTAATAGAACCAAAGTCTCTGCCCTATGCTCCCACTAGCCTGTCTTCAACATTGACTAGTTTTAAATCCCCGTTTTGACAAATTATACACATTCCATCTTCCTTTTCTGCTCCCCCCACCTAAGTCTAGGTAATTACACTGAATAATAACCAAGCCACATCCTGCATATTATTCTGTCTTGACGTTTTCTCCATCAAATCTGTCTATCCTTTTGATTTCAGCCTCACTCAAGTTTTCCAAATATAGGCAGAAAACAGCAGATTCTTTATTAAAATATGGCATGAGTGTCTTTGATTCAGTAGCCATTAGAGTCCATGTTCTTTCTGAAACCACATGACAGTAGTCTT
Source organism: Phodopus roborovskii (assembly GCF_943737965.1). NCBI lineage: Eukaryota > Metazoa > Chordata > Mammalia > Rodentia > Cricetidae > Phodopus > Phodopus roborovskii. Next base: position 6,794,183 of record NW_026126470.1, read on the forward strand.
CCCTGTCCACATTTCTACCAGCAATATAGATGTCCTCACTCCCATGAGATTAGTGCATTATGTACTGCCTACAGTATTCAAGAGAAACTTCCAAAGCTTATTATTAAGTTATATTTAATATTTTGGTGCAAGATAGTTAATAGAAGATTATTATAGCTTTTATCTCACAGCATTATCATGAACACTAAATGAATTAATACACATGGATCCCTAAGTTCAGTTCTAGGCACAAATTGTATGCTAAGTAACCAACCACTGTTTACTTTCTATTTCATTCTTTTCTTTTGTTTTTACCAAGATAGTAACCTAGATAAAGTATATGACTTGGAAAATAAGCCTAAAGTTCACTTTATGGCACACAGCTTCCAAACTGTACCCTCTGTGTTCATACTTATAAAATATTTAAAATTAATAGCAAATATTTTGAAGTACATGTGAACATTTTACACCTAAACCCCTCAGACTCTATCAGCACTAAGCTTACTGAAGGTATGCAGCTCATGTGAGACAATGATACAATAATGCTTGACATTCTTATCATGCATATTAAAGTAAGGGTCAATACTGCATAGTGGTCTCTTATAAATACCACTTGCAATGGCTTGAATGGAATCCTGAAAAGACTATCATGAATAAAATTAATATTTAATTGGAGTTCTATATCTAAAACTGATATTTAACATAAATAATTATATATAACTCCAAAGTTATAATAAAATGAATATTTTACCTATTTTATATTCTTATGTTGTTTTCTTGATTTGAAACACATGCAATTATAATTCAGCTTAAAGTGAAATTTCACTTGCTGAATCAATGCTTTACACTGTGGAGAAAAGGCTCTAAGTATCGAGTTCTTCATGATACTGAAACGTACCATCTTTAGTGTAAAACTTTTTTTGGTATAAAGTATTCTCCAATGAGAGAATCATTTGTGAGTTCCTTTCAGTACTGAAGAAGTAGCATTGTTTGTACATGAATAAAGAAAGTTTTCCATGGAGGTCAAGTCAATGACTCATCCCAAATCCGTGCAATTCCCAGAAAGTTTATTGCCCTTCAATATTTCCTCTCATTAGAAACAGCAGATATAACAATGCTCATCTGTGAAAACCAGCCTTTGGTTTTACAACCTTGATCAAGCCATTAAGCATTGTCAGCCATTAGTACATCTGTTTCAGAAATTTTCAGAAGACAAGGTTTCTGATGCTCCTCTCAATATGGGTTTTCTTCAGCTTCTTCTTGTAACTACTGCTATGAGTCAATGTAAGAAAAGAAAGGGTATGATCTTAGGAAAGAGTGAATGATATGAAAGTATGACATATTAACAGGTGGTAGACTACTTCAACAAAACAATACCCATAACTCAAAGTGTAGAAGGGAGGAAAATTTTTTATTTAATGTGACAACATCCAGAAATAGTAGTAGTTCAGAAATGGCTAAATTGATAGGAAAAATAATTTCTCTTATACTCATTTTTGATCTTTCAGCAATGTATTTGTGATACTGTAAGTGATGGACAAACATTTTGTTACATGGTACTGTCCTCAGAAGCCGTATACACTTATTCTTACTTTGATCATGGCAAGTGAGTCTCTTTCTAAGAATTATGTCCAATAAAATAGAACAATGAATGTTTTGCTCAACTCCCTTCCTTAACCCCAACTGCCACTTCATTTTAGTCCAGGACCCCATCTCATGGACTGGAAACTTCCATGCTAGGTCTTCTCATTCCAGCTAACCCTAAGCAGTGCAACCTTCATAAGCATGCCCAGAGACCAGAGTAGGGATAGTTCTCACAACCATGCCCAGAAGTTGTCCTGTGGGTGATGATACTAGACATCATAATCCCACATAGAGATTGAACCACCAACCTGTATTCCAAAGCTAGGATAATACATAGCACACCAAGCATTGGATGTATCATGTTTACAAACAAACATGTATCCATAGTTTTGGAATAAAAGAGAGTTAGTAATAAACATTTCTCATTTTTTCTAATTAGGATCATCATTTTGTTTTTGTATCATTGGAGGAACTTCAAAATGTTCAAATTTTTAGGAACATAACCTCACACACCCACATGCCCGTTTTAAAAGGTAAATTCATATGAATTTTTAATAAGCTTGATATTGCAAACATGTCTTCTTAATATTTTAAATAAACAAGGCACTTGCATTATGCCTAGAGTGAACATATTTGTTGAATACACATCATTAGGTAATATATTCGCTTCCTTTGTATAAATGCCCTTAGAGGGGTTGATGAAAGTAGATAATTTGCAGAATATATTTGATATTTTTTACTTTTACTTTAAAAATCCATTAGTTTCTTTTCCAAAGTCCAGAGAAAGGGAGTTAAACATCTGCTTTCATTTTTGAAAATAGATATTATCCATTTTACAGATAAGTGCATTGAAGCTGTGTGAGATCAAAATCACCAGTTTCTCACAGTGAATGAACTGGATTTGGAAATCATGTCTTTTTGTATGAGTTCTGACTCAGAAGTTACCCATTCACAGCTCTCACACAAGGGAGATAGGACTTAAATGTCTATTAGTGGAGTATCATTAAACATATCTGTCACTTTCAGAGAAGTTGATTTCTAGATTAATAATTAAGGTGGAACTGGATTTAACCAGTTGGGAACGTGTTCTTTACAACTAACCATTTGCCCCAAATTTTCTTTCACTGTGCTTTACTGGTGGTGACTCAAAAAGAAAAGTTGCATTACCTATGTATCCTATGACACAATTACAAAACTATGACTAACCCCTCCTCCAACTATCTACGATTTGTGTAGTTAAAGTTATCAGAACTAAATCAATCACCTGTACTGATCATTGTTTTAATCCAGAGTTAAGCATTTCTGGTTCTTTGAAAGACACTCCTCCTTGGGGATAGAAATAACATACTTTGAATGAAGGGAAACTCAACGGTTAAGAGCATTTGTTCTTACAGTGGATCTGGGTTTCAAATCTCAGCATGCACACGGTGCTGCACAACTATCATAAATCCAACTCCAGGGAATCTGAAGCTCTCTTGACATTTTCAGACACCAGACACATGTGTGGTATACAAACATATATGCAGGCAAAACATACACATGTGTAGGTGTCTTATACATCATGAAAGGAAAACAAGTAATGTAAAGGTATGTATTTGAAATCATTATTAAAAAAAGAAACAAAAGTATTAAAATCTCTAAAAGAGACAAAAATACTAAGAATTTTCAAAATTAGAATTATCCCATACCCCCCCCAAAATACACAAGGAATAAATAATATCAGACCCACAAATCTAAAGGGGTGGAACACTGTACCACAACAGCAAACAACAGGAACCAGCGACATTGCTCACAGATGACTTTCCACATCCATGTTCTCAAAGGAAAAAAAAAAAAGACACTAACAATGCATTGAAAAACAGGACCCATTCCTTTGCTGCATCCAAGAAACATACCTTGACTGCATAGATAGCTGACAACTCAGCATAAATAGATGAAAAAAGATAACCTAAGCATACAAACCTAAAAAGTAAGCTGATGTACCCATTTTAGTATCTAATAATATGGACTTCAAACCAAAACTAATCAGAAGAGATAGAGAAGGGCACTAACATACTTTTTGAAGGAAAAATCCACCAAAAGGACATTGCAATTCTTAACACCTATGCACCAAACACAAGGACACCCAAGTTAACAAAAGAAACACTACTGCAGTTTAAATCACATATTAACCCTCATACACTGATTGAGTATGACTTCATAACCAACTATCACCAAAAGAAAGGTCATCCAGACAAAAATGAAGCTGAGAAATGCCATAGCTAAATGACATCGTAAAACAAGTGGACCTAACAGATTTTTACAGAACTTTTCACCCAATGTTTTCTCTCTGTATAGTCTTAAATTCGTAATTACAACCAGCTCAGTCTGTATAATGTTATTTGTGGGTATATGTCTTCAGAGATGGCCATTTAGTCTTATAATTTTCTACTTACAAAGCCACTTTCCTAGGCTTGTGGTCCTGGATTTCCTTTCTTTCTTTTTTCCTTCCTTCCTTCTTTCCTTCCTTCCTTCCTTCCTTCCTTTCTTTTTTTAATGTTCACTAGTTCATTGAGATAAGGATTTGACATGTGTTTCCATGTCATGTGTGTGGGATACAGAGTCCCATGTTGGGAGGTGTCTGAGCTGGTGCTATGTTTTCAGCTGAGCACCAGGTTCTCTTCCATATCCCTGTAGGAAGGTGAGATTAGAGACTGGAGCAAGGCTTGCTCAGTTGCTGCTTCTTGCTGTGAAGAAAAGTCATCTACACTTTTTGCCCAGTACCTTGTGTTCTTTGATAGTAGATGTGTCTTGCTGGGTTCATTCTATGCTGCCATAGCATCCTATAAACAACTATATGATAGATAAAGAACACTTGACTAATATTTGCAATGGCCCCAAAGTCCAAAAACAAGGTGACATCTGTTGAAAGCCTTCTTTCTTGTCATTCCACAGTGGGAGAGTAGAAAGGGACATACAGAATGAGTGTGTCCGACTTTATCTTTCAAAATGGCACCACTCCAGTTTTGAGAATGGAACCTCATGTTATCAGCTCTTAGACTTTTTGCCTTTCATGTTATTACAATGTCAAGAAAACTTCATTGTTACTTTTGGAGAAAACAAACATTAAAAAGATAGCACGAAGCCCATGCAACTTGTTAGCCTGTAAACATGAAAAGTGTCCGATCATTAACGTTTTGACTCAACAGGAACAAAGCAAGCAACCAAAGTCTTGGGGGGCTCAGCCAGATATCTTAGGTCACTACAGTTAACACATAATCTTGATGTGACAATAAATAGCATAATGTAATTAAAATTAAAAGAATCTTCTTGAATATGTACAATATTTTTACAAAGTTATTATAATCACTTTGTATTCATTTTTGCTCTCCTTTGTAATCATACTTTCTCTTTTGTCCATTATGCTTCTAATTTACTTAATATTATTCAAAATATTGTGATTATCAATATTTATCATATATGCATATATTTATATATATGTACACATTCGTGTATAAGTGCAGTATTGTGTGCAGTGTGCAGGAATGTGTATCATGATGTGGAAGCCATAAATAAACATTGTGTGAACTCATATATTATTCTAGACCTTATTTATTTGAGACAGGGTTTCTCCCTTTTCTTACACATCACTGATTGCCTAGACTGGCTAGTCAGTGAGCTCTAGGGGCTCTCCTATTTCTGATTGCCCAGTACTGGAATTGTAGATTGCATCATTAAGTTCAGATTTTTCATGTGGATATTGTTGGTAGAACCAAGGTCTTTATGTTTGTGTGGTAAGTACTTTACCACCAAAACAGCCCATTCAGTATTTACTTTTAAGTTATATGCAAAGGAATATGTGTCTTAAAACACAGAGAACTAATGAACTAAGAAGTGTTGAATGCATTAAGATATAACTGGCGCTATTCACATTACTTTATAATAACTAATGTGATTTTTTTAGGTTTCTTATAGCTATGATGTGCATTTTAAAAATGATACATAATATTATAGCCATTGAGAAAGTCATCCATATCCAGAGCTAGATATGTCACATTGAATTGAAAGTTGTTTAAATTTAAAACTATATCTTTTTAAAAAAAAATCTGTCACATGATTTAAAATATAAAAAGTAATGAGATATTTTTACAAATATATCCAGTGCATTTAAATGTGAAAATGGTTATTTTAGGAGATTGTGCAGTCTCAGAATCAGCACCTCTTTTCACTCCTAACACCTCAGGCAACTCATCAACACATAAGGCTTCCTTTGTCTCTGTCAGCCAGTGACATCTAATATGCACATTGCATCCAAATTTGTCTTCCAGATTTATGTATTTATATTTCTTATAGCTGTTTTAATTCAAAGTAAGTAGCTTCTTGGTTAAACTCTTGCAAAGCCTTAAATATTCTGCAATAGGTATTTGTCTTCCTAATAGGGACATTTCAAAAAAAAAAAAAAAACCTTTGCTTTTAAATGTGCAGTGTTTCTAAAGCATGTTATGCTACCTTTTAACAAGGCTACTATGCAAGTAAATTCACCCACTCTTCCTATGTCCACACAACTACATATACACTCACATGCACCAATTAAGTAGCCACAGATTTAGTTGCCTAATTCTCATCCACAGAACTTAATTGTAACATCTCAAGGGATGGCCCTCTGATACTACCAATATTGGGACATATCCCTCTTTTAATGCACTGTCACATAGACAAGAATGATTAGAACAGAATCTTTGGGTTGATTATTACCCCATATAGTATTTGTTTATTTATATTTCTGAAAGGGGCCAGATACAATTTTAATGTTAGTTTCAAGGATACTCAGAAAACTTTGGCAAAACCCACTAGCCTGCATAGAGGAGATAGAACAGGAGAAGAAACAAGTTAACTCTTTTCCAGTCATAGAATCATGAAGTCCTTCATTATATTGTGTTATAATGTCACCACCTCTGGCAGTGGCCCCTGGAACTCTCTCCAGTAATGCCAACCTCAATTTGTGAGCATACCAATGTATTCCTAACGTTCTCAACTGGCATCTGCTACTATCTGGGTCTTTTGTATATGATAAAAACCATGGAGTTTGCTTTTCACAGATTACTTCATCTGTTGATTTAAAAAATTCACTGAAACTAGGATAACATTAATTAGCATTTTTCTTTTTAAAAAGGGTGACTTTGAAGTACTTTTACTTCCGTTACAGCCTCTTCACTACCTTTTCCTTTGGTATCTCTAGTACTCCATGATGCTTATTATATTTTTTAATTTACATAGAATATTGGAAGATAAAATATTTTGGTTTTATTGTTAAGGCTTATTTATATAAGACTATTTAGATATTTAAAATATTTTTATCAATTAATTACTTTTATCAATTAAATAATTCTCTCCTCAATCAGGCTTACGGATAATATTTGCCAGCCACTAAAGCATGTATATATGTTGTACACATTGATCCACAAGGAATGAATAATCCAGAGTGAATGGTCATGAAGACATCTCTAATTCATTGAAATGACAAGCATCGTCTGAAAAAGAGAACATTGTTCTCTTTGGTATTGAAAGAAAAGGTAATGTGTCTTTCCTAATCTATGTGACATTCTTAGGCTGTGCTAGACTGTGGGGTTCCTCCCTGGATATGTAAAGTAATTTTCAAAAACAAGAGCTAAATATTATGTAACTAAGACAATAATAACAAATGTTGCTGTACACTAGTTCCCCTCAAATTCTTTATCTGCCTTACTATTCCAGTCTTCTAGAGAGATGATGGCTATCATACATATGCTACATTTTAGACTGGTCAAGTCACATTATCAATTTCAAAATATATGAAAATGTACATAGAGGGGTGGGTGCTGTAAATTTCATATTTCAGACTAAGCACTTATTATTTTTGCACTTATTATTAACAGTGTATATAGCCATGTCATATTTTACAATCATTCCTTAGAGAGAGAAGCTTGTTTGTTTAGGCTGAGAGTAGCTTTTGTCAATGGGCACAGATACAAAAACTTAGAAGGCAGCTTTCTCTGTGTTTACTCAAGAATGGGTTCTTTAGTCATTAAGCCCAGATAGAAAAGAGAAAAGATAAACTATTTGCTACTTGGTAGATTCTGGGAAAGAGAGGAAGAAAGAGGGTGGGGAGAGAAAGAACGAGCTATTGATTTGTTGCCTCCAAGGAGTATCCGTTGATGAACCTATCCACCTCTAATAGATACTTTATTCAAGCGGTCACATAAATGGTCATGGTTAAACCAAGTGAGACACAAAATAAAACTAAAATCATGAAACATGAAAAGGGCTTATAGGGAGGGGATTGTTAATAGGGATAGGAAGGAGATAAGAGAGCTTAGGGGGGAAAGTATTCACTATGTATCATATACGTTCATGATATTGTGAAAGAACTAAATCGATGAAACATGTACAAAGGTGTATGGAATAATTTAACAAAATGTTCCTTATTCCAGATTTATTTGAGAATAAAGAGATGCCACACTCAGCTCATTTAGTATTGCTTCCTCAATAGTCCAGTGAAACAATTTCAAAACTCTTTTTATTCACATTTTAGCTTAAATATACAATACTCTTCAATTTATATGGATTGAAAACATAAGTTCCCTGGAGTCCAATAAACAGAGCTTACAAGTGGACCCACCTCTACAGCCTGGACTTTTCTATTGCCAAAAGGAACATCCTACAATTAATTTAGACTTAAATTTGCAATGTTTTTATTTCTCATTTGAATATGCCTCGGAGGCTTAATTCAAAAAACTGGACCATATTATCCTACCTCTCAGTTAATTATTGAATGTATCCCACGAGTTTTAAATCACCCCATTATGTAGATTTGCATTTTCTGATTGCTATTGGTGCCAATTAAAGGTAAAATGTCAGGTGAAGCAATTATTCCAGTGATACCCTACCCTGCATATAAGACTGATTCCCATGACTGAATAATATCACCCTGAAAGGGGAGGCATGACTGAGACATTTTAATAAAAGGATTGTTTTTTAAAAGAATTAGGTAAAAATAAAATTTGTCTCAATAGGTAATAGTGTAAAAAGGCTATACCTTGATAGTTATTCTGTGGTGAGTATTGTTTTCTCTTTTCCTTTCTTTCTTTTTGTGTTTAGAAAACAAGTCTATAAAAGTTTTATTCTTGGTCCTAGAGATGAATCAGTGGTTAAGGATGTTTCTTGCTTAGTATTGTACCTCACTTAGGATTGGAAAACTAAAACGGAGCAGCTTACAACTTCCTGAAACTCCAACTCCAGGACATACACCATTGTCTTTTGGTTTTGAAGACACACCCACGCACACACAACCATATAACAATTACAAACTAAACATAGAATCTCTAAAATTTTATCCTGTGATCTCATTATGAGTTTGTTAATCTTTTCTCGAGTTACTGTTTTATATTTTTATCATATTCTATTTATATTCGGCATCTTCAATACAGACAGTACATCTTCTAAAGTAACTTTATATGTAAATTATCTATGTTTATAAATTAAATAAATTTTATATATGTCATATATAAAACTGAGGATAAAAATTCACAAAATACATGCCCAGTTATGTGGTTCTATCATTATACATCTTCAAAATCAATGAAATATGTATAACATTACTTCATCCAAACTTTTTGTATGTTTCTGTCATTGTTGTGTCTATATGTGTGTGTGTTGTGTATTATAGAAGCCTATCTAACATGTTCTACTCTTAATTTTAAGTCTCATGCAGTACTGTTGTATAGACATTCTACTGTACTGTGGATCTCTAGAACAAATAGATCTTGAGCAAGGTTTAATACCAACTGAATGTCCTGTTTCTCCTTCTCTTGGCCTCTGTTTGGCTTCTCTGAAATTGACCCCAGGTAACTGGAATAATGAAGAACTGATAGCACTTAATGTAATGTCCTCCAGGTTCAGACATTTTGTCAGACATGGCAGTTCTTTTTTTCTTTTCAAAGCTGAAAACTATTAATATATATGAATATATGCAGTATTCTATATTACAAATTTTCCCCACACCCCTGTGTATTCATCTGTTTGTAGAATGGGTTAATCTTGTTTTGGCATCTATTGCTGGACATGGAGACTACCCTTAAGTTTGGTCAATATCCTTAATGAGATTACATTAAGGAAAACTAATTTTTTCTTTGCAAGCATGTGTCACCTGCAGATAGCCTCTTAGTTAGGATGGGAGCCCATGTCATGTCCTCTCTTAGATTTAAGACTTGTCTGGCTGGAATCTATGTAGGCCCTGTGCATGGTGCCATAGTTTCCATGAGTTCATATGTGTGTCAGACTTGTGTCTAGAAGACACTGTTTCCTTGGAGTCATACATCTCCCCAGGTTCTTACAATTTTATGACAGTTTTTGCCTTTTGGTTTTCAAAATAAGTGTGCTGACAAATATAACATTACCACAGACCTCAGGGATATAATCAGTAAGACAATTAACTTTCTCATTAGCAGGTTTTGCAAGACAGTGGCATTGAAAAACAACTGTACTAACATATCTGTATTTCTGAATTGTTAGGTCATACTGTGATGCCTGTCAGCTCAAGTTCTGACCTGCCCTAAATTCACAGAATCTCACACATGCCCACAACACTGAAAATAAAAATGGGCCAGGAAAGCAAATTAGATTTCCAATTGTAAATGATCAGCCTAAAGTCTAAGACTCAGTAATAATAACCAATGTTACCTGGGTATTTTATACAATAAAATTACATTATAATCTCTAAAGTTAAGAACATGGCAATGCTGACATAAACTAACATCTATAACTCTTACTTTACATACACAGTAGTGGGTTTTAAGCTTTAAAAATAGGTGTGGATAAGGGACACAAGTCTGAACAGTTGACTGCTCAGTGAATGGGTGATGAAGAAAGGAGGAACAGGAAGGAAACATTTCGAAGTCAAGGGCAGTTTAAATGTAGGCAATGGCTAGCATTTTATAGAAAACAAATTCAAGTTATTTACCTAATCAATTTAGTTTAAATCCAAAGAAGAGCTGATGTTCACGTTTTTTATTGATTATTTTATATAGAATGGCAGTAGGAAGAAAAGCACATTGAGTTTCTATGTTAAGACATCTCACAAAGGCTGGAGCTATAATACAGTGGTTAGCAGCACTTGCTGCTCTTGTAGAGGATCAAGGTTCAGTTTCCAACACCAACATCACAGCTTAAAATCATCCATAACTCTGGTTCCAGAGTATCTAGCACCATTTCCTGTCCTCCACTAACACAAGACACCAATGCAGTAAACTTAGATACATTCAGACCAAACACCTAACATATGAAAATAGTAATAGTAAATGTATCTTAGGAAAAAAATACCACCTCACAATGTCCTATAGTAGTAGAAAATACCTGTAATCTTAATGGCTGGATCCGACTGAAGCCCCATGAAGACAGGCTACCATATATCCCTTCCTTTTTACCCCTCACCACCCCCCCCACACACACCGGTTTATCCAGGAGATACTACTTCACTTTCCTGATGCTCGCCATGGGTATCCCTCTTAAGGTTTTGCTTTTCACCTAGCTTCTCTGGGGTTGTAGATTGAAGCCTGAATATCCTTTGCTTTATGTCTAATATCAACTTATGTGTGAGTACATGGTATGTATGTACTCACACACTGTTCTTCTTTCTAAATCTGAGTTAACTCACCCAGGACAATATTTTTTTCTACTTCCACCACTTGCCTATAGATTTCATGGTGTTAGTTGTTTTTTGTTGTTGTTTGTTTGTTTGTTTGTTTGTTTTAACTACTAACTAATCAGTATGGCTGTTTATCAGAAAATTGGAAATCAATCTACCTCAAGAGCCAAAAATACCACTATTGGGCATATACCCAAAAGATACTCAATCATACCACAAGGACACTTACTCAACTGTGTTCATAGAAGCATGATTCATAAAAGCCATAATGTGGAAACAGCCTAGCTGATCCTCAGCCAAAGAATGAATAAAGAAAATGTGGTACATTTACACAATGGGGTATTGCTCAGCAGGGTGATCATTTTTAAATTGGGTCCTATTTTTATTGAATTTAAACTTTATGGTTAAAAATGAGCTGGACAATTAAGGGAAAATTAAATCAATTAAAATCTTTGATAACAAAAGCATGAAGAGACAGAGGAGGGATGAGGTAAGCAGAGAATCTTATGATGTTTTTCTTCTTTAGACATTGGGAGCACATTCCCTGAAAGACCTGCAGAGTGTGGACCCTCACACTTAGACTTAGGAAAGGCAACACCTCAAATCACTCATGAGAAGCAGTCTTGATGTAAAATGCATGAGGTCTTTTATAATCCAAGTGCACTGGAGTCCACAGTCATATGCCACTCAGGGGTAGAGAACTGAGGACCCTGAGTACAGAACTGAGACAGCTTTTATAGGGTTACAACAAAGCCCATGCATCATAAACCAATCATTTCATAGCATCCAGAGTCCACGCAGTGCGGGCCAATCAATTTAAACCATCCAAGCCCGTGCTTTATAGACAGATCATATTTCTATAGCCCTGGAGTTCTGCATTTGTGCTGGCTCCTGGGTGGGATGACAAAACTCATTTCCTGTTATCTTACAAGGCCAGGATCGTGTACTCATAGCAAAGAATGTGACCTTTTGCCTATTTAGTGCCAGGGGACAGGGTCTGGAATTTAAAGTATTTAGGCTTTTCTAAACTTTTAGCTTCCTGTGGTCATTGGAGAGTTAGGCTGTATTTTCCCATCCTTTCACCCTATGGAGGGATACTCCCTTAGCCTAGAGGCAGGAGGGAGGGTCTAGTCCCTACTCAAAATGACTTGACAGATTTTTTTGATCCCTCCTAGAAGGCATCACCCTCCCTGTGAAGTGTGGGGTAGAGGAGTGGTGGGAGGAGGCTTGGGGGTTGCATGGGAAGGAGGGAAGGAGGGAGAGGGAACTGGGATCAATGTGTAAAATAAGAAAAATAATAAATAAAAAGAAACACACACACACAAATAAAGCAACTTTAGAATGTAAACCAAAAACCTTTTTCCTCTTTAAATTTCAACTGTCTAAGAGGTTAGCAAATTAAGAGTTCTCAAGGTAGAGAAAAATAAACTGTATCCTAAAAGTGAATCAAAAAAACCATAGACCATTGAATAAACATATATTTTTCCAGTCATTTTAGGACTTTGCTTCATTGCTTGTCATTATTATTATTCAAAATAAAACTTCTAGTTGTACTTTGCAGAAGATTCAAAAGAAATAAAAAAGTAATTGATGAACTAAAATACGTGTTGGAAAAAATGTTGAGGAAAACAGAGAAAATTCCTACAAAAATAAAAAAATAAGACATAGAGAATAAGCATCTGTAAGAAATGCAAATAAAATAAAATTAGGAAATCTGTATGAAATTAAAATCTCTTGAGGAAAAGGAGACAGAAAATTAAATACAGAGAGGTCTAACAAATAATGGCTATTTTGAAACTGATCGACAGTAGTAAGCAAAAGATTCTAAAACAATGATAAATAAAGTCAACAAAAGAAAAAATGTCTATGAATTCAACAGTAACTTTGCAGAAAAGTATTCAATTTTCTTTTTATTTCATCATTTTTAAAATTTATTTTACATACTAAACATTGTTTCCTCTTCTTCCTCTCCTTCTGCTCCTTCCCCTCACATACCCACTACCCCTCTAGTGCTCCTCCATCTCCATTTAGATGGGATAAACCCTCCTATGGAAATGAGCAGTATTGCACATCAAACTGTGACAGGACCAAGCTCCTCTGCACTGCATCAAAGCTGAAGAAGGCATCCCACCATAGGGAATAGGTTCCAAAGAGCCAGCTCATGCATCAGGGACAGGTTCTGGTTCCACTAGTAAAGGCTTCATGAAAAAAAATAAGCTACATAATTATCACCCACATACAGGGGGCTTAGTTGAATGTTGTGCTGGCTCCCTAGCTATCTATTCAGTGTCCATGATCTCCCAAAGCTCAGGTCAGCTCTTTCTATGGGTTTCCCCATCACAATCTTGACCCCTCTGTCTTGCTCATAGAAATCCTCCACCCTCTCTAAAACTGGATTCCTGGAGCTCCACCCAGTGCTTGGCAGGGTGTCCATTCTCTTCATGTCTTAAGGCAAAAAAAGGAGATCAAGAGGATAAAAATTGGAAAGGAAGAAGGCAAACTTTCACTACTTGCAGAGGATACAATAGTTTACATAAGTAACCCCAAAAATTCTACTAGGGAACTCCTACAGCTGATAAACTTCTTCAGTAATGTGGCTGAATAAAAATTAACTTAAAAAATCAATAGCCCTTCTATTTAAAATGATAAATGCACTGAGAAAGAAATCAGAGATATAACAGCCTTTACAATAGCCACAAATAATATGAAATATCTTTGGTAATTTGAACAATACACGTGAAAGACCTATATGACAAGACAAAAATGTTAATTAAGACTTTGAAGAAAGAAATTGGGGGAGAGATCAGAAAACAGAAAGATCTCCCATGCTCATGGATCAGTAGGATTAACAGTAAAAATGGCCATCTTACTCGATTCAGAGCAATCCCCATGTAAATCCCAACACAATTCTTCACTTGAAAGTATTCGGTTTCCTAAGGAAAGAAAAACATACGTTGACTATCATAAACTAAAAGTATGTGAACTAAATTCACAAAACTTGACCAAAACATGAACCCACAATTATAATATAAATTTTTAACATCTTTCCATCTGTTAGCAACAAACTAGAACAAGTTAAATAAAGTGTAAGAACATAGTACGTTTTATAGCATCACCCTGTGCCAATACTATTCAGCTAATGGGCCCATGTAGTGGGATATTCACTTTTTCTCCTTCTGTGGCACTGACCACACCCACTGGGGGGTGGAGCCAGAGGGGGAAGTGACCTGGGGAACTAGGTTGGAGGAGGGGCGGGAGAGTGCTCTCTTGCAAGCCACACAGGGACAGCAGGACTTCCAGAGGAATTCTTGGAAGCAGGAACCTGTTGGTGTTCACCTGTCTATGTTGTGAGTTATTTCTCCCTGAATAAACATCTGGTCTGCCTAATTGTTTATCCTGATCCTTATTAAACTGCTATAGGCCCACTTGAAGACTTCATGTCTTCTAGAAACTGTTAAAACTAGCACATGGATCAATAAGAATTGTATATGTGATTATCCCATTATTCCATCAATTCCTATCATCAAACTACATTTATATCACTATTTTAATGCTCTGCTTTATTGGTTTGTCAATATATTATAATCACTAAATCTCATCAAAGGATACCTCTCTTCAAAATATTGCTTATAAAGATTTATTTAACAATGCACTTCCTTTTTCACACACTTGTTAAATTACAAGTTACTTAGGAAATGTTTGTATTCTGGTAGACATTCTACTAGAAACCTAATCTTAAAAATTCTCAATAATCTAAAACATGATCCCATTTCATCCCACCAATTGCTGGTACATAAGTCACTTATCCCATTGTTAATACCATCAGTCTCTTAGCAATTTGTTGACTTTCATGACAGTCAACTATACAAATTGCCCTATACATTCACTTCATGTTATATGGAGCTCTGGTTTACTGATTTTTAAGAGTCTATTGCCTACTATAATGTGACATTTCCCATTTTCAAATGTTTATCTGAATACCCTCCCCCAAAATTTTAGCTATCATCTCAAAACCAATAATTTCTTACATCATTTTTTCTAAAACATTTTGAGACATAATTATGCCATTCCCATTTTCCTTTTTCTCCCTCTACATATACCTCCTTCCAAGTACCAAACCTACTCTCTTTCAAATGCATGGCCACTTTTTTCTTCAATTCTCTCCTCTTTCTCTCTCTCTCTCTCTCACTCTCACACACACACACACACAAACACACACACCATACATACTTTACCAAATCGCTGATGGTTGTAGGGCCCTGCATGGACCCACGAAGCACCTTGAGCAAGCCTGAAGCAGTTGGCTGGAACATCGTGCCCCAGAGTTGTTACCGGTACTCTGCTTTAATTTGCTAACACACATCTGCTGGGGAGGAACTAAGCACGCTTGACCCTTGATTGTTTTCCAACTGTGCTGTGAGTCTGTATATAAGCCCACTCCTTCCGCTCAATAAATGGCATTTGGCATTCAGCATTCCAGTATTCTTGTTGCATGAATGACCAGCTGTCTTGTCTTTTATTTAAATCTCTAGACCTTCGCCTGAATAGTGGAACAGATTGTAGCATGGGCGTTACAGATACTAATGCAATTTATGTGACATATTAAGTTCATAGTGACATCAAGATATACTAAGATACTTTTTAGAAAGTAATGTACTTTTTGAATGAAATAATTAATATGCTGAACTTTAATATTACTTCCTCATAAAATACATTTAAAGATTATTAAAATATTATAGAGAAGAAAACATCATATATTATCTCATCAATTATCATGGAATTGATTTGAACATAGGGAATCTTTTCGTTATTTTACTCCCTCCATCATCATTCAAATGGCTTAAGGAGCCATCTTCCCATGATCTATAAAGTCATAAATTACTTAAATATATGGCTTGATTAAATTATAGACTAAAATGCGGGAGCATGAAGTGTGTCCTCAAATGGAACTAAAATATATGGAAAACTTACTGTGGGAAAGGTTAAATAGGTTATAATTTTCAACAACAAATATGTAGTGACCAATTCTAGAAATTACTCAATTTACTCTTTTAAGAGAAGCCAGTAAAATATACTCAAAATTGCCTAAAGCACATAAAGTAAGTTCATTAATCCCTTCTTCACTTATTGAAAATGGTGCCTCTTTTCAGTGGCTTCAATGCAGTTCCACAGGATTTGTAGACAGACAGGCAAGCCCACAGGCTTTATGAGGAACACAAGGACAGAGGTTCAGAAAATATGGGGCTGGCTCTTGTGTGGATGCCTTTATTGACTTGAATTTTAAATGGTGTAACTTATCTCCTGGGAATCTAGTGTAATCACAAGGGGTGTCATGTCAAGGATGGAGGCAGGCTTGCGAGTGGGGCTACTCTGCCTTTATATGGGATTGTTGCTCAGAAGCATTCTCTATCTATTTTCTAAATTCTAGGACACAGTCATTGATTTCCACACATTCATAATACACTTTTAAATTTACATCTGATGATTACTTACCTCGTCTTTCCTTGTTCACTTCCTTACTTCCTGAAGTCTCCCATAGTTAAAATGTTAGGTGTAAACCATGAATTGTGAGATGTCAATGTTACCTATGTTACCTATCATTCAGTTTTCAATGGCATTGCCTGGTTTACTACTCCACACACTTAGTTTCACTGTAAGTTTGCAACATAGTTTTATATTTTCATCTTCCTCTCATTAAAAAACAAATCAATCATCACATTCTTTTCCACAAAATATCTCACCCTCTTCTCTCCTGCAAAACATTTAATATGGTATTGGCTAATGTATCTTCATGAATTTGGAAAAGGTAACATCACAGGAGGAAGTATGTGTTCCTTCCAGAGTGTGCTGAGTTAAATAGTCCATCGGCACCTTGAACACTTCATTAGAAAGGTTTCAGTGTCAGTCTCAGACACAGCACCACGTGAATGTTCTCCCATGTGGTCCATCATCTACTAAGCCTCCTCATCATATCTTCTTCTTAGTACTTTCTTCCCAGAATTCAGAACTCTTAGGTTTTCTGCCTCTTGTACATGAGATCTGAAGTGGGTAATAGTAGAAAGAAAGGCATAAACATCAGCATCCATCATTCTCAAGGTTTTATTTATTCTGTGGAAAACCTGTCTCTTGTATTTTGAAATCTTTGTCATGCAAAAAAAAAAAAAAAAAAAAAAAAAAAAACAAAACGACAAAACACTGATAAACCATATGTTGTCAAGGTTTTATCCACAATATGCTTTTTATGAGACAATTTTGGTGCTTGAAAAAACAAGAACTAATATTTTTCTCTCTATCACTTTTTAGCTACATTCCTATTCCTTGGGTCATACTTCCAGATTCACATATTCACATAACTGTTGGACGAAAAGGGAAGACAAGCTGGAAACCAAGAGAGAGTCTATTAATGAGAAACACATTGATGCATATAAACACATCATGTGTGCTTTACTTTTTTCATTCATGTAAAGATATTTTCTCTCTCTTCTTGTGATTCTATTATATTTTTATTATTACTACTTTTAGTGAACATAAAAAAGGACTAAGTTAAAACAGCAACATTTCTGTGTTTTTAACCAGAAATCCCACTGGCTTGGCAATACACTGATTGCAGACAGAGAAAATATTTCTCATCAAGCTGATGGTACCTTTCAGCTTCTTCAGTGACTTGTCTTCATGCACAGCAGAAGATGGAAGCAGATCCTGTTACAGATGGTTGTGAGGCAGCATGTGGTTTCTGGGAATTGAACTCAGGACCTCTGCAAGTGTACTAACCTATTGAGCCATTTCTCCAGTGCCTAGATTGACATTTTTACTGCCACTTTATCTCCAAATTACTTAAGTTCTATGTATAGAAGGAGGGAAACTTAGGTAATAAGCTATTATGCAGCTAATTCTTTTTAGTCTGTCTTTTATGAATGCACCATGAACAGAGGAAATCATAGCTATAGACGATATCCCATCAACATTATGTTTAAAACAGGCATATGTTTTCATCAATGTTTAAACCTTCATGATATAACACTAGTTTTTAGGGGCAACCTTCATGTTTTCCATTTTTTAACTCTCACCATTTATTATTAGATGCTTAATATCCTTGTCCTGTTTTTGTTCATATTAACAATGGTTTGAGTCAAGTTGTATGCACCTATAAAAAAAAAAAATGCCTCGGCCTCGGCCAGCCAGTACACAATGCCTCTCATTTTAAAAGTCCCTGTCCTGACATCCCTGCAAAGTTCAGTCCATTTACGCCAACTACACCTTCTCCTCTGCAATTTGCTTTCTGTCACAGTCTTTGCCATGTCAAGGAAAGGTAAAGTAGATTATCAAGTAATATTAGGAACACTGAATTTCGTCTTTTAGATCTGATTCCATACACTACCGACTCCAGTAGTAGAAGGCGATTGGCTTGGCTTTTTTTTTCCATGTCCTAGTTAAGGATGGGATATGTCCACGTCCACTCTCAGCACATGAACCCCACCAGGCCCATACTTATACAGCCTTATGCAAACCGCCTCGGTCTCTGTGAGTTTATAACTGCATTGGTCCTGGTGTGTTTAGGAGACCCTGATCCCTTGTTCTTCATCCTCTCTGACCCTAGCAATCATTCTGTCTCCCCTTCACAGTGTTCTCTGAGCTGAGAAGGGAGGGAATTGATGGAGAAATCTCACTTGGACTCAGGGTTCCAAGGGATTTATCTTTCACCAAAATGGAAGAAGTAACAGTACATTCTTTAACTTTTCCCGTGGTTCATTTGAGAGAACACAAGAGGATTTGCAAAAAGGTGGGAAAAAAATTCTGTCTGCTTTAATGTCTGTTTCCACAAGCTTGGCTTCTTACAAGTCCAATCTGTGTGAATTTTACTGATTCCCAAAACCTGCTTTGACATTTGTGCACTGTCATCTGACTCTTGAGGAAATTTGGAATTCAGCATTCATTGTGTTCTTTCTGTAGCCAAAAATAACCCAGAAAGAATAAACACAGTTTTGCATAAAATAGTTTGGCACCACTATGTCCTAGTTACTGTACAGAGACTGTGGTTGTTTTAACACTTTGGCTATGTCTGTACGGTGTCCCAGAGCATCATAGCTGTCAATTGAAATGCCATCACTTTTCAGAGGGAACTCAAGAACATAGAAACTTACCTTTAAAATCCCTGCCAATAGATATTTTATTTTTAATACCACTTCCTTGGATATGGATATGGACAGCTATGTTAAACATTTATGTTTTTACCTGTGATTGCTTTTAATACAATTTTATTATATTCTTGCTTAACTTTACATTGGAATTATATTTTACTATTAAGTCACAGACCTTAAAAGTTTAAAACACTCATTCTAAACCCACTAAATACATAATAAATATTTGGTGTTTATTCAAATGTTTGTATAAACTTTCCTTCTAGAGATATCCCATGTATCTAGCCATTCCACAAAGAACTTAACTCAAATAAATATAACCATATCATACATAAATCATATTTTCATAGAGCAATCTCTTCAAAGGGTTAGTCACATTTTCAAACAAAGTCAGCAAAGGCCAATTTGTTATTGAAAATTTTCTAAATGACAGCACCATTAATAGGAATTGCAAAGGTAATAGAAGTTTTTCTTAAACACTATGCTTAATACTTTATATTCTTTACTTCTTGTAAATCTGAGTACCATCATGTGAGATGATATTGGTGTCCTTTTAAGTGAGAGGGGAGGAGAAGCATTGAGAATTCAATAATATTCCCAATGGATAGTAGGCTGGATAAAGGGCCACCAGAAACTTCTTATCTACTCAAGGAAAATATAAATATATTCTATTGAATAACAAAATAACTGAGAAGTATTATTTATAATTTAGGAAGGGAAAATGAGGCTGAGTTATTGGGATAGGTTTAGTATCACTACCAAGTCCCTCCTAAGAGATAATATGAATGAGAATATGTGATGTTAGAAGTAGTCAGTGTAGAGTATGACTCAAAAGCATTGTGCTGCTCGTTGGCTCTGAAGATGCAGGAAGGAGCAGGAGCCAAGATATGTAAGAGCTGAAAATGGCAAGGAATTAGATTTCCCCCAACACCTCCAGATGAAATAAAGTCTGATGATTCATTTCAGACATCCCAGAATTCCCAGAACAACCAGGGAATTTATTTCTGTTGCTTTAAGCCCTTAATTGTAGCAACTTGTTATAGCAGCAATAGAAAACTAATACACAGAGTTCATTGTCTGGCAATTTTGAAGTAGTGACTTTATCTGATCTGCATTTGGCTTCTATCATATTTCTTCACATATGTTCAACTTATCTATTCCACTGTAATTGGAAAAATCATAAAGAATGACCACATATATTTCAACTATCTGTATCATTTTAGAATCATGTGTTGAGTAATTTACATTAAAAGTTTCTTCTAAATATGTACAAAAGAGTCACTGTGTCACACTATAGCTTCTATGATGAGATTTTTTTTCTTTTTATTCTCTCCTAAATTTTATTTTATTTTGGGGAGGGGTCATAAGGGCAGATGGTGGATATGAAGGGATGGAAAAAAATGAATGAGATCTAAATGCATCATGTGAAAGACACAAAGAAAAAATAAAAAGGAAGTTAAAGAAATATATGCAAGTCTCAGGAACTGAGAGTTTGCTTGATCAGCAGTTTGGACTCCTGCATCATTTGATGAACTTCATTTTCTCTTCCAAATCACCAAAGCACATGTCCACACAAAGCAAGTCCAGCATTCGTCTCTGGAAACTTCTGAAATGATGGCATCTGAAGCTGCAAGCCTCCTTCCTGGTGCAGAGGCTGGCACTGCTAACAGCTTCTCTGACCATGGCCAGTGTGTTGTCAGGCCCAAGGCTTGGATAACTCTCAAGGATTATAAGATGAGAATCTACCAGAAGAAGAAAAGACCACACAGCCTAAGAGGAAGAAAGCGCTGGGCTGTCATTGTAGATCAGGAGAATGTTTTTCCTTGCAGAGTTTTGGAAACATTTTTGAATATTTTACATACAAACAAGATGTGGTCCTTAGAGACAACTGGCGATACTACAGCAGGTGGTGTAATGCGGAGAATTTAGTGAATCTTTGATATTAAAAAGTAAAATAAAAAAAAAAAGAAATAAAGAAAATGCATTTAGAGTTCAAGCAAAAACCCTGCTTCCTTACATGCTCATCTTAGTTCTTTGAATGTCATCCATGTTTACTAAATTTTAAGACAGAATTCTACTTTTCATCTCCCTCACTGATCACAAGCCATCTTAACAATGCTCAACTTATATGTGACTTCACTGGGGGATGTGACCCAACCTTTTCTCTCTGTCCCCCAGCTCACACTGTGCTGAGTACTTCTTTTGTGATGTACAGTGTGGTGCTTGTGTTAGTGATATTTATATCCACTTTCTCTCTGTCTTGATTGTGAGCTGCCTGAATCTGTGGGTATTATTTGTCCCTTTTTTATGACCATGAGTTCCTAACCTAGGATGTGGCTCCAGTTAGGTGATCAGTAGAAATATGTCGAATTGAACTATTACTCCTCAGAACTGTGTCTTTATAAGGCAGCTTTTGCTCACCTAATAACTTCTAGTTTTGCCACAAGGCTTTAATAAATATGGTGCAAGCCCCAAAAACGCACTTTTGGGTCAAATATATTGAGTTCAATCCTCTTCTCCACAAATATTGCTGAAATGAGCCTGGATGGAATCCCAGCTTCTGTCAAAGGGATCTTTATAAGCAACTCCTGGCTTTGGCTAAGGCCTTTATCCCAGAGACTCCAAGACATTACAGCTGCAAATGCTTCAAATCATAACAGAAAAAGAGGTTATATTACTAAATTATGTGAATTTTTTCAAACCCAACACATCAGTCATTTTACTTAAAACTATAAAATCTCTGAATAATACAACATATTTATAAAGAAAAGAAAAAATATTTTACTTCGTCCTAGCTAACATGAGAACATATAACTCATTTAAGATTTTAAAAATAGTATTACATTATTAGGTTCGAAGTGGAAATGGATTATTATCAAATAATATTTTGCTTAGTTGTTACAGGTGATTTCTACTTGGCTCTTCCTAACACTGGGCTAGGCTATTTTAAACATTCATATTATTCTCACAGGGAGGAGCTTGAATCCCTGGATCAGCCATAATCATCTCTTTATTTTATGCCATAATATATATGTGCCCTATACTGTTATAATGGTTGCTGAAAAGGGTCTTCAAAATATATTCTTCCTTATGAAATGTTCCAGAAAGAAAATTTTTCTAAAAGTAATAAGTATAATTTGTACAATGTTATAAAACTTATATTTATGTATTTGTGCATACATACATTTCTGACAAATATCTGAGTCAATGAAAATTTTCTTCCACAATCAAATATGAATTGCAAAGGTATAAATGCATGATAGAAAAAATTGTAAATTTTGAAAATTCCTATAATAAAATTTGATGTTTTTATACTTTATGTCTTTTAAGAACAATAACTTACCATTAGTCATTACATTGTGTCTCAAACATCTTATACCAATACTAGCCCTTTCTATGACTGCCAACAGAATCAATTTTAGCTGGTCTTTTGCTTTGAATATCAGTTGTAGGTCATTCATGTAAGAATATGTTTAAGAAACAAGAGTGTCAAATGCTTTTTTTCTTTCAAGTAACACTTCAAGAAAGAAAGACTCTACTCCCCTACAGCCACAAGGTTACATGGTTTGAGCTGTGCGTACTGCCACAGACTGACACCAGCTACTAATTAAAGACTCTTCTTGCAACTATTTTTAATATGTACATTCTTACTCTCTCTTTAAAGATTTGAAGGGGACATAAAATGAGCTCAAATATATATTGGATCTTGAGAAATTTGTACATATTTGGCCAATATACTTCACTGAAGCTCACATTTTCAAAATGTTCTACTGTAACTGCATTGTGTAGAAAAGTTGAGATTTACCTACGTTTAAATTATTATCCAAGTTCCTAATGAAGCTCTTCCCCATTTATTAATATAAAGACATTCCAAAAAAGTGTGCATCACAAGTGCCACCTATAACATGCATGTCACAGATAAAACTATCATTATTCCTTGCTTGTATTTGTAAAGAGAAAATATAGACTAATGTTCTCGTTGTCATTAAAATGACAGCTGTCACTTGTCTCCTCATGTTAGTCTTGACTAAAAGGTCTATATTTTAATGAAAGGTGAAATCTAATATTACCAAGCATAGTTTTTGAATAACTTTTAAATTGTGATTTTGAATACATTACTGAACTGTAGGTAGGGGCTTTGGATGTAGGAAGACAAAGGAAGCATTAAAACACACAGAAAAACCCCAAAATACCTAGAGAACATCAATGACGGAAGAAAATTCAATAAAAGTTAAAATTACCTGCAACATATTCATAGTCTTCATTTCTCTGCTTCAAAATAAAACTTCTATGCAATAAACTATAGATACATTACACCACTTTTTATTGAAATTGTACATGTATATAATGTTTCTGGTTTCCTAATGACAATAAACTCCTTAGGTAGATTGTACTGTACTGTTGTGCAAAGATACTCAATCAAATTTGGGTTAAATTTTTAGGTTCCATCTCAAATTGCTTATTCATAAAAATATTCTCATTAACTATCCATTTCCAGTACATAGGGTTATTAAAATTCATAGAAAGCATGATATATAATACTGTCAACTTGACAAGAGCTAGACCTTTGGGAGATAAGCCTCTGGCAATGCCTGTGAAGGATTATCAAGGTGAGGTTAACATAAAGAGGAGAGATCCAATTTAATTGTGAGTGGTGCCATTCCAAGTGCTGGGACCTTGAACTGGCTAAAAAGAGGAAGCAAAGTGGGCATCAGTATTCATCTCTCTCTGCTTCCTGACTATGAACAAAGTGTGGCCAAATAAGATCCTGCTGCCTTGAGTTTCCTGCTGTGATGTACTATAAACAAATAAGTACTTCTTGCCTTGAATTGTATTAGTTAGGTGTTTTGTACCAGCAACAAGTCAAGAAACTAATAAAGCAAGAGATGAAAAAAAAAACTCATTAAGTAATTCATTTCTTATGAAATCTGATTCAATTCATGCTACATAAACTAAAATACAAACAAATCATCCTTTGAGGTTGACATGTCACTCATGCTTGAAGACTTCAGGAAACCAGTCCGGGTGTCCTGAAGTCATCAGGACAACCGCAGTTTCATGAAGTCGACCTTGTTCTCTTCTGCCCATCCTTCTACACTGTTTCTTCACTATAGAGTTTGCCTTTCTCATTTTATTTATTTAATAACTATTTGTGGAACTATTTTTTAATAAACATTTCGTTGGTGACACAGAATACTAATTTCTCACGCAGAAGGCAATTGTCAGTGTATTTGTCTAGCTCCTAGAGTAATTACAACTGCAAACTGTGGTGTCCTTTTATTTATTTTACTATAAAAATATCTGCTGAGAATGCAATCCAGGCAAAGGGATTTGTGTGGTCTGAAGGATATTTCACTCAGGCTGTGGTAGGGTCTGCAATAGTATCATAGCTTTCCAACAACTTTATAATAGTTCACAGGCTAATGCCCCCCAAATAATTGCCAGAGCTCCTTCAATAATAATAGAAAAATAGCTTATTTACTCTTCAACATTTTAGTTTTCCCAAATTCCATATTAAATGCCATGCTCCTGAGGGAGCGCATTTTAAAAATAAATTGAAATTAATTAAACCACAAGTCTCTTGATTTACAACAAAGTTATAAGCCAGCTCGTTGGCTGAGTTACTTCTACACATTATTAAACATTACACTACAGAGTTATTCTTCCATTTAAGACTCTGAGAACATGGTTTCTAGATTATTCAGAGGCTGCTCAGATCATCTCAAAAGGAACAACGAACGCAAGGTTACAAGGCTTTTTGCTCTGGTCTAGATTTGGAAATACTTTATGAAGTCCTCCCGGCTCTTTCTTTCTCCTTCTTCACTGTATGTGTATACCTGTGCCTTCCTTTTTTGTTGCAATAAGACAGTACAGCAAAACTGGGGGACTTCATTAGCTATTTGAGTTTCATGTAAGTTTAGCATGGATGTTTAAGGGAAATAGAATTTGGGATGCCTACTGAGTTAATTTCTGTATCCCTGTCTGAACTTGGTTGTATGCCTTTTCATGCTTTAAAAACATCTGTAACCAGTAAATTGGGACAGAATCATGATGTGCAGCATCCAAATGTATCTATGGAGGTTTTGGATTTCCTGAATGAAAACTGAATACATGTATACAATCAGTGAATTCTCTGTCATTTGGCAGACTATTAGACTTTAGGTCACACAAAATAAGAAAATAAATACTGCATCCAAAATGGTGACAAAAGGGTTGAGACAGAAACATACTCTTTCAAAAACATTTAGGGCTCTAAGCATAAAAACAAAAGCTTCAATTAAATCTGAAGGTTTAATGTGTGCCCAACCAAAATTTGTAAGTGTAGCATTTAACCCTGTACTTAGCCATTTTACAAAGTCAGTATTACAATCAAGAAAACAAATTCATTTTCCAAAATGTATTATCAGAAACTGTAAAGCTATTTTTTCTCAATTAACTTTGTAATTCTTTAATATTTCTCAACAGAGCACTATTAACCATATATGTTCTTATTAAGATAACCATTTACTGTCTACCTTCCACATTTTATTTTTGGGAGAAATACAAGAAAAACAAATAACCCTGAACCCCATATCTTTCATTTAAGAGACTCACAGTCTAGCAGGGCAAATGGCAACAGGCTGATGTTATTTACTTATTAAATTGCTGAGCCAGGATTATAGCTTCTAATAGTGCCTTTTAATGTTTTTCACATGCTTATTGGACTCTAACAAGATGTAGAAGAGATTATATAATGAATAAATTGTTTGAAAATCAAATTACCCTCACGGCTAGTCTCAGACTTTCCTTATATTCATGAGAATCCAACAAATTTGTCACCTGAGCAGAGTGCCATTTGCCACTCTCCCAGAAACACATTGTTAGTCAGCAGGAATGCACCTTCTACCTCTGCAGTTGCCTGCCTCTTTGTTTATTCAGATTTCCAATCTCTGTTCTTAACTCACACCCAAAGCTACCACTCTCTAAATTAAAGTTACATTTCAGACTACCTGAAGTAATCTTGGTTAGACTGCTAGCTATATTATATTCAAAGTCTTTGTCACTGAGAGAGGGGCATTATATTCCCTGTTTAGAGGATTTTTGTTTTTTGCTTTTTTTTTTTTTTTCTTTTTCTTTTCTTTTCGTAACCACCTTAACAGCAGCTACATTCCAATTGATTTGGTGAGATGAATGCCATTTACACTTCAGTTTGCGCCTTTCTGAAAATGCACAGAAGGGAATAAATCGACACTTTTCCAGAATGATTGTGCATAAGGAAGTCTGGGGCTGTTAAGGGAGGTGTTAGACACGTATGGGAACGTATTAGTTACAATCACACCTAAATTTCAATGGTTTCCAAAGTGATAGAGCTAATGTGTACTGGGAAGCTGAGAGAGCTGGTAAGAAATAATTACGTCTGACTTTCCTCTTGTTAATTATAAATGGGCAAAGCATCCTAACTTAGGTTGCTGAGGCATTAGATTGCAAATCTTTCAGAAAAATATATTCAATAAACATGCAATTATTTGTTAAGTACTTCCGAGATGTTCCTTTGTATAAAGCCTCATTTGGATTAATGTCTTCACATTAAAATGGGATTGATAATTTACATTTAACCAGAGTACATGGGTTTTTTTTTAAAGGATTTTATAAGATTCTTCAACCATTTTAATAAACCTAAGTTTGTCTTGTCGTTCTCTTACAGTGATTTGCAATACAAAACTCAAACAATAGTTTAAAAACTAGTAAATGCAAATGGCTGCATGCTACTCAGTCATGTGAAGCTGAACAAACACAGCCAGGAAATGAGTGAATAGCAAGGGCTAGAACCAGCCTGGTCAGAGCCCAGGAAGGCAAAGCTCAGATTTGAAAGACATAGTTTTGGAAGTAGGAAAATTTGGATTGGGCCCTGGCCATACCATTTAATATTTGTGTTGTTGTAGATCATCTTCAGAGTCATCATTTCTAAACCAGTAAAACAATACCCTCTATAAAGGTGTCATATGGAACTAAAATTAAGAAATTCAAATATAGGAGGAGAACAAGAATAGTCAGGATGGGCTTTTGTAGACAAAACACTACAATTAATGAGAAGGTCATGACCCACATTTTTACGTGAATCAATGCAGTTTTAAATTCCATTAAAATATGTGAGGTTTCATGACTCATAAACCCTTGAAATCTAAAAACATGCTCTCAGTCATTTTTATATGTAACACTTGAATTTTTTTCCGTGAGTAATCCCTAAAAATATGGACAATTATAAGTCTAGCTTTGAATAGTGTCATGTGTGGGTTATCATTAATCTGAAAACTTAAAGTCAGTTCTGAACATTAAAGGCAAACTATTATGGCGAGTAACTAAACGGAGCCAGTGATAGAGAAAATGCAAGTACTATGAAGTAACGATCATAAAGAAAATTAATTGTCAATTTGTAGCTTGTGAATAGCACAAACATCCAAAGAAATCCTAAAGTAACTTGATTGTAAGTATTATAAAATTTTCAAAGTAGTTTGACAAGTACCATGGATTTCTCTGGGCTTCTAGTTATGAAAACTTTAAAATGAAGACATAAACAAGTCATCTGACCAAGGATTGAGTTGACTTACAAACAATACCAAGGAAATTCAGAACGACCATGGCAGGATGTAATATTTAAGATTCTGAAAGAGTTGATATTATCTTGAGAAACTAAAAATACAAGTCACTTTTTTTTTTTTTTAAATTGAGGATACTATGACATGTCACCTGCATGACTTTCTTTGAATGCAAGAGATCCAAATGTAGAAGGAATTGTGGCACAGTGGAAAATGAAGGAACTAAATCCACGTGAATCAACTCCACACATTGTTCAGCAAACACTTAAAAAGAGACTTCCATGGCACCTATTATATCTCTTTGGGAAAAGGAAATAAAGACTGCCAAATTTTAAAATCACTTGCTAGGGGACTTTTAGATGCACAGCAAACTTTAACAATAAGATATCTTCATTTAGTGTGTAAAAAACAGGAAGAAAAATTCTCACAAAGTCTTTGGATAGCTCTAACAGAACTGTGTTTTCATAATGTACTTGTAAATGGATTAGAAAGATGCAGATTAAGTTTCTTAAGGAAGAAGCTATTTGAGAAACAAGGGGAAATTGCTGGGCTAAAGAGAGCTTGGCACTGGATAGCCTACAGTCTTTGGAAACAAGCTTCAAATATTTGATGCAACTAATTGGCACCCAATTCCCAGAAAACATTGAGTAGATGACAGTTACACATATGTCTAGTAGATTTACAGTTGCTAGGATATTAACTATGGGATGTGAAAAGGGAAGTAGTGGTCAGAGGAAAGACAAATAGGTCTACAGTTTTTCCTGTATTCCTTTTTTTTTCTATTTATTTATTTTTATTTACAGTTTTTCTTATTTTACATATCGATCCCAGTTCCCTCTCCCTCCTCCTCTCCCTCCCTCCTCCTCCCCTCCTCCCTCTCATGCCCCACACCCCTCCCCTGACCACCCTCCCTTCCCATTCCCCTATACAAACTCCACAGGGAGGGTGATACCTTCCAGGAGAGATCAACAAAATCTGTCAAATCATTGGAGTAGGGACTAGGCCCTCCCTACTGACTTTAGGTTAAGGCAATATCCCTCCATGGGGAATGTGCTCCCAAAGTCCTTTTGTGCACCAGGGATACATCCAGGTTCCACTGTCAGAGGTCCCTTGGACTGTCCAGGCCTTCTTAGTCTTAATTTAATCTGCCCACCCCCCTGTGTAATGAGCTGTGTGTGTGCGTACATGTACATGGGTATGTATGCCTGTGCCTTTGTGTGTGCCTGAGATACACAGTTTCAACTTGTGCATACCTGTGTCTACCTGAGATACTTCTGTGGCCTCATGAATGTGCAAATGAAATCTTACTTGTTTAGAAAGTGATTCACTCACTTTTGGGTTATTCAATAATACACATTCAGTAGTCAACTTTGGTGTCCACATCTTCTCTAAACCATAGGCCTCTCAAATTCCTATAAAGTCTATCTCTAGATTCTCCCACTATTTTCTTGATAAATGTGAGAAGCAAATTGAAGAGGTAATTAAGTATTCATCAAGATTTTGAGTTCCTCTGCCCCCTTGTAGGAAAACAAAAGTCTTTCCAACCAGAACTATGTATACACAACTGTTTCATGAGGCAAATAATGTTGAACATTTTAAGACTTTGCAATTTTTGCAATTTGGGGATTTATTCATTGCAGTGCCCAGATACTCATACCCAGCATAGAGAAACAATAGGTAATTCAGTGGAATAATGGAACATGTTAGTGAATGAATGTGCCCAGTTCCTCAGTATCCTCTCTTTCCAAATACTAGAAACATCCATCTGAAATTTTTTTTAAAATCAAAAACAAATGTCATCCATGAGGAGGGCAAACCAGTCATCAAGTGAGTGCTATCAATTAAAGGTTTTAGTTAATTATAAAAATTTACTTAGAGTTTACCTTTTATTTTATACTCAAGTATCTCTATGTTCTACTATGGCATGATGCTCTGCCTCTGCAATAATTGTTTGGTGGGAATTTCAATGCCTTTTACTGTTGTAAGCATTGTATGCGTTTTCATCCATTCAGTCTCACAGTTCTATGACATATACAGTAGACAATGAAACAGAAGCACCAAAATGTTGAATAACTCTAGGACTCAGGCTCTAGACATTACATGGCTTACTAAGGCTTAGCTACATTGAACTTGCACTACAATGCAAATAAAGGTTGATCCATGCAAAGCAGGGTACTAAAAGGATAGACTGTCCTGTCATGGGCAGAAAAATGAATCCAAGAGTCAAAAGTGAATTTTTACTGAATAATATATTAGATGTATATCAGAAAATAACACAGGAGTTTTTAAAAGGCATCAACTTTGTGTCTAAGGGGAGCACAGTATATTACGCCAGCTGGCAGCACCCAGTGGAATCCATTTATTGAAATGCCTTTCTGGGGGAGGTAGGTATGCATCGCTGTGCCCTGTGGAATTCCTGGAAATAGAAGCTCCCTGTGGCTACATTCATCTCTTTGGAGGGTCCTTTTGAATGTAAACAGCTAAAATAATAAGTAAGTAGAACAATGGAAACTCTGCCTGCGTCTTCCATATTGAGCCCTTTGCCCCCTTTACTTCAAGTCAAACAGGATGCATTAATTAGGAAGCACTGTTCTCAAGATCTCTAACCAAATGCAAATGCAACTCAGGTGGCTTCCTCTCCAGAGGCTCAAATCAAGTGAAGGAAAGAGGAGCAAGGCCAGCAGGTCTTGTGGTTTCCATTGTTTCATTTGGCTATGGTTACAGCGCTTGGCTTGTTCTATACACTTATAGAAAAGTAAACCTCAAAGGTTTGGCTAGAACTTTACAAGTTGTTTGTGAAATTCCCAAAGACAGAAAAATAAACCACAGGGCTTTGGGTGAAAATATCGCACTGTGTTTTTAATGGGTTTCTCACTAACTATCCTCCAAGGGTGCCATTCCCACCCCCAAAGACACTGTCTCATAGTTTGCATTTTTAACACTTGGCCTATTTCTTTTTCCTCTGGAGAAAACTCAAGAATAGGGGAATAAAAATTCAAACATGAAACAAGCCTGGAATTGTGGCAGACGTCACTTAAATAGCTCGCAGGTCAAGACCTGAGGACTTTTGCCCAGAATTTGCCACTGCGAATATATTTAAACTTTAATAGCTCACACAATCTCAATTTCACACATGTAGACTTTATTAATTTAAGATGACTAGAGTTCAGTAGATTCTTTCATTTGCTGTACATTCTCTTCAAATACCATCGTTTCTAGAATTTTACTGTTTATTCTCCCATCCCAACAATCTTTTGTTTCTGCCCTCCACATAGCAACAGCGGTTTGCACGGATTAGGTCTTTAGATACATATTGAAGTGATCCATGGTTAATCAAGATACTGGGAGAGACTCTCATGGGAATTTTGTATCTGGGAACTTAATCAATGATAAATCAAACAAACAACAGATGCTGAAGGAAACAGAGTTAGGCAACTGCAGGAAGTCTTCCTGTTATTCAATACATTTGTTGGAGCAACACAGCAAATGTGGTATGCTTTGTCTTGAAAATCCATGGAAACCGTTCTGTGTCGAGAGGACATCTAATACAGGTCATCCTTCTAGACCCATGAACACACCAACTAAGAGACTGAGATGAAATATTCATGTTCTTCCTCTCCCTGCCTCTGAGCCTTAGTGTGATCAGGCCCTTTTGGTTCTTGGTGCTTGCACATACGGAGGAACAAAGTGTATCTCCGCAATGTAATAGTCTTGTATCTAATGATATGCTTATTAAAATTACTGAGTATCATTTTGAGATGAGAACAGTCCTCTTAGGTGTGTATAAACTCCTAAACATAGTTTGCAGCAGCTTAAAATCTCTGTTACTCTCCTTGTTACCATGATGCATAAGAAGAGGTATTACTTTAATATTCTAA
The DNA here is from genome assembly GCF_943737965.1 of Phodopus roborovskii. NCBI lineage: Eukaryota > Metazoa > Chordata > Mammalia > Rodentia > Cricetidae > Phodopus > Phodopus roborovskii. Next base: position 6,825,999 of record NW_026126470.1, read on the forward strand.
ATAATTTCTTTCACTCAAAGTGTCATCTAATAAACTGAGGGGATCTCCGAGCCTCTACCGCTTACAGATGACATTTTCAGATCTGTGTCCTGGGCTCAATCCAGTAGTATCTGCATGTATCTGAACACTGGTTTCTATTGTGTTATACTGAATCTTCAGCAATGCCATCCTGAGACTGAGAGAGGGCAAGTAGAAAATTTATTTACAATAATTGGCTTGATTCATAACTATCATTATCTATTAGGAAAAGTGAACTTTGGACCTCTATTTGAGTTGAGTGTTTAGTATATAACTTAAGAGAGTGTGAATTCCTTTGATTGAGTTATGTTAAACTTATGTTTATTTTGTACTTTCTGAAAATAAAATAAAGTGTGACTAATTAAATTATTCAAATCTTGGGTTTGAAAATGCTATATAAACACTATACATTTTAGAACTGATATAAAGGGTTCTGACAAAACCTGTCACCTAATTCCTTTCAAGGCATTAAGTCTCTATCTAATTGATCTGCTGGGCTGCTGGGTTAAAAAGGGAGGGTGAGTATGTACTCACTTATATGGATTTTAGACATAGAGCAAAGGATCACCAGCCTATAATTCACACTGCCCAAGAAACTAGGATACAAGGAGGAATCATGAAAGATTCCTCACAGAAGGGTAAAAAAACAAGATCTCCTGAGCATATCGGGGGGCAGTAAGTAAAGAGGGAGCTAGGAGAAAGAGAAAGGGAGGAGAGGAAAGCATGTGGGACTAGGAAGATTGAGTCAGGGAAGGAAGAGGTGAGAGAGAAAAAGAGGAGAGAGCGAGAGCGAGAGAGAGAGAGAGAGAGAGAGAGAGAGAGAGAGAGAGAGAGCATAAACAAGTGAGCCATTATAGGTTTGAAGAGAAAACAGAACCTAGAGAAATGTCCAGAGACCTACAAAACTTACCCCCAACTAACAATTTGAGCAATAGTGGAAAGGCTACCATAAATGCCCTTCCCTGATAATAAGATTGATGACTAACGTATCCACCATCATAGAGCCCTCATTTAGTAGCTGATGGAAACAGAAGCAGACACCCACAGCTAAACACTGAGCCACACTGGAATCCAGATGCAGTGAGGGAGGGCAAGACCAGGCTACAGAAATCCACAGACAGCTGACATGAACAAGGAGGAGCCAATGGGCCCCCAGCATGGGTCTCAGTTAGAAGGCCTGGGCAGTCTAAGGGACCTCTGACAGTGGAACCAGGATGTATCCCTGGTGCACAAAAGGACTTTGGGAGCACATTCTCCATGGAGGGATATTGCCTTAATCTAGAGTCAGGAGGGAGGGCCTAATTCCTACTCCAAACGACTTGACAGATTTTGTTGACTACTCCTGGAAGGCATCACCCTACCTGTGGTGTTGGGGGTCAGAGAGGATGGTAGTCAGGGGGCATGGGAGGGTGGGAGAAAGGGTGGAAGGGAGAGGGAACTGGGACTGAGATGTAAAGTAAGAAAAATAAATAAAAAATAAATAAATGGAGGGTGAGAAAGTAATCAGCTAAAATGAAAATGAATCCACGGCATTGTAGTTTGAAAATTCACAATGAAACAATAACAAACACAGAGACAATGATCAACTGCAAATTTTGTACATTTGAAAACAATTTACAAGACAATAAAGAAAATGAACTCATTGAATAAACTAATGTAAATCCACAGTATCTTCATGTGGATTACAGATATATTAATAGTATACATTGGGATGTAGAACAGGCAATAGCATTTTAAATAAATTTAATATATTTTTCTACAAAACCCAGATTAAATAGTTCCTAATTCTATTATAAACTTTCAGACTGATACAATTGATACAAATCACCTCATCAGAAAAAGAATATCTTAATAAAATTAAGGCATCTGTTTTATAAACTTTGTGTATATTTCACAATAGAAAACTCCATCAAATATAATTTTATGAGGGCACCAAATATGCAGATGAAATGCATTTCTTGGAAGATATTCATGCATACTATACTTTCTGTAATTTTTTATTCTATGTCATTGTTCAAATTTTATTACATATATCATGAAAATGTCACTGATCTGATACATATGGATCAATGAACAGTCAAAACCATGACCTTTGCAAAGAAAAAGAACTATGGAAGGAACTGTATTTCCAGGTTATTACATTCTAGGTGCTCGGTGAGGTAGAAATGCTCATATAGATCATCATAGCATTCTTCTAAAATATAACAATTTTAACCATGCCAACGAAAACCTATACATAGAGATACTTTAAATGTCCATGAAATCTTCTTTATTCCAGCAGACAAGAAATTGAAGTCCAAAACCATCTTCCTGTTTCCTCTGTCTGTCCATGATTAACTTGTATCAAACATACTCTTCTGCCAAAAAACTATTAACACTGGCTAAAATTAAAACAAACAACAAACAAACAACAGTCTGATGGAATCTTGGATCAGGCACTCAAATCTGCATTTGAAATGCCAAGTTCTTGAAGCGAAAGGAAATATGGTGATGAAAATCTTTAATTTATCATGCTTTTTTATTATATTTTTAGTTTTGGACATTTGAAAATTCCCAGGGTAAGACATAGAGGCTGAACAAAAAGTACTAACTTTTTTTCCCCTCTGATTTACTAGGATGGAAAAACTATTAGCTGGCGTGGTTACCAAGGTAACAAGAACTTGAAACGTGAGATTAGATAAGAAAAGGGTCAGAAATGAAAGAATGCAGAGATACTTATTTATCCTCTACATTTTGCCATCTCCTAATCTTTGCCTGAAGTGGAAAAAATAAAGTCAGGCAATTTGCAAAAAAAAAAAAAATAAATAAAAAGGTCTACAAAAATCTATGCTAAAGTAAGGGAGGCAAAAACAATTCTTCCTTTCCACCCAAATGAAGGAGGCATGAAAGGCTCCAGATTTAAGGTTGGACATATATCCTGGAGCCATAAGAAACAAGATCAGCTCTGCCCAACCCTAACGCCACTCCAAAAGTTTTAACCCAAGTTGGTTCAAGGCAATTTGTCTATAAAATATATGTTCAATACCAAGAAATGTTGAATTATTCAAAATGTTTATATTTTATTATTGCACACAATAATTGAAACTCAGTTGATAATTATTAGCCTCAGTGCAGGAATACATATTGCTAGCAACAACAACAACATCAACAAAATAGTTAAGTAGTGTTAATCTCCATTTTCCTGATTGCTAATAATGTTGAACATTTTTTAAAGTGTTTACCAGCCACTTGTATTTCATTTTGTAATAACTCTCTGTTGAGTTCTAAAGCCTAGTTTTAATTGAGTTATTCAGTTTCTTAGCAATTCAGGTTTTTTATTGTTTTTCTTTGTGTACTGTAGACATTAATCATCTCTAATATACATAGCTGTCAAAATTTTTCTCTCATTCTGTGAGATGCTTCTTTAATTGACTGACAGTTTCCATTGCAGTCACTGATCAGTCATGAATGGAGGTGGTACTCATGGGGTTCCACTCATTCCTGATGAATTACTGGGTACGATAGATTGTGGGAGAGAGAGAAGTCATTGTCTTCAGTTGTGTGCCCACTGGTGAGCACACCATGCTTCAATGGAGAGTTCTAAGTCCATGGTCATACAGAAAATCTGGGCTATACTCAGTGAGTCACCAAGCAAAACAAAAAGACAGGAATATTATAAAGAGATTTATTGGAATGAGAGAGGTTGACAGAGATAGAAGATGAGAAAGTATGTGTGGTGATATTAATCAATATGCATTATGTACAAAATTGTCAAAATGGAATTTATTTAAAAAGAAGACAAAAAAAAAAGAGTAAAGAAGAAAACAGAAACACACAAACAGTGTTCAAGACTTTATGGTTTTCGGAAACAAACTTGACTGCAATTTTGACAAGGCAGAAACCATGATAAAGGAGATGGATAGCTGAAGAATATTTCCAGGAATTTGATATCTAACAATGGAACTGGTGAATAATTTTGTATCAAAAAGTTAAACTTAGGCAATGAAGTATTTAACAAAAAGGTAATAAAGCAGAAGATACAGTGGTTGTAATATTGCTTAATAGAAAGAACACCACCACTTACTTCTCTTTTTTAGACCATAAGTGGCTGTTATTTCTCTTGTAGAAAAAAAGAAATGTTGAATTTTTTTATTCAACAGATGACTCCACATTTTGACCTAAGGGTAAGTGATGCAAGTTGAGGGGAAGTTCCTTGGGATCCCTGACTCCAATTATATTCCTCCTCCCATTCTATCTATCTACTTATATTTACTATGATTTCCTTCAAATCATTTGCTCCTTTAAAATAAAAATACTAAGTATTAAAAGTGTAGGCTCGAGTGAATTACCTACCTATTTTGTGGTCTTTTATGGAGCAGTTCAGCAGTAACAGAAATACAGTGTCAATTTTGTTAATATATAAACTAGATAACCAATGTAAATAACATAATTCATTACAAATGTAAATATTTAATTTTATTGAGGGTAATATAATAATATGTTAAAGAGTTTAGACTATATGGGAAAGTAAATGAAAATCTATTCATTAATCTAAAAATAGTTCAACTAAGAATAGGGGAGTCACATTAGAAACTGATAGATATGATGTCGTATACCTTGATACCAAAACATATTTCTTCTTTTGCCTACAGGAGTTATGCTCAAATATTATATATAAATTATAATTTTGAGACTGATTAAAAAGTTACATAAACTGGTATTATTATTAAACTTGCTTAAATTAGGAGTCCTTATTTTTTGACATTCTATAGCATATCACACACATTGCAAATCACTTCTTTTTTTTTCTTTTTAATTAATTATTTATTTTTCTTATTTTACATATCGATCCCAGTTCCCTCTCCCTTCCTCTTTTCCTGTCTCCTTCCCTCCCATTCCCCCCTCCCCATTCCACAGGGAGGGTGATGTCTTCCAGGAGTGACCAACACAATCTGTCAAGTCATTTGGTGTAGGGACTAGGCCCTCTCCTGCCTCTACGTTAAGGGAATATTCCTCCATGGGGAATGTGCTCCCAAAATCACTTCTAACACACAAAACAGCTGACCTGACCAAGTGAGAGCACACAGACCCCAGTCCTTAAGCTGAGGAACCAGCACTGAACAAACCAAGCCTTCTGAATGTGGTGCCAGTTAGGAGGCCTGGGCAGTCTATGGGGCCTCTGACAGTGGCACCAGTATTTATCCCTAGTGCACAAATGGACTTTGGGAGCCCATTCTCTATGGAGAGATACTCTCCCAGCCCATATACACAGAGGAGGACCTAGGCCCTGCCCAAATGATGAGACAGACTTGATGACTCCATGAAAGGCCTCACCCTCCCTGGGGAGTGGATGGGGGATGGCATGGGGGATCGGTGGGCCATAGGAGGGTGGGAGGGAGAGGAAACTTGGATTAATATATAAAATAAGATTGTTTCTTAAATAAATAAATAAAAAGAATATCACTTAGCCTTTGAGGTTTGGCAATGTAGACTTTGAAGATATCCTGGTTTTACTATATTTTGATCAGTAAAGAAAGATACAGCTAGGAAGCATATGCCTGGTAAGTTGCCAAAAATCACATTGATTTTACAAAATTAAAGGCTATTTCCTACTTGGAGCACTTAATTGTTTGATGCTCACTTATTGAAATTGATACTTCCAAGTTTAAAAAAAAGTAAATTATAATTCTTAAGTTAAAGTATTATTGAAGTTGGCTTGAGATCAGTAAAGATAATATCTGTGAAGGAAATAACACTTTTCATTCAGTGCATTGAGGAGATAAATGAAAAGCTAATCTGGGAGTCTCTGTATCAGAGACTCTCATGCTTTTTCCAAAGTAGTGTTTTTGTCAAAACTAATCTATAATGCCATTGTAGTGTGAAAAACAACAGGAAACAAATGAGAAGAACCATGAAGCTTTACTGACAAGTTAAGTCAGAAAGTCTGTGGGGCAAAATGTGTCAATCATTGCTTTAAGGATGAAGATATTGTCATGATAAAGCACTGAAATACAAGCAAGGACATTTAGCCTTCATTAAAAACATAGTTTATCCAAAACCTACGAAAAAGCAGACAGCTTTTGGTGATAATACAAATCTTAATTAAGAAAGGTAAAAGCTAGGTGTGGTCCTGTATACCATGTTGTCAGTACTGGGAAAGTTCAGAGAAGAGATCTTGAATTAGAGGCTGGTATAGACTGCACTATAAGATTCTTTTACGAGATATCAAATAAAAGTGAAGGCGGTAAGGAAGAAAGAAGCCCATGAGTGCAGAATTCTGGTGCATTTGAACTTGTGACCTAGACATCCTCTCAGGTGGTCTTTCCCAGAAGACTTGGGGAAAGCAAGACTTACATGTGAATGGAACATTCACCTTCAAAGTATATTCATCAAAATCAGGCAATCTCTTATACCAGTTCCTCTTTGGCATCCCTAGTAAAAATAAACAAATAAACAAGCAAACAATAACAACAACAAAGACAAAAACCTACTTTCTGGATGATAGCTGAGTTTGGAATTAGAGATTGTATTGTTTTCAGTGAAGTCTTCATCAAGCCAAAGAGCACCAACCTAGCCTATTTACAGATATAAAATATATATGAATAAAAATAAATGTAAATTAAATAGATATGAATATTTTCTTTTCTAATATGGAAGGAATAAAATATTCTTCCCTTATTTAGAAAATAATTCACATCTTGCCACTGACTTTGGATGTAAAGATCCCATGGGACACTATAAATTACTCTAATAAAAAATATATTTCATATCCATACAGGGAGTGACAGAAAATATTTGAAAATTAAGTTAATAATATAAACATATAAAATAAACTTCTTTTGGTGATACATACATGCATATATACATACATATATACATTATCACATGATTTACTTACAAAATCCTGGATACTGTATGTAAGACATAGGGGTATATTTTATTTGTGCATATTAATTGGATATCACTGCTTAGCTCCACTACCAGTTATTTAAAACAAAGTGAGTTTTTGAATACCAGACGATTAGAAAGTCAATGGTTTTGTGCCACACTGTGTCATGTTTAGTACTATAGATGTTAAAAAAAAAAGCACAAAAGCCAATCTATTTTAATGAATTTTTCAGTATAAAATTTAATAGACATTTCATGTAATTTGAAAATATGGTTGCAAATTAAACCTCACTTAATCTGTTCCTAGAGAGAAAAGTTCAATTTGTAATTGGGGCTATAGCTTGGTTGGTCGAATACCTGAGGCCCTGAGTTTTATCCCAAGCACCAGCATAAGATGAAGACCAGGTAGGAAATGGGAAGGGAGGAGGTGCTTGCAGGTGGTACTATATTTTATCATCTCAGATGTTTCACATAGATAAGCCCATCAGTGTGACTCCTAGGAAGTATCCCTGGAATGAGAGCTAGGACCCTATCCACAAAGCACCTGCTTGATCTTTACCAGTCGTGAGGCTTTAGCATGGTCTTTTAGAGCTTCAGGCAGAAAACACTCTTGAGCTGCTCTAGAATTCAGTTGTAGATCAATAGCTTCTAAGTACTCAATGAAGGTAAGTGTCAATGAAAAAAATGAATAAAAATAATTTTTCTGATGCCCCAAGAACTCTTTAGAGCGCTATTTAAAGTCATTATGATTGAACAGGTAAATAAATCATTTCATGTGACAGCCAAAAGGGGCCCATGAAAGAAAGAAATGAAGGAAGAAAGAAAGAAAGAAAGGAAAAAAGGGGCCATTAATAGAGCAGGGAGAAGAGTAAAGACAAAGAAAAGCACATTTACCTTTGATGCCAACAACAGTGCAGAGATCTCTGACAGGTGATAGAGACAAGACTTGGAACAATCTACAATTATTGTTGGCACCTACAAAAGAGGTAATGAAGCAGAAAAATCTGTCTAAGAGCTAGTCTGCAGCTGCACCCCACACTACTTCAGCCTCTCCAGGCTTCAGTGCATATAGCAGCCAGGTATGCACAAGTCCCTTAAATGCCAGTCCAGCAAAATCAATTTTGAACAACCAAGCAAAGTGCAGATATTAATAGTAAATGAAGTATGTAAATGCAGGGCAGATTTTATTTACACATTTTTTTGACTTTTAGCAGCTTTGAAAAATAAAACTAGCAAAATGTCCTCAAGAAATCTTATTCTATGCCACCCAAAATCATGTCACGGTTCTCAAAATCCACAGCTTTTGTCCTAGCAAGAGCCCTTGCCATTAAGAGGCCTTACACCTCATTCGGGTCATTGATAAAGGCCGGTCTGAAGCAAAAGTGTGGGTGCCAAACCATCTGTATTATTCACTCTTGTCATGATTAATTAGATATTGGCTTCAGTTCTAAGTTTCTTCCAAAGCGAATTCTTGCATATATGCATGAACACCCTTTCCAGTCTCTAGGACACATTTAAGCCAGCATCATTTCAGAAGAATCCGATTACTTCTACCAAAGTTTGCCAAGTGGCCTAGTGTTTCAACTTGACACCTAATATTACTTTTAAGAAAAATAGGAGAATGAAAATAGCTAAATGTAACAACTTAAAGATACATAAATAAACAGTATATTAACTTGAAGAGAAAAAGATACATTATGTGTGTAATTATTTTGTACTATATTACAATCATGCCTTGCTAAAAGTAATTTTGTTTCAAAACTGAGCAAGTATTACATACAATTTTTAAAATCATTTTGCCTAGTGAACCATTATTGATTTATGTGACAATATCTATTTCTAAGAATAAAAATAAGTACTTCATCAACTGTTGTCCACCAATGTTTTCAAACATGTTAATGAATCCAAAGACTCGCTACCATTCAAGTTTTCAAAAAATTTCTTATCCACTAGTATTAACAACAGAGTGGAGGGTTTTGAGATATACTTTATTCATCTAAAATGTTTTAGGTTGGCATGTTTCTATCATTACCTTGAATCCCCTTTCTTCTTTCTCAGCAGGCTATCATTTATAATTACATATATACGGGGAGTAGACTTGCACCTCAGTGTTTGTGTGAGGAGTAAAACTGAGCCAAGAATGCAGATCCAATCTCACACTTTTTCCTATGTGAGGCCAACCCAAATCAATTGAAACTGCTCAAGGGTAATCAAGTGTACGACTGGAATTAATAATTTTCATTTAGCTGTAATACCATTGCTTTCTGGATACTGGCTGCTTGCCTCGTGCGTTATGTAGTTTTGTTATGCTTAGCATGCTTAAAATCACAAATTTGAATCATTTGTAACTGAATATTGTAACTTGAAAATACTCACTCTTCACCCTTAACTTGACCTAAATCTCGGAATTCTTATATTCAGGCTTCATTTGTCTTCCCAATGAACCAGGACTGGACTATAAACGAAAGCCACCACTCTTAGGACTCTTCATCTCTGAACTCTGTCTCCACTCTAAATCCCTAAGAACCACCAGTTGGGTCCTAATCTCCAACAGCCAGCTGCTGAGCATGACTGCTGCGAATTACAACTGCAGCCAATCACAACCTTTAGAGTTTCGTGCTGCATAGCCAGCTCGACTGGCGCGTCCCAATTCCCCAGAACTCCTCAGGGTGAGGGGGGATATCCAAAGTTGATTTGCTCCAACTTCATTGTTTCAGCCCCAAAGTCAGGGACTGAAAATTCCACTTGATAAGTTATCAGTAAATACTTGGTAAGTCAACATACTGCCCCTGTTTAATTTTCGTCCAGATTTTTTTTTTTTTTAATCTGCAGCACCTCCCATTCACAAGACCATCCCACATGTGCTCTCCAACTTCTTGTCCTGTTTAAATTGTTCCCTTCCTCTGATGACAAGAAAGCTTGTAATTCCTCAGCTATAACTATCAACATCCCCTTTGCTTGTTCATACTTTGACATTTTCTCTTCACACTCTCTTTCTTTTTTTATAAATTTATTTACAAATCTCATTTTACATACCAATCCCAGTTCTGTCTCCCTCCCATCCTCTCATGTCCCCCACCGACCCCTCCATCTCACTCCCCCTCCACTCCCCAGGGAGGGTGATGCCTTCCATGGGGGATCACCAAAGTCTGGCACATCATTTGGGCAGGGCCTACGACCAACCCCTCCCTGTATCTGGGCTGAGAGAGTATCCCTCCATGGGTAATGGGCTCCCAAAGTCCATTTGTACACTAGGGATAAATACTGGTTCTACTGTCAGAGGTCCCATAGAGTGCTCAGGCCTCCTGACTGGAAGCCACATTCAGAGGGCTTGGTTCATCCAATGCTGGTTCCCCAGCTTTACAACTGGGGTCTGTGTGCTCTCACTTGGTCAGGTCAACTGTTTCTGTGGGTTTCTCCAGCACAGTCTTGACCACATTGCTCACCCCTCCTCCCTATGACTGGATTCCAGGAGTATGGCTCAGTGCTTAGCTGTGGGTGTCTGCTTCCTGTTTCTGAAAAAAGGCAGGGAATGTTATTCTGCTCCATGTTGCCTTCAATACCTTTTCTCCCTAGCATGAGCTCCATAGAAATAGTTATGAAAATTAGAATGTATGCACAGATGTCTTGGCTATCTTTTTTAATTTCATCAGTAAAGCAATCATCAGAGAAGAGAGGAAGCAACATTTCAAATTGCACAGACAAAATGGTTGGAATGCAAGAAGACAAGTTGTTTGTCCCTGAACACCTGTTTTATATTGCTACCATTGTCCAATTTCATTCTTCAAGGTTTCTTTTCTTTTCTCTTTTGAAGATACATTCAATGAAGTTTGAAACAGATCTAAAGATGCAACATTTCAGAACAGCTTGAAAGAATGAAGAAAAGAGTAGCATGATGGATTAGAAACAAGAATATCACTAAGGAATTGCACTTGTATGCATTTAGTCAAGAAAGCCTAAAGACTAGAAAGACAGTAAGACAATGGAAAGTGAAATGGTCAAACCTTAAAGTTCTCTTATGCCATGCCAAACATTCGGCAATTTTAATGGAAACATTTGAAGACCCTTACATTGTTGATTGCAGCAAATAGTAAAGTGTTCTTAGCATGTGCTTACCTAGGTACTTCTGAGAAGTAGATGGAAGAGAAACTGAGGTAAATCATGAGAAAACCTGTTACTCAATTATTATTTCCTATTCATCGGTATACTTGAATAGACAACCACTATTATAATTGTCTTCAAGTGGACTTAAAATCTCAAATTATCCTACTAAAATATTCTAAAACAGATTGTTCTTTTAACTGATAAATTGTTTTAATATTATAAAGGTAATGATGTTAAAATAATTAGAGAAATAGTGAGAGAAAATGCCAATGTTTTCCTTCTTTGAGAATATTGCAAATAAAAGCCCTGGCTTCCTGTGGGCATAGTAATGTGAATTTTTTTCCTTGTCCAATTTAAATACACAAAATCAAAATGCATTGGTGTCTTGAATATTATGGAGTAAATATTTCCTAATACTTTCTTCTCTTCTTTGGAGGTGACATCTCTCAGGAAAGTTTTATATGATTTCACCTCTAGGGACTTTCCTAAGAGCAGCATATAAATTCATCTTTTATCTACTCTGGATAATTCTTAATCTCTCCTAGCAAGTAAAATACAAAGTACTTTAAAATTCCAAATGACTGACATGATTGGGGTTTTACTTCCAAATGAGGAATTAAAAAGTGTACTCAATTCTAATGCCAGTCTGTAAGAGAACTTAACACTTCTCCAAAAGCATTCTTGTATTAGCTTCTCCTTAGGTTCCTTAGTTCCATGTCTTACAACAAATTTAGCTACATAGCAAAGATATGAATAAATTCTTCTGGGATCTACAAAAGACTGAGTGAAGCAGAAAACTCATAATTTCTGTAAAAAAAAAAAACTCTGTTATTAATGTGGTAATACAGTCCTGATCGTATATGAACAAACTCCTCCTTCTCCTATAGCCTCATGCAGTGCAAAGAGACAAACACACACACACACACACACACACACACACACACACACACACACACACACACACTGGGTTGTAATACATTGGCATTCTGGGTGGTAACTTGCTGATTCCAAAACTAGATATGTAACTAGAGGGAACAAATCTTGGGATTTCTTCCCTCTCTCTGGATTAGGCTGGAGACCCATAAGTAAGAAAAGCTAGCTACATCTCATTCATCCACAACAAATATATGTAAGATCAGGAAAAGGATTCCTGGGAGATTCGCAATGGTCAGCACTCATCAAATGAGAGTTTCCAAGATAGAAGAACCATGAGTAAATGCAAGGTAAAATATTATGACATCTAAGACAATTTGACAAAGTTAAGAATGAGCTTCTCACTTAGTCCTTTTTCTCTATTTTTTTCTGCGATCACCCACATAGAACACTTATCATCTCTGTAACTTTGGGTGTACAACTCAGTGGTACTATATGTGTTTCTAGTGTGCTATCATTATCATCATCCTGCTCCAGGACAATTTTCATCTTGTAAAATCCAAACTTTATATTGCTTAACCAGCAATCCTATCCTGGGCTCCTGGGCCCAGTCAGCCATTCTAACATATTGTCCCTGTGATCTTGAATATTCCAAGTACTTCATGTGAGTGGAATATGTGGTATATCATTTTACTATTGTATTATTTCAGAGTTCTTGCTTCAAGTCTCATCTGTCCTGGGGCATAGGTCAGAATCAGCCTCCTTCTCAAGCCTGTCTGCTCCATTTCAGGCAACACTGCTCTATGTTGTACTTGTCTTTTGCTCTGATAAAGTCTCGAATTTCACCCACAGTTTTGCTATCGTGAGTAATGCTGCTATTTGCATAAATGTGCCCAAACCTCTCTAAGACATGTCTTTCATTCATGCATTCAGAAATGTATCCAGAAGTGGATATACTAAATCATAAGCTACACTCTTTTATTTTTTTAATATCCATTTTATTCTCCACAGGATGCACAATTTTACCTCACCAGTAAGGGTTTCTCTACATTCTCACCCATACCCAGTCACTCTTTACAGTAGCTATCTTTATGGCTGTAATGGGGATCTCATATGTTATCTCTTAATGAATGGTGATGATGTACATCTTTTCATATATTTACTTGTCATTTTATATCTTCTTTGGAAATTTTATGTTCTAGACATCAATTTTTGAAATGTAATTGTATATTGTTGAGTTTTAGAATGTTGCCGTCTATCTAAGATATTAATTAGTCCCTCATTGGATTTAAGATTTGCAAATGTTATATAAATCCTCATTGTAATATTATCATGTTGCACCCCATATTTTCTTGTAACATATCTTGTCATGTCTTCTATTTGGTCTTGGTCCATTTTTAGGTAACAGCAGTGTGCATATACTATGACAGGGTGCCTATTAATTGTGGGAACTCCACGAACAAGGTTAATACATGTTGACAAATGAACAAAACTAAGGATTGATACTCAAAATTGGCTCATGAAACTTTTTCTTACTTGAAGAGATGATAAAACTACAAAGAAAAGCCATACATGCTTTACCTAATAGTGAGTTCTATGATTCCCATGTAGTTTCTGTTGCTTGAAAGCAAGTAGATGGGTTAATGCATCACTGCTTGCCTCTCAGCGAAGATAGACCTCCTTACTCTGTATCCAGTTCTGTGAATTTCAGCTTTCTGAGTGTTTTATTAAATCTGCCTTTTTATTTGCCTTAATTTTTACATTGGGTTTACAGAAATGCCAATAGCCTAATCTTTAATAATGCACAGATACACAGGCAATGTACTATGTCAAATTAACATACACAAAAGAAGCCTAACACTTCTTATTCCTCCCCATAGTTCACTTTAATTAAAAAAACGTATTCCTAAATACTTTCTTGATTAGGGACTAATGCTCTATTAATTTGAAACACATCTGCTGAGAGCAGACGAGATTCAGAGAGAGGAACTGTCATTACATGAAACATAGCTTACCACCCTGAAGAATTCATTATGCCACTGTTTACGGTGCACACAGGATTTCCATTATGCATTTAAATGCACAGTGCGAGCATCATGGCAGATTTGGGGGAAAGGCTGTAGCAAAGGAAGCTCTGGACAGAGACCATGCAGGTATGTATGTTAATAGCACAAAAACATTTATAGACCACCTTAACAAGAGGAAAGGAAGCAGGATGGATGAATAGATGATATTTAAAAAATGCTTTCCACAGTGTCATGGATTTTGCAGTGACTGGAAGATTGCCTCAATTTGTCTGTGATTCCATTAAGAGATTTACTGGATGCAAATTTTGTTTAAGTTTTTAAAAATTTGGAAAAGAAAACAACAATGGCAAACTAAATTCTACCTACCAAGTGTTTAGGGGGGGGGGGAAGAGAAAGAAAATAATAATAACCAAGAAATACACGGTTTTCAAATAAACATTTGCAAAGTAAAATTAAAAACAAAAACCTGATTGACTAAAATTTCAGTCAAAAGATGAATTTTAAGGTAGAACATGAAAGTCAATGAGAATTTTCAATTACATATGAGCAGGAGGAAGGCTATTCCAGCATTAGCAGAATATCTGTGAGTGGAGGGAAGAGACAAACTGTGGAAAATATCCTGTGATAACTGAGAGTAAGTGTTTACATAGTAGAGGAGATAGATTAGACAGATTGGGGGACGACCAACAGCAGTGCCGTGATGAGAAATGATAATATTTAAACTTTAATGTTAAAGTAGATGTCGGTAGCAACAACACTAACATAGTACTGCGACACTTAGGAATCTGTATGGGTCAAAAGCATGTTTCAATTCAAGCGAATACACTGGGAGACATTTAGAAGCACGAGCCAAAAAAACTTTGATGAAAAGTCTAAAGTATGCAAATATGACTTCAAATCTTTTTATCACTTGTCCAAAATGATATAAAGTTCAGCAGCAAAGCCTCTCAGCTGTACGCCATTCTAGAAAAGTATCTCATTAAGCAGAGGGCCACCCTGTACTAAACTGAGGCTGGAGTGTCTTTGAAGACCTCAAAAGCTCAGGAGAAGAAAAGGTCACTGGCAGGTTAGAATGAAGGCAATATATTTTCTGAATGGAAACTGCAGGTAACCATTTTATGTCTTTAAACAGTTTACCTTTTATTTATTTTTGTTAGTTTGATTTTATTGATTTTTACTTCCAAGGAGTATGAATAAAGTCTATGATTCTAATCAAATTAATTTAAATGTCATTGTTTTAAATTTTTAAATTACAAATTATTTCTCTCACTAAATGAATGCACAAAGCTCACAAAATTGTAGTGGCACCTCCAACTTACTCATGGGTAAACTGAAGTTTGGAAAGAACACATAATTGACAAAGGCAAAGACAAATGCAGAAATCAAGGAAAAATCGCATACGTTTTAAAACTAATTCTAGGCCACAATGTGAGATAATTATTCAGAAATAGAAGAGATAAAGAAAAGATCGGAAAAACAAAAAGGGATAATGAGAGAGAAAGAGGGGGGAAATCAGAGAAAGGTAAAATGAGAGAAAATAAACAATGAATGTCATAGTCTTAAACTTTGATTTTTATCTTCATCATTATTATTAATTTGGAACTATATGCTTGGTAGTAAGTAGGTTTGAGGAGCAGTATTATCACCAAATTATAATATAAGTATATATTACATGTAATAGACATAAATATATGTACATATGGACTACTGTAACAGAATTGGTCAGAGATGACTATTGTGGATCCACCATAATCCTTTTACAACTATTCTTACAATTCCTGTTTTTTTCCTTTGCTGTGTAACTTGCAGAGTCAGCCTGTCAATAGTACCAAGAAAAGTAAATTTGCTTAGATGAATCTGTAGATGACTTATTTCTTTTCTTAAAACTATTTATTGTTTTTTTTCTTAGTTTACATATTGATCCCAGTTCCCTCTCCCTCTCCACCTCCCTCTCATACCCCTAATCCACCCTTCCATCCCATTCCCCATCCATTCCAGAGGGAGAGTGAGTCCTTCCAGGAGGTATCATCAAAATCTGTCAAGTTTAGAGTAGGGCCTAGATGCCTCCTCCTGTCTCTAGGTTAAGGGAGTATCCCTCCATGGGGAATAATGTCCTTTCATGCACCAGGGATTATACATCTTGGTTCCACTGTCAGAGGTCCCTTTGACTGCCCAGGCCTTCTAAGACCTATGTTCAGGGGGTCTGGGTCAGTCCAATGCTGATTTCCCAGCTATCAGTCCCCCTTGTTCAGGTAAGCTGTCTCTGTGGATTTCTGTAGCCTGGTTTTGACCCCTTTGCTTATTACTCCTCTCTCTCTGAAACTGGATTCCAGGAGTTTGGCTCAGTGTTCAGCTGTCTACTTCTTAATAATACTTACTTTTCCAATATATGAGCATGGCATATATTTCATCATTCACTGGATATTTCTTAACTGTTTTAATGAAAAGTTTACAATTTTTAAAATCTATATGTAACACAACTTTATATCTATATGTAATACATATTTTTACTCCAGTATTCCTCTGTGTGTGTGTGTGTGTGTGTGTGTGTGTGTTCACATGTGCACATTCATGAGCTATGGGTACACACTGTGCTATTGAGAATGATAAACTTTCATAATTTCACTTATTACTCTCCAAATCAATATTTGCTATTGTTTGTGTTTTGAGACACAATCCCATGTAGCCCAGGTTGGCTCTCACTTTGAATTGTCTGATAATGACCTTATTTCCTAGAATTTTGCATCAGCATCCTTCCCAAATGCTGACAGACAGGTGTGAGACAATATGCTTCATATGTTGTCTGCTCTCTGCCTTTCCCTTTTGTTGGGAGCAGAGTTACTTTGGTGCTAGAGATAAAACCCTGCATATTGTAGGTAAGAGCTCACACTACCAATCATTTTTATCCCCAGTTGTTTTTCTTACATTGGGCTATTGGTAGGATTTATAACTTTTATATAAAGAGCCATATGGCCTCTGAACAGAGATTCCATTATATCTCTTCACCTAATTTGCATATGTCTTCTTCCTTTTGTGATCTCAGTAGACTGTAAGGTCTATGATACATGGCATTAGCTATAATGATGTCTTTTGGTTTTAGTAAATATCTTTATTAAGTGGAACATTGAATCCAATTTATATTCTTGAGATTACAGTTGCTTCTTTATGATCTTCTACTGTTCTTTTTTAACTTAATTCTTTAAATTTGCTAATATCTATTGGTATGATTCCTGTCTATTCCCTCATTTTTCTTTTGTAAAGACCTTTGACCAAGAATGCACACATTCTCTCTCCCTACCCCCTCTCTCTCTTTCTTTCTCTTTTCATGAGATACCGACTAGAAATTTTCTTGAAAAACTTTTGAGAAAGCAAACTTTTGTGCTTATTGCTATGATTAGTTGGGTCAAATAAGAATGCAATATTTTGGGATTTCATGGAGCATTATTGTGAAAGCCATGGTGAATAAACAAAAAGTCAAGCTTCATTAAGTTGATTCTCTCATAGATGAACTTGGACTTTGCACGGAGTTCTCTTCATACTGAAGTTAAGAATATTTTCAAATCAAGAGTGTTAAAATGCATGCTTGTCTATAGTTAAATTTAATGTTTAACTCTTTTTAAGTAACAATTCTATAACATGTTTCATACTTTGGTCACTTTTGTTTGCATTTGAAAAGATTAGAGATGATAAAAAGTTTTACTTACCGCCTTTAAAAATATAAATTACTTTCTAATTTCTTAAAAGGCAATATGTTAATATTTTCATATTTTACTTTCTCTTCCATGATGATTTTTATAACTTACCTGATAAGATACTTTATTTTATTTCTTTAGTTTTAACACAACTTTTTTAAAGTTTTTTTTCATATAAATACTACATGGAAAATGGCTAGTTCATAGACATATCTAAACATTATAGATTTTCTAATGTATGACCAACCAGAGGCTAAGCATACATCAATAACTCACAAGATCTAATATAAGCTATAAGAAATTCCATGAAGCAACCAATATTCCTTTTATTATTTCCCTGTTTTTGTTTCTGCATTACCATTAATTGAAAAATCTGAGTAGTAGTTTTGATTTGAAATGATTCTATTTAAATTATATCTTTCTGGAGAAGAGTTGTACATAGAACCAGTTTCTAATGAAGCATACCTGACTTTAAACTAATCAGTAACTAGAATTTTAACAGAAGTAATCACATCATTTATGTTTCCACATTTGGACATATTATTGTAAAAACATTGCTGACAGTCCACATGCACTCAAAGAATCCCTGCCTGGGTTTACTAACCTTCAAAAAGGAAAATCTCCCACAAAGACCCAGAATGTAGCTAGGACCAAAGACAGACCTGCCAGGGGATTCAGTGAGAGTAAACGTGGAGAGCTAACCTGATCTGTGACCCAAGAATAGTTATTTAGAAGGTAGTAAATTTATATTAGTGACTCCTTAGAACTCTTGCTATGCTCTCCAGAGAAAGGAAGAGCTGAACTATAGCACACTTCCAGAAAATAAATTTACTGAATATTCGTTTGTGTTTGCACATTAACATAGGTATTGCAAGAATAGATGTAGAGATACATGGTGTTTAAAGTAGTATTAAAGTCAGTTCAATTAAAACTTTTAAGCTTGTTAAGTCAGAGGAAAGAGAATGCTTGTTTCTTTCCTAATTATATCTGAAGTCTCAAACTACTGTGTGCATATCTGTTTACTCAAATTTTAACTCAAATCTACAGAATACAACTGAAGAATGCAAAATTTTCAGTCACTCCTTGTAATTGTGCAAATGCAGCAGGCATAATAAAGAGAAAGTCATATTAGTAAGTTCATCTACAAAAGTAAAATAATGCACATCCCTATGACAAAATGTGCCTAAGTTATCCATACTGCTAAACCTTACACTGCTTTTCTAAGTATGCATGGTGAGCTTGCAAATAATTTGTATTTTCTATCTACATTGATTGTCAGGAATTGTCAACAAAACACTTCCAGGTCCAATATAGCTGAACTCCCATGTCCCACTAGGACTGATCTCTTCGGCAACAGGCACTTCATTAAGCCTTTTCTTGTGGATCAGGAGGAGCTTTGCTATACAGTTGCTATATGGTTCTTTTCTTGTCTTCACTTTCTCAGCTTTTGCTTGGGAGCCTTATAACAACTACCCTAGCCCCCTATAGTAAATCCCTTTATTATGTCTAAATGTATATTGTGGGCTCATTTAATTCCATTATTAGATTAGTTCATTGTGAGGGATCAAACATGATCCCTTGCTCATTTACTTAACTTTGAAAACACTAAATCTTTCCGTGATTAAAAAGAAAGATAAAAATGTGTTTTCTGATTTCTAATTTGGAACAGATAAACATTTCTTTTTTCTGCTGTGTGAAATAAAACAAAACACCACAGAAACATTTCCTTGTGTCTGGTGGTTTGTTCCAAAGGACATGAGAACCATTGCTATTTCCAGTCAATGAAAATTTAATGCTTGAATATGCCATGATTTGTTCTTTAACCTTGATGGATTAACTTGAGAGATGTCAAAAGTGGCTGCCAAGTTTCGAGAGGAAAACAAGATAAGATTTATCCATACCAATAGATCTCTCAACATGTCTGGTTTTTATCACTTGTGTTGCCAAACAATTGTGTATTCTAAGATGGTCTCAATGAATAAAGGAATGAAAAGATACACTCTAGCTCTTTTTTCCAGAACTGTTGTAGATTGGATTACGATGCTCTAAGATTTTGACAGGATATAAATAATGGCAAGGATAACTACAACGGCAGAGGGCTGGATTGTATAGCCCAGGTGGATTATCCAAGAACTATGGAATTTTAGTGGTTAAAAGAACCCAAAGCCAATATATTTGCTCACATTTCAGCATTTTTCTAACTTTCATCTTAGTTTCTCCAATCCACTGAAATTTGTCTCCTATAGGTGATATTGAGGAAGAAGCACTTCTTGGAAGACTTTGTTAAAGTAACTGTGTGGATACTTATAGAAATTTCAGTGCCTTTACATATCCTGTGTATAAATGTTTAACTCCCACAACTGTACTCTGGCCCCATAACATGCTATGGTTGTAATGGGATAAGTGAATCTCAGGAAACAAAACCAATGTGTTTCAAATTTTATATTAATGCTAACTATCTGAAATATACTAAATTAAGCAGGAGCTTAAAATATTAGCTACTCATTAAATTTATACCATAGACTCCAGTATATTTTCTGCCTGAGCAATACAGTAATATAATACATTTCTTGCTTAGACCTCTTCAGATTTTCTTTAATTCAGTAGACGTCAACCCCCTTGATACAAGTTTATTCTTACTTCCTTGTTTTTCCCCATTTTTCTTCATAAGCATGGATATTGGAAGGAATGTCTGTGTCTGCTAAAGAAAGGCATTTGAGTGCAATTCACTGGTGAGTCCAAACTACTCTTTCAAATATCGCTAGGGTTGCACACCATTTTGATAACAATGCTTTGTGTAGTACTTTACATCAACTTCATAAGTGAGTCACCCAGCTTCCCCCAACCCTGTGATGATGTACATGTGCTGCTCTCCACGTAGCTTCCCCACTGCAGTGTCACAGACTCACCTCAGTTCTAGAATGGCATGCAGCTTCACAATCCCCAGCTACACCACAAAAACTCTCAGGCCATCTTCATGAAGACTGGCAGTTCTCTCTGAGTAACCTGTGGCAAATTAAATGGTTCCAAACTCTGAAACACGTCTCATGTTAAAACAGATAACCTTATTGCTATGTTCTATGGAAAAGGAGTTCATAAATAAACTTTAAGGCTCATTTAAGTTTACTTTAGCCAGATATATTTTAATTTAGATTTCACCAATTTGTGACCTATTATACATGTGATGGTTGAGAGCTTACTTACTATTTTAGGAAACACTACTTTATGATACATGAAACCAAAGAATCTAGAAATTTAAGTAGAATATATGACGTATTATAACTGTGGCAAATTGTGAATGATGACAAATGTAACTACATGGGCCACAAACCATAATTCCATGGTTCCTTTTATTAAACCTAAGTTAAATCTGAGATACTTCAAAAAAAAAAAAAACTGAAAGCTTTTCTATTGCAATTCCAAAAATTTCTAGCAAGTGACTTTTAAAATGATGGTTCATTGCAAATATGAAATAACTAGTTTCCTCTCTTTTCTGGAAAATGTGAATAAGCTAATGTACTGTTAACACACTCTAGAAAACTCTGACTAGTGGTCTTTACTAATATATTCTTATCTGTCTTTTAAAAAACAAAATAAAAGACAAACATAAAATAGTGCACAGTGAGAAAACATGGCTTTTCTCTTAACAAACAGGCATATCCTCGTGTAGTAAAGTCCAACCTGAACAACTTCCAGACCATGTAGATCACTCATGGTTCCCAGCTGTAGGGAAGGTAGTAGTGTCTCTTGATGGATCTTCTGCTTTCATGAGGCTGTCCCTTTCCTAATACCACCCCCCAATATTTACATCTTCATGGACCTCAGATTATCCTTTCTGTTCAAGCATTTGCATTATCCCATTGCTCAAAGCATTCCTCTTCCCTGTGTCTGAGACTCTATGGCTTCAGCAACTTGGTTACAGAAAGGGGTAATATCAATTTTCACAACAGCCTAGGCAGATATTACGTCTTCCCTTGCAAAGATCTCTGCTTGCTCTGTACATGTAAAGAAAAATGGCTTCAATACCAAAATACATACCTTTGTAATACAGAATATGCACCACAAATACTAAATTAAATATTTAAATATTTATTTAAAAAGATAACTATAATTTATTAATATAAATTTGAGACCATTTAATTTTTACAAGGAATATTAATGAGTAGAAAAGAACACTATAAGCCTTTAGCTGTCTCATTTCTAAAATATTTTCTCTCTGCTACTTACAACTAAAGTCATTTTTTGTTTGTCTTTTATTTGAGACAGAGTTTCTCTATGTAGCTTTGGACCCTGTCCTGGCATTTGCTCTGTAGAACAGAATGGCCTCAGAATCACAGAAATCCACCTGCCTCTGCCTTGAAAATGCTTGCATTAAAGGTAATCACCACCACTGGCACCCAGCATAAGTAAAGTTTTTTTTTAAAGAAATGATAAACTAGATATGTAAAATATACTATCATTTTCAGAGCTAACATTTATGTTGTCTCCTTTTTTTTCTTGTTCCTTTCATAAAATGTTTTTTGGTGAAATTATTCTCGACAGTTGCTTTAATTTTCTTTAACTCAAGGAAAACACCAGAGAAAATGAAGTTCACATAATTTCTTGTTTTGCTGCCGAAGTCTGAGGGGGCTCATGGGCTCCGCTCTTCCCTTTATTGAACAAAGTGGAGGGGTTAGGAAACTGTCCTGAAATAGAAAGACTTCCTTTGTCTCAGGGTATGTGCTTATGTAAAAAACAAAACCTTTACCAATCTGCTCATATTTAGGATTTTCCTTCTGCAAATTGAAAAGCACATGATGAACGCTGGTCATAAATCCTAAACGTACCTTTGGTTTGGTTTGGATCCAGCAAGTGTTCTTGATCTCAAACGCTTCATCTGACATGTTTAATTGATGGCTCCCCATAGATAAACCTGAAAGAACATGATTTAATAATTCTATTCATGTTCAACTCTCAACCTAAGTTGCCATTATTTTTCATTTATTTCAAATATTTCTCTTTTTTTAACAACAGACCTCTAGGTTTCTCTTTCTTAACATGTGTATGTATGTATATTTACTATGAAATATTTTTCACTGTTTTTTATTTTCCAATGAACATGTGGATCTCTCCAAGTGCTTTCATCTTTTTATAACTCTGTATTTGTATGTAGTTTAAGTACATATGTGTGCATCATTTGTGTGTAGGTACATTGGAGAAGCCAGTGGTTGATAGCAGATGTCTTCCCTAATCCCTCTCTGCCTTAGTCATTTATTTACTTATTTATTTATTTTGGAATCAGTGTTTCACAAAACTCATGAATTGCCTAGACTGGCTAGGCAGCAAGCCTTAGGGATCCTGCTGTCACCATCTTGCTGGTGCTGGGATTATAGGCATGTGACACATAGCTGTGTTGTTTTAAATGAGTTCTGGGGATCCAAGACCTCACACTTATGTAACAATCACATCACCACTAATTCATTCCTCTAGCACTTTCATTTAACTTTCACTGACTGGTATGGGGTAGGGGTTTAACATCATGCCTCTTCAAGAAATAAACTTTATTAAATTTTTTTATCTCCTGAGTATGTGTTAAGCACTAGGCATAAAAATATAATTAATACTGATTCTTCCACACATAGCTCATAACCTAAAAGCAAAAGAAATGTGGAGTGGTAACTTTCATAGAGAATTAAAGGCATTAGAGGAAAGAATCATAATCTCACAGGTTTATCTTAAAATCTCTGTTGAGTCACCCCTGGAGTGTGTGTGACATTGATAAAATCCCTTATCATCTGAATCACTCCAGTGTCATCTTGAAACGAGTTTCTCAGAGGAAAAAGAAAATATGAATGTTTAGCTAGGGATAGTGTTGCACCCTTTATCTATAATTCTAGATATGGTCACAAGCTATTTGCACACAAAAGGAAAGAAGATACTTTAAGCTTTGTATATCTCAGGAGTTGTGAAAGAAATGCCCAGCATAGGGTGAACATAACACAAAGAAGTAATGCATGCCTCGACTCTAAGACCAAAGGGAAGACCCATTCTCAGCTGATAAATTTTCTCCCTTTCAAAAGCCCTGGATAAGACAAGACAAGCTAGTGCTGAGACACTTGCAAAAGTGGAGACAGAACACAAAGTGCCCAGAGAATAGTTAGCTAGGTTGCTTGCTTGCTTCCTTCCTTCCTTCCTTCCTTCCTTCCTTCCTTCCTTCCTTCCTTTCTTTCTTTCTTTCTTCCCTTCTTTCCTTCCTCCCTTCTTCCTTCCTTCCTTTCCTTCTTCCTGCCTTTTCTTCTTTCTCTTTTCTTCTTTCTTTCATTAAAACTAGATTCTTTTCATACAATATATTCTAATTACAGTTTCATCTACCCTCATTTCTCCCAGTTCCTCCCTCCTTTCAGTCCCATACAGATAAATACCCTTTTTGCCTCTCCATGGGGGAAAAAGGCATCTAAAGAATGATAGTAAAATAAGGGAAAACAAAAACAAACAAATAGGAATAGGACAGAAGAAACAAGCAGAAGGAAAAGAGCCAAAGAAAAGCCACAGAAACCACATGTAGATGCAGAGACACACACATTTTCACACAAAGGAACCCCATACAAACAGAAAATCTGAAACCATAAAATATATAACATAGGGGTCTATAAGTTTTTTTGTATTGTTGTTGTTTAGGCCCTGTCAGAATATTGTGACACAAGAACTTCCAAAGATGCCACTGAGTTTGTTTCGTGTTGGCCATGTGCTGCCTACTCTCGAGTATTTTTTCATTCAAGTGAAACTCCCTTGGAGAAAACTAAACTATTTTTTATTTGCAATTGGTTATCAATTGAAGCTAGTTTCTGGGTTAGGGCTGGGGGTGTGTCCAGTTCTCATCTCTAGGACCCCATGTGGTACAGACCCATGTAGGTCCTGTGCATGCTGCATTAGTCTGTGAGTTCATATGCTGCTGGGTTTAGATGGCCTTGTTTCCTTGGTGTCCTCCATCCGTCTGGCTCTTCCACTCTGTCCACCTCCTCTCCTGCAGGGTTCCCTGAGCCCTGACAGTAGGAATCTGATGGAAACATCAAACTCAGGACTGCATGCTCCAAAGTCTCTCACTCTCTGCATAGTATCTGGTTGTGAGTCTCTTTACTTGGCCCCAACTGCTACAGGAGGAAGTTTTCTTGATGGTGACAGAGCAAGGGACTGATCTATGAGTATAGCAGAATTTCAACAGGTGCAATTTTCATTGTATGTTTCTTTAGCAGAACAAAACAACTAAGTTCTCTCCTGGGCCTCTAGCCTATCTAGTCTCAGGTTCTTAACCAAGTATCACCAGGTATGGGTTCCACGTTATTGAATGGGCTTCAAGTTCAATCAGACATTGGCTGGATATTCTCACAAGCTTTGTGCTATGACCTGCATCAGCATATCTTGCAGATAGGTCACCATTGTAGATCAAAGGGTTTGTAATAACTGGGTTGTTGTTTACATTTCTCCTTTGTTAGCATGCAGAGTTTTTTCTATACCGTTATCACTAGTCGATACCAGAGAATGTTCTAGGTAGGTACCACCTCATCTTCTCCATGTTCACTGAGTTGTATATGTCCTGTCTTCAACAATGGGGCCTTACTGTCAGTTTGCGAAGAACAACCCATATTCTTGGCAATAGCTTAGTTTTTGGAGAGATCCCCTGGGACCCTATTGGCCAACAAAACTCGATTAGATGTAATCTATTCTCAGAACTGCAAACTTCATTTGGTGAAAAGAGATGTCCAGTAGGAGCTGTCTTCCCCATTATTTGGTAATTCATTCAGATTGCCTTCATATATGTGTATGTTTTAGTAAGTTACTGTTGTATTAGATTTTTCATATGACCCTTCAGTGGCCCTTTTTTTAAAACCTTCCCTCTCTGTAAACTCTCACTCCCCTTTTCCCCCAGGATATATTGTATGGAAAACATTTATTTTTGATAAAAATTTAAAAAAAAATTATATTGCTATTTTGCCTGTACCATGTTTTAAACTTAAAAATATTTAAGCTGTTGTTAATCATTCTTTCATTGTCTGGTTTGCATTTCTTTATTTTTCAGTTTCATGCTGTGGTGAATAAGTAAAAAAGAAATTAGTCCACACATAAAATATCATCTTTTTAAGACCTACAAGAGTATTAAAACATTGTTTTCATTTTTTTTAACAACACTAAGATTATTGTACAAACTGTGTTATGTCTTTATACTAAAATTTTTATTTATGACTAGGTTCTGGCAAACTTTTAACACTTTTTTCATAAATCAATTACAGGTAAAATCTAAAGGTAAATAATTTATAACTTGATGAGATGTTCACAAGCTGGTAAGCCAGCACAAGTCCAAGATTGGATTTCTTCAGCTTCTCTCAGTTGGCTTTCCTGTATCTCCCATCATGAGATGAACCCTTTATCTCACCTCTATTTCACAGGGTCAGGAAATGATATTAACCCCTTTCCAAATGAACAACTGCAACTAAAACATCACATAGCAAAGATATGTCCTCAGGATATAAAGAAATGTGGAAGGGTGAAGGGTAGAAGGCCGGCTCTATGTGAAATAACCAAGGGAAAAACAATGAGATGTATTTTAGTGTTCTGAATCTCTAGAAAAAGGGGGGTGGGTGGGGGAGGGAAAAAACAAGCAATAGATTTGCTCATGAAACTCACATCTTAACTACAAGAAACATGCAAAGGAAATAACCGACAGCCACTCAATGATCTGTCTTGAACAGGGGCAAAGGTGAGCTCTGCTTGCTCTTTGAAACATCCAGGCTCAAAAATACAAAGAATGTTTGCACTATGTCTTCAATTTCCCTTTTGTCCAGAAAACTTCACAATGGCCTTAGTATTTCAAACAATGTTTTATGGAACATATACGATTGTGGGTTGTGGATGTCACTTACTTGAAGCTTGCCTCACATGAATAAAATCCTGGGTTTAGTCTCCAGCATCATAGAAACTCAACATAGTGGTGTACTTATGAAATGCTAGCACTCAGGATTTGGAATCAGGAAGGATAAATATTCAAGGACATCCTCAGCATCAAAGCAATTTTTTTCAAGGATAGTTTGGAATACATGAAATGCTATGAAAAACCATACTAAATAATTCAATGTAGCATTTAGCATTTTAGTTAACTAAATTACATATAATTATAAATTGTATGTCATATATATGTGTATATATACATATATATATATATATATATATATATATATTTCTTTGTAGGTAACAATGAAAATAGCTAAATTATACTGTAAAATTCTAGATTACCTGCTCATAGTCAACATAAATATTTTTGACACAATATCGGAGGAAACTGATTTTGAATTGTAAATATTTATCAGTTTTACCACATAGAATGCATGTTTAATTCTCAGTATTTAAAACACTAAATAGTTTATTTCTGAGGCCCTTGAGTGAATGTAATGGATAGATAAATGATAGATGGATTGGTTCTCTGTAATCTAGACTATATCTAAATATTTCACACACTATGAAGAGACAGATGATGTTAATAGACAAATATTCCCTATAGTGTTTAATTCAAGTCTCTTTCATTTATCATGTGTATATATTATTTAAAGAGAGAAATGGATCCTGAAAATTGTCCTCTGACCTCTCTACTTTTGTGCCCTGGGAAGTACACACACACACACACACACACACACACACACACGCTCGCACGCAAACATATGCATGTGCCCAAAAAATTAATAAATAAATAATAAATTCTCAGAAGAAAATGTGTGGGCTAAACTGTGCTGTGTCTCAAATCAGTAATTTTAACTCCAGTTATTTCATTTTCCTAAGAAGGTAGTTCTGAATAATCCCTAAAACACAAATTATCACCATATTTTTAAATCAAGTAATTCTACCCCTAGACAAAATTTATCCATCTTATCTGAAACTTGTCTGGATGCCATGATTTATTACTATGGATTTCTGTGTTTTTTTCTTCTTCATGCATTTATCATTTACCCTGGATTTTCTTAAATTTCTGTGGGTAGAAACATTTTTAAACAACTTTCTCTCCTTATATTTTGTCTTGATTACTCTAAAATGTTCATTCAAATGAGCAGATTAAAAAAACAAACAAACAAACAAAAGCATATATTTTGAAAACAATAAACACAGTGAGAATTTTATTAAAAACAGAGGAAATGAATATGATTATCTTCACCTCAGTATTGGTTTTCAACATACAATGTGTATGTCACATGTAACTTCCCTTAAGAAATGAGAAGAAATTTATAATATGACTGAATATTTAGGTTTGGGGCAAACAGTAATGATATGGCAGTGTTATAATTATGCTAAATGATACTTTGAGCCATTTCTGCTTGAGCTGTGGAAGTCCTGTTTTGTTTTTGTTTTATACAATTATGAGAAGGAAGCTTGATCTTTACTAGTTTCCCAGCCTGCCCTCCTTCTAGGTACCACTGACATTCTTAAAAGCATTCTTTTCAAGAAAGAATCCTGCTGCCACTCTTGATAAGCAAAAACCGTGGCTCCAGAATGTGTCATAATCTGTCACAGATCCGCTTCATTATTTAGTTAAACTTGGAGAGGGAAACAGATTCTTTTTTCTCTATCCAAAGGCACTTTGGTAGAATAAATTATCTACAAACACAGGACACAAAAGAAACAGAATAAGAAAAGAAAATTGACATTTTGATTTGTGGACTCTCCAGTAGGTCTATCATTCATCGAGAAAAATATCACTATTGTCACTCTGCTCGGGCATGGAAACTAATTGGCGCAGCTGTGGCTACACAGTCTTTCTGCAGGGAATGTTGCTTGCAAAGAAACGCAAGGCACGAAAGGACTTGCAGGTGTTGTGAATGGGGTCTAAAAGATGAGACTGAGTCTGGTTAAAAAGAGCTAAAGATGTATAGCTGTGTCTTTCTAAATGCTGAACTACTAATACGCTTTTTTTGTGTGGATGACAGCTCATTCATTGAGAAAATATTTCTGAGTTTGTACTCCATACAAAGCCATGTGCTAAGCACCACTCTTAGCTTGAGAAGCCAGAAAAAAAATATCATAATTATGAGAAAGACAGTCATAGATCTGCATAGAAATGAATACTTTCTCTTCGTCTGAAGTAGCACGAGGCATTCTTTTAGTGTGCCTTTTCAGTTTTCACTCTAATCCATAATCATATTGACCATGTAGCTTAATGATAGTCAACTTTCCGAGTGAGGAGGTGAAATCACTTGCCTAAAAATCATATCCAGGTCCCTTGATAGCCAGTTTAGAGAAATAGTGACTTTACCATCATCCCATATGAAAAAGGCAAATAAGAATCCATAACCATAGCACATCGCTACACAACCTCAGGGTTTTATATTGAATAAACAATCTCTAGTTATGATTTACTGATATTAGGCTCTTGTTTTTGGAACATGGAAGAGAAAGTAAGAGAAAGAATAAGTTTGTTTGTTTGTTTGTTTTTATTACAGTGCAAGATTAATTGGGAAATTTCTTCAGAACAGAGAATCCCTTAGTCTTCAGCAATTCCACTTTTTACAATCACTTATCATAACATCTCTAGCTGTCTATGGAAACTGCAAATATTTTAGAAATTATAGACAGCTAGATTCTGTCTTCTCAGCTTCCTTGGGATTCTTTCATTAGTCCCCTTCTCTATCTTTAAAAGAAAATCTTTATATTTTCAAGGATGAAACTTTGTTTTATTTATCTCTGAAGCTTATAACAAATCAAACATTTAGACAAATGAAGCATTAATGACAAATAACTGCCAGATCAAAGGATAACTTATTCGATCAAAGCACACAGCAGTGGTAGAGTTGAGACAACCCTCTGGGCTAATCATTTTGAACTAAACCAAACATACTAAGATGTGAAGACAGACTTGGAGTAGAGCAAGACTGTCTTTTGATCTGCAAAATGTGCAGCCCCAATTAGACAGCATCCAACCAAGAGTAGTAAGTAGGCCACTCTGTATAATCTGAAGGTTCAGAGAAATTTTGTCTTTCCAAGTACAGCCACAGATTCTCTCTCTCTCTCTCTCTCTCTCTCTATATATATATATATATATATATATATATATATATATAAACTGGAGATATATATATATATATTTTAAAACTGTATATATATATATATATATATACAGTTTTAAAATATAAAAACTCTCAAGCTTATAAAAGAAAGGCTTCTATAAAGTGCTTATCCCAAAATACTCTGTGATTTCTTTTGACACAGCTTTCTTGGAAATATAGACATTTCGTGTACTGCCATCAAGAACTTCTAGCTTCTGCATTGCCTAGAATAGATGGCTGATTCATCCTATTAATTCCTTCCTTCAGTGTATCCAAGGCACTGAAAATAGCCTATCATCTCTACCTTCCTTATATCCCTATCTCCCATCAATGTTAGTCATTAGTGGGAACTTGGAGGCACACGCATGAGAGAAAAGCATCATCAAGCAAGGAATAAGGACCAAATCCAAGGTAGAGCTCAGCTACAGACTTAGCCTAGCAGTGAAACACTGACATGACGCTGACCATAGACACTGGCTCAGGGTGGCTACCAGAGATCACAAATTCCCTGTTGCTTAATGTCTCCTGTACTTGTGATTCTGTAAGTACAGCCATTAGACAAACAACATGGGCAATGAGATACAGATGTCCGCAGCTGCGAACCAGTCTGGTGTGTACTAAAATGGAATTAATCAAGGTATAAAGATAGCACAGACCATATCATCATTCGATTGGGAAGTATGAGAAGCATCTGTGTCCCTTCTAGGTCTGAATTTCTGTGGTTACTGCTGTGAGGAACATGTGTGCCCATGTCTGAGAAGCACTTGCACGTGTGTGTTCTTGTCCTCAGAACAGGCACAGCAGCATCACAGGGTTCACAAGCCCTCTGCTTACTAAATGCTGTTCTACATTTTTCCAAAACTATCATACCATTTCACACTCTCAGGAGTAGCTTCAAAGGACTGAAGTCATTCTATGTTTAGGATAATTACTGAGATTCAGTCCACTGAACGTGTTCCTATATTGTGTGATTCTAATTTACTTCTCTCTGATTATTAATGAAATCATGTATCATTTTCAGCTAAAGCTTGTACATTGTTCTTCTAAACTGACTTTGTAATATGGATTTTAAAAACATTTAATTATTTTTAAATTCAAATACAATTACACCATTTTCTTCCTTCCTGTTCTCCCTCCAACCCCTCCCATGCACCCACATTTCTTTCTCTCTAATTCATGGATGTTTTTTTTCCTTAGTGCTGCTGCATATACATATATAAATACAACCTGCTCAGTCCTTATATTTCTTGTATATATGTGGCTTTAGGGCTGACCGTGCATTTAATCAATCAATATTGTATTAAAAGCCTTATTTTCCTTATTCATGTTTTTGGTGTTATTATAATTTCTCAGTGTTCTAAGCATAGGCTTAATTCATTTATTTGCTCCATATGGCATGCTATTTCCCTACTGGTGGAACCAAATTAGCATAGTTTATATATAAATACATGTAACATATAATATATAATATATATGCTATGAAAATGGTAGAAACACCATTCTCATTCATACTTTCAACTACATTTCTGGCAGAATAAATATCAGTTGAAGTTCAAAACTTATTGCAAAACAAGATTAAAAATAAGAATTAATTACACTGATCGTGTAGCACTTCACATTTCTCAAGTGTCTAGGGCAAGCATTGTTGTTTTCCACTATTTGGTACTAACTCCAGTTGCTTCATTTTCTTATTATTGTGAACTGAGCAGAGATAGTACACATAAGTAAGACTCTGTATTTTGAGGATACATGATGGTTGAAGGTTAGCTGATTATACTCCACCATGTTAATCACTGGTGGCTGTGCTCAGGGACATGTGTTTCACTCACATCCCCACAGGTTCTTAGAAACATTGTGAGAAAGGAGGAAACACTGGATCCACTGTGTAACTCAGGGCATGGAAGGGTTTTGAGTTGCTTGGAGATATTCTTGCTGATGAGAGAGTCTTTCATTACCACGGTGTCTTTGGGAAATTGCTGTCAAAGGCTGGTGTCAGATGTAGACCCTGCTACCTGATGCCAAGCTGGGTTACTGTATGTCATCCAGAGAACCACCTGGATCATGCATCCATCCATTGGCCAAACAACTTATCATCTGCTTGATCACCCACTAGCTTTATTATCAATGCTAAAAATTAGTTAACACATCATTGAAGCTTCTATCTTATCTTTAAAATGCTGAAATATATGAACTTTAGAGACTACTAAATGAATAGCAGTATCTGCTGGTAGATTTATCTAAACCACTTCAGTGTAAAGTCAAATCCAGGGATGAGGCTTAATTTTAAAACGATTATTAGATGAAAGTCGTATATCCTTTATTAGCCTAAGAATATGGCTAAGAGTATAAAACTTCATATCCATAGCATGATTTACCCTCCAACCTCTAATTCTTGGCTCCTTGTAAAGTTCAGATTCCAGATTCAGAGTGTAGATAGCATTGTATACAAAAGGAAGAAATAGACTATCTATCACTGTGGCTACATATATTTGTTAAGATGGCAACAAGATTTGGTTGCCTCAAGAATGAAGGAGAAATTGAAGTCAAGGATTTCTTAGATGTTGCTGTGGTCTCCTAAGAACCAAGTTATTAAAATAAGTGTAACCATTGTGCCTGGAGAGTATGATGAAGTTTTATATAATCCATGTCATTGATTAAAAAAAAAATCTATTTGAAGAACCAAAGTAATAAGGTCAAAGAGTCTGTGCCAACCACCAGGAAGGAGAGGTTTTTAAAATAACTATGCATTGTCTAAGAATGGTAATGAGATTTGAAAAGTTCCCTCTAGTCAGACTGTGGGAAATGTCACATGATTACTATGATCCATGAATGGGACTGTTGTCATTGGCAATTTAGATACATTGTCTCTATTATAAGAAAGAATAAAAAATAATTCTGACCCTAAAACATTCATTCCCAGCCTTCCGAGGCCAGGTGTGTTCATGTAAATATATTCCTTCCTTTGGAAACCACTGGAAATTTTGTCCTTCCCTAAGGCATTCTATATCCTGTGATGACCTTTGAGTGCAAATGAAAACTGAAATGGAAAATGAATCTAACAGCTTGGGACAAAGTGGTTAAAGTGCTTGCTACACATGGCAGGGGGTCTAAATGTAAATCCACAGAAACCACGGATAAAATGGTGGGTTTGAAAGCCTGTGCGTGTAACCTTGGAGCTGAAAGTGGTAGAGATATTTAGATGGGTATGGGTGTTCATTGGACAGTTTCCCTGAATTGTGAGCTCATGGTTCAGTGACAGACCCAGTATCAGAAAATAAGTTAGAGAAGCAATTAATGAAGACCTCCTTACATCTGTCTCTGGTTTCCAGGTGTGACTATATAAGGACACATATATACACACAATTCACACACACATACACACACACACACACACACATACACACACACACACACATACACACACACACACACACAATACAGGAAGATAAGAAGGGAAGGATGAAGGAAGGGAAATAATAGGAAGGACATGACAACTGTAGCAATGTCTCTTTATTTCTTCTAAAATATAATGGAATAAATTCCCATGGAATAATATGACATTTTAATGAGAGGGTAAAGATTTGGAATAATTTATAACATGTCCATTGATTCTCACCTACTCCATTCTCCCAAATCAAGGTTCATGCAAATGAAAGAAAAGCAAAGTGTGAGCTTATGGTACACAATGACTAGTGTCCTTAGACCTCAGAGAAAAATACGGTACAGAAGGAGGCAGAAAGGAAGGAAAAGAGGAGAAGAAAAGAAGGAGGGAGAGAGAAGAGAAAATAAAAGACAGAGGGAGGACAATAGAAAGGAGAATTGTCTTTATGGATTGAAATTAAAAATCCCTGAGATGGGAAACAACCAAGATGGAGAAAACATACAGAGTATTTTGTGAAATAAACAAAACTCCTTCTCAGATGGCATTGAAACATGAGAGTGTAAACCAGCACATAGACTCTCCTTCACATCCCATGTCTAGCACCTGTATGATGGTGACATAAGCCAAGAAAGGCTAGATGAGAGACATGGTGCTATGCAAGACATAAATACCATCATGCTAGTTATGCTGGAAGTTTTAATTCTTGATAGATATGATGAATAAAGCTATTCATGTACAATCTGCCTCAAAGAGAACACAGACACTTTGTATCCCACAAATTCACATAATCAACCTATACCCTTACCTACGGAAGTTAGGTTACATGTTTCGACATCTGGCAGATTCAAGTTGTTCCATACATATGTCATTTGACTGGTTTTGCCATTGCTATTGTTTGTTTTTAAATTATACATTTTTTTTTATTTAATAAAGTTTTATTTTTCCTGAAGTCTAGCTGATTAAGCCTGTTCACACATCTCCACCAGCTGCTTCAGCATCTCCCACATTTGTGTTTCTGAGGCAAATGGTCTTTGACTCCAGTTTGGTAAGCCCTTTATCAAGTAACACCTGAAAGACTGCCCAGGCCAATGAAACTATCCAGTCTCTCAGAAACGACAGCTCAGCTTGGAAAATCTGCTATAACTCCCAACTTCCTCACAAAACATGTCCTATATCACTTTGTCAGACAGGCCTAGATTGTAGAGCTTGTCCCCAACTTTGTCTTTGGATCACTTCTTGTTTTTGTTTTTGGCCTTGCCACCAGCCTTGATTACTGTGTCTGTCTTTTTTGGCAACTTTTCAGCATCTTTCTTCTTGTTCTAGAGACAGCATAGCAGAGCTCATAGAGTGGAGCTACTCTTGTTTATCAATTGTTTATCCCTGCAAGAACTCTGTCCATTCTTCAAGTTCCTAGCTCAGTTAGAGAGAACAAAAATTTCATTTCGCCTGGCTTTTCGGTGCCCTGTTTTTAAGACCTTATTTTTTATTCTTTTCTTATTTTCCATTTGTTTTGCCTGTGGATTTGTTTGCCTGCCTAGGCTCAATTGGCAGTCTTACCACTTAAGCTGAGTCTTTAGAAAGGTTGCATAATTTACTGTGTCTCCGTGTTTTAATTTCAAAGAAACAAAATCATAGTTTTGACCTCCTTGGTTTGTTATAGGAATTAAATGAATTAATATTTTAACTGCACTCAAAGAGCAGGATGAAGGTATATCATACTAATTCATTAAATAAATGAATTTAATTTCTTGCCTATTTCTTGCTGATTGTTAGAAAGTATCCTGCGTATCAGGTATCATTTCTTTATAAATTATGGATGACATATATTTTCCAATCCTTTGCCTATTTGTTACACTGTTCTCCTTAATTTTACTCATAGCAATATAATCATGTTTTATTTACTGACATAATATGCACTAATAGATTGGAGGTGCAGAATATATCTCAACATTTTGTTCTAAAAAATTAAGTGATTTTAATGATTGACAAAACGTTCCCTTTAAGTTGGGGACTGAATTTATCAGAATGTGTCATCAAAACACTGCTGTCATTTTGTTCGATTTGCTGCACAGCTCTTGTAAATATTTATAGAACTTATCCTTTTATAATGTTAAGTTTCACTATCCAGGAACACATAGCCAACTCTAGAACTATCATGATTTTCAAACTTAGTTTTTATTTTGGGCCCACATGGAAATGATTTGCCTTGTTAACTCATGTTTTCCTTTGTTGGATCTAAATGGATAAGGAAGAAATGTTGTGGCATGGGTCAATGTTCTTGCAGGATTTCACAATGTTACAGAACATTTTACTTCTTCCTGTGTGACTGGCCACACAATATATATGCATCTCACATGCATCAAATTGCAGCCTCTTTGTGAGATGTTTATAAGGTAGATGAGAATCCCTGCAATCCAAGGTACTTTCAGCATCTCACTTTCAAGACCTGTTTGTTCCTGTTTTTATCCTGTTCCTGCCCAGCTATGTCCCTCCCTCAAGACCTCTGTGTTTAGCTAGTGGCAAACTCCATTCTCTGATGACCCCCAGTCAGGGTTGTGCAAGAGAGATATCACCACAAACTTATACAAACCTTTCAGCCTCCCAATATTTTATATACAGGTGTCTCTTTGTTATGCTCAATTTCACTTTCCAGGAGAGAATTCCTAGTCCCTACTTTAAATGACTTGACAGATTTACATGACCCCACCTGGATGGCTTTGCCCTACAACATGTGGAATTGGGGTGGGGCGATGGGAGGGGAGGGTGGTCAGGGTGCATGTGAGGGGGCAGAGAGGGTAAGAGGGAAGGAGGGAAAAGGAACTGGGATCAACATGTAAAATAAAAAAACAAAAAAATAAAAATAACAATAATAAAAAAATAATGATTCTAACATTCAGGAATAACAATACTTGAAATTTGGACATGCCGAAGAGGAGCATTAGAGTCTTTCCTTTACTGGAAAGGCTCAATTTAATAAGAAAAAAAAAACAGGTGTGCTGAAGTTGCTAAGAACAAGTCATCTACCTGTGAAATTGTGAAAAGGGGAAGAGAAATTGTGCTAATTTTGTTGTCACACCTTAACATGCAAAAACCACTGCCACAGTGAATGACTTACACTTATCTAAAATAGAAAGGGTATTAAATTGGCACATCTATGTATAAAAGAATCACTGTGTGAAAAACCATGTGTGGTGCATGGAATTTGGTACTCGCTGTGGTTTTGGGCATCAAGTGGAAGTGAAAAGATGCATCTTCATGGAGAAGAGGATGGAGAAGAGGAAGCTTCTGTAGTTAGATCTAATGACTGCATAGTCTTTTGGATGAGAGGATGCTGGTATAATGTAAACTTGCCAGATGAAGGAAGAGTATATTTTTAATAGAACTTACTAAAGTTTGAAATATATGGATGGGGATGGGAGAAAGCTGATTATGGAGATACCCAAAGCAAGCATGTAAGAATTTAAATTTGCATAGCACTTAGTGATGTTTCTTGCATTAAAACCAAACAGGTAAACAAAAGATCTCAATTTCCCTTCTAAGCCTGATGTAGGAATTGTCTCACAACGGAGAAAATTGGTGTGAGTTAACTGACCATTAAATGCATAACCACAGTTGTTTGACCAGCTAATGAAAATGGATATTTGCAAAGTGATAATTAATCGAAATGATTTCAAAAGTTGGGAGTATAAGCTTCCACATGACACTGGACACTGTGTCACAGCCCAAGCAATGCTTTGCTTTATTCTGACAAAGCCTTTCTCCAGCACTTACTATGCATGATGTGGCACACCGAGAATGCAGAGACATTGCTCATGAATAAAACATGTTCTGGGCGTTAATGAGGCTTGCGAAGTAAGAGGAAGATAGAGAAAATGGCAGTTATGATGAAGTGCATTGCTTACTAATTTAATAAGAATTTAGGGATCCTGTATGGTGACATACCCAGTTTCGTTAGAAAGGAAGTAAGGGTCAATATACACTTTTCTTGAGATAATATTACTAGAACAGAATTTTGAGGGATAAGTAGGAAATAGCAATTTGAAAGAAATGGGATACGATTTTATTTTCTCCCTTTAGTTTTGAAGACAGCTTATGCTCTTTCAAGAAAAGTAATAAGCTATGGCAAAACCTAGAATTATATAAAGAAATGCAAATATAAATTTGATGATGGGGGTATTTTGCTTACCTGTAGTCATCATTATATACTTATTGTGTAGATATGCAATCCAATAGAGCCCTGATTTCTAAGAGTCCTACTTTCTAAGCACTGTTCTGCAACAAAATATCAAGTAATCAGAACATAACCCAGAGACTTTAGTCAATATTTTTACCTCTGTCTAATTGCAGACAGTCTCTCAAGCATAGAGAATCACAAAACACAAAACAGCCTTTTGTATGTCTTTTTTTTTTTTTTTTTTTTTTTTTGACAAGGGCTTTTCTCTCACTTCAGTATTCCAGTCAAAAATTGCATAATATTGATTACAGGGCTCATATTGATCCTTGGAATTGCTTTCTCCTATTGAAAAGCCATCTCTTAGTTTGTGTAGCTACAGCACTGCAGGAGTCTGCATGGATGCAATTACTCATGCATTGTTACAGCATGTGTGCCACAAGGAAGAAAATAACTTCATAGGACAACTGAACCAGATGGATATTTGAAAATAAAACACTTAAGATATATTGTAGTTTTTGTGGTTAACAACTGTTCACCAGGAAAAAAAAATTAAAAGGAAAAAAAAACATAAATAAGTAAACCCTTGCAATTCTTTTAGCCTAAGGTGTTTTTGTTGATAGTGGTATTGTTTTTAATGCCCATTTGCATGTCTTTAGTTAACTTTCGAAAGAAGGGAGCCAACACATATTTTCCTGTTGCCTTAGTGGTTAGGGAAAAACAGTTTATCATTTCCTAGGGCAATGCCAGATGATGGGGTAGAATCAATTCCCAGGAGTCTCTGAGTAAATTACCAGTTACAGAAAATTAGTAAATACCACATTTGAGACACTATGACCTCCAAAATCTAAAATTAGAGCTTAAATTGAGCATGACCTGCAAGGATATCTTACTATCTGGAACAAATGAGGAGAAAAAGTAAAGCAGACTCCAGGTACCAGAGTACCAGAGCAAGGCTTCGTGCCTTGAAAATCAAGGAAAGGTGGACCTACAGGAATCTAGGAAGACCCAAGGTGACATTGGGTCATCTCAAGATTGCAAGACCATAATCATCTTCCCTCAAAAGCTCACTATCTCATTGCTTATGACTTCACTGGTCACAACTACAAATATATTAATACTACTTTGTAAGTGCTACTTCTAGGGGTGGGGGTCCAAATACTGTTGAGGTTGTTTCGGTATTATTTGCAAGAACACTTATGCAAATGCTAAAATAGATGGCTGGGCTTCTTGAGCTTATTTCCATACCTAATCACTCAGAGACAGCATCCCTTTACTTAAGGTAAAAAGAGTTTCTCCCTCAGGGAGCAGACAAGGTGCATAAAAAATGTCTGGTCCATAGGATGTTCATAATAATAGTCATTCTTACGCATAGTCATGTTATTATGATCAACATACCAGATAGCATGCGGAATTTTACATTTTAAAAGCCACAACTATTAGGAAGAAATTCTATTATGAATAGAAAGTTGGCTATTTCCCCTTCCTGGGGGATCCATGTATGTCTCTCTTAGGGTTCTCCTTGCTACCTAGCTTCTCTGAGCTAGTGAGAACTCACTGACTCTGGACTGACAACTGGGGAACCTGCATAGGACCAAACTAGGCTCTCTGAATGTGGTGACAGTTCTGTGGCTTAGGCAGTCTAAGGAGCCACTGGCAGTGGGACAGGATTTATCCCTAGTGCGTGAACTGGCTTTTTGGAGCCCATTCTCTTTGGAGGGATACTTTGCTCAGACAAGCTATAGGGGGAGACCCTGCCTCAAAGTAATATGCCAGACTTTGTTGACTCCCCATGGGCAGCCTTACCCTCTCTGAGGAATGGATGGGGGGATGGGGGGTAGGGAGCAGGGGAGGGCAGGGAGTGGGATCTGGGCTTGGTATGTAAAAATGAAAAAGGATTGTTTTTAAATAATAAAAAGATAAAAAATGAAAATAAAGGAATATAAAGTTGGAACTTCAGCATAATTTGTCAGGCATGAGGTAAGTTCCAGGAGGGAATGGTCTACTGGCACTCACCCCAAAGGTAGGAGAGAGGGAAGAATGGGTGGTAGGTAATAGAAATCAAAAGGTGGGCAAGATAATGGGATAATGACACTACTAACTAGAGATGGTCACACTGTGAATCCTCTCAAACAGAATACAAGCAACAATGCATGGTAAGATTCAAGACTTGCCTCCATGGGAACATGCAGAGTTCTATAACTCTTCTAGTAAAGTCAAATTGAGGAGTACTTTAAAGTGTGTGTGTGTGTGTGTGTGTGTGTGTGTGTGTGGTATATGCGTGTGTATGTATGGTGTGTATGTGCACACTGTACTTATATGTGTTGTATATAATTGTTGGTAAATATAAAGTAATATGATCCCTTGAGACTTTGGCAAACAAACTTGGAGTTATTTATCCCTCCCATCTCCAATTACACCCTACTCCCACCTTTTTCTCATTTCCCCCATCAAATAAGCTATATCCGGCTATTCCTGTCCAAACCCCTTTTCCCCCCATGGACTCTTGACTTTCCTGCTGCAGCTACTCCATGTTATATAGTCACAAATCTCAGAATGTGGATCTAGGACTAACAGATGAGAGAGACACTTGTCATTTATCTTTCTTGGTCTAGGTTACCTCACTAAACATAATCTTTTCAAGTTTAACTTATCTATTTGCAAATTTCACTATTTTATTTTTTCTTGCCTGTAAGTACTATTCCTTTGTGTATATGAACTGCATTTTCATTATCCACTCATCTGATGAAGGCTGAAGAACATTTGTATTGTTTTAATTTCCCAGCTATTGAGAATATCATGGCAATGGACATGCTGAGTATGTCTCAGAAGTAGGAAGTCAAGTCCTTTGAGGATGAATCAAGGACATGCTCATGTGGAAAAGGGAACTTTCACAGAGTTCCACCTCCACACACAGAACTACTGCAAGAAGGAGAATTAACCTATTCCTGGGACAATCACCCTGATTGGTTACCTAATACAAAGTGATCACAGCCCTGAAATTATATAAACAGAAAAAAAAGACCCAGAAAGTTGTATTTATATAACTTTACATATATGTATGTATATTCAAAAATATATGTATACATGTATATTCAAAAAACAGGCTATCAATATGAGGGGAAAATATTGGATGTATTGGAGGAAGCCAAGTAGGAGAAGTTGAAGCCAAGAAAGGGAAGACAGAATGATATAATTCTATTTTAAAGATACATTAAATAAAGATATCAAATATCAGTTCCCTCCAGATGTGGTAGATGATGCCTGTAATCAAAGCATTTGAGAGGCTGAGTCAG
This sequence comes from Phodopus roborovskii, assembly GCF_943737965.1. Lineage (NCBI taxonomy): Eukaryota > Metazoa > Chordata > Mammalia > Rodentia > Cricetidae > Phodopus > Phodopus roborovskii. The sequence continues at coordinate 6,866,491 of NW_026126470.1, forward strand.
GTAGACCACTGTAATTGGAACAGCTTGAGTGGCTATACAATGGGCCACTCCCCCCAAATTAAAAGAAGATCTCATACAAGTCTTCTTAGCTCACTGGCTGATATATTGACAAAATATGTTCCTTGGAGATTGATGGATAAACATACAGATTTATCAGGATCCCATTCAAATGGAAAAGGTTTAAGAAGAATGAAGGCTGATCTTTCCTCTATGTATTTTATTCACAATTTTATCATTAGCAGTTAAGGAAATATCATTTGTCCCTTTTATACACAAAAATTCTTTCAATACGTGGCAATTGGATTATTTAAACAGGAATAATGTCACAATGGCCAACCTAGTCACAGCCTTGTTACTGAATGTCATCTATGCGTTTCACCACAGTAGACATTGCTTTCAGAATTTAGTGTATAGAAAACCTGTGTTCACTCAGAACTCATCCCCTAGCTTTATAAGAAATCAAGAGACATTAACGTAATGTGTTCCTGTCACTTCCTTACTCTCAGCCAGTGGGAAGCTCACACCATTTGTACTGGACCTTAGCAACATTTGAAGAATTAGACTTTTTTTACCCCAAGCATTTTTTTTTCTTGTGAACTTGTTTCAGAACATTAAGATTTATTTTTAGACTACGTCTTTATACAACTAAATATTCTTTATGGGAAATAAAGAAGATAGAGTAGAAGACACTGGCCACACAAGCCCCCCAAACAATGTTTGTGGAACATATCTCAGACTGTAATATTTTAATATATATTTTGAATTTCTAAGAAAAAATACTTTGAATAATTTTTCAGGTATTCTATTGAAGCATCTCTTCCTAAGAATGTGTAGAACAAAATTGAGGCCACGATGTTTAAAATTATCCATAGGGAATGAATAAGCTTTGTTTTCAGCTACATGGAGAATACATGAATACATGCATTCATGATGCAATAAGACACAGTGGAAATTTATAATTAAAGTCCTTTTGACCTTTACACATAGCTACTGATTTCAAGTTGATGAATATTCATTCAGACCCCTGATATGCATTTACATATGCATGAATAAAAGAGCTTCACCTTAAATTAGTTGTTTTAATATAATTGATGTCATACGGTATGCAAGTTTTGTTGATTGGCTTTGCTGACAATTAATAAATGTGTTAATTACATAGCCAAAGCCACACTTGTGGATCAACATTGCTCTTTTTATTGCTACATATTACTATACTTACTTTATGCATCTAAATTTATTCAGCAAATGAAATATTGACTATTGGATTCTACAGTCTTCTCTATGAAGAAAATGTACTATAGATTTCTGTCTCTTGCGTGGTTTAAGGTCGCTACCAGAAAAACTGAATGGTTCACTACTCAAGGAAACATTTCTCCAAAATGTGCATATATAATAATTCAATACAACAAAAGATCATGCTCCAAAAACACTGTATCATTATATGTCTAACCATTATCAAATAAAAGCAGTAATTTCTTGACACTTCCTTGAGTCACATACATCATCCACTTCTTTTCTTACCTTTTGCCTTTATGATAGATGAACAATGAAATACTATTCATTTATTATTATAATCACCACACCATGGGATATTTATTATTAATTTATTATGAAGAGATCTCAGATTCAAAAATTTAAGTTAAACTAGCTGTTTGGTATGTGGTACACCATGGGTCTCTGGCAGGACTATTATTTTGTCAATATTCTCCATCATTATTCCTATTTCACACCTACCTAATACTCATCCACTACGATATAAGGGTATTTTGATACATGTCATTCAACTTGCAAGTAGCTATGAAAAATCAAATGTTACTTTAAAATGGAGGTTTGCTTAATTTTACATGAAAATGGATATTACCGAATGTGTTTCTCCTCTACCAGGCATTAAGTTTTAAGGGCTATCAAGTTGTCTCCATCCATGTGTCTGGCAGACTACTTCTGACTGCTGAGAAGTTTGCAAGGTAAAGCACCTCGCACATTTTTGTTGTTCTTGTTTGGTTTTGTTATGTTTTTCCTTTTGTCTTTTATTTATCCATTAGCCCTGTAAGGAACCTAAAGTGCTGTGCATTCACACACCGGAATGAAGAGCTTTGTACTGGTTCCATTGTGGACTACATGTGCACTTCCCCGGGTGTTAGCCAAGAGAAAAGAATTGCAGTACTGGGGCGTCTATGCGTAATTAGTTTCCAAAAGCATTCTCAAACTTGTCTGCTGAAGGACATAAGCAGTACAGTAGTGATCCCCAGTGTTTTCCCTGTTCTTCCATCGCTGTTAACACTACATTTTGTCCATGTGGTAGAAAGAATGCATGGGCTTACAGCTTTAATCCGACGTTCTTCATTTGTAGTGAGTAGAAAGATGGGGAAAGCCAGCCCATATCACATAGGAGTGACACGTTGCATGGGTTGAAGGGGCGCCTCTGTTGTACCTACGTCAGCCTATTTCAGACCGCACTTTTCTCTTCCATAATTTAGTTTGTTGCTCCGTCACTAGCACGACAGGTTTAATTTAATTCTGCTATTTCTGCTTTTGCACAATACCCACTGAGCAAATATTGAAAACAGATCCATTGAACAAACACTGAAAGATGACATTCAGGATGCTTTATTGGATATTAAAACTTGGGAGAAAGCTTAGTTCAATATATTCCTAGTCCCAAGCATAAACATTGATTTAACTGTGCTAAGTAGTTAGCAATGTGACAGCAACAACAAAAACACTTTGTAAGCAATTTGTATTTGTATTAGAACTGAAAAGTTGCCTTCACATACAATATTTGTATAACTATCTGCATTGATAGTAAAATTAATTAATAATAATTAATTAGGCAGTTAATAAAATTAAGTTCCCATAGAACTGTATGGAATGTTCTGAATAGTGAAAGAGAACCTGTGTCTTCATCTAGTATGTCAGTTTTTATGGATTTTATTTGCTTTGTTTGTTTTTTCATTGTCTGTGCAACTACATAAACCATAAACCTGAAATAACCCTTGGCGGGTTTTTTTTTTTAATGTTGATTTTATTTTGTTTTTGAGACAGTCTTGCTATGCAATTCTTGCTGCCCAGGAGCTCACTATGTAAAACAGGTTGGCCTTGGTCTTGTGAAAAGTCAAGACTCCTGCCTCTGCCTCTTACTGATGGTATTACACATGTGTGCGGCCCTTAAGTAGCACTGGAGAATTTTTTAAATGACAGGTGATTCATTTATAATGGTGTTAAGTTTTCTAATATTGCTGTTGTTTTGAAGTTTAGGATTGCAAAGATGTATATTTGCTTCTTTGAAATATTTACATAAAAGACAGTCTGCATTGTTATAGCTTACAGAAATATATTCTAGTATTTATATTTCATTTTCATGTTATCATAAAAGATACTTCAAATATCTACTGCTAAATACACCCAAATTTACACTTCTGTAGCTTGTTCCACCGCAGTGATTATCAATTCCCAGGTTTTATTTCTTTAAGATAGACACCTCAGTTATGGTAACTACTTATTTAGTATAATTCCAAACTGTGGAAACAATTTTCCATGTGCCTTTACCATGTTATTTGTCCATCAGAAATTTCTTACTTACCTAGTTTCTTCATTCTTTTACTCATATTCAGGTTTATCAATGTGTACTCTTTAAACTGATAGATTTAGAGCAATATCTAATTGAGGTTTCACATTCCATTCCCAACATATATTAACTATATTTACTTATTTCAAATTTTGTTTTTTATTTGAGGAAGAGAGAAAGACAGACAGACAGACAGACACACACACACACACACACACACACAGAGAGAGAGAGAGAGAGAGAGAGAGAGAGAGAGAGAGAGAGAGAGAGAGCATGTGCATACACAAATACAGGTGCCCTCTGAGGCCAGAAGAAGACATATCCCCAGGTACTGGAGCTATGACCAGTTTGAGGCCAGCAGTATATCCTACCAGACTGAGTCGCCACTCTAAACTGGGTGAAGCGCTTTCTCTGAACTGCTTCTACAGTCCCGAGGCTCTCTCTGTGTGCTTGTTGTCACATTATGTTATGTCCACTGAAGTATCTGTGTTGTTCGTTCATTTTCAGATTGAATGGCTTGTATTTATACATCTGAGCATAAAGACTCTCACCGCAGTGGGTTAATGACACCCTCCTTTATCGGGTAAAGAAATGCATAAGAAACCCATAATGAATACCAAGGTTTCTTTGTAAGGGTGTTTCCAGAGAGTTTTAAAGGAAGATGGGTGGCTCCCAAGCAAAGCAGCCAGCCAACTACGGGTTGGAGCTCCTAAATCCAAGTTCCAAGTTAAAGTCTTCATCTCTCGGTTCTGTAGAAGTTACCTGTCTTTTGCTGAGATAAGGTACTAGGACTAAATGCCTAATGGAGAAAGGATTTATTGTAGTTCACAGTTCAAGGGTCCTTCATGAACAAGTCAAGGAGGCAGGGGGAGCTTATGTAGCTGGTCACATTGCCCCCACAATCAGGAATCAGGAAGATGGGTGTGAGGGCTCTGCTAACTCTCTAGGTTCCCAACCCAGGGAGGGTGCTGCCCACATTAAGAGCAGGTCTTCATTCCAAGTTATCCTAAAGTAGCAAAATTCCCAACAGGCATGCTAAGAGGCCAACGCTAACCTGATCATTCTTCAAATGGCATGCTCATTGTCCCATTGGTTATTCTAAGTCCTGTCAAACTAATAGCCAGTATTAAACATACAAGTTGTTTATGCCATATAGATGGAGTTTCTATCCTGCCTACCATTAAACCACAAATGAACACACAGAGACTTCTTACTGGTTAACTCTCTCTTAATTATTAACTGATAACTATGAATCCATGTATTTCTACATGACCCTACCTTACCAGAGAATGCCCAGTGCATCCTATCTTCCCAGTAGCTAAATGGCATCTCTCAAGTTCTCCTTCTGTGTCCTCTCCCCAGAATTCTCCTAATCCATTAGCCCTGCCTATACTACCTGCCTGACTACTGGCTTTAAATCCATGCCTCATTTCTGTGCTCTTATTCTTCCCTTGGGATGAAACTGTTATGATTTTCATTATTATTTTACAGGGGCTAACATAATAATTTGCCGATGAGTCTTAGAGAAAACTTAGACTGAAGCTTTTGAGACTGTTGAGCAATTGGGCTATGAAGATAGCTTAGTGGATAAAATACTGGCCATACAAGCATAAGAACATGAGTTCAAATTCCCCTAATTGTAAAAGGAGTTCTTAATTGGTCTAGATGACAAAAGGCTAGAGTCAGATATAGAAGGAAATGCTGAGAAATTAGAAAGAAGGACCAAGCCACAACACACCTTACCTTCTAAGCATCTCAACAGAGAAAAGAATCATTTCTTATTTGTCCCTGCTTGTATCCTGTTACTACCCAGCTACATCACTCCCTGCCTGTCTGTACAGACCTCCAGACCTCTATGGTTAGCGCCATTCTCTGACTCCCAGACAGGCTTTATTTGTGCAAGAAAGATATCACCACACATAATTTATGTAAAAATCAAACATGTAGCATGCCTCTAATTTCCGTATTACTATGATTATATAAAAGGCAAATAGACAAAAGATAATTCCCCAAAACGTTCAAATGAGCTAACCTAAGGTATGTGTAGCAGAAAATAAAAAAGAAATAACATCTCAAATATGGCAGAATGCAAGGAGGTTAACTTTCAACTACTCTGTGGCCTGTGTATGACCACATTTATACACGTACAGAGAGAGACAGAAAGAGAGAGAGAGAGAAACAGAAAAATGAGAGAAATACACATACACAGGATGGCTTAAGCCTTAAACTTTGAGGTAATGTATTTGAGTGTCAATTAATAATGGATAGCTTTGCAGTTGACATTAAGTACCTACATAATTGGATTATAAATTCCTGGGAGGTTATTTGAAGCAGGTTTCTCTGAGTGTGTTTATAGAGACTATTAGCCAAGGGGATAAAATAATGTCCTACGTACAGTCCATATGCCCCAGTGGGCTGTGGCTTGGGCGCATGAGGAACAAACAGTAAAGGAAGAAGAGATTACCAGAGAAGCACATTATAGCTTCTTCTCCCAGGTATCACAAGTGAACAGTTCTGATCCGATCCACAGCAATTCTTTTGCCCTGATATCCTGCCTGGCTTCAGGTACCAAACACTGGAGCTAGCAGACCATGGGCTGAAAATGGCAACACCAGAACCAAAATAATTTTAATCCCTTCTGTCATTATTTCAAAGTATTCTGTCACAGCAATGACACTTTCCCTTGTTGGACATGTTGTTGGCAAATTCCCCATTGTGTTCCTTGATATTTCATCCTGTACATGGGCCTTATAGTGCAATAGTTTTTGTTTGCTTGCTTGTTTGTTTTGACTTAAAAGAGTAGGCTCCTCAGAATTTGCTTTCTGTGGATCATTTGTGGGTCTCAATGTTTTGCCAAGCCTAAATTCTAAAATCTTGCCATTTTTTTTTCTGGATGGTTTATCATTTTACCTTCAGGTCTATGACCTATTTCAATTAGTCTTTAAGTCAAATGTGAAGGTTACATAGAGTTTCATATTTTTTGCCTTTAAAAGTCAAGTTCATTCAGCGCATTTGTTGAAAACTTGGTTGGCTCTCAATGAAATTGCTTTTGTGCCATCATAAATAAATAACTGCAGATATTTTGTGGATCATTTCTGAAGTCTCTGATATTTTCCACTTATCTATCTGTCTGTCACTCCATCAATATCATTCTTTCTTGATTATTATAGGCACTGAGCAAACCTTAATATCAGGTAGAATATTATTTCTTACTTAGATCCTTGTCAAGATTATTATCTTTCTTCTGGGGCTTTCCACTTAAACAAGAAAGCTTCATATGAACAGACATATTGACTTTATTCTTAATAATAGGCAGAAATGTTCAGTCTTTTATTATTAAGTATTACATTATTGCAGTTGTTCATTATCAAGTTGAACTAATTTTTCTATATTGTTAGTTCACTTGAGATTTGTATTGTGACTCTAGGATTTGATTACATACTGTTTTTTGTTTCGAATGACATTTTCATGTTACTCATTTCTAGATCGTATAAATGGTGGTCTACCTTGATTAGGTTTGAATGCTGAGCCCCCCCCCCATATTCTGGAATAAATATCTCTTGACCTCGTGTATATTTTATTCAGTGCTGGATTCAGTTTCCTTATACGGAATGCTTAAAATGTCACAAGACTAGGATCATGAAATTTTTATTCCATAGAAATAGGAAGCATGAGAAAGAAACACCCAGTAGCTCTTCCCTGACATAGAGGTCTCTGTGGACATTTCAGTGGTATAAAGCTAAGCCTTTTTCCATTCCACAGTTCCTACCTGAAATGTATAACTATAATAGTTAGTTTCAGTAGTCAATCTCAATTGAAGAATCACCTCAATGGAATTGGTCAGTGGGCATGTCTGTAGAGCACTTTTTTTTTTATTGATAAATGATATAGGAGAATCTAGCCCACTGTGGTGTTAACGTTCCTAAGCAGGTGGGCCTGGGATGTGCAGGAGAGGTAGCTAGGAAGGTTAGAGAAAACAAGAAAGCAAGCAGCATTGGTCCACACTCTCTGATGGTTTTGCCTTAATGTCCTCCTACCTTGATTCCCTTCGATGATAGACTATAACCTATAAATCAAATAAACCCTTTCTCCCCTGAACCCCTGAACATTGCAATTTGTCAGTGTTTTATTATAGCAACAGAGAGAAATTTAAAACAGTAACATATTGAGTAACAATCAATCAGCATCATGAGGTTTTTCCTCAGCTGTTGTTCATTGTATGTAAAGATATTCCTTCTGCAACTCTGATACTGAGTTTGTAGTTTTCATTGTTACTGCGAAAGACCACAGAGTAAGCAAGAAAATGAAAGGGGGTAAATGATGCAGTTACATTTAAATTAAAAATTTTTGTTGAATGCTGTTTAATGCCAGTTTTTCTTACCTAATATTTTAATTTGCTTTGTCCTTTCTCTTAATCCATATCCTTAAAGTCTGTATTAAATATGTTTTATAAAATTTCCAGCTCTGAGTTTTAGTGTCAAATCCTGCAATTATTTGAGTATGTGTGGTGTGTCAAAGCCAGGCATCCTGGTTCTGCCTTAGTAGAGGTCTCTAAAAAATGTCAGGAACCATTCAATCTGCTGAAGATGGTGTGGATCTCACAGCTTGCAGTCTCGTGGCAGGAGGCATCAGCTGCTCCCTGGATGGGAGAGGGAGTTCCTTCTGTCCTTGGATGAATGAATGAGCTTAGTCCTGATCCCTGCCATTGGCCTCAGTGTTATGATAAAGCATGTGGCATGGCAGGTGAAAGTCACTAGGTGGGGCAGGGGGAGGAAACATGCCAGGAAGACAGAGCTTAAGTGAGTTTTATTAGAAAGGAGAAGTTGGGGGAGAAAGGAGGTAAAGAGACAAGGAGATAGGAAGAGTCCTGTTTGCCCAATGGGATCAGTGGAGGAAGAAGAGTGTATGTAGTCAGGGGTCTTTCTTTTAAAGGGGTCCTTTGCATCTGAGTGCAGACTACTTACCCCTAGAACCCTGAGCAGACCAAGGTACTGCCTGAGAGCATTCTGCCAGGTGTCAGAGCAGGCCAGCTTAATGCCTGAATCCTTAATGCAGACAACTCTGTTGTTCCTTTTGTTTTGGGAACGCCAAACCAGATTACTTCTTCACTTTATCATCAGTCGTTTTTATTTGGTTAGTTGTAATACCCTTCCTGGATTTATAATTGTATGCAGAAGGAAGAAGTAGGGGATTTTCTTTTAGCCATTATGTCTGGACCTGAAATGCTGTGAGGTATTCACTTTGTCCATGTCTGTGACACTGACCACACCCATTGGGGGTGGGGACAGGGGCAGATGTGACCTGGGGGAACTAGGTCTGGGGAAGGGACTCCAGAGTGCTACCTTGCTTGTGGGGCAAGGAGACAGAGCACCCGGAGGCATCCTTGGGACTAGGAACCTTCTGGTGTTCATCTGTCTCTGTTGTAAGTTATTTCTCCCTGAATAAACATCTATTCAGCCTATCTGTGTTTCCTGATTCTTATTAAACCACGATATAAGTGATTCTTTAAAAATGTAATATGGGGGAACTAGAAAAAATGCATCTGCAGCTAAGTACACTGGCTGGACTTTCGCAGGACTAGTGTTATGGTCCCTGCACCTAGATGGCTGTCTTGTATGGATGCCTATAACTCTAGCTCCAGGGCATCCAATGTCCACTTCTAGCCTCTGTGGACACCAAGCACATACGTATATGCTGCCAACAAAGAATAAAACAAACAAATAAACCTCATACACATTACATAAAAATAAGCAAGTGTTTAAATTTCTAATGTTGGTTGCATCTCTCATCTACTGAAAACTCTTGAGAAACAAATCAGAATGTTCATAAGGGCTGATTAGAGTGTGCACTGCCTATCTGCTTCCCATTAATTTATATAATCTCTCCTCCATATGGGTCACTCCATTCACAAGGATCCAACAGTATGCTATCCAAATGTGCTGGCAGGTAAGAACATTTTTTAAATATATTGTTTTTATTTATTTATTTAGTTTGGTTTTTTGAGACAGGGTTTCTCTGTATTACTTTGGAGCTGGGATTAAAGGAGTATGCCATCCCCGCCTAGCTCATAAGAACATTTTTAACATTTTTACATGCTGATGTTTCTGCTTGCATTTCTCCTTTGTCTCCAGCCACTTGACCCTTCCAAATCGGTTTTTTGTCTGTGTTAATGCCACCATAGCAGGGAACCTGTTTTATCCTTGATTGTTTCTAAAAATAATTACAACTTTGAATGCTTGTTTATCACTGAGTCACTATCTTAAGTTTTCTTAGGTCATAATTCTTTCCGTTTATTATTTCATAATCAGTTCTTCATCTAGTATCTGGCCTACAGAAAACACATATAGGAAAACATATTTGTGAGCTAAGTCAGCAAACTGGGATCTGTGTTTATTTCCCCAAAATCTCATAAGATTTCAACTACCTCTGTTGTCTTCTTTCCTTTCCTGTAAATCCTTGATGCTATTTTACTAGAATATTTTCATGAGAAACAAAATAAGTAAATTTTTATTCACATATATAATTCTATAGGTATATACATATACTTACACAATTATTAAATATTTTGCTCATTCTTCCCTTACATTTATTTTACCAACTTCCTGGATTTATTTACTTTTTAACTGATGTCTTTCCTATAATATTAACTTCAAACTAGGATATTTATATGGTAAAATATCTGAGACCTTTCATGATTAGGAATTTTATTCACTTTACCTTCACATTTAAATGAAGAATATAAATACTAAAGTGGGAAGGTTTTCTTCACCCTCCCAACTTAAAAATATTACTCCATTATCCCACTGCATGAAGTTATAGCATTGAGAACTCCAATGGCTCTGCTTCTGTTATTAATTTTCTATAATGTATGACATTGTCACAAGAGAATGAAGCCTATAAAATTGTGGGCATTTTCTAAATTATTATCTTTTCTTTTGAGCCAAAGTTTCTGTAGAAACCTTTAGTTGTATTATGTTAATAACAACAAAAATAAGTTGCTTAGCTACTGACCATAAGGCTCTCACATATCAATCATGATATTTTAATATGCTTGTTTTAATTATAAATTTACTTTTAGAGGATCCTGAGGTAACACATTAAGATTAGAAAATATCTAATTATTCTCTAATTATAATCAAAAGTTCTATCAGTTTTTAGACATATGCTTTCCATTTTCTGTATGTAGTATATCCATTTGTATTCCTGATAGAGGCTAGGTTTCAGTACTTAATTCTTACCAACATGAAATAAATATTTTTGTTCTTTTTGTTTTTATGAACTAAAGTCTCTAATATGTGATGACAAATTATTATACCACATTTGTTAGATGTTTCATGATTTCCCATCATTTCACTCTAATTCTATCAGGTTCTTTAAGAACCCAACATCGGTGTTATCAGGTGAATAATGAGGTTACCTTTCTCCTCCAGAAGACATTATTTAAGAGAGAAATGTATACCTTTAATTACGACTTTCAATACTATTGCATTATGATTCACAGCTTTGCTTGACAGATGCATCTCCCCTTGGTGTGTGTGTGTGTGTGTGTGTGTGTGTGTGTGTGTGTGTATTATGTATCTGTGTGTACTTATGTATTTCTTTTAAAAATTTCATTTTTGTATTATACTGCCCCACACCTAGGATATTTAATATTCCTAGTCTTTTTCTTTTATGCTTTATACCCACTATAATATTCTCTGCAACTGTTTAAGATGAAGTTTGTGTCTGCTTATAATTTGAGGGGTAAGAGGGACTCAAAGAAATCTTCAAAACATTACTTCCTAGATAATGGGAAAATCCATTCTCTCATAAATTGTTATCGGTAAACTTATAAGAACCCTCTTCCTGCTTCCCAGATCCAGTCTTTGACTTGACATCCATGCCTCTTATGTTGACACATGGACTGAGAAAGGATACAATACCCCACACCACCTCCATCCTGGCTCTTCCTCATTTGGTTCCTTTGTCACCTTTGCCCTGGAAGCACCCTAACCCTTTCATGTTCAGAAACATCTTAGCTGCTTAGTTTGTCTTTTCCAACTTGAATTCATTCACATCTGTCTTCGGTTTTTTTCTTTTTTCTTTTCTTTTCCTTTCTCCTTTTCTGACGAAAAGCAAATTAGTAAAGGACAGATTTGTTTGGCTCAGACTTCTAGGTCATAATCCATCACTGAGGGAAATCAGGGCAAGAACTGAAGGCCGAAATGTGGAGTTCAGTAAACTTGAGGAAATGCTGCTTGCAGGATTCCTGTTGGGTCTTTCCCTGATCACATACAGCTATTTTCTTTATGCAGGTCAGGACCAAGTGCCTGGGAAATGGGTCTAGCCACAATGGGCTGGGTCCTTCTACATCAATTAATAATCAGGATAATCTCTTAGAGACTTGTCCACAGACCAACCTGATCCAGGCAATTCGTCAGTTGAGGCTTTTCCTTTCAAATGATGCTAGGCTGTGGGATATTAATAATTAAGAATAATCTGGACATTAGGGCTTTTTAATACTCAAAATATATAGTAATTGATCTCTTTTTAAGTTTCTAATATTATTAAATGCAATATTTTTATCATGAAACAGAACAATGTTTTCAGGAGATGAAAGAAGTAACTGCTGATTCTAATATTATATGCTTACTTGTATCAAAATAGATCAATTATCTGTGACCATTTATTAGTCTCCACATAGGCAGCCAGAGTTCAGAAGCAAGATGTCACAGAGATTGGGTATGCATTTGAGTTTGTGTATCTTATGGGAGCCTGTGCTCTGATCACATTCATCTACTGTGTGGACTAGAAGGCCTAATTAATTACACTTTGAGACTTCAAATCTGTCACTGTAACCACTGTTAAACATTCTCCTGTGCTTTTTGAGACTATATGTCTCCACAGAGGGATACACAGTTTTTTTGTTTACATTGGGAATCTTCAACCCTTAGATCTAAAAGGAAATTTAATTACATAGTCTAATCTTTAATTTTCTAGTTAGCACAATGTGGTTCAGCTCTGATGTGTGATTTATTTATGGCCAAATGGATAAGACAATGCCAACATTTCACATCCTTCAAATAGTTTATTTTATCTTTTACCAACTATATTCTTAGTGGTTTAAATTTTCTTGTTTTTATAATTAAGAGAATCCAAGATTTTTAATAGTGTGGATGTAAGCCATACATCAATAAAAGATTCTGGTTACTTCTCACTCTAGTGAGACCCCAGATAGAGCTCCTTTATTCTCTTTCCTAATTTTCCTTGTTTACCAAATAATTCTCAGTTTTTGTTACATGTCAAGCTTCCTAACAGAAGTCCTATCACTAAATAATGTGGAAAAAGCTTAAACCCATTGCTTCCCCAGTCAGTGCAAAAGTCTATTTTCAACTAGGATTTTAGATTCCATACATCAACTTTAAATGACATATAGATTTCTGTCATTTCATAATATAAATAATGCAAACTTCCTTCCCCCATCCAGGAAGGAATGTGTCTGCTTTAGCCTTGATCCCCTCACTCAGTGGAGGAAATAAAGAAATCATTTGATTTCTACTTAGTCAGTCATATTTCCAATGAGAAATTTTCTTAAAATTCAACTTAAAATTATTTTAAATGATGGTTATCCTATTGTTCATACTTTTAACTAAATAAGATGGGAATGTGAACAGTTGGTTTTATAGATATTGGAATTTAAAATAAAGACACAAAGACAACTGTTCCATATTTAGATGATTTAAAACATGTAGAAAATGAGGTTGTCTAATTTGGTGCACAGGGATGCAGGGGATGAGGATGGGCAAGGAAAAAAACTAATCAAAGTATTAATAAACATGATGGCTAACACTGTCATTTTGATCTAAAGCACAGTTTTTAGTCACAAAAATTTTGAAGTACCTTTTCTCCAACATTCTTCTAATAGTTCAAAGAAATTAATAATTTAAACATTTTTTATAATTAACATATAAAATGTTCTCTGAGTTTTTTTTTTCTTTAATTTTGTTCAAGTAAGGTCTTGGAAATGATAAGCATGAAAATTATTCCTGTTGAAACCTTGGAATAGAACAAAACTCGTAGGTACAAATGGATGGATTGTTCTCAGAGCTCCAGTGCTGCTGTCCTTAGAGAACAGAATATTATTACACCATTATCTGAAAAGGGTTTAATTATATCCCCATTATATCCATCTGCATTAAAACCCTTATCATCCCAGAACATGCTGAGAGATCTACTTTCCCCAAACATTCAACCTACAGAATCCCTTGTGTAAATCTTCAAGTTTCAATGGAGTACAGAAGCCAACAGTGCCTCTGGAGTCTTCTCTTTGATTTTTTCCTCTACCCCACCCACAGTGAGTAGAGAGAAAGGGCATTAACTCTCAGTTTTCTGGAAACCTATTTTCCACTGTATGATTATTCATTTATTTATTCCTTCTGCTGGAGTCTTTTAATTCTGTATGCTCTATCTCTAAATTAATTTGATTAATTAACACCCTAAGAATTATTTTGAGAGCTAAACTAGCCACCTTCTGAATCATGAAAAGAAATCCAGAACAGAAAATATTCCCAGTTAACACAACACCGACTGTAGATAATAAACCCTTTCAGAAGGTATGTGATTAAAATCAGCAGACACAGTTAACTAAGGGAGTGTCTTATGTGTTATCATAAGATGATGAACATCAACATTTTTATGAAATTACTAACTTCCTCAACTTCAAGTGTGCATTAGAAACAGAATGAAAAGTGTATTTTGTGTTACACAAATCCTTTAAAAAAAACAAATTCATCAATAATAAGTTCCTTAAATATATTAAAACATTTCTTCTAGTGATGAGAGATATTTTTGTCAGAACCATATGCCTTTTCATATACAAAATGTTTCTTAAATATTATCAAAAATAAATTATTCAGGAATGTTGATTGACATACATAATAGAAGTCTATACCAATACTTTTTTAAAAAAGAAGTGTTTGAGTTTTAAACTCTTAGTTATTATTAGTGTCTCTGTGTGTATGAAAATGTGTGTGAGGATGTGTTTAAGTGTGAGAGTTGTGTGAATGAGAGTGTTTAGGAGTGAGAGGTGTGTGTGTGTGTGTGTGTGTGTGTGTGTGTGTGTGTGTGTGTACAGTAGGTATGAAAGTGCCATAACATTTGTGTGGAAGTCAGAGACCAACTCTCAGAAGTCAGTTCTCACCTTAACCTTTTTAGGCAGAAATTGTCCTTTCATTTTTGCTGGTTAGCAAGCTTCTGGATAATCCTCTTGTCTATACCTTCCACTCATGCTGAGATTACAGATGCATTTCACAACATCCAGATGAACTGCTTGCTATGTTTTACCTGCCCAACAAATTTATTCTTCCTCTAATTTCCCTAGCTACTCTACACAACTATACCATTTGGCATTAAAGAAGGCTTTGAAATTTCAGTGGATAAAGAATAACATACTGGCAGGGCAGTGGTGGCACAAACCTTTAATCCCAGTACTCAGGAGGCAGAGGCAGGAGAACCTCTGTGAGTTCGAAGCTAGCCTGGTCTACAGAGCTAGTTCCAGGACAGGCTCCAAAGCTACAAAAGAAACCTGTCTCGAAAAACAAAACAAATAAACAAAATAATAACATATCAATGCTTTCTATGTTAAATGCCTTTTATGTACAATAGTTTTTATTTCTCCCAAAAGGTGAGTTGAAGAACTTCATCAGACTGCTTTAGATTCTGCTGATTTCTTATTAATGTATGCCAGGGGGAGGTTTCTTAGGTTGTCAGAGTGCAGGATGAGATGAAAGGCCTTGTTCTCCAAATACATCACTTCCTAGTCACTTGCTGTAGTTCCCTCCCTCACCTGATGGTTAATGGGTTCCTCTAGGATACTCACTTTAAGAAGCTCTCATTCTAAAGTGTCTTTCAGCCATTTTAGATTCCTCCATTGAGAATTCTGTTTAGTTCTGTGCCCCACTTTTTAATTAGATTATTGGTATTTTGGTATCTAGCTTCTTGAGTTCTTTGTATAGTTTGGAAATCAGCCCTCTGTCGCCAGATGTGGGGTTGGTGAATATCTTTTCCAGTTCTGTGGGTTGCCGTTTTGTCTATGTCTTTTTCCTTACAGAAGTTTTTTAGGAGGTCCCGTTTATTAATTGTTGATCTCAGTGTCTGTGCTACTTGGTTTTTGTACCTCGTTCCCCAGCACAGACACCCACCCTGGCTCAGAAGTAGTAACAGATTTCCTGAGAAATCTGTGGGTTTTCTACATCCTTCCCACGGCATGTAAATCATCTGTATAAACATCTTTTAAGCAAAGGATATTATATTATACTTGCCATCTACTTTCTGGAAGAAACCTGGCTTACCAAAAAAAATATTTACCTTGTTTTTCTTGATTGTAGATTCTCTTTTCCCAGCTCCAATTCTTTCTAGTAAATTCGTATTGCTACTGTATGTTCCATCTTTGTTTAGAGATACGCTT